>NC_090444.1:1333754389-1335004389 GCF_031143425.1 Pleurodeles waltl | reverse complement strand
GCTAAAGTGCAAGTGCTCTTTGTCTAAATGATATTGGTGATTGGTTTATCCATGATTGGCATATTTGATTTACTGGTAAATCTCTAGTATAGTGCACCATGTGTGCCCAGGGCATCTAAATCAAATGCTACTAATGGGCCTACAGCACTGATTGTGCCACCCACATGAGTAGCCCTGTAAATATGTCTCAGGCCTGCCATTTCAGTACCTGCATGTGCAGGTTTACACTGCCATGTTGATCTGGAAGTGCACCCACTCGCCAGACCCAAACCTTCCCTTTTAGTTCATGTAAGTCACCCATAAAGTAGGCTCGAGGCTGCCTCATTGGCATAGTGCTGTGTATTTAAAATGTAGGACATGTACTGATTGTCAAATACTGCTAAATTCGTTTTTCACTATTACAAGGCCTATCTCTCCCATCGGGTAACATGGGGGATTGCCTTGAACTACCTTTTAAGTGTAATTCCCCATTGGAAGCAGATAGAAATGTGAAGTTTGGGGTCTCTGAACTCACAATTTAAAAACAGAACTTTTGGTTCAGTTGGTTTTTGAATTGTGAGTTTGAAAATGCCAGTTTTAGAAAGTGGGCATGTTCTTGCTGAACCATTCTGTGCCTCTGCCGGTCTGTGGAAAACACGTCTGGGTCGGGATGGCAGTTGGGTTGTTTGTGAATTCACTCTACACAGTCACACATAAGGAGCTGAGGTGTGCCCTGCATTTCCTGAAGGATCTTCCTGAGCTAGAGTGGTGGGAGGAGCTGACACTTACACCGTAATAGGGCTGTGCCTGTTCTTAGACAAAGCAGTCCTCAACCCCCTGGAGTGTGTATGGGGCCAGGGCAGGAATTGCAGGGTCTTGTGCACTACAAAGTCTTTTCTTTGAACTTTGCCTACTTCAAAGTCAGAAATGGGTATAAGTACTGGACCTTTGACCCCATAAAGTTAGAATCCTTCTGGACTGAGGACATTCTGCCAGGGAGAATAGCTGGATGCTTGAGAAGGGACTGCAGCTCTTCCTGTTGGACTAACTGGACTTTGCTTTCTACATCCTTCTTCCAAAGGTTCTCCAATGGCTTGAACTGAGCTTACCTCCTGTTAAGAAGTCTCAGGGACATCAAAGACTTCAACTGCTAGCACCTGGGTTCTCTTGCTGAGAGTCCCAACTTGCCAAGTGGTGCCAAGTGGGCCCTGGGGAGTGAGTTCTGGCATAACCAAGAGGAAAGAAGCACATTGACTCCACAGCGACTTCGGAATTGGTGCCACTGTCCAACTTCATGCCGCTGCCTGCACAGGTGCTGTGGTCCAGCTGAGTGCAATGACTGTGATGGATCCGGCAGGTCCACCGCCGCCGCGGCACCTCCGAAGTCCTGCCCGACATCCGTGACACCTGACTCCGACTCCCCTGGAGCACCTGTGACCCCGTGGTGTGATTGTGACAACGTGAAGTCGATGCCTGCTGGATTCATCAACCCCGTCTTGTCATAAGAAACTGACACCTCACCACTGAAGCCGCATCTCCTCCCCTGCAACCCTAAGGAACTGACAACTTGCCTCTCCTGCTTAGCACTAAGGAACCAATGCCGCACTTCTCCAGTAGCAGTAAGGAATCGATGCTGCACTGGTTCCAGTGACGCCTCACCTATCCGACTCTGTGCCACGTCTTTGTTTCTTCGTTTTCCAGTATACTGTACCTGGGGTCCGTGCAACTCCACATTTGCAAGTGGTGTCAGACTGTTGGGAACGAATCCTTCTCAACATTGTGATAGCCCCAGTTGGAGGTACTGTGTTTCTAAGTGCTATACTAAAATTTAATCTGTGAAAATTCTAATCTTTGCTTGTGTATGTTGGGTTTTTGTCATTTTGGTCTTTTTTATTCAGATAATTATTGGCTCTTTTTCTAAACCTGTGTGGAGTACTTTTGTAGTGTTTCCACTGTGTTGCTTTGTGTGTGTAAAAATACTTTACACATTACCTATGAGATAAGCCTGACTGCTAGTGCTAAACTACCAAGGGGATGAGCTGGGATTATATTAGCTGTATGAGTCCCTTACGCTGACTAGAGTGAGGTTCCCTACTTGGACAGGGTACAAACCAGTGCCAGCTAGAGATCCCATGTCTAACACCCATCCTGGATTCACTGGTCTGTAGTCAATTCCGATCTTTTGAGGACCACTGGGAGATGACTTGTAAGAGTCTTATATTACTAGCTCTTTAACAGAAGCTTCAGTAGCCCTGAGTGAAGAAAATATAGGCACCAAAGAAGATGTGAGCACCCCCTCAAGAAGCTTGACAAAGTTATTTACTATTTAGTCAATATCAGGCACTTTGTTCAAAGTGTGGCCCACAGGTTTTTCCGCAACCGGTGACAGATGCTTGGCTCATGAATTTAATGTAATTTTTTTGCAGCTATTCACTGAGTGAGATGTGCCTCTTTATTTTGGAGGGTGGAGAATCCACAGGATCAAGCCTACTGTACAAGGACACTAGGCGGGGTGCTTTCAGCTGTAATGAATAAGTCACCTATAACAACACATGAGTTTGGGGCATCACCTTTCAAGTGACAAACTAAAGGTTCCGTAATTAAGTCTGTACCCAGAGGGTGTATCAGTACTTTTTGAACGGCCTCCAGTCTTTCTTCCACATATTCTGTTTCTGAATGTATTGCACCAATTGTATTACTCAGAAAACTTGCAATTATAGATGTGGAAGAGCGCTCCTTACCAGGCTTAGACGAAGCCATAGCTTTTCTCTTCCGCATGACTTTCAGTCACAGATGCTCTGTTGGAGAGACCAAAAGAATATAGGGGCCAAAAGGGGTGGCCCAGCCTAGACCATCCGTGGATGGGCACAGGCAGGCATGCTCCTGGCGCGGTCTTTGCCTGGGCACGTGCCCGGGTGCGTACCGCACCACCACAGTCTATGGTACCCTAAATGCACCCAGTGGAATTCGACCACCTCATGGCGGTGAAGGAGCCTGGGGTTTGTGGTCCTGGCCCAAAAAATGGCGCATCCCATGCCACGGTAGTCTATGGTGCGCTAAATACACCTTGTTCAGCCAGACTTCTGCCTGGCAGTGAAAGAGCCTGGGGCATGTGGCCCTGGCCTAGAGAATGGGGGGTCCTGTGCTGCAGTAGTCTATGGCACCTTAAATGCACCCAGTGCCTCTGGACCACATCCTGGCAGTGAAGGAGCCAGGGATCCTGGCCCAGTGAATGGTGTGTTCCATACCTCAGTAGCCTATGGTGCCTTAAATGCGCCCAGTGCCACTGGATCTCCTCCTGGTGGTGGAGCCTGGGGCTTGTGGTCCTGGCCCAGAGAATCAGGTGACCTGTGACACAGTAGTCTATGGCACCTTAAATGCGGCTTGTGCACCTGGACTGCCTCCTGGCAGTGTAAGAGCATGGGGCTTGTAGTCCTGGCCCAGAGAACAACGTGTCCTACGCCTCAGTAGTCTATAGCACCTTATATGAGCCCTGTGCAACTGGACTGTCTCCTGGTGGTGAAGGAGCCTTGGGCTTGTGGTCCTGGTCCGAGAATGGCATGTCCCACACCGTGGTAGTGTATGGTGCCTTAAATTTGCTGACCGCAGCTGGACCACCTCCTGGTGGTGAATGACGCTGGGGCTTGTGGTCCTGACCCAGAGAATGACGTGTTCCCATTGGCTAATTGAAAAGTACCTAAAAAGTATGGAGTTCAATTAGCGTTCCATTTGTTTGCTTCCAATTTGGCCCCACTTCCCTTAGGGATATAATTTAGGGAAGCTGTACTGGAAATGGCACCCTCTGCAGGGTCACCCCAAAACCTTTTGCCTTTTTCTTTCTACTTTTTGATGAATTTGTTTTGTTGGCCTTAGGACTCTGTGCAGTTTACCACTGTTAACCAGTGCTAAAGTGCTTGTGATCTCTCCCTAAAATATGATTTAATTGATATATACCTAATTGGCATAATTAATTTACTTATAAGTCCGTAGTGGAGTGCACTACATGTGCCCATGGCCTGTAAATTAAATTCTACTAGTGGGCCTGAAACACTGCTTCTGCCACCCACTTAAGCACTTTAAAACATGTCCCATTTTAAAACCTCTTGCCAAGCCTTAAACTCCCCTTTTATTACATATAATGTAGGCCCTAGGCAGCCAAAAGAGCAGGGTGCTATATATTTTAAAGGCAGGACATATGCTTAAGTTTTACATGTCCCGGCAGTGAAAAACTTTCAAAATTGTTTTCTCTACTGTAAGGTCTACCTCTCTCATAGGATAATGTTGTAGATTCCTTATTACATTGAATAAGCTGTAATTCCTAATTGAGAAGCGGTAGATTTGTGATGTTTAGCACTATGGAATTCTAATAATAAACCATATTTGATGGTAAAGTCGGATTTATTGTTACAATTTTGGAAATTGCCATGTTTAGAAAGTTGACATTTTCCTGCTCTTAGCCCTGTGGGCCTGCAGCCTGTCTCCAATAAACTCCGGGGGTAGGGTGACAGCTTCTAGACAGTCACACACAATGGGAGCTTAAGTGTGACTAATTGGCCATCTAAATCCTGATGGGCCATCCTGGGCAGGATGGGAGGGAGGTGCTGGCTAGAGCCTCACACTTATACTTGAATAGACGGTGTCCTGTCCCCACACAGAGGACTGCTTAACCCTCTGTAGTGAGTCTGGAGCCTGTGCAGGAAGGGAGGACTTCTGTGCACTTCACATCCCTTCTTTGAAGTCTCCCCACTTCAAAGGCACTACTGGGTATAAGAACTGGACCTCTGACCCTACCAACTCAGTACACTTCTGAACCTGTGGTTACCCTGACAGGAAGAAGGACTGCTGTGCTGCTATAAGGAATGCTACTCTGCTAGACTGCTGCTCTAGAAGAACTGCTTTGTTGCTGTACTGACCTGCTGCCCTCTTTGCCTGGGTAAAAAGGACTGAACCCACAACACTTGGGCCCATAACCAGAGTGACTCCAAGGGCTTTCTGGCTTTCCTCCTATTCATTTGAAGTCTAAGAGACACAAAAGACTTTTAACACATCAACTACAGCACCTAGACTCTGCCTTCTGAGAGTCTTGCCCTACCAAGTGGTGCCAAGGCAGTCCTGGGTCCTTGGAAGTGGGTATAAAATGCTGCTCCAGTCCAGAATTCATGCATCAAGGTCCTTGCGCAGCTCTGAATCAGTGCATCTCCATCAACGCCGACACATCATCGCAGCTACAAGGATTGAGGGGCCCATATCGCCATGAATGCAGGAGCATTGCTGCTGCTGTGTGGATTGGGAACATCGCATCGCCGGCTGCACCGTGCATCACCTCCACTCCAGACGCATCCGCGACATTACATGACTCGGAGTTGATGCATCGCCTTTATCCTCGGGATTAACACCAACTTGTTGTCGATGACAACGCAACTCTGAACCAAGGTACTGTTTCAGCAGGCCAAGGCTGGTCCATATATCTGACCTGTGTTCCATTGCGGTCAGCCTGACTTTTCTGATTTGACCCGGTCCAGTGCAACAAGATAGCTCCAGTTGGTGCTTTATGCTTTGAAGTGTTACATTTCAGATTATTCTTTAAAATTCATATCTTCAGGTCTACTAATAGAATTTCTGTCATTTTGGTCTTGTTTTGAGATTAAATTAAGCTCTATTTTTCCAACCAGGTGTGGTATCTTTTTGAGTGGTATTTTCACTGTTTGCACAAATACCTAAGACATTGCCTCATAAGTTATGCCTGCTTTCTCTGTGCCAAGTTACCAGTGGGTGAGTACAAGGTTAATTTAAAATGTATGGTGACTTACCATGAGTAGGATTGTGTCTCCTGCTTGGACAGGGTGCATATCTCTGCCAACCAGAAACCCAATTTCTAACAAGATGTAACTTAAAAATGTGTATGCCCTAAATTCAACAAGGCTCTTACTTACCTACTTCCAAAGCCAGGCAAAGATGCCCTAAATTGTGCTAATTGTAGACTGAGGGCCAGATGTAGCAAAATAAAATTTTGCGAGTTGCAAATTGCGAGTCATACCGACCCTCAATTTGTAACTCGACCCACCTCATGAATATTAATGAGGTGGGTCGCATTTTGCGACCCTATAGCGAGTCCATGCACTCACAGGGATGGTGGCCTGCTGGAGACAGCAGACCTCCATGTCTGTGAATGCTTTTTTAATAAAGCAGTTTTTTTTTTTTTTGCAGCCCGTTTTCCTTAAAGGAAAACGAGATGCAAAAAAGAAAAACTTCCGAAACCATTTGGTTTCGGTTACTGCCTGCTCTGAAAAAACATTTTTGTCGGCATTCACAAAGGGGAAGGGGTCCCATGGGGACCCCTTCCCTTTTGCGAATGAGTTACCACCCACTTCAAGTGGGTGGTAACTGCAAGTTGGTTTGCGACCGCATTCGCGGTCACAAAGCAAATCAGCATGGCGATGCGGTCACATATAGGAAGGGAACACTCGCAATTTGGGGATGTGCATCGGGTTAGGCTGTTTCCATGCCGCAAACTGGGTTTTTTGCAGTTTGTGACATGCAAACAGCTACCTACATCTGTCCCTAATCTCTCTAATTGACATTGACACAAAAATCTTAGCAAGAATTCTAGCAAAAAGTAATTTCACTGCTCATTCACAAAAAACAGATTGGCTTTGACCCAAATCTTCTTCACTGAATCATGTGAAGATTCTGCTCCAACTCTGATGGCATACTAAACAGAGCAAGTATTAGGAAGGCCTTCTACCTCAATGCCAAAAAGACTTGTGATCGGAGTGGAGTGGGGCTATTTTTTTCACACACTGAGATAATTTAGTCTGGATGGCAAATGTATATCTATGCTACTGATCCTGCACTAATAACTGATGGCGAATAGTAGCTGCAATGGGCACAATCCTGGCATAATAGTGATAGAAAAAAGCTGCAACTCTGAAAGCCTAGAGCTCCTGGTGATTATCATTAGATCATCCAAATATATTCAAGGCATAAAAACATCTGTGGTGGGAATGAAAAACTGAAGTTCTAAGCTGATGATTTATTGCAAACCATCAGCAAACCAGCTTCTTTTCTTCGAACCATGGTGCAACAGATATCCATTTTTGCAACATTCTTAAGATACAGAATTCTTTGGCCAAAGTGAGAAGTGCTACATATGACCTCCAGTGACACATTTGAAACGCCCAGTGGCATACCTTTCAAGTAGATTCCATGCAAGATGAAATATCTTGGTAATAAAGGCTGGCGTGACCATTCCAAGCACTCCAGAGACAATATCTAGCCAGTGTATGTGCCCCTTATTACAATGCTTTGGTAGCTGCAGACTACCTGCTTGTCGCAGACATGAAGGCTCCACATTTGGTGATGAGGGTAGTCTTCCCTGCACTGGTGCTGCCTGTAGGGCCCCAACAGCAGCCAAATGAGAGCTGGCTGTTCTGTTTGGATTGCAGTGAGACCCCAGAACCAGCAGCCTCTTCCTGGGTGCCGACATGCACCATCCCTGCTGCCTGCAACATCCCCAGGGCCTTCTGGCACCTGCAGGATGAGGCAAGTGGGGGATTTAAAGGTCCCACTGGTCCTCAGTGTGAGCAGTGTCACCTGCTGACACGCACAGTGCACTGCACAAAGCCCCCGAGTGGCCGATGTCCTGGCCTGAGGCTGTGTGCTGATATGAAGTTGTGCGCACTAATCACAGAGGCTGGTTTCCTCTTGACAGAGGAGATTTTCAGCACAAAATGAAAAGGAACAAAAAATGAATACAGGTTCCAGAGAAGAGACAGGTGGGCTGCCTTCCTGGAATAAGGGATCACACTGCCACAAGGAGGTGTATTGAAATGCTGTTGGAAAAAAAGAACTAGAAAAAGACACATGCTGGGCAGTGGGGTCTTCATCTATCTTGTGCATCCCAGAAGGCTAGTTTTGCCTTCACCCTGCCTGCTTGGAAGCCTAAACACAGCACATGGGGTCCAGACTGTGGCCAGCGGTGCACATGTCAGGCCTCAGTACCAAAGTGCCTATAAGGTGAGGGCAATCAGTTCAGCACTAGTTTGGCCCACACAGTGGCTGCATACGCACCTGCACAAGTCCAGGCAGTGATTAGAGGCCCTCTGGCTACAGAGTGACTCACATCATGTCACAGCAACATAAGCCTCAACCCCCTCAACCTTCCACTCCACAAACACACTCATTTGGTATGGCATTGCCACGGTTCAGTGAGCTAGTGGACCCAGCGACAGCCGCAACATAATGGCACTCATAGGTCAGGACTTCTCAGTGACCACATGTGAAATGGGCGGGTGGTGAGGAGATCACTAATGCTTCATTCTGGAGGGACAGGGCTGTATAAACTGTTCAACAACCTGTCCAAGCTAGGTGATGATGAAAACTATGATTTCACTGTGGTGGCTTTAGACATCCACTTTGACCCCAGCTAAACCCAGACTACAAGTGGTTTAAGTTGCATTAGGCTAGACAAGCTGAGGATGAAACCACTGACAACTTCTACGCATGCCTCTGGAAATTGTTGAGCATCTGCATCAACATTGACCAACCCGAGGAGATCAGAGCACAGCTGACACAAGACTACAAGTCTGAAGTCCTGCCACACTCATGTTGCCCTAGCTGGGTATCACTTTGGACGTTATCCTCTTGTTGGCATGATGGCATGAGCTGGCAAACAGCTGCGTGGATGACATGGGGGTGGCTCTGTCGAAGAGAACAGCCCCCATAGCATGTCTCACACTGTGAGGGTGAAAGAGGAGCACATGGACACTATTCAGAGGCAGTCTGCTCCTCTAAGAACCCCCAACACTTTGTAACAACTGGAGGGCAGGTGCAGAAACTGTGGCTTTGAAAACCACACACCAAACATCTGCCCTGCTCGGGGGCAGGTGTGCCCTCGCTGTGGATGGCTGAACCACTTTGCAAAAGTGTGCAGAGTGAAGGGAGAGGCTTGAGAAGTGGGAACAATGGCAAACTGAGAATGGCCTACCTGCAATTGTCCATTGATGAGGAGGAGCCCGAAGATCAGCCCCTGCGGAGCAGTCTGAGAGACCACCCTGTGATTGATGAGGATGACAACAATAATGTGCTCACTATCTTCTAGGTAGGCAGGGAAGTTAATCAAAAGCACCTGTGTACCCTGTGGAGATTGGATATATGTTCATAAGGGCTCTAGTCATCACAGGAGCATAAGTCGATATCATGGACACCACCCAGCTCAGCAAGAAAGTGCCTTGACCCGCGCTAGGTCAAACCAGAGCGAGGATCTACACATAAGGGGGCACGGAGCCATTGTCACTGGTGGCAGTGGTGGAAGTGGTGGTGGTGGAAGGTAGATCAACAAAGGCTTGTTTCCATGTGACCGAACATTGGAACCCTCCTGGGTTGCCACACAGCAGAAGACCTGAGGCTGGTATTCTTTGCCAGACAAATCCATAACTCGCACACTGTGGTGATCATGCAGGAGTTTCCCCAGCTGTTTGAAGGACTAGGATGCCTCAAGAACACCAAGGTGCAGCTACACATTGATGAGACTGTAAGACCCTCAGAGCTCTGATACCAGAGAGTGCCTTCCATCTGAGGTAATTGATGGGGAGAAACTGCAGAATTTGGAGTAGCAAGGTGTTATCGAGAAGATCACCTGGCCCACGCCATGCATCTTGCCCTTATATTAGATCTCAAACCCAAACAAACTGGGATGATTAAACATGTGTCTCCCCAATAAGACCATTCAGCAAAAACAGCATATTACTCTGACCAAGGACGACATTGTGGCAGACCTCAACAACACACAATGGTTCTCCAACCTTTACCTCAATGCTGGTTACCAGCAGCTGGAGCTCGATCCAGCCAGTTGTCACATAACAACATTCTTGACTCACATGGTCCTGAGGAGATATCGGAGGCTTAACTTTGGCATACCTTTGGCAGCAGAGGTGTTCCAGAACATCATGGATGGTGTGCTGGAACAGATCTGCTGCTGAAGATGGCCTTGTAGGTCTCCTAAACATTAGTGATGATATCCTGTTTTTTTTCTGAGACCCTGGAGGAACACCACATACATCTCAGAGTGGCATTGGAGAGGTTGGCCAGTTGCAGCCTCATGTTCCACAAGAAGATGTCTTTCTCTACGAGAATTCCATCGACTTCTTTGGATATGTGTTCTCGAGGAAGAGTGGATCCCAGGAAGGTGGAGGCGATAAGAGAAGCATCAATTCCCTGGAATGCCACAGAGGTGAGGAGCTTCCTTGGAATGGTGACCTACTGTGGCTGGTTCCTTCTAAACCTGGCCACCTTGTCCAAACCCTTGAGAGCCCTGACACAGTTGGATGCCACCTGGAAATGGACAGAACACATGGCAAAAGCATTTCAGCAGGTGTAAGACACACTGCTGGCTGACACCACCATGGTGTACTTCGACTCACGTCTCAAGACAGCTCATTGTGGATGCTAGCCCCATCTGGCTAGGAGCTGTCCTGTTGCAGGAGAAGACTGCAGGGTCCTGGATCAACATTGCATATGCCAGCAGAGTGCTGTCAGCACGGAGGCTTGATATGGTCATATCAAGCAAGATGCACTGGCAATCTGATGGGCATGTTCACAAATCCACCTGTACTTGTGGAGACAGCAGTTTGAAGTCATCATGGACCACAAGTCACTGGTCCCACTTTTCGTGGGGCCATCTTGATATGCACCCCCCATATTGAACAGTGTGCAGGACAGTTGCAGGCATATTCGTTCAACCTCGTGTGCCACCCTGGAGTGAAAAACACAGCTGACTACTTGTCTTGTCACCCCCAATAGCAGCCTGGTGACACCCGAAGCAAAGAGGATGAGGGTCAGAAGGATTCATGTTAATGGTTGTGCATGGTGTATGCTCTTGAGCACTGTCAATTAAAGAAATCACTGAGGCGACCATGTCAGACACAAGTCTATCAAAAGCCAAGGAAGCACTTTCTCAGAAACAGTGGGAGAACTTTTCTGGATGGCATAAGGTTGTTGACTCCCATGGAATAGAAGACGATGGCTCAATTCTGGAGGGTCAGAAATTAGCTGGGCACCAGCAAAGAAGAACTGCTATTGTGTAGGAGTTGCATTGTGATGCCCCTATGCCTGAGGGCCAGGGTAGTTGATTTAGCACACTAAGGTCACCAAGGCATGGTGGAAATGAAGGCGCGATTGCACAACTAATTTTTGTTCCCAGGAATGAACACTATGGTAGATGAGAAGGTTCAGGGGGTCATTCCTGCACGATCAGTGGGGAGCCACGGCCTCCACCAATAATAACCGAGGAATCCTGTCTGAGACCCTCGTCCCGAATCAGCATGGACTTCGGAGGTTTCCCTGATGAATGACTCACAGCAGTGCTAACGGACACTCACACAAATGAACATATTTATACTCTGTGCCAGATTTGCGTCATTTATTTTGACACAAATTCAGCGCAAACTTAACTCCATATTTATACTTTGGCGCAAGAACCATCTAGCGCCAAAGTTATGGAGTGAGCGCCATTTTTTGTACATAAAAACCTACCTTGCGCTAATGACATGCAAGGTAGGCGTTCCCGTGCAAAAAATTACTCTAAGCCACGTGTGCCTTATTTATCCTCTGCCGTCAAAATGCAGATTTGCGTCAAAAAGTATAAATATGGGCCCAAGTATCCGGTGGTGGAGCTGGTACACCCCATTGCATTTTCAAGGGTAAAGCCCATCTTTGGGAAAATCTTCGCCATGCTTGGGCTTCCTGATGAAATCAAAACCATCAACATGCCTGTCTTCCAGGGGCAAGACTTTCAACAATACTTGCAATCACTCTACATTAAGCATTGAAAGGTGACCCCGCAAATGTCCCAGGTGAATGGGAAGGTGGAGCTCTTTATTTGCATGTTCAGTCGAGCACGCCACATAGTAGTTGAGCAGGGTGAGGACACGTAGTGCTGCTTCCATCGGTCCCTGCAAGCATATTGGCAGATTCACCATAGCACCACAAAATGTGCACCCATGGGCCTGTTGGTTCTGCGATCTACCTGGGACATTATGGCCCTCATTCTGACCTTGGCGGGCGGCGGAGGCCGCCCGCCAAAGTCCCGC
Organism: Pleurodeles waltl; assembly: GCF_031143425.1. Taxonomy (NCBI): domain Eukaryota; kingdom Metazoa; phylum Chordata; class Amphibia; order Caudata; family Salamandridae; genus Pleurodeles; species Pleurodeles waltl. Next base: position 1,334,992,321 of record NC_090444.1, on the reverse strand, counting down.
CGTCAGATTACCGTTCCGCGGTCGAAAGACCGCGGCGGTAATTCTGACTTTCCCGCTGGGCTGGCGGGCGGTCGCCTTCAGACCGCCCGCCAGCCCAGCGGGAAAGAGGCTTCCACGATGAAGCCGGCTCGGAATCGAGCCGGCGGAGTGGAAGCTGTGCGACGGGTGCAGTTGCACCCGTCGCGTATTTCACTGTCTGCGCAGCAGACAGTGAAATACATGTAGGGGCCCTCTTACGGGGGCCCCTGCAATGTCCATGCCAGTGGCATGGGCACTGCAGGGGCCCCCAGGGGCCCCGCGACCCCCCCTACCGCCATCCGGATCCCAGCGGTCGGGCCGCCGGGATCTGGATGGCGGTAGGGGGGGTCGGAATCCCCGCGGCGGTGCAGCAAGCTGCGCCGCCGTGGAGGATTCAATGGGGCGGCGGTACACTGGCGGGAGCCCGCCAGTGGTGCCGGTCCGACCGCGGCTTTACCGCCGCGGTCGGAATCCCCATTGGAGCACCGCCGGCCTGTCGGCGGTGCTCCCGCGGTCCTCCGCCCTGGCGATCTTTGACCGCCAGGGTCAGAATGACCGCCTATGTCTGCTACATCAGCTGGCAGCCAGCGGTTTTGGATGTGAAAGCATCTCAAAAGAAAATAGGAACACCAACAACCAAGCCAGTGAGGCCCAGCATGCCACTGCCCTTGCCCTAACTGTAGTCATGCAGGATCACCATCCATGGTTGAAGTTCCGTACACCATTTGAGAAGGAGGTCTGAAAAGTCATCTCCATCCAGGGAATTATGGTCACCAAACAGCGAGAGTAAATTATTGTGTCCAGGAACATATCCTGGTTCAAGCAAATGTTAACCTTGCTTGAGGAACAGAGTGACAATCTAATGGAACAGGACAAGGGGTTGGCTGAAGAGTAGGGGGTCGCAGACCCCAGGACTGCTGGAAGCAGATAGAGCCCTTGCAACCAAAAGGGCACAACAGCAAGTGGCCGGCCTGGTTTCACCAATGGTCATCAGCACCCAGGCACCGTGGTTGTGCCATCCACTTTGGCTACACCCCAGGGTGGTGATAGAGACAAAGGAGGCCAGAGCTAGTGGTATGGACTCCCAGCACCGAGCCAGTTGATCCAAGACTATGGGCCAGATTTAAGAAACCCCTAGCGCCACCTTGCGCCACGTTAGCGTAATTTTTTTACGCTAATGTGGTCGTTAGGTTGGCAAAAAAACAGCACCATATTTACAAAGTGGCACAATGCATGCATTGTGCCACTTTGTAAACCCTCACTCCACATTATGCCTGCGCCAGGCATGACGTATACAAGGGAGGCATTCCAGCGTTAGAAGGCTCTGAAAAATGGCGCAGTGGAATTTATGAGATTCCACTGCTCCATTTTTAGCATCATTTTAATGCCTACCTAAGGCAGGCATTACAGTGACGCTCCCATTGTTTACAATGGGCCTCCTTTCACTTTACAGGATTAGCGTTGAAATTCTTGCCACTAATCATGCAAAGCGCCAAACTAGTGTCAACATTTTTGACACTAGTTCCCTAACGTGCACTATGGTGCTCCAGATCATAAATACGGCACTCACATGGTGGCATTAAGGGGGCTCAATGGGGCACAAGAAAAGTGGTGCATTATGACATGATGCACCACTTTTCATAAATATGCCCCTATGTGTGCATGGTATAAGTGCATTTTGATTTTGTTTCAAATAAACGTTGGATGGGATGTAGAGTGCCACCAGGCCTCTACTATAATTTGTAGCACCATTACACCCCAAGCCCGGGTGCATCCCGAGGGCATAAATAACGTCTGGGGTGACATCTTGAGATACTCCAGAGACAAAATCCAGCCAGTGTACATGTCCCTTATTGCAACACATTAGTCTATCTGTTTGTCAGAGCAAGGAGGGGTCCACAACACCTACAAAACATACTTTTAAATTGAAATTCTAGGTCAGGCTGAATAAGAAATATGTCAATTAGGTCTGGATGACACTTTTATCTACACATGCTAAGGGACGTAGGGCCATATGTACGAACACATTTTCCCATAGACACAGAATGGGTAAAACCCTTTGATACATCTGGCCCTAAGTATGCTAGACAAATGAAGTTATTCTAAAATTGGGCAAGACTGGCACTGGACACCTCACAGGTTATGCAGAGCAAACTTATTGCCAATGGCCCTGTGACGGAGTTCTCAACAACCATTTGTTTTGTATCCTCCTTTCCATTTATTTTTCATAGCAATTATCAATGGAGGCTAACTACGATGACTATAAAACATCAAGATATGCCAACTTTATGTTGCATGTCAATTTACGTCTTCTGACTAAACATGGTCGTACTTATTCTACTTTGGTGTAGTCATGTCATAAAAGGATTGCTAAATCCACAAAATGAACATGCTCTGCAGTTATCATTCTCTATAACCTGTTTTGTAATTATGCCAAACTGAATTTAAAAAAAAATGCAAACCTGCAATTACAGTTGCACTGTGCTCACAGCGCAACGATTATATAGCTGGTCTTTACAAAATCTCACTTGCTCTGAAAAATATTGTGTTACCGCAGATGTATGAATCTCCGTTCAACCATTAACTCATTTTACAGGACAAATCTGGAATACAGAGCAACTGGGAATAATCCTCTAATTGCACCACGTACTATGGCTTCGATCATTGTCACATCAAAAAGGTTGTGACTTTTACCTCCGTTCCACGATGTATATTTCCAAAATACTACATCGGAGTGCTTTTTCTTAGTGAGTTTGTCCCAAGAGCCACTTCTTTATTTTCCATGTTCAAAATCAATTCCAATCTATGTCGTGTGCTTTGCAAAATATCAGCATAAACCAATAATCCGAATGTTTACCACCCTACCTAACCTAAAACATTTAAGACTGTATTGCCTATAACACTCTTAGAATGCTTAACAGACCCTCTGTGGCTGTTGACCTCAGTCAGCACTCCAGCATAGAGTGATATATCAGTCACCATGAATGGTGGTGGGGACCTTTGAAAACACTGGACATTCCCTTTATGCGGAATTTTAGTTATTTTGTGAAAAGCACAAAAAGGCTAATCATAGCCAGGGCTACTGCATACTAAACAATCTCAGCCTTCGAAAAGATAGCATCATTTCGGACCAACATAAATCTCATGGTTGGACAAAAAAAAAAATCTTGACATGATTAGCAACAAGGTAAAACACCGCTAAACTAAAGACTGTGAACAAGATCCTTAAATAGGGCCATATTTATGACATGGTTTGCATTGCTTTTGCACTATGTGACGTGGTACATGCGCAATGGAAATCTGAAGTGAGATTTATGAAGCCACGCTGGACCACCTTGCCGGCCCTGAGTGGCTTCATAAATCTCGAGTAAGCCCATGCTTCGCAAATCGTTGCATTGTATTACTCTGCATGAGGTAGGCGTTTCTATGGGTGTTGCATGGGTTTTTTACTGGGTGTCCATGGATTATGATGCTTTTCAGGATTACCAGAAGTGGTAGATCTGAGAATGTACCAAAAGCCTATGCCTCCGTAGGTGAGGAGTAACAAGGAAAATTATCTTTATTTCTCATCTTTTGTTTCTCTTACTATGTGTGCTACAGAATGCAGAAAGTGGAAAAAGCCTTTCGGGATGGTTTATGCAGGAAGGCGCCAGTTCAGGGGAAAAAGGCAGGAATGCACTGCATTCTTTTAAATAAGCACATTCCTGCTCTTTCCCTGTCATGCAGTGCAGTGTAGCTAGGTGACTTGCTGCATTTCACTGCATGATTAGCCTCATAAGTATGCCTCATAGTTTATCATGAATAGAAAGCTACAGAGGATATGAAATGCCAAACTCCAAGTTGACCCTAGGTAGGACTGTCAATTTCACAACTTTTAAATTATATTGCGCGTTGTATTTAGCTCAACAAATAAACCGACTTGTTTTGCATTTTAATTAAAGTTTTATTATATTTCACCAATTAAATGATACTCATTTTAGTGGCACATGATCATGGCTAGCATAAAGGTAATTAACGTAGCGAGGAATCTCTCTTCCCGCCATGCTAAGAGATGCTGCGGTCATTCTAGTGGCTTGAAGAAGGGACCAAGAAAAGCGTGATTTCATTTCTCTTGCAAAACACCAAGGGGCATATATATAGGCCCCTAGCACACCTTGCGCCACATTAACGTCATTTATTTTTATGTTAATATGACCCAACGAGGCCAAAATCCCCACGCCATATTTACAGAGTGGCGCAATGCATGCACTGCGTCCCTCTGTAACCCTTTGTGCTACATTATGCCTGCGGCCAGCATAATGTATGCAATGGGGGCGTTCCCTTGTTAGGGGAGCTGGAAAAATGGCATAAGGAAATCTATGAGATTTTCTTATGCCATTTATTACGGCACTTTTAACGCCTGCTCAAGAGTAGGCGTTAAAAGGGGGCTTCCATTCTTTCGATTGGGCCCCTATATACTCTGTAGAAGTAGCACCAATATTTTGGCACTACTCCTGCAGAGTACATCAATAGCGTCATAAAAAAAGACACTATTGCCCCTTACCCTGCGCCATGGTGCACCGTATTTTAAATACTGCGCACACATGGTGGCCGTAGGGGGTTGCTAAGGGGCGCATGGAAAGTGGTGCTACACTCAGTGCAGCACCACTTTCCATAAACCTGCCCCCAAGGATGCCCAAATTGTACAAAGTTTATAATAAGCCTCCACATGAAAATACCCTTTAAAATAGGGGTGTGCAATTTTACTTGAGGAGGGCTTTCCCATGAAAGATTTTCACAATATCCTCTATTCATATGGGTGAAATCCTTTAAGATTAATTTTTTATAAATAAGTCTTAAGCCGGATCCATGTAAATCTGGTTTGATTCAGTACCTCCCGGACCTACTTTGTATAACCCTGCTTTAAAGTAAAGCTTACATAATTAATAAATTGCTATCTGTTATAGATTTTTGTGGCATCTAAATACGTGTTCGCTGTGTTCAAATAAAAAGTTATGATGTATTCTTCCCATTCGCCCCCCCACGATGAAACCTTTCACTAGATACTACTCGCATTCTTATAATTAACATACAATAGGTGTGCGTGACTTCATACACGTGTTTATCTTACAATACAAATGTGTAATTTACACAAACGATTAACCACAAGCTTATACATTAAAGTGGGATAACACAGTTATTGGGATTGTAAAGTCCCAAAATGTGCGTGTATAGATTGAAGTGACCACGGAAAAGGAAATTACCTCCCTTCTGCAAATTAGAAAATGGCACAAAGATATTTGCTGGACCTCCTACGTGCTTAGCTGACTCAAAAGGAAATAAATTACTTTGCTTTATTAATAGTAACAGAGAAACAGTTCTTTCAGAGTACAAATGTTCTTTTCACAAATGACAGGTTAAGGTGAATGTTTTTCACCTGCCAGTTCTCAGGGCCTGCTCGGCCTGTGGGCTAAAATGCTATTTTTAGTATGGCTCATTAAATGTTGCATTTTTGTGCTATGTGCAGTTTGAGCATAGTGTGAGTCATATGTTGGTGTCCTGTTCTGGGAACAATTGTAAGTGCTTTTTGCACAGTACACTTCCACCCCTCACCTTCTTTATATTTGAATCACATTTGGTTATATTGTGCCATTAATATTTCTTAAGCGAAGACCCCAGAACAAGATCAATGACAATGGGTAATCAATCTAGTCCCCCAAGACCTGGTTTATTAGTGCTGTTCAACAGTATTTACTTTACTATTATCAAGCATAAACTTGCCTAACTGCAGACAGTTTGAAATGTTTCCGTTTGCTTGGCCAAAGATGTTAGCAACTATGATCACACCAGCGGGATCCGAAGAATTCTCTAGTGGTTCCTATAGAAGTCAGAGTTTGTTTTAAGTGTCTATATTTAATTTATGAATGCATTTATGCGTGCCCAAAATATCTGAGGTCTAAAGATCATTAAGATCATTCATGCAAAAAATAAAGCTTTAACAGGAGCTAAAATCTCTTGTAGCCCACCCTAGTCTACTCTCCAAGACAATTTGCTAAACCAACCCGAAGGACAACAAATATCAACACACAAGGAAATGATTTTCACTTAACTCCCTTCGCTGCTGCCCCTTCCCCCACATTTTCAACTGTAACAATTTGTCACAATGGCCGATTGACAGAAGCAGTATACCATTATGTCTGCTAGACCCTTCTGGTTGTGGGGAAATATAGGGTTTGCAGGTTCTCCAAGAACCGAAGGTACCAAGAGCCAACAACTGAGCTGCACCGTAAAGTGGTTTTTCATTGAGCACAGAGTATAGACCAATTCTTACAGAGAAATAGGAAGAGTGAAAAATGGGTAGCAAGGAAACCTATGTATTTCTGAAATGGGCACAAGATATAGAGTTTAGGACCGGTGGTTATTTCTACATCTCTGAATTTACGGATACCCGTACTAGCGTATGATTTCAAGGGTATTTTTCAAAATGTAATCTTTCTTATACACTGGCTTACATTTGAAAAGGCACAAATGCAGTGAAATCCAATACGTAATAACAAATGTTCTATTTTATACTCCCACATTTCTCACAATAAAAATGGTACCTCACTTGTATGGATAGGCCTAGTACCTGCAACAGGAAACGGCCCAAAACACAACATGGACGCAGCACATTTTTCCACGAAAAACTGAACCTTTTTTCCCAAAGTGAGATTTTGGACCCTAGCTCAGCCAGCACCTAAGGGAACCTAGCCAACCTGTAAATGTTTTTAAATTAGACACCAAGGGGTATACAAGGTGGACTGACTTGCATGGCCCACACAACAATTTCTTTACCCATAATCCCTTTCAAACCTTAAATTCTGACTAAAAACACATTTTCCTCACATTTCATTGATGGAAAGTTCTGAAACCTGTGGAAAGCCACAAACTTCCTTCCACCCAGCATTTCCTCATGTCTCCCAATAAAAATGGTACCTCACTTATGTGGGTAGGCCAAGTTCCCACGACAGGGATGGACCCAAAATATACTGTGCGATAATGATAACTAAAGTAGGTGTACTAATTAGTCCTGGGATAAGGAACCATTTAGCGAAACCTATCAAACCCAAACATTTCTGAAAAGGAGACATCAAGGGGAGTTCAGGGAGGTATCACTTGTGTGGATTTCCCAAAGTTGTTTTTACACATAATACCCTGCAAAGGTGAAATGTTGAATAACAACACTATTTTTCCTTGAATTTCTGTGGCGTAATTGAAAGGAATATGCAAGAATACACAAACTTCTAACCACCCATAGCGAAAAACGATCTCTGCTCATGTACAACGTGAAGATGGGGTTACCCAAACCATGTGTAGGACTACAAGGTTGGTTTCTGCACTAACCCCATTTTGAGAGTAAGGCCCCAAAATATCTTCAACTCCTCCAGCGAAGTGGGAATCCACTGGTGTGCCCTTGAACAGGGCCCTAGAGTGCCTCCATGCTCCCTCAGAAATTGTTCGGCCCGCAAATTTATTTGTTGCACAATTTGCTCAAGGACGTCAACTTCCAAAAAGAGATAGATGTAGTCAATTGGCAAAAAGTTGTCTCTAGCCACTTTACATCCAGTGTTACCAGTAAAAGGTGGAATTTGAGTCTGAGCTAAATTGGGGGGCTGCCAAGAGAGCACTCTGTAATGTGTGCAACAGTAAATGTCAGTCATCTTACCTTTGCCTCTTCCCTCAATCACCAGGTTCTCCAAAGACATTGAAAAAAAGGCAAAAATTACACACTATTACTTCACTTTGCCACATGCCCATCATCACAGACTTTAGCACTGGTGGTGCCCAGTGCGACAATCATTTTTGGCACTCATGTCCCATGACCTCCTCCTTATATTCCCTCACTACCACCCAGCAAAAGGGCTCCTCATCTCTCCATCACCCTTCTCTTACATAAGTTTGATTTGTTTTAAAACACTGGTAACGGCCAGCTTTACCATCCAACTCAGCTATCTACATAAAACACAGATCTGTTCTTTGCAGCAGGCATGTTAACCCTCTGTGCAGTTTTATGGCAAAACTACCACAAAACGCTGATCTCTCTGTCTAGCATCAACGTAATCACAAGAGTTATCTTGATGTTTTCCTTGCTGCACAAACTTTGTGTGAGTATATATATATATATACTACCTAGTGGCGATCGCCACTAGGTAGTTATAGTTAGGACCGTGCTTCCATAGGAAAAGCATTTTTTTAACTTGCCTTTATCTTTGGCACTGTTCGACGAATCTTCATGAATTTTTTTTTAAAAAGGTGTTGCAGTGATTCTTGTTGCGCATGGAAAGTTTCAGGGTGATCCGTCAAGTGGGGGCTGAGTGAAAGGGGGCTCAAAAAAGGTTGTGTTTCTCATGTTAATTTCTATAGGATTTTTTAGACATGACTACAGGCCGAACCACTGGACGGAATTACACCAAATTTGGCAGAAAGCTGGCTGTTGGTACGTAGATTAGGCTTTCGCTTATTTGGTGTGAATCTGCTCTATAGTTTTTGAGATATTGAAGGGAAAATAAATTTGTATATCTCTGGCCCGAATAATTTGCGAAATTCACACATTTTTCACGAATACACGTGCAAAAAGAAGTGTTGCAATTGGCTGACCGCAAACTGACTACAAAGTTGCATCCAACATTGTATTTCACAGGACACGGTCCCCAGAGGTGACATTTACGTAAATTCACAATTTTGTGCAAGTTATTTGTGAATATGAAAAAAGGTAAAAGAAAAACCACAGGCCCATTCACATACTAATTCATTCACTCATACATGGACTCAGAGACTAATGTGTCCACTCACACACCCACTCAGACACTCATGCAACTCCTCACACCCACTCAGACTCACACCCCACTTTCAGACCCACTCATGCATCCACTCACAGATCCACTGACAGAGACAGGCCCTGTAGCCAACCTGCACTGCCCACAGCCAAAGGACGTGCGTGGCTTGGGGTTGGGTGGTTATAAGGGCTTTGCTGCAAGGCATGGCTGCAGGCCAAGCCTTGTGACCAACCCCTGCCGCGCACGGCCAAAGGCCGTGCACGGTGGGGGTTGGAATAATGTATAGTAATTAAAATTGCTTTATGTTAAATATCCATAAAAAATTCACTGAAGCAAGCGAAGGTTACAAGGATGTTACAGTTAAGTTCTGAATTTACTCATACAAACCATAGAAATTCAGCAGTTATAGTTAGAGTTCTTTTAAGTAACTATAACTCTCACCCTAAGGTAACTATATCTTGTGCCTTCGCCATTCACAGCTAATTACTCCACATATTATATCCTTGAGATCTTATATGACATTTTTGATATTATCACTGCGACATTTGCAGTAAAATTATTGATATGAAAACTGTGCACATGAAGATCTTCCCCACAGTTCATCCCCTGTGGTTCCTTACATTCAAAAGCTATGAAATATTTTGATTCTAAAATTCTCTGTTTATTTCTCCCCTTTGCCTCCTCTTAAGTTATATTTAACTCCTTTAATCACTGAGTACTTTAAATCTTCAATATGCCCTGCATGAGTCTCATTAATATGTCTTGCCACTGAATAAGTTGTATCCTTGTTTTTTACTGCACGTAGGTGTTGTAAAATCCTCTTATGTACTTGTAAAGTTGTACTCCCTACATACAGTGTGGGGCAGCTACATTTCAAAATATATACTACAAAATCATGTTTGCAGTTATGTTGCCCCCGTATCCTATGCAAAACCTTGGAACCATCTCCCCATTTTTACATGCTGTACATTTGACATTTTGTCAAAACAAAGCCTTGTGCCAGATATGTGGAGTGCACTCTGTATCAAAAATACCTTTCTAGAGACACAGAGAAAAAGTACAGTTATGGCACTTGCACTATGTAGAAACATTTTAAAATGTACAATGAGTGAACATGTGTCTGTTACATGACAAAGAAAGTTTCTGATTATTCTGTAAAAGGTCCATCATTTTCTTTGGGTGCTGCTGCTATACAAATATATACATTTCAGCAGTTTACAATGAGCTCAAGCAGAGGATGATTTATTCTAGCAAGTGCCAACAACTTGTTCTTAAAACAAAAGCAAATGTAATCAATATGCTTGAAAAAGTGAACAGCCACTGCTGTTAATTCATGTTTTAGTTATCAAAACATGTTTTCTAATATTAACATTATTATGTATGATACCTCACTACAAATGTTAACAAAATTCTATTTGGTCTACTTGTCAAATTTTGAAAAGTATATTTTACCTTTATAATATAATTTGTGTGTATGAATCATACTAGTCTTTAAAAAAGTGCCTAAAGACATCACCCTTGGTAGGCTGTATGATGTCATAAAGTACAGTAATTCATTCAACAGCAGAACAGTACATCTCTCGTGTTTGAATTTTAATTATTTTGCAGCTGTTCTTGAATCAGAAGTTTAGCAGCCTTGCTTTGTATCTTTTGTAGATGTTTGTTCTAGTTGAACGTTTCTGATCTCCATTTCCAGCTTACTATAATAAGTGGGTTTCCATCCAAGAGTAAGAACGTTTGAACATTTGCAATTCTTTAGAAAAACATTGCCCTTGTTAGGCCGCATGATGCCCTATTTTGTCATATAAAAAGTGCCACACGTGTACTATTGCATTTCTCTAGTAGTAATCCTTTTTAGAACTATGGTTGATGAAACAGAATGTAAAAATTTGGTAGTTTATAGGGTAATCCCTGTTTAAATGTAAGTTTAGAATCATTGCACTTTGTCCATCCCCAAAGCCAAACCGCCAATGTACCACACCGACCGCCACGGCAGTAACAACCGCTGCGCTGGAGACTTCAATCTCCAGTCCAGCGTCTGTCACTAGGTCGCCCATGGCATTATGACCCCGCCCACCGCCATGGTTTCAGTGGTTTCGGTACCGCCATTGAAACCATGGTGCTAGAAACTATCAGTGCCAGGGAATTCCTTCCCTGGCACTGATAGGGGTCTCTCCCGCCCCCCTCTCCTCAATCCTTCCTAACCCTCCCCCTCCCTCTCTCGACCCCCCACACATTTATACAAATACATGCACATACATACACACCCATACACACACGCATACACACATTCACCCACGCATTCAAACATTCATACACACTCACAGCAACACTCACGAATGTACATTCGGGCACACACGCAATCTCACGACACAACATGCACGTACACTCACACCCACTCATGCACACACGCATTACACACACATGCATGCATTCACACACAGTCACACACACCCCCAGTCACGCACACAACACCCCCTACCTCCCTCTCCTGTCGGAGAACCCAACTTACCTGGGGGGTCCTCCTGCAGCAGACGGGACGCGGCGCTGCTGCCAGTAGCAGCGTCAGCCAGCAAAACAGGGCCAGGCCGTATCATGGAACATGATACGGTCGGCGGTGTTTTGCTGGCATGGCGCTGCTCCTGGCAGCAGTGCCGCCTTACTGCTGTCCGCCGCCATGGCCATTGACGGAATTCCGCCAGCCTTCTGGTGGTATTCCGTCTATGGTCATAATGGCATGGACGGTCGGTAGCCATGGCAACGGTATGTTGGCGGTCCTGGCAGTAGGCGGCATTTGCTGCCAATCTCATAATGAGGGCCTTAGTATTTGTCATTCTCCAGCAGAAGCAGTTCTTCATTAAAAGAGATACATTCTTGAAGAGTGGGCATTAGAGACACAATACATCTTCCTTGTTCAATAAATTCAAACATTAGCTATGCTGATGATTTCTTACAAGTAAATATATTCATTATAAGTCGTGTTTCCAAACAACGTTTCTGTTCTACTGACAGTATTTCTACTCTGATATCCTTCAGAATATTTCCATATTATATATCAGAGGCCTGATGCACATTTCTAATTCGTTCTTTGTATTGGAAAATCAATGCAAATGTTTGCATTTCCAATGCTCCCTGAGGAATTACGAGCTTCTTTATGTAAGTGTGTCTTAAATACAGGCTGTACTTTCACGGGAGAAGGCTGTGATAAATCACCAAAAACAATTACGTGCTTTCCTTCAAAAAGTATGTCATACTCTGATTTCAATATCTGTTGCATTCTCAAATGCACAAAGGCAAGCATTAAGTTTGACAACATGCTCACCTCCTCAATGACTAAAAGCTTTAATTCCTTCAACACTTGGGAAACTTTGTGACAAGCCTCACCAGATAACTTTAGATACTCCATTGTTTTATTGTGTGCAACAGGTATCATAAGTAGATGATGCAAGGTTACTCCTTTGATATTGTGAGCAGCTAATCCAGTAGGGGTGGTTACAACACATGACAAAATAGAGTCTGTAGTCTTCTGTAGATATCTGCTTAGACTTTGAATTAAAAGGCCTTTTCCAGTGCCAGCTTGTCCATTAATATATAAAAGAATTGGCTTAAAACTTGAACACTTGCATTAATTGTTTTCATGCAGGAATCCATGTTCTATTTGACATCTACATATATTTCTTTCTGTTCATCATTCAGTTGTGCTACTAGCAGTTCGAAGTTAACATTTTGTTCTGTTGCTTGTTGCATAGTTGTCTCTAACTCATTCATTGCTATAGTCGCTTCATTCTTAATAATTGGCTGACCAAGAGGATCTTGACTGAGAGGTGTGGAACTCTGACTGCTTTTGTGAGCTGTCTTTTGCCATCTCAGCAACAATTGTCTCCTTTTGTTCAATTTCTTCATTCAATATTTTTCGATAGTTCAGAAATATCAGAGACTCAATGCTGTCTTTTATAGCATTGAAAGAGTCTTCATAGCAGTCATAAACTACAAGTAACTGTGTCTCAGAATGCCAAGGTTTGAAGAGTTGAATGAGCTCTATGTAGAAAAATTATTTTTGCTCATTAGTTTGACAAGCAAGCTTTCTACGGTTAATTAAGTAACCTTTTGCATGCCATACCAAGGAACCGTCACAACCAGCAACTGCATACATGTGTTCATCAATACTTTCTGACACATTATTTCTGTATGTTTAGTGTTGTAGAATTTCATAAAGACAAAAATGTTTATGATGTTTACTTCTTCTTGAATAGTAGGTGTCCAACATGCTCATTTTCACAATAGCTGTACTCTCTGGATCAAACTCTGCCAGACACTGAATGTTTGGGAAAGATTTAAAAACTCTATTTCTTGTGTTTGCAAGTCCTTGAATAGCCCAAACAATTCCTCTAGACTTTGAGTACGAGCTTGCTGAACTCAACCTATCACAACACTCAAATGAGCTTATCTCCCTATGTGAGAGCATTTTCAAAATGAAGCTGTATAACTTTTTTGAGAGGAACGTTTCTACAGAAATCTCCTCCCAGGTTTCCTTCATCTCTGTTTTCTATGATTTTGTGATGTTTGAAGGGACATAGTGAGCAACAGCAATCAAATTATCTGCAACAAACTGTGGCCCTCATTACAACCCTGGAGGTCTTTGACCCCAGGGCAGTGCTGCTTGCAGCGCTGCCCAGGGGATTACGAGTCCCCCTCCCGCCAGCCTTTTCATGGCAGTTTGAACCACCATGAAAAGGCTGGCGTAAAGGGGAGTCACGGGGCCACTGGCATGGGCAGTGCAGGGGCCCCCTGCCATGGCCCCATGCAGCTTTTCACTGTCTGCATAGCAGACAGTGAAAAGCGCGACGGGTGCAACAGCACTCGTCGCACAGCCGCAACACCACGGGCTCCATTTGAAGCCCGCTCCCGTGTTGTGGCCGAGATCCCCGCTGGGCCGGCGTGCGGAAACCAGGTTTCCGCCCGCCGGCCCAGCGGGAATCTCCAAATAGACCCGCGGGAGTGCGGCCACATTGGCGGCCCATGGCAGTTTCAACTTGACGGGCGGCGATTGCCGCCTGCCAAGGTTGAAATGAGGGCCTGTATGTCCACATTTGCATTTCATAACTTCAGAAGAACAGGATTATAATTGTTAATATATTTAGAAGCCTCTGACCTTTTCAGATTATGTGTATTCTTTGGAGATTTTCTTGTAAGTGTATGCCTCACTGCAGATAAAAAGCTGTTCAAGCTACCCTTAGAAACGATAGGCCTTGGAAATCCAAAACATCATCTTGTATAACATTTTCTTTGCATCAATTTCTTTGGCTGCAATATGCGCCATGTCTTTGTGATTGAAAGACTAGAACTTGTTGTCGTAGGGATTTGTTCTGACTGTCATCTGAAATGTAGCATAGTGTTCTATCAAAGAGTACAGACTCATCTGTATCAGTTCCAAATTTTAGTGCCTCCTTTATCCATTATAGCATGTGAATATGCAGAGCACCTCTTGCCTGTTATTCTTTCCTCTAAAATAAATCTGTGCCTTCACCAAGAGGAGGATTTGTTTTGTTCCATATAACACTAAGAGTTGCTTGAAATTTGTGATTGAAATAGCGACATACGTTAGCAGGGTCCAAAGAGCAAAGTTCCCCTGCTGTCTTTAAATGGATATCTTTTAGATTACAGTTTGCTTCTCATAGAAGTTCTAGTAGATCATCCCAAGTACACTCTTCACAACTAAGCGGTACAAACCAAGTAGGAGGACCTATGTTGTGAAGCATACATTTAAGTTGTCCATGTTGACAGTACCTGTATTCATTAGTCCCATGTTGACATGCCATCAAATTAATTAAGTTGTACTCCAGATTTTCATCTTTAAGTTGTATCTTATCAACAAACTCCCGTGCAGATAGATTTTGAAGATTGACTCCTGTCTTAAGCATATGGTTCAAGCATAAGAGAGTACTGACAAGTAACTCTCATATAACTGATGAAATATGTACAGAATACATTGCTGAAACTTAGGGCCTTCAGACTATAGTCTTGTTGACCTGTATTCAGCTGCTGGTATTTGCACAGTTCCGTCATCATAGCGGCCCCCTACACCTGTGGAAAATAGCTGCGGAAAACAACGTTCCTCTAAACGTTTTTCCCACACACTCTTTGGAGCTCCTTTTGCTTGTTTCATTTGGAAGAGATCAATAGCATCCTCAACAACTTTAGAATGGAGTGGATGAATACCATAGTGTTCATATATTCTTCTGACTGCTCCTAATCTACTTTTTCAATTTGTCCACTTGAACGTAGTAGTTCATCATCACTACAAGTCACATTTCAAATCATGTCAACATTCCTGTAAAAATATTTTTTTCTTTCAGTTATAATATTGTTTTTTTTATTTTATCCACATCAACTAACTCTTGCCAGATTTTCTTACTTTTGGTAGGAACTCCATTAATTATAATCATCAGTGATTCAGCTACATCTTTTTTAACACCCACAGTCTCAACATTTATTAAACATCTAATGGTAGATATACCACTCTTCCTTTAAGTCCTCTCTGAAGTTCTGTTGGTGGGATCTTACCTGTCTTTGGCTCCATTCGAATAATCTCTTAAACTGGATGAACAGTTTGCACTAGAATTGATTCATACACATTGAATTGTTCAAGTTATTCTGCAATTGGTACCAATTCTAATCTATTATGAATTACGCTGGCAGTTTATTATTTTCTAATTTATCATAACAATACTTACATATAGTTTGCTTTGTGCCTAAATCAAAGCGTTCTTCTACAAATAGATATGCATCAAATTCCTGTACTTATCATTGTTATCTTCTTCGGTTTTAGAAAATACAACTATGTTACAAGTTTGATTTTTATAGTGAGTGTGGCAGCAACTAATACACACATACTCTGTTTTCTGAGAACATAGAACATTAAAATTGTCTGTCTCTTTTGCACATTTTTCAACATTAATTTCTGTGTCCAGTTCATCTACACCTCCAATCACTACCTCCTCATTCACCCTACTGTCTTCTTCAGGGCCAAAGAAACAGAACTGAATGTCATCACAAACCTTCTGAACCTCTGCCACAGTACCATGTAAGAGAGCTCTATTCAAATCTCCCAAACATAAAGCTGGACTTTTCACAAAATAAAGTATCCTTCCTAAATGTTGCATTTTTTGAATGATGCACAGCTAACCTTCTAAAGTGATGAAAAGTGCTGCTACACACATTTTTTGAAAGACATGCCAATGAATGTCCTTGAAAATTTGTGTATTTTCTGACTTCGCATGGATCTAATTCTTGAAGCATTCTACTTGTCTGTTTCAGACTTCTCCATGAAAATTATTTTAAAACATTTTCAATTTATCAATAGATTCCTGTTGAATACTACAAATGCTACTACACTTACACTTGTACACAGGATCCTGTTTACACCTTCCTTCTACTACTTCTGCAGTCAATTCTGCTAACTTCCTAGGAACTATCTCTTCTTTCTCTATCGGAGTACATTGTTTTACTTCATAACAATGACCAGTTGTGTCAACTGCATACACTAATGTACTCTTTCATAAATAACTCTTGCTAATAAGTATTTTTCTCAATGTTCTTTTTCTCATGCACATGACTGTTTTGTCTAGTGCCTTCATTCTGTTTAATATTAAGATAAAAAGTTTCCTCTTCACAACAAATGCTTTCTCAATTACATTTGCAATATTATGCGTTTGCTTGCGAACAGCAGTTCTTCTCTTATACTTCTACACCTTCTTCCATAAATTTTGAACCAAGGAGCTCAGCGCAGCCAGCGTGTACACCTACAGATAGATCTGCGAAGAAATCCGAAAACGATTTTTTAATCCATTAAAAAATGCACATACATATCAAATTTTTATTTTACACAAAAGCAGATCTGAACACCAAATAATTACTGTAAAACATTCTTTCTTCTACATTTGGAACAATGAAGTCACAGTCTAGTCTTTTTTTGTATACCCTTCCACCTCATGCTCCTGTAGCTGTACTATCATGGTTACACAGTCTGCAACATTCTGCTGCAGCAGGTCATACGTTCATAACAGCATCTGACTAGAGCATACTTACCTTTGAACCATCTTTAGCAGGTGTGGTTGAAGCTTTGACAATAAACATCACAGGCAGTAATACTGTTTTCCAATTTTTGTAAACTCAATCCAACATTTACTTACAGTATACATAACCTCACTCCCAAATCTACCACCAAACATATCTCTGTTAGCGCGTCTGACCTTAATAAGTAAACCTACAAGGGGACACAAATAGGTCGGTGAACCTTTTGACTCGCATTGAAGATGTTCCCACCATAACTCCAGTACATGTAGATCAATAATTAATCAATAACATCAATAATCAATGATAATCAATAGCACTAGTAATCAAATGGAGTCAGTAATTTTCCCTCATCATGACTTTTCAGTCATGAATAACCACACCTTTAATAAAGGTTCGAATATTTATTTCCCCATATTAACAATGCTAATGTCATGAAAATAATCTCAAAATCAAATGATAAACATACAGAAACATCACTGGCTGTCCAAAGCAGCAAAAGAAGCGTAATCTAATCAAAGCTTGAGCCACTTCACTTTCTAAAGTTACAGTGCAATTTGATAACAAGAACTATTGTGCAAACGATATCACATACATTTGGATTCAGCAAAGAAAAGACATCAAACGTTACTCCATATAGAGAACTTCATTAGTGAGGAATCCTATCTAACACCAGGTTAGTATCAGCATGTTGAGCTTCATGCAAAATAATTAGTAAACACAAATTTGGAAAACATCTAACTATGGCTCTATCAAAATAGTGCAGTTGGTACATAGAAAGGAAAAGCAAATAGTCTTAAGAAACGCATCAATAATGATATACCTCTCCTCAAATGGATCGGCAAACTAAGATAGTCTTCGTCATCAGGACATCAGTTCAGTTAGCAAGGCATCAGGATTCAGCATCAAAGTTCAGAAAACGCAAAGTCTTTAATCAATTCAAAAGAATGGAGGTAAACCCTCGAGAAGAATAGGGAGAATGGTGCATCTCCTCTTGGTGCACTCCGGCTAAGTTAGATTTCCTAAAACTACTTCCCAAGTCCCTATTGGTCAAGGGATCACATGTTCACACTTTGTCCAATAAAACTAAAATATCAAATCTATCATTTCTACCAGTACTCGGTTGACGTATCGCTGATTGGCTCCTCTTGTAATGTCCTCATCATCCAGCTCGTCAGGAAACAATATTGTTGCATCTTATACTCCAGTCAGTATCTCCATTGTTCTCCTCCTGAGAAAGTCAGTCTTACACAAATTACACTTATATTGTTACATTTAGCAAGAACAGCGTCTTCTAGCAATCAGTTCTCATGAAAAAGACATTTAGCTACTAGCACATTTGGTCAGCACAGTGGAAAATCACAATTTAATTCTCTAATCAAACGCTTTATTAATCAGTTTAGAAATACAGCTTGACATGAGGCCATGCAATTAGACCAAGACCTCCTCTAAGTTAAGGCCTACAATTAATAAAGCTTAATACATAATGCATAATCCACAATATGACATATTACTACACTAATCAAACAAAAGCTCCATGTTTCATATAAATAAACCATCAATAAGTATACTTCGTGAACATTGGCGGCCACTCACATGAACACAATTTCAAATACGTGCATTATTTTTCTCTATATTATATTATTCTTCTCTATATTATTGCATTTTCTACGCAAATCCATTACTCAGAAGAAATTAATATTCATTAATATTTTTATTAGAACACCTGCTTCAGCATCTTCAAGAGCCAATGGAATCTGTTCTTTCAGAACCAACCTTCTACCCTCCATTTTAACAGAATTTCATTTCATATCAGCCTTATTCACCTGCAGCCGTCTCCTGTGTGCTTCTCCAGATTACCTCAAAGATGCTCAGAGTGTAGATTGTGTCACATAGCTTTGTGTTTTGGTTCAGAGAGAGTGCAAAAAGAAGTGGCAATGACAATGACCTGGGTTTATCTAATGTGGATATTGGACATTGGATTGGCCAGAAAGGTATAAGGTGGCATCAATTACTCCTTTTGATTGAAATTAAGGATTGCCAACATCCAGATTTTATGACTGTGCACTTTGGTGGCAATGACTTAGGCACAGTTACAGGGATTGGTTTGGAATTCCTAGTGAATGATACCTTTGGAAAATGAATGACACTTTTCCCACATAGTGTCTTTGTATTTTCAAACATTTGCCAGAGACAGAAGTGGAACTGGTCAACTCAATTTAGCCCACATACAGACAAATCCAGGAACATGTTAATAAAACTGTATCTGCATTCCTCAGGGACCATAACATGGGATCTATATATCACAACAACTTACGATTTGACATGGAGGGTATATACAGAAATGCTGGAGTTTCAAACACAGACAAAGGCAACAAGGTGCTACTGCATAACTTGAGAGACTGCATCCTCTGTCATAAGTAGCAGTCACCTACACATCATCAACACAAAAGTTGTTCTGAAAGCCAATACATTAACCATACATCAATAAATATTTTTTTTAATACTTTTTTTGTAAATGTCATACTGATCCACAGATCCACCTGTGAATCCGAAAAATAAAATAAAACAATTTCCTGACACATTGTTTCATTTTGCCATATTAATTTCAATTCATTTAGTATTAGAACTCCTACCCTAGCTCATTTATATGCATCAGTACCCACATATTGACCCCAGGAACCTTTTGTACTGACTGTCTGTCTGGACACAGGATTTTACAGCTTTTCCCTAGCTGTGAGATGGCTGTGACAGTGTCTCTCCTGCTGTGAGAGTGAATGTGATAGTGTATGTTTCCATGTGAGAGTGAGTATCAGAGTGTCTCTCTGGGTGTGAGATTATGTGTCACAATCTCTATACTACTGTGAGACTGAATATGAGACTCTCTGTCTGGTTGTGAGAGGGAGTGTGACAGTGTCTCCCTAGATGTGAGAGTAGGCGCAAGAGTGTCTCTCTAAGTGTGAGAGTGAGCATGAAAGTGTCTGTGTGGGTGTGACAGTGAGTGTTAGAGTGTGTCTCTGGGTGTGATAATACATGGGAGAGTCTCTGCCTAGGTGTGAGAGTAAGTGTGACAGTTTCGGTCTCGGTGTGAGAGGGAGTGTGACAGTCTCTGCCTCAATCTGAGAGTAGGTCTAGGGATATCTCTCTCTGAGTGTCAGAGTGAGTATCAGAGTGTCTGCATGGGTGTGAGAGTGGGTATGAGAGTGTCTCTCTGGGTGTGAGGGTAAGTGTGAGAGTTTTAGTCTTGGTGTGAGAGTGAGTGTGACAGTCTCTACCTCAATGTGGGAGTGGGTGTAAGAGTATCTATCTCTGAGTGACAGTGAGTGTGAGTGTGTCTGGATAGGTGTGAGAGTGAGTGTGTGAGTGTCTAGAGGTAAGAGTGAATATGACAGTGGCTATCTTGCTGTGAGAGTGTGTCTGAGAGTCTTTGTATGTGTGACAGACTGAATGTCAGATGTGTCTGTGGAGCTGAGACAACATGTTAGAACATCTCTATCGGTGTGAGTGTGAGGGAGCCCGAGTGAGAGAGTAAGTGTAACTGTTTGAGTCTGGATTTGGGAGTGAGTGTCAGAGTGTGTCTCTAGTTGTGAGACTAGACTATGTGTGAAAATGTTTGACTGGGTGTGGGAGTAAGTGTGAGCGTCTTAGTCTTGGTGTGAGAGGGAGTGTGACAGTGTGTGCCTCAATCTGAGAGTGGGTGTGAGAGTATCTGTCTCTGAGTGTGAGAGTGTCAGCATGAGTGTGAGAGTGGGTGTGAGAGTGTCTGTGTGGGTGTGAGAGTGGGTGTGACAGTGTCTATCTGGATGTGAGAGTGGTTTAGGGTGTTTGTCTGGGTGTTTAAATAGCTGTATGAATTGATATCTTTTTTTTTTACATTCCACGAAATCCATGGATCCACCCACAGATTTACACGGGGCCACGCTGAGCCCCATGGATGGATCCACGTATTTCATAAACTGTAAAAAAAAATCTGTTTTACGGCACTAGAAGACCATTTTTATTATTTACCACAAGTATATAGAACCCATGGGGTCAAGGAACCTCTACACTAACACCATCAACTACATTCAGCCAAGATTTCAGTCCCAGGAACCATTTCCCAATGAAATAAAATGGCAGCTGCAACATTCCTGTGAGGTTGCCAGCCAATGAAATCCTCCCTGTGGCGCGTGAATCTGCGGATCAATCCGTGAAAATCCGCAGAGAATCTGTGGCACTAGATGTCTGTATTTTTTGGCCACAAATTACTCCAAAACTACTGAACGGATCTACAACAAACCAAAAAAAGTGTTATCTGCAGAACAGAAGCATGTATGCATGTCTAAAGATTTGAAAATCCCCATAGACTCAAAATGGAGATAAAGGAGGTCATTACGGTCTCGGCAGGGAAACCAGCCGAGATCGGCGCTGACGGTCAACAGAAGACCGCCAGCGCACAGAACCCCCCGCCGGCCACATAATATACATCCAGCTGGCCCAGCGGGCGGAAACAGTGTTTCCGCCCGCTGGCCCAGCTGAAAGCGGGGCCTGAACATTGACACCGGCTCCAAACGGAGCCGGCGACAATGTAGCAGTGCTGAGGGTGCAGCAGCACCCATCGCGCATTTCACTGCCCGTAAACCGGGCAGTGAAATGCATGACGGAGCTGTGCATGGGGGCCCGAGTCACTCATTCCGCCAGCCTTTCCCTGGCTGTGTAAATCACCAGGGAAAGGCTGGTGGAATCCGACTCATTATCTGGCAGGCAGCACTGCTTGGAGCGCTGCCCAATCAGATCAGAAAAGCCGCCACAGCCAAGCTGTCTGGTGGCGGGAGCCTGGCGATGGCGGCGTTTCAAACGTGGCAGTTCAGCCACGTTCATTATATTGCAGTCTGGACCTCCATGCCGTTGGCAGCAATTACCGGCACTGCCAGCATAGCGGTCCGGATCGCTATGTTCTAAATGAGGGCCAAAGTGTTTTGGGACCCCCCTTTATTTTGGCCCCTGCTTCACAACTTTCAAGACGACATGTATATATATGTATATAGAGATATACTATATGTAAGGAAATGCCTCCTTGGCATGGTTACCCCCTGACTTTTTGCCTTTGCTGATACCAAGTTATGATTTGAAAGTGTGCAGAGGCCTGCTAACCAGGCCCCAGCACCAGTGTTCTTTCCTCAAACTGTACCTTTGTCTCCACAGTTGGCACACCCTGGCATCCAGGTAAGTCCCTTGTAACTGGTACCCCTGGTACCAAGGGCCCTGATGCCAGGGAAGGTCTCTAAGGGCTGCAGCATGTCTTATGCCACCCTAGAGACCCCTCACTCAGCACAGACATACTGCTTGCCAGCTTGTGTGTGCTGGTGGGGAGAAAGTGACTAAGTCGACATGGCACTCCCCTCAGAGGGTAGCGTTAAGTATGCTATTTTTTACTTTGAAATAGTACATACAGAGCCAACTTCCTACACTATATATATATATATATATATATATATATATACATATGTGTATATATATGTATGTATATATATATATATATATATATATATATATACCTATGTATATATATACACACATATATAGAGAGCTATCTCTTTCTCAGTCTCTCGCTCTCTCTGTATATATATATATATATGTGTGTGTGTGTGTAAAATAGAGTCTTTGTCTTTCTACACGCATATATATGAAGTGATATAGATCACTTTTTTATCTATGCGTGGTTTCCCTGGGGGCTGTGATAGGCCCCCAGAGAATTCACACATGTATAAAAAAGATATATATATATATATATATATATATATATATATATATATATAGAGAGAGAGAGAGAGAGAGAGAGAGAGAGCAAGAGATAAAGTCTATTTTCCATGTATATGTGTATTGAAATTTTTTTCTCTAGATGTGTGGTTTCCCTGAGGGCTGATTGCGGTCCCTAGGGAAAGCAAAGATCTATGAAAATAATAGCCCCCGTAGGGGTTTAGCCCATGTATCGAAGGGCTGACCCTCTGATAACTTAAATTTAAAAAAAATATTTTATTATCCCGGGGGGGATGGGAGGGGGCGCGATAACACCCCTTGGGATGAAAAAAAATGTTTTAAATAAATTAATACGCCCGTGGTGGGAGCCCATTACCACATGGGCTCACCCCCTCCCCCCGCATCATCCCTGTTGGCCCATTGGGATTCCTGATCATGGATCACGGTGTGCCGTGATCCATGATCAGGAATCTATTTTTTAGAGCAAACTCTGTAAAGGGTAGACTCTCTCCTTTCCAGCGATACCACCCACAAACATGGGGGCATATAAAACTCCCCAAAACCCCACCAGGCACGAGAGCCAAATCTTATCTGCTTTTCAATGGCTGCTCCGGTGGGGGTTTGTGATGTCACATCACTCATGGGAAGGAGGAGTGCTGGGGGAGACGCAGTAGCTATTTTGTGTCTCCCCGGGTTTAAGAAAAATCCTCCAGTGCTTTGCACCAGATTATTTTTCAAATCCCTCCCTGGTGACAGCCAGTGGTAATGAAATGCACCAGGAAGTGTGTGTGTGTGACGGACATTGGCAGTCACACACACTAAATGAGTTAACTTGGCTTAACTGATAGGTGACTAAGCATTGTACAAATTATGTTTGAAAATAATAAATGTCAACCTGTAAACATACTACAAACACTGGTCAAAGTACTGATGAGGGTAAAGAAATAACTACTTTGGCCCTAGTTATCAGTTATGCAGAATTCCATGCATAGATTTCCAGGGGACAGAATTACTGTTGTTGATAATGGATTAGCTAATGATGATGCGCACGACAAGACATTTTCGTACACAAATACATTTTCATTCAAGAACAAAGTCGCATACCCACTATTACTGTAGATTCCCCTGTCATGAACTCTTCGTCAACCTCAGCACGTAGGTTGACAGCCAAACACACAAACAGGAGAACTTAGATCAGATCCCACAGATAGGCAGTAACACTGCAATGGTCCCTGTAGGTTGGCCCCAATAAAGCATACATGGACAAAGGGATGCAAAACACCATAAAGATAGATGCCACATGTAGTTAGGTAGACCTAGCCAAAACAGGACACAGTACACACAGCACACGCAGTGACCAAGTGCCCCTTAGGCTGGACATCTGGATACGTACTCGCTGGCCCACATAGTGTCCACACCATTATGAGGCCCACCTGCATTCCCCATCTGGAATTGAATTTGTCCTCTGTTTGCATTTTTTACCAAGGAAGGAAGGTTTTCATGACTTTACTACACCCAGAGAAAAGTATAAAACCTGCATTAATTCAATGTACTCCGAGAGACAGTCCTCAGACCCCAGTGCTGTAACTGCTCTCCCGCCTGTAATGTTTAATTAAACAAAATGTTTCCTGTTTTCCCAGGCACCTCTTGTATTTTGATCTTTAAGGTAAATTCTCATTCGAGCAACACTGTTACTGGCTGGTACCACTTGGAATTCGGCCTATTATGGGTTAGACCCCTCAGCATGGGGAATAATTGTGGCAACAGAATTACTTGAGAAATTTCATATTATATTCTCTATTTCAAGGGACTTAACGCTCCCATTTACCATCTGCTCCGAACAGGTGGTAAATAAGAGCAGTTTGTTCCCTGTGGGTCTGGGGCCAAGGGAGGGGGGCTGAGAGGGAGGGTAAAGGGAAAGGGAAAAATAGTTTTGGCAGGGGGAGCAATGCTTGCTCCCTTTTTGCCTAAGAAAAACTTTCAAATGTTTAGCTTAATAGATAGTACCCAGACGTTCTTAGGGATGTTGATCCTCTCAAGATTTGAAAATTGGGCACTAAACCAAGACATTTTCTCTCATTATCAGACTGGGTTTAGGAAAAGGTGAGAACAATTGATCAGGTTTTTAGGTTTTATATTTTGAAGGAGAAGTTTGCCACACTCCTGAAGGAGTCCATATGCGTAACATTTTTCGATCGTAGGTCCACTTTCTATAATATCCCTTGCCAAGTTTTAGGGGACACTGGCAAAATTAAGGGGCATATTTAAAAGCCCATAGCACCGTTCTAATGCCACATTAGTGTCATTTTTTAATGCTAATGTGGCGTGAAAAGGCCAAAAACGCAGCAACATATTTACAAAGTGGCACAATGCATGCAATGCACCACTTTGCACCCCTTTGCACTACATTATGCCTGTTCCCCCATTAGGGGGGCCTAAAAAATGGTGCAAGGAAATCTAAGAGATTTCCTTGCGTTAGTTTTTTCTGCACTTTTAACGCCAGCTCAGAGCAGGTTTGTAAACGGGGCATGCCATTGATTACAATGGGCCCGTATGTACTCTGCAGGAGTAGTGGCAATATTGTAGTGCTACTCCTGCAGAGTACATCAATAGTGTAAAATAAAATGACGCTATTGCCCCCTACCCTGCGCCCTGCTGTGCCATATTTTAACTACGGCGTACACATGGTGGCTGTAGGGAGGCGCTAAAGGGCACAAGTAAAGTGGTGCTGCACTCCTTAAATCTTCCCCCAAATATTCTCCTACACATACTAAGAATGTTAATGTCTTTGCATGAAAGGAACTATTCCAAGGTTAGATGGGTACTGCAAGGTTAGCCGAGTTAGCCAATATTTTTCCAGTAAACAATGGGGTGGCTCCAACATTCTTTTCTGTATATGTAAATCCCTTTTTTATATAGAAACCTTGAAATGTACACCAATGATTAGCGGCCTTGATATTCCTACCCTGTTGTTTGTGGGGGACACATTATTGGTTTCTCGCACATCAACCAGGCTGCAAGGTTTGCTAAATATGTTCTTGGACTTTTTTTTAGATTAAATGGGATGTCTGTTAATACTTTCAAGACTAAACACATGGTATTCAAGGCTAATAAATGGTTCAGGAGCAATAAAAGACGAGGCGATTATCCCCTTCAAATGTTCACGGATGTTGATTACTTGGGGATCAGAATGAGCTGTGATGGGAATTCTTTACACCAAAAGCATTGGAATAATACTATCTGAGCCAAGCGTGCGTGCGCCACAATGTGCTTGATAAAGAAACTGAACTGATGAGCATTATCACCAGTTATTGAAATCTATGAAGCACAATGCCAAAATGTATCTCTATATTGGACAGAAACGTGGGACATAAAAATGCTTCTGCACTCAGTGAAAATCTCTTCTTTAAAAACTTGATAGGGCTACCAATAAGTGCTCCTAATATTACACTGCACTTAACCTTACTATTTCCAGGATCAGAAGGACCAACTGGGGAGGTAGAAGATTTGTGATTTGCACTGCCAGACTCTGGAATGAACTGCCCCCCAATAGCAGGCCTATCCCTAGCTTATTAGCATTCAGAAGGGCAATTAAAACATGACTTTTTATTTAAATTAGTTGCCAAATACTAGCCTACTCTTGCTGAGCTAGCACCAGACACCTCCAGGTATTTGTGCGCTCAAAACGTTCCATTAACATAACTTACATGCTGGGATGTAAAACATAGCTACATTAGCGCAATTTAGAGCTTTGCTATATTGGCTATAACTGGAGCATCATCGAACTGAAGTACTTTAGGGAAGCCATGAGTGATGTTCTGCAACATCACTGTGAGAGCAGCCTAGGCTGGTGCAAGCACATACAAGTTCTTTTGGAAGCCATGTGCTTTCATAACCTGTGGTTGTCCATAGGAACAATCATGGTCGAAACAAATCAGGTTATAAAGTCATTGTTTTTTATGTAGTTTAATGAACTCAGAGGAGTGAACCAATTTGGGGAAAGTTCACAGAATATGTTCTCTCTTTTAAAAGTGAGCCTGTGCTGTATCAATACCATAGAACTCACCTGAAAAAATATCGTACATCAAACTTCTTCTAAGTACTTCCTTTAGTATTATTAACCGTAACTTGGGGCATACCCTAAATCAGACTGGAAGCTGTTTTTACTCCTGATTGTGTTGAGTGAGATTCATTTTAGGTCTCACCTACTAGACAGAGCATGCCCTGTCTTTTGCAAGATATATAATTAGCTAAAATGGGCTTAGAGCCAGCCCATAAATTACCATTGGTTAGCTTTATTGTCACTCTGATTTACTTTCTCCTTATTTGCCAGCTTGTGTGGACTTATCTTTCTCGAAGTTGGGTGTGTCCCTCCCCTGGTGCATGGATACATTAGTTATATCCTTCCATTATTCACTTTTCATGTACTACTTTTTTCTTTTTGTTGAAGCACTCCAAGAGAGTGCATGTGTCTCCCTGATGTTTTTTGTGTCTACTTCCCCGTCCTAATTTGTAGGTCCTCTCTCTCACACACGTCCTTTTTCCCCAATCACCAGACATTGCTTTCTTGCCCGTCTGCTTCTCCCTACCAGCTCCATGTTGTTCTCTTTTCCCTGTTTACTCCAGCCCAGTGCTCC
Organism: Pleurodeles waltl; assembly: GCF_031143425.1. Classification (NCBI taxonomy): domain Eukaryota; kingdom Metazoa; phylum Chordata; class Amphibia; order Caudata; family Salamandridae; genus Pleurodeles; species Pleurodeles waltl. The sequence goes on along the minus strand of NC_090444.1, from coordinate 1,334,965,059 downwards.
ACTTTTGTCACTCTGTGTTCTTCCCCCTCATACGCACCTCCCATGTTGCTTCCCTGTAATCCTGCCCCCTGGTTGCTTCAACCTCACCCTCTTGTGTGTTGCTTCCACCCACCCATCCCCTGTGTTGACTCTGCTCCATACCACCCTGTAACTGTGGCCCCCACCCTTCTTCCACCCCTGTGCAGCTTTTCTCCACCAGCTTTAAACAATCAGATGCATCAGCATCTACAAAATGCCAGTGCTGCTTTTTTTTCTTTTTTGGCTGCGTCAAAAACTGTTTTTTCTTTATCCATGCTACGTAACATCAGATATGTTGTGTAGCATGGCTAAGAAAACATTGGCAAAGGCAATATGGTGAGACTTATTGGCTTTCTCAATGCATGGTTGTTTTGTTTCCCAATATATGATTCACCAAGGAAAAAATTACCTTCACCATTTATGAGAGTTGAACATGGTGATGATCACAATAACATGTTCATATATTGCAAAAGACATAAATCGACCCAGATTATTTCCTCTATTTAGTAATATTTGCTCTTTGCTTGCTTGGAGGATTTAATGTTGCAGTTCTAAAACTGCATTTTAAAATTGCAGTTTGAATTAAATTTTTTATCTTTTGAATATTGTTGGAAGTGGATGTAATTTCAATGAACAAACATATTTTGTTTCTGTATAGATTATTGATATCGAAATAAACGTCTGTCTAAGAATAGTCCTCTTCCTGTTCGGTGGCGCACTCAAAAGATTCTCCATCCACTTTTCAAAGGTTTAAACGTAAAGCCTTCTACTGAGCTTAGTGACTTCCGTGCCTCTGGGTTCCATGCTATGGTGACATTTTTTAACAGTTTTGTTGCAAACATCTTGTCTGATTATTTTGAACACTTTGATAGTGAGGAGAAATCGGAGATTAAAATCAACATTGTGTATTTATAATTGTATATTTATCCTTGTTTTGTTTGGCTATTTTTTAAGAACCTGTCAGAAAAACAATGCTTTGCACTTCAAGAGCCAATGTCGTTATTCTGATAAACGCTCGTGGCAAGCAACGCTCTTTCTCTCGCGTCAGTGAACAGATATGCCCGTATAATACAGAAAAACATAATCATGTACCGAGCTGAACCGAGGCCCAAAAACAAGACTGGCATTTATAGGTAACAGTAATCACAAGAGGAATGGAAAATCCTCCAAAAAGAACATATTGCGAATCAAGAGAAACAATTACAGAGCACACCGTGCACATAACAAACAATAACAAGGTGAAAGAGTTGTCAACTGTGTCTACTTTGGTGCCTCGAATAACGACTAACCCTACCATTACCGATTCTGCAGAGAAATGTGTTTTTTCCCGACAGCACAGCAAATATTTTTCTATTAAAGTCTAAGGTATTTTAGATTCCACAAGAAAATAATACTTTAGAGAGCACTGGTAGCAACCAACATCATTTTTTTAACAGCCCGCTTAAGAGTTGGAAAATCTTTATGCAATGATGACAGATGTGCAGAACCTGAGCCCCTATCACTAATTTACTGAAGACATGATGAAGGGATAACCATGTTTCTGATCCCGAAAAACAGCTGGTGATTCCAAGCAAGGTACAGGAGATTACTACAATTATTTTAGTGTGCAGGTGTTGCCAATAATAGATCAGAATTGGGCACATCCTTGTTGGTAATTTGATAGGAAATATACTTATCTCCAATTTGCAGACAATTCAAAAAGAAAATCGTATTTTTGGTGCTAATTTAATGTCTGACCCAAAGTTACTATTGATGCTGTGTATTGTAAGATAAGATTGGACCTGCTGTTATAGTGTCTGATGATAGTCTGGTGCTTAATCTACATGACAGTATATCCTAGTAAATTTGGCTGCTATGTGTTAGACTTGGCATCATTGGCATGGTCTCCCTTAACTTTTTGCCTCTACTTCACAGGTTGTTTCTGTGTGCTGGACTCAGTTTGTACTGTTCTGGTTTGCTCTGGACACTTTACCACTGCTGACCAGTGCTAAAGTTTAAGTGTTCCCTGTATAAATTGTATGTGTACGTTGGCTTCTCCATGATTGGCATATTTGATTTACTAGTAAGTCCCTAGTAAGGTGCACTAGAGGTGCCCAGGGCCTGTAAATCAAATGCTACTAGTGGGCTTGTAGCACTGGTTGTGCCGCCCACATTAGTAGCCCTGTAAACATGGCCCTGACCTGCCACTGCAGTGAAATACTGCCAAATTCAGTTTTCACTTTTGCAAGGCCTATCTCTCTCATAGGTTAACATGGGGGCTTCTTTTAAATATTATTAAAGCACAGATTCCTTTTGGGAGCAGATATACATGTGGAGTTTGGAGTCTGTGAACTCACAATTTAAAAATACATCTTTTAGTGAAGTTGGTTTTTAGGTTGTGTGTTTGAAAAAGCCACTTTTAGAAAGTAATATCACAAAAAAAATGAAATAAAATGAAATAAAATGATGGACGGAGTGTTGAAACTTTTGAAACACTCACCCTCTGTCATAGATCTGGGTTTAATCCACTGTTATTTTGCTTGCCAAATCACCCCAGTTCAGACCTAGCCATATGCAAATCAGTCTTGACCCTACTACCTGTGGGAGCAGTCCAGCCCAAACTGCCAAGCCATGTCCTCCATGGACAGGATTCAAGCATTGTAGGACCGGTTTCAGGGTATCACCCTTCCTCAGCCAGGCTAAATTGAATCCAGTGGCGCAGCAAGCAAGGGACCCACGTCTGGGCATACCCTACCTACTTAGGTACACAAGGCAATATCACAAGATAAAATGATGGATGTAGTGTTGACACTTTTCAAACACTCACCCCAGTCACAGATCTGGGTCTAATCCATCATTATTTTGCTTGCCACGTGACCCCAGTTCAGACCCTGCCATATGCAAATCAGTGTTGACCCTGCTCCCTATGGGAGCAGTCCAGCCCGAACTGTCAAGCCAGGTCCTCCCTGGACAGGATTCAAGCATTCTAGGACCGGTTTCAGTGTACCACCCTTCCTCAGCCAGGCTGGCTTGAATCCAGTGGTGCAGCAAGCAAGGGACCCATGTCTGGGCATACCCTACCGACTTAGGATACACAAGGCAATAGCACAAGATAAAATGATGGATGTAGTTTTGAAACTTTTCAAACACTCACCCCCAGTCACAGATCTGGACCTAATCCATTGTTATTATGCTTGCCATGTCAATCCAGTTCAGACCCTGCCATATGCAAATCAGTCTTGACCTCGCTCCCTGTGGGAGCAGTCCAGCCCAACTGCATAGCCAGGTCCTCCCTGGACAGGATTCAAGCTTCTTAGGACCGGTTTCATGGTATCACCCTTCATCAGTCAGGCTAGCTTGGATCCAGTGGCGCAGCAAGCAAGGGACCTACGTCTGGGCATCCCCTAACCACTTAGGGTGCACAAGGCAATATCACAAAAATAAAATGATGGACAGAGTGTTGAAACTTTTCAAACACTCACCCCCAGTCACAGATCTGGGTTTAATCTGGTTTTATTTCATAGTTATTTTGCTTGCCACGTCAATTTTAGAAAGTAGGCATTTTCTTGCTTGAACTATTTTGTGACTCTGCTTGTTTGTGGATTCCCTGTCTAGGTCAGTTTGACAGTTGCGCTGCTTGCACCGCTCCTCTAGACAGTGACACAAAGGGAGCACGGGTGTAGCTGGCATATCCTTATGGGCCATTGGGGCTGAGGGGAGGGGAGGAGTTGTCACTTACACCTGAAAGGGTTGTGCCTGCCCTCACACAATGCAGTTTCCAAACCCCTGGTGTGTGTCTGGGGCCTGACCTTGGCAAGTCAGGATCTTACAAACAAGAGAGACTTCCCTTTGAAGTTTGCCTACTTCAAAGGCAGAAAGAGTATAAGTAGTGGACTCAAAAGCCCTGGAGATTAGTTTACTTCTGGAACCAAGAGGAACCTCTGACTTTTGTGTGACTTCCCACTTGTGAAGAATCTCCAAGGGCTTGAACTGAGCCTGCCTCCTGTTGTTGAAGTTTCAGGGACAACAAAGACTTCTCTCTGCCAGCACTTGGGCTTTCTGTTGAGAGTCCTGCCTGCTAAATGGTGCCCTAACGTGTCTCTGGGCCCTAGAAAGGTGCAGCTGGTGGAAAGGTATAGAAATCCACTCAAAGACCGCGGTGCGGGGAAACTTTTGACACACCATCTGCTTTGTGGCTGCTAAACAACACACCACCAGCCTAACCGGCTAAAATCGACACTCCACCTGCATCGTTTCTGAGAGATAAATGCAACGCAGCTGGAGAAATGACGCGCCATACTGGCAGTGGTTGCTGTTAATGCCGAAAGCCCCTCACGCAGCGCAGTTTCTTAACATCGTGCGACCGGATTTCAATGCAACATCGCTGGGCGTGGAAAATCAACAGAAAGCCTGCCCGGACACGAGGTGCCCGTCCGGATTGACGTATCTCTCTCTTGCGGGAGAGAAGAAACGATGCACATGACCCGACCGGAGGAGGAACGACACACGGTCTCGCTTGCGAGTGAGAAATTGATGCATTACTGGCCTTTTTCAATGCACGCTCACCTGTACAGCTTTATTTTGACACTACCCAGGTACTTTTGTGCAATAACAGCATTCTCACTGTTTTCTAAGGATTAAGGGGGTCATTCCGACCCCGGCGGGCGGCGGGTGCCGCCCGCCGGGCGGAGACCGCCAAAAGACCGCCAAAAGCCGCGGTCATTTTGACTTTCCCGCTGGGCAGGCGGGCGACCGCCAAAAGGCCGGTTTCCCTTTTCTGACCGCGGCTTTACCGCCGCGGTCAGAATTGCCCCTGAAGCACCGCCAGCCTGTTGGCGGTGCTTCCTCCGTCCCCGGCCCTGGCGGTCCATGACCGCCAGGGTCGGAATGACCCCCTAAGACTCTTAGGGCCAGATGTAGGAAACAGTTTGCACATCGCAAACAGCTAATTTTGCTGTTTGCGATGTGCAAACTGCACTTTGCAATGCACAAAACCCGTTTCGCGATTCGGTAATCTGGTTACCGAATCGCAAAACGGGTTTGCGAGTCGCAATTAGGAAGGGGAGTCCCCTTCCTAATTGCGAGTCGTAGTGCAATGCCAGATTGCTTTGTGACCGCGAACGCGGTCGCAATCCAGTCACAGTTTGTACTCATTTGAAATGGGTGATAACCCATTCGCAAAAGGGAAGGGGCCCCCATGGTACCCCTTCCCCTTTATGAATGGAACTGCAAACATGTTTTCAGAGCAGGCAGTGGTCCTATAGACGTTTCATTTTTCGTTTTTGTAATGCATCTCGTTTTCCTTTACCTGCATTACAAAAAAAAAAAACTGCTTTATTAAAAAGCAGTCACAGACATGGTGGTCTGCTGTCCGCAGCAGGCCACCATCCCTGTGAATGTCGCCACTCGCAAGGGGGTCGCAAATTGTGACCCACCTCATGAATATTAATGAGGTGGCCTTTGTGACCCACTTGCGAGTCGCAGATGGTGTCAGGGACACCATCCTACATTCCAATTTGCGACTCACAAATTGCGAGTCGCTCTGACTCGCAATTTGCAAGTCACAAATTGGAATCTACCAACATCTGGCTCTTATTCTCTTTAGAATTCATAACTTGACTTGTGTATGTCAGATTTTTGTCATTTTGGTATTGTTTTGTTTAGATTCATGTTATCTAATTTTGCTAAACCTGTGTTGTGTCATTTTGTAGTGTTTTCACTGAATTACTGTGTGTTGATACAAATACTTTACACCTTGCTTCTGAAGTTAAGCCTGCCTGCTTGTGCCAAGCTACCTGGGGGTGAGCGGGGGTTAGCTGAGGGTGAATCTCCTTTACCCTGACTAGAGTGAGGATCCTTGCTTGGACAGGGGGTAATCTGACTGCCAACTAAAGAACCCATTTCTAACACTACTCTTACCGTCATTACATCCATTACATATATCAAACTGAGTAAGACTGAATATAGTAGGGTACAGATGAACTCTGTGTTAAAGTAGATGGAATTCCTTACGGAAAATGCCAGCTACTTTAAAAAAGACAGTGTTAAACGGCTTCTACAAAAAAATTCATATTAATCAACAAAAATGCTTTGGTATCAAACTCAACAAGTAGAGGCAATACTCTGCGTTCCAGTTATAGTGATTCTGGTTGCCAAGAGTTTTCATAAATTAGTCCAGCTTTCAAATCAAAGATGAAATAATCAGAACCACCAGTCATAACTATGACCATCCAACACTTCACTATATATTACAGACCAGCCCTCAGACCCACTAACCACCATGAAATATCATTCCTCATTGATTCTCAAAAAATATTCTATATTACTACAAGACTAAGGGGCTTATTTAGCTCCTGGTGGACTCTACTCTGTTCTGTCAGGCCATGAAGAGATGTACTCTGCTGCCCTGGCAGACTAGATAGTGCTATCTTTAGAGCTCTCTACCAGCCTAGTGGAGATATCTTTGCCTTTAGAGGAACTGCCACCACAGTGGTTCATCTGAAGGCTCAAAAGCTTTGAGGGCTGGTGTCATTGTCAGGGCACTCACACTGCAAAGTTTTTGTTTTTAGATTTTAAACACAAACCTCCAAAGTACTTGGTTGTTTTTGAAAAACAAAATTATATATTTCCCTCACATGCTGGGAGATGTCCCCCAGAGTGTGAGTGTTTTACTTCTTTCCCTGTTCCGGATTGCCAGGCTTTCCCTGGCAATTCAAAAGAGGAAAAACATTACATCGGATTATCAGTCTAGAACAGTGAGGACGGTCTGAGGTACTTTGACCAAGATTTAAGAGGGCCTAGCTCCTCTTGCATCATTTTATTTTGCGCTAATGTGGCCCAACGAGGCCAAAATCACTGCACCACGTTTACTAAATGGCACACAATGCATGCATTGTGCCACTTGGCAACCCCTTGCACCACATTATGCCTGTGCCAGGCATAATGTATGCAAGGGGGCGTTCCGCGTTAGTGGGTCTGAAGAAATGGCGCAAAGAAAGCTAAACAATTTCTTTGCGCTATTTTTTGCAGCAATTTTAAAGCCTCCACAGAGCAGGTATTAAAAGGAGGCATGCCTTAATTAAAATTGGCCTCAATGTGCTTTGCAGGATTAGCGTCCAAATTGTTGACGCTAATCCTGCAAAGAGCCAAACTAGCATCAAAAATGTTGATGCTAGTTCCCTAATTACCGCTATGGTGCGCCATATCTCAAATATGGCGCACACATGGTGGCATTAGGGGGCGCTAAGGGGTGCATGAAAAGTGGTGCTGCATTGAATACAGCGCTGCTTTTCTTAAATCTGCCCCTTTGACTGTTGGCATAGTGTCAGTTGGGCCATAAGTTAGAAGATTCTACTGAAGGAACATGTGGAGGTTTCGCTGCCAGAAACATGAGTGCTTGCTACAGCAGCTAGCTACAGCAGACAATCTGGAAGTTTGGTTGACAGGGTCCTCCTTCAAGTTGGTGGCGGAGTACCACATCCATTGAATTCTAAATAAGCCCTAACTGTCCACCATAAAGTAAGCTTTACTTTTGCAAAGCAGTGTAGCAGGAGATCCACAGAAAAAATGTCCCTTCAGAGGTAACTCATGCCGAACCATGCTGAACCATACACAAATAAAATACAAAAAGTGGCATGGCCAGTAGCTCTCCTCTCTGCAATCTATTGCCATGCTGTATTCCTTTTAGCCATGCTGTAAGCATAAGCTAGATGCAGTGCAGCATGGCAAAAGGCTAAACATAATTTTAAAAAATGGCTTGATAATGTGGCCATGTCATTTTGTAGGCATGCGCATGCTCTATTACATATGTGTACTTACAAAATAACATGGGGTGCCATTTGGGTGCCATTTTTTATTTACGAATCCGAATCAGATTGGTAAATAACAATCAAAAAATAGAGAGAACTAGAAGTATTCAAAAAATGCTTATTAGGCAGATGGGCCGGTAGCAGTTTGTTTCCTGGTCCTTTGAAATTAACAAATATAAATAAATTAGGTAAAAGACCACAGAAGTAACAAAGAGCAGGAAGGGAGAGTGCAGGGGTTGTAGTGGATAGCAACGGGGAGCTGTTCGGGGAGCAGGGTGAACAAGTGAGAAAGCAACATCGGGGAAAAGCACAAAAGAGCAAGCACAACACAGAAGGGCGTGGGGAAGAGTACATGGGTGTGAGAGAGCAACAGAGTGCAACAGATGAGGGAAGATAAGTAGACGAGGGAAAAACTAGAAAACACATGCACTCTAATTAAGTATTTAACCAAAAATGAAAAAGGTGTGTCCAAAAAGTAAACAGTGGAAGGACACAGTTAAAAACGCTATGTTCCAGGGGAGGGAAAAACACAAGAAGAGTACTGCAATTCCATGCTGTAGTAAAGTACCCTCTTTTTGGCATGGTTATCCCCACTTTTTACCTGCTGTCAGTGTGTGTTTTGACTGTGTTCACTGGGATCCTGCTAACTAGGACCACAGTTTCTGTGCTCTCTCCCTCTAAATTTGGTTGCTCAGGACTTTACTCACCCCACAATTGTCATACTGGTGCCCCCATATAAGTCCCTTGAATATATGGTAATTACGTTCCCATGGGCTGCAGCACTTATTGTGCCACCATGGGAGCCCATGCAAAATGTGTCTGCAGGCCTGCCACTGCAGCCTGTGTGGAAGGATGCATGCACCCTTTCACTACAGGTCACTGCACCAGGTCACCCCTACAGTAGGCCCTCATAGCCCAGAGGGCAGGTTTCAAGTACTTGTGTGTGAGGGCACCCCTGCAGGAACAGAGGTGCCCCTACGAACTCCAGCTCCATTACCCTGGAAGTGCGGGGAATCCATTTTACCTGTATACTGGACACAGGACACTACCTGTGTCCTGCTACATGATGTAACTCCGAACCAGGCATGTTTGGTATCAAACATGTTGGAGTCATACCCCGATACTGTTGCCAGTATTGGTTGTATGATTCCATGCACGCTAGGGGCTCCTTTAGAGGACACCAAGCATTGCTCTTACCAGTCTTCTGGGGCTTTCCAGGCAGCCCCCACTGCTGCCACCCCTCAGACAGGTTTCTGCCCTCCTGCTGCTTGACCAGCTCAAGCAGAGGACGGCAGAACAAAAGATTTCCTTTGGGAGAAGGAGGGAACACCCTCTCCTTTTGGAAATTGGTGTTCCAGGGCTTAGGAGGGGTAGCTTCTTCTTGCCAGTGGTATGCTTTGAAGGGCACATTTGGTGCCCTCCTTGCATAAACCAGTTTGCACCAGTCCAGGGACCCCTGGTCCCTGCTCTGGAGTGAAACTGGACAATGGAAAAGGGAGTAGCCACTCCCCTGTCCATCACTAACCCAGGGGTGTTGCCCGAGCTCCTCCGGGTGGTCACTTGATTCTACCATCTTAAATCCAAGGTAGACAGAGGTCCCTGGGAGCATCTGAGTGGCCAGGTCAGGTAGGTGATGTCACAGCCCCCTCCCGATAGGTGGTCACCCTGCTAGGTGACCAATCCTCCTTCCTGGACTATTTAGGGTCTCCCTCTCAGGTGGGTCCTCTGATTCGATGTGCAAGATTTCAGCAGGACTCCTCTTCATCATTTACTTCATCTTCTGGCCACAGGGACTGCAACTGGACCCTCCAGGAACCGACAATCTGCAACTCCAGTGACCACTCCGCTTTGCAACATTATTTCCTCAGCTCCTTCCAGCAACTGCAACATTTCCCTGGCTGTACATCCTCTGAGGGTGACAAGTCTTCTGCCTGCACAAGAAGTAAGAAGGAATCTCCCTTGGAGTGAAGGAGTCACTCCCCTGCATCCTCAGGCACCAACTGCAACGATGGCTGGCTGTGTGGATCCTTTCTTCTCTGGTCCTGCATGGATCCTGCATCACAGGTCATGGTCTGGAGTGGTCCACTTGGTCCTCGCTACTAGATGTCCAACTTGGGAGATGGTAAGCCCTTGCCTCTCTTTGCAGGATAGTACCCCTGTGCACCATATCTCTTGCAGCTACCAAGAGTTGTTTGTTCCTTCTCCAAGGGATTTTCAGGCTCCATGTAGCCCTAGCCCCCAGCACTCCTTCCTGCAAAGCGCAGTCTCCTGCCTGTTGCTCCAGCGACGGGGGACTCCTTTTCATGTGTGCTGAGTGGGCCTCACTGCGACTCCTGTGCCTGCTGCCCGTGGGTCACCCGTGGGGGCTGCCTCCTCTTCTTGTGACTCTTCCAGCTGCTGAGGGTCAGCTCGGACTTCTCTCTTTGGGTCGAGTCCCCTGGATCTTGCTGGTCCTCTTCAGCCTTGCAATACCTTTTTCTCCGACTCTTGCATTTGCCAAGGCTTGTTGGTGGTTTTCCAGCACCACTGAATGACTGCGTTACAACCACCGACATGGGACATTACTTACATCACTTCTGGAACTCCTCTTCTGCTCCTGTGTGGCACTGCTGACTTTCTTCATCCACTGTCGACATGGTCCTGCATCCACAAAAGGGTGGGTAGTGGCTCCTACCACAGCCGAACATTCCATCATGAACTGGACTTGGTCCCTTTCCTTTGCAAGTCCTCTCCTGGTCTCTACGGGGGCACCATGGTGCTCACCATTTGGGGTTCCTAGTTCCTCTAGCTCCCCTCTACTGATTGCACTTCCTTGGGTGGGAGACTTCCTTTCACATTCCACTTTTTTAGTATATGGTTTGGCCCGCCCCTTACTGTTTGCTATTGCTTTCACCAATGCCTATTGCTTTCTATGCTAGTCAGTGATTGCTAATGTGCATATAATAGTGTGTTTACTTACCTCTAGTTAGGGTATTTCCTACACCATATTTTATTAATTGTGTTTCCATAATAAAGTACCTTTATTTTTGTAACACTGTATGGTTCTTTCATGTTTGGAAGTGCTTTGTGACTATAGTGGTTTTGCATAAGCTTTGCCGGTCTCCTAGATAAGTCTTGGCTGCTCATCCACAGCTACCTCTAGAGAGCCCTGGCTTCCTAGACACTGTCTACACTTCACTAATAGGAGATACCAGGACCTGGTATAAGGTGATAACACAATAGGTGCTCACCACACACAAGTCTAGCTTCCTACACTGTTGACCTTTGGTTTACACATGTATCTTCAAGTTTTATATTTCATTGCAAATGTTTACCATGTTTTGACACTTTAGACACTTCTAAGTACTGACTTTCATGTTTAGGCAGTAGATTACTGTGATAGGTATTTGGGAATGTTTTTGACAACTCTGTGTTATTTACTCTTACCACATGTGCAAGGAAACAAATTTATAATCAGATTATCTGCCATACATTCATCCCTAGGTAGGTTGTGACAGTACTGACATGTTTGACACTCACGTATACATTTGTCCCTTGGATACATCTAATATCATTGCTTGCATACATGACATTAGCACAGCCTTGGATTGGTTAACTTAATTTATCATGGCTTTTTGCTTAGTAAATATAGTAAATGTCCAACACGTGACATGGATGGTTATATAATTTGTGGTCTACCAACAGCTAATGCTTTCTGTAGGGCAAGGTGTCATGGTGGACTTAGATTGACACATAGGAATGGCAATGTGAGCCGTTTTTATTTGGAACAAACTGATGTGGATACTAGTAACTTTCTACCACAGACCTGTACACAACACTTTAGTAATTCATATGTTTATATGTGATTTTGACTTGTAGGTGAATCAGTACTGTAATGCTTTTATTGTGACATCATTGATGTGGCAAAAGAGATGTTGAGATTGAGCTCCTGACCACCATGTGGTACCTTACCCTGGTAGCATTTTATTCTGTGTTAGTCACTGCGGTATGACATATTTGGCAGCATATTGTTTTAGTTTGTGAGCTTAACATTGATGGACTCAGATGCAGGAAATGTAGCCAACTTGTGCAACAAAAGAGCTTATCTGTCACACTGATGTAGTATGTCAAAGTGGGTTGATGACTATGCATATATTTGGCCTTAGACTGTATGAATGGCTGAGGCATATGTGTACTTTGTACTGTTGGTATCAAATATATACCTGGAATCAACATTTACAAAAGAATTGGGCCTGAAACAAATGTGTATGGCACAAAGGGAATTTACAACTACTTCTTCCATTAGTGTTCCTGATACCTTGGTCAATATACTAATTTACTGCATGTGTGACATATTTGCGCAAGAACACAAGATTTGTTCAGAGCGCATTATTTGTGGTAGAACTTTAACTAATATCAAGACTAGGTACACCACTGAACATACACTCATCTCACTCTTTGCTAATGTGTAATCCTTTGCACTTGTATTGACCTTACTTGTGTACCACATGATTTGTGTATTGATTTGTTAACCAGTGTAAAATATGTGGTTCTGTCCACTCAGACATTGTGACATGACACATTACTTCACATACTTGTTATTTTGAAACTACCATTCCCGAATTGATGAGGGAAGGACACAATGGAACTTTATTGTCTAAATGTGTGAGTAAGTTATTCCCACTATGTGCAGACGATACAAGGTCCATAGAAAACACAGAGGTGGCTATTATGCCATACATTACAACTTCAACTTCTTAGTTGGCATATTGTTTATTTCTGCTTTATTCAACAATGAGTAGGTCATTCCTAAATCTCCCATTCTGGAACCACTCATTTATAATGCTGTGCGGAAGATGAAGATAGCATGTGCAGTTCCTGAATACTTAGCCAGCACATTGATAAACATCTGCGATGATCCACTATGCCTGGACATTAATGGCATATGTGTGCTTCCAGTTTCTGAAGAGGTGAGATATTACAGCAGAGGGCACCAATAGCACGTGTGTAATCCATTGCACCACGGACATGTGGGAATCGAGCTATGGCATAAATTCCTTGCTTGTTGTCCATTTGTTGTTGACGTTTGGGGAAGAGAAGGTACTGGGGTGTAAGCTGAATAATGGCATCCCAGGACAGAGGGGAGGAATGCAGAAAATGCTCCTTGTGAGATTCTTACCAATCTGGCTCTTGTGATCTGGAAGGAACCGGATGCCAGCATGTGGAGCACAGCCATACATTTCACATGTAGGGGAATGTTATTGGGCCTTGCAGTTGGTGGCTGGAGATTGTCCCAATATTCCTCAGCAGTTCGATGAAAGATTCCTTCCTGAATCTGTAGAATTTTATGACCTCCTCCTTCCTGAGGTCAGAACACTGGCTCCCTCCTCCTTTACTGCCTACAGAGGGGGCATTGTCTACTCAATACTCGTAGTTTCAGAATGACGACCTCCATGGCGTAGTTGAGCTTGCCAAAGTGTTTTGTGATGTACGGCTTTAACACCACTGCAATATTTTCTTACGCCTGGTCTGCTGATTTGCAGCAATCCTAGTGCATTTTAGGCTTTGTGTTGCACTTTCCAGAGATGCTTGACCCAGTGGAAAACCCACAATTACCTTATAATGCATCGGAATTTGCGAAGGAACACCTACATTGCATATATAAATTGTTGCATGAGACAGCTGCTTTCAGTGAAGCTTGTGCTCCACACAACACTTGGAAAATTACACATTTTTACAAGTGTGCTGTTTTATGAACCTTGCTTTAGGCTTGCGATGCCTTGGCATCAGAGTTTGTGGTGCAATGCCAGCACAAGCTGCTCATAAATTTGCCCCTCAGAGTAAGGATCTGCACAGAAACTGTAATTTTGCAAGTGTACACCCATGAATATCAATGAATTGAAGGGAAATTAGCCTTGTGCTTGCACCAGGATTTCTCTCAAGGGTGAAGCATATTGTAGCGAACATAAGAATAATGCACTCAACACTGATGAAGTTAAACAAATATGCATTTGTGTCAATACATACAATTATTTTTGGGAGTTTAAAGTTGTGCATACTAGCCAATCAATAACTAATAGAAACATTTGTTTTCTATTATATACATTCATTTGCACAACAAATTATTTTTCATATATGAATATTGCTTCTGCTCATTGTTAAATGAGCTGTACTTTTTCAGGATATTTAGAAAACGCAACTTCAATTGACCTCCTACTTTTTCTTCTAAAATAAAGGGGCATATCTATACTATGTTTGCGCTGAATTAGCGTCAGTTTTTGTAAGCTAGTTCAGCCAAACCTAGCTCCCTATTTATATTTTGGAGCTAGACATGTCTAGCACCAAAATATTAGAGTTAAGGTCATTTTTTGAATGTGTGAACCTACCTTGCGTCAATGAGATGCAAGGTGGGCGTTTCTGCCCATAAAATGACTTTAAGGCCCTAGCGCCTTATTTATCTTCCCGTGAAAAAATGGTGCACGGGAGGCAGGCCGGCTTGGTGCTAAGCATGCTTAGCGCCATTATTTAACGCCTGTGTTAGGGCAAGCGTTAGGGGAACTGTGGGCCCATTTCCATGGTGGAACACCATGAAAAGAGCCAACAGGTGCCCTCCCCAAGCCCCGCAGATATCCCCACCCACACTAGATGGACAGCAGAGGATGGGGGACCCCATCCCAGGTAAGTAGAGGTAAGTATTTTGTTTTATTTTTTAAAGTGCCATTGGCCCCCCTACATGGCAGTGGGTGGAATGGCCATGCCCAGGGGACCCTTGTCCCCTGTGCTGGCCATTGGGGTGGTGGGCATGACTCCTGTCTTTTATGAGACAGGATTAATGTGGTATGGTAGGTTTTGCGTCAATAAATAACGCTAGGCAGGTTAGAGTCATCTTCTTTGACTCTGACCAGCCTAATGTCATTTGTTGGTGCAAAACCCCCTTCTCCTAGACCACCACCCCCACCCGGCTAATGCCAATTTTCTTTACGCTAGCCCACCCCTTTCGCTGGATTGCACCATTCCATTAATATGGCACCCAGCTGGTATCCTGGAATGGCGGAAGCCGGTGCTAAATTTTTTGAGGAAAAACTGCGGGGCATATTTATACTCTGTTTGCGCCGGAATTGCGTCGTTTTTTTTTTACGCAATTCCGACGCAAAACTAACTCCATATTTATACTTTGGCATTAGACGCGTCTAGCGCCAAAGTCCATGGAGTTTGCGTCATTTTTTTGCGTGGACACCTACTTTGCGCTAATGATATGCAAGGTAGGCGTTCCCATCTAAAAAAGTGACTCCGAGGCATGTGCGCCGTATTTACACTCCCGGGCAAAAATCACGCCCGGGAGTGGGCGGGTAAAAAAAAATGACATCCAGCTGCTTTTGCGTGGTTTTTTAGCGCCTGGTCAGGGCAGGCGTTAAGGGACCTGTGGGCTCAGAAGGAGCCCAGAGGTGCCCTCCCATGCCCCCAGGGACCCCCCCTGTCACCCTTGCCCACCCCAGGAGGACGCCTAAGGATGGAGGGACCCATCCCAGGGAACATAAGGTAAGTTCAGGTAAGTAATTATTTTTATTTTTTTGTGGCATAGGGGGGCCTGATTTGTGCCCCCCTACATGCCACTATGCCCAATGACCATGCCCAGGGGACAGAAGTCCCCTGGGCATGGCCATTGGGCAAGGGGGCATGACTCCTGTCTTTGCTAAGACAGGAGTCATTTCAATGGGGGTTGGGAGTCGAAAAAAATGGCGCAAATCGGGTTGAGGCGATAATTTTGCCTCAGCCTGACTTGCCCCATTTTTTGGCGCCCAAGCTCCATATTCCCCTACGCCGGCGCTGCCTGGTGTACGTCATTTTTTTTGACGCACACCAGGCAGCGCCGCCGGCTAACGCCGGCTAATGTCATTGAATAAATACGGCGCCCGCATGGTGCTTCAGAATGGCGTTAGCCGGCGTTAGATTTTTTGACGCACAACTGCGTTGGCGCAGTTGTGCGTCGAAAAGAATAAATATGGCCCTGCATTAGAACAGTTTTACGTCGAAAAGTATAAATCAGGGCCAAAGTGTTCACTTCCTTTTTGCGTCTCTGGATGAAGCATTATTTCAGGAAATGTTAACATTGAGAAAATATGCTTGTGCCTCGAAAATCGTATTTTTAAACTGGTAAATATATAACATTTAATTTAAATACACGATATGTATTTTTAAAAAGGTTATTAAATGTCAACAGGGGACGTAAATGGCATGCAGAAGCAATTGACTGCAAATACAAAAAATAACTGTGGAAACAAATCGAATCCTTGGTGTGAAGCGTCGTTTTTTCCTTTATTAGCTGTGCTGAAGACTGATACATAAACCGGCTTAGTTTTCTCTGACTAGTATTCCAGAACATTTGCAAAATAACTATTCAGTCCCAACTAGCCTAGGATTGGAAGCTATTTTAAGATAATGTCGTCACATAACTAATACATCTAAAATAGCTAAGAGTAATTCTTCAGAAATAATGTCTTTTTAATTTCTGCATAGTTATCTTTTGTGAAAAAGTCATTTCATGTAATTCACAGATCTTTTCATTTCTTTACAAAAAAACGAAACGTGGGCGAGCCAAGAAATGAGCAGGGCAAGCCGAGATACAGCCGAGCCAATGGTCTGACTCGTCTTAAAAAAAAAAAAACATGCACGACCCGAGTCCTGAAAATATCTGGCTTGTAAAACATGCGGCAAACATTATGTCAAAAAATGATGATGAACTCTTAAACTACATTTCTCTGACATGGGAGAGTTTCAACTTAGTACATCCAATTATATCACGGCATTGTGAGTCATTTTTAAAAGTGCTTGTTTTTACACCTGAAGGTAGAAACAATCATGCCCCCGCCATGACAATGCAACAAATGCCCTAAAAGGAAGGTCCAAAAACATGGGCGCTCTATAAAGTGCCTAGCTACTTATTATGATGTAACACTATAATATATTCAATCAGACACAATAGAATTTTGTTCACTGCACATCCTGAACTGGCTTACTTGAAGTTGTTCTCACATGTATACTTCAGAAAAAAGAGGCTCGGTGAAATAAATTTTTTATCAAAGACCACACAATTTGGTGAATCAGGGAAGTCGGGATCCATTCCAGCTTTCTGGGTCTAATTTGTGTAGTTCAGCCGCTAAACGGTACCGCTTTCTCGTGACCGTTTTTGCATCAAAGCTTAGCGTTTTGGGTTCCTTGGGCGATGAGTTTTGAGCATGCGTGGCAGGCAGAAGCCAAGGTGAAAGCTCAGCTTTTTTTGGGCTTGTGGGTCTAAGAGTACCTCAGCTGAGCCAGTGCCAGGCGACTGGCTTGAGCCATTGCTCGAGATTTCAGTGGCTCACCCACTTCTAAAAAATCACATATTGCTGTATTAGATGCGTCAAAATGAGAATGCTTCTGTTTTATAAATGCTTCTCCACCCTTGCAATGTCATACGAGTTGTAGATCCTGTAAGGAAATTATATTGTAATAAACTGTAGCTGCATATGTATACCACTTCATACCCCATGGGCCGTATCCTGAACAGCTGCACCAACTCAGTGCAGAGACGAGCGTCTGTTTTTTAGGGTCGAGCGCGCAAGCACTCCGTCCCTGTTGTAATCTGTTTGTGGGCTTTTAACCACGTCCATGTCATGCCCATCACTTTCGTTGGTTCGTGGGATTGCCTTTTAAAATTCACTTGATTTCATTAGTGAAAGACATGCATACGTCATGCCTTTTCCAGTGTTTAGCCCTTATCGAGCGCACCAGCCAACTACTGAAAACATAAGAGACTTTGTGTTTTTCACATGGTTTCTGGACTACTTTTTCTCTTTATTTCGTATGCAGCGTGATCTCTCTGGGCAATAATCCTGGGATTTTTCATGACTACCAGTTTAATTTTATTGTTTATCCTAGTGCTCCTTCGCAAATTTAAGGTTTTACCCAGCGCGATCGAGCTCTTTCTTTTTTAAATCACTATGCAAAGACGAAACTGGACCGGTCTTTTTGTTCTGATTAGTCACCTTCATGCTTATGGCGTGGCTCTTTAAATCGGCTCCCTTATGTGAAATTGTATTACTTTTCATTTTTAGTTTGTGTAGCAAGAAAAGTCTGGTTAGGAGTTTACAATTCTAATAGTATCTCGAGCAAACGCGAGACCCATTGCATGGCAATTTCCGACTAAATTGAACTCATTAAAATGACAATTTCTCCAAGTTGTAGCATGATTTTCAGACAGCACAGCTCAGAAGCAATGAACAGGGAATGCATCTTTCTTCTCCCAAGCCGAGTTGCCTGAAAATAATGCATCGACATTTGAGGCATATGTATGCATTTTAGACATTCCAAATGTATAAAAACAGGCGCTTCTCTGTACTCTGAGCCACGTCAACTGTTTACGATGCATCCTTTAAGGGATGCCAGAGGACATTTGTGGACTGATAGCACGCTACTCTGTGGGAGCACTGTAGGTTGAAGAGTGTGTGTCATGTGGCCTGCATGGGTAGTGTTAAGATGCAGTGTATGTGGACCAGAGCTGTGCTCTTACTGTACATTGTCACTGTGCGTAAGATTGAATTTAAAGCAAAAAGGAGTGAGAAATAATGCTTTAGCATTAAATGCCAGTGTACAGATGGATTAAGATGTGTGAGTACTTTGTGTGCCTAAGCGGGAAGTGTTTTGGTTTTTTGCATTTATGCCGGAAGCTGCTGAAACTGTTGTAATGAAGCATGCATCGGTGCCTACGTGTGTGCACTGGAGAAAGAGTGATGATAGATGCAACTGCAATGCATAACCTACCATTTGTGGTCTGTATATAAAGATTAAACTTTATCAAATTTGGTCATAGAGTGCACAGGGGTGAAAGGTGCTACCCGAAGATGGTACACTATAGCATCTACTGTGTTAAGTGCTCTGTAATCCAACCAGGAACAGCAGGCTTGTAGCCGATGGGATTGGGCATCATACCACATGATAAAAGATATGTAGACTCCACTTTTCAGCAGCTAGAGGCCACTCATAGAATCTTACATCAGATAATTAGCAATATTATATGCTCTGATAGCGGAGTAATCCTACCACATATATGCCTGAGAAATTGACCCAAGTATGAAAAGAAATATTACATGGGAAAGGGCAATATTTAAGGAGTCCTCTACATGCCCTGGGGGTTGCTCCCAGAGGGGAAAGGGAGCAACCATAGGACTGGGCATTGTACTACAGTGAGGAAATCTGTAGGAACTGGCAGTATGTGTTTGTCCATGCTTTACGAACGGTGAGGTCCCCCAGGAATGGTGATATCTCTGCCTGAGTGTATGGCATTGAGGAAACAAAAGAAAGATGGCTTAATCAGTAAGGAAGGAATACATTTAAGTTAGAGAACAAGAATAGAGAGGGCTGAAGTGAGGTTAAAGTAAAGATGTAAAGGTATGGGATGACACCCGTCCTCAAACATTTACAGCCCCATTGAGGACTAAAGTTGGAACAGTTCACACATAAACACCCTCAGTGTCTCTAAAGTTCACCTGGAAACCATGAGGAAGGATTAAATGTGGCTGATCAGTAAAGTATCTGATGGAACGGCCTCAAAATCATGTGAGAATTGAGACTTCTATTGCACAAGAAGTTGAGAGGTGGGCCACAAATCAGTGTTTAATTTGAGTCAGTGGTTTCCGGTGCTGGACACAGGCACTTGTTTTTGAGTGCTGGCACTTGGGGGCATATTTAAGAGCCCCTACCGCCACCTGTGCATCACTTTTCACGACACTCTGGTGGCGCTAACCACTGCTCCATATTTACAAGGAAGTGTAACACCACTTTTTGTGGCGTTATGCCTCCTTATAAATATGGGCCCCTCCAACACAGTTTTCTGCGTCAGAGGGGCGTGCAATGGGTGTTGCTGTGGGCATTCCCCACAACACCCATTGCTTTTGACGCTGCCCAAGATGTACGAGAAATCGTAAATCTGTGGCAACGCCCAAAAATAATGCCACTCCAGAGGTGGTGTTTGTATGGCAAAACAAGGAGGAATTCTTTATTTATTGCTATTTGCTTTTTCCTTCTGCAGCACACATAGAAAAAGCAACATGCCATGGGTGATTGTTTATGTGCAAGAAGGTGTCCCTTCCTGCACCAAAACAATCCTTTCAAAATGGTGCTTTAGTACTTCTAAGTGTGCTGCATTTTGCAGCACACATAGAAGTGCCAAATCGCCATTATATGGTGTTTATATGCAGGAAGGGACACCTTCCTCCACATAAACAATGTATCCCCTCAACGAAGACACCCTTGCACTGTTGTGCAAGGGTGCCTGCATTGGTGCAGGCAGTTTAATTCAGCGCCGGCGCAGGGGAAACGCAGGGATGCGCTGTGTTCCCCTATGACAGCACATCCCTGTGTTTGAAAAGTGTCACAGAGCTGCTATTTTTCACGCAGCGCTGCGCCACTTTTGAAAAAATCTGGGCCTTAGTTTTCTGCTTCAGGCATTTACTGCAAGCAAATGACACATATGGGAAAGGCGGAAGAAGAGAAAAATGGAAAAGCATCACAAAGGAAGAAGGCTGCTAGAGTGAGTTGGAGGGGCAGGGAGTGGCTGTAAATGGATTACAGAGGCCAGCGATGGCTTTAGGATTACACTACCTCAGCATTCAGTGGTTGCACATTTAAATGCAGCAGCCGCGTGTTTCAAAGGAGAGCTTTGGGCACCGGCACGTTTTTATTCACAAATTAAGAACTGCACAAAACGATGCACATGCAGCCTGCAAGAGGAGAAGCACACTCATAAAATGTGAATGTATCCCAGTACGCCGGTCGGGTATATTGAAATCTGAACTTTGTACTATAGAGTATAGAGTGCCTGCAGCTTCTTCACCCATCTGAGATCTTAAAAATAGTGTGTCTATATCAATAGTGTTTTTATCACCCAATTATGGATGAACCTCCTTTTTCACCATCCTTCACATTTTCACAATGAGCTTTCCCTGTGCAAGCTTCTTTCCAATTTTCCATAACTTTTTCTTACATGATATATATTAATTTCTCATGTACAGGAGTGTTAAAATGTGAATGCCAAAATGCGCTTGGAAGATGATATAAAGTAAATGACTTGAACAGAAATAAAGGAAAAAGGTGAGCTGTATATGTAGTCAAAACAGACATTTCTCAATTGCCTTAGAAGCCTGTATCCAGATTTTCATTGGTGAATGTTCTTTTTTACCTGCGTTCTATTTTTTTCTTTCTTTTTTTAACAAAATATCAGGATCCTCCACATATTGTGCAATATCTTCCTTTTCTATTTTATTCTTTTCCATTACCAGAAAAAAATCCTCATACACGGATGAACTAATGTTATTGAAGTGTACTTCCCTGATATTTGTTCCTAGTGCACCGAGATTTCTCTTTTGAGCATCCAGTTCTCTGATTCTAATAAAGCGCTAGATCTACCAACATTGCAGCTCCCGCTGGAAGGAGTTCACCTTTGCTGAACAATCGTCAGTTCGTTTAATGAAAAGTGATCAAAAATTAGGATTTTATGGTATCATCTGAGACCTCTTCAAAAATTGAATTTTCCTAAATGATCCGAGCATGCAATAACATCTCAAGTGACCCACTTTATAACAGGTAGTTTGGTTCATGCACATATCGGGCCATATTTATACTTTTTGACGCAAAACTGCGCTAACGCAGTTTTGCGTCCAAAAAATTTGCGCCTGCTAACGCCATTTCGAAGCGCCGTGCGGCCGTCAAATTTATACTTTGACGCACGGCGGTGCAACCAACAGAGCCAAAATGGATCCCAGATGCCACTACAGACCCCAGGAGGATGACAGCAGACCAGGAACCAGCCAGGGGGACCCATACCGGAACCAGGACATTTTCAGAAAAAAAAGAAAGTGTCGCTTCAGTGCAGAGGAGCAGGAAATCCTGGTGAAAGAGGTGACGGAACACCAGCACCAATTGTTCATTACCTCTAAATTGCCACTCAGTAGGAGAGAGGCCATATGGAAACAAATTGTGGACAAGATCAACAGTGTGGCTGAAGAACGCCGGACAGTCACTGAGTGTAAGAAACGCTGGCATGACTGCAAACATAGGACAAAAGAAAAAATGGCCAGGAACAGGAAGGCAGCACTGCAGACTGGAGGGGGGAGTCCAGCACACCAGGAGGCCCTGGACCACATGGAGGAGATGGTCGCAGCCGTCATCCCTGAGGAGATCGTCACAGGGATTCAAGGACAGGACAGCGCAGACTACCACGACACAACGCACATGCAGGGTAAGTCGCATGGGGAATTAAATTGCAATAATGGGGACTGTAAGCGGGGGGGATACCTACTACACAATGCATGTAAGTCAGCACATATATGAAGTGGCATGGGTAAGGGGGCATGCCCAGCACAGACTGAATCTGGGGCACGACAAAATACAGCACCAACAACAGTCCCATGGGGCCATCCTGTAAGTACAACAATAGAGCCAAGGGAAAGCAGCGACAGGTGGGAAGGCCACTACGTCAAACTCACATCCAGGCACTTGTCTTGCAAAATCTAGTGTTTGGGGCAGGTCCTGAGAGGCAAGTGTGCTGCCAGGGCATTCACAACACCCACAGTCAGTCAAAGTGTAGTGTCGTAAGTGTAACGTATACTTTGCGCATTAGCTTCAGGCTTTAGGCCTTTGTGCACCTTGCCCTGAATGTACTTAAATGCATCTGCTCACATCTAAGAGCCTCAGAGCACTTTGCACTAAATTCTTTTTATTAGCCTTCCTATCAGTTAATTTAGCAAATAGCCAGTCCTACGGTGTTGTTTATTCGTCAAATCACACTGTTTTGCCTACTTCAGCACTGGAGTTTGCCAGAACATATTCACTCTGTGCCCCAGTCAAGGATACAGTCTGGTACATTGCTGATAGACGTGGTAGGGGTTAAGATTTGGCATTCCTGCGTAGGGACACTTTGTCATCACGATGACATATTACTTATAAAATCACTTCCTTGTCCCAAGACACGCAAGAGGGAGTTTCCAAACAGAGAACCACAACTAGACGCTGCCTGCCTTGCTGCAGATGCAGAACCAGATCACAGGCCATTGCTCTTATATGAGGGATGATGTCTCCCCAGTGATTCAGACAGGCAAGCTCGAAGCTTAACATGCTGTGCTATAAATAGAACCAGCAGAGGGATAGTAGAAGCAGTTAGGCACCATGATAGCTTTGTACTAATGTTTCACTCTCCTGCTGACTATTTCAATTCTAACAGTTTGTATTGTTTGGGTTATTGTTGCTCACACCTAAATATCTACAAGTCAGTTGTACAATGAAATCAACATATAAAACAAATACTGTCTTTGTCATTTGTGTACGAGAACATACTGGAAAAGAGAGAATTGTGTAGGATCTGAGTGACCACGACATCCCTGAGAAGTTCCAAAGATGTCATGCGCTCGGATGTCTAATCATTCCTTTGCTGTGGGAGACCAGAGGAACTGCTAGTTAGCCATAGCAAAAAGAAAGAATCAGGGTGACAGAGTTAATTACAAGTGTGTCAGACTTAGTCCCCCACACCATTAGCTATCCTGCTGCCTAGAAAGCCAGTAATCTCATGTAGGATAATGAGAGCCCACCCAACAAAATGTCCCTCCATAAGAATAGTTAAACACGGAGGGAGGAGTAGGACAAAAACATGCCTATGCCTAATTTTTGACAAAGCAACACCTAGAGGCGAATAGGCAGACAAGTCTGATAGCTCTATATCATACATGTGACACGCAGGTGGGCCATAGGCCTACAACAATGCCCATATGAAGGACAGCAGATACCAAGACAAAAACAGAGCACAAAGTTAAGGCATCCAAAGGCTTGTATCTTAGTGCAAAATTGTCACAACACAGACACACTAATTGTACCCTGTTTCATTGCAGAGGAACATGGATCTCCTGCCGATATGCCTGTACCTGATTTCCCTGATGACATGGATGATGAGCCCATTAACATTCCACAGGAGACCATCCAAATGGTCCTTGAAAGCCTCCAAACCCCACCTTCAGTCACAAGGAGGAGCACAGAAGAAGCAGCCACCACAGTAGAACCACCCGCCACCCCAATTGTAAGACCTGCCAGCTCCAACACAGCTGAGGACTCTGACGACACTGGCACCAGCTTAGAAAGAACCGTCGTTGGGGTACAGCGGGAGCTGGCCAAGGAGGTGCGGGTGGGGATGCAAACTATGGCAACCAGCCTTGAGGGGGTGCGTTCGTGCATGATGTCTTCTGCTGATCAGGCAGCTGCTATGCAAGCCCGAACATCTATCTTGCAGGAACTTGCCAAAACACAGAAGGAAATCTGCACAGCTGTCATCCAGTTGACACAACACCTACAACTGCAATCCAGTCAACGTGTGCACGAATGCAACATAGAACCCCTCAGGGCCGACCTGGCTGCCTACCATTGTGATGTGGCTACCATTCTCAAAAACCAGCAGGCCCTCCTTGCTGCAGTACTGCCCTTCATAACTCCACAGGGAGCAGCCCCCGGGATGTCTGCCTCCATGTCTTCTAACACTGAGGTGTGTGTTGCCCCTTCACAGCCAACAACAACAAGGACAAACCAGGCAACACACACATCAGAAGAAGAAGACATGGAACAGATAACATTCTCACGGAAGAGTACCCGGAAGCACTAGTCCGTGCACCATGGCCTACTTTGACCAAGGTCCTACGTTTTGTCAAATGCCAGTCTCACTACAACTACACTCAATGACTGTTCTGCAATCCACTGTATGACTTGTCCCCATTGCCAGTGAATGTCTCTCTCCTACTATTTGCCAGTTCCTGTCCCTCTGCACTGTCTGTGACATCACCCCAGCATGTCAGGAGCATCATCCACACCCCTTCTGTAGGATCACCATGTAAGAATGCACCAGAACGGACCCAGCAAACATGGTGAATGGACATTTTGCACTACAGCACCTATAAATAAATAGCACTTGCACACCTATTATGTCTCTGTGTTATTTCACACTTCAACTGTGCAGTACCTAACTCCAAAGTGGCTGTGTCTCTATAGTACTGTCCTGATTTCATGTATACTGAAACATCTGTGCAGTGGCCAGGATTGCATCATAGCCGTACCATACTGAGGAAAATAACTGATGAAGGGACTAAGCACACACAATCATGCTGTGTTGGACAGAATGTTGCACCATCTATAGCTATTCTAAACAACTAATGGTGGCTGAGAAATGTAGGCACCATGCAATACTAAAATAAGAAATTATGCTGCAAAATGTAATGAAACATTAACAAATTACACTGCATCAATCACCCTTTCGGAGTATACTTCCATGAAGAAAAGTCATGCAGAATTAGTACACACATGATGTAGGTCAGCAATGAAAGCAACAAGACAAGAGTGTGAACAACTCCTCATCTACAAAGATCTCCCTGAACTTCACACTGCAGTCCGACCTATCAATTTACCCACAATAACAAGTCTGGAAGCACTCTTTGTGAAGTAGGATACATACCAACACAGAACCTTGGGGATCAATGCAAACTACCAATGGTGGTTCTCTCAAATGGTGGATACTTACCAAGTTAGCACACGGGTAGCTGGCATGTGAAACCTCAATTTCCTGGGGATGGCGAGCATAGGACACAAATGTCATACTAAAACATTCAGCTACACTGATGTCAAGGACATGATAAAGTAGCACCTAACGCATCATGTAAAGGGTTAACTATATATTTATTTCTATTGAGTAACACAAGAGGCAACTAAGGGAAAGGTAAACCTACACTAATCTAACCTGACTACTACTAACCCACAACTGTCCCTAACTAACCTAAGCTAAACTTACTCTACACATGTAACGAAACGATCTAAACATCAACCCCCCACCCACCATTATGAGACAGGGCACATGCAGGACAACACTTACTAACCTACACACATACTATACTATCCTAAACAAACATATATATATATATATATATATATTTTTTTTTTTAACAGGAATCACAACATTGCCCCCCACCCACCCACCCACACAAAAAAAAAGATAGAAAGAATAAGGACCCCCCACCCTCTTCCCTAACACTAACTAAGCTAATTACCTATACTTACCTAATACTAATCGCCAAAACCAAACTAACAGTTGAAAATAGGAAAGAGGAGAGAGGGGAGGGGTAAAAGTGCAACTGGGCAAAAGTCCTACAGGTTCGCCCTCCGTAGGGTCCGCCTGATGGAGCTGACCCTTTTTTTAATGTAGGCCACATCCTGGCTCAGGTTGTCCACCTTATTGACAAGCTTGCCCAATTTCCTACTTAATGCCAGGAAGGCGGCTGGGTCCACAGGAGGGGCTGAAGTTGTTTGTGGGCCGGCCGAGGTTGAGGTTGTGCCAGGAGTTGGTTGCCCACTGGACTGTCCTGGTATGACAACACGGCTGGGTCCAGGTCTGGAGGAAGAGCCAGGGTCTATTGTTCCTGACGTTGCTGGGGCCACTTGGTGAGACCTGGTGGATGTGGTGTTGGTGGCTGTTGTTGGCAATGTAGGCGGAGCCTGTGGTGTGGCCCACCACGCCTCGGAGGCCCGATCCGAATGATATTTGCGGGCCATCCTCCGGTACCCACACTGCACCTGCAGGATGTGCCTGTATCTCATGGCACGCCTCTCAAAATGGTGTCGATCTGCGGCACTCATGTTTGCAGCTGTGAAGAGAAAAGGCAAATATTTACCTTTGGAATTGCATTGGGTGGAATAGCACAATGGGTTATTTGTACATTACTAGAAATGTATTGGTTGCAGCAATTGTCACAACATAGTTCACTGAAAGGCTCAGAGGAAGTACATGTGAAGCCTGCATACATAAGGGCATATCACACCTAGCAAATCCATGTCTCTACATGATGGATGACATCACCCTAAACTACTCATCTAAATTATACCTAAGGCATCTGACATTATGGCTGCACCTCTTCCGCATACTGATTTCACTACATATGTCACTCTATGTGATAACTATCACAATCCTTACTCAATGCCATTTGTAATTTGTTGTGTGCTAATATTGAACCCATGGGCCATAACCGAATGTGTACACTAGGGGCCAGATGTAGGAAGATGGAAAATTGCGACTTGCAATTTGCTATGCAGAACGGTGTCTCCGACACTGTCTGCGAGTCGCTATGGGGTCGCTAAGACCGACCTCATTAACATCAATGAGGTGGGTCCCAAGTTGCGCCCCCTTAGCGACTATGGGCGCTCACGGGGATGGAGGCCTGCTGGGAACAGCAGACCTCCATGGCCGTGACTGCTTATAAATAAAGCTGGTTATGTTTTCTCAAGTGTAGGCCGTTTACCTGAAAGGAAAACGAGCTGCACTTAGA
Source organism: Pleurodeles waltl (assembly GCF_031143425.1). Classification (NCBI taxonomy): domain Eukaryota; kingdom Metazoa; phylum Chordata; class Amphibia; order Caudata; family Salamandridae; genus Pleurodeles; species Pleurodeles waltl. Next base: position 1,334,937,893 of record NC_090444.1, on the reverse strand, counting down.
AAAAAAAAAAAAAAGTCTTCAATCTTGGATTATTTCAGGGCAGGTAGTGGTCCCTTGGACCACTGGCTGTTTTGTTAAAAAAATTTAGGTCCACTCACAAAGGGGAAGGGTTCCTATGGGGACCCCTTCCAGTTAGCAAGTGGGTTACCATCCACTTCAAGTGGATGGTAACTGCGACTCCCTTTGCGACCACATACTCGGTTGCAAATGGAATTGCATACCACTGCGAGTCGCAAATAGGACGGGAAAACCCCTTCCTATTTGCGAGTTGGAAATGCATTTTGCAAGTATGTTCAGAATCACAAAATACATTTCTGCATAGCAAACAGACGTTTGCAACTCACAAAGAGCAATTTATGCCATTTGCAACTTGTAAACAGTTTTCTACATCTGGCCCTAGGTTATAAATCAAGTCGCAAAAGGTCACAAGTACGTGTAACATACTGGTTGCTACAGTCCTAGGTACCCTGTTTCACATTAACATGGCAGTCTTTGAGGGTGGTGTGGGAAGAACAACCAACAATCCCATGTTCATTGCACACCCAGGAGTGTATCGAAAGTTCAACAAGTATGTGCCTTCACACAAAACACCTATGAAGGGCTAGCAACACGTTGGAGTCAGCCAAACATTGTCACATCCAAGGTCCACACATATCAAAATGCTATGACTTTGGCCAACATCACATACTATCAGTGAGGCATGTTTTACAACACACACAGAGGAGCAAGAACACCCATCATCATGGGTCGACAGAACACCTAGGCCATTGCACTCAAGTCACACACACTTCTAGTTCACCTTGTGGAAGTACATGCCCCTGGAAGATCCAACCTACAGTGTACACAGTCCATCCTCAACTAGGAAGATGCACATTTCATCAAAGCCATTTGCCAAAGCTATATGGGAGAATGTCAGTCTGATATGCAGACTCAGTTCATGCCAAGTCCCCGAGCAAGTCTTACATTAACCAGTGTATTCCAAATGACTCATCCCATTCCCCAGTGCGGCCCAACTGGAATCACCTACAGCCCCTAAATCTAGAGATGGCTAAGTATTGGTTTACAGAAACAAAAGTGCTATTTGATATCCCACTAAAGCAACAATGCCAATGAACGGCCAGCGCATCAAATCATGAATTCTGTTGAACACACAGTAGTCCATCATGCATCACTAGCAAGCAATTAAAATAGCACTCAGGCCACACTCACTGTAGGTATCGGGGTCCTCAAAATGTGCCACCTCTCCCACGGTGTACGGTGCTGGTCCACCTGTAAAGCATGAAAGGAAGAACATACTCAGACTTGGTTCACTGACAAATAATTGCAGTTACTATGACACTGTGTGAATATGACATGGTAATGATACACTTTCCCACATGCTCATACTGCATGGATGAATTTTTATCCAACATTAACATTGGATGAGTCTCCTGCTACAGTTACACACCCTACTACACACATGCAGTGGCCAGGACAGTCAGGTGTTGTCAAAGATACCCCTCCATTAGTATGCCCAAACAATAATGTCTTCCATACATCTCAGCATGTGCATCCCAGAGATACATCCAAAAGCTGGTTACTTGAGGACTGCATGACCCCTCACAATCAAACAGGCTAGGTGGACATGTTCAACACACAGCAACCAGACACACATGTGACATATGTGTGGACAACATATCTAACTTCATGTGACGTGAAGGCAACACACATTTGTAGCATCATCATGGCTTTCAAATTTTCTGTCTAGCTATGGCGTCAACATATGTAGGTATGTTGTTTCTACATGACTTACTCACTGGCCAATATGACCTGTAGAGTTCAAATAGAGGCATTAACGTGTCGCTTGTCTGACACAAATGCAACACTATATTACATACAGCTACAGGTATCTGGTATGTGTTGAAAACATGAGCCATCTGACTACTAGCATTGGTCTTCCTACACATTGTGCAACAAATACAAATTAGGGCACAAATTCATACTTTTGTAGCGCCCCATTTGCATCATTTTTGGACGCAGAGATGGCGCAAACTAGCAAAATACAATTCTATTTTGTAAGTAGGCGCCGTTTTTGCGTGAAAATGTGGTGCAAAATCGGGGATAGAAATGTATAAATATGGGCCTAGGTTTCCCTAGCATTACACACAGTCAGCTACTTATCTAGCAGATTGGGTAACAATCATCACATGTCCCCACACAGCTTTCAATTATTCACATGTAATTGATTTGTACTCACCAACATGGCCACCAATCCTGATTCCCAGGTGGTCCAGCAGGTCCTGTTCCCTGGATATCAGATCTGCCCAGCGGTGCTTTAATTGATGGTCATTCCGCATGCTCCCATACACCCGGACCAGGTGATGGCGCACCTTCCCCCACCGGACTTTCCGTGCCACCGTGTGATACCCCTGTATCACACGGCCCCCAGCCTCCAGCATGAGTGGGAGGAAATGGCAAACTAGCCAAATGAATCCCCCCAATTCATCCTCACCCATCCTGGAAAGGCGAGGCCTACCTGACATATTAATAGAATAAACTGAGCAAAATTAAATAAACAAGTAAAAGTGGGAAATGGGGAAAGGTAGAGTAGTGAAGGAAAAATAAAAATAAGAAAAATAGCCCAACTAACCCCAAAGTTATACTACCCAGAACAGACTCCCACAGACAATACAAACAAAAACAAGATTGGACAAAACTAGACTAAACAGACTGAGACAATATTAGGCAACAAGACTAGGATCACAAAAAGACAAAATACAAGGTACACAGGACACAAAAGCAGTTAAACACAGGATAACACCTTTCACACAACCACACAGTCTAGATAAATCTGAGACTGCAAAGTGAAAGTGAAAGTTAACTCCCAGTACAGATTTAGTAAACAGGATATCCTATTACATCACTTCCTGCATAAAATGGCCGCCGTTTTTATTTTCCCGTTATGCGTCATATTTTCATGCATACACAATGTGCGTCATTTTTTTTGACGCATAACATTGCACAGAATGCAGAGTCAAAAAATATGTTATGAATATTAATAACAATAAGGTACATGACATGTCCAACATATTGTCCATGTTGCGTCAAAATTACCACGCATACAGCATGGGCGTCATATTTTTCCGACGTACAGGAGTGCACAGAATGCAGAGTCAAAAAATATGATATGAATATTAATAAATGAATAAGGTACATGACATGTCCAACATATTGTCCATGTTGCGTCAAAATTACCACGCATACAGCATGGGCGTCATATTTTTTCCACGTACAGGAGTGCACAGAATGCAGAGTCAAAAAATATGATATGAATATTAATAAATTAATAAGGTACATGACATGTCCAACATATTGTCCATGTTGCGTCAAAATTACCATGCATACAGCATGGGCGTCATATTTGTTCCACGTACAGGAGTGCACAGAATGCAGAGTCAAAAAATATGATATGAATATTAATAAATTATTAAGGTACATGACATGTCCAACATATTGTCCATGTTGCGTCAGAATTACCACGCATACAGCATGGGCGTCATATTTTTTCCACGTACAGGAGTGCACAGAATGCAGAGTCCAAAAATATGATATGAATATTAATAAATTATTAAGGTACATGACATGTCCAACATATTGTCCATGTTGCGTCAAAATTACCACGCATACAGCATGGGCGTCATATTTTTTCCACGTACAGGAGTGCACAGAATGCAGAGTCCAAAAATATGATATGAATATTAATAAATTAATAAGGTACATGACATGTCCAACATATTGTCCATGTTGCGTCAAAATTACCACGCATACAGCATGGGCGTCATATTTTTGCCACGTACAGGAGTGCACAGAATGCAGAGTCCAAAAATTTGAAATGTAAATTATAATTTCATGGCTAAATATGAGAAACATTTATGAAAATTTATATTTGACTCTGCATTCTGTGCACTTCTGTACGTGAAAAAATTAGGACGCCCATGCTGTATGCGTGGAAATTTGAGCAATTTTTAAATTATGTCTTCATTTATTAAACTTGGGGAAGGCGATTTGTCATGGCCAAACGGTGCTATGTGATACACATTTGTGGTTAGCTATGACACATGTCCATTATTGTATGTATAGAAGGCATTCACACTGTAATATTTATGATACGCTAAATAATGTATTAACCATATTTGTACACATATTTTGGGTAATTGCTGATGGCTATTTTGAAATGATGGATGGGATACCATGATGTATTCATTCTCAAAAATGTGTCCACAATTATGATGGTGATGCTTTTATCTATAGTCCGAACAGGGAGTGCAATAGTCACTTACAGTTTTTATGGGGCTAACCATGTCCTATTATGAATTGGAGTTTCTGATTTTTGTTTTACTTTTGACATGTAGCCCACACATGTGCCTTATGCATGTGTTTAGTTCACAAGTACAAGATTCTTGTATATTTGGGGGGCGGTAGAGGTGGACTTCGGCCCCCAGCACCCTAGGGTTTGCCCATCCAGATTTGCTAATTTACCCATGGCTTTTATTTATTCTGTTATGCAAAACCTGCAGCAGCAGGCTAATGTAAGGCCATATGGTATGAATCACTGTTAACCATTCATTTATCTCATTGGCCCATTTGACGTTTGCACTATTGATGATTTGGAGCAATCTGGCATACCATTTTCCAATGACTATGTTTGCAAAATCTCAGCGTTCCTCATGTGCTGATGACAAATATTTTGTTGATGTCTGTGGCCTTTTCTGCATTACCTGGTTTAGTGGCATGTTACATTATTCCTGCTAGGTTCAAACTGGGACACTACTGTGATGGGCTGCTTTCAAATATTTGGTTGATTGGATGACATATGTGTATATGTGTGTGGGAATGTGGATCCACTATCACCTGTCTGGGTGTATGTTGTCACTGTAACTTCTAGGTCTCCTCATGAGTTAGTGGCAGCTAATGTTGTTCCAATTGGGTATTGCTCATATCAAACACTTGAGAGAAGCCATTGAGGGCATGGTCACGTACACATGGATGGTCCCACCCTGTCTCTGAACACGTGTGATGAGACTTTCAAATGATCTACATTTTTGGGCTGGGTGAGAGACTGTCTCAGGTGTCTGGATCAGGCATGTGTCATTGCCACATTTGTACTCGTGTTGGCCTCTGTGGATGGTAATGTATCATGTAACATCCTACCCTCTGTGCATACATTTGTGATGGTTTTTTTTGGTGTGATGATTGTTATAGTATTCTTGCTCAATGAGACGACATTCTTCTTCAGCAATTTCAAACTAAAGGTGGTCAGAAATGCATAGGCCAAAGTATGATGTGGTGTTTTTTATCTGTGTTTATTTACAATTGTGCAATCAGTGTTGTAATAAGAAATTATGAAAACAAATTATTGACAAGCTGTTGGCACCTACGCACTCCTGCTGCCGTGTTAGGTTGTTCCCCCTCCTGTTGCAGGCCAGCATCCTCCTCTTCGTCATCCTCAGGCATGTCTGGGTCCGGTTCAAGGAGGGGAATGTTCCTTTTTACACAAATATTGTGCAATATGGCACAAGTGAGTATGATCTTACAGACCATCTCTGGGGAATAGAGTAGGCTACCGCCAGTTATGTCAAGGCAGCGGAACCTTGACTTTAGGATCCCAAAGGTCCGCTCAACAATGCAGCGTGTCCTCTTGTGGGCGTCATTGTATGCCCACTCTGCAGCAGTATTTGGGTTCCCAAATGGTGTCATCATCCAAGGCTGGATGCCATACCCCTGATCAGCTGAAAGAAAAACACAGAATGGGATCAATTAGATGTAGGAGGCACTGTTGTACAGATCTTTGATGGCAGTAGTTGTCTTGTGTTGTCTGTGACTCTTTTGTGTACTAATGTGACAACCTATAGTTGTTGGTGTAAACTTTTGCATGGAGTTTTTTTCCTTGGCTGAGCAAGTGTTTGTTGGCTAACCGTTTGTCAGCAGTATGTATTTGTTTTTTGAGTACAGTGTGCCCTCCCTAGCATTGTGACTTGTCATACAGGTGTCCGTGTGTCTTCACTGGGGGTGAGATGATAGTTCCATGCAGAGTTGAAACATGAAAGTGTAGTTAACACGTTCATGTGAAAGTACCCAGGACATCCCATACCTTAAAACTTATGCAATGTATTAGTGTACAGGTTATTGTGACACTTCCAATTTGCAAGGTGACATTTAGGCTACCACACTCATTAAGGTCTTCACATTAAGCTGAAGAGTAAATTCCAATGTGTGACAGGTTCAATGGTGACTTCTGAAACATGGCTAGTGATGTGAGTACCTCAGTGTGTTCCTGGCTAGGTGTTGCTATTGTGGTGTATGTGTTGTTTGTCCTAGAGGGTTGCTGTGCAGTGTGTATATAAGTAGGATTTTTGTACTTACCAACAAGTAGTCCATTGCCATACAGTCCATCCTGGAAGTGTTGGTAGAGTGACGGAAGATGAATGCGTCATGTACACTCCCAGGATATTTAGCCACAATGTTGCTGATCAATCCTTGGTGATCGACTATGGCCTGCACGTTGATTGAATGTGTGTGCTTCCTGTTGCGGTAGAGGTGTTCACTCGCAGCAGGTGGCACAAGGCGTATGTGTGTGCAGTCGATTGCACCAAGGACGTGCGGGAAGCCCATGATGGCGTAGAACCCCTGTTTAGTTTCCTGCTGCTTCTGCAGTGTGTTAGGGAAGCAGATGTGGCGGGGTGTCAGGCGAATGATGGCATCCAGTACTTTTGGCAGGAATGCAGAGAATGATGGTTGGGATATTCCACCAACCAGGGCACCAGTTGTCTGAAACGAGCCACTTGCCAGCAGGTGAAGTACGGCAAGCAGCTTTGTTTCTGTTGGGATAGTGCGGGGTGTCACTAAAGTGGGGGCCAACTGCTGTTCAATATTTCTCAGCAGCTGCTGGATGGCCTGCCAGTTCAACCGGTACCTCTGGATGACGTCCTGTTCCCTGAGGCCATGCAGGGTTGTTCTGGGGCGGAATATCCTCTCCTGCCTTCTGCGCTGCCTTTGGGGTCCCTGCTGTTGTTGTTGTAGCTGCTGTTGTTGCTGCAGGGCTCTGCGTCTACGTGCACGCTGAATGAAAATCACCTCCATGTCTCTCTGTTGCTGCTCTGCTGCTCTGCTGCTCTGTTGTTTGTTCTGTGTGTTCTGATTACATACAGGTGTGTTTGCCCCATTTTAACGCCTGCCCTGACCCAGGCGTTAAATTATGATGCTATTCGTGCTTTGCGTCATTTTGTTGCGCCGCCTCCCGGTCGGGAGTCATTTTTGCCCGGAAGCATAAATACGACGCCCGGCTGTGTGCGTCGTTTTTTGGACGGGAACGCCTACCCTGCATGTCATTAACGCAGGGCGGGTTGCCGCATCCAGAAACTGACGCACATAGCGGAATTTGCCCTTGCACCGGCTCGGGCGTCAGTGTTTAAATATGGGGCAACGTTTGCGCTGATTGTGCGTCAACATTTTTGACGCACATTCGGCGCAAACGGAGTGTAAATATGCCCCATAGAGCTCTATACTCTGACACACCTCTCGACACCACCGTGGCCTTCTGTACTTACTGTGCTCAAATACATTCTGCAAAGTCACCTAGAACAGAATCCATGGGAGTTATTATAGGTGAAACACAAGCAGCAGCACCCGTGTTAAAGTTTATGAATGTAGAACTTATTTAAAGATTTTCACAAGCATGAAAATTGGGACTTGTCCTAAGAAGTAGCAAATATAGAGTAGAAGTACTGATAAATTGTTACATGCTCAGCAACAAAATACAATGGCTCTCAACCAAGGGTAGTAATGCTCTACCCCATAATCTGTACAGAGTTACTATTGCTTGCTTTATTCTCCTCCCTGTCTACCTACAACAGAAGCATGAGTGCTTAATGAAGCCTTTCACATGAATGTGTAATGTATCTATCAGATTACAAACAGTCATATTTTCAGCCATAACAAAGGCGACTGGCTGGTTGTTATCCATGCAACTCCTATTTATGTTGGGTTTTGTTAGACTTGTTAGAGTTAGGGTGGTTTTCCTACAAACGTTTTGCCAGTTTGCCTCCCTTTTTTGATGTATATTTTTGTTGGTCTTAGGGCTCTGGGCACATTACCACTGCTGACCAGTGCTAAAGTGCATGTGCTTTGCCCCTAAAACATGGTAACATTGCTGTATACACAACTGGCATATATGATTTACTTGTAAGTCCCTTGTAAAGTGGTGTACAATATACCCAGGGTCTGTAAAATAAATGCTACTAGTGGACTGCAGCACTGACTGTGCTACCCACTGAAGCAGCCCTTTAAACATGACTCAGGCCTTGCACTGTGTCTGTGGGTGCAGTTTCACTGCCACTTCGACTAGGCATTTAAAACTCCTAGCCAAGCATTAAACTACCATTTTATTGCATATAAGTTACCCCTAAGGTAGGCCCTATATAGACCCAATGACAGTGTGTCAATTGGAACTAGTGCATTTCCTCTCGATGCAAATGCATTGCCGCTGCCGCCTGAATCATGGACACCGCATTGACGACTGATTGACGCATTGTCCCAAAATTCCAATGCATCTTCGACCCTGCACAGCTCGGTGCCAACACACCACTCCATATCATCGGTTAGACATCAACGCTTCACTGCAACATCTAACACTGCCTGATCTTTGATGCGGCCTCAACGTTGTGCAGCTCAGAAATTAAGCATCAGCTGCATCTCCTCGAATGACAGTGACACATGTCCTCCTCTTCTCCACCCACAAATTCCTCAACACTTCTTCCATACAAGGTACTTTTTCAATGGACCCTGCAAGAGATATGTAGTAGGCCTGACCTCCATCGAGTCGGCCTGAACTTTGGATCTACCCTGGTCTAGCATAACCTCAAGTAACCTTTTAGCGCTATCAACTTCTAAGCACTGTTTTTTGTTTATTCTTTGCAAATTCATATCTCGACTTCTACTGACTGGATTTTTGTCATTTTGGACTTGTATTTTTCTAACCCTATGTGGAGTACTTTCTGTGGTGCTTTCATTGTGTTACTGTATGTGTGCGTGTGTTGCACAAATACTTTACACATTGCGGCCCATATTTATTCTTTTTGGCGCAAAACAGCGGCAGTGCAGTTTTGCACCAAAAATATTACTGCCGGCTAACGCCATTTTGGTGCGCCGTGCGGGTGTCAAATTTATACTTTGATGCCCGGCGGCGCACACCGCAGCGTCAAGTCGTAAAGCAAAATGACGTTAACGCGGCGGAAATTACCTTGGGTCGATTTACGACACGACACACCGGATATGCAGTGTTTTTTGATGAAATAGCGTCAAAATTCCCCGCAAACACAGCCATTTCAGCAGAGGAGAGCCAAAATGGATCCCAGATGCCTGGACAGACCCCAGGAAGATGACAACAGACCAGGAACCAGCCAGGGTGACCCACACAAGAACCAGGACACTTTAAAGAAGAAAAGAAAATGTTTCTTCAGTGCAGAGGAACAGGAAGTCCTGGTTAAAGAGGTGACGGAACACCAGCACCAACTGTTTGTTACCTTAAAGTTGCCAATCAGTAGGAGAGAGGCAATATGGCAACAAATTGTTGACAAGATCAACAGTGTGGCAGAAGTATGCAGATCAGTCATTCAGTGCAAGAAACGCTGGCATGACTGCAAGCACAGGACCAAGGAAAAGATGGCCAGGAACAGGAAGGCAGCACTGCAGACTGGAGGTGGGAGTCCAGCACACCAGGAGACCCTGGACCACATGGAGGAGATGGTCGCAGCCGTCATCCCTGAGGAGATCGTCACAGGGATTCAAGGACAGGACAGCACAGACTACCAGGATACAAAGCACATGCAGGGTAAGTTGCATGGGGCATTATAATGCACTAATGTCAACTGTAAGCAGGGGGGGATACCGACCACAAAATGCATGGAAGTCATCATATACATGGAGTGGCATCAGTAAAGGTAATGGCATGGGGGCATGGCCTGCACAGAGAAAAGCTGGGGCACACCATAACACTACACCAACAACAGTCCCATGGGGGCATGCTGCCATGCCAGTGATGGAGCAAAGGTAAAGCCACGCCAGGAGGGAAGGGCACAACGTCAAACTGACATCCTGGCACACGTCAACAACTATACCCCCTACATTAACTGGGACCCAATTAACAACCTCTAGTCATACCGACAACTGGAATGTAACAGTGACAACACTTGCAACTACCACCTACGCTTTGTGTGCAGCTCAAGTAGCCAATGGCAGTAACTTCCCCATGGATCATACACACCTAAATTAGAGGGTTGAGGATGACAACTCCAATAATCCCCTGAAACAAGACAAAGGCTCCAGTCCTGTCAAATGTCAATGCCCATAGTTGTCGCAAACATCAGTCAATGTCATCAACATTAGGAGCTACACAGCACTAAGGTCACACCCATGCTGCATATGTCAGGGTCCATCGTGTGCGTGGGTCACAATGTAACATCCCTAATGGCATACTGCTCAGACAACAGCATTGAGGGGGAGGACACATATAACTGGTCACTGAAATACACATGCACATTCAGAGGAGGAAATAGGACACTGCTTCAGCTATCAGGGCAATCCAATGTACCACACATTCCCCAACATCAGCTGTACACATTAACAATTCCAACATCCATATCGTGCCATAAAAGTGCTATGCATAGGATATGCTACATGTCAACTACATATAAGTGGATGTGAAAGATCAGAGACTGGGGCAGGTCCAGATTGTCAAGTGTGCTGCTAGTGCCATCAGATCACCCACAGCCAGTGAAAGGCCTCACCATGAGAATGGATGTAGACGGAGGGTTGAATAGGACAAGAAGGTGGCAAATCACTATTTGGCCAAAACCAACACCTAGAGGAGATGATGCCGACAAGTCTAATAACTTACCACAATACATGTGACATGCAGGTGGGGCATAGGCCTGGGAGAATGGCCATCTGAGAGACTGGAGCAATGAACAGGAAACAAGATCACAATGTGAAATCATCACACGGCAGGCATGTCACATGACAAAAGCCACAACACCCACACACTAATTGTACCCCATTTCATTTCAGAGGACAATGGATCTCCTGCGGATATGCCTGTCCAAGAATACCCTGATGACATGGATGACGAGCTGACAAACATTCCCCAGCAGACCATCCAAGATGTCCTTGGAACCCTCCAGACCCCACCTTCAGTCACAAGGAGGAGCACAGAACAAGAAACCATCGCGGAGGATCCACCCACCACCCCAATTGTAAGACCTGACAGCTCCAATACAGCTGAGGACTCAGACGACACAGGCACCAGCTTTGAGAGAACTGTAGTTGGGGTACAGCGGGAGCTGGTCAATGAGGTGCGGGTGGGGATGCAAACTATGGCAGCCAGCCTGGAGGGGGTGCGTTTGTGCATGATGTCATCTGCAGATCAGGCAGCAGCCATGCAAGCCCTAACATCCATCCTGCAAGGACTACAAGAAACTGTCAAGGAATTCACCACTGCAGTAAGGGAGTTGCCACAACACCCCGCACCCCAAACCTTCCACTGCATGCACGAATGCAATCATCACCCCCTCAGGGCCGACCTGGCTGCCTACCATCATGATGTGGCTGCTATTCTTAAGAATCAGCAGATCCTCCTTGCTGCAGTACTGCCCTTAAGACCTTCACAGGTAGCAGTGACGAGGATGTCTGACTCCACGTCTTCTAACACTAAGGTGTGTGTTGCCCCTTCACAACCACCACCACCAAGGACAGAGGAGGCAACACACACATCAGAAGAAGACATGGAACAGATCACATTCACACGGAAAAGTACCCGGAAGCACCACTCCCTGCCACATGGCCAACTATTACCAAGATCCTGTGTTTTGTAACATGCCAGTCTTACAACAACTGTACTCAATGACTGTTCTGCTAACCACTGTATATCTTGTCAGCCTGCCCAGTGCTTGTCTCTCTCTTACTCATTGGCAAATCCTGTCCCTCTGCACTGTCTGAAACATCACACCAGCATGTCAAAAGCATTTTCCTTTACCCCTTGTGTAGGATCACAATGGAAGATGTCACTATTATGGACTCACAATCATGGACAATGTACATATACCACTACAGCACTTTTCAATAAATAGCACTTACACCAAAAATCTGTCTCTGGGTAATGTGACACATCAACTGTGCAGTAGATAACTGAAATGTGCCTCCTGTGAAATAACGTAGCTTGTCAATACAACTGTCCTGAAGTTATGTAGTCATATAAATCTGCACAGTGGCCAGGATTGCATAATACTCTGCCCTTCCTGAGGGTAATATCTGATGAAGTGAGAAACCATACACCATCAGGCTGTGTTGGACAGAATAATGCTTCCTCAAGGGATATCTAAGTCATCAAAGAGTGTCCACAAAATGTTGTCACCATGCAATACTAACACATATAACAGTGCACACAAATCTAAGCAAACACTCCAAAAACTAGATGAATGAAGGTGTCTGAGTTTACATCCAAATAGTTAATCATGCTGAACAGTGTCACAAATGATCTATGTGAGTCATGAAGACGATACTACAAGAGTGCTTACGACAACTCATCTTATAAGGGTGTCCTTGAACATCACACTGCATACAGACATAAAACTGTTCCCCCAATTCCAAATCTGAAAGCACTGTTTGTGACTTAGAAAACATACTTATTGACAAAAACACATTGGGATCCATATTAACTGTGATTGGTGGTTGCAACGAATGGTGGAATCTTTGCAAGGTAGCTCTGGGGTAGCTGCCAATCTTACAGCTCAGTTGGGATTTGTTTGTAGCATAGGACACAAATGTAATAGTACAAAATTCATGTACACTAATGCCAAGGCCATGATCAATAAGCATTTAACACATACTGTAAAGGGTTCACTATATATTTATTAAATGGTAATCACAGAAGAGGAAACTGTGGGAAAAGTCTTACCTACCCTAATTTACCCTGACTACACATTACCCACAACTGTCCTAACTAACCTAACCTAAACTTACTTATCACATGTAACGAAACGTTCTAAACATCACCACCCCACCCCCGTTATGAGACGGGACACATGGAGGACAACAGATACTAACCTAAACACATACTATACTATCCTAAACAAATATATATTTTTTTGTATTTTTTTGTATTTTATTTTTTATACACACAAGAACCCCAACATAGCCCTCCACCCACCCACCCACACACTCAATAAGTAAAAATAGAAAGATTCAGGACCCCCATCCCCCACCCACTAACACTAACTAAACTAACAGCCTATACTAACCTAACACTAAGCCCAATAAGCCCACTAAGTATGAGAACAAGGAAAGAGGAGGGTGGGGAGGGAATCATGTCCATATACAAAAGTCTAGAGGTTGGCCCTCCGGAGGGGCCGCTTTATGGACCGCACACGCCTGTTCATATGGCGAACGTCCCGGCTCAGATGACTAATTTTCCGTAGCACACGGTCCATTTCACGTTCCATTGCCTGGAAAGCTGCAGGGTCAACTGTAGCAGCTGGGGCAGTCTGTGTACCGGCGGAGGAGGTTTGTGGACGTGTAGAGCCAATGCCTGTGGGCTGCCCTGAAGGTGTTGCACTGCTGGGGCTAGAAACAACTGCAGACGTTGGGACAACAGTCCCAGCTGTGGGTGGTGCCACCTGGGTGGAACTGGTGGTCGTGCTGGTGGTGGGCAAAGTAGGGCCACCCTGTGGGGAAGCCCTCCATGCTCCAGAGGTCCGTTCTTTCTGGTATCTACGGGCCATCCTCCTGAACCCCGACTCTACCAGCAGGATATGTTGGTATCTCATGGCCTGCCTCTGGAACTCACAGACCTGGATGTGTGTCATGTTTGCAGCTGTAAAGACAAAGGCAAACAATTTACATTAGGAACTGCATTGTGTGAAATGGCACAAGAAGTAAATCAGACAATACATCTACTGTACTTGTAACAGCTCATATCACCATACAGATCATTGAATGTCCCTGAGGAAGTACATGGCAGGCCAGCCTACAAAGGTCATATCACACATAGCACATCCAAAACCTACAAGATGGGTAACAACTGGCATTAACTTGCCATCTGAGTTCTGCCAGTTGTCAGCTAACAATCATGCTGCACATCCTCTGCCAATGCCTGGGCTACAGATGTCAGTGTACGGGATGGAAATCTAAAGCCACATGGTCTGCAAGTTGTAATTGGACTTGCTAGTATAGTACTCATGTGCCATACCTGAGTGTGTATACTAGGTTCCGACCAAACATTCACTTATTCACATGTATGTGTAACATACTGGTAGCATCAGTCCTATGTACCCTATTCACAAACCCATGCCTGTGTTTGAGGGGGGGTGGGTGGAGAAACAACGAACAATTCCAAACAACATGGACACCCAGGAGTGTATAGAAAGCTCAACATGTGTTTGGCTCTACACACACACACCACAGGTAAGGTCTATCAACAATTAGGAGTCAGCAAACCCTTGACCAATCCTAGCGCCACACATGTCAGGAAATGCAGACCTTGGTCCACATCATATACTTCCAGTAAGGCATGACTTACAACAGACACAGAGTTGCAAGAACACCCATGATCATAATTTGCATGCACACCTAGGCCATTGCACTCAAGTTCCACATACTTGTAGCACTACATGCGGAACTACATGCTGCTAGGAAGTTCAACCTACAGTTTAATAAGTACTTTGGTGAATAGGGAAGCAGAAGTCTGTTAGAAAGCGATTTGCAGTACCAATCTGGGAGAATGTGGGTCTGACAGGCAGACTAAACCTGAGATGAGTTCCAGTGCGACTCTTGTTGATACAAGTGTTATCCACATGACTCCCCCCAGTTCTCATTGCAGGGCCTACAGGAATGACCTATAATCCCTAGATAATACAATAGGATAAGCATTGGCCAACTCAAACATTTTGAGAAACTGAAATCCCACTCATGGAACAAGACAAATGATTGGCCAGCGCATCACACCTTGCTATGTATTAAACACACAGGAGTCCATCACACATCACCATCAAACACAACACATAACAGACATAGCAACACTTACTGGAGTGGTCAGGGTCCTCATATGTAGCCACCTCTCCCACAGTGTAGGGTGCTGGTCCACCTATAAGGCATGGAAGGAAGAAATGTGCTCAGAATCTGTGCACTGACCAACAATTTCAAAGACAAAAACAATGTGTAAGCTGACATAAGTAATGAAAGCCATTCAGACATGATGATACTGCATCTGATATATCACAGCCAACATGTACATAGCATGGGTCTCCTGTGACAGTTACACACATATCTACATACATGCAGTGGCCCTAACTATCATGTGGTGGCAAACATGCTCCTTCATTAGTGAGCAGAAATAATAATGGTGTGTAATTGTCTCATCATGTGCATCCAAGAGAGACATCCAAAGCCTGGTTACTTGAGGACTGCATTACCAGTCAAACAGCCTATGTGGCCATGACACATTTATGACACATAGGTACAATGTACAGAGGGACAGGGACTTTTGTGAGCCCTCATGTTGTTACAGTTTCTTCATTTGATGTGGTCCAGCAATGGTGATTTGCACCAAACATAGAGATATGAACCCATGTTCATACCTTTGGAGTGCCATCCCTAATTGGAATGTGGCGCAACAAACTCCAAATACCAGTCTAAGATGTTAGCTGAGGGCACCTTACACCTTTTCCCGATGTTTTCAAATCCAGATATGACATGCATCCAAAAAGATGAAGGACCACAATAATCCCTAACATTCATAGAACTTCCGTGAACGCTTTCCTTACACACTCACCAGACACACATGAGACATATGTCTGGGCCACATTGCTATCATCCATTGACGTGAAGCCAGCACTCATTTTCTGCATCATGTAGTGTTTCTAAAGTCAGTCTAGCTATTGCGTCAACAAAGTTTGCCAATATTTTAGTACATCTATACTTCACTGGCAAATGTGACCTATATAGACATGATTGGCTCCTATTTTGTTTTGTTGACTGACACAAAGGTGGCACCAAATTACATTAAGCAAAAGTATCCTGTAAGTTTGCAGAGCACGTGCTTCCTGACAGCTAGCAATTGTGATCCTTCACATAGTGCATCAATGACCCTGTATGTTTCTGCAGCATTACACACAGTCAGCAACTTAGCTGGCAGATATTGTACAAATCATCTGATGTCACTACAGAGCTTTTAAATGCGCACATTTACATGGGTTGTACTCACCAATAGGGCCACCAATCACTATTCCAGGTGGTCCAGCAGATCTTGCTCCCTGGTGATGAGGTCAGCCCAGCGGTGCTTCAGCTGGTGGTCATTCCTCTGGCTCCCATACACGTGCTGCTTCCCCCACCGGATTCTTCGCGCCTCAGTGTGATACCCCTTTTTCACCCTGCCTCGATTATGAGTGGGAGGAAATGGCACACCAGCCATATAAACCCCCTCAACTCCTCCTCACCCGTCCTGCCAAGACGTGGCATACCCAACATCTCAACACTGAAAAGGGGAATAGGGGAGAAAGAAGAAGAAAGGAGAAAAGGAGGAAAGTAGGAGTACGAAAAAAGAAGTAAACTTAACAACTAAAGGAGCCCAACTATCCCCAAACTAGCACTACCCACAACAGACTAACACAAACAACAAATACACTACAATACTGGACAATTGTAAACAAAACACACTCAGACAGTATACAACAACAATATTTATTTCACAAAGTAACAAGTAAGATAGCACAAAGGACACCAAAGCACAAAATCACTGGACAACACTCTGAACACAGCCACAAAGTCTAGAAGATTCAGAGACTGCAAAGTGAAAGTGAAAGTACACCAACTGTACATAATCTGTAAACAGGATATCCTATTACATCACATGCTGCATAAAATGGCCGCCGTTTTTATCGTTATGCGTCATATTTTTTCACGCATACAGAATGTGCGTCATATTTTTCGACGCACAGGAGTGAAAATTAGGCCACATCCAAATAATAGTAAATTGTCTTTACAATTATTTGGATGCAGCATCATTTTCACTCCTGTGTGTCGAAAAATATATCGCATATTCTGTATTGGTGGGAAACAAATTATGCATAACGCTAAAAACGTCAAAATTTCAGTGCATGAACTGGTTTGGGGGATTTTTTCAATTTTTATGTTATGTTACATTTGGGACACAACTGAAATAGGCTGATTACACCCACTTTGGTGTTGATGGTGTATGTTCACATGTGAGACATCATACTGCAAGGGACCATGACCCGCTACTTCCTTAACAGGATTTTGACGCTTGGCTGATGCACTAGATGGCCATATGTGTGGCCTACATGTATGTATTGCATAATTTGGGCATGTTTGGCATCAGGAGAGGATAGCAAGGTTAAGTACATAAGTACAATACCTCAATGCCTATGGCTCAATGTGTGTGCAGTGGCAACTAATGTAGTTGTTGACCCAGTGTGTGTGCATCACAAGATGCATTATTGAAAATATGCTTGTATGAATGTGAAGTCAATGTGTCCAAACCTTAGATGCAAGTCATTGTGGAAACAAGAGAGGACATGTGTTAGTCATACATGTAGCAACATCCGTTGTGTGCACTTCCAAGATTTTGGGTAACGTAGACAACACAAATGACAATGCATGCACCAGAAAGATGGCAGATGCTTGTTCATGTCAATGGTCCACAATTTCACCATCCCATGTCCTAGATTTTTGGTAACTGCTTCTTAGGCACTTGTTGGTGAATCCCACAGTGAGTCAGGCACATGCATTGACAAAGTGGGTACCATGTAATTGGCCCAGACAGCCAAAGGTGAACCACAAATGTATTATGACGCCACAGTTGAGGTCATATAACTGAGCCACAACTCTCCAGTGGCTGTGGTGGACCAGCATACGAGGCAGCACGTGTCCACATATTTCCAGTGATCAATTGCACAGAGGTGTCTTGTTCATGTGTGTGGTCCAATGTTGATCCTGTATATTTTTAGGGGTGTATGTTGTCACAGTTACGTCCAGGTCTCATCATGACTCAGTGGCAGCTATTCCTGTATCTACTGAGTATCCTTCGGAGATCAATGTGAGTAAAGTCAATGAGGACATGAGAACCTACATGGGGATGGTCCCACCCTGTCACTGAAGACGTGTAATGAGACTGTCAACAGGGCAACCTTGGTGTGCTGAGTGAGATTATGTGTCAGGTGTCATGTTCCGGCAGGTATCATTACAACATTTGTACACAGGTTGGCCTCTGAAGTTCCCAGTGCATCTAGGAACATCATACTCTCTGTGCTGATTATTTTTGCAGCTATTCACCACACACGGTCCACCAATATGTTGTGAGCAATGTAATTCAGCGTGTGAACTGTCAGGGTCCTAACATCTGTGGACTTTTCATGGACATTATCAGAGGTTGCTGGTTCTGCTGGAGGCACCGTACCCAATCCCTGCATATGGCCCTGGGACACTGTCACACTTTGTCGTTCATGCATAAATGAGACCCAGACAAGGGATGAGCCATGATTTTGGTATTCAAAGACAATTTAACAAATATGGTACAATTAAAAGGCAGATGATGCTATACAATGTATTTGGGTATGCATTGATGAAGCACATGACAAAATACCCTCTGAGGAATGAGAGGTTTGGTAAAGCAAGTGTGGTACATATGTAGCCACAGGGAATATTTAGGGTGAAGCACAGACAGGTGCCAGTCAGGCTGACAGGATGCAGGGTCAATCAGGATCCGGCAATTTCACAAGTTACATAATCAGTGGCCTGACGAAGACTGGTCGGAGGAAGAACTATACAGTTGACATGTACAACTGTGTATGTCCTGTGTTTTTGAAGGTGACACATGAACCCAAGGGCTGTGTTACACGGCTTCATTACTAGCAATGCATAACGGTGTATTTGACAAAATGGCAACTTCTATGCTGTTCCAGGCATCAGCAGGGGCAGTGCATGTTGAAATGGGTGGTGTCCATTGAGGTGATCACAGGTGTGGGCTGCATCAGTTTCTCACAAGTCCTGTAGGTGAGATTTGCATTGGCCAACAGTACCTTTCACACGGGAAGCATTCTACAGGTGATAACAGGGCTTAGAAACTACAAGCTAGTGTATTAATTGACCTGACGTCCATGCAGTCAGATGTACTATGACAATGGTATACCATAGGAAAGGGTGTAGCACACTGGATTACTATTGTTAGTCTGTGTGTGTAGAGGAGGGAATATCGGGGTATACATATTACTATTCCAGGGACATCTTCAGACAGGTGGGTTGTGACCAGATGCATGGGTGTATCAGGAGTTAGGAAATGGGCTGACATATACATGGAATGTCATGTGCAATGCTTGTCATATGTGTGGCACTTGTGCTGTCTATGTTCTGCTAATATGGAACTCTAGTCACAGATAGTCCTTGCAAAGATTGGATGCAGTTGGACTTACTTCTGTCAAGGGTCTGGTCACACATCCCTGTTACTGATGCAAAAGCACATCAACTGCCTCATGTATGAGGCTTGTTTTCCCCTTATTGAGTGATGGTGTCTTAGTTGTGTGCCATATGCTGCGATGAACCATGTTTCCAACATGTTTGTGTGAAATAGGTGTTGTCCTCTGCTATTGCCCTTCAAAGGAGAAATGTACAGGATCTATGTCATTTACAGTGTGTGTGTATGTGACCGTTGTATGATACGCATAAAAATTGCTCTGGGATTTTCATGTCAGGATCGGTATATCAGCAATGCTCCATGAGGCAACACTCTTATTCTGATAGTTAGAGATAAAGGTGAGCAAAAATGATTAGCCAGACCATGATATGGTGATTATTATCTGTGTTTATTTACATTAGTTCATAAAGTGGTGATGGTGATTATATTTAAAAGAAATTGTTCATGATATGTTGGCGCCTATGCAATCCAGCGGCCGTGTTTTGCTGTTCCCCCTCATGTTGCAGGCCACCATCCTCCTCTTCCTCCTCTTCAGTCATGTGTGGCTCTGGTTCCAGGAGGGGAATGTTCCTTCTTATGCAAATGTTGTGCAGGATGGCACATGTTAAAATGATCTTACAGACCATTTCAGGAGAATATAGGAGGGTACCACCAGTGATGTCGAGGCACCGGAACCTTGACTTGAGGATGCCGAAGGTCCTCTCGACTATGCTGTATGTCCTCCTATGTGCGTCATTGTAGGCACGCTCTGCTGCAGTACTTGGGTTGCCAATAGGTGTCATAATCCATGGCTGGATCCCATACCCCTGATCAGCTGAAAGAGAAAATGAATGGGATCATGTTGATGTAGCTTGCCCCATTTATATCAGCTTGCATGGCAGTAGTTGTCTTGTGTTGTCTGTGACTCTTTTGAGTTATTGTGTTGCATCCTAGGCTTGTAGGATGTACCATCTGCATTGTGTTGTTTCCTTGGCTGAATGAGTGTTTGGCTGCTGACCGGTTGTCAGCAGTATGTTTTGGGATTTGCAGTACAGTGCGCCATCCCTAGCATTGTGACTTGTGATATTGGTGTCCCTGTGTCTTCATGGGTGTGAGATGATAGTTCCATACACAGGTTCAATTTGACAGTGTTGTTAACACGTTCATATCAATGTACCCTGGACATCCCATAACTTTAGACTTATACAATGGATTCATGTAAACATAATTGAGACGCTTACAATTTGCAAGGTGACATTTAGGCAACACACTCCAAACGTTGTGATCATTGATGTCTTATTATTAGGCTGTACAGTAATTTCAAATGTGTGACAGGTTCAATGGTGACCTATGAAACATGGCTAGCGATGTCACAACCTCAGTGTGTTCCTGTCGACATGTTGCTGTTGTGGTGTATGTGTTGTGTGTCCTAGAGGGTTGCTGTGCAGTGTGTATATAAGTAGGTTTCTGTACTTACCAACAAGTAGTCCATTGCCATTCCGTCCATCCTGGAAGTGTTGATTGATGGTGCTGTGACGGAAGATGAATGAGACATGTACACTCCCAGGATATTTTGCCACAATGTTGGTGATCAATCCTTGGTGATCGACAAAGGCCTGCACATTGATGGAATGTGTGTGCTTCCTGTTGCGGTAGAGGTTGGTTAGTTGCAGCAGGTGGCACAAGGCGTACATGTGTGCAGTCGATTGCACCAAGGACGTGTGGGAAGCCACTAATGAGGTAGAACCCCTGTTTTGTTTCCTGCTGCTTCTGCAGTGTGTTAGGGATGCAGATGTGGCGGGGTGTGAGTCCAATGATGGCATCCAGTACTTTGGGGAAGACGGCAGAGAATGATGGCTGTGATATTCCGGCAACCAGGGCACCAGTTGTTTGAAAAGAGCCACTTGCCAGCACGTGAAGTACGGCAAGCAGCTTGGTTTCTGTTGGGATGGTGCAGGGTGTCAGCAAGGTGGGCGCCAACTATGGCTCAATGTTTCGCAGCAGCTGCTGAATGGCCTGCCAGTTCAACCTGTGCCTCTGGATGATGTCATGTTCCCTGAGGCCATGAAGGGTTGTTCTGGTGCGGAATATTCTCTCCTGCCTTCTGAGCTGCCTTTGGGGTCCCTGCTGGTGTTGTGGTAGCTGCTGTTGTTGTTGCTGGGCTCTGCGTCTGCGTGCACGCTGGATGAGAAGCACCTCCATGTCTCCCTTTTGCTGCTCTGCTGCTCTGCTGTTGCTTCTGTGTGTTCTGATTAAATATAGGTGTGTTTGCCCCATTTTAACGCCTGCCCTGACCCAGGTGTTAAATTTTGATGCAAATCGGGCTGTGTGTCATTTTCCGGCTCCGCCTCCCGGTCATGCGCCATTTTTGACCGAAAGCATAAATATGACGCATGGGCGTTTAAGTCATTTTTTGGACGGGAACGCCTACCTTGCATATGATTAACGCAAGGCGGGTTGCCGCATCCAAAAAATTCCGCACACAGCAGAATTTTGACGTCCGCGGGCTCAGGCGTCAAAGTTTAAATATGGGGAAGGTTTGCGCTGAATGTGCATCAAAATATTTGACGCACATTCGGCGCAGACGGAGTATAAATATGCCCCTGCCTCTTTAGATAAGCCTGCCTGCTCTGTGCCAAGCTACCAGAGGGTGAGCACAGGTTATCTCTAAATGTGTATCTGGCTTACCCTAATTAGAATGGTGGTTTCTGTTAGAAAAGGGTGCATACTCTGACAACCAGCACCCCAGTTCGAACATGTTTGCTATGGCTTGATAGGAATTACATAGTCAAAATGTCAGAAATGCATTGTTCATAACACACTGGGATAGAGAAGCCTTTTCCACTGCTGAGATGCTTGGGAAATTGCAGATAGGCAAGAGCAACAAAACCCCAAATCTGACCCTACATTTTTAGCAGTTCGTGAGGCAGAAAAGCATTGACTGCAAAGTAAGAAAAATTCATTACAATTCATGTTGTAAATGCAGAACCTGTTATGAGCAAACACTGAGCCACATCACTGAACCTTCATACTGTTGCAAAGGAAAAAAACAGTGACACTATTTTCACCACATTTATTGCTTGTATAACATTGATGAGGCAGTTCTATATTTTTTTAAAGGGTTATTTATGTAGTTTGATCTCTTTGTTAAGATTTCTGTTTAAAGAAATACAAATTCCAAGACAATGGATCACTCCCTTTCATTCCAAGAACTGTGACTATGGAACCATCTTCTAAATAAGCAAATATTCAACACCAACTTGCTGTCCCTCCAGAAAGCTTTCAAGATCCAACTGGTCAAAATGTACCTAAATTATCACCCTATTTATCCACCATCTGCCTCAGTGGTGAAACACAAAATGATGAGGCCCCCACTCCATAATAAAATGAGGGTCTCCCAAGCCTATTATGTCCATTGATCTTGGCCAGAATTAGGGGTACCCCTGTGCCTTTAGGACAGCAGAGACTCGTGTTGCGTTTCTGATCTGGATATCTGAAGCTCAACACCAACCTACTTCCTTACAGAGGATTTAAAGGCAAAGCTGTTCAGAATGTACTTTTATGCATAAGTGCTTTTCCATGTCTCGTGTCTCGCCCTCTTCTGGCTTCTTATGTTGCAGTTTTGTGTGAAGTGCTCCGTTATTCCAGTGGTGAGACCAGTGCCATATACATTTCTTTAAAAATAAATAGGCAAAAGCAATTGTATTGCATATTGTTTCACAATCTGTTTTCTCCCCAAAAAATTGATCGTGTAAATGGTTCTTTTTTGCTTCAATGCAACATTTCTGTAAATGGCAGGCGCTAACCCATACCCTTTAAAAAGACTTCAATAAACACCTTCCCCATAAGGCCCTACATGTTTCAGGTCCTGGATATTAGATAAAGAGCCTCCAATGGTATAACCCAGCCAGAACTCTTTGTTCTGCTTCAGCTAAGAATGTCTGGATTCCCTGGTTTAAACTGGTCAACTGTGGAGACAGGAGTTTCATTGGTGGTACCACTAGGCTATTGAACAGACTTATGTTGAAAATTTCAGACCACCCTGTTCAGGTTTAGGAAAGACCTAAAAATTGGGGGGCATATTTATGAGGGGTTTGTGCCATGCTTGCACCATGCAACATGGTACATGCATGGTGCAACCCACTAAGTCATATTTTTGAAGCCACTCCAAGCCGCTTTGCGTGGCTTTCAATGGCTTAAAAAATATGGAGTAGGGCAATGCAGTGCAAATTGCTGCATTGTCTTATTCTGCGCAAGGGAGGCATTCCATGTTCTTTGCGTATGTGTTTCCTCGCAACTCCCAGGGTTTTTTATGCATCCCCAGATTAAGCAACCCTGGTAAACCTGGAAATGCACCAAAATCTTATGCCTCCCCAAGTGAGGCTTGAGGGGAGAAATATCTTTATGTCTCCTTGTTATTTCCTCTTTCTGTGTGTGTTGCTGCAGCACACATAGAAAGAGGAAAAAGCTCTCAGGATTGTTTTAGTGCAGGAAGGTGCCCCTTCCTGCACACAAACAATCCTTCATGCAACACAGGCACCCTTGCACTATGGTGCAAGGGTTCCATGTGTTGGCGTTAGGTAGCCAAAAGGGCAGCAGCATAGGAAGAAAGGACAGGAAAGCGCTGTATCAGATAATTATGGTGCATTCCTGTCCTTTCCTTGTGACGCGGCTCAGCACAGCAAGGTGATTTGTTGTGCTGCCCTACACCACAAAGCCCATAAATCTGGGCCTTAGCTTTTTCCAACTTAATATCAGCACCAATTCTATTAATTTATTTTTCCATTACAGCACTGTAAGCTCTATGACTCCTCAGTGCCAAGATGCCTTATGGCATTCGTGCACTTTCCAAAGATTAACATTACCATTAACAAAGGAAACAGAAGATTTTGAGTGTTGGTGTAACCTAATTGGCTTTCCGAATCTGGATTTCCAAAGGTCAAGCTTAGAGGCATTCTAAGTTAAAGGTCCATCATGAGCAAAGCAAGGTCCACCTCCAATATAACCCCAGAATGAGCCACAGGACATGTCTTAACAGTAAATAAACAATTTTGTAATGCAAAGCAAACCCTTAACAGGACCCTTAACTGAGATTGACTTTCTTTGAACCACAAGCAGATGCAAAAACAATGATACTTCTGTTTCGAACAAAGGTCAGTGTGACTTCAACGCCCACTACTCACATGTTTATTGGCAAAGTATAGCTGTTTTCTATCGATCTGCACAGAAGGCAGCATCTTCTGTGATGCTAGGCTCTCTTGTGAGCAATTGAGCAGTTCTGGGCATGGCCCTCATTCCCAGGAAGTCCTTCAAAAAGCCCCTCTTCTTAGAAAATCTTCCAAATTGCTCTCTTTTGTGATGCTTCTATCCTACAGGTGCTTATCAGAATTATACTCTGCATTTTTTCAGATTCTGAAAAGGGAAAAGGCAGTTACTCTAAAGGACTATGGTCTCTGGACTTACATTGATTTTAGAACACCAACAAATATGCAACATTGCAGTTAGAAATCTCCCTGGTGCTAAGTAGGGGAGAGTATATTTATACACTACAGCTAAGTTCCTGTAGAAGTTTTTTAAATGTGCAAGTTTGGGTGACAAATGAATTGTATGACTTTGTGATTTTAATGATGCATATGGTTGTAATGATGATCTCATGATATTGCACTTAAAAATGTTTATACTTTGTTTAGAAGTGTGATTAACCCCTTCGCTGCCAGGCCTTTTCCCCCTCCTGTGCCTGGCCTTTTTTTGCCTATTTGGGGCAGTTCGCGCTTAGGCCCTCATAACTTTTTGTCCACATAAGCTAACCAAGCCAAATTTGCGTCCTTTTTTTCCAACATCCTAGGGATTCTAGAGGTACCCAGACTTTGTGGGTTCCCCTGAAAGAGGCCAAGAAATTAGCCAAAATACAGTGAAGATTTCGTTTTTTTTTTTAAAAAATTGAAAAAGTGGCTGCAGAAGAAGTCTTGTGGTTTTTCCCTGAAAATGGCATCAACAGAGGGTTTGCGGTGCTAAACTCACCAGCTTCCCAGCTTTCAGGAACAGGCAGACTTGAATCAGAAAACCCAATTTTTCAACACAATTTTGGCATTTTACTGGGACATACCCCATTTTTACAGTTTTTTGTGCTTTCAGCCTCCTTCCAGTCAGTGACAGAAATGGGCATGAAACCAATGCTGGATCCCAGAAACCTAAACATTTCTGAAAAGTAGACAAAATTCTGAATTCAGCAAGGGGTCATTTGTGTAGATCCTACAAGGGTTTCCTACAGAAAATAACAACTGAAAAAGAAAAATATTGAAATTGAGGTGAAAAAAACATAAATTTTTCTCTACGTTTTCGAAAGCAATATACCCTTACGTCTGCTGGACTCCTCTGGTTGCGGGGATATATAGGGCTTGTAGGTTCATCTAGAACCCTAGGTACCCAGAGCCAATAAATGAGCTGCACCATGCAGTGCGTTTTCATTCTATACCGGGTATACAGCAATTCATTTGCTGAAATATAAAGAGTAAAAAATAGCTATCAAGAAATACCTTGTATTCCCAAAAAGGGCACAAGATAAGGTGTTGAGGAGCAGTGGTTATTTGCACATCTCTGAATTCCAGGGTGACCATACTAGCATGTGAATTACAGGGCATTTCTCAAATAGATGTCTTTTTTACACACTCTCCCATATTTGGAAGGAAAAAATGTAGAGAAAGGCAAGGGGCAATAACACTTGTTTTGCTAATTTATGTTCCCCCAAGTCTCCCGATAAAAATGATACCTCACTTGTGTAGGTAGGCCTAGCGCCCGCGACAGGAAAATGCCCCAAAACGCAACGTGGACACATCCCATTTTTTTGAAAGAAAACAGAGGTGTTTTTTGCAAAGTGCCTACCTGTAGATTTTGGCCTCTAGCTCAGCCGAAACCTAGGGAAACCTACCAAACCTGTACATTTCTGAAAACTAGAGACCTAGGGGAATCCAAGATGGGGTGACTTGTGGGTCTCTGACCAGGTTCTGTTACCCAGAATCCTTTGCAAACCTCAAAATTTGGCTAAAAAAACATATTTTCCTCACATTATGGTGACAGAAAGTTCTGGAATCTGAGAGGAGCCACAAATTTCCTTCCACCAAGCGTTCCCCCAAGTCTCCCGATAAAAATTATACCTCACTTGTGTGGGTAGGCCTAGCGCCAGCGACAGGAAACACCCCAAAGCGCAACGTGGACACATCCCATTTTTTTAAAGAAAACAGAGCTGTTTTTTGCAAAGTGCCTACCTGTAGATTTTGGCCTCTAGCTCAGCCGAAACCTAGGGAAACTTACCAAACCTGTGCATTTTTAAAAACTAGAGACCTAGGGGAATCCAAGATGGGTTGACTTATGGGGCTCTGACCAGGTTCTGTTACCCAGAATCCTTTGCAAACCTCAAAATTTGGCTAAAAAAACACATGTTCTTCACATTTCTGTGGCAGAAAGTTCTGGAATCTGAGAGGAGGCACAAATTTCCTTCCACCCAGCGTTCCCCCAAGTCTCCTGATAAAAATGATACCTCACTTGTGTGGGTGGGCCATGTGCCTGCAGCAGAATAAGGCCCAAAACTTGTAGAGATAGAGGGGATAGCACAGCGAGTTTATAAGGACATATTCTTTTATACATATTTAGACTGACTCTGCTTTGGGGACCCACATAAGTGAGGTGTAATTTTACTTGGGAGACAGAGGGGAAAACTGGGGAGTAGGAAATTTGTGCTGGAGCGGTGATCCTACTAAGAAAAGTCAGGAAAATATGCTTTTTTAAGCAAATTTTGAGGTTTACAGAGGAGTCTGGGTAAGAAAATGTTGGGGGAGCCACGCAAGCCACACCTCCCTGGACTCCTTGGGGTGTCTAGTTTTAAAAAATGTCTGGGTTTGGTAGGTTTCCCTAGATGAAGGCCGCACCCAGGACCAAAAACATAGGTGCCTCCTGCCCCCCAAACACAGGTAGTTTTGTAATATATCATTTTGATGTGTCCACATATGTCCGTCATGTGGCAAACACTAAAATTGTGAAAAAAAATGCACTTAGGTTATGTGAAAAAGACCCCTCACCCACCAACCAAGTTGGTGGCATGCTTCATCATCGGGGTCCCACCCGAGGCACCTAGCGTGTCACAGGTGTGCTGCGACGCCTCATTACAGCAGAGCAGGTTTTGTCATTTTTACCACACATACTGGTTGGATTTGGCACGAGGGTGAGTGATGGTTCAGTGGATCACATTTTTTTAACAAGAGATTTCACAAAAATGAAATGTACTGTTAATAACTGAAAGGCAAAAAACTGAACCAATGACTCACAGCTCGTGAGCTGTAAAGCCGCGACAAGGCACCAACTGCTTTACAGTCCATTCACACACCTTTCATACATGACACGCACAAGACCACTCACACCGCCAGCCACAGGCCCAGCACATTACAACACTCACATCGACAGACCGTGCCACTCAAGGGCCCTTCACTTACATACGCCCACATGCCTGCTACAAGAATCACACCAGCTGATGGGAGTGTGGACTGGAGTTTGGCTGGCACTGCCAGCCAAGCGTCACCCGAAGCACACCACCAGCCAAGCCCCACCCCAAGCACACCGCCTTCCAAGCCCCACCCCACGCACACCACCAGCCAAGCGCCACACCACGCACACTGCCAGCCAAGTGCCACCCCAAGCACACCACCAACCAAGCGCCACCCCAAGCACACCGCCAGCCAAGTGCCACCCCAAGCACACCGCCAGCCAAGCACCACCCCAAGCACACCGCCAGCCAAGAGCCACCCCAAGCACACCGCCAGCCAAGCCCCACCCCAAGCACACCGCCTTCCAAGCCCCACCCCACGCACACTGCCAGCCAAGCGCCACCCCAAGCACACCGCCAGCCAAGCGCCACCCCACGCACACCGCCATCACTTTTTTTTTGTTTATAAACAACAAAGAAACCACTAACTAATTATAAAATAAACACAAAACTACAGACACAAAAGCTCTAACTAAATATGTACGCTCATGGTATTTCCCAGAAGTTTTTCTTTGTGTGGTAACTTCTATAACAGCTGGGCACACACAGCCCAGGCTTTGAAGGGCATTCGGGGCAGTACATCCGGCTCTCCCTCCGGATTAATCTCCGGGCACATACTCTACATTTCTTTGTGGGCAAGTCTCTTTTGGGAGTGGGAGGAATGTGATCTCGAAAGTGCCAATCTTTCAATCTAGCCACATGCTTCACCACTTCTACTCTAGGAACTCTTGCCGGTTCCACCACACTAAGGCTTTCTATCACCGACTCCTGATATTTAACAAATGTCATCCTTGACTCAGGTGAACAATCCTTGTGTACAATAAAGGCATTAAAAGTTGCCAAATGAAATAAATGTAGGGTCAACTTTTTATACCACACGTAAGACTTACGAAGAGCAGTGTAAGGTTCCAACCTCTGATCTACTCTATCAATACCACCCATGTGCCTATTGTAGTCCTAAATGCACGCAGGTTTGCGCACTTCCGCAACCTGACCCCAAACAGTCACAGGGGAAGTACTCTCATCATGGATGGTAGATAGCATGTACACATCCCTCCTGTCTGATAATTTCATAGCTAGCAGCTCATTATTCCGCAAGGCACTGCACTGTCCCCTCTCAAGTTTTTTACAGACAAGCTCCCTTGGATAGCCTTTCCGGTTAGAACGGATTGTGCCACAAGCAACAGTGTCCACTCTAAACAACTCCTTGAACAACTGCACTTCGGTGTAGAAATTATCTACGTACAACCTTTGTTAAACAGCCGTCTAGCAAGTCCCCACACAATTTTTTTGGTAACTCCAAAAGTGGCCGGACAACCAGGAGGGTCAATACTGGAATCCCTACCAGTGTAGACCCGGAAATTATACACATATCCTGTACTGCTTTCTGACAGAAGATACATTTTAATCCCATACCGTGCCCTCTTACTAGGAATGTACTGCTTAAAAACTAAACGCCCATTGAAAAGGACCAAAGACTCGTCCACACTTATCTCTTTGCCTGGAACATAGACCTCTGAAAACCGATCCACAAAATGATCAAGGACAGGCCTAATCTTAAAAAGACGGTCACAATCAGGGTGATCTCGTGGCAAGGCTAAAGCATTGTCTACAAAATGCAGCATACGAAGAAGAAGCAAATACCGATTACGTGTCATAGTTGCAGGAAATATAGCCGTTGCCATCAAGGGACTAGTAGACCAATAAGAAGCCAGAGACGGCTTCCTGATCAACCCCATCAAAAAAGACAAACCTAAAAACTTTTTAATCTCTTCCAGATATGTGGGAACCCACTGAGTAGCTCTAGACTGAGGCTTAAGTCTGGCAGCGTTGTCCCGCAAATATTGCTCTGCATACACATTTGTCTGCTCCACAATCTCTTCCAAAAATACATCGTCCATAAACAAGTGAAAGAAATGGACAGGCAAAAAGTTTTCCGTATTAACTCTACATCCTGGGAGACCAGTAAATGCAGGTAACTGTGGCTGCTCCATGTTTGGGGCAATCCAGGTGTCAGGTCTTCTAATGGGAAACCCTTCAGCCCCAGACTGCTGCACTCTTGGCACATCAATGTCCTCCTCTAACACAGGCCCTTCATCTGCACTGAGAGTAGCTTCCTCGTCAGAAGAATACTCTCGGACAGAAAACTCACTCCCAGAATCTCCTGCTTCCTCCTCTGCCTCAGATGCAGAGTCAGTGTCGTAATCATGGTCTGAAGACGACTCAAAGAGCATGCGAACAACCTGCTGAGCGGTCACTCTGCGGCTAGCCATGATCCTCACTAACAACAAATGGATTGCCAACAACAACTAGCACTAAAATAAGTAATAAACAAAGGGTAGCTTTATCACAAAGAGTTATGTACTAAAAAAACTATACCACTCACTTGCCTGAAAAAGCTACTCACCAAGCAACTACTCTGCACAGACACAGCAATCACCAATGATATCCCACTAAAAAGAAAAAAGAAAAAAGCAAATTAGACATATAACAACACAAATATCATTGTGCTCAAATCTAGGGACAGTTTCAAACACACAATACTGCATTTAGTACACCACCTACAAACATGTCATTCATGCATGTCAACAATACTCCTTTGGAGTAAATTGCTTTCACTTACCTAAAACATGCAACTATGCAAACCGCAGGACGACTACTGCCAAAACCACAAGGATCCACAGCAAAGGAAGCAAAAGCGTTGAACTAGAAGAAAAAGAAGAAATAAATTGTTATAATCACAAATACAAATACTTCGCCAGTTGATAAACACCCCACCACCAAGAACTTAGAAGTTGTTCCTGGTACCTAAGTGGATCCTGCCCCCCTCGGGGGCAGATGGGCGTAAAATAATTGGCCAATCTGCCACACCTCGACAACACCTCTGTGCCCCCTTTAGGGGGCGACCCTTCCCAAAGGGGGCACCCCCAGCACAAAACAAAAAAAGGGAACAAAAAAAAAATCCCTGCCGTATTGGTGGTTTCTGTCCTCCTTGGGGGCAGATGGGCTTACAAAAATAGGCCCATCTGCCCCCAAAGGGGGCAGAGATGGCCAATACGAACTTTCCCCACTTTGGGGGGGGGACCGTTGCCCAAGGGGTGCCCCCAAACACACACCACACACACCACACAATCCCTGGCGCCTAGTGTGCTTCCACCCCCCGGGGGCCAGATCGTCCAAAAAATGCCTGGTCTGCCATCGGGGGGGGCCGAAACAGAAAAAAAAAATAGCCCCCCAAGGGAGCGACCATTGCCCAAGGGGTTGCCCCCAAAATAAACAATAAAAACAAAATCCCTGGTGTCTAGTGGATTTCGCCCACCCCTTGGGGGCAGATCGGCCCAAAAAATCGGCGATCTGCCCCCGGGGGGGTGGGCGAAACACTAAATAAAATGGAGCCCTGGGGGGGGCGACCCTTGCCCAAGGGGTCGCCCCTAAAAGAAACATTTAGTTATAAAGAAATCCCTGGTGTCTAGTGGATTTCGCCCCCCCCCCCCCGGGGCAGATCGGCAGAAAAATTGGCGATCTGCCCCCGGGGGGGGAAACAAAAAATACAATAAAAACAAAATCCCTGGTGTCTAGTAGATTTCGCCCCCCACCCCCCCCCCCCCAGGGGGCAGATCCACTGAAAAATCGGCGATCTGCCCATAGGGGGGGGGCGATATACTAAAAAAAATAGCCCCCCAGGGGGGCGACCCTTGCCCAAGGGGTCGCCCCCAAAAGAAACTATTCTCTAAAACTAAATCCCTGGTGTCTAGTGGATTTCGACCCCCCTGGGGGCAGATCCACCGAAAAATCGGCGATATGCCCCCGGGGGGGGGGGGGCAAAACACTAAAAAAATTGCCCCCCAGGGGGGCGACCCTTGGCCAAGGGTTCGCCCCCAAAAGAAACAGACCTTGACAAATCCCTGGTGGCTAGTGGTGATTCCTGCTCCCGCGATCGTGGAGCAGGAATCTAGTGAAAACAGGCACAGGGGGAAAGGAAAAACCCTTTCCTTTCCCCTGTGTCTGTTTTCCCCCCAAAAAAAACCCCAAAAAAGGAAAGGACTCACCTGTTGAGTTCCTTTCCCCTCGACGTGCTGGAAGCAAATGGCTTCCACGGCATCCCGGCAACACTTGATGACGTCGGCGCGCTGTGCGCGCGCTGACGTCATCAGATTGCCGGGGGGGGGTCGGGGGTGGAAGGGGAAGGTCTTCCCCTTCCATCCCCGCCTTGGGGGGGGAGGGAGGGTGCACACGGGGGCGCGCTAGCGTTTCCCCAAGTTCCCGTGCCTTGGACGAGGTGACCTCGTCCAAGGCACACGGGAACTGTGCCTTGGACGAGGTGACCCGTCCAAGGCACAGAACAGGTTAATAATATAGTATAGTTATGCACGTTTTGGCGTGAGACACCATTTATTTAAAATGGATGCAATTTCTGATGTTCTGCTTATCTTGCTCCTGCTCATTCCCCCTTCCAACCAGTGGTTCGCTGCATGTTTTTTTTCCACAGAGTTTCTGCAGAGTACAGAACACTATGACCCAAAAGAGCAAATGTATTAGAAAGCATGTATTGTGAATGAAACTTTCCATTGTGTACTTGATGTATTGTTTTTCGTGGATTTCTGCTGGAAGTTCTGATGCATGCGTGCAGAAGAAAATAATTCTATGAGCTATTGTTTGAGAAATGTTTTATATTATGTTGTACATCTCTGAAGTGCAATTGCAAAGGAAGCAAGCAGAAGATTCTGCTTAGCTTAAGAAATGGGTTAGTGTTAAGATGTTTTATTTAATATAAAGTTGTTTTTGATTTGCCAATGCAATCTAACCATGATCATACCATGCTGAGTTTGCAGTTGTTGCTAAGTCTTATGCAAAAATGGTGTATAAAAAATCCCGGTTCTGAAGGATTGGGGCAGACCTTTCATTTCCCTACTGATACTCTGTCCAATTATTTTGAGACTTTCTTTTCCTAATTTAGGATGCTGTCAGTACTCTTTATGAGTTTGACATTTACAATGTTAAGATATTTAACTACTTAAATAGGGATTTTATACCCCTATTTTTCAATCTATCTTTGGAACCTTTCTTACTTTCCTTGCGACATTCCACTTCATTTAAAGTTTTTACAAACAAAAATATCCAAATTAAATTTACAGCCTATGCGGATGACATAATCTTATATGTTTCAAACTCACAGTCGTCTCTACCTGTCTTTACAGACCTCCTAAATATCTTCTCCAATCTATCTGGTCACAAATTAAATGTTAATAAATCTGAAGTACTTCCCATGAATGCATTTTGTAAAAAGGAAAGGTTTGTGGGAACCGGCTTTAAATGGAACTCTAACTATATTAAATGCTTAGGGATCAAATACACTATTTCAATTACAACTTCTATTCAAATCAATCTAGAAGATCTTCTTCAAAAGATTGTTCGCATGTCAGATAGAAGGTCACTCTTGTACCTATCCTGGTGGGGTAGGTTAGAAACAATTAAAATGATGATGCTCCCTGTTATTACTTTTTATTTGTCTATGTTACCTGTCAAAATCCCATTGTGATTCTTTAACTCCCTTAATAGCACCTTGGGCAAATTTTTATGGAATGGATGGAAAACACGCATATCTTTATCCTCCCTGTGTAAACCTAAAGAAATGGGGGGAGTCAATTTCCCTAATTTCAGACAATATCACTCCTCTTTCTTATTAAAAACAAGTTCTACCCCATATCTATTCCCTCACCAACCTGGCGCAAATTGGAAGAATCTCTGATTTTCCATTCTTATTTTAAGTCTCTAGCCTATTTCCCCCATTCTCCAAAATCCTTTTCATCTCCCACCATTGCACATTCTATATCAACTGTTTATCCAGTTATTATTAAACCATTATCACCTTTGTATGCCTTTATTAACTCTCCTATTGGGCAAAATAAAAATATCAAGGTATCTAAAAGTTTTATTTGTTGGAAAGATTGGGTTGCTAAAGGAATTATTCAAGTTAAGCAACTATTTCAAGACATGCAGCCCCTCTCTCCTTCCGAATTCCTGTCTAAATTCTCTAGGTACTTCTCTAACACAACAATTAGCCTCTCTATCACAGAATGTGTCCCCCAATTCAACTGTTCCCCCTTTGCAACTATCTCCTTTTATACCTATTAAAGCCTCCTACATATATAGATATTTCCATTACCAATCTCCCAATCGTTTGAAGCATAAAATAGAACTCTTCTGGAAATCTGAATTACAAATGTCTTTTTCTGTTCAAACATGGAGCGCTATATGGTCAAAAATACATCACACCACATGCAATGCTAGCACCACACAAATCCTTTACTATTTTTTATAATAGACTGTTTTTACCTCCTCCCTCCCTCTCTAAATATAATCCAGATTTAGCAAACCTCTGCTGGACATATTCTAATATTCCAGGGACCTATTTACATTCCTTTTTCACTGTCCAAATATTGCTTCCTTTTGGCGCAAGATATGCAACACCATTACACTTAAATGCAATAAGAAGTTTCCTTTTGAGATTACTAATATTTGTTTGGGAAGCTCCTAGCCTACCTGGATTGGTACTCAAAAACTTGGCAAGTTTGTTGATTTGTTTATAGCTATAGCATTTCAAATCATAACATCTAACTGGAAAGATGCTACCAAAGTTACCATTAATGGATGGTAGAATTCACTTTGTTATCACCATAGACTGTATAGAGCTTGCGCCAAATCTACACAACAACTTCTTCAAAAAGACCTTTTCTGGTTACCTCTCACTACGTGTCTGTGTAGTCAATCTTTTCATATTGAAGACAACAATTTTGTATTTCACCCACCATGAATCAGTTCTTTAAGACTCACTGAATGGTCAACTGGTTGTATTATGATCTATTGTATTACGTTTGATACTTTTGATGTTTGATACTTGAAAATAATAGACACACGTAAGGTCGTTTTCACTTAACTATTTTTGTTTTTATTCATGTTTTTTCGATATGTTTATTCTCCTTTTTAATTTTTTCTTTTTCCTTTCACAGTCTTCTCTTCATCTTCTTCTGATTCTTTTCTACCTTTATATTTCTTCTTTCTTACATCAACAAAATTTAAATATATATATGAAAAATGATATTGTTAAGGTACCTTTCTATTTGCTTTTCTTTATTGCTACATAGACTAGTAAGAAAGATTAATCTGTTACTAATGTGTATTATATTGTGTACCTCTGTATTTTAATTCTGTTCCAAGGATTAGCCTTGTTACAATATTGTACCTTCTTGTTAAATCTTTACAATAAAGCATTCTTAGACTTAAAAAAAATAGGGATTTTATGAATATTTTTATGGTTCTGTATTCCGTATCTGAGTCTTCACATCAAGCAATGAATTTATTCTGAATCGTTTACTTGACAATTCTATATAAAAAAATTGAAACTTATTTCTGATCTTGAACTTAGTTTTTGAGTGGTCCCAGTTTCTATTTTAACTCATACTCTGCTAGAGTATTGAGTTACTGGTGAAGAGATTAGTCTCTTGCCTCTATATCAACAAGAGACCCCCGGAGCTGAATTGCCCAAGGAAAAACTTGGGGCGCACAAGATATTGGGGTTCAGAAAATTACTGGGCTTTGTCTCTTACACTCCCATAAAATCCTGGTCAGGAGAATCCACTAAAAGCAAACCAACTTCGAAAAAGTACTTCTTAGTAGTAGATTTCTGCACATTAACACCACCCAGGCAGTTTATGTAATCCATTAATGGTTTTGTATGTTACTTGAGAGCCCATGCTATGTTAAGGCCACTGTTGAGGTTGCCTCAGTCTCAATAGGGTTAGAAGTCATTCTGGGTGCATCAGGTCTTCACTGCTGCATCACCTAATTCCTGCAGTTAACTTATAATAGGTTCAAGGTGCTTTGTTGGGTTTGTTCAGCTTTCATCTGGCTCAGAGTTGATCAAAGTCCATATAATAGCATTCAGCCCTGGACAAAATCACCACTAACTCCATGGACTGGGTAAATAATCCAGGCATGGCTGAACTGAGGTGGTCACAAGTCAGCTCAAAATCTGTCTTAATGCTCTGGTAGGAAAATGTTTAGAGCACAGTGCTAAAATGAAATGTTTACTGTTAAGTACAGATTGGTTTATATTATAATCGTACACACTTGTCTCCTCTGTGTCTGTCTTCATCAAAGCTTTTGTTTAGTTTAATCATGAAGCATGTTTCCATGACCAAGGTCATTGACATTGCTCTTCTTCCCCCAACCTGTCCTGCCACCTCTCATGTGTTACCATTTCATCCTCTGTTCGAGCTGAAGGGGTGTCACATGAAAAACATAATTTCAATAAAGACAATGAATGTTTATTGTTAAGTACATGCGCTTCACGATGCAAGAAGAATTATTATTCAGAAAATAGCTTAGTTTTTAGTAAGACATGCCCTTCATTTTCAAACTCAAGTCTGACTACATATTAGTAGACAAAAAATCTAAGTAACCCCTTAATCTAAGGGCTGTAATTCGTTCGCTGCTGTGGGCGCAGGCTCTAATGTTGCTCAAAATTTCCAGAGCTAGGCACATTTAGAGCAATTTTTCTTTAGGATGGAATGACAAAATCATCGGTGTTTGTAATCGGAGGCTAAATATGGTTAAAATGCCACTCTGAACACAAAGCTCATCTCTAAAGCTGAGGGAAAACTACGCAAGGTTCTGCACCTAATTAGATGATAATGAATGACTGACTGCAGCTGACCGCCGGCCCAGAGCCTCCAAATTTGAGAGACATTAGTAGAGGAGCTTTCCTCTTGTTAGTTCATATCTTGCCTTTTGGAGGATGCCAACTTTCACACCGCTACCCAACCTCCTCCTTCGGCCTTACTGATGCTCACATCCTCAGCCCGTACATCTGTAGCAGGAGCACATGTGATGGCACATTCCACTTCCTTCACAGGGTTCAGAGCTCTTATTCCCCTCCCTCACCATCCTTGTGGCTCGGTCCAAAGGGTCACTATGGGCATCAAGCACTTTCCACAGCATGAGTTCTCACTGATAGCAGAGAAAAGAGACAGTACATTAGTGTAGGTGCCTCTCTGTGTTATATACAGACCCTACTTTTAATCTTAATTGCCTATTAATCTTTTATGTCTCCCTTAGCTTTCATGGTAAACCCCAACAAGCATTTACAAACACAGTAGGCATGGCTTTAATGCCTTGATGCAGACAAACAGCATTTCTGCATGCCTGCCTTCGGATGGCTGTGTTGCATGTATTAACACATAAAAGCCAGAACTATTGACCTTGGCAATGCTTGTTCATTTGTTTGCAATCCCACAGCCTGTTGTCAGCATTTTTCACGGTGGTGTTGGTAAACTGCCTACAAAGGTCTTCATGTAGTGCTAAAGCAGAAATCTTGGCTATATTTTAGTAATAACAGACTAGATAGCAGATTCCATACTCTCGGCTGATGAACCGAACCAAATATGCTTTAAAAAAAGGTCACAGGAAATACGCCATAAACAATTAAATTCAAGCATATAATAATCAATTAGTACTTCAATAACCACACCACTTTATTAAGAAGTTAAAGGTTTATTTACCTATATTAACAATGCTAGTGTCAGGAAAATAATTCTCAAACTCAAATGATACATGTATAGAAACAACAAAGGCTGACTTAGTCGACACATGAATCTAAGCTTAATCAATGCAAATAAACACAATAGCTCAATGGTTATTACACAGAACCACGGCAACAGAATCTGAGCAAGAGAAATTGAATACATTGAAATAACAAAGAAAGGAATCAAAGACCATTCAAGAATTTGAAAGTAACACCTCACTAACCACAAATTTGCATTAACATGTTGGACTTCATGTAAAAGAATTTAGTAACATGAATTTAGAAAACATCTAGCTAAGGCACTATCATAAACAGCAGCAGTATTATGATATTATCAGTTGGTACCTGAAAAACAAAGACAAATAACAATACACATTTCATACATTTACCCAATCACTAAGGTATTCAGCAACAACGTCAACTTCATCAGGGGGACAGCAACATCAGACATCAGGATCGAAACAGGAACAAAGTGAGGGGTATGGTTTATAATTTAGACTATAAGATGACTAAACCATCAAAGTAATTGTTCAATAACGAACTGAAATAATAAACTCAAAAAATAATAAACACCAGCATGTCAGTAGACTAACTGGCAAATCACTTCCCCTTTCACCCCGCCTCTCCCCCCCGGATCCCCTGTGGCATCTGACGACGTCAGCACGCAATCGCACGCTGACCTCATCAGAGGCAGCCCCAACCTTCCAGGGCGGATCAGAAGAGAAATGCTTTAGCATTTCTTCCCCGATCACGTGGAGGGGCAAGAGAGGCATCAAAGGAAAAGAAATGCCTTTCCTTTCCTTTGATGTTTCTCTCAGCATTTCTGCTGCCCAAGCGTGAAGCGATCGGGCAGCAGAAATGAAAGTATTTCTCTTCCGATCACATGAAGGTGTCAAGAGAGGCATCAAAGGAAAGGAAAGGCCTTTCCTTTCCTTTGATGTTGCTCTCTCCATTTCTTTTTTGAGGCCATTTCTGCCCCCGGGGGGGGGGGGGGCAGAAACTGCTAGACACCGGGGATTATTATTTTATTTTGATGTTTTATTTTTTAGATGTGGGGAGCGACCCCTTAGGCAAGGGTCGCTCCCCTGGGGGGGGGCAAAATGTCTTTAGGCCTTGGGGGCAGAAACCACTAGACACCAGGGATTCTTTTTTTGTCAATTTCACGCAAGGGGAGCGACCCTTTAGGCAAGGGCCACTACCCTGGGGGGGTAGGCAAATTTGATTTAGACCATTTCTGCCCCCCTTGGGGG
This sequence comes from Pleurodeles waltl, assembly GCF_031143425.1. Classification (NCBI taxonomy): domain Eukaryota; kingdom Metazoa; phylum Chordata; class Amphibia; order Caudata; family Salamandridae; genus Pleurodeles; species Pleurodeles waltl. The sequence continues at coordinate 1,334,899,029 of NC_090444.1, read as the reverse complement.
CAGATCGGCCTATTATAATTAGGCCGATCTGCCTCCAGTGGGGGCAAAAACCTCTAGGCACCAGGGATCTTTTTTTCTTTCAGCCATGGGGAGTGACCCCTCAGGCAAGGGTTGCTACCTTAGGGGAAAAATATTTTTAGGCCATTTCTGCCCCCCTCTGATGATGATTGTGTGATCAATTGGGTGAGAGAAATGGCTACAACTGAGGATGAGTGGAAGCTGGCAGTCGAACGGGATTCTGACAGGAATTTATTGTGAGAGGTTGAGTATAAAGACATTTCCAATTCTTTGAAGATGAGCTGTACTTAAGTGAGGGTGAACTATTCAGAGGTACCAAGTCCATACCTCCTATTGCTGTGAGGAGTAAAATAATTAACTTGCCTCATGAAAGGCACCTGGGCAGGAATTTGACCAAATCTAGGCTGAGAGCTGTATACTGGTGGCCAGGTTTGGACCGCGATGCAGAGGCTGTTGTGAAGGATTGTGTATCCTGTCACGCATTGACAAGAGTGAGGTTATGATGAGAGCTCCACTTTCCCCAGTAGAAACTCCTGAGAAGCCTTGGATGAAATTAGGCCTTGATTTTATGGGTCCTTTCCACCTTTTGCCTGCCAATGAGTGCTATGCTTATAGTGGATTATGCGTCGAAATGGGTGGTAACGAAGTATGTGAGTTCTATAGACACAAGGACTGTAATAGAGTTTCTGAAAGAGGAGTTCTCTCTGGAAGGTGTACCTAGTCACTTAGTCACAGACAATGGTGTGCAGTTGACGTCTCAGGAGATTAATTTTTTCTTGGAATCCTTGGCCTTGGTAAATTTGAATCCTGTGTTCAGGAGGCTGTTGAGAACCGGGTTCTGTTGACTGAACTACTCAGGGATATGTGGTGGGCACATCGAAATACTCCCAATAGTATCACTAACATCACTCCTTTTGAGCATATGAGAGGCAGGTCAGGATGCACCAAAATGTTTCCAGCATGGATAAAAAACAGACTGGGGCTGGAAGATCTTGACTATGGAAAATTCAACAAGGCACATGATCGTAGGGGGAACTATCAGCGTAGATATAAATTGCAATATGATTCTAAGTGTGGTGTCTCCGGTGTTAAATGGAGGGTAGGTGACATGGTACTGGTAAAAAATCCTAGCTTTGTAACAAAGGGAAGATCAAGCTTCAAGGGCCCATTCCGCATCAAAGAAGTAAAAATGAATGTGGTGGTTTTGGACAACGGAGATGTGTGGAGCATGTCTCGAATTGTGAAAGATCCCACTACCCCAGAGAACCAGGAAGGAAAAAATTACCTGAATCTGAGACAATGCTTTATACCAAGATTTCCTCCAGGCTGCGCTCCTAATACCTTGAGACGTCTTACTTAACACAATTCAGTGCATTTTATATTATTGTATTATAGTGTAATTTGCACAATAATGCATTGTATGCTACTTTTATTTTATTGTTTTATTAATTACCCTTTTACTGCACTTTATTGTAAGTAAGGGGGATGTGTTGTGTTTACCTTTAATATGTTTAGCTTGCAATTGAGAACCTCCACGCCATTGAGGTTCCATATGTTGGTCAAGAACGTGAGGAGAGGTTCTGTGGCAGTTGGTCTGGGCTAGCGTTGAGTGTATCTGCCCTGGGTCGGTGGCAAAGAATAAAGCTTATTTTACCCATCTTACCTGCATCTGTATATTAACATAGGCACTTTGCAAAAAACAGGTCTGTTTTCTTTGGGAAATAATGATATGTCCACGTTGTGTTTTGGGCGTTTCCTGTCACGGGCACTAGGCCTACCCACACAAGTGAGGTACCATTTTTATCGGGAGACTTGGGAGAATGATGGTGGAAGGAAATTTGTGGCTCCTCTCAGATTCCAGAACTTTCTGTCACCGAAATATGAGGGAAAAGTGTTTTTTTGGCAAGTTTTGAGGTTACATAACCTGGTGAGAGCCCCACAAGTCACCTCATCTTGGATTTCCCTAGGTGTCTAGTTTTAAAAAATGCACAGGTTGGTAGGTTTCCCTAGGTGCCGGCTGAGCTAAAGGTCAAAATCCACAGCTAGGCACTTTGTTAAAAACAGCTCTGTTTTCTTTGGGAAAATGTGATGTGTCTATGTTGTGTTTTGGGGCATTTCCTGTTGCGGGCGCTAGGTCTAGCCACACAAGTGAGGTAACATTTTTATCGGGAGACTTGGGGGAACGCTGGCTGGAAGGAAATTTGTGGCTCTTCTCAGGTTCCAGAACTTTCTGTCACCGAAATGTGAGGAAAAAGTGTTTTTTTTGCCAAATTTTGAGGTTTGCAAAGGTTTCTGGGTGATAGAACTTAGTGAGAGCCGCACAAGTCACCCCATGTTGGATTTCGCTAGGTATCTAGTTTAAAACAATGCAAAGGTTTGGTACGTTTCTATAGGAGTCGGCTGAGCTAGAGGCCAAAATCCACAGCTAGGCACTTCGCAAAAGACAGCTCTGTTTTCTTTGGGAAAATGTGATGTGTCCACGTTGTGTTTTGGGGCATTTCCTGTCACGGGCACTATGCCTGCCCATACAAGTGAGGTACCATTTTTATCAGGAGACTTGGGGGAATGCTGGGTGGAAGGACATTTGCGGCTCCTCTCAGATTCCAGAACTTTCTGTCACCGAAATGTGAGGAAAAAGTGTTTTTTTGCCAAATGTTGAGGTTTTCAAAGGATTCTGGGTAACAGAACTTGGGGAAAGCCCCGCAAGTCACCCCATCCTGGATTTCCCTAGGTGTCTAGTTTTAAAAAAATGCACAGGCTTGGTAGGTTTCCCTAGATGCCGGCTGAGCTAGAGGCCAAAATCTATAGCGAGGCACTTTGCAAAAAACACTTCAGATTTCAGTGTAAAAATGTGATGTGTCAATGTTGCGTTTCCTGTTGCAGGCACTGGGCCTACCCACACAGGTGAGGTACCATTTTTATCGGGAGACTTGGGGAAAAACAGAATAGAAGAACAAGTGTTATTGCCCCTTGTCTTTCTCAACATTTTGTCCTTCCAAATGTAAGACAATGTGTAAAAAAGACATCTATTTGAGAAATGCACTGTAATTCACGTGCTAATATGGGGACCCCAGAATTCAGAGATGTGCAAATAACCACTGTTTCTCAATACCTTATCTTGTGCCTATTTTGAAAATACAAAGGTTTTCTTGATACCTATTTTTCACTTTTTATATTTCAGCAAATTAATTGCTGTATACCTGGTATAGAATGAAAACCCATTGCAAGATGCAGCTCATGGATTGGCTCTGGGTACCTATGGTTCTTGATGAACCTACAAACCCTATATAACCCTGCAATCATAAGGGTCCAGCAGACGTAACGGTATATTTTTTTCAAAAATCTGACATCGCAGGAAACAGTTACAGAGTAAAACGTGGAGAAAAATGGCTGGTTTTTTTGCCTCAATTTCAATATGTTTTTATTTCATCTGTAGTTTTCTGTAGGGAAACCTTGTAGTATCTACAGAAATGATCCCTTGGTGAATTCAAAATGTTGTCTACTTTTCAGAAATGTTTAGCTTTCCAAGATCCAGCATTGGTTTCATACCTATTTCTGCTACTAACTGGAAGAAGGCTAAAAGCACAAAAAAATAGTAAAATGGGGCATATCCCAGTAAAACGCCAAAATTGTGTTGAAAAATGTGGTTTTCTGATTCAAGTCTGCCTGTTAATGGAAACTGGGTAGATGGTGATTTTAGCACCACAAACTCATTATTGATGGGTACATCTAGAATCCCTGGGATTTTGGAAAAAAGGACGTAAATGTGGCGTGGGTAGCTTAAATGGACAAAAAGTTATGAGGGCCTAAGCATAAAAAATCTGCCCCAAATAGCCAAAAAAGGCCTGCCACCTGAGGGGGAAAAGGCCTAGCAGCGAAGGGGTTAAACACACTGATTGATTTAGAATATAAGATGAGAAATTGATGTCCAATCAGAACACTAACAAATATCAAAATTATATAAAATGTTAGCTGTTATTCCATTGACGAATTTCAAACAAATACATTTGTAACTAGTACATTCTTTTCTTCCGTTGCATCCGTGAACTCATTGTTCAACCTCTTCGACTATGTTGTCACCGGATAGTAATTACAAATTATGGAAACAATTCTATTCACGCCATTTCTCTCCTCAAGGAAAAGAACATAGGTTAGAAACATAACTACAAGCAAAATAAACAAATACAATGAATGACGTCTGTTAGGCTGTGGAAATGCAGCTAGAAAACACAACACACTATAAACATTTTATACAGATAATATTGCACATTGACCTTGCATTTCATTATGATGTTAGCTTAGCTTCAGTTTTCAGAAAACAAAATGCAGGCCTTACGTTTGATGGTGGCCATTAAGTCGGTCACAATTTTCGAGTTAATATAAAATTAATATATAATGATTAATATATCGAAATATAAGTATGATTACATAAGTGGAAAATATGAGTACAAAATTAACGCTCTTGCAGTATTCCTGGTTATACGCTGGCTCTATACTTCAGTTTTGTGGTATGCTTTCCCTTTCCCAACAAACCATAACATGTTAATTGTAAATAAATGTTCTTATTCTTCTATTCCAGAAATGTGGAACCCTCTGAAAAGCTCTTTCGTATGAACAGCTTTGCCGCTGACTTTGGAAGATCCCTGGAGCCGGATAAAATCTTTTCCCATCAAGTAACTGAGGAATCGCGGTCTCTTTTCCATTGCTACATAAATGAGGTTGAGCAGCTGGACAAAGGAAAGCAAAGCAACAGATCCAAGGTGATGGAAAGCGGCCTGCAAAGACAGGAAGCTGCTAGAAACGGTAAACTGGAAGAGGAGCAGCACTGTCTTGTGAAATTTAACATCCCAAATACTGTAAATACAGACCAGGCCTCTTCACTGGTCGACGAAGACCTCCTAATGTGCAAGACGCCTATTTATTTGGAAAGCAAATCCATTCATCAAAACGTACATCACTTGCTTGACTGAGAAATCTAACGTTTTCTACTCGCCTGATTTCGTATCAAATATTGATTCCTTTAAACACCTTTTGAAAATTACAGATACTCCACCAAGACAGTTTGCCACTTTCCAGAAGAAAATATACCTTTTGAATTGTACCGTATGAGTAAATTTAAGTATGAAACCTACCTCCGTAGGCAGTTTCATCTGACAACGTAAAGAGTTCACACTTGTCATCCCTCCTTCGTGTCAGTTATTAAAGGGTGCAATCATTATTCACTGTTCATCTGTTGAATCTACCAAAGTTGTAGTGCTCTCTGTTGTACAGTGCGTACGCCATTTTTTTTAAAGGAATGTGGGCATTGCACTTTTAAGGCAGCTATTTTAGCTGTTGGGTAAGAACAGCTTTAGGCAATTGTACATACTCAACAGATGGGAATTAATAGGTTTTCTGAAATGAAGCATCACCTCGTTTAACCCCTTCACTTATGTTTTTTGGATCACTAGAGGGTGCTGATACCATGGAGTTGATGGTTGGATTCTTTAAATACTTTTCATGTTTCATCTGCAAAGAATGCAAAAGCAAAGCACAGGAATTGCACAATTTTGCTTCATTTTTTGATAGCTCGGGACAAGGTGTCCCCAGACCTCCCTACACAGATTACACATTTGACAATGTCACTAGTAAATGATAGGTTTTCGACGTTTCATGACTTTCTGGGATGAAATAAGTATCTGATCTCAGAAAATTACTGGGAATTACGTTTCCTTCCACCCTCACACATCTCTATTTGAGATAATCTCATTCCAGAACAAGACGTGGGCACATTCATGAGCCTTGTTTACGCACAACAATTCATTAAAACTACATTTCTTGTGGAGGACAAACAGCCAATCGCACAATCAACAACAATATGCCAATTAGGAAGATTAGGTATTCCAGGCTACTTATCAGTACACAAAGGTCGACATGAACCAGGACACAACAGGAACGGAGTAGCTTTCTTAAGCAGAGCAGGGATGGTATTTATTATTTGTGATTTATATTTTTTTTACCGTGGGTGAACCTGGCTCTTGAAGAAAGTCACAATGCTCTTATTATCACAAATGGAACCACTTTGCCAATTGCTGTAGGCCAACAGGATCAACAGGCACGAGAGAGGCTTGGAAGCACCTCAATCAGAATTCTTTAGAGCCTGGCTCTTGTGAAAACTTCTCAAAAGGCTTCTCTTTCTATACTTACTTGCTGAAGACATACAGGTATACAATAAGGGGCCTATTCACAAGGGAAATGGCACAGTGCAGCGCAGCAGGTCACCTTGCTGAGCTGTCCTGAGCACATGAAAAGGGCAGGATTGAGCTGTATCTACAAGACACAGTGCAATCTTGCCCTCTCCCACTGCGCTGACACACAATGGACTGCCTAACACCAATGCAAGCATCCTTGCACCGTGATGCAAGGATGCTTGTGTCACAGATAGGGTTGTTTTTGTGCAGGAAGGAACTCCTGCCTGCACAAAAACAAGCCATGGAGGTTTTTAGAAAGAGTAAACACAAGGAGAAATAAAGATATTTCTCCTTGTTGCGCCTCCCCTAGGGAGGTGTTCGGTTTTGATGCAGTCCCAGGTTTACTGATCCTTGTAAATCTGGGAATGCGCCAAAACCCATGGGTGTTGTGTGGAAAAACCCACCTCAGCACCCATGGTACACTTCTGATGCAGAGTAAGACAACAAAGCAATTTGCGCTGCCTTGCCTTACTTCATATCTACAAGGCCATGAAAAGCCGAGCAAAGTGGCTTTCCGTGACCTTGTAGAAACAGGTCTGCAGCCTGCGCGGCCGCTACATCATGAAAAGTGATACACCAGTGGCAAAAGCCACTTTAAGCATGCCCCTAAATGTGGATCAAGTCATGAGAGAGGTCAAGCTGCTGGAATAAGACAGTGCTGGTGATCACATATGTGTGCAGACAGATCATCAATAACTGATATGTAAAAGGATGTTCCTATCAGAGGTCAGGGCCATTGCAGCAGGCAATAGAGTAGCACTTACGACATTGACTCCCATATTTATAAAAAAAGTCACGCAACACAGCAAACCACCTTGCTCCACTGCGATGTGCTGTGTGAAAGGGAAAGGACAGGAAAGTACCTTGCTATTATACAGCACATTCCTGTCCTTTCCTAGCGTTGATGCACTTTTGACTGCCTAGTGCCAACGTAGCCACACTTGAGTCATGTTGCAAGGGTGCCTTTGTTGTAGGCAGGATTGTTTTTGTGTAGGAAGATTCCCCTTCCTGCACAAAAACAATCCTTAGAAGAATTTTCCTCTAAGGGTGCTGCGGGATGTAGCAAACTTGAAGAAGAAACTAGGAGGTATAAATAAAGACATTTCCCCTCCTTGCACCTCTGGTCGGGAGACACACAATTCTAATGCATTCCCCAGGTCTGCCAGTGTTGATAAATCTGGGAATGTGTTGAAATACATGGGTGGATGCATGGGAACACCCTTGCTCACCAATGGCATGCCTCCTTGTAGCAGAGGATTGCAAGTCTGCAATTTGCGCTGCCTTGCATTTCTCTAGATGTATCAAGCCACGCAGGGACACCTTGTAGCGTAGCTTGACAAATCTCATTTAGATTTTGCGTTGCCATTGTGCTCCCTTGTGTGGCATAAGGGTGATGCAAAACCTTATTACAGAAGGACCTACATATATTTATTCTACCAAAGATTCAGGTAAATGAGCATATCAGTTAAACAATACAGTAGTCCCTGATCTTTGTTGTCCTATATTCCCCAAGTTCTTAAATGAAAATACACTACAACACTAACCATATGCCTGTTTAGCTGTTATTCATAGCAAGGCAGAGGGCGAATTAAGCTTAGCAACACAATAATGGTACACAGCATCAGAAATAGACTTGCAAATTAAACTTCAGGTTTATCAAATTTTCCTAATAGTGAGAACGTGAGTGGTTTCTGTCATAATATCTTGAAAGCTTTTCAATACTTTGAGATACAAGCAGTAATTTTAGATCCACAACAAATGTCTTCGTATGCCCTTGGTTTAGCATCTCCCAGAGAAATGGTTGTGGGGAAAAAGTTCCTCTTCATCTTGAAAGGTTACTAAGCAGCCGTTGAGCCTGTTTGTATACTACATGTGAGAGGAGATAGTGAAATAGTTCAAGCAAAGGGAAAGCAAGGACAAGATTGATCTGTTAATAGCTTGACACCATCTGAAATACAAAATGTGCATGTTGCCATTAAAGCGACATAAATATGACAGTTTTTAATTGCTATCCAGTTTTTATTATTACAAAATGTTTGCATTGCATGCAGGGATGTTGTAGTAATCCTCACACCCAACATAAAATAAGAACACGACATTTCAATGTCAATGGAAGAAAGGGCATTGACCAAGTAAATCACTGGTCACAGAGCACAAGAATCTGTGATTGTACCATTCAAACTTTGATGAAAATCTAGTTGCTTTATAAAACTTCAGCCCTTTTCTATCAGGATGAATCACGGAATATCTAAAGTATCTTGCTGAGCATGTGCCAAAGCGAGATAACAACGGCCAGTGTTTGCAGCTGATGCTTTAACATTGTCCTCTTTGCAGTTCCGAATGATAGAAGAAAATGTAATTTGGCAAGAACATAAGTTTCTAGGTCAGATAGAACTGTATGGCTCACACCAGCTATGAAGGCACTCCACTGACCTTGGTACTATCCTCAATAGCAGAGAAGGCCCTTACCTTTGAAAACGATGGCTGACACTGTCTTAGCTAACTGGTGTGCAGCTGTTCTCAATACAACCATATATGAGACATCCGTAATGTTAACCACACTGTCTCAAGCTATGAATGTCAGAAAGGGACATTACATTGTTTGCGACACAGGATTTAAGTATTCTACAAGAGAAGGCAAAGCATTGGCTTGACACAGTGCTAGGCCGTAGATCTGAAAAATACCCAATTCTAATTGTAGTATCTGAGAATAGAGGCCTACCTACCTATAGGGTAACATGTGCAGTGACTCCGGGGACCAGAAGTGGTAGAGGCCCACTGCGCTCTAACTGTAGCTGTCTTTTTTTCCTAGCAAGCCAAAGGAAGGGAAACCATTTTCCTTCCTTTCACTAGGACCAATGACAGGCTTACTATGCCACATTTTGTGCAGATGGCACAAACTATTGTGGGCTCTGATATACACCATTGATCTTACTACCTAGTGTACTCGAATTCACTGACAAAAGTCAAAATGTTCTCTGTGCTGTGAAGAGAGTTATTAGGACGTCATCACCAAAAAATAATTTACACTTTAAGCAAAGTTTGATCATTGCTCATTCAAAGAAAAATGATATGTAGAACCAAAAATAATGGATAATGGCCATGTAATGTTGTACATTGGCAACCACAAGTCTCAAGCTTGAAAGTACATGGGCAAAGAGTACAGAGGAACTATAACTGAGTATTTCTTGGCGTTAGTATAGTTGTTGCTTGGTTTATCGACTAGAGGGGTGTGGATGCAAGAAATTGGAATACAAGCAGACAGGAAGGGAGTAGGTTGTTGGATGCTCTAATGTGACACCTGCCGGAATAGTAGTCCTATAACATCTACCTTCTTGTGATTCTTTATGTTTAGATCCGACGTAGGTGTTGGCGTCTTCCAAGAGCCATTAAGGCCATTTTGTAGTCTGTCGAAATCAGCAAATTTAATTTCTAAAAATTAAGAATTTACTGTGTCCTACTATACAAATAACAGAAATTGACATGCCGTTAATTTTGTTCATAACTCTGATCATTACTTAAAGTCTCAGGGTGGGTGGCCAACTGCCCTGACTTGCAGGTTTGTTCTGCATTTGGGTGATCTGTCCCATTGCCCACACTTAGCTAGTCTAGAATGCCAAATATTCCACTTTTTCAGCTATCTGCCTAACTTGTCACCTTGACTCACCTGGCATGGTGTCCACAATTTAGTAGGAAACAGGCAGGATCCTGCACAATTCAGATTCAGTGACATGGTCACCTTTGGAAATGCTAATTGAAGACTTGCAGTTAAACAATGAATGAAAACCGTGCTGGGAACATATGTTGAGAATATGCCCTTGGTGTTCATTTCTTTCATTGAGCCTCCTTTAAGGGACACACATGTTGTCAGAGAAGAGGACAGAGGAACAGGGAGAGTATGATTTGCCCAAAATCAAACAGTTTTGTAAAGTTAGAAACCCGAGATTGTAATGTAGTACTTCTTGTTCCAAAGGCTATTATTTTACCACCATATAACATTTTCGGGAACCAGTCTGGTTAAAGTTCCAAAGGGCAGTTCGCTGTACACAGAAATACAACACAAAGGGCCTCATTATGATTTTGGCAGATGAAAAAACCCATCTGCCGAAATTCCGACGGGGAGGTTGACGTCGTTGTGGCTGCCTCCCCGCTGGGCCCAATACAAGCTTCCAGCTGGGCCAGCTGGTGGAACCTCAGTTTCTGCCCTCTGGCCCAGTGGGAAACTGTCTACAGCATTGTCTCTGGCTCATAATAGAGCCAGCGGCAATGCTGTAGTGCGTAGGGTGCACCAGCACCCTTCGCAATGTTCACTGTCTGCAAAGCAAAGCAGACAGTGAACATTGTGACAGTGCTGGCCAGGCGAGGGCCCGGCACTGCCCATGGGACAGTGAACATTGCAACAGTGCTGGATGGTGGGGCCTCCACTGCCTATGCCAAGTGCACTCTGTCTCCACCCACCTTTTCATGGCTGTGTTACCACCATGAAATCGTTGGCGGAGAAAGAGGTTGTAATCCCCAGGGCAGCGCTACATGCAGCCCTGACCTGGCAGATTAGGACCGCCAGGATCATTAGACCACTGGGATGACTTATCCTGGTGCTGCTAGCGGTCTGACCGTGGCTCAACTGCCGTAGTCGTAATGTGGTGCTTGGACTGCTGCATTGGCATCGGTCCGACTGCGAACCTGGTGGTCATGAGACAGCCAGGTTCCTAATGAGGCCCAAAGCCTCAAAATACCTGTAATGTGTCCTTGCCAACATCTGTCCCCAAGTAATTGGCAGTACCAAATACGTACATTTATTCAACTACCCTGGTGATCAGATACAGGTATATCCAGCCTTCAAAAGGGCAATTCAGAAAATGATACACTACAGAATTAATGCTCATTCTATCCCTTCAGGTCTGAATCAACCCATTCTCATACCACTTGTCGCAGAGGTCTCTCAAGAAAAATATGTTAAAATGTACCAGCACTATATAAGTAAAAAATTCCACCATCATGAATAAAATATTTAGAAGAGTGACAGTAGCTAAACGTGTAATTGTTTGAAGGATAAACCAGATGTATTAAAGATTATGTATTCAAAGTAGACCAAACATAGTCCATGATCATGGGGATGACCATGTGGAAGATAAGAAGGTGGTTTATTCATTCAAATGTATTCATTAACTTTTCTACCCCTAGAGTCCCTTCTTGGAGTGATCCATTGTATGGATATTAACATGCAATCAAAACAAAATGCACTGTTGATCAAGGTCAGAAAAGGCACAATATAGAAATGTAATGTGACCTGTAACATTGAGTACAATAACCATACAGAATAGTGCCTACATGTCAAGATAGCTTGTTAATTAACCTAATGTCAAAAATGAAAGATCCAAGTTGCACTTGAAGGGCAGCAGTGACAGAGAAAATTGAAGCAGCGCTTTCTAAAGAGTCTGGTGGGCAGTCATGGATAGACATCTGGAAGCAATTAGAAACTTGGACAGCAAGTGAAAAATCCTTGCACCCTGTAAATGGGTCCCCACCAGTTATGTGATGGCAGGAGCGTTCAGAAGAGCAAATATACATGGACATTTGTTGGAAATGTTAAGATAATCAGAAATAAAATCTCTATAGCCACAGTACTGAATCAACGATTGTTTGTCTGTTAATAGCATGTTTACACGCCTGTATACAATGCCATATGCTTATAATTACTGTCTATACGATCATAGACTACTGACGTCTTGTTGACATCCACACCAGAGCTTCTGCCAGCATGACAGGTACAAGGCATCCTCTGGGCACAATATTCTACAGGCACCTATCTGATGATTGTAAGATAAAAATTAAGTAAACAAAATGCACTACCATCTGAGATCACCTAGAAACAGCACTTTGGTTTTCAGGCACATGTTAATATGGCTAATTCTCCACTGATTTTTAAATTGATTTTCAAACCTAAAGTGAGCCTGGTTTAATGCCAGATCAACAACATTATTTTTTCTGGATTTGCATGAAAAAACACATGAAATACCTGCCCATCAACGGGTGGACATTTTTCCCGAGTACACATTTAAAATGTTACACTGGTTACTAGTAAATCAACACAACTTTGAAAAGATAGCACAGGCCTATATTTTTATGTGCAAGCTTCTCCACCCCAACTGCGTAGTCTCCACAATCATAAACTTACTATTAACTCATTGTTTGTGAATACCAAAAAAAGGTAAACATGCACAAAAGTGTACGAGCAATTTGTGATATGAGCACTCTCACCCGTTGCATTATGAAGGATTCTTTAAACCTTTACACTGTAATAGGATTGTTCCCATTGAGATGCTACCTGCCCACTTCATTAATATTAATGGGGCTGGACTTTATACCTCACAGTAAACAGTAGCCCGATCTGGGATGAAGGCTTACTTGGGACAACAGACCTGCGTCTCAGTATTTTCAATGTGTTAGCATAACGACCACTGTTCTGTAGTTGGACCTGCTCTAAAAATTGCACAGCCTAACTTCAACATTGCAGTCTTTATAGTACTGCTGTCTGCTCTGCCTGATGCACACAGGCTGCACATACGCAGTGTAAGCTGTCAGATATTGACAGCTCACCTTTTACAAATGGTCACACCTATTCTTTCGCAGTCAGTGTCATGCTTTTGGACACTATATGATCTCTCAAGGCATTTGTGCATTCCATTGCAAATCGCAAGAGGTGCAGACCACCCCTTTTGCTGTACCGTTTTGACTGTGGATCCCAATAGTTTGCAACGATTGCACCAGGATTTGTAATGGCAACTACAAATCACAAGGTACTTCACCCAAGTCCAATTGTGAATTGTGAATTTGAAGTCAGAAAGTCAGCTGCTCTGAGTTCACAAATTAAGTCGTTTTACCACTATGTCGATTGTCACTTATGATTTACATGAACATACAGTGCCTCTTATCTTCCATAAACCATTTGTGATGGGTATATTGAATGTCACCTAGTAGTCAGCCAGGAGCGCAGCCTCCAAAGAGTACCCTTTAATCTGAAATCTTCACAAATGTCCTCTGTATGCAGACTGCTGTCCTACTTTGCAGACAGAGTTATTTTCCACTCTACTGCCCAGAAAATCAATGGATGGGATTCAAGAACAAGGAATTCTTGGGGCTCATATCAAACATGTGGTTGTGACTCCATGGAGCGGACCCTCTATCCAAAGTACAATGAGATATGCTGAAGTGTTCAGTTTAGTATTGTGAAGGGCATCATGTCATGGGGTCATCACCCATTATAAGTGGAAAGAAATATGTTAAAGAGCAGTTCACATGGTTCACCATTGCTTTTGATAAAATGTTCCCATAGTAACATACCTTATCTTTTGTAGGTTGGGAAGCCTTGGGAGCAGATTGTCAGATGCCTACATGAACCCACTTGCACAAACCTTCTGCAGCTTCATAATCGACTGCCATGTAAACGCTGACAATACCTAGTTGCACTTGAAATTGAATGATGGAGGGGGCAGTTGTCAAAGAGCTGTAAAGTGCCTCTTAAACATAAGCAGTCTATACACAAACTGTATTTTGTAGTATGTTTAGTGGTGCCAACAATAATCCTACTAAGGTACTACGAAATGCTGTTCACAATCTTACAAGTGTTTATCTCCACCTCCTCCACTCCAGTCTTTTCACTGAGGAGATCCTCATACATCTAAATTTGCTACTTAGTAGTAAATCTATGAGGGACTGGAGGTGGCTGGAAAAAGGGGCACAGACTACTTTATTGTAGGGGTTTAGGGAGGAGTAACAAGAGGTTAGTGAAGGTTAGGGAGATGTTTAGCGATGGATGTTTACCCTATCCACAAAAAAGTAAGCCCATTACAATTCACAAACTGCACTTCTAAAGTTACTACAACCAAAAAGGACACAGAATAGTAGCAAATGTACTCCAGCTATTAACCAGAGTAAGACCAGGACCTCAAATAGCCAGCCACAGGTACTGCAGTACCCTCCTATTGAAAGTAATGGGAGTCAGGGCAGAAGATAATGGAGGTAGGGACTTAAAATAAAATCCCATATATGATATACTGTTAAAATAAATTCAAACAGTTAAAAATATTTTAAATTTTTTTTTGCATTAACAAATTATCTAAAAACAGTTTTTTAATATTTTGGCATATTTTAATAACCTTTTATGATTTGAAAAATTAACGTAACATTACTTTTCATTAATTTACTTTAATTATTTGTATATATCACTTTCAATAATTATTCATACATAACCAAAAATATAATTGTTTTACTTTAGGTGGATTTTTCATTTTGAATGCAAAAAATGTAATGCATTCAAAACAATTAAATTAGAAGCTTTAATTATCTTTTAATGCTGTAGCATTTCTTGCATTTCGTTTTATATTTAATAAAAGTCATTTAAATTATTATTTAACATAAAGTATTTTAGTACTTTTTTAAAGTTTCCTAAACACCTACCTTTCTCCAATACTTTACCATACAGAGATCCCCGCCACCAGGTCAGAGATACCCCGAAGGTATAGTACAGGAAAAATGTAAAACATTTATTACATTTGAAAAAGTATGAAACATGTTAAGGTAAATATTACTGTAAATGAATTGTATATATTTAATTTAAATATAGCACAAAATACAAATGTTATGTCACTATTAATTTAATTACAAATTACGTAATGGTTTAATTTAAATATATTAAATGAAATTAACGTATTTTTGTGGAACACTTGAGAAAACAAATACCATCTCAAGTAAAATGTTTATATGTATTAAGTATGTAGTAAAAATTACAAAAAGGTATGCAAGAATTATTTGAACTCAATGTAATTATGTTCATAAAGTAAAGTTTCATTTATTTTTCAATTAAAAAGGATTATCAAAATATTGCACAATAAAATAATATCTTGTAATTCTATGTAAATACTTTAACAACAAATTAGTTCGCAATAGGTATTTAAAAAATCAAAAATATTTTACTTAGTTTAACTTTATTTCCTCTGGAGTTCTATTGAAAGTCCCTGCCACCTTTATTGTCTATGGGAGGGTGTAGAAGTATCAGTGGTTGGCAATATGTGGTGCTGGGCTTGTTACCGCTCCTTTTTGGTGGTTGTAATATTACACCTGGCCCTCACCCTACCAAAGAAAAGACCATGAACTCCCACCAGACTCCCCTCTTCCACAATTTAGGCACAGGAAATTCACTAGACATCTATCATAATACCCTCAAACCCATGAGCAACACCGCCTCAAAATACTCTACGCAACCAGCCACTGACCAGTCCCATTTAGGTAATATAGTTCTAATGGTTAACGTTCCCAAGTTAACCACATTGGCGCGCAAGGAAGGGGTAGACTCTATCAAAAACAAGGCAATCCACTGGATTCGCCATGTTAGAGGCTGCCGATCCATAATACGTGAGGACCTAATTACCGTAGTACGACGGCCAGACCCGGGAACTCACTTTGATATCCTAAAACTGACACTCAAGAACAGGACCATGGCGAACAATCTGGTGGCCCTAGACGCAAGAACAAGCCCACCTGCACACTCACGCATCCAGTTTAAACAGCCCAGGTCACCTACGCTCCACGAGGAATGCCCGAGTTATCACTCGGCAGAAAACCTATCCCCTCTTGGCAAACATGATTGACTCACAGCCCCACCTAAAATCTATGCAGGCAAACCTTGCAACCTTCCAACATCTATCACCCCCAGATCCTCCTTTTACCCCACCACTGTCTGTCCATGTATTCACCCCCCTACCCATGACACGGCGACCATTTCCGGCTCACCGAGCAATCATGACAACAATGCTCCACCCATCTTGCAGGCACATTGCCCACCAAACTTAGAGCTGCTGTCTAGGCCGGCAAGCATCTCCTTGATCAGGACCAGGCCTGTTCCAACAGAGGAACATCACCAACCACCACAAGCCTCACGGGCAAACATTGGTATCAACCCATCTCTGCTCCCTCAGCCACATCTGCCAAACCAACCCCCGACAGCCAACTTCACAAACCCCGGGCATTTAGGCAGGACAACTCAGTCACAATCTGGGGTACAACTTGTCTCATGGAACGTGGCAGGTCTGAAATCTATTCTTCCCCTTCCATCCTTCTCCTCATTTATTGACGAACATGACATATGTCTCCTGCAGGAAACATGGTCACTCGACCCACTCTTCCGAACAGGCTACTCAAATTTCCACATCCCCGCTGTGGCCAGCACGAGAGGCAGGCCCTCAGGGGGTCTGACCATCTGGATCAAAACATCGCTTAGCTGCCATACATCACAGCTACCTACCGCCTCTCCTGACCTGTTAGGCCTTCGTCTATCCTTTGGGCCTGACTCTGTGGTGAACATCTTTAATATCTACGCTCGAGGGGTCAGGGGGGGTAAAGTCTCCAAAACCCTCAGCGCCCTCGTAGCCCTCTTACAAAATTATCCCCGCCATCATAAAACCATTGTGGCTGGGGACTTCAACGTCACATTCGAACCCCTTGACTGGGACGATCTCACGTCCACCCGCGAGGAAGATCAAGCCTGGTCTATCCCCGCCCTGTCAATTCCACCCATCAAAAGGTGGACGTCGGTTGCCATTCAGGTTAAATCATTGACCATGGAGTTTGGACTCAGGGCGCTAAATGGGCGAACTAATTCAGACACCAACGGTAGTCACACATACAACAAAACGAACCACACCAGCAGAATCGATTATTGCCTATTCGATATAAGATTATGGCCTCTAGTCATCGATATGACAATCATCGAAAGGACCGAAAGTGATCACAACCCTCTCTCTGTCCACACATTAGCCCTAGGTAACCTCCAGCCATGTCTAACCCTGCAGCAGTAGCACCCGAGGGTATTAACCTGGCCAACAACAAAAGACACCTAAAATGGGTCAATATTGTGGCCCGGCCCGCACTCATCAATGCTGCCAACAGCACCCTAAAATCCACACTAAGGGACCTAGAGGCGGTTTCTGCAACACCCCATCAGGAAATTAGCTCAATCCACACCTCCTGCTTTAGGGATATCGCGGACCACTTCTCAGCTTCCCCAGCCCACGACGACAAACGACCCAAAGCCAGGCACCGCTGGTTCAACAAAACGTGCCGGTCCCTAAACAAGCGCCTAGTTCAAGCCATTAAATCCAAGGACCCCATCGCCATCCGCGTAGCTAGGAAGTCCTATAAATCTGCAATATGCATAGCCAAGCGTGATCAAGATAGCAAATGGTGGACAGCACTCAGCGACGCTGTGCGCGAGAGAAATTATAGTCTGTTCTGGTCCCTGGCAGCGCGAGGCCCAGAAACCAGTGGTTTGGACATCACAACCAATATTGCCCCAAGAGACTGGATAGCCCACTTTAGTAGTCTGTACTCCCCTGATCATGATAGCCCCACCTCTGTTTGTACGGGTCCCCTCCTACTTCACTCATTAGCACCAACCACCGCAGCACCCCTGTTGTTCTCCCAAAGTGATATAACTTATTCTCTAAGCACTCTAAAACGCGGCAGGGCCCCTGGTTCAGACTGCGTCCCAGCAGACCTATTCTCAACAGACCTAGCATCCTGGTCAAGATATCTCACCATTCTAGCTAACGCAATAGCATCTGGGGCGCCAAGTCCCGACTCTTGGAAAGCGGCCATTGTTATTCCAATCTTTAAAAAGGGCGACAGATCTCTTCCCTGTAACTATAGACCCATTAGTCTAATTGACTGTGTCCAAAAAGTCTTCTGCCACTGCCTCCTAGGGAAGATAGAAGAATGGATAATTGACCACGATATCCTTAGCCCCCTCCAAGCCGGTTTCCGAAAGAAGATTTCCACCACTGATCAAGCCCTCAGATTCCTATTATTATATTGGAAAACAGTGTTCATTGATAAAGGCAGCCTTTATGTAGCTTTCGTGGACCTCAAATCTGCCTTTGACCTAGTACCTCGCAACAAACTGTGGGTCACTCTCTCTCGGATGGGAATCCCGGAACACATCCTTGCCATTTTGATACGACTCCACGAGGACAACTACGCACAAGTCAGGTGGGGCAACAAGGGCCAACTTACCGATAGAATCCACGTCTCTAGGGGTGTGCGGCAAGGTTGCGTACTTGCCCCGACCCTCTTTTCCCTGTACATCAACGAAATTGTCCCCTCCCTCCTCAGACTGCAGGCTGACGCACCTTCACTTGGCACACAAAAAATCCCAGTCTTACTCTTTGCCGATGACACTCTTTTGATATCTAAGACCCCTAGTGGTCTAAGGAAACTCCTTGCGTGCTTCGAGCATTTCTGTTCATCCCAGGGACTCGAAATCAACGCAACGAAAACCAAACTAATGACCCTTAATCCCCACAGATCCTTCAAAGGGAAATTTACTTTAGAGGGCTCCTCAATCGAGAAGGTGGGCATTTTCAGCTACCTGGGCATAACACTCACTGACAACATGTCCTGGAAGCCACACATAGGAAAACAAGCCCTTAAATTAAGACAAACAACTGGGGCTCTACTAAAAAATTTCCACCTCTCACACACAAAACCAATTCACCCAGCATTACAGTTATACGAAGCCCAGGCAGTTTCCTCAGCGCTCTACGGGGCTGAACTTTGGGGTTATACCAAAACCCAAGACCTAACCATCGCTGAAAACAACTTCTTAAGAAACCTTGTGTCCCTTCCGCTAAGCACCCCACTGTTCCCTCTTTTCAAGGAACTCGGCATCAAACGCATTGGTCACAAAGCCCGCCTGCGACCTCTGCTGTACTGGCGGCGTCTCTGGACCACTCCGGAACTTGACATCTTCACCGAAGCTCTACAGGTCATCCTAAAAGCCGACCACCTGCACAGAATCCCCTGGCTACGATCCATCAAGGATTTACTTCACTCTATCGGGCTCGATGATCTCTGGAACTCACCAGCCACGTCAGTCTTTCCCTCGAAAAGCGAACTAAAGAAACTTTACTGGCAAATGGCCAACAACGAAGACACTCGGGCTGCACTCCACACTACATTATCTTGTGACTTTGCCAACCTAAAAGAGTCATGCAAGTACGAATCTTTTTGGGACCTAATCACGGTCCCAAGGGAAAGGAAACTGTACTTCCAGCTCCGCATTGGAACACTCCCATTAAGACTTTTCACCAGCAGCTGGTCACACAACGAATCCACCGCATGCCCTGCTTGCAAAGCCCCCGTCGAGAATCTCCCTCACCTCCTTTTTGCATGCCCCGCGTATACTGCCCAGCGTAGGAAATGGCTGGCCCCGGCATGCAGACTACTGGGAGCACGCTGCTGTGCGCTAGCTCTGCGAATCCTTAGATCAGACACCAGGCCAACGCTAGTGATCGCTATCGCCAAATTCCTCGGAGCTAGTTGGCTTATTAGAGGGAAAACTCTCCTGGACAAAGACTCCAAATAAGACTGTCCCAACATCCTGCACAGTGCATTTCATTTCATTTCATTTCATCTAATTTTATTCCATTTTATTCTATCTCATTTTTATTCCATTTTAATTTTTATTTATGTTTTACTCCCTTTTATCACCATATTTACCTGCAATTTTATTTTATTACGTGCATTTACTTGTATTTATTACTGCTCGCGCTTTTTTGGCTCTTGTAGCCGCAATAAAGCTTCTTTGAATTGAATTGAATATTACACCTGTAAATGTGGCTCTTCCCACTGTTTCATGAGGTGGAAACATGAAAGTCTACACTTTGTACTCAAATTTTGTGAATAGCCCAAAGAAGTAAAGTTACTCAAATGTGTAAGAGTAAATGTACTAGTAGTGCATTTAGTTGTGTAGATTTACCTTGGTGAATAGACCACTTAGGGGCATATTTATACTCTGTTAGCGCCGCATTTGGTTTTTTTTTTTTTACGCAAATCCAACGCAAAGCTAACTCCATATTTATACTTTGGCGTTAGACCCGTCTAGCGCCAAAGATCTTGGAGTTTGCGTCATTTTTTTGCGTGGACACCTACCTTGCGTTAATGATATGCAAGGTAGGCGTTCCCTTCTAAAAAATGACTCTAAGGCATGTGCGCCTTATTTAAACCCCCGTGCAAAAATTACGCAAAAGGCAGGCGTTAAGGGACCTGTGGGCTCTGAAGGAGCCCAGAGGTGCCCTCCCATGCCCCCAGGGACACCCCTTGTCACCCTTGCCCACCCCAGGAGGACACACAAGGCTGGAGGGACCCATCCCAGGGACATAAAGGTAAGTTCAGGTAAGTGTTTTTTTTAAAAAATTTTAGTGGCATAGGGGGGCCTGATTTGTGCCCCCCTACATGCCACTATGCCCAATGACCATGCCCAGGGGACATAAGTCCCCTGGGCATGGCCATTGGGCAAGGGGGAATGACTCCTGTCTGTGCTAAGATAGGAGTCATTTCAATGGGGGTTGGGAGTCAAAAAAAATAGCGCAAATCGGGTTGAGGCCAATATTTTGCCTCAGACCTGACTTGCCCCATTTTTTCACACCCAAGCTCCATTTTCCCCTACGCCGGCGCTGCCTGGTGTGGGCGATTTTTTTTTACGCACACCAGTCAGCTGCGCCGGCTACCGTCATTCAATAAATAAGGCGCCCGCATGGCGCTTTGGAATGGCGTTAGCCGGCGTTAAAATTTTTGGCGCACAACTGCTTTGGCGCAGTTGTGCGTCAAAAAGTATAAATATGGCCCTTAGTGTTTCATGGATGAACATCAATACTATTTAAATTAATCTAATAGAAGGATCTTGCTCCTGGGGCTGATGGGCCCAGAACCATTACTATTTAAAGAGCTGCCGTCCTTGAGTGTGGCCCCAGTTTCTAAACAGCATGGCTAAAATATAGATGCCTCCTTTTAGGTTGAAATCTCCTACATGTGACAAGGAAATGTTAACACCAAGATAGCCTTTTATCATCATAGACTCCAGCACTTTATCCATCAATAGTTAATAAAAACATAGAATTATACCAGTAGGAGCAGTTTTTTTCAAATTCTTGCTCCAGAACTGTTTGGTGCGTAAACTTGGCTGCCTGCCAAAAAGGTCAACTATTTGCAGCGGGCCCTAGACTATGTACAATACCTCCTTTTGTGGTTAAAGAAGTTAGGCTGTATTACCTAAACCTAGGCTGTCAACAATTCTTTGAAGTAAAGATCATGTGCCTAACTCAAAAATCTTAACCTGGTTAGGCAACACAATATGTTTGCGCTCTCATACTACTAGCTGCCTATTTTGGATGTTGTTACCTGTGCAACTATAATTCTGCCTTGGGAATTCTCTCATTGTACCTTCATCTCGAACCAGACTATTTCACATTCAGAAGCGCACTGAAGACAAATCTGCCCTGCTCTACATAGGACCCTAAAACACAGCATTTTCTGTAGTTTTTTGCTTCCCCTGTGGTGTTTCAGGACTCCTCTGTTTCATCATCCCTTTGAACTTCTTGACCACTGTAGTGCTCTCAAGGTGCCAATTGGTGGATTACGCCCTATACAAAAGGACTCAATCAATAAATAAAAAACATGCAAAATAAGATGAAGGCAGGCAGTGCTTTTATATCACAACTCAATGGTGGTATATTTTTTGTTTGCTTCGAGCCTTTTGCTCAACATTATTTGCTCTGATCTATGAAGGGGAAAGTAAGGTTACCTACACAAATGTATTCTGCACAATTACATACCACTTCATTTGTGGTATACCAATCAGACGTTGCAAACCACTTACCAAAAACTCTTGTCAATAGTTAATCTGACCTAAGGCGTAAACAGTGCTTTAACTGGGCAGAGAGTATCAGGCACTCACTATCTGTAGTCTTTAATTTTGAAGGGACAGTACCGACACTTCTCATCACCGCTCCAGTGGTTTTAATGTTAGAGGACCAGCACTTCTCAGCAGCAAACTGGTACTCTGGGAAAAGGAGTACCTGAACTTATATATTTCCATTTTAAGCACTGGGTGTAAACTGAACTTCCAGCATTAGTTTATGAGCAACGAAACTGAGCATGCTCCTGGAGAACCCTCCTGACACCACAATCAGGGACAACTGTTTGCTTGTGATGGTGACTTATGCTTGATGTGTCTACGTCCTAAGAAACATATTTACCCTAACTTCATTTCTTTGTGTACTGGTGCACTTTTATGACTCCACTCGGTCTTGTATTCAGTTGCAAAGGTGTAGAAAGGTGCAAGGGGGAAGAGGTGCCTGGTGGTCAAAGGTTGTGGCATGTGTGGGCTCCAAAGTGTTGCCCTCTTCTTCTCTTCACCCCTACGTTTGTGTTTGCCATTTATTTCTTGAGATTTTGTTGACCTTTTTCTTTAGGGCGGTTTAAGGATGATAAAATAAACCTGCACAATTGTCTCCTTTTTTTAGTATGTTTATTGTATGTACAAACGTTTGATGGACTTGGTTAACCGGAATAAATTCGCAATTTAAATAAAAACCAGAATGTGTCTTTGCACGGGTGTAACAATAAGACTCGAAGATGTTCTGTGCTATGTGTTCTTCAGTGTTTTTAAATATTAAATTGTAACAAAGGAGACCGTAGGTGCGTCACAGACA
This sequence comes from Pleurodeles waltl, assembly GCF_031143425.1. NCBI lineage: Eukaryota > Metazoa > Chordata > Amphibia > Caudata > Salamandridae > Pleurodeles > Pleurodeles waltl. Next base: position 1,334,876,234 of record NC_090444.1, on the reverse strand, counting down.
ATTCAAGGAACTGTGAACATTCCACGGACAGGAAGTTTAACCTATTCAGGGGCATATTTATACTCCGTTTGCGCCAAATTTGCATCGTTTTTTTTTACGCAAAACTAACGCCATATTTATACTTTGGCGTTAGACGCGTCTAGCGCCAAAGTATGAGTAAAGAGCGTCATTTTTTTGCGTGAACGCCTTCCTTGCGTTAATGAGATGCAAGGTAGGCGTTCCCGTCCAAAAAAATGACTGCGACGCAAATGCGTCGTATTTATACTCCCGGGCAAAAATCACGCCCGGGAGTGGGCGGGCCAAAAAACCCCGCATTTGCACCTCTTTTTAACGCCTGGGTCAGGGCAGGCGTTAAGGGACCTGTGGGCTCAAAATGAGCCCACAGCTGCCCTCCCATGCCCCCAGGGACCCCCCCTGCCACCCTTGCCCACCCCAGGAGGACACCCAAGGATGGAGGGACCCACCCCAGGGACATTCAGGTAAGTTCAGGTAAGTATAAAAAAAAAAAATTATATATTTTTTTTGGCATAGGGGGGCCTGATTTGTGCCCCCCTACATGCCTCAATGCCCAATGACCATGCCCAGGGGACATAAGTCCCCTGGGCATGGCCATTGGGCAAGGGGGCATGACTCCTGTCTTTACTAAGACAGGAGTCATGTAAATGGCGTCTGGGCGTCGTTAAAAATGGCGCAAATCGGGTGGAGGCGATTTTTTTGCGTCAACCTGACTTGCACCATTTTTAAGACGCCCTAACGGCATTTTTCCCTACGCCGGCGCTGCCTGGTGTACGTGGTTTTTTTCCACGCACACCAGGCAGCGCCGGTCTGCTAGCGCCGGCTAACGCCATTCAATAAATACGGCACCCGCATGGCGCTTCAGAATGGTGTTAGCCGGCGCAAAACTTTTTGACGCTAAACTGCGTTAGCGCAGTTTAGCGTCAAAAAGTATAAATACAGGCCTCAGTGTCCTGTTGTTCATACCCTCCATCCATATCCTGTCAGTGTCTACTGTGAAACACTAACGTGTGTAGTCAGGACTAGATCAATCTCAAATGACAGATGTTTGGGAGTATACATAAAACTATGGTTCTACAATGAACAATGTCTGACACTGTGAAAACGTGGCCAACTGTCCCACGTTTTGCAGGTTTTGTTCAACAGTCATGGCTTCAGTTCCACTGCCCACATAGAGGCATTGTCGAGCAGCCATTGTGCTGTATTTTGGTTCCTGGCACTTTTAACCCTCTCAAAGGATAGGGAACTCTCAATCTTTCAGCCCTTCATTTGCAGGGAAAGAGGTGCATGTCGGTGGATGGGAGGGAGAAGCTGCACCACAGGAGGGGTCCTGCACAGTGCAGCTTTAGGAGCAAGTTCAGCTATTGATATGCACATCCAGTAACCTTCACACGGACAGTCTAGAATGAGTTAATGAATTCCTTGCTAGTGACTTGCCTGGTAATATGCCCATGATGTTCACTTCTTGTATTAAGCCCCTTTCGAAATGAAATGTTGACATATTGTACAGGCAGTGAGCCGAGTCACAGGAAGATTATGATTTGCCTAGGATCAAACAGTTTGTTAAATAGTAGATCCTAATGGAGAGAGGATATCTGAACCTCAACCTCTTAGTGAAATCATCAAACAGATTTCCCCATTGGTCATATGGACCTTCGACTTGAAGCATTGTAAGGGAGTTAACATTAGAAATACATTTCCATTTCTGTGAAGCCAATGTGACACCACAATGAAGAACAAGAATCCGCAAATTCAACCCTAAAGGTTTATTTTGGAATATTATTCCAACCAGCATATATGCAAAGCAGGAACAAATTTAAAACATACAGCAGTGCAGTCTGAAGACATAAATATGCCAGCAAGTTATGTGGTAATAAAATAAGATACAAAATATTAACAGCCACAACGGAAAGAAAACAAATTGATGCAATCAGGTGTTCCTTAAAGAAACTTTGTGCAACATTAGCATTATTTTTTTATGCTGATGTGGCCCAACGAGGCCCAAATCTCAACGCCATATTCACAAAGTTGCACAATGCGTTCATTGAGCCACTTTGTAACCCTTGGCGCTACATTATGCCTGCACCAAGCATAATGTATGCAAAGGGGGATTCCTCTGTTAGGGGGGCGAAATTTCTTATATTTCTTTGTGTCATTTTTTCTGTACTTTTAACGCCTGCTCAGAGCAGCTGTTAAAAGGAGGCATACCATTGTTTACATTGGGCCTCGGTGAGCTTTGGATTAGCGTCAACATTTTTTACCGCTAATTCTGCAAAGCTCCAAACTAGTGTAAAACATTTTGATGTTAATTCCTGTTAGAAATGGGGTCTTTGGTTGGCAGTCAGGTTACCCCCTGTCCAAGCAAGGACCCTCAATCTAGTCAGGGTAAGTCACACACAATCCAAATTATCCTGTGCCCACCCTCTAGTAGCTTGGCATTGAGCATTCAGGCTTAACTTAGAAGGCAATGTGTAGAGTATTTGTGCAATAAATCATACAATAACACCATATAGCACCACAGAAATACACCACACACTGTTTAGAAAAATATATAATATTTATCTGATAAGATGCAGGTCAAAACGATGAAAATGCAATAAGTAGATGTTGAGATATCACTGTGAAAGTGATAGTGTCTTCAGTCTTTTAAAAGCAATCAAAGTCTCTTTCAAGCACAAAGTACCTGGTTCACGTGCAAAATCTCTGCAAAGAACTGCAGAGGAGGAGATGCGTTGAAACAAAGTGGTGGGCGTCAATTTCTCAGGCCACACATGGCGATGCGTCGTTTAGTTTTCACGCAGGGATGGCTGTGTGTCAATTTTCAGCACTCGGTCATGGATCCTCTTCAGGTTGTGGGGTTTTCGGGCACCAGGGGGATGATGCATGGATTTCCTGCACTGGCAGGATGAAGTCACAGGTGCTACGTCATTTTGGTGGGCGTTGTGTTGAATTTTCTACCGCACAGCAGGCGCTGCGTCGATTCCTCTCTGGAAGTCGAGCTGCATCATTCCGGCTCAACTGTGTGTCGATCTGGTGGGCCGTGCGTCAAATTTCCGGTTGCTACGCTGGCACTGCGTCGATCTTCTCGATGCGAAGTCAGGCTGCGTCGTTCCGGTTCGGCGTGCAGTGGATTTTTCACCAGGGTGCAGGCTGTGCGTCGTTTCTGGCAGGCTGTGCACCGAATTTTGCCGCACAAGGAGTCCTTCTTGTAGAGAGGAAGTCTTTTTGGTCCTGAGACTTCAGGGAACAGGGGGCAAGCTCTATCCAAGCCCTTGGAGAGCACTTCTCCACCTCAGCCAGAGAGCAGCAAGGCAGCAGGGCAACAGCAAGGCAGCAGTCCTTCACAGAAAGCAGACAAGTGAGTCTTTTGGGCAGCCAGGCAGTTCTTCTTGGCAGGATGCAGGTTCTGGTTCAAGTTTCTTCTCAGGAAGGGTCTGAGTTGGTAGGGGCAGAGGCCCTGTTTAAATACCAAAATATGCCTTGACGTGGAGGAGACTTCAAAGAGTGGCTTAGAAGTAAACACAGTCCCCTTTCAGTTCAATCCTATCTGCCAGGGTCCAAGTAGGGGGTGTGGCAGTCCTTTGTGTGAGGGCAGGCTACTGTCATTTGACATGCAAGTGTCAGGCCCTCCACCCTCCCAGCCCAGGAAGACCCATTCAAAATGCAGATGTATGCAAGTGAGGCTGAGTATCCTGTGCTTGGGGTGTGTCTGAGTGAATGCACAAGGGAGCTGTCAACTAAACCCAGCCAGACGTGGATTGTAAGGCACAGAAGGATTTAAGTGCAGAGAAATGCTCACTTTCTAAAAGTGGCATTTCTTAAATAGTAATAATAAATCCAACTTCACCAGTCAGCAGGATTTTGCATCACAATTCTAGCCATACTAAATGTGACCTTCCTACTCCTTTCAGATCAGCAGCTACCACTCAAACAATGTATGAGGGCAGCCCCAATGTTAGCCTATGAAGGGAGCAGGCCTCACAGCAGTGTACAAATGTATTTAGGAGGTGTACACTACCAGGACATGTAGACTACACAGGTACATGTCCTGCCTTTTGCCTACACAGGACCCTGCCCTATGCGTTACCTAGGGCATACCTTAGGGGTGACTTATATCTAGAAAAAGGGGAGTTTTAGGTTTGGCAAGTACTTTTAAATGCCAAGACGAATTGGAAGTGAAACTGCACATACAGGCCTTGCAATGGCAGGCCTGAGACAAAGTTAAGGAGCTACTTAAGTGGGTGGCACAATCAGTGCTGGAGGTCCACTAGTAGTATTTAATTTACAGGCCCTGTGCACACATAGGGCACTTTACTAGGGACTTATAAGTACATTAAATAATACAATTGGGTAAGATCCAATGTTACCATGTTTAAAGGGAGAGAGCATATGCAATATAGCACTGGTTAGCAGTGGTAAAAGTGCGCAGTCTTAAAACCAGAAAAAACAGTATCTAAAAAGTGAAGGGAGGCAGGCAAAAAGTTAGGGGTGACCACCCTAAGGCTGTCAGGTCTAACAGTTCCCTAACTACCACCATGGTGCACCGTATCATAGATATGACGCACACATGGTGGCATTAAGGGACGCAAGAAAAGTGGGGCTGCACTCAGTGTAGTGCCACTTTTCTTAAATCTGGCCCTTTACCTTTCTGTTCTAAACATGTGCTAATACAGAAAGCTCTACGGGGGATTTCAACAGGGGAAGCATAGACAGTGTAAGTATGAGTTTGAGCTTCAGTGCAAGTTGGAAGGAAATGGAGAGAGTGCTCAGCATTAAGCTTTACACTCAGAGAAGCCTATCCAAAAGAGAGAAATCTGTTCCCTCTCGAAGTCAGGATGAAGTCTGCATGATTAGCTACGAAACACCAATTAAAAGTACAACCACCAGTAGTTATGTACTATTAATTCATTTAAATGTACTGCAGATGTTACTGAGATTAAACCACATGCTGAATATAAATGTTGTTTATAAGCATATAAATATATATACATGATGTATATAGGGTTGAGCCTAAAATTACCCTGGTCCAACCCGAGAGTGCTGAATGCCACTACTTGTTGCAAAGACCACACATTTACCACAGAATTGCACTTTGGTGACTTCACCAAGAGCACTGGGAACTTCTCCTCTGCCTCAGATAGTATCCAAAACATTTTTAAGCACACACCTACTAGCCAGTTTTTACATTCCTACTATATACACCCAATCTTCCTAAAAAGGAGTGGAGGAATAAGTTCAAAAAGTGATTGTCCAAGAGCACATAACTTGGCAAATAGGAAGCTGAGATTAAAAACTGTGGGGCATATTTATAAGCCCCATGTGCCACCATTGCATCACTTTTTGTAATGCAACAGCAGCACCAACCTAGCACTTATCTATGCAAGGCCACATTTTAGATCTGGCATGTTTTGGCTGTGTTTTCCCCGACTTTCTGATTTCTGACCTCCTGTTTTGACTGTGCTGAACATCGTTTTGGCTGACTTTAGGATTCTGTATGCTTTACTACTGCTATCCAGTGCTAAAGTGCATGCGCTTTGGCCCGTATTTATACTCCGTTTGCGCCGAATTAGCGTCGTTTTTTTCTACGCAAATTCGGCGCAAAACTAACGCCATATTTATACTTTGGCGTTAGACGCGTCTAGCGCCAAAGTATGAGTAAAGAGCGTCATTTTTTTGCGTGAACGCCTTCCTTGCGTTAATGAGATGCAAGGAAGGCGTTCCCATCTAAAAAAATGACGGCGACGCAAATGCGTCGTATTTATACTCCCGGGCAAAAATCACGCCCGGGAGGTGGCGGGTCAAAAAACCCCGCATTTGCGCCACTATTTAACGCCTGGGTCAGGGTAGGCGTTAAGGGGCCTGTGGGCTCAAAATGAGCCCACAGGTGCCCTCCCCTGACCCCAGGGACCCCCCCTGCCACCCCTGCCCACCCCAGGAGGACACCCAAGGATGGAGGGACCCACCCCAGGGACATTCAGGTAAGTTCAGGTAAGTATAATTTTTTACATTTTTTTTTTTTTTTGGGTGGCATAGGGGGGCCTTATTTGTGCCCCCCTACATGCCACTATGCCCAATGACCATGCCCAGGGGACATAAGTCCCCTGGGCATGGCCATTGGGCAAGGGGGCATGACTCCTGTCTTTACTAAGACAGGAGTCATTTAAATGGCGTCTGGGCGTCGAAAATAATGGCACAAATCGGGTTGAGGCGATTTTTTTGCCTCAACCTGACTTGCCCCATTTTAAGACGCCCTAACGCCATTTTCCCCCTAGCGCCGGCTAACGCCATTCCATAAATACGGCGCCCGCATGGCGCTTCAGAATGGCGTTAGACGGCGCTAAATTTTTTGACGCTAAACTGCGTTAGCGCAGTTTAGCATCAAAAAGTATAAATATGGGCCTTTGTGTCTAAAACATGGTAACATTGTCTCTCCGTGATTGGCATATTTGATTTACTAGTAAATCCCTAGTAAAGTGCACTATGGGGCATATTTATAATGCACTAGCGCCATCTTGTGCCACATTAACGTAATAATTTTTTAAGTTAATGTGGCCCAACGAGGCTGAAGTCCCTGTGCCATATTTACAGAGTGGCGCAATGCATGCACTGGGCCACTCTGTAACCCTTTGCGCTACATTATGCCTGCGCCAGGCATAATGTATGCAAAGAGGGCAATCCCCAGATAGGGGGGGGGGGGCGAAAAAATGGTGCTAGGAAATTTATGAGATTTTCTTTCACCATTTTTTTCCCACTTTTAGCGCCTGCTCAGAGCAGGTGTTAAATGGGGGCTTCCATTCTTTATAATAGACCCCTATGTATTCTGCAGGAGTAGCGCCAACAGTTTGGCACTACTCCTGCAGAGTGCATCAATAGCATAAATAATAATGATGCTATTGCCCCCTACCCTGCGTAATGGTGCGCTGTGTATGCCCAGGACCTATAAGTCAAATGCTTCTAGTGGGCCTGCAACACTGGTTGTACGACTCGCTACGGTAGCCTTTCAAGCATGTCTCAGGCCTGCCTTTGCAGAGCCTGTGTGAGCAGTTTAAACTGCCAATTTGACCCCGCAAGTGTACCCACTTGCGAGACCCAAACCTTCCTTTTTATTACATGTAAGTCACCCCTAAGGTAGGCCCTAGTTAGCCCCAGGGGCAGGGCGCAGTGTATTTAAAAAAGGTAGACATGTACTTTTATGTTTAATATGCGCAGATAGTGAAAAACTCTTCATTTAATGTTTCAAAATTGCAAGGACTATCTCTTCCATAGGCTAACATTGGGGTTACCTTAAAATATGTTTGACATGTAATTTCCAATTGGGAAAGAATAGAAAAATGGAGTTTGATGCCTCTGGACTCACAATTTAAAAATTCATCTTTTGGCAAAGTTGGTTTTCAATTTGCAGGCCTGAAAATGCTACTTTTAGAAAGTTCTTACAAAACTTCATTGATCCATCTGGAGAAAACACCCTCATCAATGCCTAATCCATAAACAATAACAATAATTTCCAAACATGCAGCATAGACGCAAAAAACATTAAGAATACAGCAATTACTCCATATAAAAAATTCTTTAATAAGTTACAATGGGGCATATTTATACTCCGTTTGCGCCGGAATTGCGTCTCGGCGTAGGGGGATATGGGGCTTGGGCGTCAAGAAATGGTGAGGCAATTTTTTCGCCTCAACCCGATTTGCGCCATTTTTTTTCACTCCCAACCCCCATAGAAATGACTCTTGTCTTAGCAAAGACAGGAGTCATGCCCCCTTGCCCAATGGCCATGCCCAGGGGACTTCTGTCCCCTGGGCATGGTCATTGGGCATAGTGGCATGTAGGGGGGCACAAATCAGGCCCCCCTATGCCACAAAAAAAAATTTAAAAAAACACTTACCTGAACTTACCTTTATGTCCCTGGGATGGGTCCCTCCAGCCTTGTGTGTCCTCCTGGGGTGGGCAAGGGTGACAGGGGGTGTCCCTGGGGGCATGGGAGGGCACCTCTGGGCTCCTTCAGAGCCCACAGGTCCCTTAACGCCTGCCTTTTGCAGGCGCTAAAAAACGGCGCAAAAGCGGCCGTACGTCATTTTTTTGGACCCGCCCACTCCCGGGAGTGAATTTTGCCCGGGAGTATAAATCCGACGCACATGGCTCGGAGTCGATTTTTTAGACGGGAACGCCTACCTTGCATATAATTAACGCAAAGTAGGTGTCCACGCTAAAAAATTACGCTAACTCCATGGACTTTGGCGCTAGACGCGTCTAACGCCAAAGTATAAATATGGAGTTAGTTTTGCGTCGAAATTGCGTAAAAAAAAACGACGCAATTCCGGTGCAAACGGAGTATAAATATGCCCCTAAATGTCCATTCCTTTACTTTCCAATAGCAAGCATAGCTACACTGAAGCTCCGTACCACATTTGTATGCATTTTATCGCATAAATAAACACACGTCTGCCATCCTCCAGCTCAAAGAGATTTTCAAATAACCGAATGTAAATCCCCATACTTTGTTTTTGAAAAACCTATCGTGAAATCTAAACATATCATGATTTCATTAAACGATGAGGCTCCGCCCTACAAGCTCAAACTATACAATGCTTATAACATATTGTTCACTATCCAAAAGGAAAATGGCAAACTATCTGTCCATGTCACTAAAAACATTACAGTTTCCATAAATAGTTAATTAGTCTCAATGCTAATGAATAGATTATTCTGACCTCATGAATATCATGACCCTCATACATCTCTCTACTTAATATTGGTATCCCATGCACCACAGACCGCTGCCTCCAGAGGTCACAAATCTTGTATCTAACCATAGTTTCCACTCTCATATCCACACCGGCGGGACACTCTTAACCGTTCGTCAAACCTGCCACCTGCCTGGGTATTTCCTCATGCTCATTCAGACCCTGTGATACTGAGTCCAAGAGATGACTCCATTTACATTCACGTAAATTTAAGATGTCAACTATATCACCCCCTCGTAAATTCATGCTGATCTTTTCAATCACCAACCATCTCATTGAGCCTACAGAGTGATTCAATGTTGTAAAATGGTCAACCAAAGGTGCACCCTGTACCTTACATCTAATACGGCTGGAGGGTTGTAAAATGAGCACCTTTATTTTCTGTCTTGTCTGTCCCACATATAATTGATCACACTGACATTTAATCACATATATTACATTCATGCTATTACAATTAGTTTGCTCTATAAGTGTAACAGTCATATGTTTATACTTGAAAGTTTTTGTGTCCAGACAATGGGGGTCATTCTGACCTCGGCGGTAAAAGGCGCTTACCGCCGATCAGAAGGCCGCCACAACACCGCCGCGGTCGCGGTAAACCGCCACGGTCATTCTGACCCACAAGAGGCTAACCGCCAAAAACCCGACATCAACAAAAGTCCGCCACACCAACGGCCAGCGTTAAACTGGCGAAGACCAAACCTCCACCGCCACGCCAACAGAAAAACGCCCATGCCATTACGACCCACGAATCCACGCGGCGGTCTTTCAACCGCGGTATTCCATTGGCGGTACACACCGCCGCGCTCAAAATACACATACAGCTCCAAAACACAGCCACATTGGACAATTTGAAATACACACACCTGAGACACATACACACAACACTCCCACACACCCAATTAACTATAAAACACACACCCACATCACCCACAAACCCCTACGACCACAAATCAGAGAAGAAGCCCAGAGAGAGACAGCACAGAATAGAGAACACCATCACACAGAGGCACACTACACCATCACCCACACAACAACCACGCACAAAACACCACACACCACTACACTCACCACACTCATCACCTCAAACACCACCCCACACCTCATCCACACCACCCCATGGCACCCCAAAGACACCCCAGGTTCTCAGACGCAGAACTCAGGGTCATGGTGGAGGAAATAGTTCGGGTAGAGCCCCACCTTTTCGGGACACAGGTGCAGCACACCACCATTGCCAGGAAGATGGAGCTATGGCAAAGAATAGTGGACAGGGTCAACGCTGTGGGACAGCATCCACGAAATCGGGACGACATCAGGAAGCGGTGGAACGACCTACGGGGGAAGGTGCGTTCCATGGTATCCAGGCACAACATCGCAGTGCACCGGACTGGCGGGGGACCCCCACCTCAACCCCCAGAATTTACAACATGGGAGGAACAGGTCTTGAACATCCTGCATCCTGAGGGCCTCACAGGAGTAGGCGGAGGAATGGACTCTGGTAAGTCGAATCTCAACTACTTCATCCCCCCCACCAACCGGCATGCCAAATCATACCCCCACCCTCCCCCCCACCCCCATCACACATCCTCATTGCTAATGTCTCACCATCACAACCCACCCATCCCAACAACAAACCCTGCATGCCACCACAAACCATCGACAGCCATCACCTAAGCATGCCCACTGCACATACCCATCTCCCCCACAAACCGCCGTCACAACAGCCCCACAAAGGAATGCCAGCACTGGGGTACACGGGCTCCCACCCATTGCACGAAATGGCACACACAGAAGCAATAACCATACTCTTATACCCCTGCAGGACCCGAATGCCACCACACCGCCCAGGAGGGTCCAGAAATGTCCATCCCACCCCCAGAAGAGGCCCCCAGTGATGACAGCAGCTCTGTCTCCCTGGACCCAGATGACCAGCCCGGCCCATCGGGGACCTCGGGACAGTCGGTTCCCCTCAGACAGCCACAGGCTACAGCAGACCTACCCCCCTCTGGGAACACCAGCACAGCATCCACCCAGCGGGCCCATGCCTCTGTCTCCAGGACACCTCAATCAGCGGTGTGTCCACCACTACAGGGCACCCAGGTTAACCCACCACCCCAACAACAACAGGGACCTGGGGGCAGTGGTAGTGGGCACACGGTCCAGGGGACAGAGGCCCAGGGAAACAGGGGAACTGGGAGGGCTGCTGTGCGACAGGGGGGGGGACAGGCCCAGGGAACCCACTCTCCACGAGGCCCTCACCTCCATCATGGGAGCATACCACCACTCCCAGGAGACGATGGCGACGGTTCTGGCCAGGTTCCAGGAGATCCAGGTACTGCAGGAGGAACAGTTTATGGGGTTCAGGGAAGAACTGAGAAACATTAGTTCCGCAATGGGCACCATCGTTGTGGCTCTCAACCAGATTGTCACCACATTGCGGGACCATGTGGCACCACAAAGGGCCCCTGTCACTAGCATGGACCAGGAACAGCCTACCACCTCCGCCGGCGCTAGTGACAGGAGGCCCCAACACAGCAACAACCTGCCACCAGAACCCCACCTCCTGCAGAAGAAGAACCACCCCGCAAGCGGGGCCTGAGATCTAGGAAGAAGACAGAGTAGGATGCCAAGACCCCCACCAGGAAAGGATACCCCCTGATGTCATCCCACTGTCCCACATTGTCACCCTGTCCAACCTTAAATTGCCCCTGCTCCACCTTCCACAGGCATATGGACAATGCACCTGTGAGACTGAGAATCTGGACTCCGCCATGGACATTCCTCCACCATCACCCATCACCGATTTTCAACCATGTCCCACAATTTAGCACTTTAATAAACACACTTATTGCACACAAATAATCTGGAGTCTGCCTTTTTTTGTTGAAAATATGTATTAGACATAAACGTGCAAAAATTACCAGTTACATTGTGATGACAACATGCCACTGTCACACAGCTGTAGTCCATGGGCAAACAAAGCAGAGGTCACGCAGTGGGGCCCACATCTCTGAAATTGGAAGGGAAAGTCACAACTCTGTTAGCATCCACTGGGTGAAAAGGACAGACAGTAGAGAGGCAGGAGACTGTAAGTAAATGTAAAATGCCGGTGTTGATTCTTACCTGTGTGTTATTGAAAATACTGCTGTATCACTGTGTCCCTGTTGTCTGTGTCGTCCTCTTCGTCTTCCTCCTCTTCACTCTCCGCAGGCTCCACAGCTGCTTCAACAACACCATCTGGACCATCCTCCTGCAGAAAAGGCACCTGGCGTCGCAATGCCAGGTTGTGAAGCATACAGCAGGCCACGATGATCTGGCACACCTTCATTGGTGAGTTCATTAGGGATCCACCTGTCATATGCAGGAACCTAAACCTGGCCTTCAGGAGGCCGAAGGTCCTTTCTATAATCCTCCTAGTTCACCCATGGGCCTCATTGTAGCGTTCCTCTGCCCTTGTCCTGGGATTCCTCACTGGGGTCAGTAACCACGACAGGTTGGGGTAACCTGAGTCACCAATTAGCCACACACGGTGTCTCCGTAGTTGTTCCATCACATAAGGGATGCTGCTATTTCGCATGATGTACGCATCATGCACTGACCCAGGGAACTTGGCATTTACATGGGAGATGTACTGGTCAGCCAAACAGACCACCTGGACATTCATGGAATGATAACTTTTTCTGTTCCTGTACACCTGTTCACTTTCACTGGGGGGTACCAAAGCCACATGTGTCCCATCAATGGCACCAATGATGTTGGGAATATGTCCAAGGGCATAGAAATCACCCTTCACTGTAGGCTAATCCCCCACCTCAGGGAAAACGATGTATCTCCGCATGTGTTTGAGCAGGGCAGACAACACTCTGGACAACACCTTGGAAAACATAGGCTGAGACATCCCTGATGAAATGGCCACTGTTGTTTGAAAGGACCCACTTGCTAAGAAATGGAGTACTGACAGCACCTGCACTAGAGGGGGGATCCCTGTGGGTTGGCGGATGGGTGACATCAGGTCTGCCTCCAGCTGGGCACACAGTTCATATATAGTGGCTCGGTCAAGCCTGTATGTCAGAATGACATGTCGTTCCTCCATTGTCGACAGGTCCACCAGCGGTCTGTACACGGGAACATTCCTCCATCTCCTCGCAAGTCCCAGCGGACGGTGCCTAGGAAGGACAACAGCGAGCACAGAGTCAATCAATCCACAGGTAAGTTCCCACAGCTTGCACAGAACACGATTCTCTATGCATTGAATGGCTTGTATGAGTGTTGATGCAAGGCCTAGGCATGTGTGACGCAGTAGAAATTAAGCCATGTGGGCCCTTGAAATGGCGGCTGCCTGACCTGTGAAGTGCGACAATGGGATGTGAGGTCAATGCGCTGGTGTGGCACACCGTGGCGGTAGGCGGTCGAAGACCGCGGCGCAAAGCCGCGTTGGTTAACATTGTACCCTATGCGTTTCAGGAGCCAATGACGAAGTGCGCCTGCGGTCGCGGGACGCACCGCCGCGGTACGCACCGCCGCGGACGTGACCGCCATTTTCTATCTGCTTAATCACTCAAGACCTGATCATCCACAGGAGAGGACCTATACTGCAAGTGCTGCTGTGACCTCGGTCTGGAAGATACAATGGCTGCTGCGACTGGGGAAAGGGCCCCTGCCTTCACTTCTGAAGAATTGGAGAAACTCGTGGATGGGGTCCTCCCCCATTATGCACTACTCTACGGTCCTCCAGACCAACAGGTAAATACACTGGGAGCATGCTTTGGGGTCAATGCCTGTGTTGAGTCGGGTGGATGAAAGATGGTGGGGAGGAGAGCGTTTGAGGCATGCATCAAAGGACGGATGAGAGCATGTGCCACATGGCAAGGGTGGGGATGGGGGGCCACTCACATCGAGCATGCCGAAAATCATAATAATGTTATTTCTCCCCCTGTACATATCACATAGGTCAGCGCCCATCAGAAAATCGACATTTGGCGTGCCATCGCCAAGGACGTCCGGACCCTGGGGGTCCACAACAGACGGGGTACCCACTGCCGCAAGAGGTGGGAGGACATCCGCCGCGGGAGCAGGAAGACCGCGGAGGCTCTGCTGGGGATGGCTCCCAATGTAGGAGGGGTGCCACTCGTCAATTGACCCCCCTGATGTCTCGGATCCTGGCGGTGGCCTACCCAGATTTGGATGGGCGAGTGAGGACATCACAGCAGACACAAGGGGGTGAGTACCAGCACATTCTGCTATCTTAGCGCGCAGTGGAGGTGTCTGGGTGGGGGAGGAGGGCTGTGGGTATCCCTAGGTCAGGGCAATTTCTGTAGGCTAGGCCCCTCCGTAAGCCATGGCCCTGTGCCCCCACCCCCCCACCTCTGTAGGGTGCCAAGTACAGCTATCCATGGCCCTGTGTCACCTATGTGTGCAGTTGTCGTCCATAGGCTTGTAGGCCAAGTCCCAATGATTGAGTAGTGTACCCCAAGTGCGCGGCGTAGTGCAGGGGGCTTCTGTGTCTGTCCTCTCTGCCAACTGTGTTGCCAATGGATGCACTCAACATGTCTTCATTCCCCCCCCCCCCTTTTTTGCTGCTCTTCCTGTTCATGTGTGCATTAGCATCATCAGGCAGAGGAGAAGTGGCATCGGAGCACGAGGGAGCTGCATCTCACATGGCCCTGGAGGGCCATGCAACCGACTCTGAGTTCACCAGTGATACGGAGGGCGAGGGGAGTTCCACAACGGGGACACAAGGAGACATTAGCGACACAGACACGTCCTCGGAAGGGGGCTCCCTTGTGGTGGCGGCAACATCCGTTCCCACCGCAACAACAGGTACAACCGCCACCCAGCGCACCAGCTCTGCCCTCCCAGCAGCCCCTCTGCGATCAGCCCGTGCCCGCTCGCACACGAAGGCGGGCATCTCCTTCGCCCCAGGCACCTCAGGCCCTGCCCCAGTTACCCCTGCTGCCCTCAGTGAGGAGGTCATTGACCTCCTCAGGACGCTCATTGTTGGGCAGTCTACCCTTTTGAATGCCATCCAGGGGGTAGAAAGGGAGGTGCACCGGAGCAATGCATACCTGGAGGGCATTCATTCGGGTCAGGCTGCCCATCAGCGATCGTTCAACGATCTGGCCTCAGCACTGACGGCAGCCATTGTCCCTGTCTCCTGCCTCCCTCCTCCAACTTCCTCCACCCAGTCCCACTCCCCTGTTCCTCTGCCTATCCCAGACACACCTACAGACCAGCCTGCACACACCTCAACACCCAAGGCCAGCTCATCCAGACATAAGCACCACAAATCACACAAGCATTCACACAAGCAACAGCCACATGCAGACATACCAACAGCCACTGCCTCCTCTGTGTCCCCCTCCTCCTCGTCTCCCTCCTCCCTCCCTGTGGCGTCTCCACTCACACTTGCATGCACAACATCATCAGCCACTACGTCCATCACCAGCACACCCACCAGAACACTCCGCACACGTGCAGTCACCACCCCCACTGCCATTTACACGTCCCCTGTGTCCTCTCCCAGTGTGTCTGTCACCCCGTCTTCCAAACCACACAAACGCAGGCAGCCACCCACCCAACAGCCATCCACCTCACCACAGCCTCCGTCACAAGCACCTGCACCCAAAGACACCACACTTGACTCTCCTACAACCACATCCTCTTCCTCCACTCCCATACCCACTGCACCTACCCTTCCCACTGCTCCTAAAAAGTTTTTCCTGTCCAAAATTAACCTCTTTCCATCACCTGACCCACCCCCTCCAATCAGCACCTCAGCCACCACAACCCCTGGACCTACAAGGTCCATAGTACAGGGATATTGGAGTCCACCACCTTCAAGGGCAGCAACATCGGCCAGCAGTAAAGGGACAGCCAGCCCACCCCCTGGGAAGAAAACCAAGAAAGGCAAGGCCCGGCGCGAGAGGCCAGAGACGGCAGCCTCCAAAGGCACTACCCTGGCACCGTCAGGATGTGGGGTGCCACCTGGCACATCTACAAAGGGAGGCAAGGACCACAGAGAATCACGGAAGGATGGCAAGGGCAGCACGGCTGACAAGTCCGGCAGCAGGCGAGCTGCCCAAGAGGGCTCCACCAGCCCCATTCTGGGTGTGAAGGAGGACACCCACGGGCCCGGGACTCCAGCACAAGAGGGCCCCGGAAGCGAGAAGTCGGATGGTGAGTGAACTCCATGTATGGGCCGGATATGGTGCCCTGGAGACACATGTCAAGAACCGCTGAACAGGGCCCTTCAAGACAAGCACCGCTGAACAGGGCCCTTCAAGACAAGCACCGCTGAACAGGCCACCGCCGTGTCAAGAACCGCTGAACAGGGCCCTTCAAGACAAGCACCGGTGAACAGGGCCCTTCAAGACAAGCACCGCTGAACAGGCCACCGCCGTGTCAAGAACCGCTGAACAGGGCCCTTCAAGACAAGCACCGCTGAACAGGGCCCTTCAAGACAAGCACCGCTGAACAGGCCACCGCCGTGTCAAGAACCGCTGAACAGGGCCCTTCAAGACAAGCACCGCTGAACAGGCCACCGCCGTGTCAAGAACCGCTGAACAGGGCCCTTCAAGACAAGCACCGTTGAACAGGCCACCGCCGTGTCAAGAACCGCTGAACGGGGCCCTTCAAGACAAGCACCGCTGAACAGGCCACCGCCGTCTCAAGCACCACTCCGCTGGGCCCTTCATCTCAAGCACCGCTCCACTGGGCCCTTCATCTCAAGCACCGCTCCGCTGGGCCCTTCATCTCAAGCACCGCTCCGCTGGGCCCTTCATCTCAAGCACCGCTCCGCTGGGCACCGCCGTCTCAAGTACCGCTCCGCTGGGCCCTTTATCTCAAGCACCGCTCCGCTGGGCCCTTCATCTCAAGCACCACTCCGCTGGGCCCTTCATCTCAAGCACCACTCCGCTGGGCACCGCCGTCTCAAGCACCACTCCGCTGGGCACCGCCGTCTCAAGCACCGCTGGCCCATTGGCAGAAGGGGCAGGCCCGGATCTGTGTCGGGCAGGGCTGCACGATGCACTCTGGGCACCATGCCTCCTCCAGTACCAGTGGAGTCTGTAATCCACTTGAGAGACTGTGGCTTTGCACTCCCCAGGATGGCACAGTGGGCAATCCACCCACTGTAGAGACTTGTGAGACTGTGGCTTTGCACTCCCCAGGATGGCACAGTGGGCAATCCACCCACTGTAGAGACTTTTGAGACTGTGGCTTTGCACTCCCCAGGATGGCACAGTGGGCAATCCACCCACTGTAGAGACTTGTGAGACTGTGGCTTTGCACTCCCCAGGATGGGACAGTGGGCATGGAGGCCCCTCGTGGATCTGGCGTCGTGGACTCATCTGGCTGAGGTGCCTCCCCTTCCCTTCCCCCTGAGGTGCCTGTAGTTTTTCTATCTGATGCCCCTGCAGTGTTCTCTCCAATGGCTTCGGGTCTCCTGTGTGGGCTTTGCCCATGTGTTGAGGCCCATCGGCCCACGTACAATGACTGAAACCCAATTTGGACAGGACAATTTACATATGTGTATATAGTTATAGATGTTTGAAAGAAAAGTTTTATGTAGCCTTACAATATATTTTGCATTTCATGATCATTTTATTTTGTCTTTGCATTCTTCCGGGGGTTTTGGGGGGTGTCACTCTGAGTTGTTGCTCTGCATTGATGTGTAGGTAGTTGTGGGTGAGGGTGGGTGTGTCGCGTATGTGTGTGCCCGTAATCTTTTCTCCTCCCCCCTCCCCTGTGTCGTAGGTGCTGTACTCACCGTTGTCTCCTGCGGTGGCGTTCGTGCTCCTGGTAGAGGAGCAGGTAGACAATAGCTGGTAGGATGTGTAATTCGGGTTCCATGCTGTCCAGATTCCTCGTGGAGTGTGTAGAGGTGAGCGTTTTCCCGTTCGTAGTCTGTTTCTGCCGTGTTTTTATCGGCCGGGCCCCCGCCCCGGAAAAGGTGGCGGATTGGTGAGTTGTGATAGGGTGGGCGGTACATTGTCTCCCGCCTGTCTGTTGGCGGTGACCGCCGCGCTGTTTGTTTGTCCCGCCGTGGCGGTTGGAGTGTTAAAGTGGCGGTCTCTGTTGGCGGTTTCCGCCAGGGTCAGAATTCCATTTTTTGCACCGCCTGCCTGTTGGCGGGTTGGCCGCTGCTTTAACACCGACCGCCAGGGTTGGAATGACCCCCATAGTGTACACACTTTACAAGCCTCACATTTATAGTGGCCAACAATCTTCGGTAGGTTCCACATTGATAGCAGAGAGGGTTTAGAAGGTTTATAGTGGCCAAAAATCTTTGGTAGGTTCCACATTGATAGCAGAGAGGGTTTGGGAGGTTTGGTCTGAAAGGAACTGACAACCGAGTCCTCAATGCTTTTCCCTCTCTTAAATGCATACATAGGGGAATCTCGTAAGTCAAGCTCATCTGAAATCAAGGTCCAATATTGATTAATAATCCTTTTTATTTCAGTGCTCCTAGTACAATACGTGGTGACATATATCATCCTGGTGTTTCTTTCATTTGTCTGCTTTCTAGGTTCAAGTAAATTTTCCGTATGGCAAAACCAAGCCCTCTTAAGTGCTTTTCTAACCAGGCTCCTAGGATAACCCCTTATAATTAAACGTCTCATTAGATCTTCTGATTCTTCAAAATAGTCCTGCTTCTGAGAACAATTCCTCTAGAGACGGAGAAATTGTCCATAGGGAAAGTTTTCCCTCAAATTTCATGGATGATGACTGGTATATTGTAACAGGGAATTTTTCTCACTCTCTTTTCTGTATTGAGTAGTATATAGTTGGTTCCCTTGTATTTTAATGGTTATGTCCAAAAAATGTATTTCACATGAACTATACTGTATGGTGAATTGTATATCCTCTGACCTTTCATTGAACTATTTGTGAAATTCCAACAAATCATGTTGCGTGCCAGTCCAAATCATTAAAACATTGTCTATATAACGTTTCCATAAAGCTATATGTTCAAAATAAGGCAAGGATTTATCATATATAAAATGTTTTTCATAATTACCCATATACAGGATTGCTACATCTGGTGCAAAGGTAGCGCCCATGGCAACTCCTTTAGTTTGTAAATAAAAGTCCCCCTGAAAAAATAAAAAAAATATTTGTCATTGCTATCTCCAAAAGATCAACTAAGAAGCCTGTGGGTAACTGAGTAGGCTGTGATCTACTATTCAATACTTCTCTAATGACCTGTGGCGCATGCTCTTGTGGAATATTGGTATACAGGGATATAAATTTGTTTATCTGAGTCAAAATTTAAATTGGCAATCAATTTAATAGTCTCCATGGTATCCCTTAGATATGCCTCGGTCACCTCAACTAAAGGTTTCAGGAAAAAGTCCACATACTTGCAATTCGGCTCTAAAATTGAGCCACACCCTGATATTATAGGGCGACCTGGGGGTTTATTGGGATTTTTATGTATTTTGGTGAGTGTGTAAATCGTGGGAATTCATGGATGTTTTTAATTCAGAAAATCATATTCCAGATCTGAAAGAAGACCCATCAATAGTCCCTCATCTCTCACTCTTTTAATCAGAACTATCCACTCACTGGTAGGCTCCGAATCAAGCTTCCTGTAACTCCCTTCATACGAGAGTTGCGATAGAATCTCATTATTATAATCTCTTGTATCCTGAACCACTATTGCCCCTTCTTTGTTCACCGCCTCAATCACTTTTTCTTTGTTGGACTTCAAACCCATCAATGCATCTTTTTTGGCTTTCGTGATGTTATATTTCACATATCTACCCTTAGAGACTAAATTCATTGTGTGCCTCATGACTACTTGCTCAAAAGCCAAAGTTTTATGAGACATCAAATGTGCAGGGGGGTCAAGGTGGAGGGCATTATATATCCGGTAACAGAGGCTGACGGAAAGGAAGAAGTTCTATTAAAATAATACCTTAATGTCAACATCAGGGCAGTGTGCGCTCTACGGGCTACAAGAATGCAAAAACCCAACAGTTTCAAGCTAACATAATTTATGCATTGTGATGATATGATGTTGTTTAACCTTTTGCTTTGGAGAGTTTAATCTCAAAGACTTATGTTCAGCATGCATATAAATACTGTTCACATGCTATGTACTTCTGCAGGTTTCCAGACTGTGTCAGGGTGTGGTCCCCTTCCAGGGCCTTCTAGAAGCTTTCCCTGCAGCATGCCTGGGTGTGGTTTGTGGGCTAGGCCAAGACTCTATATAAGGGAGCCAGCCCAGCTCCACGTGCTCACTATTCAGAGGGACCTGGTACAGAGCAGCAGCAACTTCCTGAGCTCCTGTTCCGGTGGCCTACTTTGATCTTCCAGGCCACTGCCCTTCATTTTACATTGGTGATCCTTAATCAGGGCGGTAAGACGGAGGTTGGGCTGGGCCCCCGACCCCGTTATCGAGTACGCTCGAGTTCTTGGGCCTAATTCTTGCATGATAAACAATTTTACTCTTGCACGTGTGAATGTGCGCTTGGGCGTTTCGTGGCATTTGCATGCTGATATTAGAATCGGCAAGAAGCGCGATTCATTTTCTTTTGATTTAACCCTTGATATTCATTGTGCGCTACCATTCCTTGACAGTTACATGGTGGCATTCGAATCAGCAAGACGCGCGATTCTTTCCTCGTGCTTAATTCATGTTATTCATTGTGCTCTACCATTCCTTGGCAGTTACATGGTGGCATTCGAATCAGCAAGACTCACGATTCTTTCCTCGTGCTTAATTCATGTTATTCATTGTGCGCTACCATTCCTTGGCAGTTACATGGTGGCATTCGAATCGGCAAGACGCGCAATTCTTTCCTCGTGCTTAATTCATGTTATTCATTGTGCGCTACCATTCCTTGGCAGTTACATGGTGGTACTCGAATCGGCAAGACGCGCGATTCATTTTTCTGTGTTTTGAAATCACGATGTTCATTATGCGCTACCATTCTAAGGCATTTACTTGCTAGTTTTCGAGTTGACAAGTCGCGTGATTTATTCCTAGAATCTACGTTGTCTTATTCATGGTGCACAATCCTTCTATGGTGTTTACTACCTATGTGAAAATCTGCAATGTGCGCAATTCATGTTCTGACAATTTGAGAGAACAAAAAAGGCCAGAGTTCTAGATGTAATGTTGTGTGTTCCTTATATGTTTTCTCAAAAATAATTCATATGATGGTTAGAAATTATTCAGATTGTTTCCTGATTCTCATGCAAAGGAAGGTACTTGAATTTGAAAGTTTCATTTAACCTTTCTTGATTCCCTCACAGGTATCCAGTCATCTTGAAGCCTAGTCATTTTAAGTCTATGCTTAGGTTGTTTATGTTTTCAGAATGACGATGCTTAGAGTCATAGCCTAGTACTGATTTCATGAGATGTAATTTTGATGTTGTGTGTTTTAACTTTTTGCTTCCTACAGGTCTCCTTCCCAGCTGTTCCCTTCCTAATCCCCTTTTCCCCACTTGGACTCTCTTAGACTCTGTGACAAATCTAATCAGAGTATTGGAGCTGTCTTGTGGTGGAAGTGTTGGGAACGTGCACAGACCCCGAGGATCTGATGACTCTGACACTTAATCTCACCTTCCAGAAAAACTGATGTAATTCCATTTTAAGATTAAAAGAGTTAGGTATAGTAGTGGGTACAAATGATAAACCTTTCGACAATGCCTGCTCTTCGGCCGGTGACAGACGGTAGGTCGACAGGTTAACAACGGGGTTGGGTTGATTTGGGTTCACCATCTGTAATGTTGCCTCCGTGTCTGTATCTCCCTGTGATCTACCTGTTGGAAACAAACCTGTTTCCTGCCTATGTAGCTCCCCCGGCCCCAACCCCGTTCTCTGGGTTGATCCATGGATGACCCCCTACCCTGTGTGGGGTCCATTGACAGGTCCCTAAAAAAGGGCAAGATGCCAAATCTGGGTAGCTTAATTCTTGTTTTCGAGGAGCAGTGCTTGTACTCGGTTGTTCATTATCACTTTCTCCTCCACTCGCACCTGAGGACTCAGAGAAAGTGGTATACCGTTTGTAACCAACTCGACCCCTACTTGAGTATCTTCCTTGAGAATCTTGTCTGTAATACTCCTCTGTCAAGCACGGATAGGTTAATTTCTTATCATAGAAGCTAATATCTCTAGCTAATTTGTCAAGTTTGTAAGCTTGTGTATTTGTATCAAAATCCTTCATCGTTCTTTCTAAACGTTCTAAGGCCTCTTTTGCATTCACCAACGCCTTATTTTACAAAATCTCTTTCCTGAGGTCCGCAATTTCCCTGGTCAATTTTTTAACTTCCTCTAATGCTGTTTCTACTCTTAACACCATCCAATGTCTAGAGCAATTGTTTGCTACAGTACTAAAAAAAAAAAAAAATTGGGGGTTATCCACAAAGATTTCAGTGCATAACGCTGCGTTGCCTTACGCTGCACAAGAGAGGCATTCCTTGGGCATTGCAGTGACTATTCCCATGTAACACCCATTGTTTTTGACGCATCCACAGATTTACAACAGCTTGTAAACCTGGGGATGCGCCAAAACCTTACACCTCCCAGGGGAGGTGCAACAAGGAGAAATATCTTTATTTCTACTTGTTTTTTCTCTTTCTATGTGTGCTTCATTCTGAAAGAGGAAAAAAGCCTCTCAGGATTGTGTTTGTGCAGGAAGGTGTACCTTCCTGCACAAAAACAATCCTGCATACAATGCAGGCACACTTGCACCATGGTGCAAGGGTGCCTTTGTTGGTGCTAGGCCTCCAAAATGATGCCAGCACAGTGGGATTGAACAGGAATGCTCTTTATAACTTAAATACAGTGCATTCCTGCTGTTTTCCTTTGCCGCAGGGCAGCGCAACAAGATGACTTGTTGTGCTGCCCTGCGCCAAAAGCCCATTAATATGGGCCTGTTTCTTGGATCGTCCTTTCCACCTAGTCGAATACATCATAATTGCAGCAGCAGTGATTCTGATGGCAAGGTCAAGGGAGTCCCTTTCCTAGGGAAATGTCACTGTGTTGGGAGTCCTGCCCAGCTGCATAATACACTGTTCAAATCCAGCATATTTAGATGAAGTGGCAAAGCTGAGATTAGATGTCAAATATCCTAGTTCCATGACAGGACCAGCTCCTGTGGCAGTAGTTGGTTATTGTGCTGTATGCATGGTGGATACTGATATTTACCATTGGTGTTTCAAAGTTTAGGACTATTTAATTCCATTTGGATACCAGAGTTGTTAATTTTTTAACTAGTCTCTCAAAACTTGCACTATTGAGCAGTCATGGCTTTTTTCAAGAGGTAGTAAAGGGATTAGAACTCAAATAATATCACTTGTGATTACACTTGATCATATCAATCTTCGCCTGAGTTCTCTTTTAAGATGGACTGCTATAGAGGAGGAAAATCTTGATTAAAACCCTAAAAAAGGGCTATGCGATTCTTAGTTCCTCCACTCCAAAACAAACATCTTCTGTCAACGTACGCTCTAGGCCCAGATTTACTATGATTTTGAATCAGTGTGGCAACACTTTTGTGGTGCAGCTCATACGCAGAATCCCTTTTGCCATTTACTAAGCCACATAAAGCCAATTTGCATGGCTTTGCGTGGTTCATTAAATAAAAAGTAACTTAATGTAGAACATAGCTCCGCCTTGTGTTAGTTTGAGTCATGTAGGCATACATGGGTAGAGCATGGCTGTTCCCATGCATACCCATGAATTTTCATGTACAACAAGATTTACAAAGACTTGTAAACCTGGGTTTGTGCCAACATGGTGCATCTACCTGACAAAGACATAAAACGGAGAAATATGTTTATTTATTTTCCTTACTTCCTCTTTCCATGTGTACTGTGTTCTGCAGCACATATAGAAAGAAGAATACGTCTCTAAGGATTGTTCCTACGTAGGTAGGTATCTCTTCTTGTACAAATGCTACAGTGTAAGGGTCCCTGTGTTGGTCAAAGCAGTACATTGTGCACCAGCACCACTTAGAGCATGGTAATGCTCCATAACTTGGAAATATGGAGCATTTCTGCTATAGTTCTTTCGGGCAACACAGCAAGCAAGGGAACTTGCTGCACCGCTGTTAAAATGGGGTTTGTGGTTGGCTAGGGTATGCGCCTAAGCCAGGCAGAACCCACCACTCTAGTCAGGGTAAGTAGGTTACAAACAAAAGATAACCTGTGCTCACCCCCTGGTAGCTTAGCACAGAGCAGTGAGGCTTATCCTCAGAGACAATGTATGTAAAGCATTTGTGCAACACAGTAAGACCAGTGACACATTAAATACACAACAAAGAGACCCCACACATGAGTATATAAAAATGCATATCTATGTTGTAAATATATCAGTAGACCAAAACATCACTGATCATAATTATTATGCAGATGAAACACTTAATGGAATTCAGTATCCTCATATTGCACATATCAACATAACATACATTAGGCAATGCTCTGCAGGCATAGATGTAGGCTCATATTGCAAATCAACATCACTTATATGGTCAAGGGAAGCAGGGAAAGAGATAAAAATGAATGGTGATACACAAGTCCCAAACAATACAGGTTATACAAGTGTTCCTAAGGACTTAAGCTCCAAAGACTAAGCCGTGGTCCAAAGCAACTACACAGGGCAGCTGCAGGGTGTGTAGGTCCCAGTGACTTAGAGGACAGCCTGCCTCTCACCCCACAGTGTGTCCTTCGTTCAGAGGGCTGGAGCCAACCCTCGCTACAGTCTGAGGCGGCCTTGCAGAACTACACGAGGCCACCCCATGTTCCCAAAGTGGCGCCACCTGCAAGGGTGTCACGGGTTGGTGGTACAACTCTCCCGGGGCTCACCCACTGTGAAGACAGTACCTCTTTGATGTTGCCGTGGGCCCTCTCAACACAAGGCAGATCGGAGGCCTCAGGGCTGGGCTAGGTTAGGTATGGTATTGTCTCCTCTGTCAGGGTGCTTGAAGAGTGGGGCTGTGCTGGGAGTCGGCTGAGTCTGGTGGGGCCCCTCTGAAGACGGGTCCTGCAGTGCAGTAATCACCTGGGTCCTGGGTCCAGGAGCGCAGTGAGCACAGATACCCCACAGAAGGGACTCCAAATGCAGCAGCCCACAAGTGTGCGGTACAGCCGCCAAGTAACACATAGCCTCTTTCGTCCTGGGCACCCCCTGGGTCAATCTTGACCCAGGCACCGGCCTTGAATGGGAGCAGTTAGAGGCGGTAACTCCTCCTGCTGGGTGAGCTTCGATTGATGGCTTCAGAATCAGGTCCCACCACTTTGGATCTCAGGCATTCCCCGGGATGGGTCACAGCAACTCTGCCATCACAGGGCATCTCCTCTGCGATGTTCCTCCGGACAAGGCTCATCAGTGCATGCCACCCTTTCTATGTGGCGTCGGTTGTGCCCAATATAACTTGGGATCCTTCTTGAGCCCTCTGTCATGGCAGAAGCACCTAAGCTCAACGGCAAGCCAGGAATAAAGGGCAGTGCTCACCACATGCTTCTTTGTGATGCAAGGGGCACAAAATAACACTCAACATGGTCTAGTGGCAAAAAATAAAGCAGAGATATAAAGCACTCACCATGCATTATGGATGCAGGGGCCAGGAGTAGCTGCCAAAACTCACCATGCGCTGGGCTCCAGGGAGAACACTTGGAGGGCAGGCAGGCAGACAACAGTGAGCAGGCACACCAGCACAACCAGACACACTCTTAAGGGCAATATCTCCTTGCAGCACCACCGTGTCTTTGCAAAACAGAGTCAGGGGGCAGCTGGCAGCAGGGCAGCAAGTAGAAAAGCAATGACTAGTCCTTTATGCCACCCAGCAGATGGCAGGTAGCAGGGCAACAGCAGAAGAGCAGTGCAGATGAGTCCTTTTTGAAGCGCAGCAGGACTTCTGACAGAGGTTCAGTCCAAGTTCCAAAAGTGCACTAAGGGCCACATGTACGAAGCAAAAGAATTGCGAGTCGGAAATAGCGACTCCTTGCGAATCGCTATTTCCGACTCGCAAAACGGGATGTCGGTAAAAATTGCAATACCAATTTGCGATTCGGTGTGGAGTCACACCGCAATTTGCAAAATCGCAATTTGGGATATCGCAATTTGCAAAATCGCAATTTGCGATATCGCAAATTGCACAAGGGTGTGGTCAGGAGTCGCAAATTGTAACTGGCTCGCAAATTGCGCGCAGGTGCAAATAAAATAGGTGAAAACACACTTCCTGGTTCTTAGTGATGACGTCAGAAGCAGGAAGTACCCCCATGGAACAGGGAGGAGCCTACCCAGCACAGACAGTAGAGGCACACCCAGCTGAGAGGAGCAACTACAGCCATGTCAGCTCAGGACAAGGAGACACCCACTGCTGGGAGGAAGAGGAAACTAACGTTTTCTGAAAAGGAGCTGGAGGTCCTGACTGAGGAGTGCTGCCTGCACCATGATGTCTTGTTTGGCAAGGCATCAATGAGTGTCCCTGGCACACAAAAGAAGAAGATCTGGCAGGACATCCTGAGTAAAATCAATGCAATTGGAGTCAGCCATCGCACCATCAAGGAGGTCCGCAAAAGGTGGTACGACCTCAGGTCCAGGACAAAAGAAAGGGTGGCAGAGCAGATGAGGGAGGTGCATGGAACTGGAGGAGGACCATCAACACTACCACCTCCTACAGCCATTGAGAGCATGGTGGAGACCACTCTGGAGCCAGAGGCTGTGGTAAGAATCAGAGACCTGGACAGTTCTGCACCGGGAACATCCAAAAGTAACTATCAAAAATCACTTATTTACACCACTCAATGCACCATGCACACAACCACAGTACACAAAAGCATGCATCGTCCAGATTTGCTCCATTCCCATATTGCAACCTACAGAACAATGCATTATGGGCAATGTAGTACAGTAGTCCAACTTTTGAGAAATATTTATTGTGATACACCAAACATATGAGAGGCACTGACAGTGTATCCCCTGTGTCCCACAGGTCTCCCACAAGTAACCACCAATAACCCTACTGTGCAGGGAGAAGAATCTGCCACCAACACAGCAGACGAGGCAGCCAGTGTAACAGCAGGGGAGTGCATGACTACACCACTTGTCCACCATGCACGAGAGACCACCGAGGACACAGATATCAATCTTGAGCCAGGGAACCTGACAACGGGGCCACAGATGAGTGGGAGTCGGCCACATAGGTCAGCTGGGTCTGGGCAGAGACGGTAACATAAAACACAGTCAGCCAGTTAGGAGGATGTCACAGGTGAACAATTCCTAGGACTGAAGGCATCCTTACTGAGCAGTCACTGCCTGCAAAATAAACATATGCGGGTTATGAACAGGAACCTGCACAGACTGCAACAGACCCTCTCACAGGGTTTTGCCAATGTGGACAACCAATTCACTGCCATGAACAACAACCTGGCAAACCTCACCAGCTCCATCAATGACTTGGTCAGGAAATGGTGGCAGATAGGGCCCATGCAAGGCACAGACAGTGCAACACTGCTGCCCATTTGGACCGACAGAGTCAGTCAATTGGCCGCATTGTAGCCACTAGTACGTGCCTGTCAAGGCGTACCATAAAGCTGCAGGTTGAACTTGGGCATTTTGCTGGTGATGTAGCAAGGGACTAGGGCGCATCAGCCATGCAGTGGACCTAATAGAGACCACCCAGGCAGGAAGGGGCATTGGCGATACCCTTCAGGATAGTGAGGACATCTCCAGCATGAGCAGCATTTCAGCCTCAGATGCACGCATCCTGCGGAGTAGCAGTGCCCGCCTAGGATCAGGGGACCAATCAGGATTGGCCCATGGTGGCCGTAGTCGCAGGAGGCTGTGATCTACCTATTCTGGGATTTGCCTGAGGCACATGATGTAAATGTGTCAGACATTACATTTTGCTTTTTTCTTGCTGTTGAGATGTCAAAAGTTCATTATTACACTCCTGACATTAAAGGGATTTTATTTTTGTATTGCACCACCTGGCTATGTGTGGCTTACATTTGTGCATGTTATCACGGTTGCCATGTACATGCCAAAGTAGTGAGTTGCAATGTGGTCCCGTCTCTGTCTGCCCTCCAATGCGATGCTACCATCCCCATGTTGTGGAGGATGGCACATGTAGCCACAATCTTGCATGCAGTCTCTGGGGGCATACTGGAGGGCCCCTCCACTTTTGTGCAGGCATCAGAAACCTGACTTCAACAAGCCAAATATCCTCTCAATGACAGCTCTGGTCCGCAGATGTCCTATGTTATATCGCCTCTCATTCTGATTGGAAGGTGCTAGGTATGGGGTGAGTGTCCATGGCCTCAGAGCATATGCACTGTCACCTGTGTGACAAAAGAGCCAAAATTAGCATGGCATCACATGGTTATGCAGTGACATGTATTTAAGACATCAGAGTGCACTACACAGTACCTAATAAATATCCTTCACCAAACTCCCCACGTTCTAGGCGTCGGTGTATCCCACTGTTCCTGAATATGCATCATGTGTACTCCCTGGAAATTTAGCCACAATGTCAGTAATGACATTATGGGCATCATATACCACCTGGATGTTTAGTGAGTGGGTAGATTTCCTATTGCGGAACACATATTCCAGATTTGCTGGTGGGCAAATTGGTATATGTGTACCGTGCACACCCTATTACATGGGGGAAGTTGGCAATTCTGCAGAAGTCCAACTTGGTGCTGTTAATTTCTGCCTCATTCCTGGGAAGGTATATATATCTGGACATGTGTGCGAGTATGGCATCTAGGAACCGTCTGAAGAATCGTGACAGGGCACTTTGGGATACCCCACCAGCAACTGCAATCACCCCCTGGTAGCTAACCGAGGCCAAGAGGTGCAGTGAGCAGAGCACTTGCACCTGTGTGGGGATGGAGCAGCCGCGCATTGTCTGGCGTTCTAGCTGAGGTTTCAGCAGTTCAATGATCTCTAGGATAACTGCGCTGCTCAGTCTGTATTTATCATAAATCTCATCCTCAGTTTGTTAAAAATAGGGTCTGCCTGGTTCGGTATATCCTCTCCTGTCTCTGCGTCCTCCCTCTCTGCTGGGCAGCCTGTACTCTCCTCCTCCATGCAATCACGTTTAGTGCAGCCATTTTGAGAAACCCTGATGCCTTCTGGGTCTCCTTTTATATTTTGTTTCTGGTTACCACCTATTTTGAATCAGTGCAAATCTGGGTGTGCAAAACAGGCTTTTTGCGACTACTCGCAATTTGCAACTGCCTTGTGCATTCG
Source organism: Pleurodeles waltl (assembly GCF_031143425.1). NCBI lineage: Eukaryota > Metazoa > Chordata > Amphibia > Caudata > Salamandridae > Pleurodeles > Pleurodeles waltl. The sequence goes on along the minus strand of NC_090444.1, from coordinate 1,334,847,260 downwards.
GTTTGCGACTCGCAATCTGTGATGTCTTAATTGCGAGTCGCAATTTCAAGTCGCAATTATTGGGAGTCGGGAATGGGTTGCATCGCTATTTGGAACTCCGAAATGGCATTGTAACATACCATTTAGCTTTTTGTGAGTTCGCAAGTAGCGCTTCGACCGATTTGCGACTCGCAAAACTTTCGTACATCTGGCCCTAAAAGTCAATGGATTAAAGCCCCTGTACTTACACTCCAAAATGTGTTGATACAGGGGATGACCTCAAAGGGACTGTTTTAAGTCTAACAGAACCCTTTCAACCCAGGCCTGACTCCAGACATCAGTAGGGGTAAATCAGCCCATTGTGTGAGGCAGGAACACAGCCTATACGAATGTAAGTTTGCCTTGCCTTACTCTCCCTCAGCCCAGGAAGACTATCAATATGCAGATGGATGCCTCTCCTGTCTTGTCACACCTAGCCCCTCCTGTGTTGTGGCTGCCTGAAATGTATACACAAACTGTCACTCTGCCCTGGATGTGGATTGGAGTCAGGCTGTAAAACACACGTTATAATCACAGAGAAATGCCCCCTTTCTGAAAGTGGCATTTCTAAAATAGTCATTTAAAATCCACTTACACCAGTAATCAGGAATGCTCACTACCATTCCAAACACACCAAACATGCCCACACTACTCCTTTCAGATCAGCAATTACCACTTAAAAGTATATAAGGGGATTCCCAATACTAACCTGAGCAGCCCTCACAGTAGCGAAAAACAAAATAGGCTGTTTCTCACTACTAGAACATGTGAAACATAAGAGTACACATCCTACCTTTTACATACACAGCAGCCTGCCCTTAGGGCTACCTATGACCTAACGTAGGGGTGACATAGGTGTAATAAAAGGGGTGTCTAGGCCTTGGCAAGGAGTTTGAATTGCCAAGTCAAGGTGACAGTAAACAGCACATGCAGACCTGAGATAGGTTTGAAAGGCTACTTGTGAGGGTGGTGCAATCAGCACTGTAGGCCCGCTAGTAGCATTTAATTTACAGGCCCTGGGCATATAGTATACCACTTTACAAGGGACTTACAAGTAAATTAAATATGCCAAACATGTGTAAGCCAGTCATACCAGGTTTTAGGGTAGAGAGCACATGCACTTTAGCACTGCTTAGCAGTGGTAAAGTCCCCAGATTCCTAAAGTCAATAAAAAGAGGGTCAGAAAAATAAGAGAAAGGCAAAAAAAAGGTTGGGGATAACCCTACAGAAAGGGCCATTTCCAGTAGCCACATTGTGTGCAATAATAGCAAATGCCCCAAAATGTCTACATGCATCCAGTTTTTCTCCACGAGCAAAATGGGTCCTGTGAAGTGCTAATGCAAAGCTGGTCATTGTATTTGAAGATGTTTACATGACTTAAAGGTTTCCTTACAGGAGAGTTTAAAACTCAGGCCGAGATTTATATTTGCTTTGCACCGAATTTGCTTCATTATTTTTTATGCAGATTTGGTTCAAACCTAACTCCAAATTTATACTTTGGCGCTAGACCCGTCTAGAGCCAAAGATTCGGAGTTAAAGTCATTTTTTGCTAGCAGGAAACTACCTTGCGTCAATGAGATGCAAGGTAGGCATTCTCGGGCAAAAAATGACTCTGAGGCCCTAACGCCTTACTTATCCTCCTGTGCAAAAATGGTGCACGGGAGGGAGGTGGGCCAAAATAATACCGTTAAGCTTGCTTAGCGCCATTATTTAACGCCTGGGTCAGGGCAGGCATTTGGAGACCTGTGGGCCCATTTCCATGGTGAAACACCATTGAATGAGTCCACAGGTGGCCACCCCAGGGACACCCCCACCTGCACCAGCGGGACAGCAGAGGATTGGGGACCCCATCCCAGGTAAGTATTTTGCTTTTTTATTTAAAGTGCCATTGGGGGCCCTGAAATGGGACCCCTGATTGGCACTGGGTGCAATGGCCATGCCCAGGGGACCCTTGTCCCCTGTGCTGGCCATTGGGGTGGTGCGCATGACTCTTATCTTTTGTAAGACAGGAGTCATGTGGTAGGTTTGATTTTGCATCAAGAAATGACGCTAGGCTGGTTACAGGCATTACTCTAACCAGCCTAACGTCATGTTTTGGTGCAAAACCCCTTCCGCCATATCACCGCCCCCACCCGGCTAACGTAATTTTCATTGACGTTAGCCCACCCTTTGCGCCGGCTTGCGCATTCCTTAAATATGGCCCACGGCTGGCGCTGCGGAATGGCGCAAGCCGGGGCTATAGTTTTTTAAGCAAAACTGGGTTTGTGCAGTTTTGCGGCAAAAAGTATAAATCTGGGCCTCAGTATTAGCCAGCACAGAGGACCGTAAAATTGTAATAATAACAAATGCTCCTAACAGCAAACGCTATGGTTATTCATGCTCTGTGTCAATTGGATGGAGTTTTCCCTGTACATGTAAACTTTTTTCTATAAGCTAGTCTAGGTTCGTTTATCCTTATTTGATTTAGTTTGAAGGTTAACAACGACAGGTATCAACTAGAGTGCATTTTGACTATCTTCCCAGAAAGGCACCATAACTTTCATCTGCAGTTCATCTAATGTCCTTTCTGAAAGCAGAAAAAGGCTTGGCTGATTGATTTGTTTCTGAATTATCCTCCTGGCTGTTAAACTCTACAATGCTCCTGGCCTGCTACCTTCTTTAAAACTGTTCTTTCATACCTAAGAAAACTTGAGAACTTGCCCCCGTTGGTCCGGGATGGAAGATGTTGTCTGTATTTAAGGTATTTAGGCCCATATTTATACCAAAAAAATTAGCGCCGGCTAACGCCATTCTGAAGCGCCATGCGGGCGCCGTATTTATTGAATGACGTTAGCCGGCGTTAGCCGGCGTCGCCGTCTGGTGTGCGTTAAAAAAAACGACGTACACCAGGCAGCGCCGGCGTAGGGGGATATGGGGCTTGGGCGTCAAGAAATGGGGCAAGTCAGGTTGAGGCAATTTTTTCGCCTCAACCCGATTTGCGCCATTTTTTTTCACTCCCAACCCCCATAGAAATGACTACTGTCTTAGCAAAGACAGGAGTCATGCCCCCTTGCCCAATGGCCATGCCCAGGGGACTTCTGTCCCCTGGGCATGGTCATTGGGCATAGTGGCATGTAGGGGGGCACCAATCAGGCCCCCCTATGCCACCAAAAAAAAACAAAAAAAATACCTACCTGAACTTACCTTAATGTCCCTGGGATGGGTCCCTCCAGCCTTGGGTGTCCTCCTGGGGTGGGCAAGGGTGACAGGGGGTGTCCCTGGGGGCATGGGAGGGCACCTCTGGGCTCCTTCAGAGCCCACAGGTCCCTTAACGCCTGCCTTTTGCAGGCGCTAAAAAACGGCGCAAAAGCGGCCGTACGTCATTTTTTTTGACCCGCCCACTCCCGGGCGTGAATTTTGCCCGGGAGTATAAATCCGACGCACATGCCTCGGAGTCGATTTTTTAGACGGGAACGCCTACCTTGCATATAATTAACGCAAAGTAGGTGTCCACGCTAAAAAATGACGCTAACTCCATGGACTTTGGCGCTACACGCGTCTAACGCCAAAGTATAAATATGGAGTTAGTTTTGCGTCGAAATTACGTCAAAAAAAGCAACGCAATTCCGGCGCAAACGGATTATAAATATGCCCCTTAGTCATTATTCAACTTAGTTCATATATTTCTTTAAAAATAGGTAACACTGCTGTGGCTGCAGCAGATGTAATCTGAGTCATCAGAGGGAACTTCAAGTGTCACATAAAAGGCCACCACACTGTCCTCACAACGGCGCTGAAAAATTCTTACATTTTGACGTGTTTCGAGTAAGACAGTTTGCTTGAGCTCTGCCACCTGTGACATCTTTTTTCATAGTGTTTTAGCTGACATTGGAAACCACACCTTTGCATGCAGTGTTTTTTTTATATGGTGATGTCCATCCGAAGGCTTTCATGTGTTACATCAAGGACCCCTGGTGTAGAGTCTTTGCTATGACGATGCATGTTCCTCCGTGTATTATCATACACTTGTTTGTAGCTGATCTGTATTAACGAGGATTGCCCTCAACTTTGTTATAGCATCACCTGGACTATTTTCCAGAACGAAGTTTCTTTACTGATATTTTCACAACACAGAGTTGACGTACTCCTCTACTAGTGGCAAACTTGGGGATGTTGGGGGCAAAAAATATATTAAGATGTAAGCAGCGTGTGTTATTCTTTATCACGTTATGCACTATTTTAAGGTTGTATTCCATCACCCACCTTTCCACTCTCTGGGTGTGGAGTGGACTGTCACAGATTGTTAGAAGAGCTTGATGATTCATCAGGATGGTGAAAGAGTTGTCATAAAACGTCTGAGGGCGCTCACAGGCCCACACAGTACTCACACCTTCCTTCTAAACCTATAAGGCCCCCTTTCTACTTCTGTCAAGCTCCAACTAGCATAAAATATTGTTCTCCTCACTGTATTACAGCGTGGTTTATGCTGATCTGGTTTAGCTCCCAGGCCTAACATAGATTGGGGTTGAAATATGCCATAATGGTCGCTAATGCTAAATAATACTTTATTTTATTAAATGTAGTCTGACATTCCAGTAACTAGGAGTTGAAAAAATTGAATATTTTTCCCCTGGCATTACAAACATTATTTGCATGAAAATGAAGGGCCAGAGTTACGACCCTGTCACGCAGTGCTGCACCCAAAGTTGCTGCACTGCAGGGCATGGAGAGAGGAGGAAAGCACAATATCTACAGAGATATGGCACTCTCCTCTCTTCTCTCTAACACTGGTGCACAATCAGGCTGCCAAGACCCATGCACACACCTTTGCATCATAGTGCAAGTGAGTCTGCGCGAGTCTAACATGTGTTTTGTACTGGAAGAGTACCTTTAGAACACAAAATACTATGGTTAGACAAATTGTAAAATGTTTCCTATTTCGTACGTCTGATGAACAGTGCAGAGCACATGCACAGTCGGAAAAGGAAGAAGAAATAAAAGTATTTCTCTTTTTAATTCCTGCTTCAAAGTGGTGTTATATTTTGTCACAAAACTCTGTCTACTGATATCATCATCATCAAAACGCTTTATTCGGTATGAACATTATCAACCATATAAATAAATGAACAACACATCACATAAATACAAGATTCATTAGGCCAATATGTATATCCCCTCATGTCCTCCTAAGCAAATTTACACATATAAAAGATTACAGTCCAAAATTCATTAAAAGAATAATAATTCAACAAAGTTAAAAGTATAAAATCATTTAAAAATACTCTAGATTGTTCCGCCAGGTTATAGCTCCCTTAAGAAAAGCCCGCACCCCCGCCACACCATCGCATCAGAAGCCATACGCAGCCTCAAAAAAGCTGGGCAATATTGCACAAAACCCCGAGGCCTCAATAGTGGAAATAAAAAACGACATCTAAAGGGAGCAGAAAAGTCACAGAACAAAGTAAAATGAATTAAAGCCTGCAGAGACACTCCATCACAGAAGCATAGTTTTATGGATTTTTCATCATCCCTTACAGATTTTTTCCTTAGATTCTCCTCCTTCCTCTTAGTCCCCAAGATTTTCAGGAAATTCTCCTTTGCCCAGCGTCCATCAGAGCTGGTTAGGCCCTCTGGAGCCTCGAACACATCCGGCCGCCCCAATACATAGGCTTCCTTTCTTATATACATCATCCAGGGAATATCCTTTGCATGATCACAGGCCAAGCAGTCCTGCAGGATCTCTCTATTAAAAAAGGCACACTCATTAGTCCAAATAGAGATCCATAACACAAAGGGAGCAACCTGGATGGTATCTTGTACAAACTCTAGATCCAATTCAAAATGCAGACAAAAGCCAGATGTATTTTGACCAACTCCTAGCACCCTTCTGCAAAAGTGATTTTCCTCTATTGCAGGGGCCCTATTATCCATGTACCCCCAGAGTGGAGCCCCATACAGCAGGACTGGGAGATATTTGAGCCTATAAACTTCAAGCGAGGGCTTAATAGGTTTATTACCCACCCTTGTGGCAAAGTCGAACGTGGCACCAACTATAGCATTGAAAAGCACTCCTCTCCTGGAGATACAAGGTTTCCAGGTGTCTTTGTCATCAAAATTGACCCTAAATATGGAAATTCCTGAACCTTGCTAATTACTTGCTCATTTATCTTCAGCCCCCCCACCCTGCTGAGTGGTTTCACAAAGACCATAAAATGTGATTTCTTTCAGTTTATCTCTAGAGCTAAGGCTGACATGAAAGATTCATAGGCTCTAACTGCCTCACGAAGGCCATTCATAGTACAGGCCATGAGCACTGCGTCATCCGCATAAATCAATACCGGGACACTATTTCCATTAATTTTGGGAGCATCCTTACATCGTTCCACTAGAAAATCTAACCATCCATTAGCATACAAAAGAAAGAGGGTAGCACACCCCCGTTAAGCTCAAATGCATCCGAGCATTCCCCATTTGTCCCAACCCTCACGTTTGCATTAGATCCTAAGTGGAGGTACCGAAGCAACGCCACAGTTTCGGGATCCATACCCAACCGGATTAACCTCTCCCACAGCTTAGTTTGATTTACCTTATCAAAGGCACAGCTAAGATCCATGAATGCAAGATATATAGGCCCATATCTATACTATTTGACGCAAAACTGCGCCGGCGCAGTTTTGCGTCAAAACTTTTACCGCCGGCTAACGCCATTTTGGTGCACCGTGCGGGCGTCAGATTTATACTTTGACGCACGTCGGCGCAAACTACAGGTGGGAGTCATTATTTTTGACGCACACCGCAGCGTCAAATCGTAAAGCAAAACAACGTTAATGCAGCAGAAATGACTGTGGGCCGATTTACGACCCCGCAAACCGGATATGCGCCATTTTTTTACGCAATAGCGTAAAAAAAAAAACGCGAACACCGCCATTACACCAGAGGAGAGCCAAAATGGATCCCAGATGCCACTACAGACCCCGGGAAAATGACAGCAGACCAGGAACCAGCCAGGAGGACCCACACAAGAACCAGGACACTTTTAAGAAGAAAAGATAGTGTTGCTTCAGTGCAGAGGAGCAGGAAATTCTGGTTAAAGAGGTGCGGAACACCAGCACCAACTGTTTGTCACATCAAAGTTGCCAATCAGTAGGAGAGAGGCTATATGGCAACAAATTGTTGACAAGATCAACAGTGTGGCTGAAGTACGCAGAACAGTCATCGAGTGCAAGAAACGCTGGCATGACTGCAATCGCAGGACAAAGGAAAAGATGGGCAGGAACAGGAAGGCAGCACTGCAGACTGGAGGGGGGAGTTCAGCACACCAGGAGGCCCTGGACCACATGGAGGAGATGGTCGCAGCCATCATCCCTGAGGAGATCGTCACAGGGATTCAGGGACAGGACAGCGCAGACTACCAGGAGACAACTCACATGCAGGGTAAGTCTCATGGGAAACTAAAATGCACTAATGTCAACTGTGAGCAGGGGGGATACCGACCACTAAATGCATGGAAGTCATCTAATACATGGAGTGGCATGGGTAAAGGGGCACGGCATGGGGGCATGGCCTGTTCTGAGAAGACCTGGCGCACACCATTACACAACACCAACAACAGTCCCATGGGGGCATGCTGTCATGCCAAAGATGGAGCAAAGGGAAATAGGACACTGATATGATTATCAGGGCAATCCAATGTAACACACATTCCCCAACATCAGCAGGACACATTACCAATGTCAAATCCATATCGGATCATAACATTGCCATGCATAGGATATGCCACATGTCAATTACATCTAAATGGATGTGAAAGATCAGGGATTGGGGCAGGTCCAGATTGTTAAGTGTGCTGCCAGGGCCATCAGTACACCCACAGCCAGTGAAAGGTCTCACCATGAGAATGGATGTAGACGGAGGCTTGAGTAGGAAAAGAAGGTGGCTAGTCTCTATTTGGCATAAACCAACACCTAGAGGCAATGAGGCTGACAAGTCTGATAACTCAATAACATACATGTGACACACAGGTGGGCCATAGGCCTGGAAGAATGCCCATCTGAAGGACTGGAGAAATTAACACAAAACAAGATCACAAAGTGAATTCATCAAAAGTCTGGCACGTCACATCACTCATGCCACAACACACACTAATTGTACCCTGTTGCATTGCAGAGGAAGATGGATCTCCTGCCGAAATGCCTGTCCCAGATTTCCCTGATGACATGGATGATGAGCCGATAAACATTCCCCAGGAGACTTTCCAAAAGGTCCTTGACACCCTCCAGACCCCACCTTCAGTCACAAGGAGGAGCACAGAACAAGCAGCCATCGCAGTGGATCCACCCACGACCCCAAGTGTAAGACCTGTCAGCTACAATACAGCTGAGGACTCAGACAACACTGGCACCAGCTTTGAGAGAACTGTAGTTGGAGTACAGCGGGAGCTGGCCAAGGAGGTGCGGGTGGGGATGCAAACTATGGCAGCCAGCCTTGAGGGGATGCATTCGTGCATGATGTCATCTGCAGATCAGGCAGCAGCTATGCAAGCCCTAACATCCATACTGCAAGGACTACAAGAAACTGTCAAGGAATTCACCACTGCAGTAAGGGAGTTGCCATAACACCTCACACCCCAAACCTTCCACTGCATGCACGAATGCAATCATGACTCCCTCAGGGCCGACCTGGCTGCCAACCATCGTGATGTGGCTGCTATTCTCAAGAACCAGCAGACCCTCCTTGCTGCAGTACTGCCCGTAAGACCTTCACAGGAAGCAGCGACCGGGATGTCTGACTCCACGTCTTCTAACTCTGAGGTGTGTGTTGCCCCTTCACAACCAACAACAACAAGGACAGAGCAGGCAACACACACATCAGAAGAAGAAGACATGGAACAGATCACATTCACAAGGAAAATGACCAGGAAGCACTAGTCCCTGCCACATGGCACACATTTACCAAGGTCCTGCGCTTTGTAACTTGCCAGTCTTGCAACAACTTTACTCAAGCACTGTTCTGCAAACCACTGTATATCTTGTCACCCAGCCCAGTGATTGTCTCTCTCCTACTCATTGCCAAATCCTGTCCCTCTGCACTGTCTGAAACATCAACCCCAGCATGTAAAAAGCATTTCCGTAACCCCTTGTGTTGGATCTCAATGTAAGATGTCACTATAATGGACTCACAATCATGGACAATGTACAGATAGCACTACAGCACGTTTCTATAAATAGCACTTACACAACAAATCTGTCTCTGGGTAATGTGACATATCAACTGTGAAGTAAATAACTGAAATGTGCCTACTGTCAAATTACGTAGCTTGTCAATACAACCGTCCTGATAATATGTAGTCTGAGAATTCTGCACAGTGCCCATGATTGCATCATAATCTGCCCATCCTGAGGGACAAATCTGATGAAGTGGGAAACCATACACCACCATGCTGTGTTGGACAGAAGAATGCTTCCTCAGGGGATAACTAAGTCATCAAATAGTGGCCGCAAAATGTTGTCAACATGCAAAAATAACACAATAAACATGCCACACTAATCTAAGTAAACACTAAAAAACTGCATATATGAAGGTGTCTGAGTTAACATACAAATGGGTAATCATGCCGAACTGTGTCACAAATGATGTATGAGGGTCATGAAGACAAGAATACAAGATTGCCAATGAGAACTCATCTTATAAGGGTGTGCATGATCATCACAATGCAGTCAGACCTAAAACTGTTTCCCCAATAACAAGTCTGGAAGCACTGTTTGTGACTTTCAAAACAAACTTATCAACAGAAACACATTGGGATCCATATTAACTGTGATTGGTGGTTGCAACGAAGGGTCGACACTTTGCAAGGTAGCTCTGGGCTAGCTGCCAATCGTACAGCTCAGTTGGGATTTGTTTGTAGCATAGGACACAGATGTTATAGTACAAAATTGATGTACACTGAATCCAAACCCACGATCAAGTACCATTCAACACATACTATTAACCCCTTAGCTGCTGGGCCTTTCCCCCCCCCAGTGCTGAGCCCTTTTTTGGCTATTTGGGGTAGTTCGCGCTTAGGGCTTCATAACTTTTTGTCCACATAAGCTAACCACGCCAAATTTGCGTACTTTTTTTCCAACATCCTAGGGATTCTAATGGTACCCAGAGTTGGTGGTTTCCCCTGGAGGAGACCAAGAAAATAGCCAAAATACAGTGAAAATTTAGTTTTTTCCAAAAAAATGGGAAAAAAGGGCTGCCGAAGAAGGCTTGTGGTTTTTTCCCTGAAAATGCCATCAACAAAGGGTTTCTGGTGCTGAAATCACTATCTTCCCACCTTTCAGGAACGGGCAGACTTGAATCAGAAAACCAAATTTTTCAACACAAATTTGGCATTTTACTGGGACATACCCCATTTCTACTATATTTGGTGCTTTCAGCCTCCTTCCAGTTAGTGACAGGAATGGGTGTGAAACCAATGCTGGATCCCGGAATGCTAAACATTTCTGAAAACTAGACAAAATTCTGAATTCAGCAAGGGGTCATTTGTGTAGATCCTACAAGGTTTTCCTACAGAAAATAACAGCTGAAATAAAAAAATATTGAAATTGAGCTGAAAACAACAGCCATTTTTCTTTATGTTTTACTCCGTAACTTTTTCCTGCAATGTCAGATTTCTGAAAGCAATATACCGTTTTGTCTGCTGGACTCTTCTGGTTGCGGGGATATAAAGGGCTTGTAGGTTCATCAAGAACCCTAGGTACCCAGAGCCAATAAATGAGCTGCACCCTGCAGTTGGTTTTCATTCTATACTGGGTATACAGCAATTCATTTGCTGAAATATGAAGAGTGAAAAAGAGGTATCAAGAAAACCTTTGCATTTCCAAAATGGGATCAAGATAAGGTTTTGAGGATCAGTGGTTATTTGCACATCGCTGAATTCCGAGGTGCCCATACTAGCATGTGAATTGCAGGGCATTTCTCAAATAGACGTCTTTTTTACACACTCTCTTATATTTGGAAGGAAAAAATGTAGAGAAAGATAAGGGGCAATAACACTTGTTTTGCTATTCTGTGTTCCCCCAAGTCTCCCGATAAAAATGATACCTCACTTGTGTGGGTAGGCCTAGTGCCCGCGACAGGAAATGCCCCAAAACACAACATGGACACATCCTATTTTTTTTTATAGAAAACACAGCTGTTTTTTCCAAAGTGCCTACCTGTAGATTTTGGCCTCTAGCTCAGCCGGCACCTAGGGAAACCTACCAAACCTGTGCATTTCTGAAAACTAGAGACCTAGGGCAATCCAAGGAGGGGTGACTCGCGGGGCTCGGACCAGGTTCTGTTACCCAGAATCCTTTGCAAACCTCAAAAAGTGGCTAAAAAAACAAGTTTTCCTCACATTTCGGTGACAGAAAGTTCTGGAATCTGAGAGGAGCCACAAATGTCCTTCCACCCGGCGTTCCCCCAAGTCTCCCGATAAAAATGATACCTCACTTGTGTGGGTAGGCCTAGCGCCCGCGACAGGAAACGCCCCAAAGCGCAACGTGGACACATCAAAATTTTTTGAAGAAAACAGAGGTGTTTTTTGAGAAGTGCCTACCTGTAGATTTTGGCCTCTAGCTCAGCCGGCACCTAGGGAAACCTACCAAACCTGTGCATTTCTGAAAACTAGAGACCTAGGGCAATCCAAGGAGGGGTGACTCGCGGGGCTCGGACCAGGTTCTGTTACCCAGAATCCTTTGCAAACCTCAAAAAGTGGCTAAAAAAACAAGTTTTCCTCACATTTCGGTGACAGAAAGTTCTGGAATCTGAGAGGAGCCACAAATGTCCTTCCACCCGGCGTTCCCCCAAGTCTCCCGATAAAAATGATACCTCACTTGTGTGGGTAGGCCTAGCGCCCGCGACAGGAAACGCGCCAAAGCGCAACGTGGACACATCAAAATTTTTGGAAGAAAACAGAGGTGTTTTTTGAGAAGTGCCTACCTGTAGATTTTGGCCTCTAGCTCAGCCGGCACCTAGGGAAACCTACCAAACCTGTGCATTTCTGAAAACTAGAGACCTAGGGCAATCCAAGGAGGGGTGACTCGCGGGGCTCGGACCAGGTTCTGTTACCCAGAATCCTTTGCAAACCTCAAAAAGTGGCTAAAAAAACAAGTTTTCCTCACATTTCGGTGACAGAAAGTTCTGGAATCTGAGAGGAGCCACAAATTTCCTTCCACCCGGCGTTCCCCCAAGTCTCCCGATAAAAATGATACCTCACTTGTGTGGGTAGGCCTAGCGCCCGCGACAGGTAACGCCCCAAAGCGCAACCTGGACACATCAAAATTTTTGGAAGAAAACAGAGGTGTTTTTTGAGAAGTGCCTACCTGTAGATTTTGGCCTCTAGCTCAGCCGGCACCTAGGGAAACCTACCAAACCTGTGCATTTCTGAAAACTAGAGACCTAGGGCAATCCAAGGAGGGGTGACTCGCGGGGCTCGGACCAGGTTCTGTTACCCAGAATCCTTTGCAAACCTCAAAAAGTGGCTAAAAAAACAAGTTTTCCTCACATTTCGGTGACAGAAAGTTCTGGAATCTGAGAGGAGCCACAAATTTCCTTCCACCCGGCGTTCCCCCAAGTCTCCCGATAAAAATGATACCTCACTTGTGTGGGTAGGCCTAGCGCCCGCGACAGGAAACGCCCCAAAGCGCAACGTGGACACATCAAAATTTTTGGAAGAAAACAGAGGTGTTTTTTGAGAAGTGCCTACCTGTAGATTTTGGCCTCTAGCTCAGCCGGCACCTAGGGAAACCTACCAAACCTGTGCATTTCTGAAAACTAGAGACCTAGGGCAATCCAAGGAGGGGTGACTCGCGGGGCTCGGACCAGGTTCTGTTACCCAGAATCCTTTGCAAACCTCAAAAAGTGGCTAAAAAAACAAGTTTTCCTCACATTTCGGTGACAGAAAGTTCTGGAATCTGAGAGGAGCCACAAATTTTCTTCCACCCGGCGTTCCCCCAAGTCTCCCGATAAAAATGATACCTCACTTGTGTGGGTAGGCCTAGCGCCCGCGACAGGAAACGCCCCAAAGCGCAACGTGGACACATCCAAATTTTTGGAAGAAAACAGAGGTGTTTTTTGAGAAGTGCCTACCTGTAGATTTTGGCCTCTAGCTCAGCCGGCACATAGGGAAACCTACCAAACCTGTGCATTTCTGAAAACTAGAGACCTAGGGGAATCCAAGGAGGGGTGACTTGCGGGGCTCGGACCAGGTTCTGTTACCCAGAATCCTTTGCAAACCTCAAAAAGTGGCCAAAAAAACAAGTTTTCCTCACATTTCGGTGACAGAAAGTTCTGGAATCTGAGAGGAGCCACAAATTTCCTTCCACCCGGCATTCCCCTAAGTCTCCCGATAAAAATTATACCTCACTTGTGTGGGTAGGCCTAGCGCCCGCGACAGCAAATGCCCCAAAACAGAACGTGGACACATCACATTTTTTCATAGAAAACAGTGCCTACCTGTGGATTTTGGCCTCTAGCTCAGCCGGCACCTGGGGAAACCTAGCAAACCAGCACATTTTTGAAAACTAGAAACCCAGGGGAATCCAAGATGAGGTGACTTGTGGGGCTCGGACCAGGTTCTGTTACCCAGAATCCTTTGCAAACCTCAAAATGTGGCTAAAATACCACGTTTTCCACACATTTCGGTGACAGAAAGTTCTGGAATCTGAGGGGAGCCACAAATTTCCTTCCACCCAGCGTTCCCCCAAGTCTCTCGATAAATATGATACCTCACTTGTGTGGTTAGGCCTGGTGCCTGCGACAGGAATAGATCACACAACGGTCAATGTTGGTCCTTACGTGAGGCAGCTGTTGACCCTGGGGTGATCCATTCCTGACACAGGCACTAGGTGTAGGCACTCAAGTGGGGTAGTGTTTTTATCAGGACAGGTGAGGAGTCACTGGGTGGTAGGAATGTTGTGGATCCCAGCATATTCCTGTAGTTTGTGTGACAGAAATGCGAGAAAAATAGAGTTTTTTTTCAACATTTCAGCTTTGCAGGGTATTCTGGGTAAGAAAACTTTGGGGAATCCACACAAGTCACACCTCTGTGGACTCCCCCGAATGTCTAGTTTCCAGAAATGTTTGGGTTTAGTGTGTTTCTCTATATGGCCGCCGAATCCAGGACCAAAAACACAGGTGCCTGCCTTACAAAACCAGTTTGTTTTGCCATAGACAATTTTGATGTCTCCACAATATGATTTGGGTGGTGGAATTTGGGGCTGAACTAAATTGGTGAGCTCCCAAGAGAGCACTCTCTCTCTGCTTGCCGCCGCATTCACCTGCTCTCTGGGTTGGCCTAACCCACTATTACCCAGTTGCACGAACAACTTGCGAAGGGACAGCAGGACTGTCCTCATCACCTCCCTCATAATGTACTGGAAGAGGAGTTTTCGAATGGGACTCCTCTGACTGAAAAATCACTCCCAGAGTCTGCGCCATTGTCCCATCCCTCAGATGCTGTCTCAGTATCTGATGTCTCAGTCTCTGATCCTATGTCAGAGCGGTCCTCTATAACCCGAGTGCAGGCAGCAGTCATCCATCAAGATGCCATCTCTGCTATTGGCTAAACTGTTGCTCTAAAACACTAGCCTACGTAGACAGTCACAAAATCGATGGTGTGTGTGAGATACGTGCAACAGTAGAGGCCACCTTACCTGCGCTTCTTCCCTCAATCAGCACGTACTTTCAAGACACTCAAAAAACACCTTGTCACATACCATTCGTCACAGTCTTTAGCACCTCCTGCGCCCAGTCCAACAATCATTATTGGTGCTCCCACTCCCTCCTCCTCGGATTCCCTCATTACCACCCAGCAAAAGTGCCCTTCATCTCTCCATAGACTTTACTAATGTACTCAGCTATTTACATAAAATACAGATGTGCTCTTTGCAGTAGGCATATAAACCTTCTGCGCTTCTTTATGGCACTAAAACTGCCACTAGACAAGTCGGACCCTTTTCCCCCCAGGGAAACCACACACATATTGACAAAAGTGATGTATATATGACAGCCAACCACCTGAAACTCAACTCAAGCAAAACCGAAATAATCCTCTTTGGCCCTCACCAAAAAAACCTGGGACCCCCCATGGTGGCCCACCACGCTAGGCCCTGCACCCACCCCGCCAACTACGCACGCAACCTCAGCATCATCCTAGACTCCTCCCTCTCTATGACCCAACAAATCAACGCTCTTACCTCCTCTTGCTTCAACAAACTCCGTATACTGAAAAACATTCAAATGGATCCCCACAGAGACCAGAAAAACTGTCACTCACGCACTCATCAGCAGCAGGCTTGATTACAGAAACGCCCTCTACGCCGGCACCACTCTAAAACTCAAGTGCAAACTACACGCATCCAGAACTCAGCAGCACGACTCATCCTCGACCTCCACCGACACGAACACATCTCTCCACACCTCAAATCCCTCCACTGGCTCCCCATTGACAAAAGGATCACCTTCAAGATCCTCATCCTCACACACAAATCACTCCACAACACAGGCCCTGCCTACCTCAACGAGAGTCACCTTCCACACCCCCACACGAAACGTCCGTTCAGCTGACCTCTCTCTCGCCTCTGACCCCCGCATCAAACACACCACCACCGGGGGCAGATCCTTCTTCTACATTGCACCCAAAACATGGAACGCACTCACAACCCACATTCGCAAGACCCAAAACCTACTTCTTTTCAGGAAGGGCCTCAAAACCTGGCTTTTTGAACAGTGAACCTCCTAGCCCCTTTCCCTTCCCCCCGTCCCCCACTCCAGCGCCTTGAGACCCTCACAGGTGAGTAGCGCGCTTTCTAAATCTCTTTGATACAGATCTACCTATATATATATATATATATATATAAATATATATCTACATAGATATATCCATGTACCTAGATATATCTATCTACATAGATATATATATATAGATATATACATATATATTTTTTTAGTTGTTGTATGGTTTCCTTGGGGGCCCTACAACATCTAAAAAAAAAATTGCCCCCACAGGGGGTCACCCTGCCCACGGGCGACCCCCTGTCATTTCATTTTTTTTTTTTTTTCTTTTTTTTTAAAAAAAAAAAAAAATCCCCTGGGGGGGGCGCGATCGCTCTCCCCCCCCCCCCCCCCCCAGGGGGCACCTACCTTTTTTTTTTTTAAGAAAATTATGCCGGGGGGGGGCGGCCCGTTTTCCGGGGGGGGGCGCCCCCCAAAAGTGAAATCCCTGGTGTCTAGTGGGGTTTCCTGGCCCCCGATCGCAGCTGTGCACTGCGATCGGGGGCCAGAAACAGTTTCAGAAGGCCTCGTAAGAAAGGGGAGAGTCTCCCCTTTCTTATGAGGCCTTTTCAAAATGTTTCCTGACCCCCCCGATCGCAGCTGTGCTGCGATCGGGGGAGCCAGGAAACCTGAAAGTGCCCCAGGGGGCACCTACCTTTTTTTTTTTTTTAAGAAAATTATGCCGGGGGGGGGGCGGCCCGTTTTCCGGGGGGGGGCGCCCCCCAAAAGTGAAATCCCTGGTGTCTAGTGGGGTTTCCTGGCCCCCGATCGCAGCTGTGCACTGCGATCGGGGGCCAGAAACAGTTTCAGAAGGCCTCGTAAGAAAGGGGAGAGTCTCCCCTTTCTTATGAGGCCTTTTCAAAATGTTTCCTGACCCCCCCGATCGCAGCTGTGCTGCGATCGGGGGAGCCAGGAAACCTGAAAGTGCCCCAGGGGGCACCTACCTTTTTTTTTTTTTAAGAAAATTATGCCAGGGGGGGGCGGCCCGTTTTCCGGGGGGGGCCGCCCCCCAAAAGTGAAATCCCTGGTGTCTAGTGGGGTTTCCTGGCCCCCGATCGCAGCTGTGCTGCGATCGGGGGCCAGGAAACCGTTTCAGAAGGCCTCATAAGAAAGGGGAGACTCTCCCCTTTCTTACGAGGCCTTCTGAAACTGTTTCTGGCCCCCGATCGCAGCTGTGCTGCGATCGGGGGCCAGAAACAGTTTCAGAAGGCCTCGTAAGAAAGGGGAGAGTCTCCCCTTTCTTACGAGGCCTTTTCAAAATGTTTCCTGACCCCCCCGATCGCAGCTGTGCTGCGATCGGGGGAGCCAGGAAACCTGAAAGTGTTTCCTGGCCCCCGATCGCAGCACAGCTGCGACCGGGGGCCAGGAAACACTTTCAGGAAGGCCTCGTAAGAAAGAAAGGCTGCTTCCTGCTTTCATGGGGAAAACACCTTTGCAACGTCAGCGCGCCTCACGGCGCGCTGACGTCACAAAGGGGCGGGTGGGGGGCGGGGGGAGACGCACCCGAGGATTTATTAATGCCCTTCCTGGTGTCGGCCACTGGTCGTGACCCGCACCAGGGAGGGTGTGTGGGCGTCGGCCAGTGGCCGACGCCCGCACTTAAGAGGTTAAGGGTTAACCAAATATTTATTAAATTCTAATCACAGATGAGGAAACTGAGGGAAAAATCTTACCTACCCTAATCTACCCTGACTACTCATTACCCACAACTGTCCCTAACTAACGTGAACTACACTTACTTATCACATGTAACAAAACGTTCTAAACATCTACTACCGCCCCCCTTATGAGGTGGGACACATGGAGGACAACACATACTAACCTAAACACATACTATCCTATCCTATACAAATATATTTTTTTTTGTATTTTTGGGGGATTTTTTTTTAAAAAAAATGGGTTTTTATTTTTTATTTTTTAAACACACAAGAACCCCAACAAAGCCCCCCATCCACCCACCCACCCACACATGTAATAAGTAAAAATAGAAACAAGCAGGGCCCCCCACCCCCACCCACTAACACTAACTAAACTAACAGCCTATACTAACCTAACAGTAAGCCCCCTAAGCCCACTAACTATAAGAACAAGGAAAGAGGAGGGAGGGGAGGGAATCATGTCCATAGCAAAAAGTCTAGAGGTTGGCCCTCCAGAGGGTCCTCTTAATGGACTTAACCCGCCGGTTAATGTGCCGCACATCCCGGCTCAGGTGGCTCAACTTGTGCAGCACTTTGTCCATCTTACGATCCATTTGGTTGAAGGCTGCAGGGTCAACAGATGGAGCAGTGGCAGTCTGGGTACCGGTGGAGGAAGTTTGTGTGGGTGTGGTGCCAGGCCTAGTGGGCTGTCCTGCACCGGTGGCAATGCTGGGGCCTGGAAGTCCAGCAGATGTCGGACCAACAGTGGCAGCTGTGGGTGGGGCCACCTGGCTTGGATTGGTGGTTGTACTGGTGGTGGCTGTGGTGGGCAAAGTAGGCCCACCCTGTGGGAAAGCTCTCCATGCCCTTGGAGGCCCGTTCACGGCGATATCACCGGGCCATCCTCCGGAACCCCGACTCCACCAGCAGGATGTGCTGATATCGCATGGCCTGGCGCTGAAATTCACGGACCTGGTCTGGAGTCATGTTAGCAGCTGTGAAGACAAATGCAGATATTCTACATTAGTAACTGCATTGTGTGAAATGGCACAGCAAGTTTATCAGACATTACATGTACTGTACTTGTAACAGCTCATATCACAATGCAGATCATTGAATGTCCCTGAGGAAGTACATGGCAGGCCAGACTACAAAGGTCACATCGCACATAGCACATCCATAACCTACAAGATGGGTAACAACTGGCTTTGACTTGTAATCTGAGTTCTGGCAGTTATCAGCTAAGAAACATGCTGCATATCCTCCGCCAAGACCTGGGCTACAAATGTCAGTGTACGGAAAGCAAAACTAAAGCCACATGGTCTGCAAGTTGTAACTGGACTTGCCAGTATAGTACCAAGTGCCAAACCTGAGTGTGAATACTAGTTTGCAACCAAACCGTCACTTATTCACATGTATGTGTAACATACTGGTAGCATCAGTACTAGGTACCCCATTCACAAACCCATGCCCGTGTTTGAGGTTTGGGGGGTGGATAAACAACTATAATTTGCCAACAACATGTACACCGAGGAGTGTATAGAAAACTCCACACATGTTTGTCTTTACAGACACACCACAGGTAAGGTCTATCTACAATCAGGAGTCAGCAAACCCTAGAGCACTCATAGGGTCAGACATGTCAGGAAATGCAGAACTTGGTACACAACATATACTTCCAGTGAGGCCTGACTTACATCAGACACAGTTGCTAGAACACCCATGATCATGAATTGCATGCACACCTAGGCCATTGCACTCAAGTACCACATACTTGTAGCACTACATGTGGAAGTACATGCTGCTAGGAGGTTCTACCTACTGTTTCAAAATTACGTAGGTAAATAGGGAAGCAGATGTCTATTGGAAAGCTATTTGATGTATCAATCTTAGAGAATGTGGGTCTGACAGGCTGACTAAATCGGGTCTGACTTCTATTGCGACTCTTGGTGATACAAGTGTCATAAACATGACTAACCCCTGTACTCACAGTGGGGCCTACAGGAATGGCCTACAATCCCTACATGATACCATTGGATACGCATTGGCCAACTCAAAACATGTGAGAACTGCATTCCCACTCATGGAACAAGAGAAAAGCTTGCCCAATGCATCACACCTTGCTATGCATCCAACTATGCGTCCAACTCACACGAATCCATAACCAGCTAACACAACACATAACAGACATATCAACACTTACTGGAGTGGTTGGGGTCCTCAAATGTCGCCACATCTCCCACAGTGTAGGGTGCCGGTCCACCTGTAAGGTATGGAAGGAAGAAATGTGCTCAAAATCTGTGCACAGCGCAATAAATTCATAAACATATAAAATGTGTAGGCTGAATAATATGGCAGCCATTCAGACATGATGGTACTACATCTGATATATCACGGCCAACTTGTACATAGCATGGGTCTCCTG
This sequence comes from Pleurodeles waltl, assembly GCF_031143425.1. Taxonomy (NCBI): domain Eukaryota; kingdom Metazoa; phylum Chordata; class Amphibia; order Caudata; family Salamandridae; genus Pleurodeles; species Pleurodeles waltl. The sequence continues at coordinate 1,334,827,397 of NC_090444.1, read as the reverse complement.
TGACAGTTACACATATATCTGCACACATACATTGGCCCTAACTATCATGTGGTTGCAAATATGCCCCGTAATTGGTGAGCAGTAAAAAATATGGAGAGTAATCGTCTCATCATGTGCATCCAAGAGAGACATCCAAAGCCTGGTTACTTGAGGACTGCATTACCAGTCAAACATGCCTTGTGGCCATGACACATTTATTGCACATAGGTCCGATGTACAGAGGGAGGGGCAGTGACTTTTGTAAGCCATCCTGTTGTTACAGTTTATTCAATTGATGTGGCCCAGCTATGGTGTTTTGCACCAACCATGGAGATGTGAGGCCATGTGCATACACTTGGACTGCCATCCATATTTGGATTGTGGCACAACTAACTCCAACAAACATTCTAAGATGTTAGCTGAGGGCACCTTACACCTTTTCACAATGTTTTCAAATCCAGAACTGACAAGTATCCAAAAAGATCAAGGAACACAATAATCCCACACATTGATAGTACTTCCATGAACGCTTTCTTTCCACACTCACCAGACTCACATGAGACATATGTCTGAGCCACTTTGTTATTATCAATTGACGTGAAGGTAGCACTCATTTTCTGCATCATGTAGTGATTCTAAAGTCAGTCTAGCAATTGCGTCAACAAAGTTGGCCTAAATGTTGGTATACCTGTACTTCTCTGTCAATAGTACCCTATATAGACATGATTGGCTCCTATTTTGTTAGCTTTTCTGACAAAAAGGCCGCACCAATTTCCTTCATGGAAAAGTAACCTGTAAGTTTGCTGAGCACGTGCTACCCGACAGCTAGCAATTGTGATCCTTGCCATAGTGCATCAATTATCCCTTTATATTTCCCCAGCATTACACACAGTCAGCAAGTTAGCTGGCAGACATTGTACTAATCCACTTATGTCACTACAGAGCATTTAATCGTGCACATTAACATGATTCGTACTCACCAACAGTGCCACCAATCATGATTCCCAGGTGGTCCAAGAGATCCTGCTTCCTGGTGATGAGGTCAGCCCACCGGTGCTTCAGCTGGTGGTCACTCCTCTGGCTGGCATACACACGATGCAGGTGATGCAGCACCTTTCCCCACCGGATTCTGCGTGCCTCTGTTGGATACCCCTGTATCACCCTGCCTGGATCATGAGCGGCAAGAAATGCGTCACAAGCCAGATGAACCCCCCCCAACTCCTCTTCCCCCATTCTGCCAAGACGTGGCCTACCATACTTGGAAGTGAAATGGAGTAGGGGTAAAAGAAATAAAAAGGGGAAAAGGGGGAAAGTAGGTGTACAAAGACAGAAAAAAAGTAAACCTAAACACTAAATGAGCCCAACTATCCCCAAACTAACACTACCCACAATAGACTCCCACAAACAACAAAAACACACGATAAATGGACAAATGTAGACAAAACACAGTAGTACAGTATACAGCAACAATATTTATTTCACAAATTGACAAAACAGATAGCACACAGGACAAAAACAGCACAAAATCTCAGGACAACACTCTCTACACAGCCACACAGTCTAGAAGGATCATAGACTGCAAAGAGAAAGTGAAAGTACAACCACTGTACATGATCTGTAAACAGGATATCCTATTACATCACTTCCTGTATGAAAAGTCCCACCTTTTTCGCGTTATGCGTAATTTTTTGTTTACCAAACCTGTATTTGCGTCATTTTTTTTGACGCACAGAAGTGAAAATTAACCCACATCCACATAATAGTACATGGACTGTACAAATATCTGGATGCGGGCTAAATTTCACTCCTGTGCGTCAAAATAAATTACGCAAATACTGTTTTGGTAGTCAAAAAATGACGCATAACGCTAGGGATGTCAAAATTTCAGTGCATTAACTGGTTTTGGGCATTTTTACTTATTTTTGGTTATGTTACATTTGGGACACATCAGAGATAGGCTGATTGAAGACAGTATGGTGTTGATGGTGTATGTTCACATGTGTGACATCATACTGCAGCGGAACATGATCCACTACTCCCTTCACAGTATTTTTACGGTTGGCTGACGCAATAGATGGTCAAAAGTGTGGCCTACATATATGTGTTGCACAAATTGGGCATGTTTGGCATAAAGAGAGGATAGAAATGTGACGCACATATGTACAATACCTAAATGCCTTTGGCTCAAATTGTGTGCTTTGGCAACTAATGTATTTGTTGACCAAGTGTGTGTGTATCACATGAAGCATATTTGTACATATGCTTGTATGAATGTGACGTCCATGTGTCCAATCCTTAGATGCAAGTCATATTGGAAATGAGCGAGGGCATGTGTTAGTTATACATGTAACAACACCCGTAAAGTGTACTTCCAAGTTTTAGGGTCACGTAGAAACCACATGTGACATAGCATGCACCAGATGGATGGCAGACGCTTGTTCATGTCAATGGTCCACATTATCTACATCCTATGTCCTACAGTATTGGTAAGAGCTTCCTAGGCACTATTTGGTGAATCCCACAGTGAGTCATACACATGCATTGAGGAAGTGGGTACCATGTTGTTTGCACAGACAGACAAGGGTGAATCTCAAATGTATGATGACACCACAGTTGAGGCCATAGAAGTGAGCCCCAACTATCAAGTGGCTGTGGTGGACCAGCATACAAGACAGCACGTGTCCACTTATTTCCAGTGATCAATTGCACATAGGTGTCTTGTTCATGTGTGTGGTCCAATGATGATCCTGTATATTTTTTGGGGTGTAATTTGTCACAGTTCGGTCCAGGACTCATCATGAGTCATTGGTAGCTATTCCTGTATCTACTGGGTATCCTTGGTTGATCAATGTGAGTAAAGTGGATGTGGACATGTGAACCAACATGTGGATGGTCCCAACCTGTCACTAAAGACGTGTAATGAGACAGTCAACAGGGCAACCTTGGTGTGCTGAGTGAGATAATGTCTCAGGTGTCATGTTCCAGCAGGTGTCATTACAACATTTGTACACAGGTTGGCCTATGCCCTTCCCACTCCATCTGGGAACATCATAGCCTCTGTGTTGATTATTCTCGCAGCTATTCACCACACACGGCCCATCACTATGTTGTGCGCACTGTGATTCTGTGTGTGAACTGTCATGGTCCTGACATTTGTGTATTATTCATGGACATTATCAGAGGTTGCTGGTTGTGCTGAAAGCCCCGTACCCAATCCCTGCCTATGGCACTGGGACACTGTTACACTTTGTCATTCATGCATAAATGCAACCCAGACAAGGGATGGGCCATGAATTTTGCTTTTCCAAGAGGATGTAACTCAAATGGTACAGTTAAAAGGCAGATGAAGCTATACAATGTATTTGTGTATGCATAGAAGAAGCCCATGCCCAATACCCCCTGATGAATGAGAGGTTTGCTAACGCAAGTGTGGTACATATGTAGACACAGGGATACTTTAGTGTGACGCACAGACAGTTGCCAGTCAGGCTGACTGAATGCAAGGTGATTCAGGATCCAGCTACTTGAAAAGTTACATAATCAGTGGTCTGACTGAGACTGTTTGGAGGACAAACTAGACAGTTGACATGTAAAACTGTGTATGTCCTGTGTTTTTGAAGGTGACAAATGAACCCAGTGGCTGTGTTACACGGCTTAATTAGTATCAATGCTTAATGGTTTATTTGACATAATGGCAACTCCTATGCTGTTCCAGGCATCAGCAGGGGCAGTGCTTTTTGAAATGGGTGGTGTGCATGGAGGTGATCACAGGTGTGGGCTGCATCTGTTTCTCACCAGTCCTGTAGGTGAGACTTGCATTCTAAGGGCTGACAGACATTTTCACAGGGGAAGCAATCTACATGTGCTAACAGGGCTTTGAAACTAGAAGACAGTGTATAAATTGACCTGACGTCCTTGCAGTCAGATGTTCTATGACAATGGCATACCATAGGAAAGGGTATAGCACACTGGTTTGCTAATGTTGGTCTGTGTGTGTAGAGGAGGGAATATCAGGGTACACATCTTAGTATTCCAGGGACCTCTTCCGACAGGTGGGTTGTGACCAGGTGCATGGGTGTGTCAGGAGTTAGGAAATGGGCTGACATGTACATGGAATGTCATGTGTGCAATGCTGCTCATATGTGTGGCACTTGTGCTCTCTCTGTTCTGCTTCTATGGGACTCTGGTCACAGATATTCCTTGCAAATATTGGATGCAGTTGGACTTACTGCTGTCAAGCGTCTGGTCAGGCATTCCTGTTACTGATGCCAAAGCACATTGACTGCCTCATGTATGAGGCTTGTTTTCCCCTTATTGAGTGATGGTGTCTTAGTTGTGTGCCATATGCTGCGTTGGACCTTGATTTCAACATGTATGTGTGAAATAGTTGTGATCCTCTGCTATTGGCCTTCAAAGGAGAAATTTACATGATATGTCATTAAGAGTGTGTGTTTATGTGACCATTGTATGTTAGGCATCACATTAGCTCTAGGATGTTCTGTGTCCTACTCAGTATCTCAGCAATGCTCCATGAGGCAACACTCTTATTCTGATAAGTAGAGATTAAGGTGTGCAAAAAGGAATAGGCAGACCATGATATCGTGATTAGAATAAGTGTTTATTTAAATTTGTTAACTAAAGTGGTGAAGGTGATCATATTCAAAATAAATTGTTGACGATCTGTTGCCGCCTGCGTATACCAGCAGCCGTGTTATGTAGTTCCCCCTCCTGTTGCAGGCCAGCATCCTCCTCTTCCTCCTCTTCAGGCATGTGTGGCTCTGGTTCCAGGAGGGGAATGTTTCTTTTGATGCAAATGTTGTGCAAAATTGCACATGTGAGGATGATCCTACAGACCATCTCCGGGGAATATAGGAGGGTACCACCAGTGATGTCGAGGCACCGGAACCTTGACTTGAGGATGCCGAAGGTCCTCTCGACAATGCTGCGTGTCCTCCTATGGGCGTCATTGTAGGCACGCTCTGCAGCAGTACTTAGGTTGCCAAATGGTGTCATAATTCATGGCTGGATGCCATACCCCTGATCAGCTGCAAGAGAAAATGATTGGGATCATGTTGATGTAGCTGGCACTATTGAAATGACCTTTCATGGCAGTAGTTGTCTTGTGTTGTCTGTGACTCTTTTGTGTAATAATGTGGCATCCTATGCTTGTAGGATGTACCATCTGCATTGTGTTGTTTCCTTGGCAGAACAAGTGTTTGTCTGCTAACTATTTGTCAGCATTATGTTTTGGGATTTGCAGTACAGTGTGCCCTCCCTAGCATTGTGACTTGTGATACAGGTGTCCGTGTGTCTTCACTGGGGGTGAGATGATAGTTCCATGCACAGTTAAAATTGATAGTGTTGTTAACACGTTCATATCAATGTACCCTGGACATCCCATACCTTGATGGATTAATGTAAAGGTCATTGGGACACTTACATTTTGCAAGGTGACATTTGGGCAACCCACTCCACACGTTGTGATCTTTGACGTTTTAACATTAGGCTGTTCAGTAATTTCCAATGTGTGACAGGTTCAATGGTGACCTAAGGCTAGTGATGTCAAGACCTCAGTATGTTCCTGTTCACATGTTGCTGTGGTAGTGTATGTGTTGTGTGTCCTAGAGGGTTGCTGTGCAGTGTGTATATAAGTAGGTTTTTGTACTTACCAACAAGTAGTCCATTGCCATACCGTCCATCCTGGAAGTGTTAATTGATGGTGCAGTGACGGAAGATGAATGAGTCATGTACAATCCCAGGATATTTAGCCACGATGTTGGTGATCAATCCCTGGTGATCGACTATGGCCTGCACATTGATGGAATGTGTGTGCTTCCTGTTGCGGTAGAGGTGTTCAGTTGCAGCAGGTGGCACAAGGCGTACATGTGTGCAGTCGATTGCATTAAGGACGTGTGGGAAGCCACTGATGAGGTAGAACCCCTGTTTTGTTTCCTGCTGCTTCTGCAGTGTGTTAGGGAAGCAGTTTGGCGGGGTCTCAGTCCAATGATGGCATCCAGTACTTTGGGCAAAAAGGCGGAGAATGATGGTTGTGATATTCTGGCAACCAGGGCACCAGTTGTTTGGAAAGAGCCACTTGCCAGCATATGAAGTACGGCAAGCAGCTTGGTTTCTGTTGGTATGGTGCGGTACCTCTGGATGATGTCGTGTTCCCTGAGGCCCTGAAGGATGGTTCTGGGGTGGAATATCCTCTCCTGCCTTCTGCGCTGCCTTTGGGGTCCCTGCTGGTGTTGTTGTAGCTGTTGTTGTTGCTGCTGGGCTCTGCGTCTGCGTGCACGCCGGATTAGAATCACCTCCATGGCTCCCTGTTGCTGCTCTGCTGTTTGTTCTGTGAGTTCTGATTAAATACAGGTGTGTTTGCCCCATTTTAATTTTAATGCCTGCCCTGACCCAGGAATTAATTTTTTACGCAAATCGGGCTGTGCGTAATTTTCTGGCTCCGCCTCTCGGCCGTGCGTCATTTTTGCCCGAAAGCATAAATACGAAGCACAGCCGTTTAAGCCATTTTTTGGACGGGAACGCCTACCTTGCATATAATTAACGCAAGGCGGGTTGCCGCATCAAAAAAATGACCCACATGGCGGAATTTTGTCGTCCGCGGGCTCAGGCGTCAAAGTTTAAATGCGGGGCAACATTTGCGGTGATTGTGCGTCAAAGTTTTTGATCACAATCGGCGCAGACGGAGTATAAATATGCCCCATAGTGCCTTTCCTGGCTTGTGTATGTTTCCCAATCACCATCAACAGGTTTAGACACAGTTCCTGGGTACCAAGCCCTTCCCTAAAGCCATACTGTACCCGGCTCAAAATTTAATTTTCAGCTATCCAAGCCTCAATGCACCTTCAAATTATCCGGCCCAAAATGTTGGCCGAAGAGTCAAGGAGAGAAATAGGGCGATATGACTTGGGATCATTTCGGTCCCCCTTTTTGAACACGGGAAAAATACAAGCCATTCTCCAAGTGGCAGGGATTTCAACACTAACCGCTGCATTAAGGACATTTAGCAGGATGGGCGCCCATAGCTGGGGACAAGATTTATACAGATCCATAGGAATTGTGTCTGGGCTGGGAGCTTTATTGCTAGCTCTGTCATGAAGCGCCTCCCTTACCTCGTGGAGTGTGAATCTGATAGCTAAAATTGGGTGATCATCATGTTGTTTACCCCAATTATTTCCTAAAGAATGCCCCTGAAAGATTCTGCAAAAATTAATCATCCAAACCTCAGGGGCAATATTACAGCCCAGGCCCTCAGATGTTTCTGTTTCAAAGAAACCACTGTTTACAACCTTCCAAAACAGGCCAGGGTTCTTGTGATCTACTGCAAGCTCCAATTTCTCCCAGGCTAGCTCCTTGTGCTTTAGCTTTCTTGCCCTCAGGACACTTTTATACTGAGCCCTCACAGCTCTAACATGGTCCTTACCTCTGGGGTGCTGATTTAAGGCCTTCCTCAGAGTTTTCTTAGCCTCATAGCAGGGCTTACTAAACCATCCACCCTTATGCTTATGGTGGGACTGAGCAGGTAGAGCCAAGCAATCTTTAAAAGTTTTGTTCACTCTGAGCATCGCATCCATAACTTCCCCTGGACTGGGAGTCTCTGCCAGAAGTATACCTGTAATCAAGTTTAGGTTATCACCCACCACCCTTACTACTAGTTGCTGGATATTGACCTGTCTCCAACCAACTCTCCTGCCCTGGTCTTTTATCCTCACCGAAACTGTCCCTCCCGGTCCTGGTTTATGTAGAGCCGCTGGAAAATTGAAGAGGACCGTGAGGGGGTTATAATCACTAAGGTGCTTCTTTACCACCTCTCCACCAATAACCACATTTTTTAAAGGTGGGAGACTCAAAAATATAATCAATTGTTGTACCAGCCCCTCTGCCTACAAAGGTTGGGAACTGATGTGTACCTACCACTTTAATATCACAAATATTCAGAAGACCCATATTCCTAGGCCCTTAATCAAGTCCCTGCCCCTGGGATCCTGTGCTCCCTCAGCTGAACAAACCTCATGATCCAACTCAAAAGGATTTACCACTGTGTTATGCCATCCTATCTTGGCATTAAAGGGGCATATTTATACTCTGTTTGCGCCGAATGTGCGTCAAAAAATTTTACGCACATTCGGCGCAAACACTGCCCCATATATATACTTTGACGTCCAATGCAGCGGGCGTCAAAGTTCCACCATGTGCGTCATTTTTTAGAAGGGCGAACCAGCCTTGCGTTAATTATATGCAAGGTAGGCGTTCCCTTCTAAAAAATGACTTTAAGGCATGTGCCCCATATTTATACTGTGACGTCATTTTGACGCACAGGAGGGGGCAGGCCTTAAAAAACGGCGCCCAGCCTGATGGGCGCCGTTTTTTAACGCCTGGTCAGGGCAGGCGTTAAGGGACCTGTGGGCTCGGAAGGAGCCCAGAGGTGCCCTCCCATGCCCCCAGGGACACCCCCTGCCACCCTTGCCCACCCCAGGAGGACGCCCAAGGATGGAGGGACCCATCCCAGGGGACTTAAGGTAAGTTCAGGTAAGTATTTCTTTTTTTTTTTGTGGCATAGGGGGCCTGATTTGTGCCCCCCTACATGCCACTATGCCCAATGACCATGCCCAGGGGACATATGTCCCCTGGGCATGGCCATTGGGCAAGGGGGCATGACTCCTGTCTTTGCTAAGACAGGAGTCATTTCAATGGGGGTTGGGAGTCAAAAAAAATGGCGCAAATCGGGTTGAGGCCAATATTTTGCCTCAGCCTGACTTGCCCCATTTTTTGACGCCCAAGCTCCATTTTCCCCTACGCCGGCGCTGCCTGGTGTGGGTCATTTTTTTTACGCACACCAGTCCGCAGCGCCGGCTAACGCCATTCAATAAATAAGGCGCCCGCATGGCGCTTTGGAATGGCGTTAGCCGGCGTTAAATTTTTTTATGCATAACTGCGTTGGCGCAGTTGTGCGCCAAAAAGTATAAATATGGGCCAAAATCTCCTGACACAACAGCACAGAATTCCAACCCCAAATCCTCCATTCTGCACTTCAGTATCTGGAGAACTGAGAAAAGGACCCTGATTTGGCACCCCAAGTCCCAAACAGCGTTATAGAAATTTACCAAGAGGACATTAAATTGATTAGTAAAAACTAATAAGACAATCAGTATACCCTGATGGTTACAATTGATTTGATACGCTCTCGCTTTTTTAGTGAATCGGATTTGGGTAACAAGACCACCTTTGGGGCGGCCCCCATGGGGCTGAGCAGCCGGGACTGCAAATCTGTGATATCCATCCCAGGCTGCCTGCCCATCCCACAAGGGTTCTTGAAGCAAAATTAAATCTTACTGAGCCAGACACCTTGTCCATTCCTGGTCTAATAACTTTGTGTCATACCCTGCAACATTCCGTGAAATAAGACAGCACTTTGTGGTCTTCCCACCCTTGTCCTCCCTAGACATAACAGCATTGGGGGGTACTGCCGAGCCCCCTAAATATCTCCTTGCGTAACGTCAGTCCACCACCTCCAAGTCAAGAGTGCTAATAATATCATTCCTCCAACTAGTTAGCTGTGGAACACTCTGGCCTTGATGGGGATTCCTACGATTCCTAAGTGGAGACTGGGCACACTGCCGAGTAGGATTATAAAATAAACCAAAAGGGACCATGCCAATCTTTCCCTTTCTCTGGGAAGCCATACTTTGTGTTGAGAGGAGCCGTTGGGCCAGACCGGGATATCTACAATTTATAATGATACAATCCCCGTTTCCCACTTTTTCTTGGGGCCCAATCCAATCAATTCTTCTGACAAACAAGGTATCCCTAAGGTCCATGAAAGCAAAATCACAGGTTTTACTCAGCCAATGTCCAGTCTTATTTTTTAATTGGTCCGTCGATTCTCTGGAGCCTGGAGCAAGAGCAGGAATGTCTGTCAACACCGCCACATAGGGGGCACAAGCCGGAGGGAGCTCCAAACAGACAAGTGGGGAACTTTTCTTCAAGTGCAGATCTTGTATTCTGCCACTATGTTGAGACTCCCTCCCATTCTCCACAGGCCCACTGTCAGGTTGCCTACCACCTCTTAGCCTGTTTTCCCCCCTAGTGCCTGTCGATAGGTTGGCTGGTGTAGCCGGAACAGTCTTCGCACAAAAACCCTGAGCCCCTGGATTTGCAAAGTTAACAGGCTGCCGTGTGGCTCTCTCCAATGCCCTGGGAGCGCCCTCACATAGGAACGCCCCCTTGCACAGTTGGTTTTGACAACTAAGTGCCAAGGGGCCACCCTCATCTGTGACTGGACTGAGCCTCTCCTGCTCACACAGCCGGCAGACTGCTTTTTCAAGAACCAGCAGTTTTGCCAAAACCAGGGCCAAACTGGCCTCAATCATTTCCTTGAACTTCATCAGTAGGTTATTCACACCACAACCCAGGGGTTGGCTGAAGTCAGTGCCATCCATCAGGCCCACAGAATGTGCAGACAGAGACGTTTTTTGTTTAATCACGGCTTTCTTCAATGCCTTTTTCTTTTTCGGGGGGTGGGGGGCTACAGCTATCCAGTGGGCAAACCAGGGGAGTGACCATCAAGAGCCTCTTACTTTTCCTCGAAGGTCAAGACCCACCATAAGCCCCCCGTTTCTGCAGGTAGGTGGACTTCTGAAACAGCACCTTGCTCTCTCCCAGAAGAAACCGCCTCATCTTCCAAAACCCCCAGAGCCTCACTTGCTATAGAAGCTTGGCGCCAGTCACTCATTTCCAGAGAGAGCCTCTTCTCTGGCAGGTTAATCTCCTTGGTCACTACCCCAACAGCTCTGGCAAGAAAAGAGTCCAGGGTTGTATTTGAGCTTCCCTGCCCACCACCACTTTGGTCCCCAGTTTGTAGGCCCCTTCTCCTACTCACCCTCAAAATATACTTTTTTGTGGGACAGCAGGTCAACTACAGTCACAAATAAAAGTTAGGATAATGGTTTCTAGCTGGGGAGAGAGCCAGAAGGCATTAAAGCATGGCACGAGTGCCTTCAAATACCATAACAATGTTCACACACTCACCGTCTGTGCAGGAATTAAGAGGGGTGGCCCAGCCCGGCCTCTATTGGTCGATGACGGGCGAAGGACGGGCCCACCCTTGGCCCGGGTTTTGCCCGGGCGTGGCCCGCGCGGCAGTATAAAATTCTGAGCTTAATAGCGCTCACCTGTGGTTGGCTCCGCCCCCTGCCTCCTCTGCTCCTGGGACTCGGAGTCCCTTTACCAAAGCTGTATGTCTTGCGTGTACCGCGTGGCGGTGTAAAGTTCATCGATTAATAGCGCTCACCAGTGGTTGGCTCCGCCCCCATTTCCTCTGCTCTTAGGACTCGGAGTCCATTCGTCAAAGCTGTGTGTCTCACCCGTCACCTTTGTTCAGTTAATGATTCCGCTTCTATAGCACTAGAACTCCATGTTGTATTCTGTGTTCTTGTTTTCCATGTCCTGGAACGCATTCTGAGCCGGAATCACAGAGTCCCTCCATACTGTATTCTGTGTTCTTGTTTTCCATGTCCTGGAACAAATTCTGAGCCGGAATCACGGAGTCCCCAGTAAAAAACAACTATTACAGTATTCCATTCTGATGGCATCATTGTAGAATGTGGACAATCAAAAAAGCAGAACACTTTGATCAGTGCTTCTCGCTGCAGTCGCAAGGGAAGCCATCTTCCAGCGCCAATGACAGCCTCATCCAAACTGACTGAATTCAGAGTCAGCGAAACAGCAGCTGGGAACCTCCAATTCAAAGCGAATCTGCCATGTTCGATGTGTCTGTCGTGAGTCTCTCTCTGTCTACTATTGTTAGTAGATTGGGTTTTGCATCAAAAACCACAAGTGGCTGCATGGGAACACCCTATACCACCCATGGAAAACCCCTCTGATGCAGAGTAATGCAAAGCAGCGGTTGTATTATTTTGCCTTTTTCTGTTAGGCAAAGTTTCAGCACAAAACAAGTTTTGCACTGGAAAGTAAATACAACAAAAACACTTTGTGTAGGTTTATGTAACTTTCATTACACAAGTCACGCGCTAAAAGTTTGTAAATCTGGCCCAAAGTGTATTACACAAAATGCACTTTGTTGATGGTCTGTGTAAAAAATTCACATAAGGGCAATACTTTTGTTTTGTTGATTACGTTATATGTGACCAAGAACCTTGAGTCCCCAGCTGATTCAATGACGTTCAAGGTGAAACTGTTCTTTCCATCCTGGACTTGCTATCATGTATGGAACAATAATCTGAATTGATTATCTGAGAGTGTGGTGTGGCTGTCACCCTCCTCCAGGGATTTCTTTCCTTATGGCGCTCATAGTGCATAGCTATATGATATATGACACTCTGTTATACATGAGTGTAGCTTAGTCAGTGAGATATGGGGGGTGGCGGAGTAAGGGGTGTGAATCCCACATTTCCGAATCAAAAAAGCAACCTAAAAAGCAGGGGTCTGCAAGGTGGAGGGGTGAGATGACCCAGGTAGAGTCGAGATGGGCTGTTCCCATGAGGAGTAGACTCAGTACTGATTTGCATTATGTGGGCCTTGGGGGTTGATCTAGAGTTTAGAGGGCAAGTACTTTGTTGCAATGGCAATGAAGTAGCATGTCTGCCAAACTCAAGGTTCACAGCCCGACTTTGAGTTGTGCGGACTGACGTTTCACGCTGATGGATTAAGGGCCATATTTATACTCCGTTTGCGCCGAAATTGCGTCGTTTTTTTTGACGCAATTTCGACGCAAAACTAACGCCAACTAACGCCATATTTATACTATGGCGTTAGAGGCGAATAGCGCCAAAGTTCCCGGAATGTGCGTCATTTTTTAGCGTGAACCCCTTCCTTGCGTTAATGATATGCAAGGGAGGCGTTCCCGTCTAAAAAATGACTCCCAGGCCTTTACGTGGTATTTATACTCCCGGGCAAAAGAGACGCCCGGGAGTTGGCGTGGCTAAAAACGGCGCATTTGCGCCACTTTTTAACGCCTGCTCAGGGCAGGCGTTAAGGGGCCTGTGGGCTCAAAATGAGCCCACAGGTGCCCTCCCATGCCCCCAGGGACCCCCCCTGCCACCCTTGCCCACCCCAGGAGGACCCCCAAGGATGGAGGGACCCACCCCAGGGACATTCAGGTAAGTTCAGGTAAGTATAATTTTTTATTTTTTATATTTTTTTTTGGTGGCATAGGGGGGCCTTATTTGTGCCCCCCTACATGCCACTATGCCCAATGACCATGCCCAGGGGACAGAAGTCCCCTGGGCATGGCCATTGGGCAAGGGGGCATGACTCCTATCTTTACAATGATAGGAGTCATGTTGATGGGGGATGGGCGTCGTTAAAAAATGGCGCAAGTCGGGTTAAGACGATTTTTTCGACGTAACCTGACTTGCCCCATTTTAAGACGCCCATGCGCCATTTTCCCCCTACGCCGGCGCTGTCTGGTCTACGTGGTTTTTTCCCACGCAAACCAGGCAGCGCCGGTCTGATTGCGCCGTCTAACGCCATTCCATAAATACGGCGCCCGCATGGCGCTTCAGAATGGCGTTAGACGGCGCAAAACTTTTTGACGCTAAACTGCGTTAGCGCAGTTTAGCGTCAAAAAGTATAAATATGGGCCTAAATTCTTCCTTTCATCGACTGCTCAACAGAGTAGGTGTCATCAAAATTAAGCCCTCCGACCCCCCACCCTATTTAGAGTAGAATGGTTTGATGGCTTTTGTTGTTTTACTTACCATCACCACCAGGAATATCCTGGTGAAGAGGGGCAGTTAAAAAAGAAAAATGACTCCCACATTATGGGAGAAAACTGGTGGTGTCGGGGTCATTGTTTTATTTTTTTCCAAACACAAACTCCAGCTTACAAAGCTTGTTTTTGAAAAATAAAAGCTTTGGAAATGTTTAATGGCCAGCTATCATGTTTGACAAAGCCATCTGTTGAACTTTTCCTACAGGAACTGCCATGACAGCAGCTTCTGGCAATGTATAGAGATGTCTGCTGGATTGGCGGACATCTCTAAATTGCTTGACAGATAAAGGCAGTAAATTCCCCCGACACCCGGTCTGCCTTTACTCCATCTGCTAAATCCTAAATCAGGCCCTCTGTTTAGAGTGGAACAGTGGATGAAAAATAATGGTTTGGAATGCTACCCCAAGAGATTGTCACTGGTTAGAGAATTTAGAAGCATTCGTCCCATCGCACCACCTTTTGAGTGTTTGAGTTGAGGATGTTGAGGCAGTAGCCTGGAAACCGGTTATTGGTGTAGTTTTTTTTTAGCCTATTACTGCCAATGTTTGTGAATTCTAAAATGTTGTGAATTTGCTTCCTTTCAAGGATTACTTCTATGAGTGCACATTTGCAACTTTTTTGGTAAACCAATCACTAAGAGTCATATTTACAAAGAAGTGGTGCAGCACAGTAAGCAAAGTTGCTGTGCAGCGCTTTATTACGAAAGAGAGCAGAACTGCACCAAAAATAGTGCAGTTCTGCCCTCTCCATGCTTTGACACACTTTGGGCTACCTAGCACTAGCGCAGGCACCCTTATGCCATAGTGCAAGGGTTACTGCGTGAAGGTCAGGATAGTTTTTGTGCAGTAAGGAATAACTTCCGGCGCAAAAACTATCCTTGAATGTTTTTTTTCTCTTTGCATGTGTGTTGCAGAACTCAACATACATGAAAAGAGAAAATAAAGAGGATAAGAAAAGATATTTCTTCTTGTTACACCAGCCTCAGGCAGATGCACCATTTTGGTGCAAGCCCATGTCTAGAACTCTTTGTAAATATGAGTTTGTATCAAAATCCATGGGTGAATGCAAGGGAATACCCATGCACACCCACTGAATGTTTACTTGACACAACCCAAAGCAATGCAGCGCAATGTGCTGCTCTGCATAATTTTTTCTTACAATGACACACAAATCGACATTCCTGTGGTTTTGTAAACACCGAAAAGTATTTTGCATCCGGCTGCATCAAAAAAGTGAAGCAACTCAGATGCAAAACCTTTGGACATTTGGGCCTAAATATACTCAAGCTTTTGATCCAAAAAATGAAGAAATATAAATCTCTTAATGAAATCAGGATGCAAGTGAAACCGACCCAAATATTGCAGCCCCGACTCAGGGCTTCTAACTACAACTACTAAGCCAAATGTCAACCCCGAAACACCCCCGTGAAGTTACGCCCCTGATGGTACACGGTAAAGTGCAGTACTACTTACCTTTAATAGCTTCTTTTCAGAATATAAGTCTAACAATACTTTGATGCGTGCTTACTTTTAAAATGATGTGATAATGCAGTGTTTTTAGTAGATAACAATATACCTGATTTTCATTGCTCTCCCATTCCTATATTAATGTTAGCTATTCGCTGAAGGCTTTTACTCTGGGCTCCCCTTCAAACTCTCTGTGATGTATTGGTTGCCATGACGCCGTGCTGAGCAACAGGCCATTAGGCAACTGCGCCTAGCGAGATGTGACTTCTAGAGCCTCATGTTAAAAGATTCAAAACAAGAAATTGTTAATCGCAACTACTTATGATTCACTACTGTGATTTGTTATTTGAAATTACTAAAAATGGATTTGGTCAAAGTGATAGCAATTTGCACACCAACTTTTACTTCAAGCACTGGTGTTCTACCGATCAACCTATATACTAATAGGTTGGGTCAAAAAATACCGAATCGTAGTGTTTCACAACTCAACCACCTCGGTATTATGAATTAAATAAATAACAAATTGCAACTCACTATTATTGGCCACAATTACAGAAATTGTAGCCTGCTGGGTTCTTGTGGTTTTGAAAGCAGCCTTTTTCCTTAAAGAAAAACGGGATGGATTAAAAAAAGTTATACAAACTATTTACTCTTAAAAACCATTTTTATCAATATTCACAAAGGGGACCTTCCCCTCAGCTCATGGCTTATCACCTCCTTTGCGACTGTGGTAATATGGTAATGTTTACCATAAGCAATCGGCATTTAGAAGGGATGCCCTAAACAAGCCCGCTCCAAATACTGATTACTTAGGGCCATATTTATACTTTTTGACGCAAAACTGCGCCAACGCAGTTTTGCGTCAAAAAAATTAGCGCCGTCTAACGCCATTTTGAAGCGCCGTGCGGGCGTCAAATTTATACTTTGACGTACGGCGGCGCAACCAACAGGTGGGAGTCATTATTTTGTGACGCACACAGCGGCGTTCCGTCGTAAAGGAAACCAACGTAAAGGCGACGCACATCACTGTGGGTCGATTTACGACAGCGCAATCCGGAAATCGCTGTTTTTTTCACGCTATTGCATTACATTTTTGCGCGAAAACTGCCCTCTCAGCAGAGGAGAGCCAAAATGGATCCCAGATGCCACTACAGACCCCAGGAGGATGAGAGCAGACCAGGAACCAGCCAGGAGGATCCATACAGGAACCAGGACATTATTAGAAAAAAAAGAAAGTGTCGCTTCAGTGAAGAGGAGCAGGAAATCCTGGTGAAAGAGGTGACGGAACACCAGCACCAACTTTTCATCTCCTCTAAATTGCCACTCAGTAGGAGAGAGGCCATATGGAAACAAATAGTGGACAAGATCAACAGTGTGGCTGAAGAACGCCGCACAGTCACTGAGTGTAAGAAACGCTGGCATGACTGCAAACGTAGGACAAAAGAGAAAATGGCCAGGAACAGGAAGGCAGCAATGCAGACTGGAGGGGGGAGTCCAGGACAACAGGAGGCCCTGGACCACATGGAGGAGATGGTCGCAGCCGTCATCCCGGAGGAGATCGTCACAGGGATTCAAGGACAGGACAGCGCAGACTACCACGACACAACGCACATGCAGGGTAAGTCGCATGGGGAATTATAATGCACTAATGGGGACTGTAAGCAGGGGGGGTATACCTACTACACAATGCATGTAAGTCAGCACATATATGAAGTGGCATGGGTAAAGGGGCACGGCAGGGGGGCATGCCCAGCACAGACTGAATCTGGGGCACGACAAAATACAGCACCAACAACACTCCCATGGGGCCATCCTGTAATGACAACAATAGAGCCAAGGGAAAGCAGCGACAGGTGTGAAGGCCACTACGTCAAACTCACATCCAGGCACTTGTCTTGCAAAATCTATCCTACATCAACTAGGTCCCTATCAGTAATGCAGTAGCCAAAACAACAACTGCAATGTAACTGCCACAACAGTTGACAATAATACCTCTCATCTCTGTGCAGCTATAGTACCAAATGGCAGGAACCTCCCCATGGAACATACATACCCAAATTAGGGAGTGAGGATGACATCCGCAACTATTCGTAGAAATAAGACAAAGGCACCAGTACACTCAAATGCCGAATGTCCATACGTGACACATACATAAGCCAAAGTAAACAGCATTAGGAGCCACACAGCACTAGCGACACACACATGCTGCATACGTCAGGGTCCCTCACGTGCCTGGCTAACAAGGCTACATCACTAATGTCATACTGCTCAGACAACACCTGAGGAGGGGACACAGGCAACTGGTCACTGAAACACACCTGCAAAGTCTGACAACCAAATAGGACCTTCATACGATAAACAGGCCAATCCAATTAAACACACATGACCCAACATCATCTTCAAACATCAACAATGTTTACATCCATACCACATCCTAACATTGACATGCATAGGTAATGCCACGTAACATGTACAGTTCATGCAATGTGAATAAAAAGTGTATGGGGCAGGTCCTGAGAGGCAAGTGTGCTGGCAGGGCAGTCACAACACCCACAGTCAGTCAAAGTGTATTGTGGCAAGTGTAACGTATACTTTGCGCATTAGCCTCCGGCTGGAGGCCTTTGTGCATCTTACCCTGAATGTACTTTTACTCATTTGCTCACATCTAAGAACCTCAGAGCACTTTGCACTAAATGCTTCTCATTGCCCTTCCTATCAGTTAATTTAGCAAATAGCCAGCCCTAAGGTGTTGTTAATTAGTCAAATCACACTGTTTTGCCTACTTCTGCACTGGAGTTTGCCAGAACATATTCACTCTGTGCCCCAGTCAAGGATACAGTCTGGTACTTTGCTGATAGATGTGGTAGGGGTTAAGATTTGGCATTCCTGCGTAGGGAAACTTTGTCATCACGATGACATATGACTTATAAAATCACTTCCTTGTCCCAAGACACGCACAAGGGAGTTTCCAAACAGAGAAACACAACTAGATGCTGCCTGCCTTGCTGCTGATGCACAACCAGATCACAGGCCATTCCTCTGATATGAGGGATGATGTCTCCCCAGTGATTCCGACAGGCAAGCTCCAAACTTAACATGCTGTGCTATACATAGAACAAGCAGAGGGAGAGTAGAAACTGTTAGGCACCATGATAGCTGTGTACTAATGTATTACTCTCCTGCGGACTATTTCACTTCTAACAGTGTGTATTGTTTGGGTTATTGTGGCTCACACCTAAATTTCAACAAGTCAGTTGTACAATGAAACCTCATATTAAACAAATACTGTCTTTCTCATTTGTGTATGGGAACATACCGGAAAAGAGATAATTGTGTAGGATCTGAGTGACCACGACTTCCCTGAGAAGTTCCAAAGAAGTCATGCGCTCGGATGTCTAAACATTCCTTTGATGTGGGAGACCAGAGGCACTGCTAGTTAGTCTGAGCAAAATTAAATATCAGGGTGAAAGAGTTATTTACAAGTGGGTCAGACTTAGTCCCCCACACCATTAGCTATCCTGCTGCCTAGAAAGCCAGTAATCACATGTAGGATAATGAGAGCCCACTCAACAAAATGTCCCTCCATAACAATAGTAAAACACCGAGGGAGGAGTAGGACAAAAACACGCCTATTCCTAAATAATTACAAAGCAACACCTAGAGGCGATCAGGCAGACATGTCTGATAGCTCCATATCATACATGTGACACACAGGTGGGCCATAGGCCTACAACAATGCCCTATGACGGACAGCAGATACCAAGACAAACACAGAGCACAAAGTTAAGGCATCCAAAGGCTTGTATCTTAGTGCAAAATTGTCACAACACAGACACACTAATTGTACCCTGTTTCATTGCAGAGGAACACGGATCTCCTGCCGATATGCCTGTCCCTGAGTTCCCTGATGACATGGATGACGAGCCCATAAACATCCCAGAAGAGACCATTCAAATGGTCCTTGAAAGCCTCCAAACCCCACCTTCAGTCACAAGGAGGAGCACAGAAGAAGCAGCCACCACAGGAGAACCACCCGCCACCCCAATTGTAAGACCTGCCAGCTCCAACACATCTGAGGACTCTGACGACACTGGCACCAGCTTCGAAAGAACCGTCGTTGGGGTCCAGCGGGAGCTGGCCAAGGAGGTGCGGGTGGGGATGCAAACTATGGCAGCCAGCCTTGAGGGGGTGCGTTCGTGCATGATGTCTTCTGCTGATCAGGCAGCTGCTATGCAAGCCCGAACATCGCTCTTGCAGGAACTTTTAAAAACACAGAAGGAAATCTGCACAGCTGGCATCCAGTTGACACAACAACTACAACTGCAAGCCAGTCAACGTGTGCACGAATGCAACATAGAACCCCTCAGGGCCGACCTGGCTGCCTACCATCGTGATGTGGCTGCCATTCTGAAAAACCAGCAGGCCCTCCTTGCTGCAGTACTGCCCTTCATAACTCCACAGGGATCAGCCCCCGGGATGTCTGCCTCCATGTCTTCTAACACTGAGGTGTGTGTTGCCCCTTCACAACCAACAACAACAAGGACACACCAGGCAACACACACATCAGAAGAAGAAGACATGGAACAGATAACATTCACACGCAAGAGTACCCGGAAGCCCTAGTCCCTGCACCATGGCCTACTCTGACCAAGGTCCTACGTTTTGTCAAAGGCCAGTCTCACTACAACTACACTCAATGACTGTTTGGCAATCCACTGTATGACTTGTCCCCATTGCCAGTGAATGTCTCTCTCCAACTATTTTCCAATTCCTGTTCCTCTGCACTGTCTGTGACATCACCCCAGCATGTCAGGAGCATCATCTACACCCCTTCTGTAGGATCACCATGTAAGAATGCACCAGAACGGACTCAGCAAATATGGTGAATGGACAATTTGCACTACACCACCTATAAATAAATAGCACTTGCACACCTATTGTGTCTCTGTGTCATTTCACACTTCAACTGTGCAGTACCTAACTCCAAAGTGGCTGTGTGGCAACCATGTCGATTCTCTATAGTACTGTCCTGATTTCATGTATACTGAAACATCTGTGCAGTGGCCAGGATTGCATCATAGCCTTACCATACTGAGGAAAATAACTGATGAAGGAACTAAGCACACACAATCATGCTGTGTTGGACAGAATGATGCACCATCTATCGCTATTCCAGAGAACAAATGGTGGCTGAGAAATGTAGGCACCATGCAATACATAAATAGGAATTAATGGCGCATAATGTAAGGAATCATGAACAAATTACACTGCATCAATCACCCTCACGGAGTATACTTCCATGAAGCAAAGTCATGCTGAATCAGTACACACATGATGTAGGTCAGCAATGAAAGCAACAAGACAAGAGTGTGAACAACTCCTCATCTACAAAGATCTCCCTGAACTTCACACTGCTGTCCGACCTATCAATTTACCCACAATAACAAGTCTGGAAGCACTCTTTGTGAAGTAGGATACATACCGAAACAAAACCTTGGTGATCAATCCACACTACCAATGGTGGGTCTCCCACATTGTGGATACTTACCAAGTTAGCACACGGGTAGCTGGGATGTGAAACCTCAATTTCCTGGGGATGGCGAGCATAGGACACAAATGTCATACTAAAACATTCTGCTACACTGATGTCAAGGCCATGATAATGTAGCACCTAACGCATCATGTAAAGGGTTAACTAAATATTTATTTCAATTGAGTAATACAAGAGGCAACTAAGGGAAAGGTAAACCTACACTAATCTAACCTGACTACTACTAACCCACAACTGTCCCTAACTAACCTAAGCTAAACTTACTCTACACATGTAACGAAACGATATAAACATCAACCCCCCACCCACCATTATGAGACAAGACACATGCAGGACAACACTTACTAACCTACACACATACTATACTATCCTAAACAAACATATATTTTTTTGAAATTTTCAGAATTGGTTTTTTTTTTGTTTTTGTTTTTTGTTATTTTTTTTAAACAGGAATCCCAACATTGCTCCCCACCCACCCACCCACACAAAAATATAAGAGAGAAAGAATAAGGACCCCCCACCCCCTTCCCTAACACTAACTAAGCTAATTACCTCTGCTTATCCTAATACTAATCCCCAAAACCCAACTAACAGTAGAAAATAGGAAAGAGGTGAGAGGGAGGGGTAAAAGTTCAAGAGGGCAAAAGTGCTACAGATTTGCCCTCCGTAGTGTGCGCCTGATGGAGCGGACCTTCTTTTTGATGTAACTCATGTCCTCCCTCAGGTCGTCCACCTTTTTAACTAACTTGTCCAATTTTCTGGTCAATGCCAGGAAGGCAGCTGGGTCCACAGGAGGGTCTGTGCTGGTTTGTGTGCCGGCGGAGGTTGATGTTGTGGCAGGAGTTGGTTGGCCACGGGAGAGTCCTGCTACCACCACACGGCTGGGTCCAGGTCTGGAGGAAGATGCAGGGTCCATTGCTGCAGACGTTGCTGGGTCCACTTGGGCAGACCTGGTGGATGTGGTGTTGGTGGTTGGTGGTGGCACTGTAGGGGGAGCCTGTGGTGTGGCCCACCACGCCCCGGAGGCCCGATCAGAATGGTACTTGCGGCCCATCCTCCGAGACCCACACTGCACCTGCAGGATGTGCCTGTATCTCATGGCACTGCGCTCAAATTGGTTGCGATCTGCGGCACTCATGTTTGCAGCTCTGAAGAGAAAAGGCAAATATTTACCTTTGGATTTGCATTGGGTGGAATAGCACAATGGGTTACTTGTACATTACTTGAAATGTATTGGTTGCAGCAATTGTCACAACATAGTTCACGGAAGGGCTCAGAGGAAGTACATGTGAAGCATGCATACATAAGGGCATATCACACCTAGCATATCTATGTCTCTACATGATGGATGACATCACCCTAAACTACTCATCCAAATCATACCTAAGGCATTTGACATCATGGTAGCACCTCTTCCACATACTGACTTCACTACATATGTCACTCTATGTGATAACAATCACACTCCTCACTCAATGCCATTTGGAATTAGTTGTGTGCTAAGATTGAACCCATGGGCCATAACCAAATGTCTACACTAGGGGCCAGATGTAGGAAGTTGGAAAATGCGACTAGCAATTTGCAATGCAGCACGTTGTCTTTGACACCGTCTGCAAGTCGCTATGGGGTCGCTAAGACCCACCTCATTAACATCAATGAAGTGGGTTCCAAGTTGCGCCACCTTAGCGACTATGGGCACTCACGGGGATGGAGGCCTGCTGGGAACAGCAGACCTCCATGGCCGTGACTGCTTTTAAATAAAGCAGGTTATTTTTCCCCAAGTGTAGGCCGTTTACCTGAAAGGAAAATGAGCTGCACTTAGAAATAAATTACAACAACTTCAATCTTGGATAATTTCACGGTAGTTAGTGGTCCCTTGGACCACTGGCTGTTTTGTATAGGATTATTTAGGTCCACTCACAAAGGTGAAGGGTTACAGTGGGGACCCCTTCCAGTTAGCAAGTGGGTTACCATCTACTTCAAGTGGATGATAACAGCGACTCACTTTGCAACCACGTACTCGGTTGCAAATGGAATTGCATACCACTGTGATTTGAAAATAGGTCTGGAAAACCCCTTCATATTTTGGAGTTGGACAAGCATTTTGCAAATATGTTCATAATCACCAAATACATTTCGGAATAGGAAACAGACGTTTGCAACTCACAAACAGAAATTTATGACATTTGCAACTTGTAAACAGTTTGCTACATCTGGCCCTAGGTACTAACTCAAGTCACAAAAGGTCTCAAGTACGTGTAACATACTGGTTGCTACAGTCCTAGGTACCCTGTTTCACATTAACATCCCAGTCTTTGATGGTGGTGTGGGAAGAACAACCAACAATCCCATGTTCAATGCACACCCAGGAGTGTATAGAAAGTTAAACAAGTATGTGCCTTCACACACAACACCTATGAATGGCTAGCAACACGTTGTAGTCAGCCAAACATTGTCCTATCCAAGGTCCACACATGTCAAAATGATATGACTTAGGCCAACATGACATACTATCAGTGAGGCATGTTTAACAACACACACAGAGGAGGTAGAACACACATTCTCATGATTCGACAGAACACCTAGGCCATTGCACTCAAGTCACACACATTTCTAGTTCACCTTGTGGAAGTACATGCCCCCGGAAGATCCAACCTACAGTGTACTCTGTCCATCCTCAAATAGGAAGAAGCACTTGTCATCAAAGCCATGTGCCTAAGCTATATGGGAGTCTGTCAGTCTGATATGCAGACTCAGTTCATGCCAAGTCCCCGACCAAGTCTTACATTAACCAGTGTATTCCAAATGACTCATCCCATTCCCCATTGCGGCCCAACTGGAATGACCTACAGCCCCTCAATCTGAGAGATGGCTAGGTATTGCTTTACAGAAACATAAGTCCAATTTGATATCACACTAAAACAACAATGCAAATGAACGGCCAGCGCATCAAATCATTAATTCTCTTGAACACACAGTAGTCCATCATGCTTCATTACCAAACAATGAATATAGCACTCAGGCGACACTCAGTGTAGGTATCGGGGTCGTCAAAATGTGCCACCTCTCCCACGGTGTACGGGGCTGGTCCACCTGTAAAGCATGAAAGGAAGAATATACTCAGACTGGGTGAACTGACAAATCCTTTCAGTTACAATGACACTGTGTGAATATGACATGGTAATGATACACTTCCCCACATGCTCATACTGCATGGATGACTTTGTATTCAACATTAACATTGGATGAGTCTCCTGCTACAGTTACACACCCTACTATACACATGCAGTGGCCAGGACAGTCAGGTGTCGTCCAAGTTCACCCTGCATTTGTATGCCCCAACAATAATGTTATCCATACATCTCAGCATGTGCATCCCAGAGAGACATCCCAAAACTGGTTCCATGAGGACTGCATGACCACTCACAATCAAACAGGCTAGGTGGACATGTTCAACACACAGCAACCACACACACATGTGACATATCTGTGGACAACATATCTAACTTCATGTGACGTGAAGGCAACACACATGTATAGCATCATCATGGGTTACAAATTTTCTGTCTAGCTATGGCGTCTACATATGTAGGTATGTTGTTTCTACATGACTTACTCACTGGCCATTATGACCTGTAGAGTACAAAAAGAGCCGTTCACGTGTTGCTTGTCTGACACAAATGCAACACTACATTACATACAGCTACAGGCATCTGGTATGTGTAGAAAAAATGAGCCATCTGCCTGCTAGCATTGGTCTTCATAAACATTGTGCAACAAATACACATTAGGGCACATATGTATACCTTTGTAGCGCAGCATTTGCATCATTTTGTGACGCAGAGAGGGGCCAAACTTGCAAAATACATATATATGTTGTAAGTTGCTTCTGTTATTGCGTGAAAATGTGGTGCAAAAATGGGGATAGATGTGTATAAACATGGGCCTAGGTTTCCCTAGCATTACACACAGTCAGCTACTTATCTAGCAGATTGGGTAACAATCATCACATGTTCCCACACAGATTTCTATTATTCCCGTGTAATTGATTTGTACTCACCAACATGGCCACCAATCCTGATTCCCAGGTGGTCCAGCAGGTCCTGTTCCCTGGTGATCAGATCTGCCCAGCGGTGCTTCAATTGATGGACAGTGCGCATGCTCCCGTAGACCCGGACCAGGTGATGGCGCACCTTCTCCCACCGGATTTTCCTTGCCTCCGTGTGATACCCCTGTATCACACGGCCCCCAGCCTCCAGCATCAGTGGGAGGAAATGGCTAACTAGCCATATGAATCCCCCCAATTCATCCTCACCCATCCTGGACAGGCGAGGCCTACCTGACATATTGAAAGCAAGAGTAATTGACAAATGAAATAAGAAAGTAAAAGTGGGAAATGGGGAAAGGTAGAGGTGTGAAGGAAAATGAAAAAGGAGAAAAATAGCCCAACTAACCCCAAAAACTATGCTACCCACAACAGACTCCCACAGACAATACAAACATAAACAGGAATAGACAATACTAGACTAAACAGACTGAGACAATGTTATGCAACAAGAATAGATTCACAAAAAGACAAAATACAAGGTACACAGGACACAAAAGCAGTAAAACACAGGACAACACCTTTCACACAACCACACAGTCTAGATAAATCTGAGACTGCAAAGTCAAAGTGAAAGTTAACTCCCAGTACAGATTTTGTAAACAGGATATCCTATTACATCACTTCCTGCAGAAAATGGCCGCCGTTTTTATTTTCCCGTTATGCGTCATATTTTCACGCATACACAATTGTGCATCATTTTTTTTAACGCATAACATTGCACATGATGCTGAGTCAAAAAATATGATATGAATATTAATATTTTTTTAATGTACATGAGATGACCAACATATTGTCCATGTTGCGTCAATTTTACCACGCATACATCATGGGCGTCATATTTTTTCCACGTACAGTAGTGCACATGATGCTGAGTCAAAAAATATGATATGAATATTAATAATTTTTTAATGTACATGAGATGACCAACATATTGTCCATGTTGTGTCAATTTTACCACGCATACATCATGGGCGTCATTTTTTTCCACGTACAGTAGTGCACATGATGCTGAGTCGAAAAATATGATATGAATATTAATAATTTTTTAATGTACATGAGATGACCAACATATTGTCCATGTTGCGTCAATTTTACCACGCATACATCATGGGCGTCATATTTTTTCCACGTACAGTAGTGCACGTGATGCTGAGTCAAAAAAATATATGCTGGAAATTATACTTTGATGGCTAAATATGTGAAACTTTTGGATACATTTATAATTGACTCTGCATTCTGTGCACTCATGTACATGTACAAATTATGACGCCCATGCTGTATGCATAGAATTTTGAGCAATTCTTTTTTATTATGTCTTCATGTTTTTAACTTGGGGAAGGT
The DNA here is from genome assembly GCF_031143425.1 of Pleurodeles waltl. NCBI lineage: Eukaryota > Metazoa > Chordata > Amphibia > Caudata > Salamandridae > Pleurodeles > Pleurodeles waltl. The sequence goes on along the minus strand of NC_090444.1, from coordinate 1,334,801,205 downwards.
GATTTGTCATGGTCAAACGGTGCTATGTGATACACATTTGTGGTTGGATATGACACATGTCCGTTGTTGTATGTATAGAGGGCATTCACACTGTAATGTTTAGGATACGTTAAATAATGTCTTGACCATATTTGTCAACATATTTTGGGTAATTGCTGATGGCTGTTTTGAAATGATGGATGGGATACCATGATGTATTCCTTCTCCAAAATGTGGCCACAATTATGATGGTGATGCTTTTATCTGTAGTCCTAACAGGGAGTACAATAGTCACTTACAGTTTTTATCGGGCTAACCATGTCCCATTATGATTTTGTATTTCTGATTTGTGTTGGACTTTTGACATGTAGCCCACACATGTGCCTTATGCATGTGTTTAGTTCACAAGTACAAGATTCTTGTATGTTTGGGGGGCGGTAGAGGTGGACTTAGGCCCCCAGCACCCTAGGATTTGACCATCCAGAATAGCTACTGTATCCATGGGTTTTATTGATTATATTATGGCAAACGTGCAGCAGCAGGCTAATGTAAGGCCATATGGTATGAATGACTGTTGACCATTCATTCACCTCATTAGCCCATTTGACGTTTGCAGTAATGATGATTTGGAGCAAACTTGCATTACATTTTCCAATGACTATGTTTGCAAGACTCTCAGCGTTCCTGATGTGCTGATGAAAATTATTTAGTTGTTGTCTGTGTCCCTTTCTGCATTAACTGGTTTAGTGGCATGTTACATTCTTCCTGCTAGGTTCAAACTGGGACACAACTGTGATGGTCTACTTTCAAATATTAGGTTGATTTTATGACATATGTGTACATGTGTGTTGGAATGTGGATCCACTATCACCTGTCTGGGTGTATGTTGTCACTGTGACTTCAAGGTCTCCTCCTGAGTTAGTGGCAGCTAATGTTGTTCCAATTGTGTATTGCTCATCTCACACACTTGAGAGAAGCCATTGATGACATGGTCACGTACACATGGATGGTCCCACCTTGTCTCTGAACACGTGTGATGTGACTTTCAAATTATCTAAATTTTTGGGCTGGGTGAGAGACTGTCTCAGGTGTTTGGATCCGGCATGTGTGATTGCCACATTTGTACTCCTGTTGGCCTCTGTGTATGGTAATGTATCATGTCACATCCTACCCTCTGTGCATACATTTGTGATGTTAATTTTGGTTGTGATGATTGTTATAGCATTATTGCTCAATGAGACGGCATTCTTCTTCAGCAATTTCAAACTAAAGGTGGTCAGAAATGCATAGGCCAAAGCATGATGTGGTGTTTGTTATCTGTGTTTATTTACAATTGTGCTATACAAGTTATTAAGATACATTAAGAAAAAAAATTGTTGACAAGCTGTTGGCGCCTACGCACTCCTGCTGCCGTGTTAGGTTGTTCCCCCTCCTGTTGCCGGCCAGCATCCTCCTCTTCGTCATCCTCAGGCATGTCTGGGTCCAGTTCAAGGAGGGGAATATTCCTTTTTACACATATATTGTGCAATATGGCACAAGTGAGTATGATCTTACAGACCATCTCTGGGGAATAGAGTAGGCTACCGCCAGTGATGTCAAGGCAGAGGAACCTTGACTTTAGGATCCCAAAGGTCCGCTCCACAATGCTGCGTGTCCTCTTGTGGGCGTCATTGTATGCCCGCTCAGCAGCAGTATTTGGGTTCCCAAATGGTGTCATTATCCAAGGCTGGATGCCATACCCCTGATCAGCTGAAAGAGAAACACAGAATGGGATCAATTAGATGTAGGAGGCACTGTTGTACGGATCTTTGATGGCAGTAGTTGTCTTGTGTTGTCTGTGACTCTTTTGTGTACTAATGTGACAACCTATGGTTGTTGGTGAAAACTTTGGCATTTAGTTTTTTTCCTTGGCTGAGCAAGTGTTTGTTGCCTAACTGGTTGTCAGCAGGATGTAATGGTTTTTCCAGTACAGTGTGCCCTCCCTAGCATTGTGACTTGTGATACAGGTGTCCGTGTGTCCTCACTGGGGGTGTGATGATAGTTCCATGCAGAGTTGAAACATGAAAGTGTATTTGAAACTTTCAGATGAACATACCCAGGCCATCCCATACATTTAAACTTATGCATTGTATTGGTGTACAGGTTATTGTGAGACTTCCAATTTGCAAGGTGACATTTAGGCAACCACATTCATTAATGTCTTCACATTAAGCTGTAGAGTAAAATCCAATGTGTGACAGGTTCAATGGTGACTTCTGAAACATGGCTAGTGATGTGAGTACCTCAGTGTGTTCCTGTCTAGATGTTGCTGTTGTGGTGTATGTGTTGTTTGTCCTAGGGGGTTTCTGTGCAGTGTGTATATGAGTTTGGTTTTTGTCCTTACCAACAAGTAGTCCATTGCCATATCGTCCATCCTGGAAGTGTTGGTTGATGGTGCAGTGACGGAAGATGAATGCGTCATGTACACTCCCAGGATATTTAGCCACAATGTTGGTGATCAGTCCTTGGTGATCGACTATGGCCTGCACGTTGATTGAATGTGTGTGCTTCCTGTTGCGGTAGAGGTGTTCTGTTGCAGCAGGTGGCACAAGACGTATGTGTGTGCAGTCGATTGCACCAAGGACGTGCGGAAAGCCACTGATGGCGTAGAACCCCTGTTTAGTTTCCTGCTGCTTCTGCAGTGTGTTAGGGAAGCAGATGTGGCGGGGTGTCAGGCGAATGATGGCATCCAGTACTTTAGGCAGGAATGAGGAGAATGGTGATTGTGATATTCCACCAACCAGGGCACCAGTTGTCTGAAACGAGCCACTTGCCAGTAGGTGAAGTACGGCAAGCAGCTTTGTTTCTGTTGGGATAGTGCGGGGAGTCACTAAAGTGGGGGCCAACTGCTGTTCAATATTTCTCAGCAGCTGCTGAATGGCCTGCCAGTTCAACCGGTACCTCTGGATGATGTCCCGTTCCCTGAGGCCATGCAGGGTTGTTCTTGGGCGGAATATCCTCTCCTGCCTTCTGCGCTGTCTTTGGGGTCCCTGCTGTTGTTGTTGTGGCTGCTGTTGTTGCTGCAGGGCTCTGCGTCTACGTGCACGCTGAAGAAAAAGCACCTCCATGTCTCCCTGTTGCTGCTCTGCTGCTCTGCTGCTCTGTTGTTTGTTCTGTGGGTTCTGATTAAGTACAGGTGTGTTTGCCCCATTTTAACGCCTGCCCTGACCCAGGCGTTAAAATTTCACGATATTCGTGCTTTGCGTCATTTTTTTGCCCGGAAGCATAAATACGACGCACCGCTGTGTACGTCGTTTTTTGGACGGGAACGCCTACCCTGCATGTCATTAACGCAGGGCGGGGTGCCGCTTCCAGAAACTGACGCACATAGCGCCATTTTCCTTTTGCGCCAGCTCGGGCGTCAGGGTTTAAATATGGGGCAACGTTTGCGCTGAATGTGCGTCAAAATTTTTGACGCACATTCGGCGCAAACGGAGTATAAATATGCCCCTTAGTGTTTCCTTATCCCATTTAACAATTCAGAAAAAAATCCTGAATTATTGATTGGGTCTAGTACATTTGCAAAAAGAGCTCTAGCTTTTGCAAGCCCTCACATTTACCAAATGTGAGGGTTTGCAACAGTTAGAACACAGTGTGCATGGGTCCCTAGGTGTTTCCATCTAGCAACGTCTCACCAAGGAATCCTCATCAGGCAATCGCCCTGCAAGGGGACAAAGGCTATAGAACTATGTTTTTCAGTCATATGGGAAAAGGACAAGTTTATTCCTACCAACAGATTAACCACTCTGTCGGGTGGGGTGTAACGTGATCTGGGCAGGTTTTGCATAGTTTGCGGAGCTGATAACAACTATAATCTGGGATTCTCAATAATGAACATTACCTCCCGTCCCTCCCTCGCCTTCCTTTTAAACCAATGAGGCCTCCCGCCTCCCCCCTAGACCCTCCCTTCCCCTTTTAAACCCCCCCACCCTTATCCCCTCCTGTTTCTTTTGTCTAGCCCACGCTAGATGTTTTTCTTTCCCTTACCTGCACAGCGGGGCCTGGAGGTCTACGTTGGAGGCGCTCCTCGGGGTGCGGAGCCCCACGAGGAGTGCTGCAGCTGATCGCGTCGGAAAGCGAGCAGCCGGGCTGCTCAGGACTACGCGGAAGGAGGGCCGGCTGACGGGGTCGACCGGCCCTTTGTGGCTGTGGCTTCGATTTCCGGGTTATCGCGCTGCAAAGCACCGAGGAACTGCGGGATGGAGATTTTTTGGCTGTGATGCCACGAATCGACTGGTAGGACGGGCGTTCGGCCCGCTCTTTTATGGTTTGGCCAGGAATGTTTGACCTTTTTGGGGATTGGTTTATTCCTAAGGGGGAGGTTCTGGTCACTATATATGTGGAGTGATTTTAGGTGAAGGGCAGTGTATATTGGATATTGAAATGCCGAAGGTTCAGGCGAAGAGGCGTAGGATTGTCTCGTCTTCCTCTTCGGAGGAGGAGGGTGCTGCTAGAGTTTCCAATCCTGGGGACTCACAGTTACAGGATAACGGCACTCCCCTCATGTCTAGGGAGGAGGTGCAGGAGATTATTGAAGTGGCTGTTACCAGGGCCCTTCAAGCAGGGGTGACCAGGTCTGGTCACTCTAAGACTTCTCATTCATCGGCTGCTACGAGGAAGTCCTCGTCAGACAGTGAGGGTGATGAGGCCCCATCTACGTCATCTGGGGGTAAATATGTATCCAGAGAAGAAATGTGGGAGGTGATGGCACATGTTCGGGACAATTTGGGTTTCCCTGTGTTTCAGCCTTCCAGCTCGGATTCTCACTTATTTCCTCAATATCAGACCCCTTCCAAGTTTGCCATGCCTTTTCAGGGACCTGTGAAGGATATGGTGTTTCGTGAATGGAAGGATGTGGATAAAGCTCAGGTTCCACGATTCCTACAGAAACTGTATTTACTTGAGGGTGAGGAGGTATTACCTCCTTCGGTCCGCCTGGATTCGATTTTAGCTACCCTGATTGGCAAGACGGCAATAAATCCGGAGGATTGTGTGCCTACGGATGCCACGGATCGTAAAGTGGATTCAGGTCTAAAAAGGGCATTTGCCGGTGAGAATCTGGCGCTAAGGGCAGGTATATATTCTGCTTATGCGGCTCAGTCATTGGTGCAAGACTTTGATAAGCTGGTGGTGGCTGTTCAGGAAGGAGCTGAATGTTCAGAGCTCCTGGCTGGTATGGAGCAACAGGCCAGGTTGTTGGCGGATGTTTCTTCGGATGTGGTTCGTACTTCGGCTCTGGCCTCTGGGGCTTTGATTGGGGCTCGTAGGTCCCTCTGGTTACGTTCATGGAAGGCTGACCCAGGGGAGAAGGCGGCCTTGCTGAGACTGCTGTTTGAAGGTCGTAACTTGTTTGGAGAGCAATTGCCATCCATGCTTTCCAAGGCATTTAAAGAACGGAAACATGCCTTACCTTATAAAGGGGGTTCTACTTCCAGTAAAGGGTGGAAGAAGCATTCCCGATCTTCTCCGAATAGGGATGCCAAATCCTTTTCCTTTAGGAAACGGCGTTTTCAGCCGCGTTTTTCTCCTAAGAAGGCTGCTCCTGCGAACCGGGGTGGTTTCAAGAAGGGGTCCTGACAATCACTGTGGGCCTGGCATAGGGCCGGTTGGGGGAAGGCTGAGTCACTTTCTTTCTGTTTGGGAGGAGAGTATCAACGATTGTTGGGTGCTAGACATTGTGGCCAATGGTTATGCCATCGATTTTGTGGGGGTTCCTCCAGATTCAGGGGTACCCCTCTGCCTTCAGGGGGGTCACGGAGAAGGGCATTATTGGACAGAGTACGGGACTTGCTGATCAAGGGGGCCATTTCTCGCGTTCCTCTGGAAGAACGGGGTCAGGGGACTTATTCGGTCCTGTTTCTTGTGCAGAAAGTTTCAGGGGGTTTTCGATCGGTGCTCAATCTGAAGGAGGTGAATACTTGGATCAGGACGGTGCATTTCCGTATGCTGTCTATTCAGACTATCTTTCCATTGGTCAGGCAAGGGGACTTTCTAGTGTCGCTGGACCTGCAGGATGCTTACCTGCATGTGCCTGTGGCAAGGTCTTCTCAGAGGTTCCTGAGGTTTGCTGTGGATCAAGAACACTACCAGTTTTGCGTTCTACCTTTCGGTCTGAAATCTTCTCCTTGAATTTTCACAAAGGTGCTGGCCCCCCTGGTGGCTTTGCTACATTCAGAGGGGGTGTTTATTCATCCTTATCTGGACGACATCTTGATTCATGCCCAGTCACGGGTCCTGTTGCAGAGACAGGTGGACCAAGTTCTGGGGGTCCTGCAAAACCACAGGTTTTTAATCAATTGGGAGAAATCAGATTTGGTTCCGTCCCAGGATCTGGTTTTTCTGGGGGCTCGGTTTCAGACTCTTCTAGGCTTGGTGTCGGTATCAGAGAAGAGGTTGGGTGTACTCCAGGCCTTGGTCAAGAAGGTTGTATTGCTGACTGCACCACGAGCTCTTCTTTGGTTCGCGGCTGCAGGGTCATTTGGCATCTGTGATATTTCTGGTTCCTTGGGCGCGTTTCCATCTCCTGTGCTTGATGAAGTGGTTCTTGAAAAGGTGGACTCCGGGGTCTGGTTCTCTGAGGGACAGGGTTCCGGGGTCCAGATTAATTCGCAGGGAGTTGCAATGGTGGTTGGAGGCAGATTATCTTCGGGTAGGGGTTTCTTTGTCTCCTCTGAGTCCCATGGTGGTGACTACGGATGCCAGCCTATCCGGTTGGGGTGCGTGGATAGGGTCGGCTCAAGTTCAGGGGTTTTGGTCCCCTCAGGAGGCGAGTCGGTCATCGAATTGGCACGAATTGAGAGCGGTCTTTCTGGCTCTGGTCCATTTCCAGGGGTCCCTGAGGGGGACGGCGGTTCTTATTCGGACGGACAACTTAGTGGCCAAAGCTTATGTCAACCGGCAAGGAGGGACCAGGTCAAGGGCTCTGTTCAGTCTAGCCAGGGAGATTTTTGTGTGGGCTCAGGAGTGGGTTCCTTCTCTCAGGGCTACGTACATTCGGGGGTGGTCAATGTTCGGGCGGATCTACTGAGCAGGGTGATTCCTTCGTCTCAACTTTTCTCCCTCTGGAAGTCTCTGTTTCTGCATCTGGTTCGGCTTTGGGGGCTTCCAGTGCTGGATGTGTTTGCGTCCGCAGAAAATGCGAAGTTGGACCGCTTCTGCTCCCGGTTTCGGTGTCCCCAGGCCTGGGAGGTGGACGGGATGTCATGTCCTTGGCCGAGGGGTCTTTTGTATGCATTCCCTCCGTTTCAACTTCTCAGGGCTTTTCTGTTGAGAGTGAGGGATCTGGGATCTAGAGTTATCCTGATTGCACCTCTTTGGCCGCGAGCGAATTGGTTCCCGTTGTTAAGGCTGATGGCAGACGGGAGGATGTGGCCTCTGCCTCTTTGTTCATCTCCCCTGGAGTTTCCCTGCCTCCCAGTGGTGTCGTTGAGGAGGTTGCACTTGACGGCCTGGAAGTTGAACGTTGACGGCTCTGGGGTTTCCTGTAGCTTTGAGTTCTACATTATTGGCTTCCAGGCGGCGTTCCACTTTACTTTCCTATGGTAGACAGTGGCGGGTTTTTTCTTCTTGGTGTTTGAATCATGATTCGGATCCTACCTGCGCGTCTATCTTTGATGTGATGCAGTTCCTGCAGGACGGTGCACAATTGGGTTTGTCGGTAGCATCTCTAAGGGTACAGTAGGCGGCGATTCAGGCATTCAGAGGTCCGTGGCGTAATCTTCAGGATGAAGGGCGCCTGATGCCTAGATTTTTTCAAGGTCTGGTTAATTTGTTTCCTCGCCCGGTACGTTCTTTTCCTTCCTGGGATCTTTCCTTGGTTTTGGATGTTTTGACGGAAGCCCCATTTGAACCATTGGGGGACTGTGATTTGCACCATTTGTCTTTGAAGACGTTCTTTTTGGTAGCCATTACTTCGGTTCGTCGGTTAGGGGAATTGGGGGCATTGGCCTGTTCCTTTCCTTTTTGTAAGGTTTTTCCCGATCGGGTGGTTCTGGTTCCGGTTCCTTCCTTTATTCCGAAGATCAATTCTTCATTCCATTCCCGTCAGGAGGTTATCCTTCCTTCATTTTGTCCAGATCTCTCCTCAAGGGAGGAGGTCCGTTTGCATTCGTTGGATGTACGCAGGGCTTTATTGGAGTACCTGCGGGTGGTGGCTCCTTTTCGTAAGGGGGATTCGCTTTTTGTTAATTTCGGTCTGGCACGTAAAGGTGAGAAACCTTCCACGGCTTCTTTGAGTCGGTGGGTGAGATCTTTGATTCTGTTGGCCTATTCCTTGAAAGGGGTGGTTCCTCCTCAAGGGATTCAGGGTCGGTCTACCAGAGGTATGGCGGCTACGGTAGCAGAGCTTCAGGGGACTTCCGTGGTGGAAATTTGCAGGGCCGCCACTTGGGCTTCGCCTTTGACGTTTGTATGTCATTATAGGCTAGCGGACTTGGGTAATTTGGAGTCGGTATTAGGTCACTGAGTCTTATCCTCTATGAGGTAATAGGGGTAGGGTGTTTTGGTGTCCTTGGGGGCAGGTTATGAATAAAGGATCTTGCAACTCAGTGTCCGTCTCCTGTGTTTTTCTTGCTATGTCTCATTGGTTTAAAAGGAAGGCGAGGGAGGGACGGGAGGTAATGCTTCCATTTTCTTGCGATAATGGCATTACTCCTAGTCCTACTCCCTCGCCTTCCTTTTCCGTTCCCTCCCACCCTCCCGGTACGGACTGTCCGAGTTGCTGCTTGGGCTTGGTTTTTGTACAGGGGGGATAAGGGTGGGGGGGGGTTTAAAAGGGGAAGGGAGGGTCTAGGGGGGAGGCGGGAGGCCTCATTGGTTTAAAAGGAAGGCGAGGGAGTAGGACTAGGAGTAATGCCATTATCGCAAGAAAATGGAAGCAATAATATTTGCATGTGTATTCGTTTTACTCTACTTTTATTCACATTTGCTACAATTTGTATCATTATCGTGATTAGTCAAATCCATGAATTCTTTACTGGCTTTGGGAATAATAAGTCTCCATTATCATAATTACATATTGCTTGTGTACTGGTTTGGGGTCGGAAATAGAGTAGGTCCCTCATATTCCCTGTGAGTTATTGTGTGGATTTGTGTCTTAATGGTCAGGGTTAAACGGGTGGGGGATGTAATACTCTAAACCCGCTTTCTCCAGAGATCAAAGGAAGGAAAGGGAGGCGGTGATCATTGAACGTCATCATCTCATGGTGAAAAGCTTTGTGTCTGTGGAGAAGGTAGTATGCAACAATATTCAGAATGGAAACTACATTTCCCAGGAATCCTTGAACTCCCACATTGTTTGGAGTTGGGGGCGCCTTTGTTGCATCGAGTAACACATGGCCCTTCTTTCAAGATGTCTTTACTAGGCAATCCTGTTACAATATTGCTGGAGCCAGGACCAGAAAAATTAACATGACTTTTCGTTTGAAGTAATCCATGAGTGTTTAATCGAAGACAGCTGAGAGTTCGAAGAAGTATTTCTGAAACCGAGTTGTGGTGAAAGAAAATTAACTTTGAGCTATTTCTTGGACTTTTTTTTTTTAACAAGTGTAGAATAGATCATACATTACTTACAATACCTCGTTTATTTCTCGTCAAGGGACAGAAAAGATTGTACAAAGACATTCTGAATATACTTGATATGTTGATGTGATTATGTGCAAGGCTCAAGAAGTGTTTATCAAGTGAGTATATGTTTGTCAATTGCTAGCTATAGACATAGATTCGCAGAAAACTGATGAATATAAATGTCTTACTGATGAACACTAATGCCCATTGTGAACCAACTCTATCCTCTTCAAAGATTACACATTTGTGAAGTAGGAAGTAGTTCTTAATAGAGCACAGGGAGACAGATTTATGAAAATGCTGGGCCACACAATGCAGGATTTAAAGCTGCTGCGCTGTGTTGCGTGACATGGAGAGAGTAGGAGTGTGCCAACTCTGGCGAAGCACCTGCCTTGAATTGACATTATTTTTAGTGCAAATCTCTGTCTACTATTGTTAGTAGATAGGGTTTCGCGTCAAAAAGCATGAATGATAGCATGGGAACACCCTTGTACCTCCCTTGTAAAGCCCCTCTGGCGCAGAGTAACACAAAACAGCGCTTTGTGTTGTTTTCCATTACTTTTAGACAACGTTCCAGAGCAAAACAAGTTTTGTGCTAAAAGGTAAATCCAACAAAAAATGTTGTGCACTGACTTTCGGCACGTTTTTGATGCAAACCCAGCACAAAAGGTTTGTAAATCTAGGCCAGGGTTGTTTAAACACTTACTAAGTACTGGATCGTGTTATGCTTCAGCTTTAGAAATTTCAGCTTCGATCAAAGGACACAGTTGTTTCTATGGAGATACTCTTAAGGCATGTTTTAGCTACTGTTACTGCTACACGCTGCACATTTAATGACAAACAAGAAAAAATAAAACGAACAGTACAGTGCTAATAGTTTATCAAAAGGGCATAAGCCTGAAAAGAGGTTAAAACACATAAAAATCCATAAAATGATGCTGCAGAAGAAAATGTATATGTCAAGGGAATACAAAATAGTTTTCCCCTCCAACCTGACCAACTCGGTAGGTTAAGCAGTCTATTAGATATGGTATATCAACTTGTCAACCTCAAGGGTTGACCTAACGTTTCATCAACAGGACAGGTCTCATGAGACACTGGAGAAGTAACACTTGAGATAAACTGGAGCCAAGTAACAGTAAGGCGAGGTGAGCCTCAATGGGGCGACAACAGCGGCAAGCAGTTACTGATAGAAAAACAGCCCCAGGCAAAAGTCCATGGAGAGAGCAGGGCAGAAAGATTAGTCTCTTCTGAGGAGTAACTTCCCGGTGAGCAAGCTTGAGAGGTGCGAGGTGAATGGCAACAGCCTTGGACAGTGAAATCTGATTGGCAAGACTGGTGTTGATGTTGAGTTGCAGATGGAATCTGTGATTCAGACAGCTGAGGAAATACTTGTGCATTATTGAACTCTTTTGACAAACAGGAATTCTGTATTATCATAAGCTAAATTCATTAACTCATGAAGTGAACCCAGTGCTTGAGATTGTTTTCTCACAGTGCGGTCAGGTAGTTCTGTACATTTCAAAGCAATTTCTCGCACTGCCGATCCAGTATCTGGGTCAAAAGACTTCTGCTGCAAAAGCCGGCACAGTTTCTGTCATCAGCATGTTGGTAGGATCACAAAGAGTCAGATCCAGGGGAACACAACTTTACACTCAGTACCTAATTAGCATAATGCTTTAAGCAGCACAGAGAGCAACCAAGCAGGGCATATTTCAGTGATCAGATATAGCTGCTAGTGCTATGTGGCATGGTATGAATTTCTTAGTGAAAAATGCTATTCTTTTATGAGGCGCATTCTTCAAATGACAGCCACTGCATCACGTAGGGCCAGATTTACAAAAAACTAGTGCATCAGTACTGATGCAGCAGTTTGATTGCATTGCCTCTGCGTCACCTAACAACACAATGGGCCTCATTATGACCCTGGCAGCCAGCGGTACATTGGCGGTAACACAGTCAACAGGCTGGCAGTGTATCGCCAGTGTATTATGACCGTGCCGCATTAGTCACGGCCACCCCACCGGCCCCTCCACAATACCGCCAGGCTTCCGCCAGGAGGTCATAATCCCCAGGACAGCGGTGCAAGCACTGCTGCCCTAGGGATTATAAGTCCCCAACCGCCAGCTTGTCCATGGCGGTAAACACCCCCATGGAAAGTCTGGCGGTAAGGGGGACTCGGGGTGCCCCGGGGGACCTCTGCACTGCCCATGCACTTGGCATGGGCAGTGCAGTGGCCCCCCAGGCACAGCCCCATCGCGCATTTCATGACGGGTGCTACTGCACCCGCTGCACATCAACATTGTCGCCGGCTCTATTATGAGCCGGCTGCAATGTTGATGTGACTTTTCCACTGGGCCAGAGGACAAAAACACTGTTTCCGTCTGCTGGCCCAGCAGAAAAGTCACAATAGGGAGCCACAAATACCGCCTGCACTGGCAGTATAGTGGCGCCCGCAGCTTCGGCAGTCTTTTTGTAAGACCGCCGAAGTTGTAATGAGGGCCAATGTGTGCGCCATATTTATAATAAGGCACACCTTGGCGGTTGTTAGGCCAATAGGGTCAGAATTTTAGATGCTATGGTGGTGCTTTGCTCCACTAGCGTCAAACATTTTGATGCTAGAGGAGCAAAGTGCAAGGAGGCCCATAGGTTAATATGGGTGCATCATTTTAACACTTGCTCTGAGCAGGAGTTAAAAATGACACCAAAAATGGCATAGTGAAATCTTGTAGATTTCACTGCGCCATATTTGTAGGCCTCCTAATGCCGTAACGAACACCTTACATACATTATGCCTGACACATGCATAATGTGGCGCAAGGGGTTGCAAAGTGGCACAATGCATGCATTGTGCCACTTTGTAAGTATGGCGCTGTGAAAATTGCCTTCTTAGCCTCATTAGCGTAAAAAAAAAAATTACGCCAGTATGGCGTAAGGAGGTGCTAGGGCCTTGTAAATCTGGCCCATAATATTTTGGACCCAGAGGTGGAGCTTCTAATACTGTGACTTCCAACAGACTTTAGCGCATAGATAAAGAACTTGTGATTGCAGATTGACCCCTAGATCTCCGCAAAGTGTAGAGCATTGAAGAAATTAAGACTATTAACTTGCTCAAAAATGACCTCTGAGTGCACATTATGGAAGGACAGATTAGCCACTATCAGGTGATATTGATGCTAAGAAGACCACCACTATGCGGCATCTAACAGGACTTAACACTCATGGATATGACCAGACTGTCAAGAACACCAAGACATGTGTGATGAGCCCATTGTGGTGCTGACACACAACACAGCCAGCAGTGCCCAGAGGGCTGGAGATGGAGCAATGAAGTAACTTGGCTCCAGATGTCCTACACAAAGAAGAAAACCACAAAGACGGAAGGTCTGCATAGCATCAGCATCAGCAGCCACATCATTCACGTGTTAAGTGGGCACTGATAAGTTCACTCCACCTTATCACCAATTGCTGTGTCTTCCCCTTGAACTCAGAAACATAAACAATGCATGGCAATATACTATTACTGCCCCCTTTTTTTATTATCTTTCTTACAGCTAGTTACCGTTGACTGTAGATATTACATGGCCATGACACACTCATGTTCACTGGTCGGGTGGGGAAGTGAACCTACCACTACTTTACCCCTCCTCCCCTTTACCTTGCTCCTCCTGTGCTGAATACAGCCTGAGCTAGGGTATCCCCTATTGCTCTGTAGCTGTGACGTAGCTCATTTGATAATCCACCGAATAGCACATTCCCATTACATTTCTTCAATTCAACCTTCTCCACTTGACAATCCGCCATGACTCATCCATCATTTTCTTAGCCCTATGCAATTCCGCTTTTATTTTTACTCCAACAAGACGGGAAACTCTATATGGAAGTGTAATTTAAAAACAATTATGGAGCCTACCTTTTCAAGAGATATTAACACCATTAGAAACACACACTTCATGGATCATGAGATAATCATGGTGGCCTGACATGCACCTTCAATTAGAGTGAAAGTAACAACCGTTTTGACCCAATAAAGGGCAGGAGCAGCACCATGTCTGGTTATGAGTGAACTAGAATATTGTGTGTTAGATTTAGCATTTTGACAAACTCACTTAGATACTATAGCAGATATAAATAATTGAAACTTAAAAATATCGTAGGCAGTGGAAGAGCATCATTATGTATTGTCCACATGTGTGGGAGACCTTTGGGAGACTCTCTAATTGTTATCATCTCAATTAATTCATGTTACACTGGATGCCCCGACTCCTGAGTTTCACTGATTTGGGCTTATCAACAATTTGAACAAATCTTTATATGTGATCTTTAGCTACCAATACCTGCCATTATAGCCTCATCTATGCACTTCCCTTGTTAAGCCCAGTTGCGAGTGTTAACGCAAATGTCTTAATTAGAAATTATCAATAAATGTTTATGTATTTTTGAATATGAAAAAGGTAGATAAAAATTAACGTAGAAAAATAATGTGCACGTTTGAAATTGTTACCTCAGAGAGTGGTCACCAAGATTCAAGAATTATATTAAAAGAATAACTAACATCTGTGAAATATTGAAAATATATTATGTCATATTGAGAGATATAACTAATTTTTTGTATTATATTGTAGAGCTTAACTTAGCCAAATTCGTGGCCTAGTTTTGCAAGGTCTCGTGCAGAAGCTGAATATTAACGTTCAATGAAAAATGCTGGCAAATCAAACTAACCGTGAACTGCTTATTGTTTAATAAAATTTGCTTAGCTGAAACCTTTGCATGAACCGACGGACAAGAGACGATGGACCTAGAATCTGTCAAATATTCTGTAAGGCGCTCTGACTGTACTTTCCCAGGACTCGAACAATAGAGACACTGACTGGAGAAGAAGATGCAACATTTTTAATATTTGACGAGCCGGATGATGAGGACATCGCAAAGTGAACCACTCACCTACATGAGAACTGTACAATATTAAAATTCATAGATTTTGAGTAAATTTATTATTGGATAGAGTCAAAACTGGTGATTAATTGACCAATTAGGATTTGGGGGATAGTCTGGTTGACTTAGATATAACAACGTGACAGAGGGGATAGTTTCAGACCTTATTCCGAAATTGATACGATAATGAGGGGAGGAGATTCGAGATTCTGTCATTGGACTCATGCTCTTGAGAGCCTGATGTGATGCTGATCGATTGATGACCTGGGGACGAAGACTGACTTTGTTGCTGATCCATACTGAGGATAGGTAGATATGACAATGTGACTGAATTAACTATTGTGCCTTTTCTTTCTAGATACCAACTGTCCTGTCTAATAGTTTTCTCTTAGCTAGATGTTTTTTTCCAAATTCATGTTCTAAACTGTTTTTCGCATGAAGTCCCACATGCGGATGCTAATCTGGTTTAGGTGAGGTTCCTACCCTGTGGCATTGACTACACAGAGACAAATGATTTGACAAACTGATTTGCTGAACTCTGCTACTTATTTTGACTTATTCATTCCTGATTCCATTATGGACTTATGCTACTACTTTAGAATGTACTCTGATGCAAGTTTTGATTAGGTTATGTTTTTGGTGCCTTTTAATGAATTAATACAGATTTGTTGACTCAAATAAAGTTTGAACTAATTCCATGACTTAGGCCCTCATCACAAACCTGGCAGTCGGTGGAATAGTGGAGGTATTGCCACCAACAGGCTGGCGCTACCTACCTCCACCATTATGACATTGGTGTTTTAGCCAAAGCCAAACCGCCAATGTACCACACCGACCGCCACGGCCGCAATGACCGCCGGGCTGGAGACTTCGGTCTCCAGCCCAGCAGCCGTCACTAGGCCGCCCATGGCTTTATGAGCCCCCCACTGCCATGGTTTCAGTGGTTTCTGTACCTCCACTGAAACCATGGTGGTAGGCACGATCAGCCTACCATCCATCAGTGCCCGGGAATTCCCTCCCGGGCACTGATAGGGGTCTCCCCCGCCCCTACCCTCCCCAGAATCCTCCCCTCCCTTTCCCTCCCTCTCCCGACCTCCCCGCACATTTACACACATACACGCCCATACATACACACCCATACACACATGCATACACACATTCACCCATGCATTTATACACACTCACAGCAACACTCACGAACATACATCCAGGCATACATGCAATCTCATGACACAACATGCACGTACACTCACACCCACTCCTGTTGGAGAACCTGACTTACCTGCTTGCAGGGGTTCCTCCGGCAGGAGACGGGACATGGCGCTGCTGCCAGCAGCAGTGTCCACCAGCAAAACACCGTCAGGACGTATCATGGAACATGATACAGTAGGTGTTGTTTTGATGGCGTGGCGCTGCTGCTGGCAGCAGCGCCACCTTACCGCCGTCCGCCACCATGACCATTGACGGATTTCCGCCAGCTTTCTGGCAGTATTCCGTCTATGGTCATAATGCCATGGACGGTCGGTAGCCACGGCAATGGTATGTTGGCCACCGCTGCCGCGGTGGTAGGCGGCATTTGCCGCCGATGTCATAATGAGGGCCTTAGTATTGTAACTAATAGGGAATAAAATTACTAAAACGTATAGTGAGTTGTGGTTATTCATGACTGGTGGGTCATGGGGTGTTATGTTCTTGTTTCATTGCTGATGATGACTGATGTTTATTGAGTTGCATATTAATCATTAGTGTATCAGCCATTAGCCTAGCTAGGATACTCCATGCGAATCAAAAGTTTCATCGACCTATACGCGTCTCCTTGTAAGTTTACTTAATAAGGACCAGGCGTGCTAGCACTCGCATGAGATGCTTAATAGAGATTCTCATGAGTTTCCTCAGAATAGATCCGTGCAGGTGAGTCTTAATGTAAATGCATCATTATAACCTGCATATCTGCAACTGTGATTGAATAACAATAAGGACTGAACTTTGAATTCCCCTATTCAACCATCTGACCCATCTGAACAGACATTTGAAATATTTACTTACCTTGATTCTGCACCAAAAAATGCAAATATGGCCACCCATCCTATTCCAGATGTAGCACATAATACCCAAAAATCAAGATGAACTCTTTTCCAGGGACGACAGTATCAATAAAAAGAGCAGGCTGAGGTTGTTGTTTCTTACAAATGAAGAGAATTGTCGGACAACTAAATGTTTCCATTATCCCTAAAGCAAGAATAAGGCCCTCATTACAACCCTGGTGGTCGGTGGTGGAATGGCGGTAATACCGCCAACAGGCCGGCGAAAAAAAAAATGGCATTATAAGCATGGCGCTGACCGCCATGCTAAACCGGCACTTCTCCACTACAACTGCCAGGGTGGTAACGACCGCTGGGCTGGAGACTTCGGTCTCCAGACCAACAGCTGTCACAACACCGCTGGTGGTATCACGACCCCACATACCGCCATGGATTTCGTGGGGTTCTGTACCGCCACGAAATCCATGGCGGTAGGCACTATCAGTGCCAGGGAATTCCTTCCCTGGCACTGATAGGGGTCTCCCCATGCCCCTCCCCCTCCCCAGAGTCGTCCCCCCACACCCCAACCCCCCTACCAGCCCCCAAAGGTGGTAGGACCCCGCCTCCCCCAACATCAAAACACACCCCCACCCTACTCGCACACAGACACTACCATCATACATACCCGCACACATACCAACAAACATACCAACAGACACACACACAGTCATACACGCACACATACATACAGACATGCATGCACACATACTCACAGACATACAAATAGACAGACATGCACACATTTTCAACCACACAACACCCCCCGCATGCATACACGCACTCACACACACCCTCTACACACTCACACCCCCATGCACGCACACAACACACAACACCCCCCACCCCTCTCCCCTAACGGACAATCACCTTACCTGGTCCGGTGATCCTCCGGGAGGGAACGGGATCCATGGGGGCTGCTCCACCGCCGGCACTCCGTCACCAGAACACCACCACACTGAATCCTGGGACGTGATTCGGTGGGCGGTGTTCTGATGACATGGCAATGGAGGTGGAGCAGCCTCCACTTCCCCACCGACTGCCACTATGACTGCTGGCGCCTCTCCATCCGAAAAAAGATGGGGGGCTGCCAGCAGTCATAATACGCTGTGCGGAAAACCGCCTGCACTGGCGGTCTTCAGTACGACAGTACCTCAGCGGTCTTCCAAAAAGATCGCCCAGATTAAAATGAGGGCCTAAGTCTCTTATTGGAGGAAAGCATGTTTTCCATGGTAAAATTAAAGATACAGAAGGATGGTATATGAAGTGTAATTTGATCGAGTTAAGGTCCCATGTTTCTATTTCCACAGATAAACTTTGAAAAGTGGGGGTTCAGTTTTAATATTCTTCTATACAATAGCATCTCTATGAATCAGTGCACCTCTTCTGCCACTTTCTTACTGTTCTATCAACTCTCATGATAGAGAATTCTGGTGAGGTGGGCTTGCCCATCACTGGCTGAAATGCAATGTTAAGCCAGTGCTCGATTAACAAAATGTCAAAAAGCACAACACTTGTAGTCTGGAACCAAATATGTTCATTACCAACCCAATCATTTGTAATGTACTAGCTGGCAGTAATCCTGGGAAAAGGGAAGGGAATAAAAGAGAGCAACCAGAGATACTAGAGATTACCACTCTTTTTCATCAGTAGTGTTGGGCATGAACTTCAGTAGGTCATAGAGGATATCAAAAATAGATAAGACTGTTAGCGCCATGACTTATACAGCATCAAATACCTTCAGATTATCCCTATGTATCTCTGACTCTCTTGTGAAGCAGAACATGCGATATTTCTGAAAGCTTAAAACAAAGACTGTATCACTTCTAATATAACAATGGCTGCCTATAAGTGTAGTTACATTTAATGTTTTTAGTCCCTGTTAAACATTTCTGGCTAGGATGCCTGTAAAGTAAAATATACAAGACACGTCAGTAGTGGATTACCTTACTGTTTACTGTAGGTACCCTCCTTGAATTACCAATTCCTTAAACACAAAATGCACTTCGTGCACTATAAAAGGTTTGAGCTTTAAGAGTCCTGTCCGTTAATGTAAAGGGATCCAATGCACCACAAAACTATGGATAAGAAATCCCTTTCAGTTTCAGACAATGTTTCGTTCACAATTTATCACATGCAATAGTCTCTAAATAGAAACGTTCAAAGTCACTTCTTTAACACAATCCCATTTTTATAATACTTCTCTGAACAGAGTGACTAATTCCAGAATATAAGGTTTCCTCAATCTGTTGTAGCCTGACTGCTGCAGTTAAACATTTTAATTTCCTAGCAAGGACTCTGTGGACCACGAGGAAACTAAACTGTGGGCAATGTTGTTCATAATCTGTGCTGTGCAGCCTCTAATGATGCAAAGGGGCAGATTTATGAAAAGTGGCACTGCATATAGTGCATCACCACTTTTCTTGCACCCCTTAGTGCCCCCCTAAAGACACCATGTGTGCACCGTATTTAAAAAACGGAGCACCATGGCGGTAGCTAGGGGTACTAGCATCAGAAATTTTGACGTTAGTCAGGTGCTTTGCAGGATTAGCATAAAAAAAGTTGCCACTACTCCTGCAAAGCACCCAGACGACCAGTGGAACCAATGGATTCCTCCTTTTAACGCTTGCTCTGAGCAGGCGTTAAAAGTGCTAAAAAAATAGCAAAGGAAACCTCTTAGATTTCCTTGCGCCATTTTTTTGGCCCCTCTAATGGGGGAACGCCCCCTTTACATACATTATGCCTGGTACAGGCATAATGTATCGCAAAGGGTTACAAAGTGGTGCAATTCATGCATTGCGCCACTTTGCAAATATGGCACAACGTTTTTGGCCTTCTAACACCACATTAGCATAAAAAAAAAATACGCTAATGTGGCGTTAGAATGGTGCTCTTAAGTCTGGTCCAAAGTCTTCCAACAAAAAGTGCTGATATTCATTGTTCAGCACCAGCCTTTCCTTCTTTTGCTAGGATTATCAAGAGTGCACTCAAAGTATGATGCCTACATGCCTGCATAGTACAAAGATATAAGAAATGTTCCATGACAAAAATGGTCAATGTGGTTTTGCATAATCAGGTCTGTGATCACCAGGTAGTGCTTCACCACTGAAAGGAAGTTATGTAATACATATTTAAAGAGGATTTGTGCAGCTGTTCAGGGGAACTACAAGTTAATCCACTTATAAATTCTTGCCATCTTGCAATGAGCAGCCCAGCGGAGCCTCATGCAATTTTTCTGTGTTTCATAAGTTTCTATAACACTTTGTCTAAAAAAAAGTGGAGAATAGGAAACCCAAAACATCAGTTATTTGTACACCAACAGACAGAAATCCATCAAAGAGCCGAAGAAAGCAAAAAATCTAAAACCAACTTGACTTGGGTATTCCTGTAAATATGGGACAAGGTGAACACACTATGGGCCTAATTTACGAGGCCCTAGTGACACACTGCATCACTGGAGCGTCATTTCTTGATGCTGCGGGGGCACAGTGTGCAAGCCCATGTTTGCAAAGCCATGCAAAGCCTCCTTGCATGGCTTTTCATTGCCTTGTAAATATGGACCCCTTTCATGCATAATATTGCGTGAAAGGGGCGTTCCATGGATGTTGCTTGGGGTGTTCCCACACAACACTCATGGAGCCCGAAGGAATCTGACACATTACCAGATTTAAAAGTCTGGGAATGCATCAGATTCCTGCTTCACCTCAGGGGTGGTGTAAGAATGATGCAACGGTGAGAAATATGTTTATTTCTCCCCATTTTTTCCTCTATGTGTGCTACATTCTGCAGCACACATAGAAAGATGAAAACACCTCTTGCAACTGTTTTTGTGCCTGCACAAAAACAATCATCCCTGCAATGCAGGTATCCTTTCAACATGGTGCAAGGGTGCCTGCATTGGTGCTAGGCAGCCGTTTGTTCGTCAGTGCAGGGGGAGTAGGCATAAATACACCATATCCCGTAAAGGTGCATTTCTGCCCTTTCCTGGTGGTGCATGGCGGTAAAACAAGGCATTTGCTGCATCACCCTACATCCTGGGCCTCGTAAACAGGGCCCTTTTTTTGTTGACCATAATATATTTGTTTTAGGTAACAGTTGAAGAAAGCAGATTGGTTTGCTTTGCTTTTAATATAGGTATTTTCAATTATAATGTGATTTTCTTTTTTTATCTTTCTTGGAATTTCTTTCACCATTGTTCCTTTGACCCCCTTACTTCTCTTCTCTTTGTAGCACTAACTTCAGGTTCCCCAACATTGTTGACACTCAGCATTCTAGCTGTTTAACAGACCTTCAGAGTATGCTTAGGGGCCTTTTGATATATTTTGTCAAGAAAATCTCGAGTGTACTTTAGCTGTATTTTCTCTCCATATGTCCCTCTGTGCTATTCTCTTTCTTGCTGTCTTAGCATCTTGTGCTTTGTAATATTTTTCCATGTGGCTGCTTGGTGTTAGAATTGTAGCTTTGGCTGTTTTCCTTGCTTGTCTCTGATAAGTATGCTTTACTTTCAATGTAGGCATTTTTAATTCAGAAAAGTGCTTTTTATTTTCAGTCATACATGGATTTATTGCTCTATGGTTAGTTATATCGTCAGCCTTCCATCCCCTTACCGGACTAGTGTCATGTTCACACACAATGTTGGTACTCAACAATCTAGTTATTTTACAGATCTTCTGAACATGCTTGGGGACCTTTGCCAAGAACACGCCAAAGACTAGCGTATCTGCACCTCGCTGCACTTGGCGTTGCCACTTTTATTGAAAACTCGCCTCCACAAATAGCTTGAACTGAGGCGCATCCTTGTTGGTCAGAGACCTGGCAGTACTTAAAAGCTGCCATTGAAACAGGCCCCCATTTGGCCGTATGTTTTGTCCTTAAATTTACAGGGAAATATATACATTGATTTCTGAACAATGGATGTACAAACTGTTCAGACGACCCATGTCTACGAGGAAGTTCCTGTTTACCTTTCACATTTTCATACAATCCTCTCCTACTCAAGAAGCCATCTGCAATCTCAACAAAGCTAGACAATTACAGACCCATGTCCCCGCTACCTTACCCAGCCAAAGCACAGGAGAAACTGATCAACAAGGGCTGAACCAATCTCAATGAACACCAATTGCTCAGAGCCACCCAATCCGGATTCATACCAAACAACAGCAGTAAGATGTTCAAATGGCTCCCCTCCAGCACCCATAAAACCGTCAGGCACACCCTCATCACAAGAAAACTGGATTATGGTAACACTGTTTATGGTGGAGTCAGCAAGCAACTCACCATGCAACTCCAAATCATACAGGGACATATTTAGACTCCGTTTGCGCCGAATTTGCGTCGTTTTTTTCTACGCAAATTCGGCGCAAAACTAACGCCATATTTATACTTTGGCGTTAGACGCGTCTAGCGCCAAAGTATGAGGAAAGAGCGTCATTTTTTTGCGTGAACGCCTTCCTTGCGTTAATGAGATGCAAGGTAGGCTTTCCCGTCTAAAAAAATGACTGCGACGCAAATGCGTCATATTTATACTCCCGGGCAAAAATCACGCCCGGGAGTGGGCGGGGCAAAAAAACCTGCATTTGCGCCGGATTTTAGCGCCTGGGTCAGGGCATGCGTTAATGGACCTGTGGGCTCAAAATGAGCCCACAGCTGCCCTCCCATGCCCCCAGGGACCCCCCCTGCCACCCTTGCCCACCCCAGGAGGACACCCAAGGATGGAGGGACCCATCCCAGGGACATTCAGGTAAGTTCAGGTAAGTATAACATTTTTTTTTTTTTTTATATTTTTTTTTGGCATAGGGGGGCCTGATTTGTGCCCCCCTACATGCCTCAATGCCCAATGACCATGCCCAGGGGACATAAGTCCCCTGGGCATGGCCATTGGGCAAGGGGGCATGACTCCTGTCTTTACTAAGACAGGAGTCATGTAAATGGCGTCTGGGCGCCGTAAAAAATGGCGCAAATCGGGTGGAGGCGATTTTTTGGCGTCAACCTGACTTGCCCCATTTTTAAGACGCCCTAACGCCATTTTTCCCTACGCCGGCGCTGCCTGGTGTACGTGTTTTTTTTCCATGCACACCAGGCAGCGCCGGTCTGCTAGCGCCGGCTAACGCCATTCAATAAATAGGGCGCCCGCATGGTGCTTCAGAATGGCGTTAGCCGGCGCAAAACTTTTTGACGCTAAACTGCGTTAGCGCAGTTTAGCGTCAAAAAGTATAAATACGGGCCACAGAATCCAGCAGCCAGGATCACACTCAACCTACCACCCTGCACTCTCATCACAACCCACTTGAGGGAGCTCAACCGGCTCCCAATTTACAAAGGACCCCAATTCACACTCCTCACATAACTTTTACTATCAAAGCCATGAAAAACATGGGCTGAGCTTACCTCAACGACTGAATGTCTTTTCACAACCCCACCAGACATCTCTGCTCAACCAGACTCCTCACACACAATCCACTCATACGCAGAACCAGAGCATGTGGTTGGGCCTTCTCATACATAGTTACAAAGCCCTGGAATGACCTTCCACTTCACATCAGAATGGCCTCCTTAATTCTTGAATTCCACAAGAAGCTAAAGAGAAGCTTTATAAAATAACATAATATAACATATAACATAACATGACCTATAACGTGTTGAACTTAATTTAAGTTCCCACGGGTATTTGTTTTTACATCTTGATGTTTTTCTGAAGGTTTATTTTCATGCAGCATATTACTTCTTAATAATGTACACTGTGAGCTGGGTTACCTGTAGATGTCTGTGTGAGTCAGGTTGTGGGTGGGTGCTGTTAATGCAGCACATTTGAGAGCTCTGTGGTTGAGACTAAAAGCAATGTTTCTCACAGGGCCTGTCAGTGCGGTATAAAGAGATTCCAATTACAGTCCTTGAACTCTACAGATTACACAGAGCAAGGCCACAAATGCCATTATAATTGAGTCTAGGCAAAACTGCGTGTAATAGGTACACAGATGTCAAATTGTTCGCAAAGTAAAAGTAAATGAAAATGCAGTACTTACAGGAGAATGGCTGTGGAGTGATTGTAGGGGATGGTGAAGTGAATGAAATGTAAGGAAGTGCATGCAGGAGAGAGTGATGAAAGGATGCAGAAGAGGAAAGAGATGATGTTTGGAACATGAAAATGGAGAATTTCAGAAAGATGCGGGGGGAACGGTGTGTCTCACAGTGAAGCTACAGAGGAAAGTATTGTGATGGGGAGTACAGAAGTGATTGCCACATTCTGACGATCAACACCCCTTCCAAAGATCTCGGTAATGTTTAATTCACAGGCTAATATTTTCATAGTTTAAACATTTTTTATTCTAATTAGTCACAACAAAATTGATGTTACTTATTTGTCTGATACTGCTTACAAGCATTGTCAAAACCAATAGTTCTTGCTTATTTTAGGATTTTATTTTGTCTGTTATTGTATGATATATCTAGCAGCAATAAAAGAAAGCTCACATACAGACACCAAAATACTGATTTGATGACATGCGATGGAAAGCACAGGATTTAGGTTTACATGCTTTGAAGCCATGCCCGTATAAAGGATTCCTAGATACATCTTTTTAGACCACACCCTTTTTATAGACCCCCATATGTTTTTCATCCCATTCAAACTAACTCCACTTATTGAGGCAATCTGCTGCACCGTTATCTCGGCCAGTGTAGATTTTTCGTCTTCCAATTCTGGTTCCTGATATTCTAGAGATGATGTAATCGCACTTGCTGTCTAATCTATCCTCCCTGGATATTTACCCTACTCTTACCCTGAAAGAAATGTTTAGAAATGATACAGGCTCTCCTTTTGTAAGTACTACTTTAATCAATGCACAAATATGCCAAGGAAATCATTGACTTACTAATCAACCATAATTTAGACATTGGTGGTCATTACAACCCTGGTGGACGATGTTAAAGCTGCGGTAATACCGCAAACAGGCCGGCGGACAAAAAAAGTGAATTACGACCCTTGCGGAAACCGCCAACTAAGACAGCCACTTTAACACATTGCCCGCCACGGCGGTACAGACAAACAGCGCGGCAGTCACCGCCAACAGACAGGCGGAAGACAATGTACCGCCCACACTATCACAACACACCAATCCGCCACCTTTTCCGGGGCGGATTCACCGTGGATAAAAACACGGCGGAAACAGCTTTTGCTATGGGAAAACGCTCACCTCAACACATCCCACGAGGAACGAAGACACCATGGAGCCCAAACTACAAATCTTACCTGCCCTTGCATTCCTGCTCATCTACGACCAACAGCGACGTAGGCGCAGAACATACTGGTGAGTACAGCACCCACGACACGGGGGAGAGGGGAGGCAAAAGTTACGGGGACACCCACCAAACACCCCCACCCTCGCATATTACAACATACACACCAATGCAGTCAAAAATATCACATTAACAACCCACAATCCCCCCGGAAGAATGCAAAGACAAAGCGAATAGCGGTCAAACTTTGTATTGTGCCAATATACTACTCATTAAAAAATATACGGATATATATATCACGAAATCTGTCAAAAATAAATGTACAATACAAGAAGTAGTGCAGAGATGTACACAACAATGTCCGTGCACCAACAGTCCAAAAATGCATGCGCGACGCCCACAATAGATACCTGACCAAAATCCGAAAGAACACTGCCGGGGCATCAGATAGAAACAATACAGGCACCTCAGGGGGAAGGGAAGGGGGGGCACCTCAGCCAGATGAATGCGAAGCCAGATCCACGACGGGGCTCCATGCCCATTGATGTATCCTGGGGAGTGCAAAGCCACAGTCTCTCAAGTCTCTACAGTGGGTGGTTTGCCCACTGTTCAATCCTGGGGAGTGCAAAGCCACAGTCTCTCAAGTCACTTCAGTGGGTAGGTTGCCCACTGTGCCATCCTGGGGAGTGCAAAGCCACAGTCTCTCAAGTCTCTACAGTGGGTGGCTTGCCCACTGTTACATCCTGGGGAGTGCAAAGACACATCTTCGCAAGTAGATGCAGTTCTCTACTGGTACTGGGTGGGACTGGTGCCCAGACTGGATGAGTCTCCCCGTGAAAGTACATGTCCTGTCACAGTCCCAGCTGCACATGGGAGAACGATGCCTGATGTGCCGGACTATTCATACCCTCACGGTCTTTGCCCTGTTCAGCGGTCTTCACCATGGCGGTCTTTGCCCTGTTTAGCGGTGCTTAGCTATGGCGGTCTTTGCCCTGTTCAGCTGTCTTCACCATGGCGGTCTTTGCCCTGTTCAGCGGTCTTCACCATGTCAGTCTTGGCCTTGTTCAGCGGTCTTCACCATGGCGGTCTTTGCCCTGTTCAGCGGTCTTCACCATGGCAGTCTTGGCCTTGTTCAGCGGTCTTCACCATGGCGGTCTTTGCCCTGTTCAGCGGTCTTCACCATGGCAGTCTTGGCCTTGTTCAGCGGTCTTCACCATGGCGGTGTTTGCCCTGTTCAGCGGTCTTCACCATGGCAGTCTTGGCCTTGTTCAGCGGTGCTTAGCCATGGCGGTCTTTGCCCTGTTCAGCTGTGCTTAGCCATGGCAGTCTTTGCCCTGTTCAGTGGTCTTCACCATGGCGGTCTTTGCCCTGTTCAGCGGTGCTTTGCCATGGCGGTTCTGGTACGGATATTGGTGTGTGGCATTACGATCTCCACACTGGACATTGGTGTGTGGCATGACGAACTCCACACTGGACATTGGTGTGTGGCATGACGATCTCCACACTGGACATTGGTGTGTGGCATGACGAACTCCATACTGGACATTGGTGTGTGGCATGACGAACTCCACACTGGACATTGGTGTGTGGCATGACAAACTCCACACTGGACGTTGGTGTGTGGCTTGACGTTCCATCATTGCCCAGCGGGGCTGTGGGATTCTGGACCCTCATGGGCTGTGACTCCGGCAGTGGCGGTGGTCTCCTGACCAGTAACGATACTTGGGCCCTCCTGGGCTATGACTCTGGCGGTGGTCTCCTGACCAGTAACGATACTTGGGCCCTCCTGGGCTATGACTCTGGTGGTGGTCTCCGGACCAGTTACGATACTTGAGCCCTCCTGGGCTATGACTCTGGCGGTGGTCTCCTGACCAGTAACGATACTTGGGCCCTCCTGGGCTATGACTCTGGCGGTGGTCTCCTGACCAGTAACGATACTTGGGCCCTCCTGGGCTATGACTCTGGCGGTGGTCTCCTGACCAGTAACGATACTTGGGCCCTCCTGGGCTATGACTCTGGCGGTGGTCTCCGGAGCAGTTACGATACTTGAGCCCTCCTGGGCTATGACTCTGGCGGGGGTCTCCGGACCAGTTACGATACTTGAGCCCTCCTGGGCTATGACTCTGGCGGTGGTCTCCTGACCAGTAACAATACTTGGGCCCTCCTGGGCTATGACTCTGGTGGTGGTCTCTGGACCAGTAACGACGGTGCTGGCGGTTGTGTCTGGACCGCCGGAAATGATGGCGCACTTCTCCACCGTGACACTCACAACAGGTTGGGGTGACTTCCTCGGGACCTTCCCCACCTTCTTTTGAGTTACAGATGGCTCACCAATCGCCTTGGATCCCATTTCACTGTTTGTCCCACCAGGAGTCTTGACACGGTCCCGTCGTCCACTCTCCAATTTCGGAGCCTTTAAAGGGGGTGGGCTGACAGTGCCTTGGCTCCGGGTCCTACTGCCTGCCCTGGTGGACGGGGCACTCCAAAAACCTGGTACACGCACCACTGGTACTGGAGGCTTTTTGGCTGAGGCGCTATGATGGGACTGATGAATTGGAGGGGGGGTGGGGGCAAAAAGGTCAATTTGACATAGGGACAGTTTCTGACATACACTGGGATGGGTAGCTGGAGGGGCTCTGGGAGTGGAGGAAGAGGAGGTGGTTGTAGGAGGTGTCACTTTAGCTGTTTTGGGTGCAGGTACAGGTACTGGAGGCTGTTGTGAGGTTGATGGATGTTGGGTGAGTGATTGCCGGCGTTTGTGTACTTTGGGAGGGGGCGTCACAGACACACTGGGAGAGGACACAGGGGACGTGTATATGGCAGTGGAGGTGGTGAGTGCAGGTGAGTGGCTTGTGGTGCTGGGTGTCCAGGTGCGAGTCCTAGTGCCTGTAGATGTGGTGCATGCAGGTGTGTGTGTAGACGAGACTGGGAGGGAGGAGGGAGAAGAGGAGGAGGAGGACACAGTTGAGACAGTGGATGTTGCTGTGTCTGTATGGGTCTGATGCTTGTGTGAGTGCCTGTGGTGTGTGTGGTGCCTATGTTTGCTTGAGCTACTTGTGTGTGTTGACTTGTGTGCATGCTGGTCTGTAGGTGTGCTTGGGATGGGCTGGGGTACAGGGGATTGGGTCTGGGTGGAGGAAGTTGGAGGGGGGAGGCTGGACACAGGGACAATGGCTGCCATCAGTGCTGAGGCCAGAGATTGCAGGGTTCGCTGAAGGACAGCCTGACCAGAATGCATTACCGTGTTTCAACTCTCGTTCTACACCCTGGATGGCATTCACAATGGTAGACTGCCCAACAGTGAGTGACCTGAGGAGGTCAATGGCCTCCTCACTGAGGGCAGCTGGGGTGACTGGGGCAGGGCCTGAGGTGCCTAGGGCGGAGGTGATGCCCACCCTCCTGGGTGAGCGGGCACGGGGCGAATGCTGAGGGGCTGCTGGGAGGGCGGTGCTGGTAGGGGAGGTGGCGGCTGTACCTGTAGAAGTGGGGTGCACAGATGGTGCCGCCACCACAGGGGAGCGCCCATCGGCGGATGAGTCCGTGTCGCTGGTTGGTGATCCTGTGGTCGACGTGAAGCTCCCCTCGCCCTCCGTCCCACTGGTGAATTCAGAGTCTGTGGTGTGGCCCTCCATGGCCATGTGGGATGCAGCTCCCTCGTGCTCCGGTGCCACTGTACCTCTGCCTGTTGATGCTGATGTACAGAAGGACTTGGAGAGCAGACAAAGGGTGGAGACAGAAGAAAGAGAGTTTTAGTGCATGGCATACTGCTACCGTTGGCGGACAAGACAATTGCAGCAGCCCCATGCATTATGCCGTGCTCCTGCCCTCTGCACATGCAATTTCTGGGATATGGCCTACATGGCAATGGTAGAAATCTGCCCACATGGATGGCAAAGGGGCAACTATACATCAATTTGCCATTTTTTTGAGCTGGGGTAGAGTGCCACATGGCCTACATAACGGAGGGGCCTTGCCTACCTAACTTGCCCTGGCCTAGGGACACCAACAGCCCACCACCCCCATCCAGACAGCTCCACTGCACGCAAAGTCCATAGGATGAGGTTGTACTCACCCCCTTGTGTCTGCTGTGATGTCCTTAAGCGCCCATCCAACTGTACCGCGATGTGGTACCTGGATACCATGGAACGCACCTTCCCCCATAGGTCGTTCCACCTCTTCCTGATGTCCTCCCTATTTCTTGGGTGTTGTCCCACAGCGTTGACCCTGTCGACTATTCTTTGCCATAGCTCCATCTTCCTGGCTATGGATGTGTACTGTACCTGTGAGCCAAATAGCTGTGGCTCTACCCTGATGATTTCCTCGACCATGACCCTGAGCTCCTCCTCAGAGAAGCGGGGGTGTCTTTGGCGTGACATGGGGTGGTGTGTGTGATGTGTGGGGTGGTGTATGTGTTGATGAGTGTGGTGAGTGTAGTGGTATGTGGTGTTTTGTGCGTGGATGTTGTGTGGGTGACGGTGTAGTGTGCCTCTGTGTGATGGTGTTATCTATTCTGTGCTGTCTCTCTGTGGCCTTCGTCTCTAATTTGTGGTCGTAGGGGTTTGTGGGTGATGTGGGTGTGTGTTTTATATTGTGTTGGGTGTGTGGGAGTGGTGTGTGTATGTGTATCAGCTGTGTGTATTTGGAATTGTCCAATGTGGCGGTGTTTTGGAGGTGTGTGTGTATTTTGAGCATGGCGGTGTGTACCGCCAATGGAATCCCGCGTTTGAAAGAACGCTGAGTGGATTCGTGGAGGTGGAGGATTTGTTTCCGCATATTTATCGCTGACCTTTGGTGTGGCGGACTTGTGTGGGTGTCTGAATTTCGGCGGAATCCGTGATGTGTGTCATAATAGCTGTAGCGGTCTCCCGCCGCCGCTGCGGTGTATTGGCAGTCTTCTGCACGGCGGTAAGCGGCTTTTACCGCCAATGTTGTAATGACCCCCATTATCTTTGTCACAGAAATATGGTTAAACCCATGGTTTCTGAATGACATCAGTTGCTATAACTTTACCTATGCCCGCAAAGACAGAGCAGGTGAAAAATACAGTGGTGAGGTTGCTACTTTAATAAATACGTCCATTTCTTATTCTACTCAACCTTCTCCATTTCTGACTGGCCCAAAGTGTTAACTATTGAAGTCCAATGGAGAGCTCATCAAACACCGCATGTTACCTAAATGTTTTACATGCCAGGCTATGATCAGCTTTTTCTGAATGACTTAAATGTAACTACCTTAACCTCTTAATACATACCATGACTTTCCATTCATTTTAGAGCATTTTAACATTCTTTTTTTTTAATCAACACCCAGTTAACCAATACGTTGCACTCCTTCTCCCTAACACAATCTGTTCACTTGGAAATGCACAAAAATGGCATACACTGTTTATGGTACTGGGTCTGTTTTTTTAATCCCTTAATAATCTTTTTAGTCCTCCACCCTCCTAATTGAGCTACCCCTTATTTTTGTGTATTGTATTAGTGTGTCTTTTTGTGTCTGTGTAGTTTTACTTTTTTTCTTTTTTTGTCCTTTTTGTGAACTTTTGTATTTTTATTTTCCCCCTTTAATTCCTTATTAATTTCTTCCTTCTCTTCCTGTTTCTTTTCTTCACCCGCACCACCCAGCACCCTGGCAGAGCAGGGCGGTATGAGTGAACACGGGAGCAGCAGGCCCAGGCGCCCCAGACAGCCACCTACCTTGTGGGCAGCAGCACCGTCAAGGGGTGCAGTCTCTGCCAATCTTTTGTGAGGAGGAGGTGGCAGCACTGGATTTCTATGTGCAGCACCACCTCCCCTCCATGCTGGCAGCAGACGGCCGTCCTAGGAGCGGTTACCCCCTGTGGGATCATCTGCTGCATTTGGGCTAGGGTGCCCAGATGTGTTTGGGGCACCATCCAAGTGCAACACACCACCCAGAAGCTGACACAACGATGGGCGGATATCATCAACTGTGATCAGGACCTGCTTTTCCTGCTAGGCATATAGGTTCAGGGCCTCGGTGACTATTAACTATATTATTGTGTTTGCGTTCTACAATGCTAACGTTTTCTGAATATCATGCTGCTCGCACTCAGAAGTAACTTACGTTTAGTTTACGTTAAGAATATTATTTATTATGTGAACCAGTTAGAGCTAGAAAGGTGCTAGGCGCCATATTATTGTACTCATGGGCACTTGCTTTGGCTGATTATTTAAAAATCCATTGCAATGCAGATTCCCTTGTCCTCCTGGCACCATAGTGAATTAGTGATATCAGTGAGTTAGCGTTCTCTGTGACTTTCTTTTTGTAGCTTGTGCAGTCCAAGCAATTTCACAGTGATGTGTAGTACCAGTATGGATCTCTGCATTCCAAAAAAGGGTGACTGAATTGGCCCATCAAAGGGGTTAAGAAATGAGAACAGAAATAAAGATCATTTATTGCAATGCATTAGTTCCAAATTTAGTTTTTGTTAAGGAAACTTGGAATAAGGATTTTAGGAGTACAGCCAACTCAACAATAGTTGATCATTCTAGTACAATAGGCAATTTGACTTAAGTACAATGTTACTGTGTTTACCTGTTATATAATAATTTTGTGGAGATTAAGTTTACCAAGAATGTATTTTTCATCATCTTTATTTCTTACATCAGCACCCAAGAAAAAGAATAGGGCACCAAAGAGGCGGGTCAGGCAGGAGCTGGGGAGGCGCCGACTACCAGCGCCAATGCTGAGGGCTCTGCTCAACCCATTAAGTCCTATTATTTAATATTATTATTATTATTTCCCTAACTTTTATCTCTGCCCACTATTATACTACTTTAAATTTTGCCTTGTTTACTTTTTTTTTACTGTCGTCTTTTTTTGCAACTCCCTATCCAATTTTTATTTAACTCCTGTTACACTTGCATTATTTTTTTTCTGTCATTCATTTACCATTTTTATTCCACCCCTTCATTGTGCACTGTGATTCTGCACTGTGATTCTGAGTTATTGTGCAAAGTGTTTGGCCTGACCACTTAGCTTTTCTAACATTGTGAACCAGCAAAATACCCAGAGTGAAGATACTGCAGTACTAACTGAACTGTAACGGGCAGATGTACCTGGCATCTAAAAACTGTATAATGTTTTTGTTTCTAGCAATAGCGACCTCCAGTGGAGCTGGCTCAAAGTTCTGCTGCAGGAGCAGATGGAGTAGGAGAAGACGCAGCAGCAGGGATGGGCGATGGTAAGACACATAGCTTGCTTATTGACAACTACTATTACTCACTACTTACAAGGGCGTCATCATGATCGTGCTTGATCCTGCCACATTACAGCTACCATGATGATTGGGTTACTTATGGCCTATTTTATCTGCAACTCAGCAAAAGCTAAAAAGTAAATGATGGCTTTATGGAAACGGTTAAAAGAAAGGATGGGTGAAATAAGTGAAAGGAAAGAAAGCATGGGTGGGTGAAAGGTTGCGTGGGTGAGTATTGGGTAAATAGATGGATGGGTGAGAGGATGATTGAAAGAAAGGGTGGATAGTGGATACTGAATAGGTAGATAATGGATTGTGAATTATGGTGCAAGACTGAATAAGAGAAAGTAAAGCTTAAATCATGGTGGCTATGGATGAATATAGTAGGAAGAATAAAAGAATGATTGAATAAATGCTTGGATGAATAAACAAGGGAGTTCTTCTGTAGAAGAACATGCTGCTCACCTACCTTGCTTACTTTGTCTTTTATGATTCGAAGTGGGGGATATTTTAATTTGTGTTCAAATCCTTTGACTCACTGTATTTGTTAAATCAGGCAGATATGTATCTCACCCATCATCATCATTCACCAACCCCCTCTCTGCCCATGGCATTTCGCCACCCATGACCAAACAAGTGCAGTATGGTTCAATTTGTGCCTACAGTGTTGGCTGCGGAATGTACATCTGCTTATGTTAATGCGGCATTTACAATGTTTTCAATGAGTTGCAAACCGAACACACAAGGTGTGTTGTCTTACCTTCACCCACTCAGTCACCTCTTAGTACTTCACCTCTTTATTCCTTCCCAAGTTCTTCCATCACAGCCTACCAAAGAAATTGAAAAATCCATTCTTGGCATGTGCCACATTTATTTGACTATGTGAAGTGTTTCCAAAATATATTTCATGGTTTACAGATTTATTTTACACCTGTTCAGATGTTTTCCTTTAAATATAGGTCTATACAGTGATTGAATAAGCCAAAGCTTAGGCACACGATGAATCCATGATCTGTGACATCCCTCTATTCTATGGTAAAAGCTCTACCTAGGTGCCTAATCCCTCTGCCTTATCCTGCAGTAGAGTAAGTTGTTTCCTTTCCTTACTTCCCAGTGAATATATTTGTTGGAAAGAACTTGTGCTGGTGAGCGAAGCCTGTGAGTAAAGTGGAACTAGTAAGTGCACAATCTGATTTCAAGTTTGGCATAAGGGATACTCTATGATGAACGTGCATAATACAATTAATATAGCCAGTTCCTTTTTTTGTAGTGCAGTGCATCGTTTTCCCCACCATCTACTTACGGCAGGCAGAATAAATATATCTGCATTTTATACATGATATGTATGATGTATCTTATCTATTTATCTGCCTCTTTGGAGTCAGTGTAGAAACTAAGTGAAAAGCAGAGGAGAGAGGGCCATTGGAGGACCATTGGAATTAAAGATAGATAATTGTCAACCACAGCTGCCGTCAGTGCTTTTTAAGTGAAGTATGTGTGGATAAATAAATAAAATTGGACCTGTGACTCTCCTAATCATAATCACATCAAATTCCAATGCCCCTCGGAGACCAGCAATGTAGTGCTACGATGCCACCTGCTACCTATTTTTGAAGAAGTATGTATCCAGAGTATTGCTTACAATTTGTCTCTTTTTTAGTTTTTCTCAATATAGCTACTACTGCTGGACGACCACCATCCAGGCAGGAGATAGTAGCCCCTCGGTAGCGGCAGAGGATGGCGAACATCCAGGCTGAATATTGTCTGGCGGTAGTCCTGGAGAAGGGAGAGGGTGAAATATCTGCCTTGGACCCAGGACCCAGCTCAGCAGCACACCAGCCAAAGCATCCAGCCCCCTGGCCACTACACCACTGGTGCCACTACCAGCTGTCAGGGTCCCTACATGCACCTACTGTCACCATCTCCCGCTCTGACAGGGCATTGCTCACTGTATCCTACAGTGGATGGAACTAGTGGAGAGCTGACCACCAGGATCGAGCATAGTCTGGACCAGCTCTAGACCCATATTGAGAGTGCCTTCTTCTAAGCACTCTTTTTAATTTTTTGTTTTGGTGGGAGGGACTTGCTAAGGGTGGAAAGAGTGGGGAGTGAGTTGTGATAGGGTTTTCAAAAACGTTTTATATTGGACTTTTTGTTGGACTTTTTGGGGACATGGTATTTGTTTGGGGGGAGGGGGGAGCCTGTTGTGGGTGGAGAGGGTGGCTTTTTGTATTTGTTAAAAATAAAAAGGGGATCATTTATTTTACTTGATTTAGTTGGTACTGCCGTCTTTTAGTGTAGCCTGTTTTATAAATCTGCTAAAAAAGTATATGTCTTTTATTTATACACTTGCTCTATTGCCCTCTGCATCTATATTGGCCACTTGGGAATGATTGTCATTGCCTATTATGCATATAAAACCTAAATACACATAGACAACATCTTCTTCAGTAGGAGATAATGACTATCTAAACAAATGAACTTCAGTCCTTAGTTCTTCTCCCACCTGAATAGATGAAGCAAATGAGTCTTCCTACTGTAGGGTTTTTCCCAAGGTGGCATTTTAAGGGGGTGTTAGTAGTAGCAGGCTAGCACACTAACAGGGGAAACAGAAGGTGTCACTCCCACCTATGCAAACTCCAACTGCAAGATTAATCAAAGGGTTATCCATCACTGTCAACTAGATTGAAAGAAAACAGAGAGTTAGTGGGTCATATTATATCATAACTTTAGAAAGACTACCGCAATGACAGTATTTAACACAAAACAAAGAAGACCTGATATGATATTAAAACTAGCAATATCAACTTCTTCTGAGCGATGGTGGGGAGCTGGTATTAAGAAAATGAAATCATGGAGTCAGGAAAATTGGGCTCAGAGTCAAGAGTGATTAGACAAGGTTAAGAATTTATGCAACACACAACACAAGGCCTAATAATGATGTTGATGTGGCCAGTGTGGAATGTTGCTCATGTAATAGAAGGTCATGCAGTGAGTTTGTGTCGCTTTTACCATATCTGCCCCAGCAGGTGTGCAATCCTTTTATGGTTTACAAGTAAGTCACACGTCAATAAATCACACAGCCCAGGGGAAGAAGGTTAGGGGCTCGATGAATGATGAGAAAGGAGATTTGGGAAAAGGTGTGAGAAAGACAAACACTACACAAAAGAAACCATGACAATATTCATTAGGGTAACGAGTAGCACACCATCATCAATCTATTGTGGAAGGAAATGGTGAAGGGATAAGTATGACACCGTTCAATTCAATGCATTGCAAACAGTCCTTCTGCCCCAAAGAGACACAAGATACCATATCTCTGAATGTTATGCCTTCTAGGTTTGAGAAATACAAATTATGGAGGATTGAAGTTAACCCAGTTCTAAAAATGTTGATTGTGACAATGAAAATGATACTGTATTGCCAAATTGGGCAGTGCATCTCCATTCTTCTTAGAATGTCCATCACTCTTGGGTGTCTGGCTGAACCTGTCTGGTAGGTAACTGGAGTCTTGAGCTTTCACTACGTTTTGTTCATGCAGGAGAGTACTAGGAAAAGGTCTGCATATTGAAAAATAAATAACTGTTTTATAGAGTAAAGAAGAAGGACAAAAGGAAGCAAGGTAAGCTTCATAAGGAGTCAGGAGTGTACCAAGAAGACTCGAAGGCAAAGCAAGAACATAAGAGGAGTTTGACTTTTGAGCCAGCAATGCAGCAAACACATACTCAGCAGCATTTCCCAACAATGCATCTCTCTCCAGTCTACACAGATGAATGACTATTAAGACTCAGGGCCATATTTATACTTTTTGACGCAAAGCTGCGCCGGCGCAGTTTTGAGTCAAAAAGTTTACCGCCGGCTAACGCCATTTCGATGCGCCGTGCGGGCGTCAAATGTATACTTTGACGCACGGCGGCGCAACCAACAGGTGGGAGTCATTTTTTTTTACGCACACCGTGGCGTCAAGTCGTAAAGGAAAACAACGTTAACGCGACGTAAATGACTGTGGGTCGATTTACGACAGCGCAACCCGGAAAGCGCCGGTTTTTTTGACCCAATAGCGTCAAAAATACCCGCAAACACTGCCCTTTCAGCAGAGGAGAGACAAAATGGATCCCAGATGCCACTACAGACCACAGGAAGATGACAGCAGACCAGGAGCCAGCCAGGATGATCCATACAGGAACCAGGACATATATAGAAAAAAAAGAAAGTGTCGCTTCAGTGCAGAGGAGCAGGAAATCCTGGTTAAAGAGGTGACGGAACACCAGCACCAACTGTTCATCACCTCTAAGTTGCCAATCAGCAGGAGAGAGGCCATATGGCAACAAATTGTTGACAAGATCAACAGTGTGGCTGAAGTACGCAGGACAGTCACCGAGTGTAAGAAACGCTGGCATGACTGCAAACGTAGGACAAAGGAAAAAATGACCAGGAACAGGAAGGCAGCACTGCAGACTGGAGGTGGGAGTCCAGCACACCAGGAGGCCCTGGACCACATGGAGGAGATGGTCGCAGCCTTCATCCCTGAGGAGATCGTCACAGGGATTCAAGGACAGGACAGTGCAGACTACCACGAGACAACGCACATGCAGAGTGAGTCGCATGGGGAATTATAATGCAAGAATATTAACTGCAACCGGGGTGGGGAATCTCTACTACACAATGCATGTAAGTCAGCATATATATGGAGTGGCATGGGTAAAGGGGCACGGCAGGGGGGCATGCCCAGCACAGACAGAAGCTGGGGCACTACATAACACAACACCAACAACAGTCCCATGGGGGCATCCTGTCATGACAACAATGGAGCTAAGGGAAAGCCTCGACAGGTGGGAAGGCCACTACGTCAAACTTACATCCTGGCACTCGTCAGCCAAAATATCTCCTACATCAACTAGGGCCCTATCAGTAATCCAGTAGCCAAAACAACAACTGCAATGTAATTGCGACAACAGTTGACACTAACACCTCTGATCTCTGTGCAGCTATAGTAGCCCATGGAACATACATACCTAAATTAGGGGGTGAGGATGACATCTGCAACAATCTCCAGAAATAAGACAAAGGCACCAGTACACTCAAATGTCAATGCCCATAGCTGAGACATACATCAGCCAAAGTAAACAGCAATAGGAGCCACACAGCACTAAGGACACACACATGCTGCATACGTCAGGGTCCCTCACATGCCTGGCTAACAAGGCAACATCACAAATGTCATACTGCTCAGACAACAACATTGAGGAGGGGACACATGCAACTGGTCACTGAAATACACCTGCACAGTCAGAGGACCAAATAGGACATTGATACTATAAACAGGGCAATCCAATTAAACACACATTACCCAACATCAGCTGGAAACATTAACAATGTCTACATCCATATCACATCGTAACATTGCCATGCATAGGATATGCCACATAACAATTACAATTAGGTCAATGTGAACAATCAGATTTTGGGGCAGGTCCTGAGAGGCAAGTGTGCTGCCAGGGCAATCACAACACCCACAGCCAGTGAAAGGTCTCACCATACGAATAGATATACACGGAGGGTCGAGTAGGACAAAAAGATGGCTATACCCTAATTGGTACAAAGCAACACCTAGAGGCAATTAGGCAGACAAGTCTGATAACTCTATATCATACATGTGACACACAGATGGGCCATAGGCCTATAACAATGCCCATATGAAGGACAGCAGATACCAATACCAAACAAGATCACAAAGTAAAGTCATCCAAAGGCTTGCATGTTACGTCAAAATTGTCACAACACAGACACACTAATTGTACCCTGTTTCATTGCAGAGGAACATGGATCTCCTGCCGATATGCCTGTCCCTGATTTCCCTGATGACATGGATGACGAGCCCATAAACATTCCTCAGGAGACCATCCAAAAGGTCCTTGAAACCCTCCAGACCCCACCTTCAGTCACAAGGAGGAGCACAGAACAAGCAGCCATCACAGAAGAACCACCCACCACCCCATTTGCAAGACCTGCCAGCTCCTACACAGCTGAGGACTCTGACGACACTGGCACCAGCTTTGAAAGAACTGTAGTTGGTGTACAGCGGGAGCTGGCCAAGGAGGTGCGGGTGGGGATGCAAAATATGGCAGCCAGCCTTGAGGGGGTGCGCTTGTGCATGTTGTCATCTGCAGATCAGGCAGCAGCTATGCAAGCCCTAACATCCATACTGCAAGGACTACAAGAAACTATAAAGGAATTCACCACTGCAGTAAGGGAGTTGCCACAACACCTCGCACCCCAAACTTTCCACTGCATGCACGAATGCAATCAT
Source organism: Pleurodeles waltl (assembly GCF_031143425.1). Taxonomy (NCBI): domain Eukaryota; kingdom Metazoa; phylum Chordata; class Amphibia; order Caudata; family Salamandridae; genus Pleurodeles; species Pleurodeles waltl. The sequence continues at coordinate 1,334,762,846 of NC_090444.1, read as the reverse complement.
GACTCCCTCAGGGCCGACCTGGCTGCCTACCATCGTGATGTGGCTGCTATTCTCAAAAACCAGCAGGCCCTCCTTGCAGCAGTACTGCCCTTAAGAACTTCACAGGGAGCAGCCCCCGGGATGTCTGAATCCACGTCTTCTAACACTGAGGTGTGTGTTGCCCCTTCACAACCAACAACAACAAGGACAAACCAGGCAATACACACATCAGAAGAAGAAGACATGGAACAGATCACATTCTCACGGAAGAGTACCCGGAAGCACTAGTCCCTGCACCATGGCCTACTTTGACCAAGGTCCTACGTTTTGTCAATAGCCAGTCTCACTACAACTATACTTAATGACTGTTCTGCTAACCACTGTATGACTTGTCAGCATTGCCAGTGAATGTCTCTCTGCTACTATTCGGCAAATCCTGTCCCTCTGCACTGTCTGTTACATCACCCCAGCATGTCAGGAGCATCATCCACACCCCTTCTGTAGGATCACCATGTAAGAATGCACCAGAACGGACTCAGCAAACATGGACAATGTACAGTACATTTTGCACTACAGCACCTATCAATAAATAGCACTTGCACACCTAATATGTCTCTGTGTTATTTGACACATCAACTGTGCAGTAGATAACTCTAAAGTGCCTGTGTGACAACCATGTAGCTTGTCAATACAACTGTCCTGACATCATGTAGTCTGAGACATCTGTGCAGTGGCCAGGATTGCATCATAGCCTGCCCATCCTGAGGAGAATAACTGATGAAGGGACAAACCACACACAATTATGCTGTGTTGGACAGAATAATGCTCCATCTATAGCAATCCAAGTCAACTAATGGTGGCTGATAAATGTAGGCACCATGCAATACTAAAAAATGAAATTATGCAGCATAATCTAAGCAAACACAACTAAACACTGCATCAATCACCCTTTCTGAGTATACTTCCATGAAGGGAAGTCATGCTGAATTTTTACACACATGATCTATGTCAGCAATGAAGACAACAAGACAAGAGTGTTAACAACACCTCATCTACAAAGATGTCCCTGAACATCACACTGCAGTCCGACCTAATAAATTACCCACGATACCAAGTCTGGAAGCACACTTTGTAATGTAGAATACCTACTCATCAACACAAATCCTTGGTGATCCATGTAAACTACTAATGGTGGGTCTACCAAATGGTGGATACTTACCAAGTTAGCACAGGGGTAGCTGCCATGTTAAACCTGTATTTTCTGTGGTGTGTAGCATAGGACACAAATGTCATAGAAAAACAATCACCTACACTGATGGCAAGGCCATGATCAAGTAGCAGTTAACGCATAATGCAAAGGGTTAACTATATGTTTATTCCTATGTATTCACACCAGAGGCAACTAAGGGAAAAGTCATACCTACACTATTCTAACCTGGCTACTCCTAACCCACAACTGTCCCTAACTAACCTAAGCTAAACTTACTCTACGCATATAACGAATCGATCTAAACATCAACCCCCCACCCACCATTATGAGACAGGACACATGCAGGACAACACATACTAACCTACACACATACTATACTATCCTAAACAATCATATATTTTTTTGTATTTTTTTTTAAATAAATCTTTTTTTTTATATACTTTTTTTTTTCTAAATAGACAGGAATCCCAACATTGACCCCCACCCACCCACCCACACAAAAATGAAAAATAGAAAGAATAAGGACCCCCCACCCTCCTCCCTAACACTAACTAAGCTAACAACCTACACTAACCTAACACTAATCCCCAAAACCCAACTATCATGACAAAAAGGAAAGAGGAGAGAGGGGAGGGATAAATTTAAAACAATCAATAAAGTCCTAGAGGTTGGCCTTCCGTAGGGTCCGCCTGATGGACCGAACCCTTTTCTTAATGTAGGCCACATCCTGGCTTAGCTTGTCCACCTTACTAATAAACTTGTCCATTTTCCTGTCTAAAGCCAGAAATGCCGCAGGGTCAATAGGAGGGGCTGCTGCTGTCTGTGTGCTGGCAGAGGTGCTCGGTGTGGGAGTTGTTGTTTGCCCACTGGACTGTCCTGCAGCTCTGAAATTGCTGGGTCCAGGTCGTGCTGCAGAGGCAGGGTCAACTGTCCCCGCCGTTGCTGGGGCCACTTGGGGAGAACTGGTGGATGTGGTGGTGGTGGCTGTTGTGGGCAATGTTGGGCCACCCTGTGGTGAGGCCCACCATGCTCCGGAGGCCCGATCCGCTTGGTATTTTCGGGCCATCCTTCGGAACCCCGACTGCACCTGCAGGATGTGCCGGTATCTCATTGCCCGCCTTTCAAACTGATGTCTCTGTGCGGCACTCATGTTTGCAGCTGTGAAGAGAAAGGGCAACTATTTACCATAGGAAATGCATTGGGTGGAATAGCACAATGGGTCAATTGCACATTACTTTCACTGTAGTTGTAACAGCTATTTTCACAACATAGATCATTGAAAGTCTCAGAGGAAGTACATGGGAAGCCTGCATACAAAAGGGCATCTCACACCTAGCATATCCATGTCTCTACATGATGGGTGACATCAGCCTAAACTTGTCATCCAAATAATGGGTAATGCAGCTGACATTATGGCTGTACCTCTTCCGCCTACTGACTTCACTACATATGTCACTCTATGTGATAACAATCACAACCCTCAATATCTGCCATTTGTAATTGTTTTTTGCTAATATAGAACTCATGTGCCATAACCGAGTGTGTACACTAGGTTCAAAACAAAGTTGCAAAAGGTCACAAGTATGTGTAACATACTGGTTGCTACAGTCCTAGGTACCCTATTCCCAAACACATGGCAGTCTTTGAGGGTGGGAAGAACAACCAACAATCCCATATTCAATGCACACCCAGGAGTGTATAGAAAGGTCAACAAGTATTTGTCCTCCACACACAACACCAATGAAGGGCTAGCAACAAATTGGAGTCAGCTAAACCTTGTCCTATCCAAGGTCCACACATGTCAAAATGTACTGACTTAGGCCAACATCACATACAACCAGTGAGGCATATTTTACCACACACACAGAGGAGCAAGAACACCCATGATCATGAGTAGAATGAACACCTAGGCCATTGAACTCTAGTCCCACACACTTCTAGTTCAACTTGTGGAAGTACATGCCCCCGGAAGATCCAACCTACAGTGTACTCAGTCCATCCTCAACTAGGGAAGCTGCATATTTCAGACAAGCCTTTTGCAGAAGCTATCTGGGAGAATGTCAGTCTGAAATGCAGACTCATTCCAAGCCAAGTCCCAGAGCAACTCTTACATTAACCAGTGTATTCCACATGACTCATCCCATTCCCCATAGCGGGCCCGACTGGAATGGCCTACAGACCCAAAATCTGAGAGATGGATAAGCATAGGTCTACTAAAACTGAAGTGATATTTGAAATCTCACTAATGGAACAATACTAATGAATGGGCAGCGCATCAAACCTTGAATTCTGTTGAACACACAGTAGTCCATCATGCATCACCAGCAAACAATAAAAATAGCACACATGCAACACTCACTGTAGGTGTCGGGGTCCGCAAAATGAGCCACCTCTCCCACAGTGTACGGTGCAGGTCCACCTGTAAAGCATGGAAGGAAGAATATACTCAGAATCCGTGCACTGACAAACAATTGCAATTACAAAGACAATGTGAGAATATGACATGCGTAATGAAACACTTTCACACATGCTCATACTGCATGAATAATTCTTGAGCTACATTTATATTGGATGAGTCTCCTGCTACGGTTACACACCCTACTACACACATGCAGTGGCCTGGACAGTCATGTGGTGTCAAAGATGCACCTCCATTAGTATGCCCCAACAAAATAGGGGTGCATTCATCTCATCATGTGCATCCAAGAGAGACATCCAAAGCTGGTTACTTGAGGACTGCATGACCCCTCAAACTCAAACAGCCTATGTGGTCATTTTCAACACACACCAACCAGACACACATGTGACATATGTGTGGACAACATAGCTAACTTCAATTGACGAGAAGGCAGCACTCATTTATAGCATCATATTGGGTTTACAAATGTCAGTCTAGCTATGGCGTCTACATATGTAGGTATGATGTTTCAACATCCATTTTTCACTGGCTATTGTGACCTGTAGAGTTCAAATTGAGGCATTAACGTGTCGCTTGTCTGACACAAAGGCAACACTACATTACATACTGCTACAGGCAACCGGTATGTGTAGAAAATATGAGCTACCTGACTGCTAGCATTTGTCTTCCTTCACATTGTGCAACAATTACCCAGTAGGTTTCCCTAGCATTACACACAGTCAGCTACTTATCTAGCAGATTGGGTAACAATCATCACATGTCCCCACACAGCTTTAAATTGTTCACATGTAATTGATGTGTACTCACCAACATGGCCACCAATCCTGATTCCCAGGTGGTCCAGCAGATCTTGCTCCCTGGATATCAGATCAGCCCAGCGGTGCTTAAATTGATGGTCATTCCTCAGGCTACCATAGACACGGACCAAGTGATGGCGCAGCTTCCCCCACCGGACTTTACGGGCCTCCGTGTGATACCCCTGTATCACACGACCCCCAGCCTCCAGCATGAGTGGGAGGAAATGGCAAACAAGCCATATAAATCCCCCCAATTCCTCCTCACCCATCCTGGCAAGCCGTGGCCTACCTGACATCTCAGCACTAACAAAGTGGAAAAAGTTGGAGAAAAAGGAAAAGGGGGAAATGGGGAAAGGTAGAGTAGTGAAAAACAAAGAAAACTTAGGAAGAAGAGCCCAACTAACCCCTAAATTACACTACCCAGAACAGACTCCCACAGACAATAAAAGAAACACTGGACTTGACAAAATAATACAATACAGACTCAGACAGTATTCAACAACAAGACAATGATGACAAAAGCACAATAGAGAAGGTACACTGGACACAAAAGCACTAAAACACAGGACAACACTTTCCACACAGCCACACAGTCTAGAATAATCTGAGACTGCAAAGTGAAAGTGAAAGTACACCCACAGTACAGATTCTGTAAACAGGATATCCTATTACATCACATCCTGCATAAAATGGCCGCCGTTTATTTTTTCCGTTATGCGTCATTTTTTCACGCATACAGATTGTGCGTCATATTTTTTGACGCATAAGAGTGCACATAATGCAGAGTCAAAAATGTTTTCATCATTGTTCCCTTATATTTGTTTGAGGCTTATTTTACAGTTCTAGAGTTGAAATTTAAGCCGCTGGCAAATATGATGACCAAATATGAAAATTTATTTTGACTCTGCATTATATGCACTCCTGTGCGTCAAAAATGCTGACGCCCAAGCTGTATGCGTGGAAATATGACGCATATGGAAAAAATGGTGGCAATGTAATGCTGGTTATTAATATATTTATTTTAATTAGATTTTTTTGACTCAGCATTATGTGTACTCCTGTACGTCAAAAAATTATGACGCCCAAGCTGTATGCGTGGAAATATGACGCATTATAGAAATAAATGGTGGCCATGTAATCCTGGTTATTAATATATTTATTTTAATTTGATTTTTTTGACTCAGCATTATGTGCACTCCTGTACGTCAAAAAATTATGACGCCCAAGCTGTATGCGTGGAAATATGATGCATTAGAGAAAAAAATGGTGGCCATGTAATGCTGGTTATTAATATATTTATTTTAATTTGATTTTTTTGACTCAGCATTATGTGCACTCCTGTAAGTCAAAAAATTATGACGCCCAAGCTGTATGCGTGGAAATATGACGCATTATAGAAAAAAATGGTGGCCATGTAATGCTGGTTATTAATATATTTATTTTAATTTGAATTTTTTTGACTCAGCATTATGTGCACTCCTATGCGTCAAAAATTATGACGCACAAGCTGTATGCGTGGAAATATGACGCATTATGACAAATATGTCTTTAATTTGTCAAATTGGGAAAATAATTTTGTCATGACCAAACGGTGCTAAGTAATACACATTTGAGGTTATCTATGGCACATGTCCCTTATAGGATGTATAGAAGGTATTCGCCGGGGGAATAGTACTGATTGCTCAAAATGGTTATTACCCATAATTGTAGACATATTTTGGGTAATTGCTGATGGCTAATTTTAAATGATGAATGGGATACCAGGATGTATTCCTTAGCAAAAATGTGTCCACATTTATCACGGTAATCAAAATTATATATAGGCCAAATAGGTAGTGCAATTGTCACCTACACTTTTTATGGGGGTAACCATGTCCTAATTATGAGTTTGTGTATCTTATATGTGTTTTACTTTTGACATGTAGGCCACACATGCGCCTTATGCATGTCTGTACTTCACTTGTGCATATTTCATGTATATTTTGGGGGCGGTAGAGGTGGACTTAGGCCCCCAGCACCCTAGGGTTTGCCCTTCCAGACTTGCTAATTTATCCAAGGGTTTCCCTAATTCAGTAATGCTAAACCTGCAGCAGCAGGCTCATGGAAGCCCATAGGGTATGATTCACTGTTTGCCATTCTGTAATCCCATTTGCCCATTTGACGTTTGCCCTATTGATTCTTTGGAGCAATCTGACATACCATTTTGCATTGATATTTTTTGCTAAATCTCAACGTTCCTCATGTGCTGATGACAAATAGGTTGTTGATGTATGTGGCCCTATATGCATTACCTGGTTTAGTGGCATGTTTCATTCTTCCTGGTAGGTTCCAACTGGGACACTACTGTGATCGGCTGCTTGCAAATATTTTGTTGATTGGATGGTACATGTTTATATGTGTGGTCCAATGTAGATCCACTATCAACTGTCAGGGTGTATGTTGTCACCGTAACTTCCAGGTCTCCTCATGAGTTAGTGGCAGCTAATCTTGTTTCAATTGGCCATTGTTTGTAGCAAAAATGCATATAAGCCATTGAGGACATGGTCACCTACACATGGATGGTCCCACCTTGTCACTGAACACGTGTAATGAGACTTTCGAATGGGCAAACTTTTTGTGCTGAGTGAGAGAATGTCTCAGGTTTCTGGATCTGGCATGTGTCATTGCCACATTTCTACTTCAGTTGGCCTCTGTGGATGGTAATGTATCATGAAACATCATAGCCTCTGTACAGAAGTAAATGGCTGGTATTCAACACACGACTCACCTTTATCATTTGAAAAAGTGTTACTCAGCGTTTTGAACAGTCAGGGTCCTCATATGTGTTGACATTTCATGGACATTATCTGAGGTTGCTGGCTTTGATGGAGGCCATTTACACCATCATACACTATGGTCCTGGTCCACTGTCACACTTTTAAGTTTAGGCATTAATGAAGGTCAGACAACGGAAGGGCCAAGATTTGGCTATTCATGGGCACTGTCACAAATCTGATGCAAATGACAGTCAGATGATGCACTACTATGTATTTGAGTATACATTGATGAGGCTAATGACAAATTAGTGTCTGAGGTACAAAAGGTTTTGGACAGCATGTGTGATCCATAGGTGGACCCCAGGTATCTGTAGAGTGACTCACGGACAGGTGCCAGTCAGGTTGACAGGATGCTGGGTCAATCAGGAGCAAGCTCTTTCAGTAATCACATGAACACGTGCTCTGACTAGGACTGGTCAGAGGGAGCATTAGACAGTTGAGATGTCACACTGTGTATGTCCTGTGTTGCTTTGAAGGTGGCACATGAACCCTGATAAAGTGTTACATGGCAACATTAGTGTCAAAGCTTAATGATGTAAAGGCTCACATTCAAACATGTATGATGTAGGAGGCATCTGCAGGGACGGGGCATGTACATTTGGGTGGTGTGCATGGAGGGGATCACAGGTGTGGCCTCCATCTGTGTCTCACTAGTCCTGTCAGATGGGATTAGCTGATAAATAGCCTACAGTACCTTTCACAGAAGAATCAATCTACAGGTGATACCAGGCCTTATAAACTCCAAGGCAGTGTATTATATGAGCTGTGTTCCATGCAGTGAGATGGTAGTATGACAATGGTCGGCATAGTAAAGGGTGTGGCACACTGGATGACTCTTGTGAGTGTGTGTGTGTAGATGAGGGAATCTGAGTGTACACAAATCGGCATTCCAGGGACCTCTTCAGACAGGTGGGGTGTGAGCAGCTGCAAGTGTGTGTAATGTTTATAGAAAAGGGCTGACATGTAGATGTGATGTGATGTGCTGGATGCTTGTCATAGGTGTAGCACTTGTGCTGTGTATGTTCTGCTTATGTGTAACTCTAGTGACAGATAGTCATTGCAATGATAGTAAGTAGTTGGAATTACTGTTGGCAAGAGTTTAGTACTACATTCCTGTTCCTGAAGCATTAGCATGCGAACTGCCTGATGTATGAGGCCTGTTTTCCCCTAGTTGAGTGATGGTGTTTTAGTTGTGTGCCATCTGCTGCGATGATCCATGTTTCCTACATGTATGTGAGTCATATGTGTGGTCCTCAGCTATTGCCCTTCAAAGGTGAACTCTACAGGATGTGTGTCATTTACATGGTGGGTGTATTTGACCATTGTATGGTGGCCATTACATTTGTGGTGTATATTTTTTGTGTGATGATTGTTATATCATTTTTGCTCAATGAGACGACATTCTTCTTCAGCAATTTCAAACTAAAGGTGGGCAGAAAAGAATAGGCCAAACCATGATGTGGTGTTTGTTATCTGTGTTTATTTACAATAGTGCATTAAGTGGTGATAGTGATAATTAAGAAAATAAATTATTTACAATCTGTTGGCGCCTACGCACTCCAGCAGCCGTGTTTGGTTGTTCCCCCTCCTGTTGCAGGCCAGCATCCTCCTCTTCGTCGTCTTCAGGCATGTATGGGTCTGGTTCCAGGAGGGGAATGTTCCTTTTTACACAAATGTTGTGCAATATGGCACAAGTGAGTATGATCCTACAGACCATCTCTGGGGAATATAGTAGGCTACCGCCCGTGATGTCAAGGCAGCGGAACCTTGACTTGAGGATCCCAAAGGTGCGCTCGACAATGCTGCGTGTCCTCTTATGGGCATTGTTGTATGCCCGCTCTGCAGCAGTAGTCGGGTTCCCAAATGGTGTCATTAGCCATGGCTGGATGCCATACCCCTGATCAGCTGAAAGAAAAACACAGAATGGGATCATGTTGATGTAGCTGGCACTATTGAAAAGACCTTTAATGGCAGTAGTTGTCTTGTGTTGTCTGTGACTCTTTTGTGTACTAATGTGACAACCTATACTTGTAGGCTATACCTTCTGCATTATGTTTTTTCCTTGGCTGAGCAAGTGTTTGTCTGCTAACCGTTTGTCAGCAGTATGTTTTGGGATTTGCAATAGAGTGTGTCCTCCCTAGCATTGTGACTTGTGATACAGGTGTCCGTGTGTCTTCACTGAGGGTGAGATGATAGTTCCATGCACATTTAAAATTGAAAGTGTTGTTAACACGTTCATATCAAAGTATCCTGGACATCCCATACCTTGAAACTTATGCAATGTATTAATGTAAAGGTTATTGTGACACTTACAATTTGCAAGGTGACATTTAGGCAACCACACTCATTAATGTCTTCACATTAAGCTGTACAGTAAATTCCAATGTGTGACAGGTTCAATGGGGAGTTAAGAAACATGGCTAGTGATGTGAGGACCTCAGTGTATTCCTGTCTAGATGTTGCTGTTGTGGTGTATGTGTTGTGTGTCCTAGAGGGTTGCTGTGCAGTGTGTATATAAGTAGGTTTCTGTACTTACCAACAAGTAGTCCATTGCCATACCGTCCATCCTGGAAGTGTTGGTTGATGGTGCTGTGACGGAAGATGAAGGAGTCATGTACACTCCCAGGATATTTAGCCACGATGTTGCTAATCAATCCCTGGTGATCGACTATGGCCTGCACGTTGATTGAATGTGTGTGCTTCCTGTTGCGGTAGAGGTGTTCAGTTGCAGCAGGTGGCACAAGGCGTACGTGTGTGCAGTCGATTGCACCAAGGACGTGTGGGAAGCCACTGATGTCGTAGAACCCCTGTTTAGTTTCCTGCTGCTTCTGCAGTGTGTTAGGGAAGCAGATGTGGAGGGGTGTCAGGCGAATGATGGCATCCAGTACTTTTGGCAGAAATGCAGAGAATGATGGTTGTGATATTCCGCCAACCAGGGCACCAGTTGTTTGAAACGAGCCACTTGCCAGCAGGTGAAGTACGGCAAGCAGCTTTGTTTCTGTTGGGATAGTGCGGGGTGTCACCAAAGTGGGGGCCAACTGCTGTTCAATGTCTTGCAGCAGCTGCTGAATGGCCTGCCAGTTCAACCGGTACCTCTGTATGATGTTGTGTTCCCTGAGGCCATGCAGGGTTGTTCTTGGGCGGAATATCCTCTCCTGCCTTCTGCGCTGCCTTTGGGGTCCCTGCTGTTGTTGTTGTAGCTGCTGTTGTTGCTGCAGGGCTCTGCGTCTACGTGCACGCTGGATAAAAATCACCTCCATGTCTCCCTGTTGCTGCTCTGCTGCTCTGCTGCTCTGCTGTTTGTTCTGTGTGTTCTGATTAAATACAGGTGTGTTTGCCCCATTTTAACGCCTGCCCTGACCCAGGCGTTAAATTTTGACGCACATCGGGCTTTGCGTAATTTTTTTGCTCCGCCTCCCCGCCGAGAGTAATTTTTGCCCGGAAGCATAAATACGACGCACGGCCGTGTGCGTCGTTTTTTGGACGGGAACGCCTACCTTGCATATCATTAACGCAGGGCGGGTTGCCGCATCCAGAAAATGACGCACACGGCGAATTTTTGTTGTCCGCGGGCTCGGGCGTCAGGGTTTAAATAAGGGGCAACGTTTGCGCTGATTGTGCGTCAAATTTTTTGACGCACAATCGGCGCAAACCGAGTATAAATATGCCCCTCAGATTCTTAGCCATCATCATGGTTTCTCCTTGAAGTTGATTACTTTCTCCTTCTAGCTGTTGAGGTAGTCCCGCCCTGAGCCCTTCCATTTTCCTCCCCCTGATTCTGAGGAACTCCATCCCAGTCCCAAAACAAGAGAGGTAGACCTGTGTAGTAATTAGTACACTGCTGTCAAAGATCAAATAGAGAAATAGAACTGGAATATTTTGTGTAGATTTGTGTTTAGTAACTAAAGTGACTAGTCTGGTCGGAGGAACCCCTAAAAAAGGAGTGGACCCTGCAGGTAAAATTCACTAAGTTTGAAAGACCAATCACTTTCAGGAAGAAATTATCATCCATCAGCCTCCAAACATTGCAAATCATCATAATCAAGTTTACAAATTTGTTGAGCCTCCTCCCTCATTGTCAACCCTACATACATCACCAATCATCATTCACAATCACTCAATGGTGCAAATGTTAGTAGTAACCTCTTCCAATTCAAGCATGGTGGTTGAACAAACTATTATCTTCTCCATTAGTAGCAAGTTGCAACACAGTGGAATTTGGCATTGGTACTGGCAGACTTTTAATCAATGATCTTCTGGGGTAATCCTGCTAGGTGATGTGAAGAAAGGGATAGGCAATGGTATGTGAGGGAGACAGGCATTGTCTACAATGTCCTGAGGGGAATGCTGGGACTTCTTAACTGCATACGAGTCCAACACCAGTCCAACCATTTAATATGTGACTAAACAATAGTGTGGCAGCATAAACCCGACACAAACTGACCTCCATATTAATACATGCTGTGTGCCAAATTTGTGTCATTTTTTATGCAAATTCAGTGCAAACCTAATTCCAAATGTATACTTTGGCACTAGGCCCGTCTAGAGCCAAAGTTGTGGGGTTAACGTCATTTTTTGCATGTGGGAAACTACCTTGCATCAATGAGATGCAAGGTAGGCATTCTAGTGCAAAAAATGATGATATGGCCTTAGCGCCATATTTATCCCCAGTGCTAAAATGACCCGCGGGGGGAAGAGGGACTTAAATAATGGTGCTAACCTTCCTTGTGCAATTATTTAACGCCTCAGTCAGGGCAGGTATTAGGGGACCTGTGGGACTATTTCCATGGTCAGACACAATGAAATTGGCCCACAGGTGCCCTTCCCTAGCCCCAAGGACACCACCACCCACACCAGAAGGATGCCAGAGGATGGGAAGACCCCCATCCCAGGCAAGTAACGTAAGTACAGGTAAGTATTGTTTATTTTCTTTATTGTGCGATAGGGGGGCCCAACACATTCAGCAGACACACTATCTACAGGCAAGTCAGATACTTAATTGCCAGCCTGCTGAGCGCTGGCCATTGGTGCATCTCCCCATTGCAAAATACCAATCAGTTTTGATCCAAATACACCTTTTTTTTTGGGTCATCCAGATACTCCTGGAACATCCTTTGAATGTCATTGGTGCTGCCACTTGCTCAACCTCTTTTGCCTTTGCCTCTGTACAGGACTAAAGCTCTGCCACTTGAAACTAAGCCAAGGCAGAGGTTGGGTCCAATTCTTCTGATGCTGTTGCTGATGCTGTTGCTGTTGGTGTTCTTGTTAGCGGTATTGGCTGCTGTGAGACAAGACTGCTTTCTTTCAAAGTTGAAAGCGGAACCCCTGATTGCAGAGTGGAACTCTAAGTTCCAGACGTTCTTCTTCCAGTTCTCCAGCTTGTTCAATAATCCACTTCTTTTATTTTGAAACATCCCCTTCTGAAAAAGAATGAAAGAAGAAAGAAATTATGGTAGTATGGATCAAGCGTGTGACACAGATGTACTCTTTGGATGAGATAATGTCTGTTTGCTGCCTTGCATTACAAGTCAAGCGATAGCTTAGGCTCTCAACCAAGGCATGCGCTTCTGGGTTTTTGTTCGCACCTCTAGGAGCAAACCTTTCAGATAGCTTCTTTAGCTGGTCCTGTAGCAGATGCAACTGCAGGATAGCTTTGCCCATCATACTGTCCTCCTATTCTGTACTGCTTAAACAGACAGAATAGTTTGAGTTCCAACAGGCTTTGTCCATCATACTGTCCTCCTTGCTATCTTTCTGTGTGAAAACCTCAAAAGGGAGCAGCATCTGTGTCAGGCATTTGGATATGCCCCATTTGTCTTCATCCATGGTCATAGCACCGCCGTATAATGATGCCAAAAAGACAAGCCTCCAAAAATCCTGCAACCTCCACCCACCGCCAGGGAAAATGATGCCGGAAAGGCAGTACACCGCACCCAGCCCCGACTTGCAGACAAATCCCCCGCCCACCAAATAATGATGCACAAATCAGCTTGGCGGACAGTGAATGTCAAACGACCATTGGCGGTAAGGACCACCACAGCCAGCAATGGGACCCGCCAACAACAAATGCACACATTGGTAAGTTTGAAAACCACACACCTGACACACATGCACAACACTTCAAGACACACACATACACACCCCACAATCCTTTGAATGCCAATAGCATGACAGATATTGACAACACAACATGCATACATGGAACCCACCATTACTCAATTCACACACAAAAATATACCACCAAAACACATACATTGCTCAACCACCATCACAAATCACACACGCAACCACACATCAACACTGTCACAATACACCTACAACACACCACTCACAATGCACACCATGGCACCCTCTAAGCACCCCGCTTCACAGACAGGGAACTAAGGACCATGGTGGACGAAATACTCAGGATCGAGCCACACCTATTCGGGGCACAGGTGCAGCAGACACCTGTGGCAGGGAGATGGAGCTATGGCAGACGATTGTCAACAAAGTCAATGTAGGGAAACCATCCACGCACAAGGGAGGACATCAGGTAGAGATGGAATGAAATGAATGGTAAGGTTCTATCCATGGCATCCAGGCACACCATCGCCGTACAGAAGACTGGTGGTAGTCCCCCACTTCCTCCCCCCAAATACACCGACTGGGAGGTGAAGGTCCTGGCTATCCTGCAGCCAGAGGGCCTCACAGGACTCACTGGAGGACTGGACTCAGGTATGTCAACTACAATACCTTGACAGTCACCTCACCAAAAATGCATGTATCACCCCATCCCTTTCACTACCACCAGGACCCCATCCCCTACCCAGTCCAAAACACCCACACACCTACATCCAAGTCCTCTGTGTAGGAGGCTGGACTGGCTTGTAGTGAGTACCTAGGGGTACTTGCACCTTGCACCAGGCCCAGTTATCCCTTATTAGTGTATAGGGTGTCTAGCAGTATAGGCTGATAGATAATGGTAGCTTAGCAGAGCAGCTTAGGCTGAACTAGGAGACGAGTGAAGCTCCTACAGTACCACTTAGTGTCATATGCACAATATCATAAGAAAACACAATACACAGATATACTAAAAATAAAGGTACTTTATTTTTATGACAATATGCCATAAGTATCTCAGTGAGTACCCTCAGTATGAGGATAGCAAATATACACAAGATATATGTACACAATACCAAAATATGCAGTAATAGTATTAGAAAACAGTGCAAACAATGTATAGTTACAATAGGATGCAATGGGGACACATAGGGATAGGGGCAACACAAACCATATACTCCAGAAGTGGAATGCAAACCACGAATGGACCCCAAACCTATGTGACCTTGTAGAGGGTCGCTGGGACTATTAGAAAATAGTAAGGGTTAGAAAAATAGCCCACCCAAGACCCTGAAAAGTGAGTGCAAAGTGCACTAAAGTTCCCCAAAGGACATAGAAGTCGTGATAGGGGAATTCTGCAGGAAAGACACAAACCAACAATGCAACAATGATGGATTTCCCGTCGAGGGTACCTGTGGAACAAGGGGACCAAGTCCAAAAGTCACAAGCAAGTCGGAGATGGGCAGATGCCCAGGAAATGCCAGCTGTGGGTGCAAAGATGCTACTACTGGACAGTAGAAGCGTAGGTTTCTGCAAGAACGACAAGGGCTAGAGACTTCCCCTTTGGAGGATGGATCCCTCATGCCGTGGAGAGTCGTGCAGAAGTGTTTTCCCGCCGAAAGACTGCCAACAAGCCTTGCTAGCTGCAAATCGTGCAGTTAGGGTTTTTGGATGCTGCTGTGGCCCAGGAGGGACCAGGATGTCATCAATTGCGTCAGGGGACAGAGGGGGCATCGAGCAAGACAATGAGCCCTCTCAGCAGCAGGCAGCACCCGCAGAAGTGCCAGAAACAGGCACTACGGGGATGTGTGAAACGGTGCTCACCCAAAGTCGCACAAAGGAGTCCCACGTTGCTGGAGAACAACTTAGGAGGTCGTGCAATGCAGGTTACAGTGCCGTGGACCCAGGCTGGACTGTACACAAAGGATTTCCGCCGGAAGTGCACGGAGGCCGGAGTAGCTGCAAAAGTCGCAGTTCCCAGCAATGCAGTCTGGCGTGGGGAGGCAAGGACTTACCTCCACCAAACTTGGACTGAAGAGTCACTGGACTGTGGGAGTCACTTGGACAGAGTTGCTGGATTCAAGGGACCTCGCTCGTCGTGCTGAGAGGAGACCCAAGGTACTGGTGATGCAGTTCTTTGGTGCCTGCGGTTGCAGGGGGACGATTCCGTCGACCCACGGGAGATTTCTTTGGAGCTTCTAGTGCAGAGAGGAGGTAGACTACCCCCACAGCATGCACCACCAGGAAAACAGTCGAGAAGGCGGCAGGATCAGCGTTACAGAGTTGCAGTAGTCGTCTTCGCTACTATGTTGCAGTTTTGCAGGCTTCCAGCGCGGTCAGCAGTCGATTCCTTGGCAGAAGGTGAAGAGAGAGATGCAGAGGAACTCGGATGAGCTCTTGCATTCGTTATCTAAAGAATCCCCAAAGACAGAGACCCTAAATAGCCAGAAAAGAGGGTTTGGCTACTGAGGAGAGAAGATAGGCTAGCAACACCTGAAGGAGCCTATCAGAAGGAGTCTCTGACGTCACCTGCTGGCACTGGCCACTGAGAGCAGTCCAGTGTGCCAGCAGCACCTCTGTTTCCAAGATGGCAGAGGTCTGGAGCACACTGGAGGAGCTCTGGGCACCTCCCAGGGGAGGTACAGGTCAGGGGAGTGGTCACTCCCCTTTCCTTTGTCCAGTTTCACGCCAGAGCAGGGCTAAGGGGTCCCTGAACCGGTGTAGACTGGCTTATGCAGAAATGGGCACCATGTGTGCCCATGAAAGCATTTCCAGAGGCTGGGGGAGGCTACTCCTCCCCTGCCTTCACACCATTTTCCAAAGGGAGAGGGTGTAACACCCTCTCTCAGAGGAAGTCCTTTGTTCTGCCATCCTGGGCCAGGCCTGTCTGAGGGGTTGGCAGCAGCAGCAGCTACAGTGAAACCCCGGGAAAGGCAGTTTGGCAGTATCAGGGTCTGTGCTACAGACCACTGGGATCATGGGATTGTGCCAACTATGCCAGGATGGCATAGAGGGGGCAATTCCATGATCATAGACATATTACATGGCCATATTCGGAGTTACCATTGTGAAGCTACTTATAGGTAGTGACCTATATGTAGTGCACACGTGTAATGGTGTCCCCGCACTCACAAAGTCCGGGGAATTGGCCCTGAACAATGTGGGGGCACCTTGGCTAGTGCCAGGGTGCCCTCACACTAAGTAACTTAGCACCCAACCTTTACCAGGTAAAGGTTAGACATATAGGTGACTTATAAGTTACTTAAGTGCAGTGTAAAATGGCTGTGAAATAACGTGGACATTATTTCACTCAGGCTGCAGTGGCAGGCCTGTGTAAGAATTGTCAGAGCTCCCTATGGGTGGCAAAAGAAATGCTGCAGCCCATAGGGATCTCCTGGAACCCCAATACCCTGGGTACCTCAGTACCATATACTAGGGAATTATAAGGGTGTTCCAGTAAGCCAATGTAAATTGGTCAAATTGGTCACTAGCCTGTTAGTGACAATTTGAAAGAAATGAGAGAGCATAACCACTGAGGTTCTGATTAGCAGAGCCTCAGTCAGACAGTTAGTCATAACACAGGTAACACATTCAGGCACACTTATGAGCACTGGGGCCCTGACTAGCAGGGTCCCAGTGACACATACAACTAAAACAACATATATACAGTGAAAAATGGGGGTAACATGCCAGGCAAGATGGTACTTTCCTACACTCTGCATGCCCACAATCCCCCAAACAAATCACCATCCAGCCCCCTGTGCACAGTCAACTACCCCTACATGGAATACCAGTGCCACTACAGCACCCACAATGTACCTCCACCCCCTCAAAAAATGCATCTAAATGTACACAAAGGGACCTTGCATGCCACAACATGGGAATTTAACCATCAATTAGTGCTGACCAGTGCTTCAATTGACAAACATAATACAGGACACCCACATCTCTATTCTCTCAGACATAGGCACCCCCTCCCATGCCACCTGGACGGAGACATCAAGGAGTGCCAATCCTCCACCTGAAGATGGAGGCTGCACTAAGGAGAGTGCAGAGGGATATCTGGACATAGAGGAAATCCCTGGCCCATCCCGCACCTCTGGACAGTTACCCTCCAGAAGCCTCAACCAGGACACCACTGACCCGCCCTACCACTCAGCCACCACCATCAGCTCTGGCCAAACTACCTCACACTAGTGTAACTAGGCCACAGACTGACTGCCCACATGTACAGAGGCCAGAGTCTCCACCCACCAACAGTCAGGATGATGAAGGGCCAACTGCAAGTGGGACTGCCAGACCTGTGCAGGGGACATAGGCACAGGGACTAGGGCCAGAGGGAGGGCATCAGTGGCATCAGGGGGTGGCCAAAGGTGGGATGCAGCAGCCCAGGTTGGTAATATCTGAGGCCCTGGGAGCATACAATCATTCCCAGGACAAGATGGGCCAGATCCTGGCCACCTTGGAACAGAATCAGAGGCTGCAGATAGCACACCACCAGGAGGCCATGGAGCAATAGAAACAGCTCAATGCCACCATGGTCTCCATTGCAGGGGTGCTGCAGCGCCAGTAGCACAGCCAGCCTGAGTCCTCCACCCACCTGCAGGCCCCTTCCACAAGCCAGGACACTGCCGTGCCATTTACTTCTGCAGCATCCACTGGACGGGTGGCACTGCCAGAGGACTCACGGGACATCAGCACCCCTACCCATGCATCCCAGCTGCACCTTCACAACCGTGCCCTCAGACCCAGATATGTTACTGAAACACCAGCCAAGACCAAGCCCAGCGCCAGGAAGTGAATCTGCCCTGAATTGTCTCCCTTGCGTGCACTGAGCTACCCCGTTGACATGCCACTGCCATCTCACCATCTTCCAATGGCAACCAACAGCTGATCATATGTACCTGAGGATGTTGTTCACCATGTGTCCACTCCCTTTCACTGTCCCAACACTCATATCTATTTTGACATTGAATAAATACTCCTGTGCACTCAAATTATATAACCATTATCAGTATGAAAGATCAATTGTGAATGTGAATGTGAATTAGCCAGTTACCATCATAATACCACTTTTATTGCAGGAGGGGGTCTAACAGACTTTAGTGTCTGAAGTATGTCACACTGTACATACCATTGCGCGCACTGGCATCTGCCACTTCAGTCATGATTTTGCATTTTCACTGAAAAAGGACACTACAGTACTTATTACATGAGTCAGACTGAAACAATGCAGTGAAGACATCAGCATCATAGAATAGTACCTGAGAGTCACTGGAAGTATAGGCAGATTAGCTGGATCCTGGAGTTGATATCTTCCTCCTCTTCTTCCTCACCATCACTCTCATCCCTCCTCTAAGGTTCCATGGCTGGTTGGGCAGCAACCTCCTCTTGCAGAAGTGGGATAGCTTTCCTCACAGCCAAGTTGTGCAGCATGAAGCAGGCCACCACTATCTTACACACCTTGTCAGGGACATAGCACAGGGATCCTCCAGAGAGATGTAGGCAACAAAATCTTGCTTTCAAGAGTCCTATGGTGCGCTCTATCGCCCTCTTAGTACGGCCATGGGCCTCATTATAATTGCTCTCTGCATCTGTCCTGGGATTCCTCAGAGGTGTCAGGAGCCATTGCAGGTTGGGGGTAGCTAGAATCCCCTGCAAAAGTGGGCAAAAGAGGACTTGAACAAACACATTTTAGTTGCATCCAGCCTGCCTGTCAGCTATGTAACTGATCCAGTGTCATACACACTCAGCTATGAGCCAAGATCTGTCCCCCTGTAGCTGTCCCATCATGTGTGGCACACTGCTGTTTCTCAGGACAAATGAATCATGGACTGAACCTGGGAACCTTGCATTGACATGTGAAATATATTGATCAGCAGTACACACCAATTGATCATACATGGAGTGATAGTTTTTACAATTGCAATACACCTGTTCATTCACTCTTGGGGTATGAGGGCTATGTGGGTTCCATCAATGGCACCTATCACATGGGGGATATTAGCAAAAGCATAAAATCCAGATTTGATGATAGGGAGATCAGCCCTTTGGGAAAACTGGACATAACTTTGCAAGTGTTGAACAAATGCATCCAGGAAATTGGACAGGATGTGGCTGAACATTGGTTGAGATTCCCCTGCAGCCATGCCCACTGTTAGTTGGAATGAGCCTGTGGCCACAAAATGGAGCACAGATAGCACCTGCTCAGTTGTAGGCATGGCATGTTGATTCCGAATGGCCGGCTTCAGAACAGGATCCATTACTGCACAGAGGTCAAGGATTGTAGCTCAAATAATTCAGTAAGTTATGATGATGTGACGTTCCTCCATGGTGGCCAAATCTACTAGGGGTCTGTAAACAGATGGGGATCTCCCTCGCCACATAGGTCTGTAGCTATGGGTGATGAAGGAACACATTTTGAGTTTCGACATACAATTGCATCACATGGTGTAACTATACTTTTCTATAATGCGACACATATGTAACACATACCAACACAAAGAATGAGGTAGAGCAGCAGGCTAATGTGTGGTGAGGTTTCTCAGTCATAATGGCATCACAGTGTAGACACACTTCCAACCATGAGTAGATGTGGGGAACCAGTATTCATGTCAGTAATCGACAAAGGGAGAGGGAATGGGGCCATGGATGAAACCCCTGGCCAGGCTATGGAGATGTAGTGCAAGCAAAATGGCAGCCTCCTGCCATCCAGGTATTGTAGTGTGGAAGTGACTTCATTCCTCTGGCGTTAGTTGTCATGGCGGTAGACGGTGTTCACTGACGTACACCTGATCATTGGATTACATGGTTGTCAATGGGGAACCTGAGCCAATCATGATCACTACCGATGGTGACGGTGTACAGTGCTGCGGTATCTACCACCATTTTGACAGACCCTTGACACTTGACTCCTGCATTACATGAAGAGTAGAACTCCACTGCCTATGCTGCTGTGTCCTGACTCTGGTCCCTGAGATGGCGCGTGTGACAGAGGAACGGCCCCCGGCCTTCACCGTAGAGGAGCTTGAGAAGCTGTTGGACGGGGTCCTACCCGTGCATGTGAAGTTGTATAGGCAACCAGAGGAGCAGGTGAGTTGCTATCTGTCCTCCTTAGATGTGTGTGATTGTGTCAGATGCCTGTATGTGCTTTTGTTCTCTGTGTACATGCTCAGCCGTAGTGTGTCTGGCAGTTTCTGCTTGTTATTTGTTCATTTGCAAGTCTCCATGGACCATGTCAGTATGAACGGGCATGGCATTTGTGTAGGGGGCACCCACACTGCCGTCTGTTTCTTTACTCTGTTTGTCCCATGCAGGTCAGCGCCCATCAGAAAAGGGGACTGCGGCAACCATTGCCAAGGAAGTGCAGACCCTGGATGCAGCAACGCAATGCATACCTGGAAGGCATTCACGGTGCCATGTCTGGTATACAGAGATCTTTTCAGACTCTAGCCTCCTCCTTGATGGCAGCCAGTGTCCCTGGTCTTTCTGTCCCCCTCTACCACCTTTACCCCTTCCAGCAGCCCACCCCCTTCACCCATCCCAATTACACATACAGACAGCCATGCACACAGATCAACACACAAGAAGCACACTGAGAAACACAAGCACCACACTTCCCACCACAGGCATTCACACACCCAACATACCAAGGCACACACAACAACATTCACCTCCCCCACTGTGCCAGCCTCCCCCTCCTCCCTGTCTGTCACCTCACCGTGCACACCCACATGTACTGCACCCTCAGACACTGCTGCTGCCCCCATTCTTATAGTCACCACTCAAGCTGACATCCAGTCATGCACCCCAGACACCACACCTGCACTCACCACACTTACATTCACATACACTTGCAGCACACTCACCAGACCTGAAGACACCCACACAACATCCATCTACACTGGCAGCCTGTCTTCTCCTACTGTGTCCACCCCCCTCCTCCCAAAACACTAAAACGTTCACACTCATCCACACCACACATAAGCATACTAAACAGGCACCTGCATCTACCTCCAGCACACCTACACCTCGTATGACCACTCCCTCAACCTCCACTCCCAGACCTGGCTCCAGATCCCCTCCAACTGCACCTAAGAAGCTTTTCCTCTCCTGTGTTGACCTGTTTGAACCCATTGCCCACCCCGTCTTGTCCCTAAACATTACCATGCCTTAGCCCAGTCCACTCCTTCCTCTGTAAGTCTGCACCAGTCCACTCCAGTCCATCCCAGTCCACCCTTCCCATTCCCGTGCCCCTTCCCCAGGGA
Organism: Pleurodeles waltl; assembly: GCF_031143425.1. Classification (NCBI taxonomy): domain Eukaryota; kingdom Metazoa; phylum Chordata; class Amphibia; order Caudata; family Salamandridae; genus Pleurodeles; species Pleurodeles waltl. The sequence continues at coordinate 1,334,741,256 of NC_090444.1, read as the reverse complement.
GAAAGAACCACATGTTGCCCCAGGTCCATCTGCCACCCTCCGGTCCAGGCCCACTCCCCCTCCTTCCAAGGGCAAGCCCAAACCCTCTCCACCTCCTAAACCCAACCCCCCTCTTCAAGACCTGAGTGCCCACCCCGCCACCCTCTGCCCCTGTTCCCTGAGGTGCCTCGCTGCCCCATTGATGCCCCTTCCCAGTGGAGTTTCCTTTAACATCGTAGGGGTCAAGTTTGGGCTATATTTGCCCTTGCGGGACTACAATGGACAGGCCAATGGCCTTATGTGGACATTCATGTTCTTTTTTGCAATTAAATTTGAGTGCCCAGCAGTGCTGTTGCCACAATATTGACCCGCTGTGCAGCGTTTCACTGTGGGGGGATGGTGTGCACAGGTGTGTGCATTGATGCAGGTATTTTTGGGCTTGTGTCAGGTAAGTACATCTTGTTATGGTATGTATGGCTTGGGATGGTGGGAGGGCTTGGTAGTGCATTGCGGTGTGGGCGGGGTGCGTGTGTAACTGTGCCCTTTCTTCCCAAGTGTACTAGGCTGCGGTAATTACCGTTGTCATCTTCGTCATCGATCACCGTCCTGGAGGAATATGGCAAGGAGAAGCACTGGGGTCATTTCCAACTCTCGCTCCATGTCTGCGTCAGCGTGTTCTGTGTACCTCCGTTAAGTGTTTCCCTTTATATCGGTCGTTTCTGCCACGCTTTGTCCGTTGGTGGTTCCCGCCCTGGAACTGATGGTGGTGTGGTGTTTCATTATTTGGTGGGTGGGTAGGGCCTTTCCGCTGGCCTGAGGGTGGCATCCTCCATCGTCAGTGGGACTACAAAAATGGCAGTGTGTGGATGGGCCACTACTTGTTTCTCATTAGCTTTATTATTTGGAGCTCCGGACTGCCAGTCTGTTGGTGGTAGTTACTGCCGGCGGTGCAGTGTTTCCCGCCATGTTCTTAATGACCACCTATGTCGTCTTTTTTGAGAAGTCTTGCACAACCAGGTTGTTGCAGTGCGCCAAACACAGGACCCTGAAATGGTCACCATCTGCCATGGACTTGACTATGTTGCTGGGACTATCCAATTCAAAGACCTCTGGGTCACAGCCATTAAGACACTTTGCTATTAAATTTATCCAAGATGTCTGTAGCTCTTTGTGATTTCTACATGGCAAAGATGGCTACTGTTGCATGCCACCGAACACTCTGAAAACTTTCTTCAGGGCCAAGACTAGTTGATCCCTTTTGCTTTACCCCCACAAAAGAGATCCAGTGTGCAGTGATGCACATTTCATCAGTTGCCTGACAACTGGTCCAGATGTCTGTCGTCAACTGGATAGTGTGGACAACACTTTGCTGCAAAGCCTGTCCAACCAAATTCAGCACATCATGATGAAGTAACTCGGGCAAAATATGTCCAACTTGGAACCTTCCATCTGGGAGCCATTGATTCTAAAAGAGGAGGTTCTTGCTTGGCATAAAGCTCAACCTCCTCTTCTGCTCCAATTTTGGGAATATCTACTATTGCTGGCTGTGGCTGCTGTCCACATTGCTCTGTTTCCTGAAGCAATTGGGTACTACTTCATGAAAGGGACAAATCCAATTCAACATCAGTGCATCACCATGATTGCAGTGGCTGCATCACTGACAGACATGGTCTTGAGCTTAGGTTGGGGTGGTGCTTTTCATGCAGGAGTGCTGCTCCCAGGATCCCACCTGGAGGCCAGTGTGGTGGGCACACATCTCCCCAAAAAGATTGTAATTGGCACACTACTGGGGGAAAGCTGCTTCTTCTCACTGCCCATTTTCTTGGGAGCAACTTTCTTTGGTGCCATCTTACGCTCTAAGTTGGCAGTCGAACTAAGATGCACAAGCGGAAGAATCTGGATACCAAAGTAACTGTAAGGCCTTCTCTTTGACATTACTGCGGATGATGTGAGGTCTCTTCTCTTGTGCACCTAAAAGCAACTAAGCAAGAAAAACATGTAGTCAGTGAAATGTGGCACTGTTACAAGTTAACATAATACAGACAAATGCAATCTTAGGGCCAGATTTAAGGAAAAGTGGCACAACGCAGTGCTGCACCAAAATTGGCAGCACCGCGATGTGTCACTTTAGAAACGCAGGGATACACCATATTTAAGTGAATACCGCACACCCTTGCTTTTCCCCCTGCGCTGACCCTAAGTTTAGCTGCCATTGCCAACGCAGGGATCCTTGCACCATCGTCAAAGGATGTCTGCGTTGAGGGGTGTGACTGTTTATGTGCGGGAAGGGGTCCCTTCCTGCACATAAACAATCACTAATGGTGCTTTGGCACTTCTGTGTGTGCTGCACAATTCAGCACACACAGAAGTGCCGAAGTGTCATTTTCAAATGATTGTTTATGTGCAGGAAGGAACACCTTCCTGCACATAAACAATAATTTCTGGCATTTTGCTCTTTCTATGTGTGCTGCAGAATGCAGCATGCATAGAAAAAGCAAAAAACGAGGAGGAATAAAAGTATTCCTCCTTATTGTGCCCTGCTAATGCCACCCCTGGGGGTGGCATTAGATTTTGGCCCTGCCTCAGGTTTACAAAATTTCAGAAATCTGAGGCAGGGTCAAAAAGCAACTGGTGTTACTGTGCCACACCCAGAGCAACACCCATTGCACACCCCTTCCACATGCAGTGCTGTGTGGGAAGGGGCCGTATTTACAAGGTGGCGTTAAGCCCCAAAAAGTGGCTTAACACCACCTTGTAAATACGGCACAGTGCTTAGCACCACAGGAGTGTCACAAAAAGTGATGCTCCTGTGGTACTAGGCACCAATAAATATGGCCCTTAGTGTGGTTGGTTACTTATGTAATAAATGCCAATTTCATCAAACTTTGGAAATTCAAACCACACCACCACAGCATAAAATTTCATTTATAATCTGGCAGCACAACATGCAGATATAGCTCTTTGCTTTGTCTCCCTCTGTTTCAAAGGAGACATCTGTAGTAGTGAAAAAATCCTTTAAAAAAACAATGGTGGCAAGGTAATCCATGGGAAATTAAAAAAGTGAATTATGCTGCTATTCCTGGTCCGTCAAGACTTGCATTAGGTGGTAGGGAGGGTGACTGAGACTGAAATTAGAATTTCTACAGTGGAGGATGAAATGTCTGCACTTCAGGTGCAGATTACCCAGCTCACCTCAAATTATCTTGCTTGGAGGAAAGGGCCGAGGATGCCGAAAATAGGTTGCGGAGAAACAATCTTCGCATGGTGGCGTTGCCTGAAGAAACTGCAGGAGGCAGAATGGAAGATCTTATAGAAACCTGGTTTCGTTCATGGGTGCCTGAAGGGAAGTTATTGAGCTGCTTTGTGGTGGAGAGGGCACATTGAGTGCTGGTCAGGTGACGTCCGCCAGGGAAGCCTCTCCGGCCGGTGGTGATCCGCCTTCTGAACTACAGGGACCGAGATACCATTCTAAGGGAGGCCCGGGCCAAGGGGGAGCTGCGCTATTCCAATGCCAAAATCCTGCTTTTCCCAGACTATACTTGATCTGTGCAACAATGTAGGTGCTCCTACGAGGAAGTAAAGCAAAAACTACAGGCATTAAACATATGCTATATGCTTCTCTTTCCTGCTAAATTGAAGGTGATATACACAGATTTTTCCCTGTTCTTCGAAATGCCACAGCCAGCATGGGAACGGGCGACAGAGCAAAGGGAGCTGCAACCCAGAGGTGGCGTAGTGGCGGACTGTACGAACAGGGCTGCTGCACGGTCACCGAGGCCTGGTGTGGGGGCCCACGAGCGGCGGCAGAGGTCTGGGCGGAGGCGCACCAGGCGTGGTGGCGAAGGGGGCTCCTCGGTGAGCCCAGCCCCGGACCTGATTTGATGTGGGCAGATGGCCGTGACTCCTCCTTGTCTGACACACTACAGGGCATCCTCTTTGATTGCAGCTAAGCCATGGGTTTGAACTTGAAAGCAGGAATGGCATTATAATTAGTTCTGTACTATGTCTAATCCAAATCACTATAATCTCAGGCCCGTCCAGGATGGGGGGACAGGGAAATGGGAGTGTGGTTGTGTTCAGGAGTATGGCTGCACGAACAGGGTACTGCCTCTCATTACATACCTAGTGCTGATACACTTTAGCTGTCAGGCGGATTATCCGTACATGAGCTGGGGGATACTCAGCAGTAGACCATCCAGCACCTCAACGAGTTACTGTAGACTAGGATGTTTGTGTGGGCGACAGATGCTTCTGGGGTGGAAGTATGGGGTGGGGGGAGTTTGGGGGCATGGGCATTGTTTATGTAGTTACAGAGTTGCATACTGTATGTTGTTTTTATGTTTATAAGCAGGTTTTTCTGCACCATAGTTGCTCCACATAATTATGCCTCAGACGCGGCCAGAGGACTGGCTGTGGATTGGTGGCTTTTCACCCCACACATTGTCCCTTGTCTGGAGAGACACCCTACAGGCTAGAACCTAATATTCTTGTGGGGCATATGATCTCAATCATCTTATGGAACGTTAATGGGCTCCTGGACCACATCAAATGGACCACGGTGCTTAGATACATCAAAAGACAGGCCCTGGGTGGTTCTGTTGCAGGAGATGCACTTGCTGGGTACCCGTTGCTCCTTCCTGGGGCGTTTTGGTTATGATAGGGTCTACCACTCAAGGTTTATGCGAGGGTCACAGGGGTGGCCTTGTTACTCCACAGGTCAGTGCCGCAGGTCATTACTTAGGTTCACGAGGATCCATTAGGGAGGTATATCGGTGTTGAAGGCTAGATGGAGGCCAAAAAATATAATCTGGTGTCTTGCTATGTTACCCCGCACCTATTGCAGGCCACATGTGCAGTTCTTGGATAGATTTTGGCTTCGATGCTGGCTGGGTTCACGCTGGTGGGAGGTGACTTTAATGCAGTTCCTGACCCAAGCTGGGATGTCTCTGCAGAACCCCGCTCCACCCGTTGCGCTAGATCTGGGACCCTTAGGAGCTGGATGGATTTCTGGGGGCTCTGCGATGTATGGAGGGTGTGGCACCCACATAAATGTACCTACACCCATCGGTCTGCCGCCCACCACAGGCAGGCTCGTACTGACCTTGTGTGGGTCCCGGCGACAGACGTGTTGAATCTAAGGTCTATTCAAATCCTTCCTCGGGTATATCTGATCACGCCCCCTGCTTGTTGAGTGGAGTGCTGTGCCTCGGTCACATCGACCAATCTGGAGGTTCAATGCTTGGCACCTGCAGTCCCCGGAGTGTGCTAGCTTCATCGAGGGGGAACTTGAGGCTTTCTTTCAGCGCAATGAGGGCTCAGTGACCTCTGGGGCAACGGTGTGGGTGGTATGCAAGCCAATGATGAGAGGTATTATCAAGGGCTACATTCGCTTACAGGAGCAGCACCAGAGGGCATGATGTGAATACCTTGAGGCTAAGATATTGAAGCTGGAGGGGCATGATGGACGCCCAGACGCGCTGGCAGTGCAATGTTAGCTGGCCCTGGAGCAGTCAGAGCTACGCCAAAGGTATCTTGAGGAGGCCAAGTAATGTTGGCAGGCCTCGACTAGGAGGGTGTATGAGCTGGGCGATAAGGCACGTAAACTGCTCTACTGGTTGGCTACACATGGGGTGGTAAAAGGGTGCTGCTTGCCATAAGAGTTGGAGAAGGGAACAACCATTTGGAATTAGACGTGATTGCTGGGGTCTTTGCAGATTAATACCAGGAATTGTATACCTAAGATCCTCTCCCATGTTTGGTTGAGAGGTATTCCATAGTATGGGACCTACCAGTACCAACTGTCCCCTATACCCTTGCTAATGACTTGGACCGTCCACTGACGGTGGAGGAGGTGGATGCCGCCATTTCCGCGCTAATGGGGGTAGAATCGCTGGGCCTTGTGGCTATCCAATTAAATAATATAAATTCCTCTCATTGTTGGTGCCTCATCGCCTGACACATTGCAATGCAGCCGTGACAGTGGGAGCCTCTCCCCCTGAATTTGACTGCACCACAATTGTAGTCCTGCCTAAAGAGAGACAAGCTCTAGACCAATGTGTGTCATATTGGCCAATCTCCCTTACAAACATGGATATAAAGATATATGCTAAGGCGATGGCTCTGCAGATCACACACACGCTACCCCACCTTATTCATCGGATCAATGCGGCTTCATGGCTGGCAGGAGCACGCGTCACTGTATCTGGCGACTCCAGGTGGCCCTGTCCCGTGGCTCCTTCTCCGATAGCCCTCTGGCCCTTCTCCTTATAGATTTCTGTAAGGCATTTGATACGGTTTCATGGGAATATATGGAGGTGGTCCTTGCGCGCATGGAATTAGGACCCCTGCTTCGTTGGATGATCCGTCTTCCGTATTCCGTATCAACACCCCGCGGCCCAGGTTCAGGTGTATGGGGTGCTTTCCCAAACATTTCCGTTTCGTCTTGGGACACAGCAGGGCTGCCCCTTCTCTCCTCTGCTCTTTGGGTTGGTGATTGAGCCTCTGGCATGTTTGCTGCTGGCGATCCCCTGATGTGGGGCTGGAGGTGGGGGGAGGAGACGGAGGATAGAGTTGCACTGTATGCCTACAATGTGCTAGTGTTTCTTAGTGATCCACCTGTGTAGGGACACAGATGTATGGAACTATTAGAGCGTTTTGGAGAAGTGTCTAGTCAACTTGTCAACACCTAAAAATCCGATTGATGGAGGTCCAGGGGGATGCGGAGAGTAGACTGTGGTGTCCTCAGGTCCCCATGTGGAGAAACGAATTCAAATACTTGGGCGTCCACATTTCCTCTCTGCCTGACGTAGCATGGGTGCTAAACTTCAAGAACTTGTTGGCGCATCTGGACAGGGATCTGCAGCATTGGAGGGATCGCCCTCTGAATCCTATAGGGCGAACAGCCCTCCTAAAGATGATGTAGCTGCCTTGATACCTGAATGCCCTGGCAAACTACCCTTACTACATACCAAGGGTGTGGTTCCATTCTATCACATCCATTTTACCAATTTTACTTGAAATGGTGGGAGGCACAAGGTGGCTTTTCACACCGTGCTGAAGTCCCCATGAGAGGGGGGCATGGGTGTCCGGGACCTCTATATTTACTATCTGGCTGCCCAGGTGGTGCCCATAAACGATTGGTTTGCTGGGGGTTGGGATGACCTGGCGTACTGACTGGAGATCCAAGAAGCGGGCTTTTGGGGGCCTATTAGATATACTTTATGGTGGCAGAGCTCCTGTTGCACCCGAGTGGCAGTGCACTGTTGGAGGGCGGCTCAGAAACTTATGAATTGGGACCAACGTCTTACTTGACCCCGCTGTGGCGCGGCATCTGGCTGCACCAACTCACCACACTAAAAAAAGGCTTTCTGCAGTGGGATTTAATAGGGATTGCTTCCGTAGTTGATGTCTATATGGGAGACAACCTTATGTAATTTCAAGATATGAGAACTCAATATGGGTTGCACCGGATGCAGATCTTCTGGTATCTGCAGATGCGCCATGCCTTGGGAGCCCACGCTGCAGCGCACACCCAGCTCCCCGACTGTAACCTGATCGAGGCCAAGTTGTTAGCCGGGAGTCTGGGGAGGAAGGCAGTGTCCCAAATGTATAAATTGCTACTCACAAATGCCCCAGATGGGTTAGACCATCTGCACCAGCCGGCTAGGATGCGAATGGTGCAGTTGAACTATCTTCATGCTTCCTATCTGCCCCCAGCAATAGTGTTGAGGATGTTGGGTGGGGCGGGGGCAGCTTGTGCTAGGAGGGGAGATTTTTTCCATGTAACCTGGAACTGTCTCCAAATACTACCATTTTGGGAGGGGATTAGTGGGGAACTGGTAGATGTCCTGGGTCATCCTGTTGGCTTTGGTCCCCGGGTTGCACTGCTGGAGCTCTTGGAAGAATTAGGGGGCTCACGAGCGAATCGAATATTTATAGGGTTTGCGTGCCTGGTTGCCAAATGCTCGTGGGTGGAAGCTGCCTGGGGCTCCCTCTTTGCCAGGGTGAAAAGCAGGGGTTGAGGAGTAGATTTGTGCGTGCGTCAAGAAAAGCCTATTTTTGAGGCCCGAGGGTGTCCAGAGAAACATGACAAAGTATGGGGGAAATGGTGGGCCTATCATGGTGTTTGGCTATGATGTACAGCCGAGAGCTCGGTGTCCAGCTACAGACCACGTCCTATGTATTGTACTCAACTCCTTGTGATGTTCGAGCTTATTGTAAGTGCAGTGTGTTTCACTTTTTATTTCTTTTAAAACAATAAAAATGTGGTTCTTAAAAAAAAATTATGAGCTGAAGGAAGACAATTTTTGCTTCAGATGGACAATTCTGTGTGGGATGTGCTTTTTTCTATGTTTTGAAAATTAAAAAAAATAATTGAGATGTGACTGCAAATGAGTGTTTCAACTATAAATTTTCTACTTGCTTTAATACGATCCACTGTGAAACCTGGTCACATTTCCAATTATTACAGCCCACTATAATTTATCAACTGATACATCATTGCAGGTCAGGTTTTCCCTGTGATCTGATAAATTATTTCTTATGATTTAGGATCTTTTAGTGCCAATTCTTTTAAAGGTCTTAAATTTTGTATGGAGATCTCTGCTCTCCTGACTTTTTCTGTGCAGAGATCTCCACCCCAACTGCGGACTCTCTGCACATGTAATTATATGTTTTAGTACTAAATGTGGAACAGGGAGGAGGTACAGGAAAATGGGGAGTACTCACTAAAGGGGAGGGGAGTAAGGAATGGTTGAGTGAGGATTATGGAGGGACATAGGGAGGGTCGTGCACCCACCCACAAAAGAATAAGAGCCTCTTTACGAGTCTGGGGGTCTTCAGACTGCCAGACACACAGTGGCAGTCAGACAGCTGCACTCCTGCCGCCACATTACGACTCTGGCAGTCAGACCACCACCACCAGAAGGAACATGATTCCCAACAGGGTGGTGGCGTTCGGAGTCGTGGTCAGCCACAGCGGCATTGACTACAGCGCTGCAATGCTGATCACAAGTCGCCTTTCTGGCAACCTTTTCAAGCCTGGCAGAAAGGCAGTACTGAGGGCAACAGGAGCGGGGGACTGCACTGCCCTTGACCATGTTGTGCGTAGTGCAGTATCTCCCCTGCCAAGCACCCTTTGAATGGGCACTGTCTGCTATGGCAGTCGATGCGCATTCCGAGGGTGCTAGGGGCACCCTCTGTGTGACTGCACTGGCCTCTGCTCCATAAGGAGCCAAGGTCAGTTCTGCCACAAGGTTTCCACTGGTCTGACCAGCAGACACCTCAGATTTCCGAGCATTCTGACAGTCAGCCCAATGGAAACCTTGTAATCGCCCGGGGGGGGGGAGGTGGGGTGGAGTGGAGACTACCACCAGCTCCACTGCAGTCTCCTCTCCATGGAGCTGCAGGTCAAAGGTCGGCCGGCCAACCTCGCAAGAGGCCCTAAATCAATTCCTATTCACAAACTGCACTAACATGACCAATCACGGTACCACAATACCCACAGAAAATAATGGAGATAGGCACTTAAATTAACACCCCATGGGAAAAAATGTTAAAATAAACTAAATTATTTAAAATAGTTAAAATATAAAGACATTTATGTATTTATTGTTTTTATTTATGGTTTTAGAGACAAAAACAACAAGCCAAAACATGAAAAAGTAGCCATCAAAAACGTTGTCTACACATTGATATCACTACATTTCATTTATTGATAAAAATGAAATATGTTGTATGAGCTATTTTAACATGTTTAATAATCTTTTTAAAACATTAAAATTACTGTAAATAAATTGTTTATTAAAATATGATTTAATTACATTTAAATGAACCTATACATCACTTTTGATAATTAGAACACATAATAATACTTTCATTATTTTAGTTTAGGCAGGCGTTTTTTCATTTTAAACTTACAAAAATAGTTTAACATAATTAAATATGGAAAATATTTACAATTTGAATACATTTGTTATACCCTTCACTGCCGGGCCTTTTCCCACTCAGGTGCCAGGCCTTTTTTGGGCTATTTGAAGCAGTTCGCGCTTCGGCCCTCATAACGTTTTGTCCACATAAGCTACCCACGCCAATTTTCATCCTTCTATGGATTCTAGAGGTATCAGGGGTTTGTGGGTTCCCCTGAAGGAGACCAAGAAATGAGCTAAAATACAGCAAAATATTAGTTTTTTTAAAATAAAATGGGGGAAAAGGGCTGCAGATGAAGGCTTGTGATGGTTTCCCTGAAAATGGAGTCAACAAAGGGTTTGTGGTGCTACAATCACCAGATTGCCAGCTTTCAGGAACAGGCAGAATTGAATCAGAAAACCCAATTTTTCAACACAATTTTGGCATTCTACTGGGACATACCCCATTTTTAATATTTTTTGTGCTTTCAGCCTCTTTCCAGTTAGTGACATAAATGGATGTGAAACCAATGCTGGATCCCAGAACGCTAAACATTTCTGAAAAGTAGACAACATTTTGAATTCAGCAAGGGGTAATTTAAGTAGATTCTACAAGGTTTTCCTATAGAAAATAATAGCTGAAATAAAAAAATATTGAAATTGAGGTGAAAAAAGCAGCCTTTTTTCTCAACATTTTAATCTGTAATTTTTTTTTTACTGTGATTTCAGATTTTTTCAAAGCAATATGCTGTTATCATCATCATCAAAACTTTATTCGGCTATTCTCAAGCCATTAAAGCACTTACTAAAAATGCACATTCATAAAACTACACAAAAAGGATAATGAAAACAGTTTAAAAACATGTCAGATGCAATGCAAACGATCACGAGAATTCATAAATTCATAGATTCATGAGCATTTCTGCACAACCCCATACAAACATTTAGGCACCTCTGCATAACCCACAGAGTATAAAACTACTACACAGAAGTCAGGATCATCCACTTCCCAAAAGGGAGGTAATACATCCATATAAGATCGCATTTTGAGCAAACATTGTGATTTACTCATAAGGCACCTCCATGAATAAAAATATAATATTGTAAAATAAGGTATAATACATGGAGCTTGCCATCGGAAACATCACAGGAAAAATCAAGACAGTTTATACTCCGGGCAACTTCCCTGAAAGGGCAAGCTGCAGTAAATCTCTTTGGTCAAACCAGATGTAAATCAATTAAGTACATTCAGACAAACAACAATACATGGATGTAGAAAGGGAAAGCTTTTTAGGGCTCTAGAGGGGGCTAAGCCTGGAGTCCAATCATCAGCTCTTTCCTATAATCTCCACTTATGAACTATTAAAATTACCAATCATAATTAATTAGAATAGAATATATTAAAAACATAAGAACCTATTCGAGCACAAAGGCCCAAGCACAAATGCTGTTTGTCGTACTGGTTTAAACACTATTAATAGAGATAAAATCGAATTTAAGAATGTCGTAATTAAAACCATAAAAACAGAGACACTGAATAGGAAAGAAGCCTCCCCAAAAGCAAGCCCAACTATAAGTCCCCAATAATCCTACAGTCCAACATGATGTTAGAGATCTGGCACTGAAATAGCCCTGAGACGAAGGGACCAAGCTGCTAATAGGAACTTGGTTACCGCACTTACAACCAGGGTGGACGAATCGTACTTACATATTCTGTAAGCATTAGCTTGGTCATATAATACCAGAGTTTTGCAAAGAGGAATGATCCATCTTCCCCTTGGGTTTTTATTCAGAGGACAGAAGAATAAAATATGTTCGATAGTTTCCTCACATGTGTTACAGTGTAAACATTTATTGGCCTCTGAGCAATTTTTCGGCCAACGGGCAGTGAAGCTATTAACTGGTAAGGTTACATATCTGAATTGAAGGAATAGGACACGTGCCTGTGCAGGTATGGCTAGATCCAAAAATTGCTCAGGCCTTGGTTCTTGTTTGACCATTAGGAACTCAGATGTCAGTCGTCCCACCCCGTTGCTGTGGAGAATCTCCTCATTGGCCTTCTCCCAATACCTTTGCTTGACTAGTGAAATGGCATTGGCGGGAATCAACTCCAGCCTCTCCCAAAAAAGGGGGAGAGCCAGTTTGTCCCAGGCCAATTTAATCTCCCTTAACCAGCTAACCTTTTTCCAGTTGCTCTGGGTCTTAGTAAGGTCTTTAATTGCCTCTCGGAAGGGAACCAATTCTTCCTTTTTCCATATGCGGATCCAATATAAAAGGGGTTTCAGGCCTGCTATATCTTCAATGCTGTTTGTTCCAAGATCAAATCTAAGGGGGATCATCGGTGTGCCCTTCCCCAACCTAGTTATATATCTAATAAAGTGATTCTCTTTAGTTTGTACGACATCCAGCTGCCTATGTGTGATGCTATTAATTGTGTTTGACCAATGACTTTGTGTCTCACCACTGCGCATATTAGTTGCTCAATGTTCACCAGTAGCACATTATATGTTTTGTTCAGTTTAGCTGCCTATTGGCTTTAACATGGAGTTAGCCATTACATTCTGTATTCAGTTTAGCCACCTATTGGCTTTGCCATGGCATTAGCCATTACATTTTGTATTCAGCTCCACCGCCTATTGGCTTTGACATGGCATTAGCCATTACATTTTGTATTCAGCTCAGCTGCCTATTGGCTTTGACATGGCATTAGCCATTACATTCTGTATTCCGTTTAGCTGCCTATTGGCTTTGACATGACATTAGACATTACATTTGATATTTAGGGTAGCTGCCTATTGGCTTTAGCGTGGGGTTAGACAGTGCAGATGAGCCAAGCTGCGTTTTTCCAAGCTGTGTTTTTCCACAAGATGGACCAAGCTGTTTTCTTCACCGCAGGACTTAGCTGATAAGAGCACGTAGATTTTGTGTTTACCTCGCAATCCAGTCTGAGAACGAGGAGCTCAGGAGAATTAGCCGCTCTCCAAGGTTCTTTGGCTCTCACACTGAGTTTGCTTTTAAGGAGGACTCTGGGCTACAGAGAGTTAGATTTGAATCTGCTTGACTTCAGACGGGAGCTAGACGTCAGTTGCCCATCTCCCGTTTGGGTGGAGAATCTCTTTCTCGCAGTTGACCGGAGTCATCAACTTGCAGACCCCAGAAAGATGAAGCTGAGTATAGGCCCTACCACCTTGCCCATACGGTGATGAATTTGACTTTTATGCTTTGGTTTGAAGTTATGCACCTACATTTGCTGCGTACATTGCAACTGAGAAGTACTTTGATATATTTTGCTTTCATTGCTGCGACTACATTTGAACGTGTGCTTCCAATCTACTAATTTCGTCTCTCAGGAACTTGTGGGTGGGGAATTAACAACAATAAATGTCTTCTTTAAACTCAGAAGTGCATTCCAGAGAGGTTCTGTAAGCTCAGTTATGAGATAAAAGGGAAAGCAGAACACTATGAAACCCCCAGAGCTCTGCCCCATACAAAGCTGCACCTCAGATTTGAACTTTATATATTTCAAAAGTAGGGTTTAAGGGTGGTCTAACTACACTTCTTGCTTTGCGGCCTAAGGCCCCCCTTCTTTGGCATAGAGTGAGGCTCCCTTTTCTGATGGCCACATCCCAGCTACCCGAATCCATTAATCTAATCCCCAAATAATCGTACTCAGCAACCCTTTCCAGAGGAGTGGTATTCATTAAGATAGTCACTTTTGTTTTGATTTTCCGTGGACTATATATCATCAACTTGGTTTTCCTGACATTGACTTCCAAGTCAAAGTCTCTGCAATACAAACAGAATTGGTCAGCCAAATTTTGCAGTCCCTTAGGTGTTTTGGCTAATAGGATGGTATTGTCCGCATAAAGCAGACCTGGAATTTTCTTACCTGCCAGTTTAGGTGAATCGTTGTTACAGTTGGTTAAATTATTGATGCAGTTATTTATATATAGAAGAAAGAGGGTAGGAGCCAAAACACAGCCTTGCCTAACTCCTCTTTCAATGGCAACTGGGTCTGTTAGTTCACCATCTTTGCCACACCTAATCTAGGCAAAAGTGCTTTCGTGAAGTGGGACTATAAGATCTAAGAGGCCTTTAGGAACGCCCATATTCGATAATGTAAGCGAAAGTTTATTCCTAGGGAACAGATCGAAAGCCGCTCTCAGATCCACAAAAACCACATATAGGTTCCCGCCTCTAACATCCACTGTCTTCCATTTGATTGCTAAGAACCTCAGAACCTGATCTATTGTGCTAACCGCTGGTCTGAACCCTGCCTGAAGATCCGAAATAGCACCATTCTCTATAATCCACTCATCGAGGTGGAGCAGAATCTGCTTTGCAAATTTTTTTTGTGAGTTGTCGAGTAGACAAATTGGGCGATAATTACAGGGGTCACTAGGACTACCTTTTTTAAAAATGGGAACTATCTCAGCTCCCTTCCATGTCCGGGGGATGGGTGCTCCCGCGGGGACCGCATTACAGACCAGATTCAAATAGGGGGTCCAAATATCAGGATTTGATTTGTAGAAGTTGCCGGGAATTTTGTCAAGACCCGGGGCCTTGCCCCACTTCAAGAAGGTTATTGCTGCCTTAGTTTCTGGTAAGGTAAATTTGATTGGGGGTAAATCAGGTTTCACGTTTTCCACCGATGCCCCGGAATATGGAGCGTCCACCCCTGTGTAAAGCGACCCGAAATGTTTTGTCCATGTTACAGGGAGTATCGAGGTACCAGGCAGTGGCCGAGGTTCACCACTATCATTTGAGATCAGCTTCCAAAACCTAGAGGTATCATTCGCTCTAGCGGAATCCAGAAGCATAGCCCACCTTTCTTCCTCCCAACTTCTGCGGGTCTTAATGAGCTCCTGTTTGTAGCCCTCTCTTGATTGTCTTATGGGCTCCCTGATCCCCTTTCTCAGGTCCCTCAATAACTTGTGCTTTGCTTCCCTACATGAGTGGTTGAACCATCTCTCACTGCGTTTGTTCCTTGTTTTAACAACCGATTCTTTGATAAAATGTTTTTTAAGGGAGTTAACAAATTCCACATGTGCGACCAAAAGCCTGTCCCCATCCTCTGATGAGCAGAGCATATGCTTCATTCGATCTGTTAATAGGCTGTATACAGATGTAAGGGAGCCCAATGATGAATTCACAGTGTCCCACTTAATATTGCATTTATTGTTTGTCATAACAAGCTGCTGTACATAGTCCTGCAGTTCAGAAGCATCTAATGAGTACAGCAAACCCCTGTTACTTAAGACTAATGGTGCGTGGTCACTTTCTTCATGTTCCTTTACGCCATATCGATCATATGTCCCCACAAACGAATGTCCAGTAGGAAATAGTCGATATGGCTCTTGTGGACTCCTCGCCTAAAAGTAGGGCGGGGTTTAGCGTCTGAACAGGAACAGCCGTTACAATCACGGACACCACATGTAAGAGTAATGTCAATTATTTGATAAGCTGATATACTCATTCTAATACTTTTATTCAGTGATAGTTGTGCAATACCCCAATAAATGTCCTCTTCTTCATAAAGTTCCTGGGCCACTGAATGGGACTCAAAAGTCATGTTAAAATCCCCTGCTATTATGATATAGTGGGAAGCAGATTTACTGGATAAAATATTATCTAAGGCCGTCAAAACATCAGACACACAGTTACTACCCGCACTTATACGATAGATGTTTACTAATAATAGGGGTTTTTCCATAGCATTCGTCAAAATCAAACCTTGCAGGTCGACGCAGCCCATATCCAATTCTTCAATCTGGCACTTAAGGGAGCAACTAACCCATATCAGTAACCCTCCAGAAGGTCTCCCGGAAGCTGCCTTGGAAGGCTGGAACCCAGCAACTTTTAAAACCGCACCTAAACTTGGGCTCCAAAGCCCATGTCTCTTGGAAAAGCAGATCTTGTGCTCGTCTATAAAAAGACCCCTAGCTGGAATTTGCATTTTGTGCTCCAGACCTGCTATATTCCAACAGAGGACTTTCCCTGGAGTATCATCTAGAGCTTGAGATGCGTCAATCAAGACTTCCGATGTAATTTGGGGTGTCTTAGATAAGTTGCTCGAAGGTTTCAAAGGGTTCATGTTACACATTTGGTCAATCAAAAGATGACTCTCCATTAATCCCAAAACTTCTTAATCACCAATGACATTACTCTCCCCAGAGAATTCAGAGTTGGTGTCATTCCTACTGATAACTGGGGGCCTTGCAACATTCTGAGTTAACATTGTGGTCTGCATAAAGCCCAGAGGGTCCGTAATTAAAGGCAAAATTCCCTCTGGGATGCCTAATCTAGAACTTCCTTGCTCATTGACACTAGGAGTAACACATTCCCTAATAGTTGGTCTGTTCTCTGAACCTCCATGGGACCCTGTGAGGTATTATTTTTAAGTCAATCTACATTCGTAAGAGAAGATGAAGGGTGCCTGCATTCAAAATGATAGACGTATTGTGATTGAGAACGAGGAGGATCTCTGAGAACAGATATCGCCCTGCTAGGAACGCCTTTGGTTACTGGGGGGTAAAAGGTCGCAAGCCTGCACAAAGAGACTCCTTCTGCTGCTGGACCAGGTCTACACGTGTTTAAAAGCAGCTGTTGAACCAATACGGGAGAATCAAAGTTAACAACAATGCAGTCACCCCTTCCTATCTTGTTCAACAAACCCACTCATCCCACCCTCTTCACCATTAATATAGAGGGTACCATACAAAATTCAAAATTAGCATTAACGTGCAGCCAATGAATGACCTTGTTTCTCAACTCTTCATTGGATTCCAGTCTATTAGGTTGTAATCTTGGAACATTAGAAATAACAAGAACATAAGGACAGGATTCTGGGGGCAGATGTAAAACACTTAACTTGTCCCCTTGTTTTCCCGAACTAGTTCTGCTGGATTCCGGGGCCACCTCTGATACACAAGTGTTAGAAGATAAAGCTGCTCTTCCAGGTCCCCTGGTACAGGTAATTGTGTGCATTATGGGCATAGGGCTGTTAACCACTGAGTTTATTGAGGACCTGGCTCTCTGACCCACCTACGTTTGGCAACAATAGTCACGACAGTCCTTAAATGACGGGAGCCCCTCGACCAGATTAGGGGAAGTCCTGTCATTGGTATCAGGAGGATGGCCCAAAATAGAGGGTTGATTATTCGGTTGAATATCAACTCATGAATAATGGTCAGGCAAAGGAGGTTTAGAAAGTCCTCCAAGTTTGTCATCAATGGCTTGAAGGTGAATTTCAATAGGGTGCAGTCTCTTAGCGAGCTCCTCCCTTCCATGCCCTATTATCCGGTCAAGCGCCACTTGGCCAACAACTTTATCTGGTTGCATTGTAGAGCTATAGTTCCTGACTTCTACACCTGAGCTCATGGTAGGGATTTGTGTATTCCTTGGATTGGCCTCCCCTCGGGTTCTTTTTCCTTTTGGGTAAGACTCTAAATCAGATGGAAATACTCCTGCTGGGAGATCCAAAATCCACTGAGCTGGGTCTACTGGAGTAGCCTTGTCCAAAATTACAGAGGTAGTCTCCCGGGTAATTGCCCAAGCATTTCTTGAATGAGTATCTGGAAATAAAGGTGAAGCTAGTTGTATGCTCTGGGGCTGCTGGAGGGAGAGTTGGGATAAAGGCGGGGAAGGGAGAATAGGGGCTGTGGAGGCTTGGGACAATGGAATGTATAAACATTGCGCAGCCATCCATATCTCTTTATCTAAGGCGCCAACTGCCTTCTGCAAGAAGCCGTCTAAAGCTTGATTAATTTTGCAGTTGACTTGCGGGGCCACCCCCATCCGCCTACCCATCCTCGCTTTAAGTTTGGCGTCACCTTATCTCCCTCCTCTAAAAAGCCTGCCAGGCAACCCCAGAAACTCTTCAATCTCACAACACCAGACGCTTGCCTCACCTCTGGCAAATTCAGAACTCCAGACGATACTGCTTTCCTAGTTGGCCCAAGCCACTGGGACCTCTAAACAAGGGCTTAGAGGGGTGGCCCGGCCTCTCACGGTCACTGACGGGCGCAGCGGGAGACAGGTCCACGTTATCAGCGCTCGGTGGAGGGTGAGGCTCCTCCCCCCTCGCGGCAAACACAGTGGCGTCCCGCACAGCGGTAGACAGGTCCGCTCTATCAGTGTTCAGTGGAGGGTGGGGCTCCTCCCCCCTTCGCGGCAAACACAGTGGCATCCCACGCAGCGGGGTGGCAGGTCTGCGCTATCAGCGCTCGGTGGAGTGTGGGGCTCCTCCCCCCCTCGCGGCAAACACAGTGGCGTCCCACGCAGCGGGAGACAGGTCCGCGCTATCAGCGCTCAGTGGAGGGTGGGGCTTCTCCCCCCCTCGTGGCAAACACAGTGGCGTCCCACTGTTATGCCTGATGGACTCTCCTGGTTGCGGGGATATATAGGGCTTGTAGGATCATCAAGAACCCTAGGTACCCAGAGCCAATAAATGAGCTGCACCTTGCAATGGGTTTTTCATTCTATACCGGGTATACAGCAATTCATTTGCTGAAATATAAAGAGTGAAAAATAGGTATCAAGAAAGCCTTTGTATTTCCAAAATGGGCACAAGATAAGGTGTTGAGAAGGAGTGGTTATTCGCACATCTCTGAATTCTGTGGTGGGCATGTGAATTACAGGGCATTTCTCAAGCAGACATCTTTTTTGCACACTGTCTTACATTTGGAAGGAAACAATGTAGAGAAAGACAAGGGGCAATAACACTTGTTTTGCTATTCTGTATTCCCCCAAGTCTCCTGATAAAAATGGTACCTCACTTGGGTGCATAGGTCTTATGCTCGCGACAGGAAACGCAACATTGATACATCACATTTGTACATTGAAATCTAACGTGTTTTTTGCAAAGTGCCTAGCTATAGATTTTGGCTAGCTGAGCCGGCACCTAGTGAAACCAACCAAACCTGAGCATTTTTGAAAACTAGACACCTAGGGGAATCCAGGATGGGGTGACTTGTGGGGCTCTCATCAGGTTCTGTTACCCAGAATCCTTTGCATACCTCAAATTTTGGCAAAAAAACACGTTTTCCCCACATTTTAGTGACAGAAACTTCTGGAATCTGGGAGGAGCCACAAATTTCCTTCCAGCATTTCCCCAAGTCTCCCGATAAAAATGGTACCTCACTTATGTGGGTAGGCCTAGCGCCCGTGACAGGAATTGCCCCAAAACCCAACATGGACACATCACATTTTCCAAAAGAAAACAGAGCTGTTTTTTGCAAAGTGCCAAGCTGTGGATTTTGGCCTCTAGGTCAGCCGGCAGCTAGGGAAACCTACCAAACCTGTGCATTTTTAAAAACTAGACACCTAGGGTGATCCAGGATGGGGTGACTTGTGGGGCTCTCACCAGCTACTGTTACCCAGAATCCTTTGCAAACCTCAAAATCTGCCCAAAATAACAACTTTTCCTCACAATTCGGTGACAGAAAGTTCTGGAATCTGAGAGGAGCCACAAATTTCATTTCACCCAGCATTTGCCCAAGTCTTCCGATACAAATGGTACCTCACTTGTGTGGGTAGGCCTAGTTCATGTGAAAGGAAATGCCCCAAAACACTATATAGACACATCAAAATGATCAAATACTAAACTACCGTTTTTTGTGGGGGAACCTGCGTTTTTGGTTCTAGGCTCGGCAGCCATATTGGGAGATCTACCAAACTTAAACATTTCTGAAAACTAGACACCAGAGGGAATCTAGGGAGGTGTGACTTGCGTGGATCCCCCAATGTTTTCTTACCCAGAATCCTCAGCAAACCTCAAATTTAACTAAAAAATCAGAATTATCCCACATTTCTGTGTGGGATCACTGCACTGGGACAACTTTCCCACTGCCCAACGTTCCCCTCAGTCTCCCGGTAAAAATGATACCTCACTTGTGTAGTTGGGCCAAGTGCCTGTAACAGGGAAGAGACAAAAACATGTTGAAATTGAGGGGGAACCTAAGCAGGTCCAAAAGGGCAGTTTGAAAAAAGACATTTTTAGGCTAACAATTGGGGCAGAATTTTTATCGGTATAGATGAGACAATGCTGGGTGGTAGGAATTTTGTGGATTCCTGCAGGTTCCGGAAGGTTCCATCACAAAAATGTGGGAAAAATGTGGGATTTCCAGCAAAGTTGGAGGTTTGCAGGGCATTGTGGGTAAGAAAATGGTGTGGGGACATGTGAAGCATGCCACCCTGGAATCACCCAGATGTTTAGCTTTCAGATGTGTCTAGGTCTTGTGGATTTTTCTACATGGCAGCATCCCAAAGTCCAAAAAGTGCAGCCCTCACCATTCCAAGTGGGACGATTTTGAGAGTTAGCCAAGCTCTCATGGCCCAAATATAAAACCAAAACCCAAAATAATCAAATGTCCTCTTGCTTGCCGTGGGATAGGATGTTTTAGTCTGCGGAGGTGAGCTGAAAGACTGTTACCCCCTTCAGTTGAGGTGGGGGCTTAACCAGGCCCATACTGGTTGGTAGCCACTACCCAACTATTTTTTTTAAATTCCCTGGCATCTAGTAGACTTTCTGCCCCCTGGTGTGGATCGGGGGTAATTACTCCATCTGCCCAATGGTGGGCAGAAAAACTTTGGCCCATCTTATTTTGAAAAAAAAATCTTTACTGGTCTCTGGTGGGCTTTCTGCCCCCCTTGGGGGCGATGGACCTTCCAAAAATAGGCTGATATGGCCAACAGTATTGTCCCCTCATGGGGAATGACCATTGCCCAAGGAGCTGCCCCCCAAACAAAACACACCCACACCAATCCCTGGTGCCTAAGTGGTTTCTGCTCCCCTTGAGGCAGATCGGCCTAATAAAAATAGGGCATTCTGCCCCCAAGTGAGGCAGAAATGGCCTAAAATAAATTTTCTCCCCCAGGAAACGACCCTTGCCTAAGGGGTCGCTCCCCTTGCGTGAAATTGACGCAAAAAAAAATAAAAACCCCTGGTGTCTAGTGATTTCTGCCCCTCTTGGAGGCACATTGGCCTAATAAAAATAGGCAACTCGGCCCCAAAGGGGGGCAGAAATGGCTTAAAGACAATTTGGCCCCAGGGGATCGACCCTTGCCTAAGGGGTCGCTCCCCACATATAAAACAAAAATTACAAAATCCCTGGTGTCTAGGGTTTTCTGCCCCCCTGGGGGCAGATCGGCCTAATTACAATAGGTTGATCTGAGAATATTTTCCCCCCCCTGGAGAGCAGCCCTTGCCCAAGGGGCCGCTCCCCTTATGCATATGTATATAAAAAAAAATCCCTGGTGTCTAGTGGGCATTTCTGCTGCCCGATCGTGTGCTATCGGGCAGCAGAAATGCTTGCAGAAACATGAAAGGAAAGGAGACACGTTTCCTTTCCTTTCATACGTCTGCCTGCCCCCTCCTCCCGAGCGGAAGAGAAATGCTAAGCATTTCTCTTTCGCATCGCGCTGGAAACATCGCGCGTTCACATGCTGTCGTCCTTAGATGTCACTGGGGGGGGTCGGGGTGGGGGTGGAAGGGGAAGCAATTCCCTTTCCATCCCTGACAGGGAGGTGTGGGTGGGAGGCCAGCGGGTGGAGTGCTAGCGCTCCCCCTGTGGGCCAGGTGCAGGACGAGCTTGTCTCATCCTCGGCACATGAGCGGCATGGCCAAGGGCGAGACCAGCTCATCCAAGGCACCCAAGGAGTTAATGCTCTGGCATTTTTTTTTATTTTGTTCTAGACATAAAATAAAAATATGTAAAAATAATTTACAATAATATTTAACAAAAATATTTGTAACACATTTTTTCAAGTTCCTGAAACGTTTTGAACTTTTTTCCATACTTTACCGAATTGAGGGGCATATTTATACTCCGTTTGCGCCAAATTTGCGTCGTTTTTTTCGACGCAAATTCAGCGCAAAACTAACGCCATATTTATACTTTGGCGTTAGACGCGTCTAGCGCCAAAGTATGAGGAAAGAGCGTCATTTTTTTGCGTGAACGCCTTCCTTGCGTTAATGAGATGCAAGGTAGGCGTTCCCGTCTAAAATAATGACTGCGACGCAAATGCGTCGTATTTATACTCCCGGGCAAAAATCACGCCCGGGAGTGGGCGGGGCAAAAAACCCCGCATTTGCGCCTCTTTTTAACGCCTGGGTCAGGGCAGGCGTTAAGGGACCTGTGGGCTCAAAATGAGCCCACAGCTGCCCTCCCATGCCCCCAGGGACCCCCCCTGCCACCCTTGCCCTCCCCAGGAGGACACCCAAGGATGGAGGGACCCATCCCAGGGACATTCAGGTAAGTTCAGGTAAGTATAATTTTTTATTTTTTTTATATTTTTTTTGGCATAGGGGGGCCTGATTTGTGCCCCCCTACATGCCTCAATGCCCAATGACCATGCCCAGGGGACATAAGTCCCCTGGGCATGGCCATTGGGCAAGGGGGCATGACTCCTGTCTTTACTAAGATAGGAGTCATGTAAATGGCATCTGGGTGTCGTTAAAAATGGCGCAAATCGGGTGGAGGCGATTTTTTTCCGTCAACCTGACTTGCACCATTTTAAGACGCCCTAACGCCATTTTCCCCAACGCCGGCGCTGACTGGTGTACGTGTTTTTTTTCCACGCACACCAGGCAGCGCCGGTCTGCTAGCGCCGGCTAACGCCATTCAATAAATACGGCGCCAGCATGGCGCTTCAGAATGGCGTTAGCCGGCGCTAAACTTTTTGACGCTAAACTGCGTTAGCGCAGTTTAGCGTCAAAAAGTATAAATACGGGCCTCTGACCAAAAGACATTCTGGATCAGAAAAGTAACCAATACTGTGCCAGAGAATACCACCTCAAATATGTACACAAAACACAACACAACAAAACACAACTGAACTAGGCACGAAGAAAAACAAAGCAATTTCTAAAATGACATTAGCAGTTACTGTTTACAGGAGATATTTCAATTCAATAGTAGTAGTGGAGTTTATAAGACAAAATTGAGACAATACGATCAAACAACTGAAACTACTAGTAGCCTTGAACCAAGCAACTTCAGTAGTAGAATAAAACTAAGGGCCAGATTTAAGAAAAGTGGCACACCACTTTTCTTGTGCCCCTTAGCGGCCCCCTAACTCCATCATGTGTGTGCCGTATTAAGATATGGCGCACCATGACAGTAGTTAGGGTACTAGCTTCAAGATTTTTGACTCTAGTTCAGAGCTTTGCAGGATTAGGGTCAAAACTTTTGACACTAATCCTGAAAAGCCAATTGAGGCCCATTGTAAACAATAGTGTGCCTCTTTTTAAAACCTCCTCTGAGCAGGGGTTAAAAGTGCAGAAAGAACA
Organism: Pleurodeles waltl; assembly: GCF_031143425.1. NCBI lineage: Eukaryota > Metazoa > Chordata > Amphibia > Caudata > Salamandridae > Pleurodeles > Pleurodeles waltl. The sequence continues at coordinate 1,334,718,081 of NC_090444.1, read as the reverse complement.
AATATGCAAAGAAATCTCTTAGAATCATTTGCACCATTTTTTCACACACCCCCCCTTAACGGGAGCACGCCCCCTTCATACATTATGGCTGGCACAGTCGTTATGTGTCGCAAGGGGTTACAAAGTGGCACATGATTTTGGCCTCATTGGGCCACATAAGTGTAAAAAAAATGACACTAATGTGGCTCACAGAGGTGCTAGGGGCTCTTAAATCTGCCCCTAAATTTAATCATAGATAGCACTATTGCCCTACTCAGTGATGCACATGCTGTTAATCTGAAAGGAAACGGACATTTAGCAAAAGTAAATATTTGTAATGCACAGAGGAGTATTTACCCACCAATTTAACATGACCTTGTGTGGGTTATAATTTAAGCCATCATCTTTTTACCATAGCCCTCAATGCAAACTATGAAGTCCCTAACTGTAATCCAATCAAGTACCAGATTTGTTTGGTCAAACGTCCATTCTTTTCAAAGTCAGTTGTATGCAACTACTAGCTTTAATGTCTTCCCATCGTATCGGCCCAGTGGATACTGGTTTGAATCAGACAAGGGTCAGGCCCTGGAATAGGCTTTAAACCTGTTAACAATCAGTAGATCACACTAACCTGTGGTGAAAATATAGCATGTTGCTCTAATTTGACAATGGAAAGTGATATATCCATAAGCATTAATTTTAAGCCTTGACTTCACTACTGAACCCAAAAGATTGTTTTAGTAGAGACCCTGCACTGTGTAGGTGAGTAATCTATCCGCCTATAACGGTTGCAGTGAATATGAGCAATTTCCATTAAGTAGACATCAGTCTTTGCAGTGGGGGATGTTTCAATCAACCCATTTCAGCAACAACTTGTGCCAGCATTGGGTGCATATTTAAAACTATTTTATTTTTGCTAACAAAATGTGGCTCGAATTGGATGCATATTTAAATCAGCTTCTTCTGCGTACCATCTCTGCATCACACTGTGTGCATATCTAAACCAACTTCATTTTTCCTACACCTTGTGCATTTCTAAATCAACATAATTTTGCCATTCTAGTGCCGCTGTCCTAGCTAAAACAATCGAAGTATGGTAAGTTTCCCTTCACCTAAGTGTCCCTCATTACAAGCCAGGTGAGCATAATTACCTCACTGAGGGCTTCATGTACAATAATCTGAGGCATCAGCTCAAATGCGTCAGATTGTTTGCGCTGCCCTACGACCCCCTAACAACACCAGGGATGTGCTGTATTTACAATATAGAACTCCATGGCCCACGTTTTCACAGACACATCAGAAATTCTGAGACATCTGTAGCGCTAAACTCACACATTGCTGGACTCGAGTCAAAAAATGATGCTACTCCAGCAATTCCAGGAGGTTGCCATTGAGAAAAGCACTGCAACAGCAGACAGTAAAATTCTGACACAGTGAAGTAGCAGAGTGAAGCAGTGAAATGTAAATTTCACTGCATCAGTTCTGCGTGGCTTTTCTCGTAGGAACGCCTATTTTGCTTACATTATACCTGGCGCATGTATAACGTGATGCAAGGCTTTACAAACTGACGCATTGGACCCAACATGTCAGTTTGTAAATGTGGAGCAGTGTAGAGAACTGCTTACTCCACAGTTGCCTAAAACAAATGGAGCAAAAATTGCACAAAGGCCTTGTAAATGAGGCCCTGAATTTTGCCATGTCTGACTCCGAGTTTTTAAGCTTTTCCACATCCAGTTTTATGTGGTGTAGGAGAACCTGTCTTGATTTTTCTGGAAGATCTCATTTGACTTTAGCTGCGGCAGAAGCCAAGTGTCATTCCATTTTTTTTAACCGACAGGAGAGCCAAAAAAGTATTTTCCTTTGCACCCTAATCTCTCATCTCCCACCCCATCCACAAGCCCACGCATACATTTATATGCTGTTTAGAGCAGTTGGTAAATATATGTGGTAAAACCATATGAAATGGCAAATTCCACATGGTTTTATGAATGGAAAAACAGTCCCACTGTGAAATTCCTTGTTCAATGGGGTTTACTCATAATTTAAAGGTGGGGTGAAAATACTACAAGGTATCGGTACACTTGCATGCAATTCTAATGTTACCCCATATCATTCCAACTCAGAATGAGGGGAATTGTGCCTTTCGTACCCTAAAATGTCATTCTCTACTACTAATAAAAGCGAAATTTCTCTGGAAGAAAATTTCAGAATGCCAAGAGTATGCTCTCAAGTGAAACTAATAAAAGCAAGGACGTATGAGGTTTTAGAAAAATATAGATTTCTCATGGAGGGGTGAAGACAGAAGGGTAGCTTGAGGCTAGAGGATTTGTTCTTGTGCAGTCGAGCCACAACAGTAATTTAACAGATTTTCACCCACCTATGAGATGCTCAAGAGTTTGGCCTCTTTTTCCTAGGAGCTGTAAGAGAAATCTGGGACCTTGAAAATTGTGTACTTTCAGTTCAAGTTGCCAAGTTTGAGTTTGATGGCTGCCTCCTCCCCGTGGCTTTGGCGGTCGGAGTATTCCAACAGCCATAGTCGTAATGAGGCCGTAAACCTTCTATGATTATCCCATTCATTTTTCAGTCTACAAGCAGACACCACCTCACTCCCTTCCAGCCTGATTGCTGCTGCGTAGCTAATGATTCAATTTAGTCCTAACTATAATTATAATAATAATAATTTACATGTCTATCTCTCCCCACATCTTTCACACTGCTAGGAGCTGGGCACTCTGCCAACCGACAACTCCCCCACAAGTATTGTGTTAAATGTTTGAAAAATTTGCTTCAGCCCCACAAAGGGTCATAAAATGTTAAATAAATGTAGCATTATAATAAAGAAACTGCAAACAAGTGTTTTCCATTGAGTAATATCTGATGGGAGGCTGTGGAACTTTGGTGGAGTGGGGATGATAGGGAACTCAAGTACTTAAAGATTAAAGGTAACCAGAAACATGAAGTTCCTGCACCCTGCTGGTCCCAAGGTGTGGGAGCTTTGAAGTAAGAAGAAATTGGTTACAGTTGCAATTCAATCCAGAGGTTATTGACATTTTCAAATATCACTCAGTTTGGTAGAAGTCAATAATGAGATTGTTGGTATAGTTTTCACATTTTTTGATTAAATCTTTTTTTGTATTTTTTTGTAGTTACATTGTTTACTAGCAGATCATAAAAATGTTAATACAATTACAGAACAAAGCATGAAGCGTGTTTCATGAAGGTTATCCCTATCTTAAACTAAATAAAGTGAAAAGAGTATCAGCAGAACTTATAAAGAGTTCAAGGTTTGATAGATTAAAGCATAAAAGCTGTGACAAAACTCAAAAACAGAGGTTTGAGAAACTCAGAACAGTATGACTTCAAAAGTAGAGCCAAAAGTATTTCCCAGAATTAATCTGAGAAACATCAGCAAAGAGTCTGAGTGGGAATGTATCTGTCTCGAAGTGCTCTCAAGAAAGTCTGCAAAATGGACTCTCAAGGGGTCAAGGAAAAAGCCATAGGGGCAAAATTAAGAAAAGTGGCACTCCATCCAATGCAGCGCCACTTTTCTTTGCGCCCCTTAGCACCCCCCTAACACCACCATGTCTGCTCTGTATTTAGAATACGGCACACCATGACAGTAGTTAGAGAACTAGCAAGAAAGTTAACACTAGTTCTGCAAAGTACATAGAGGCCCATTTCAATAAATAGTGTGTCTCCTTTTAACACCTGATCTTTTATATTTCTTTGTATCATTTATTTTGCCCCCCTGATGGGGGAACAACTCCTTTGCATACATTATGCCTTCTTAAATCTGGGCCTTAATCTGTAGTCCAGGGACACACATTTACACAACAAATCATATCAGAGAAATGCAACATTCTGCCAAGTATTGTGAAGACTGCTCACTGCTTCAACCAATTGGATGATGAAGTCTTCATGGAAACCGGACAGCTACCATCGATTTAGCAAACTTAACAAAAAATGTCCTAAACACAAGAAACATTTGACTACAATTTATAACACGATTATCAATTTGGTTTCCTTCTTTCAGCTCTTCTTTCTAGAAAACAAATCAAGGTGAGTACAGCACATAACTCAGTGAGATCACTCCCATTCTCATATGCTTCAATTGACAAGCTATATTCATAAAAAACAACTTTGTAAGATTCCACTAACATTTCAATACAATATTTTTATTTTATAGAGGTCAAATGGGAAAGAAAGCTAACTCCCAACACAATCCCCTTTCATACTGCTTTTTTGATAATGCATTAGTTTAGGAAAAGATATACACATATGATCATGACACAGGTCAGAGCAAAGCCACAAGATAGGAAAGAAAGAGAAAAGATGCATTTGTCAGTGTTTTAAGCTAAATACATGTCTTCATAATAAACTCTATGTGCAAAGCCACGTTTTAAGCAGCGTTTACTTGAGCCCTACATCACTTATCATACAGGTTATTTATGCCAAGCTAATTAGTGAAACCATTCCAACAGAACCTACTGGGGGTTCATCACAGTTTATTGAAATTACAGCCTACTAAAGTCCATTCTATAATTAGACCATACACCTAACGATTCATGGACGCTGCCCATTGTGCGCTTCATTAACCTTGGAGGTATTTGTACCTGTGCCTGAGATTTTGGAATGCACGTCTGAAAAAATGACGTTGTTGTAACATGGGACCTAGTACATTATAATTCATTTTACATGTGTAATTATACTTCATGAGATTTAAATTTTGATGTTGCCAATTTATTTTACAGTACTTATATTTCTTTATACATTCTGTCTCGGTAAATTGTAAGCCATCGATTAAAATTATTGTGTACCATCACATAAAATTGATTTGGTTTCAAATACATTTGTAAACTATTTTTAATCTAAAAATGTAGTTGAAATTTAAGGTCAGGACAGCTATGTATACCCTGCTTCAGGACTCAGATATGCTATTTGAATTCAGATTCTTATTAAAGCTGTTGTTACATGTTTAGTATTTCATTCTGTTAGTATTTTTGTCCTCATCTCTTTTCTTTCATTAGAATAGTGAGATGCACCGAAATTTGTGTTATATCTTTTCTGTTTTTCTCATTGTTTGCAGTTTTTTCACTTTATTTTTGAGCAAGCTAAGCTTGAACCTCTCCCTTCCACTCCACCAGTAAATGTTATGCTAAATCCAAGCTAGTGTTATTTTATACACTGTTTGCTTTTATGTTTAATTTACTCTTGATTTTATAAAGTTAGAAAGATTTATATAACAGGAACATTTTTCAGCATATTTTCAATTTTCTAAGAAATGTACTTATTTATTTCTTGGTTAATACTACTTTTTGTTTCCTTATCCACTGCATTTGTGTAGATCAGTGGTCTCCAAATGTTTTAATGCCGCATTAATTTAATGTTTAATAAAAATCATTGCCCCCCTCCAAATTTTTTACAATTATTTCATAAAGAGGGCAATTTTTAAATATGTCTAGACCTATTTAAACTATGCAGTTAAGTACTGCTACCTTTTCAAAAATGCAATAACATGCTTCTGCTTAAAACAAAGCCCTGTTATCTGTGTAATGCTTCTTTTGGCCAGACCCTGCCCCCCTCCACCCCGGGATCACTTGAAGCCCCCTTGGGGGCCCGCCCCCCAGTTTGAACACCTCTGGTGTAGATGTTACATGGGTAGGGGTCTAGTCATTGCTACTAGAAAGCGTGCACTGGCAGGAAGATGTCACCATGTGGTCCTGCTGAGGTAAGGAGTCACATTGGCCTACCACTCCATTTAGGGAGCTAAAATAGTCTTGATAGGAAGATTGGATTTTAGGGTAATCACAACAACAATTACAATCAGAGTTTGGAAATGAGATTGTTAACTTGGAATGTGTGATTATAAAGATGGCAGTTTGCTCTTATGGCTTCAGGGCTATGCCCTCCTTATTCCCTGGCATGTTTGTAATATACCAACAGTCAACAATAGGTATAATACAAAAATGTTGCCTTCAAAGTTCAGCAGCAGCCACTAACACTGTCTGATGGCTGGTTCAGGAGCAAGAATGCACCTGCATCAACCATCAGAGAGACAGTGAAGTCCCAGTCCTGGCCTAAGGGCCTGGCACGCCTGAGTACATGGAGAAGCATGAGCCCAAATGGGACCTGCAGATGCAGCAAGGGAAGAAGAAACATGCTTTAAAATGTGTGTGTGTGTGTTTGTGTGCGTGAGAGAGAGAGAGCAAGTGAGATACAGAGAGGACATGTGCATTTGTGAGTGTGTCTGTGTGTCTATATGCATGTGTGTGAATGAAAGTGAGAGAGTGAGGACTAAAATGAGTGAAATTGAGAGACATTGAGTGACAGTGACTGAGAGTAAGTGATAGAAAGGCTGCATGAGAATGAAAAAGAGTAATAGTGAGTGCAAGTGAGTCAGAATTAGTAAAAATGAGTGCAAGTGTCTGAGAATGAGTGAGAATGAATGAGAATGAGTCACAGTTGATGAGACTGAATGGCAGAGTAAGAGTGAGTGTGACAAGGGACTATTAGTCAATGAATGAGTGATTAAGAGTTAGAGTAAGCAAAAGTGAAAATGAGGAAGAGTGAATGAATATGAGTAAGAGTGAGGAAGTGTGAGATTATGTGGAAGTGAGTAAGAGACTGAGTGAGAATGAATGAGTGTGGATGAGTGTAATGGAGAGTGAGCGAATGAAGAGTGAGTGACAGTGAGTATAACTGTGAATGTTAAAATTAGTCTGAGTGAGTAAGAATGAGGGAGTCAGAGTAAGTGAGAATAAGTCAGACTGTGTGGGAATGAGTAGCATTGAGAGCGAGATCAAGTGAGTGTTAGTGAGAAAGTATAACTGAGGGTAAAAGTGAGGGCAAGTGTGAATGAGAATAAACAAATGTGAATGAATGAGTAAGTAAGAATGAGCTAGACTAAAAGTAAGTGAAAAAGAATGTGAATGAGATTGAATGACAGTAAATGAGTTCAATTGATGGTAAATATGTGAAAGAACAATACAAGTAAGTGGGAACGCATGTGAGTGAGAATGTGTGTGAGTGAGGGAATGTAAATGAGCAAGAGTAAGTGGGCATGAGTGAGTGAAGGTAAGTGAGTATGAGCAACTGAGAAGGTGTGTTGTTCTTTATAGTCTGCAGTTGTCCAAGGCACACTGAAGGTAATTCTAGACTTACCAAGATACATATTGCAAAATACTGGTGCCGGCATAGTGGTGGCAATACTCAGGAAACAACACATTTGACCACATACTGGCACTGGCATATTAGAGTTAATGTTTGATACTGACATACTAGAAGTAATACTTTGTGCTGGCATACCAAAGTAAAGCTTGGAACTAGCATACTATGGGTAAGTCTGACACTGGTACAATTGAGGCATTTGGGAAATCCATGGCAAAACACTGGCATATTAAAGACAATTCTTGATCTAACAGGCACCTATGGCAAAATACTGATCGGAGTATAATAGAGATATTTCTTGGCATACGGGGCAAGTACTGAAAAATGCTTGCACTGACATTCTGAGGCAATTCTTGGTATATGGGGCACCAGTGGCAAAATGTTATTTCGCAGCAATTGCCTGTTTTATTTTGTGTGCATATTAGTTCATTTTTGATAACATGACGTTTTTAGTTATTTTTTCAGTCATGTGAAATGTATGAAATGGTCATGTCCTTGTCCATTCAGTGTTTCCCAGTTTAAAGTAAAATCTGGCCTAAAACTGTCTGTTGGTTTGCTAGACTTCCTCTGGCTCCTATTCTTGGGAGTGACTCAGTATAAAAGCCATTCCCTCCGGGTTCTCTCTTCTCGAATTAGAGACTTCTTAACAAGAAGCAGCAGCATATGTTAAGGTTCCAGCTCTCCAGAGTCCACGCCAGTTGATCCCACGGCTTCATCCACGTTCCTGTAGTGCCTCATCATACTCTTCAGTGTCATGGAGCTAGGGTTCAGCTCAAGTCCCAGATTCACCACCTGCTTCACAGTTCTTTCTTTGGCACCTGCTGGACGATCAATATCCAAGCAAGATTAGTCTGGTAGGAATTCAGTTTGAGCGCCTTGCGCACATTTCACACTTTCATACCTGTAAACTCTGGTTGGGACTATTGCACCAATAACAGACTTTTACCAAGAGCACAGCACTAGGAACTTGGCCTTGTAGCACAATAGTCAAAAACTACTTTGTTCTGTGTATATTGCGATTTCACTAAGTGTTAAAAACACTTATATTTGTTCTTCCTGTTTTAGGAATGCCAGCACTGTCAATTATCATCTCAATACTTGATGTGATGCATAAAGGCAAAGGGAATTCCAGAACCTCCCACCACGAGCGTGTACTAAAATGGGTGAATGTTTCTGTATAAGGTTTTGTTAATATTATTTTAGTAGTAGCTTTAACAAACCTGTATTAAACTTGTTGTATTATGTTCACAGCATAATCAGTAATTCGTAGACAACCAGTGCTTTACAGAAAAGGCATACAAGCCTCTTTAGGAGGTTTAACAACCAATACGGAATTGTGGCATTGATTGTGTTAATGTTGCCTGATCTTTAGTGAAGGCAGGATTGCTTTTCCGCCCTAGCGATCTTATGCCCATTACAAACCATCCAGTGGAAAAAGAATGTGACCAGACTGTGGTCACCCACCAACATGATAGCTGTTGACCAAGTAGCACAAGAGGAGTATCTCTCTCATTTCCCTTCCCCCATACTCACTTGCATTATGATAATTCATGATGGTAGTTGAGTGAGTAAGTGGTTGATCAGCATCACTCCTGCTGGACCAAAGATAGCACCATACATGTTAATGAGTGTTATTCAGTGACAGTAATTATATAAAGTATGGCAAACAGTAAATATAATTAACTGTTACAAAATTACTCATTGCTTATGATTTGTCTGCAATTCATTTTTAAAAAGAGTCATCTGAGACAATTGAATATGGCACACAACATGCAATTGTACTAAAGATAATCTATTCCTTCTGTTGTAAGTTTCGTAAAGGTCATTAGACATCTGAAGAAAATGATAGAATATCTGTAGAGGTTTCTCTGCCATTTGGTCACATCTCTTCCTCCAATTCAGAAAAATTACAGTCCAAAAAGGGTTGGGCTAAGAGCAGTAAATAAGTTCAGACGTGGTCTATGCAGCCAAGTGTATTATTGACCTCTCCCATCTCCATCCTCCATCTTGCCTGCACAGCTAGTATCTAGAGAGTGTGTACATGCTCAGCTTTGCACTTAGAGCAAAAAACAATCTTCTCCGATGGCAAGATCCATGGGCATGAACAACTGGATAAAAGTAACAAAGTAACTGTAATTTATTAATAAATCTGTATGTCAAAATTGTAAAAAAAATATGTAACCGATGGGTTTTATGCTGAAGATGATTCCAAAAAGCATTTGTGGCCCACAAGTTTCAAGTCACAGGCATAAACTCTATAATGTTTATCTTTACTGAAGTAAGGAGTACATTTGCAAATGTAACTACGACCACAAAGATGTACTGTTGCTAGAGCACAAATATGGGGCAATAACTACTCATACATACATCCTTGCTGTTCCTGTCCTTAAAGACAGAGGGCCTCATTTACAAGAATCTGACATATTGGCTCTGATGCATCAGATTTCTTGCACTAAACTGCGCCCCCCATAACGACACCATGGTAGCAGCTGTATTTATGATACAGCGTTCCAAGGTGCACTTTTCCACAGATGCGTCAGAAATTCTGATGGATCTGTGGTGCTAATCCAGCAATGTGAAGAGGCCACCATAGGAAAAATCCCAATGTCACATCAACGCCTGCTGTTGGCAGGCATTAAAAAATTGACACAGTGAAGGCGTAGAACGTTGCAAAGAACTCCTGTAGATTTCATTGCGCCAGTTCTGCATGGCTTTAAAGTGGAATGCCTTCCTTGCATATGTTATACCTGACGCAGGTATAATGTGGTGCAAGGCTTTATAAAATGGCGCAATGGTCCCATTGTGCCAGTTTGCAAATGTGGCGCACTGTAGGAGACTGCTTTGTGCCACCATTGCATAAAAAAATGACACAGCGGTGGCGCAAAGACCTTGTAAATAAGCCCCAGTGTTCGGTCTGTGACAAGCTAAGGACTTGCAAATCTCGAGAAACCTACAGTAGGAGGAACATGGAAATCCAATAGAGGTTCATGAAATTGTGCAACCTTAGTATTAATTTACAGAGGATGCTCCAAAATGCAATGTAGATAGAGTGAAAAGATGGGCAAAAAGATGGGTCACCACAAGAATCAGAGGTGCACATGTGCTTCTGCCCTTCGAAACAAAACAGAACAAAGGTGAAACTGAATTCTAATCAGACAAATATTGCAGGAGTAACTCATTTCATACATTATACAAAAGGTAAAGAACAGCCAAGTAGCCAGCTTTTAAAGAACATTCCTTGCGGTACCATTTCCAGACCAAGCATCAACTTACTTTATCCTCAAGAGCACCATCTTTGAACTAACAAGCCTAAAGCATTAAAAAAAACATTTAAAACAAACCACTGTTTGTGTGCATACACGCATGGTGGCCATTTTTTAACTACTTTAATTTTTCTTAATATCATGATGGCCACCATGCATGTGCTCTCACACACAGTGGCCATCTTTGGATGAATTTTCTTCTACCATATAAAATACCATAATGGCCACCACATGTTTATGACCATGCAAATTTGGCCATTTTGGAAAGGTTTTACAACTATTTAAATATAGCTGCACATTGATACAGTGAGTGCCGTCATCCGGAGCACAACAGGCAGGGGGGCTAACAGAGGTTGGGTGGCCTAATTTCTTATTAAAGGAGGCAGGAATTGGCAAGAGAGAGAGAGGGAGCGAGATAACGAGAAAAAGAGAGGGAGAGAGAGAGATTGAGAAAGAGAGAATAGTCCCTCATGCACTGCAATGTTAGATCTTGTGGCAGCAGTGAAGGATATATGAGTCATCCAGATAAATACCAGTGAGACTAAAATGCTCCATGGTGGGAGGAACAAATGCAAGAACAGGGAGGAGAGAGATCAAATCAGGCCCATGGAGCTGCGCTAGACAAGAAAACAATTGAATCATGAGCAAGGAGTGGACTCAAAGCCCACTATACATCTATAGTGGATGCAATAGGCCTATTTGCCATTAGACCGCTAAATGGGTCTGTAGGAGAGACCCAAAAACAAGGAATACAAACCAATCACTCTACACATGACACTAACCAAGAAAGAGTTCTCCTAACATTAGACTCTGACGAGGTCCTGCTCGAGTACATTTTGACAGATTGAAACAGCATGCTACAATATGAGGGAGAAGGACAAATCCTGAAAAAATACATTTATACAGTGCATATACGAAAAACATATTCTTAACTTGAGACAGCAGCATGCTGTCCTCAATGAAACTGACTACATTGCCATGCATACAACTGGAAAGTGGCAATGAAGAGGTTGAAAAAACACCAGAATGATCTCAGTGAATACGCTGGTATAATTATACTAAAGTCAGGAGAAGCAACTGAATACATGTAGGGGCAAATGTGGACACAAGATCCCCAGTCTTCAATACATGTTGTGGGAAGAATATGACTGATGTGATAATGCACACATAAAGATTTACTGAGCCTCTAGTCAAGTTACTGTTATGAAATCAAGGTTCAGGCAGCATGCGTAGGTTTAATTTCTGAATTGTGTGTTCATAAATAAGGGCCTTAGGGCCATATTTATACTTTTTGGTGCAAAACTGCACTAAGGCAGTTTTGCCCCAAAAAGTTTAGCACCAGCTTGCACCATTTTTTAGCACCAGCTGCGCACCATATTTATGGAATGGTGCAAGCCGGTGCAAAGGGTAGGCTAGCTTTAAAAAAAATGACGTTAGGCAGTTTTGAGTCAAAATAAATGAATCTGACCAGATTAGCATCATTTTTTGATGCTAAGGGGCATATTTATACTCTGTTTGCACTGAATTAGAGTCCGTTTTTTTTTACTCTAATTCAGTGCAAAACTAACTCCATATTTATACTGTGGTGCTAGACCCGTCTAGCGCCAAATTTATGGAGTTAAAGTCATTTTTTGGAAGTGGAAACCGACCTTGCCTTAATAAGATGCAAGGTAGGCGTTCCCGTGCAAAAAAATGACTCTATGGCCTTAACACCATATTTATACTCCCATGTAAAAATGGTGCAAGGGAGGGAGGAGGGGTCAAAAAATGGGGCAAAGCAAGCTTTGCCCCATTTTTTAAGACCTGGGTCAGGGCAGAGATTAGGGGACCTGTGGGCCTATTTCCATTTTGGAACACCATGGAATAAGCCCAGAGGTGCCCTCCCCAGGCCCCAGGTGCACACCCACCCACACCATAGGGACTGCGGAGGATGGGGGACCCTATCCCAGGTAAGTACAGGTAAGATTGTATATATATATATTTTTTTGTTTAAGTGCCATAGGGGGCCCTGAAATGGGCATGGTAGGTTTAGCACCATAAAATGACAGTAATCTGGTTAGAGTCATTTGTTTTTTACTCTAACCTGCCTGAAGTCATTTTTTGGTGCTAAACCCTCTTCTTCTATACTGCCAGCCCCACCCGACTAAAGTCATTTTTTTTTACTCTAGCCTACCCTTTGCACCGACTTGCACCATTCCATAAATATAGTGCCCGGCTGGTGCACAGAAATGGTGCAAGCCGGTGCTAAACATTTTGGTGCAAAACTGAGTTAGTGCAGTTTTGCAGCAAAAAGTATAAATAAGGGCCAATATTTTGTACGTTTGCGCCACTTTTGCGTCATAAAATGACGTTAATGCGGTGCAAAAAAAGTTTAAATCAGGGCCTTGGTGCTAGATGGGTCTAGCACCAAAGTATAAATATGGAGTTAGATTTGGACCGAATTAGAGTTAAAAAAAATGACGCTAATTCGGTGCAAACAGAGTATAAATATGCCGTAGAGTATAAATTTGCCCCTAAATATGGCGTTAAGGCCATAGAGTCATTTTTTGCACGGGAACGCCTACCTTGCATCTCATTAAGGCAAAGTAGGTCTCCACTTTCAAAAAATGACTTTAACTCCATAAATTTGGTGCTAGAGGGGTCTAGCACCAAAGTATAAATATGGAGTTAGTTTTGCACCGAATTAGAGTAAAAAAAAATGACACTAATTCGGTGCAAACAGAGTATAAATATGCCCCTTAATATCCTCACTCTGTCTAAAGTTGCCTTTCAGGCTAACGAAATCATATATAAATTAATGCAGACAGTTGCGGGGCCGTGCAAGTATGCTCTCAGGGATGCCATTGAACAAGCTCAAGGTGCGATTAACATTTGGATGGTGTTTGCTTTTAGACGTTTTTGTGTAGTGATTGCTATCACACTGATTCGGTTCCATACTAGCTTAATTAATCAAATCATTCTTTTAAGGTTGGACAAATCTTGCAGGATTCAAATCTATGCTTGTATATGATGTACTAATATACCAAACACAATTGTCAACCACTCAGGTATTTTGTCATCATCTGAACAAAAAGTCTCAGAAAAGAAAATGTGGAACTGGGCAAGATAGGAAGAGAAGATGGTTTTAGACTATGAAAATAACATTTGTGGTGCAGGACTCTGAAAAAAAGAATTGCTAATGTAGGAGGTGGAAAATTTACAAAAAAGTGATAAATTATAACTGGCAGGAAAATGAATTGTAATTTCAATCTATCATACCAAAGTGGAAGTCAGTCTATAGAAACATAAATATGGGCTTGGCGGCAGCCTCCTTTAGCCATTGATTTAAGTGTAATCTCCTTCATCATTAGTTTGAAACATTCTAAGTCACATTTGAGAGCATGCATGTGTGATTTACAGTCTCTCATCTGACGGATCTTTTTAAGTTGACTGAGATGCCAAGGGAGTTAGCAATAATAAAACAATTTAATTTTCATGAAGCCAATTGGCCATACAATAAGGAATCAGAGATTGAGGTTAAGTAATTTTATTACCAATTAGCAATCAGTCCAGTATATATGTATGTCAGGAGAATTTTAAAAAGATAAAAAATTACATCTGGCATGCTAAAATATTGCAATAGGCTCAGTCTTAGTAGGATAAGATACAAAATAATCACAGAATTAGAAATAGGTGTTCCATAAAGAAACTCTGATTCTCTCTCCTAGACATAATTAAGTTCTAAATTCATCCAATTGAGGTTCTAAGTTTAGAATAAGGATGGTTTATAGAGTTGGATCTCAAGGAAATTCGGAAATGCGAGTTGTCAGCATAGTGAAGCCTCCAGTAGAAGTCTTCCAGAAGTGGAATAAGTGGTTAGCATGAAGCTTCACACTAGCAAGAATAAAGGAAGCAAAAAGGTCTGTGACCCTCAAATTCTAAGGAAATCTGCTTCAACTTCTGATGGGGTGAACATTAGTTAAAACCGGTAAAACTTCAACAACAATCATATCTCTTCCCAGCCTTCCAGGAACCAATCATTTCACTTTCCGTGGTGTGCATTTGCAACATGACCTTCATCTACTAATTAGGTCTTCACATTTCTTGCCAAGATTTCTCTTCTCAGGCCTTACTATCAATAAACTAATACATACAACAATACTCCTCTAGCTAATTAAATTATTAGAACACACCTGCAAAGAATGGCCATGCTAACCAAGCAAAATACATTTTAAAAGTAAGGCTTTTAGTCAGGCCAACTTTAAATAAACATTTAGGGGGTCATTATGAACACGACAGGATTCCTCATGTAAACACAGACCGCCAGCCCGCTGAAGACCCCGCCGGCACAGCGGAATGCTGGGCCTGGACATTGCCGACGGGCTCCACATGGAGCCGTCATCAATGCCTCAGTGCAGAGGGTGCAGCAGCACCACTCGCGCATATCACTGCCCATAAATCGGGCAGCGACCTGCGTGACGGGGCTGTGCATGGGGGCCCCTGCACTGCCCATGCCAACCGCATGGGAATTGCAGGGGCCCCCGGGTGGGCCTCGGAGCACCCCTTCCGCCAGCCTTTCCCTGGTGCAGGAAACCGCCAGGGAAAGGCTGACGGAACACGGGTTCTTTATCCGGAGGCGCTGCCCTGTCAGATAGAGAACTCTGCCATTGTCAGGCTGCCTTACGGCAGGAGCCTGGTGGTGGCGGACGGCCGCCTGTGGTGGTCCCCCAGTGTTGGTAATATTGCGGTCTAGACCGCCATGCCGGTGGCGGTAATTTCCGCCACTGCCGGTATGGCGGTCTGGACCACTATGTTCACTATGAGGGCCTTAATGTGCATTTCAGATATATGATTATACATGCACACCTATAACCTTCAAAATAAATGCAGAACATGAACAAAAGAAACACCTTACTTCTTAAAATACAACTTAAAGTGTGAATATGAACATTTATAATGAATATAAGAAAGCAATTTAAATGAACATTAGTGCACGTTTATAAAGCTTCAGTTTCTCAATAGCTACATTTCATGAATGCGTATTATTTAAGGCACACAGTAAAAATAATGTCAAATATAAATGTGAAATTGCATAATGATAACATGTAAAGGATGGAGTCTAAATTGCACTACTCCACATTTTTGAACAGCGGAGAGAAGTAATGCTCTTTTGCGTAATGCTATTAGCCTTTTTAGTTTATCATTCTGCCTCCGAATAAGTGTTTCCATTACAATGCATAAGCTGTTTTTACATCAGAAAATCACCACTTATCAATCAAACCCTTCTTCCACACATTAATTTTTCACATACATATAGGATTTTGTTTTACATTTTATGATTGTAAAACGTTTTGCACTCAAGTGTGTGCCTGACTATCATGGCTGCCTTTTTTATCTTGGTGCTTATGATGCGTGGCCAAAGATTGCTGTCAAAAGCCTCACCGTAAAAAGAATAAATTATGTGATCTCAAGATTTTTTTCAGGCTTCTTAATATCAGGCCATCCCATTCCAATCTGAGGTAAGATACAGAACCATTACTGCACCTGCTACAGCTGTTGACACAGCTCTTGCCTGTCTCGTGCAGCAATTGAGATGAATCTTCCAGACATCTCCGTGCAGTCTTGCAAGTGGCTTGCACAGACCACGCCCTTTCTTACTTTTTGCCTCAGTGAACACTTGCGCCAGGCTCGGTCTCGTCTCTTCCTTTCTCCTGCTGTCTACGTATCTGCTATGCAATGCTACATCACAGTGGGGAACATACTCTTCTGCTCCCGCTATGCGCCTCTTATTGTGTGCTCCCACATGCCTACTTTCTCCAGAGTACTTGCTCCCTCCCCAGAGCGAGGTCACCACCTCCCGCCGGTCCACGTTCTACCCTAGGTCATCTTTCCAGTGCAGGCAGCTTCCCCCTAACGTCAATTTTCCATCAATGGCTGTGTTGACAGGATTGTATTTAAAACACATGCAGCAGAATTATTTGGTTCACTCAATAACATTGCAGATCTGCCACCACATGCTGTACAAATTACAATTTTCTGCTGCAGTATACCCAAACAAGGAATATTCCATATTACTATACACCCAGCCTTGCACCCACATATATGAAGGTCTTCTCTGCGTCAATCCTGAAATTGCTAAATCGGGACATTTTTTTTTACTTTCATTTTGGTAGCTACACTTATAAATGGTCTTGTATACGGTATCTCATAGCAGTCCCATCGAGTCCCAGCCGAATCATTTCAATATGCAGGAGTGCAAGCTGAACATGATTAGGTGATATCATTTTTTGTGCTACTCTGGCTATTTGTGAGTTCATGGCTATGTGTCCTGGAAAGAGCTTTCGGAAATGTGAGGCCACTTTCCCCTGAATAACAACATATCTTTAACACCCACATGTTTATAATGTGTGGCTGATTGCTTGCTTCGTCCATCTGTCTCAATCTTAGGTGAGATTTTGCAACTGGTCCTTGGAGCCCACAAAACCTTTTCTTTCCTAATAGTGAGTCTGTACTAGTGTACTGTTTGTGACACACAGACATACGGGCCTCAGCGAATGTAAAGTCTGTAGACTACTGTAATCGTCTAGTCATTCAGTAACCTTTGATCTTTTCAGTTCCAGGTAATGGTTTGCTTGGAGTAGTGGTGGGACTTTCTGCAAAGGGATAGGTAGGAGTGAGCCCTTTTAAACACTATGGGGGTCATTCTGACCGCGGCGGACGGCGGTCGCCGCCCGCCACGCGGTTCCCGCCGAAAGACCGCTCCGCGGTCAAAAGACCGCAGCGGTCATTCTGGCTTTCCCACTGGGCTGGCGGGCGACCGCCGAAAGTCCGCCCGCCAGCCCAGCGGGAAACACCCTTCCCACGAGGACGCCGGCTCAGAATTGAGCCGGCGGTGTGGGAAGGTGCGACGGGTGCAGTTGCACCCGTCGCGAATTTCAGTGTCTGCTAGGCAGACACTGAAATTCTTTTTGGGGCCCTCTTACGGGGGCCCCTGCAGTGCCCATGCCATTGGCATGGGCACTGCAGGGGCCCCCAGGGGCCCCGCGGCACCCCCTACCGCCATCCTGTTGCCGGCGGGAGAACCGCCAGGAACTGGATGGCGGTAGGGGGTGTCAGAATCCCCATGGCGGCGGAGCGCGCTCCACCGCCATGGAGGATTCTCAAGGGCAGCGGAAAGTCGGCGGGACACCGCCGACTTTCCGTTTCTGACCGCGGCTGAACCGCCGCGGTCAGAATGCCCAGCGGTGCACCGCCAGCCTGTTGGCGGTGCTACCGCCGACCTCCGCCATGGCGGTAATTACCGCCAGGGTCAGAATGACCCCCTATGTTTATCGCAATCAAAGATTACACTCACCTTTTGTGTCATTGTGTTGAGTTGGAGGGTTGCCATGGAAACTGGCAAATGGATGCAACTGTTAGGAGGTGTTGGAGTGTGACCTTTAAAATTTATATTAACATGAAAAGTTTGCAATATAATGTGTAATGAAGCTGCATAGAAAATGTGTTCGCATAGAAAATAACGTACGCGTTTGAAATGTGCCCATGGGGAGTGGCCACTAATGTATACGATGATTAATGAAACTGGCTAATGATGAATTAACAATGTACTAATGTATGGTTTTGTATTAATGTATCTTAGTTAGAGTCATGTATTAGGGTTTTGCTAAGATAATCACTAGGCCTTAGTTAGCGAGGGTCTGGGCCTAGCTGCCTGGTCTCATATTAACTGTGTTTTTCTAACGTACAATGTGCTGCTTTCCTGAAGGACACGAAGCTGTACTTTTCCAGAAGCTAGAGAAATATGTGTGTAGCTGTAGTAAATTCTTTCTCATGGGACCCGAATTGCTCAAGGAGACATTCTTGCCGAATGCAACAGTGTAATTCGCAACAGGTGCAAGGTCACCTGGACTAGGAGAAGACAATGGAACTACTGACTGGAGCGTAAAGTGTAACTTTTCTTACCTGACATTCCACCCGATGAAGACATCAATCACAGGAGCCAATAAACTGCATGAGAGCTGTGTTAGGTGAAAATTCTAGTAAGGTGTGTGGAGAATTATTGGACAGAGATAATGATGCACCAAATATTGCCCAATGGGAAATTAGAGACTTGTTCGACAGTTTTGATATAACGACGCGACCCGAGGATAAATCAGACATTCTTCTTCATCCCTTGCCATTTGGAGGGACTTTGTCTTTAGCCGTCTGATACTTTAAACCATCCTCATCCTACCCCCTTGTCCGATATGCACTTCTCTTCCTTATGAGGGAAGAGCCTTGTTCTTTATCTATGCCCTACTGAGACTTGCCTGTCCTACCTTGGCTGATGGCGAATCGACTGATGTCCTGAGGACAAAGACTGACGCTGTTTGCTGACTCATTCGGATGGGTAACTATCTGATGAAACTGAAATTGTCTGTTTGCCTTTTCTTTCTAGGTACCAACTGCTCTTTTGATAGAGACCATAGTTAGATGTTTTCCAAATTAATGTTTGCTAAATTGTTTTGCATGAAGCCCAACATGCTGATGCTAATTCCTGGTTAGTTAAGAAATTCACTAATATCAGATGCAAGTAGACAAATGACTGAATTCTTGCTTTGTTGAATGATGTACTAATGATACTCTGCTAAAGTTGATTCATGTTAACCTCGTGCTTATTCTAATGTTTATGATCTATGCTTTGATTAAGTTTTGTTCTGATTGCCAAGTTATAGTGGTTTTGACGTGCTTGTTGATATTGAAACTAATAAACATGATATTCGATTGTAACTAATAGGGAATAAATATCCTAACTCTTAACTAGATTTGTTGTGGTTATTCATGGCTGAAAGGTCATGGTGCGTCCGCCATATTGATCTATATTAAGTGTTATTGATTAGCTTGATTGATTAGTTATTGTGCATATTGTTAGAGCTATTGACCTATTGATTGTGATGCCAAAAGATATCTCATTCTGGGAAGTCTCCAAACATGGTCAAAAGGTTCATTGACCTAGACGTGTCTCCTTGTAAGTTTACTTATCAAGGTTCCGACGCGTTAGCAGTTTTGGTAGCAGAGGTGATGGTTTGGCCCTCTGGGGCACCAGGACGAAGGACCACTGTTTGAAAATAGTTTTAAATTGATGCAAATTGGAGAGATGATGTGCCCCTAAGTCCCCTAAGATGACTTTCCTGGAATCTCAGTGCTTGCTGAAGTGAGTTGGGTATTTTCTCGGCGTTCTAGTGATAGTGTGAGTGACGTAGGGTTTTGCGCTTGTACAGCTTATGCATACCACAGGTGAATTGTGAGGCTTGTGAGAATTTTAGGCCAGGTGATGTTTTAGTAGGAGTGTGCGTACTCCGCAGTATGAGAGTAGGGAAGTCGGCGAACTTCATGTGAGTGTGGCGCTTTGTGCTCCTAAAAATTTTCCACATGGTTGTTGGTGATGTGCGGACCCTGCGTGGTCTAAGACTCCGGAGTATATTGATGGTTTATGTTGTAATTTGCGTGGTTTAATAGGTCGATGGTGAAATCGACAAGTCGAGTTTGAGGCAAAGTGAGTGAATGAAAACTTTAATAAAGATTTGGCGAGTTCTAAGGTGCACTAGGACAACCCATTGACAAGTCGAGATTAGAATTTGCGGGTCAAATTGTGCTTGCAAGTGCGGGATCTGAGAAGGAGAGAGTAGCGGCCGAGTCTCAGAAAAATGTCTGTAAGGTTCTGAAGCGATTGTGTTACCCTTCCTGTAGTAAACCGGCAATTTTGAGTTTATGTTGGTGCTCGCAATATATTGCATTCGTTTTTGTGTGAATCGAGAGTGAGGAAGACAAGCCACAAGACTTTGTCAGCCGCAGTGTGTGTGAGTGTGACGTCATTGGAGCCGCACTGGGATAGGTCGGTTAGTGAGAAGGGTCGCACACGGATTGGCAGCCGTCCGTGTGAGGCAAATGGTTGGGAAGGTGAGCGAAGAGGGTTCTGGGAATTAAAGTCACTTCCTGATTCGATTGTTAACAAAACAAAAGACGCAAAAATTAAGTTTTTCAAGGCTTTAAAGAGCGCTTTGAGGGGAGATGTGTATATTACGGCGAGTGTGGGGGAGCCCACACTGCCAGAGGACACACCGGCTTATGCCGTAATGGAGGAGAGGGGAGTCGCGCCATGCCTTTGGCTAAAGCAATGGTGCAAAATGACAGAGAAAGAAGGGTGTTTGGCGTTTCCGGAGCACGGAACGTTCAATATAAGGATTTTGGAAAATTTACGGAGGGTGTTAAATGAGCTAAAGCCACCTCCAAGGCCAGCACAGTTTGAGGCGCTACAATTTGGGAACTGATGGCAATACGACAACAGCAACAGAAATTTGAGAGGAGAATGAGGAAAGCAGAAAAGACACTAGCGGAGGCTAGGTGAGATAGCGCACACAGGGTTTGGAGAAGAGAAATCATAGACGGAGTTAGGATGTTTCCAGCAATAACTTAAGAAGGTAGAACCCAAGGAGGGAAAGCCACTTGTAAGACAGATAAGGGTTCTAGCAAAGAAAAGGAGACTAAGAAGTCCTGGGCAGAGGCAGACAACTCAGATGATGATGAGTTCCTTAACCAGTTACTAAATGATCCACCACCACCATATGCCTTAAATGACAATAGACCAAGTACTAGTGCAGGTCCTGTAAATTCGACGCAGAATCAGGGAACGACAAATACGGTGCAGGTTAATACTGTTGTGACACCAGTTCCGGTGCAGAATAGTGTTAGTGTGTCTAATGCTCCAGAGATGCAACCTCAGTTACAGCTACCACAGGTTCAGAGACTTTACCCTGATGTCCCAACGCTAGAAACTACTACGAACTTGATGGTGCCATCAGATTTTGGCATATACGAGACCAAAGCTGATACAGACTGAGACAACTCCACTTTTACTGCCTCAGGCACAGCAACAGATGATCCTGAATTATACTTCGGTCACAGGACCGCAGTCAGCCATAGCACCAGGAACAAATCAAAATATGGGAGTTAATGC
Source organism: Pleurodeles waltl (assembly GCF_031143425.1). NCBI lineage: Eukaryota > Metazoa > Chordata > Amphibia > Caudata > Salamandridae > Pleurodeles > Pleurodeles waltl. The sequence goes on along the minus strand of NC_090444.1, from coordinate 1,334,696,697 downwards.
TCCACAGGTTTTGGGAAGCAGGCAGTATCCTTACCTATTACAGTTGGTCCGCCAGTACCATTGTATGCACAGGCGAAGCCTAGTGTATGTGATCAGGGAATAATGACCCAAGAAATGACAAGAGGAGGGTTTGTAGGGAGCTCTCAAGGGATGACTCCAGTGGAACAGACAATAGAAAGATCTAGATCTCTGTTAGACTTCAGTCCAATTGGGGTTCCTCCAGATACTATGAGACAATCAGGTTTGGGATTGCTGACTCCGTAGATCTCAAGTGCAAATGTACCGCAAACACCGGGTTTAACTGCGCAACAATTGAATGAATGGTTAGACAAGTTAAACTCACCACAGACCACTCCTGCGACAGCAGAGCAGTTGGAAAGAGAAGAGTACCTAAATTTTGTGAGGTTGGGCATGGAAGCAAATGAATTAGTTGAAGAGAGCATGGGAGTGAACAGGCTAGAGTTGTACACTGAAGCAGAGTTGAGGTATTTGTGCCCAAAAATAACCAAAGAAGTGAGCAGGGTGCACCAGAGGTTGGCGCACCTGGCAGATAAACATGGAATAGATCTAGAAAATACCAAACATCTGAAGAGAAGTTATAGATTAGATTTTGAGCCCAAAGATTTTGAAAACATGAGGTCTACGGAGATGAAGTCACACCTCAAAGAGATACTGCAGAGTGCACAAGTCTTGGGAGCATTAGAGAAGTGGGAAGGCAGATGGGCGAAGAAAAGAGATAAAAGGAAGAGTGAGGGCATAGAGCAGCAGGCAAAAGCCGTGCCGGATACCGGTACAATAAAGATGTTACCTATGAGAGAAACGGCTGTAGGGGTTCTTGTCCATGTACCGTGGACCAGAGGTGATATTCTGTCATTCACAAATGATTTCCCCAGGCTGAGGGAGAAGCCAATAGAGTGGTACCAGCAGACAGATAGGTTTGTGAAGCTTGTGAAGTGTATTTGGGAAGACCTGAATACACTCTTTGAGATCATAGTCCCAGCTGATTTGTGGCTTGAGTGCAAGAGGAATGTGGATTGGCCAACAGCAGAACCTGCAAGGGATAGAGTCACAGGAGCACTGTCTCCTGAGGTGATGAGGTACTATTATAAGGTGATTGAGTTCTTGAAACAGAGGGTGTCGCCGCAAAATATTGATTGGCAAAAGATTGATCGAACGGCGCAGGAGGCCAAGGAGTCGAAACATGCCTATTATGAGAGATTGTTGAAGGTGTTCAAACACTACAGTGGTACAGAGGTTATAGAGGCGAAGGACATGAATCACCTTGTGTTCAGGTTTGTTGAAGGACTGAGACCCGAGATTAGTCAGATGATCAAGAATCATTTGATCTGTTGGCAAGCAAAGCCAATTGACGAGGTGTTGCAGTCTGCAAAGTACTGTAGTGACGAGATTGAGTTGAAGCAGAGAAAGTTGAAGGAGAAAGTGATGGTGATGCAAATTAAGGCAGCACAGTCAGGGTTGCAGGGAGGTTGTCTACAACAGATGGTGCAACAGCCGCAAGGAAACGGGATGTTTCAGGTGCAAGTGAGAGGCAGAGGTCGAGGAGGTTTTGTGAACCGCGGTCCAGATTTAAATACTGTAGTAGTTCAAAATGATGTGCAGGGGATGAAGAAGGTGTTACCATGTCATGCTTGCGTGTGCGTCGGACATTGGAAGCGCGAGTGCCCGATGATGGTGCAGGAGGGTGTTGTTCAACAAAGCATTCCAAAATGTTAAAGGACCAAGAATGAGAGGTCCTAATCCGAACTTCCAGAATAACATGGTTCCGAAGCAGGGTCTTCAACCCACGCAACAGGTGCAGATGTCACGTGTACAACCGATGCAGATGCAGCAAATGCAACAGCAGATTCCTGTGGTACCCAGACAGCAACTGCAGTTGCCCTTAGCACCTATGGAACAGCAACAGGTGATGCTTCCTCAACAGGTCAAAGGTCAAAGAATGAGTCAAAACAACACAGTACAACAGTTCCCATTGCGTGGTGAGAATGGAATAAACGATGAATGGTCGGATGAGAGTTCAGATAGTGAGGAGTGCAGGCTTGCAGCGTCCCTAGAAGTAGATCAGAGAGGGCCCTATGTGCAAGGGAAAGTAATGGATCACAAAGTCTTATTCTTAGTTGACACAGGAGCTACACGCTCTACAGTTAGAAGTGCAGAGGTTCTGAAATTTCCTCTTTCGGGGCGTACAGTCAAGGTAGTAGGAGTGGCGAACCAGCTCCTGACTAACCCAATTACAGATCCGGTTCAGGTTGAGCTTGGCACTTTCCAGGGATTGCACAGGTTTGTAGTTTGTGATTCGAGTCCCGTGTCCCTACTGGGAAGAGACCTACTGTGCAAGACAAGATGATCGATCACCTGTTCCAATGAGGGAATTGAGGTTCAGACAAACAGTGACGATGAAGGAGATGAAGGGCAGGTTTCAGAGCCTGAAACGGAGACAACAGATGAGGAGTATCCTCTGATTAACTTCTTCCCAATGTTCACAGTGACTGATTTGCCAGCAGACTTGCAGGGCACAGTCAAAGAGAAAGTGTGGGACTTGACAGGAAAGGAAGTAGGACTGATAAAAGGAGTAGAACCAGCTAAAGTCAGTGTGAATCCAAATGCTGTGTTTCCCCAGGTACGGCAGTACCATATGGCGCAAGATGTCCTTATAAAGGTGGCGCAACTAATTGCAGACTTTGTGAAGCAGGGAGTTTTGAAAGAGGTGATGAGCAGTCCATGTAATTCACCGATAATGGGACTGAGAAAGCCTTGTGGGAAGGTTCGAATTGTCCAAGACTTGAGGAAGATTAACGACATAGTGGTGAAATGTTGCCCAGTGGTGACAAATCCAGCTGTGATCATGTTCCAGGTTCCATGCGATGCAGAGTGGTTTACAGTAGTAGATTTGTCCCAAGCGTTCTTTTCTGTGCCTCTTCATGAGGACAGCCAATTTCTTTTCAGTTTCAAATTCCTGGACAAGGTTTACAATTGGTGTTGAATTCCTCAAGGGTTTTCGGAATCACCTTCCATCTTCAATCAGATACTGAAGAAGGATTTTGAGTCATTGGAATTGCCTTTTCAATTGACTCTAGTGCAGCATATTGATGATTTGTTGTTTGCATCCAAAACGAGAGATGACTGCACGTATGATTCGATTGCTTTACTGAACACTTGGGAAAGAACGGGCATCAGGTGTCCCCAAAAAAGCTGCAATATTGTCAGAAAGAGGTGAAATACCTAGGTCACCAAATTGAGAAAAGGTCAAGGAAGTTGTCCAGGGAAAGAGTGACTGCCCTGTTACAGATGAATCCCCCAACGACACGGAGAGATGTTAGGATGTTTCTGGGAATGGTGGGCTACTGTTGTCAGTGGATCCCGAATTTCTCAGTCATCTCCAAGCCATTGGTAAGACTGACGGTTAAGGATGGGCCAGATGTCATAACTTTATCAGAAAAGGAAATGAAGGCGTTTACGGAGCTAAGGAAGTGTATGTGCAGGCCTCCAGCTTTAGGTATGCCTGATTACACGAAGCCTTTTGTCCTATTTTGTCATGAACGTGATGCATGTTCTTTGTCTGTCCTGACGTAGGTCCATGGAGGTGTAAACCGACCAGTAGCATATTTTTCACCTACTTTGGACCCAGTTGCAGCGGCCCTACCAGGTTGTCTGCGTGCAGTAGCAGCAGTTGTTCAAAGCCTCGCACAATGTGAAGACATAGTGATGGGACATCCTTTAACAGTTATGGTCCCACACTCAGTTGAGATCTTGTTAACCCGTACCAAAACGCAACACATGACAAATGCAAGACTGACGAAATATGAAACGATTATATTGGGGTCACCAAATGTAACGTTGAAAAGATGTACAGTGCTGAACCCGGCAACTTTGCTTCCAAATGAAAACACAGACGTTGAGGATGCTGAAGATGTAGAGCATGATTGTCTTGAGGTAACAGAAATGTGCACCAAACCGAGGCCTGACATTAAAGATACCCAATTGGAAGAAAATGACAAAATTATCTTTGTTGATGGCTCATGCTTAAGAGACTCGGTAGGAGTGCTGCGAGCCGGATACGCTGTATGTACGATCTCTGGTATCCCGGAAGCATCTTGGCTTGAAAGGGTATATTCTGCTCAAGTGGCTGAATTGGTTGCTCTTACTAGAGCTTGCCATGCTGCTGCCGAATTGAGAGCAACTGTAAGGAAATGGCTCCCTGTTGCAGTTAACCCCCACTTTTTTCCTGATACTGATGCTGACTTGGCTGAGAAGTGTGCTGGGACCCTGCTAACCAGGCCCCAGCACCAGTGTTCTTTCACCTGAAATGTACCATTGTTTCCACAATTGGCACACCCCTGGCACACAGATAAGTCCCTTGTAAAAGGTACCAGTGGTACCAAGGGCCCTGTGATCAGGGAAGGTCTCTAAGGGCTGCAGCATGTGTTGTGCCTCCCTTAAGGACCCCTCACCTAACACATCCACACTGCCATTGCAGATTGTGTGTGTTGGTGGGGAGAAAAAGGCAAAGTCGACATGGCATCCACCTCAGGGTGTCATGCACACAAAATACTGCCTGTGGCATAGGTAAGTCACCCCTCTAGCAGGCCTTACAGCCCTAAGGCAGGGTGCACTATACCACAGGTGAGGACATAGCTGCATGAGCAATATGCCCCTACAGTGTCTAAGTCTATTCTTAGACATCATAAGTACAGTGTGGCCATATTAAGTATATGGTCTGGGAGTTTTTCAAAAACAAACTCCACAGCTCCATAATGGCTACACTGAATACTGGGAGGTTTTTGTATCAAACTTCTCAGAATAATAAACCCACACTGATGCCAAGGTTTGGATTTATTAAAAAATTTACACAGAGGGCATCTCTTTATCCAAATCCTTCAGTGCAGGACTGACTGGTCTGTGCCAGCCTGCTGCTGAGAGACGAGTTTCTGACCCCCTGGGGTGAGAGCCTTTGTGCTCTCTGAGGCCAGAAACAAAAGCCTGCACTGGGTGGAGATGCTTAACACCTTCCCCCTACAGGAATTGTAACACCTAGCAGTGAGCCTCAAAGGCTCAAGCTTCGTGTTACAATGCCCCAGGACACTCCAGCTAGTGGAGATGGCCGCCCCCTGGACACAGCCCCCACTTTTGGCGGCAAGTCCAGGGGAGATAATGAGAAAAACAAGGAGGATTCACCCACCAGTCAGGACAGCACCTAAGGTGTCCTGAGCTGAGGTGACCCCTGCCTTTAGAAATCCTCCATCTTGATTTTGGAGGATTCCCCCAATAGGATAGGGATGTGCCCCACTCCCCTCATGGAGGAGGCACAAAGAGGGTGTAGCCACCGTCAAGGACAGTAGCCAACGACGCATCCGACAGGGACCAGCGACCTCTGAAGCCTCAGAGGACTGCCCTGGACTACAGGACCAAGAAACTCCTGTGAACAGCGGCCCTGTTCAAAACTAGCCACTTCTTTGCAACAAAGAAGCAACTTCCGAGAGCTTCACATTTCCCGCCGGAAACGTGAGACTCTACACTCTGCACCCGACGTCCCCGGTTTGATCTGCAGAAAACTAACACCTCAGGGAGGACTCCCAGGCGACTGCGAGCCCGTGAGTTACCAGAGATGACCCCCCCAAGCTCCCACAGCGACGCCTGCAGAGAGAATCCAGAGGCTCCCCCTCTCCCCCTGACCGCGACTGCCTGTAACAAGGGACCCGAAGCCTGGAACCAACACTGCACCCGCAGCCCCCAGGACCTAAAGGAACCGAACCTCAGTGCAAGAGCGACCCCCAGGTGACCCTCTGCCTAGCCCAGGTGGTGGCTGTCCGGAGAAGCCCCCCGTGCCTGCCTGCAACGCTTGAGTGACCCCCGGGTCCCTCCATTGTTTTCAACCTAAAACCCGACGCCTGCTTTGCTCACTGCACCCAGCCCCCCCTGTGCCACTGAGGGTGCACTTTGTGTGCCTTCTTGTGTCCCCCCAGTGCTCTACAAAACCCCCCTGGTCTGCCTCTGAGGACGCAGGTACTTACCTGCTGGCAAACTGGAACCGGAGCACCCCTGTTCTCCATAAGCGCCTATGTGTTTTGGGCACCTCTTTGACCTCTGCACCTGACCGGCCCTGAGCTGCTGGTGTGGTAACTTTGGGGTTGCCTTGAACCCCCAACGGTGGGCTGCCTATGCCCCAAACTTGAGACTTGTAAGTGTTTTACTTACCTCCAAAACTAACCTTTACTTACCTCCCCCAGGAACTGTTGATTTTTGCACTGTGTCCACTTTGAAAATAGCTTATTGCCATTTTTACAAAGACTGTATGTGATATTGCTTTCATATAGTATCTAAGTGAAGTACCTTACATTTAAAGTATCAACTGTAAATCTTGAACCTGTGGTACTTAAAATAAACAAAGAAAATATATTTTTCAATATAAAAACCTATTGGCCTGGAGTAAGTTTTTGAGTGTGTGTTCCTCATTTATTGCCTGTGTGTGTACAACAAATGCTTAACACTACCCTCTGAGAAGCCTCCTGTTCGACCACACTACCACAAAATAGAGCATTAGAATTATCTCTTTTTGCCACTGTCTTACCTCTAAGGGGAACCCTTGAACTCTGTGCACACTATTTCTTACTTTGAAATAGTATATACAGAGCCAATATCCTACAGTAACTATCTATACTGATAACAGATATGGCTTTGGAATTGTCTGTGGCTTTGGCCAACTATGGTCACAAAGGGGTTTCCTGACCTCTTCTGGTTCTCCAGTGAAAAATGGGGAACGAATCACGGAATTGTTGCACGCGATTCAGTTACCTCATGAAATTGCCGTGGTGAAATGCAGCTCTCATTTGAAATCACAAGACTTTGTTTCAATGGGAAATGGATATGCGGATCAAGTCGCAAGGTTTCGCTCATTGAACTGTATATCGTTTAAAGATCAGTGGGAATTGTTACCTGAAACAGAGAATATGAGACATGTACAGGTTACGCTTTAAGGGTGGTTGACACATTGAAGGAATTGAGATTGTTGCAAGGATGCGCCAGCAAAGATGAGAAGCGTTCTTGGGTTAAGATGCAATGTGTACAAAGACCAGATGATTTGTGGGTTTCAGATGAAAGGAAAATGGTTTTGCCGAACAGTCTTATTTCACAGTTTGCAAGGTTTTATCACGGGCAAGCACATATTGGGAGAGATGCCATGATCAGGTTGTTCAAAATTGGCTGGTTTAACCTGAAGTTCAGACAAGCTGCAGAAGTGACCTGTCACAGGTGTATCATCTGTCAGCAGATGAACGCAGGGAAAGGGACCGTGGTAAAATTGAGCCACATTGGGACAGCAGGAGGTCCATTTAGCAGAATGCAATTGGATTTTATTGAGATGCCTGTGTGTGGAGGTTTGAGATATGTGTTGGTCATTGTGTGTATCTTTAGTAATTGGATTGAAGCTTACCCTACACGTAGGAATGACAGTCTCACAGTAGCAAAGCTGCTGCTTAGGGAATTGATACCACGTTTCGGGTTTCCGATCTCTTTAGAATCAGATAGGGCAAGTCACTTCAACAACAAGGTGGTTAAACTATTGTGTGCAGCTTTGAACATTGAACAGAAGTTGCATTGCAGCTACCGCCCTGAAGCATCAGGATTAGTGGAGCAGATGAATGGTACCATGAAGTCAAGAATGGCAAAGATGTGTGCAGCCACAAATTTAAAATGGCCTGATGCATTGCCTTTGGTGCTAATGTCAATGAGAAACACACCTAACAAGAAAACAGGACTGTCTCCTCATGAAATTCTCATGGGCCAAGCTATGAGACTGCCCGCAGTGCCTGCGAATGCTCTTGTGAATATCACGGATGATATGGTGTTGGACTACTGCAAGGGTCTGGCTGATGTGGTCTGCTCTTTCTCTCACCAGATGGAAGCCACTACACTGCCACCAATAAATGACCCAGATCACAACCTGAAAGCTGGTGACTGGGTTGTCATCAAGAAACACATGAGGAAGTCGTGTTTGGAGCCGCGTTGGAAGGGGTCATATCAAGGAATACTAACGGCTCCTACTGCTGTGAAATGTGCGGGAATTCCAAACTGGATCCATGTCAGTCATACAAAAAAGGTGACGTGTCCAACTGATGAGGAAGTTGAGTTGTTTAAAGTACCAACAACAGAGAAGGAAGTCTCAGGGCCCGAGAGTGATCGAAGGGGAACTGAGACAGAAGGAGAGCCCGTTGAGGATGGCTTGGTCACTCCAATAAGAGACGAAGGAGAAGAGACCCAGAGGGGTGACGGTGAGCCTATCTCAACTGAGGCACCAGGAGGACCGAGTCAGAAGGAGGTTCTCCCAGAAGCAGACGAATATGGACAAGAATTTGAGCCCCTGACAGACCCAGAAGGTGAAGGAGTTGAGGCGGAAGAGAGTCAGAGTGTTCAGACTCCTCCTGAGCAAATTGCAGGTCCATCAAGAGAAGACACCATAGAGTCAGAGGAGGGCGACGAGTTGCCACAAGGAAGATCAAAGACCTAAGAGACACTAAAAGGAGATGCAAGTGACTAAGGGAAAAGTGGTTGTCGAAGATGCAATAGAGGAAGAGGTGGATACAACAAGGAGAGAAGACCTGAGTGAGGCAGAGTTGCAGGGTGATCGCAAGTTGAAAAGGAAGAGAGTGGCAAACAGAAGGTACGCAGGTCCTGAATGCGCGTATGCAACGTCAGCCGAATGGCAACAAGAGTTCTTGGCGTTCTGTTTTGATCGAGAAGTCCCAGGTCAGTACTTTGGTGCCTGAGTCTGGCCAGCGAGACTGAGTGGGCATGAAAATTGAATTAAAGAAACTTGAGAAAAGAGACTGATACCTTACCGGATTTGACGCTGTTAACCTGAACTGACTTTTGAGAACTGATTTTGACAAGCTGCTAACCTGAATTGACAAGGATCCTGGGAGTGACTGTGAAAGCTGTAAATAGTTGCGGAAGAAAGACTTTGCTTGCTTAAAAGCTGCTGAAAAAAATAATAATAATAAGTTTCAACCGTCCTCTGTTGGTTGTTGTTTGAACTAATAATACTTCACTTTCTGATTCTTTACAGATCATGGCTAACATTAGAGATGATAAATGGGGGAAGTAGGGGTTGTAAATATTTGGGTGTTGGTTTGGGTGTTGTGTGTGTGATGTTCATCATAGTTGTGATTGTGGGAATGCCATTTGTGGATAAGAATGGGACTAACAATGCTACAATTCCTGAGACCGCCACCGCACTAACAGCTTGGGAGAGGTTTGAGTAAGACACAAAGGCCCTCATTCTGACCTTGGCGGTCTTTTCGCAAGACCGCCGAGTTACCGCCGCGGTGAAGACCGCCGACCGCGGCGGTATGCCGCTGTGCGCATTCTGACCGCTGGGAGCGTTCCGCCGGAAAACCGCCAGCAGCCACACTGGCGGTCGGCGGGAAAGTGGAGACTGGTCAACCTCCACCGCCACGCCAGCAGAACACCGCCCACAGAATTACGACCCACATTTCTGTGTGGCGGTCTTCTGTTGGCGGTCTTCTGTTGGCGGTCACCTCCCCATGGCTCCTGTCACCTCCCGGAGGACCAACGCACAAGGTAAGTTGATCGTCCGTGAGGGGAGGGGGTGGGGGTTGTTGTGTGATGTGTGCGTGCATGGGGGTGTGCGTGTGAGTGTGTAGAGGGGGTGTGTGAGTGCGTGCATGCGGGCGGGGAGTGCTGCTGTGCCTATGGGCAATGTGTGTAGTTCGGCGGGTGCGCATGTCGGCATGTATGTGTGCGGGTATGTGTCCCCGTTGTGTATGTGTGTGTGTAGGGGGTGTGTATATGTGCATGTTGGGTGTGTGTGCATGTCGGGGTGCGTGTATTTGCATGTCGGGGTGGGGGTGGGGAGGGGGTTCGTACCACCTCTGGGGGGTGGCAGGGGGGTGGAGGGTGTGGGGGGAGGACTCGGGGGGGCAGTGGGGGGTGGGGGAGACCCCTATCAGTGCCAGGGAAGGAATTCCCTGGCCCCGATAGTGCCTACCGCCATGGTTCGCATGGCGGTTCCCGAACGCCAGAAACCGCGGCGGTAAGCAGGGTCATGATACCGTTGGCGGTCTTGGGTCGACCGCCGGACCGGAGTGCGCAGACTCCAGCCCGTCGGTCATGACCGCCGTGGCTGTCGGAGTGGGGAAGTGGCGGTCGGTCGCGGCGGTGACCGCCGCGGTCAGAATGCCATTTTTAATACCGCCGGTCTGTTCGCAGTCCGACCGCCGCCTCTCCGCCGACCGCCAAGGTCAGAATGAGGGCCAAAGTATTTGCATGAGGGAACTGACGCTAAAGGGGAACTATCAACTAATGTTGTCTATCGCTTGCTGAGTGAGTATGTTGACACTATGAATGCAAAAGATTGTTATGTGTGTACACAGATTCCTGTTTCGGTGCAAGAGGGAGTTACCTATCATAGTTTACCTCTAACGTATGGGATACGTTGTAGTCTGTTACTAACAAGATTCTATAACCTGGAAGAGATTCAATATTTTTATTCAAATCATGACCTTGTGTTTTCTTATGTGCCTATCAAAGAGCATTTGAGTAGTTTAGCCAAATACTATAGCATAAAATTAGTTAAGGGGCTCTTTGAGGCGATATTAACAATTAGTACATCCTATGCACACCGCAATAATTTGACATGTTTGCTTACATCTGTAGAGAAAAGCATCTTAGATCACACGGAAGATAGAAGGAGGGCATTAAAGGGGAAGTTAGAGAAAGGATTGCAGCAGCGAGATTTTACCAGCAGTGAGAGTTATAGTGCAATTAGGGAACAAGGGAAATTAACTTTAGATGCACTACACGTAGGTAAGCTTTGCATAACGCGACCAAAGTCATATTATGACAATGTGTTTGTGGGAACGAGTGAATGTAAGCATGTGTTTTTGTTTCAGAGTAAATGGAAGTTGATGTTAAATGGACAGGATCCAGCGATCCCTGGGATCTATTATATATGTGGACTTAATGCTTATTACCGTCTTCCAAAGGGATGCTATGGGACATGTTATTTGGGGATAGTTTTCCCAAAGATATATCAACTGGATGATCTGAAAAAGTTTCCGTAATTTTCTAAATTACATCGTACTAGACAAAGGAGAGAGACTGCTGCTGGTGTAGTAGGAGACATATTTGGGGCGATAATTCCTTCAGTGGGGGTTATCTTAAACTCCATAAAAATTCGAAAGTTGTCTACTATTGTGGATAACATGCTGACAAATTTGACAGGGGCTATACTCCTGATGGATACTGAACTTACTGTGGAGAGGGCTATGACTCTTCAAAACAGGCTTGCTTTAAACATTCTTTTAGCGAAAAATGGCGGAGTTTGTAAAATGCTTTACCGAGCGTCATTGTTGTGCTTACATACCTGACAATAGTAATGAGATTAGAAGTATGCTTACTAACTTAACTAGAGACTGTACAGATTTGAAGGAACTGAAAGAGCCAGGTGTTTGGGAAAAGGTTGGAAAAGGACTTGCTAAAGTGGGAAATTGGCTTAGTAATATTTGGCATGGGATAGTGGCAAAAATAATAGAGGGAATATTGATTGTTATAGCTTGCATATTTGGATTATGGCTGTCATGCAAAATTAGTAAAAGAATTACATTGAAAATGGAGAAAAATAATAAGAGGAGGGAAGAAAAGAAAAGGGAAAAATTGTGCAGAGCAAAATTAGAAGGGGAGCGATTGAGAGAAGAAATTGAAATGAGGGAATTCTAGGATGCAGATTGTAAGGGACTGGTTTGTGTGATGACAAGAGTCATCAGAGGAGGGATTGTTGGAGTGTGACCTTTAAAATTTATATTAACATGAAAAGCTTGCATTATAATGTGTAATGAAGCTGCATAGAAAATGTGTTTGCATAGAAAATAATGTACGCGTTTGAAATGTACCCACGGGGAGTGGCCACCAATGTATACGATGATTAATGAAACTGACTAATGATGAATTAACAATGTACTAATGTATTGTTTTGTATTAATGTATCTTAGTTAGAGTCATGTATTAGGGTTTTGCTAAGATAATCACTAGGCCCTAGTTAGCGAGGGTCTGGACCTAGCTGCCTGGTCTCATATTAACTGCGTTTTTCTGACGTGCAATGTGCTGCTTTCCTGAAGGACACGAAGCTGTACTTTTTCAGAAGCTAGAGAGATCTGTGTCTAGCTGTAGTAAATTCTTTCTCATGGGACCCGACTTGCTCAAGGAGACATTCTTGCCGAATGCAACAGTGTAATTCGCAACAGGTGCAAGGTCACCTGGACTAGGAGAAGACAATGGAACTACTGACTGGAGCGTAAAGTGTAACTTTTCTTACCTGACATTCCACCCGATGAAGACGTCAATCACAGGAGCCAATAAACTGCATGAGAACTGTGTTAGGTGAAAATTCTAGTAAGGTATGTGGAGAATTATTGGACAGAGATAATGATGCACCAAATATTGCCCAATGGGAAATTAGAGACTTGTTCAACAATTTTGATATAACGACGCGACCCGAGGAGTAATCAGCCATTCTTCATCATCCCTTGCCATTTGGAGGGACTTTGGGGGTTATTCCAACTTTGGAGGAGGTGGTAATCCGTCCCAAATGTGACGGATTTACACCAGCCGTATTACGAGTTCCATAGGATATAATGGACTCGTAATACGGCTGGTGGTATATCCGTCACTTTACCGTCACTTTTGGGACGGATTACCACTTCCTCCAAAGTTAGAATAACCCCCTTTGTCTTTAGTCGTCTGATACTTTAAACCATCCTCATCCTACCCCCTTGTTCGATATGCACTTCTCCTCCATATGAAGGAAGCGTCTTGTTCTTTATCTATGCCCTACTGAGACTTGCCTGTCCTACCTTGGCTGATGGCGAATTGACTGATGTCCTGAGGACGAAGACTGACGCTGTTTGCTGACTCATTCGGAGGGGTAATTATCTGATGAAATTGAAATTGTCTGTTTGCCTTTTCTTTCTAGGTACCAACTGCTCTTTTGATAGAGACCATAGTTAGATGTTTTCCAAATTAATGTTTGCCAATTTGTTTTGCATGAATCCCAGCATGCTGATGCTAATTCATGGTTAGTTAAGAAATTCACTAATACCGGATGCACATAGATAAATGACTGAATTCTTGCTTTGTTGAATAATGTACTAATGATGCTCTGCTCAAGTTGATTCCTATTAACGTCGTGCTTATTCTAATGTTTATGGTCTATGCTTTGATTAAGTTTTGTTATGATTGCCAAGTTATAGTGGTTTTGACATGCTTGTTGATATTGAAACTAATAAACATGATATTAGATTGTAACTAATAGGGAATAAATATCCTAACTCTTAATTAGATTTGTTGTGGTTATTCATGGCTGAAAGGTCATGGTGCGTCCGTTGTATTAATCTATATTAAATGTTATTGATTAGCTTGATTGATTAGTTATTGTGCATATTGATAGAGCTATTGACTTATTGATTGTGATGCCAAAAGATATCGCATTCTGGGAAGTTTCCAAACATGGTCAAAAGGTTAATTGGCCTAGACGTGTCTCCTACTAAGTTTACTTATCAAGGTTCCGACGCCTTATCAGAGGTTTATGATGGAATACGTATGCCGGAACAACGCATGCCTTAACAACGCAGTCCGAACAATGACCAAGTTGTTTCAACGCATGCCTTTACCACGCATGCCTTTACAATTAATTTTGTATTTTTGGTAAAGGCATGTGTAGAAACAGCATGCAAAACGGCATGCGCAGTGCTTTCATGCAAACCCTTCCCTCCCGCACTGAGGCCCAAAACTACCCTAACCCCTAATACCTAAACTACTCAGACCCCCCCAACCACCCCGAGCCAAAATAAAAAAAGCTATCCCAACTCCCCCACCTCTGCCCCATAAAACTAAAGTACCCCACCCACCCTGAACCTTATAAAAAACCCTAACCCATCCCCGCCCTTGCCCCATAAAACTAAACTACCTCAACACCCTCCACCTGCCCTAAGCCCTAAAGAAAACTATCCTTACATCCTCCACCTGTCCTAAGCCCCCCCAAAAAACTAGCCGAAACCCCCACCCCAACCACCCTGAGCCCTAAATAAACCAAAAAACTATCCCAACTCCCCCACCCCGATCCTAAAAACGAAAGTATCCCACCCACCCTGAACCCTAAAAAAAAGGACCCCTGCACCTCACCCCTGCCCCATAAAACTAAACTACCCCAACACCCTCCATCCACCCTAAGCCCTAAAAAAAAAACTATCCCAACCCCCCACCCCGCCCCTAAAAATGAAACTACTCTAACTCCCCATCCACCCTGAGCCCTAAATAAAAACTACCCCACCCATAAAAACAAAACTACCCCAATACCCCCCACCCGCCCTGAGCCCTAAAACCTTTTCCCCCAATAAGTAAACTACCCCAAAGCCCCACCCACCCTAAGCCCTATAAAAAATAAAAAAAATCCTAACTACCCCACCTCGTCCCTAAAAAATAAACTACCCCGACATCCCCACTTGCCCTGAACCCTAAAACCTCCGCCAATAAGTAAACTACCCTCCCTAAAAAGGAAAACTATCCCAACCCCCACCCTCTAAAAACAAAATTACCCCAAATAAGCCCCCCAAAACACTACCCCAGCCCTCACCCCTAAAAACTAAACTACCCCAACATCCCCCACCCACCTTGAGCACTAAAACCTTTTCCTCAAAAAAGTAAAGTAGCTTGACCCCTCACCCACCCTAAGCCCTAAAAAAATAAAAACTATCCCCAACCCCCATACCCCTGCCCCTAAAAACTACCCTGACACCCCCACCTGCTTTGAGCCCTAAAGCCTCCCCCAATAAGTAAACTACCCCGATCCCCACCCACTCTAAACCCCTAAACTCTAAAAAATACTATCCCGACCCCCAAACCCCAAAAATGAAATTACCCCGAATGAGCCCTACAAAAAGCTCCCCCAACTCTCCCACCCCTTCCCCTAAAAATTAAAGTACCCCAACACCCCTACCAGCTCTAAGCCCTGAATCCACCCCACTGCTAAAAACTACCCACCAACCCTGGCCTAACCCCACTTATCTCACTACGTCCTCTCACGATCCTTCCTTCTCTTCTCTCCTCCCTCCTCCCACCTTTCCTTAAACCTTCCACACCCCTTTAAAAATAAACAACTCCGCCTGACCCTAAGACCTAAATAAAAAAAGACCCAAACCCCCCACTCCCGCCCCTAAAAAACATAAAAAGCCTGACCCCTCCACCGTAAGCCCTAAAAAAAATACCCAAACCCCCACCACCCTTTACAAAAAAAAGCCCGCCCCTGCAAAACCCAATCCCAATCCCTTAATCCACCACCCACCCCTGCCTCAGCCCCATTTACCTCCTCCACATCCTCTCCTGAACAACGCATGGCTTTTTCTGTGCCTTAGCTATGCATATGAATAGTTTAGCACATGCATTGTTAAGGTACAGAAAAAGTCATGCGTTGTTCCAGCAAACATGGTTACGCTTGCATGGGAAACATCTGCGTTGTTTATAATGCATGGTTAAGGACATTTCCCATGCTAGGATTACATACTGGTAATTTACATTACTCTGAGTCATAGTCTTCCTCATCATAGTCACAGTTTGAGCTGCTGCTCTGTCTGTACAGATCTACCCAATAAAAAACGTCCTATTGGCTCGTCCTTGCTCTGGTATTGTGAAATCAGACACCACCTTTTGTGACATTGTGATGACTTGGAGGGTTGCCATGGCAATGGGCAAATGGATGGGCATGCTAGGGTAATCTTCATTACTCTGAGTCATAGTCTTCCTCATCATTGCCACGGTACAAGCTGGTGCTCTGCCTATACATAGCTACCCAATAAAAAACTTCCTATTGGCTCATCCTTGCTCTGGTACTGTGACATCAGACACCACATGACGTATACAGGAGGGGCCATAGTAAAAGAACTTTGTGATATAAAAAAGCATCTGTGATTGGAGTAATGAAGATCACCAGTAAGTAAATTTGGCAGTACCGTCCTCACCTGTATTGCTCATCACAGTCACAGTACAGGCTTATACACAAGCAATAAATTGTCCACACACTGAAATAATCTTTTACAAATACTGATTTATTTCAAAGCCAACAACACAAATGTACTGTACCACAGACAAACTGCTGAACCACTTTCACCATGCTCAATTTACAATGAAATGTGAAAGTATTCGGGAGGTTCAGGGTGCTGCAGCACAGATGTCTTGAAAGGAGGCTTCAACTAGACACTTCAGAAGAAAAGAGGGGTCTAGTCAAACAATCACCTTGTCTTTAAAAAACCTCAAAAAAGGTTCAATAACTAACAGGGCCTCAATCTCCCCCAGCCTATGCCCTGAGGAAATAGCCACAAGAAGGAAAACTTTCAGAGTTAAAAACCTGAACTAAAGGGACTCCAAAAGCTCAAATGGAGAACTCTAGAAAGCTGACAGAACTAAAGGCAGATCCCAAGATCCCAAGATGGAACAGGGAAACAGGTCACTGGTTTTTCCAAGGAAAATCTTCAGCATAACCTTGAAGCTAGATGGTCAAAAGTGTCAAAAGGGAGCCTCTGATTGCCCTGATCACCACCCATTGAGTGTGCAAAGTTTAAACTGACAAGCTCATCAAAAACCCATCTCTTAAGACTTTCAAAACCAGAGAAACCTCACAGGAAGATATAATACAATTCTTAGAGACACATCAAGTGTTAAATATCTCCAATGCCTCTCGTACAACTTCAGTGTACTCACCGTCTGGAATTCTGGATTGATAGGGCTACCTCAGTGGAGCATCCTAACAATTCTAATCTTTGCCTTTCAAACCACCAGGGACAGATAACTGAGAGCTCTTTCTGGTGATACAGGGTACCTCAGGGAGATGGTGATACTGGAAGATTCCAATACAAATTCACCGCAAAGCTGACAAAGAAGAGGACACCATGGATGGCGGAGCCAATGAGGAGCACTAGAAGAACCTCCACCCATTATTCCCTGATCTCACCTAGCACCTTCTTCAGTAAGGCAAAAGGAGAGAAGGCAAACAGAAGTCCATGGGCTATCTGAAGCTCATTGCATCCACCACCCAAGTAAGAGGAAGGGGAAGGAAGGAGCAAAACCTCGAAAGAAGAACAGCATATGGGGAGGCAAAAAGATCTACCTATAGCGTCCCTTTCTTCCTCTGGATTTTCTGAAATATTCTGGGACACATACTCATGGAAATTGAGGATGTGAAGGAGCTGCTCAATCTGTCTGCCTGAACTTTTTCCCTCACTGGGAGACAGATTGCTTTAAGAGACAGAACAGCCTTTTCCTCCCAGGACCCCAAACATTTCAGCCAGTTGAGCTAGCTGTGGAATTTTAAACCTTCTAGGTGATTCACATAGGCTCTAGAGACCTGATTGTGTGTACGGACGCGCACACCCTGATCTTTGAGAAGGAGCGAAGAAGCTACTAAACCTTGTACACTGCAGCAACTTCCTTAAGATTGGGAGAATTGTTTTACTTGTCTGTGGACCAAAACCCCTGAATTGAGTCATCTACCAAAGTTTCTCCTCAACCCAAACTGCTGGCATGTGTGGTCATTCTCATAAAAAGGGGAGGAGATGACAAAATCCCTTGCTGAGGTTTGTAGAGTCTGACTTCCAAAGCAATTTGCTCTTTATCTCCAAGGAAATGGGAATCAAGAGTTCATAGTTCCAAAACGTGATTCACCATATGATAATGGTGAAGATGAGCCCAGGGCACTAGGAACAGAGAGCCTACCATGTCCCCCTGTACCACCAGCCAATGTCTTTCTGGACAGTTTTTGCTCTGGAGAAGACAAGATAGCTGGCCCATCAGTTTATCTTGTCAATCTGGGGGAAGAAGCACTTTCCCTGAATCTGTCATAAACAGTGCTGTCATAAACTGCAGACTCTGAACAGAAAGAAGTTGTTATTTTGTTCTGTTATGAAACCCATGGGATTACGGCATGTTGCACACCACTTGCACAGCTTCCAGACCCTTTGAAGAGGCAGAAATTAGGCAGTCATCAAGGTTAGGAAATACTAGAAGAGCTAGAGCACTTAGATTACTCACCAATGGTGCCAGAGACTTTGTGAACCCTCTCGGAACCAAAGCTATTCCAAATGGAAGGACCCAGAACTGACAATGCTCTCCAAAGAAACAGGGCCTGATTCACAAAGGTAAACTTAGACGTTTGGTCTAAACTTAGTCTAAGTTTACAACTTTGGGAATTCACTAAGGGCTTTTACGAGTACTATCTTTAGGTCCACACTTATAGCCAGTACAAGATAGTCCTTGAAAATGCCCTTTGTGAACATCTAAGTTCACCTTTGCTAATCAACCCAGAGTATTAGAGAAGCTTCTGAGAACTGCAATGAATCGGTATGTGCAGGCATGTGTTCTGAGGTCTGGGAAACCAAAAACATCCCGTAGACACCAAAGGTAGGGTGGATTGTAACATCATCACTGTGAACCGCTGGTATGGGATGAACTTGTTGTATGAAATATTACTATTATTACAATAATAGAGTTCAAGCATTGTATATCTTAAAAATAAAAATACCAAATTAAAATTGCATTCATTTGAGCACTCACATGTTTGCATATGTTACAATAGCAAAGCAAGATCTGGAAAGGGTGGAGCCAGTCACAGCTGAAGATGGTCACCCCATGAGATTTTGTGCCAGCCAAGGACAACCTTGGGGACTTTTTAGCCACCTACAGGAACATGGCAGGCACCCACTGGTGCCAGAAGCAAGGAGAAGTGATATCTATTGCAGAAATTTTTATTCCAACAACTAGAACAGGATGGCATTGTGGTGATCTCAGCAGCCAGCTTCCGTCTGTGAGCTGCAATATTCCAATGGATACACCATATGAGGGCAGACTGGTATATACCACCTGATTCCAATTGCATTCATTTGCCGCCTATGTAGTGGGTGGCCACCTGGTGCCGGTGGAGGTAGAACTACGCAGAGGTGCAGGTGGATGACTTCTGACTGATGGCACCAGTTGGGAAGAATGTGGGTGAATGCAGGGAGTATTATAGCTAACAATAGCAGCAGTTTCACACTGTGCCAGACTGGGGTACTGTCCTGGCTAGCCAGCACAACTTCAGGTTGAATGCAAGGACCTTGAAAGTCCCTCTTGTCAGAACCTTCCCCCACCACTCATCAGTTCCTTGCCTTGTGGCACCTTTCAATAGGATGCAGTGAAACGTTGCGTGTTCCAGGTCATCCAGGCTCTGTAGTGCTGGGACTTTGAGTAACTATAGCTTGGATCATGATGGGGCTCTGTGCTCTTTCACTTGTGGACTGTCACAATTTCCAACCATTCCACCCAGTGGCTTCACCTAATGACTCTGAAATTTGGAACATTAACTGCCATTACTTTGGAATGGCTCTCATCCATATTTTTTTGCTGCCACAGATGCTTCAGATACAAATCTGTTTTTCTGTCTGGCCTTGTGAAGTGGTTTTGGCACTATAGGGGGGACTGTCTTTGCACTTTACTGCTGCTGCTTTTAGTGCAGACCTTTTGCCTGCATTGCCTTACTGTACATGTCTGTCAGACCTCTTTACCTTGTGTCTTGCGTCCTTTGCCCCTTCCTGCGCAAAAACAATCCTGCATGTAATACAGGCACCCTTGCACAGGCACCCTGCAGCGCAGAGGAAAATGTAGAAATGAGCACTACTGCCTTAAATAATGTGCATTCCTGCACTTTCGCTATAGTGCAGCTCAGCCAGATGACTTTCTGTCCTGTGCCTTAGTTTCATAATTATGCCCCTTAGTGTTTAACATCAATTAAAGTGTAATTTAAAATCCACTTTAATGGCAAAGTCAGATGTTAAGTAACAATTCTGAAAATGCAAAGTGGGCATTTTCTTGTCCTAACGATTGGTACCCTCGGCCAGTATCCTGGGTCACATGACTGTGAACTGCTCTGCTGCTGGGTTTTGTATATTCCTACCAGCCAATGAGACAAAGGAACTGATTGAGGCTAGGATGGGTCATCCTGCTTGGATGCTTGGGGCAAAGCTGTTCCCTGCCCCACTTACACTTCAAAGGGCTTTTCTCCAGCATACACAAGGAAACCTGACACTAGTCTTTTGTCACCCAAGATGACTTGGAGGTTTGACAAGGGAAGGGAAGAACTTTCCAAAACCAAATGTGGTGGTAGAATGGGTAACCCCACACCCACTTCAATGGCTAGCACCAGGTATACATATTGGACCTCAAGATCCACTCTTCACTACACTTCTGGACCTGTGGACATTACAGAAGAGGGGCTGCTTTTGCTCCTCAGTGGACTGTCCTGCTGCCTGAGGCCCACCTGGTCCCCCAGAGGACTGTCCTGCTGGATCAAGCCTGCCTGCTGAGAAGGAAGACTGGACCCGCTACCCAAGTGACTCTGATGTTCAGTTGGCTGACCTTTTGTTCTGGGCCACAAGGACACAACAATCTCCAGAGGCCTCCCTGCAACTGTTCAGCTGACCTGCTGCAACTGGACTTGCCTGGACCTGTAAATGCACATGCCTGGGCTCTGCTGACTTTGCTAGAGTGCGTCCCTGATACCCAAAAATTGCCTTCCTCAGTCCTGAACCCTTGTCTGGCATCAGAGTACACTCCTCTTCAAGAAAAGGAGAAATTCTAATGTTTGGGCCCCTTGCAACTGCAAACCGGTCTATTAATGCTGAGACTCTGCCACCTGCAACAACCATCAACACAAAGCTTTGGTGAACCTGACTCTTCACACCACATTGTCCTCCACTTACAACCAGCAACACGAGATCTGGACTTCGCGCTACAGCAACATCAGCCTGTGGTGACCACCATTGTGAAACTCCAGCAACAACCGTTCATGGTGCCTGACCAGATCTTCATGCTACTACAACAACTTTGCACTACAGTGGCGATCATCTATGACCTTCTCCCTGCTCCTTGCAGCCTCCTCCATCACAAATGGAACTGTTTGCGCCAGACTTTGAGAAGGTAACTTTTTTCACAGCAACAGTAAACTGGTCCTGAATCCGGCCCGTGCTCAGCATGGTCAGCCTGAATATTTGTCTTTGCCCTGACCAAGCATGACCACCTGACCATAAGTGGCGCTTTGTGCGTTTAGGCTCTATATCTACTTAAATCTACGTTTCTAAATTGTTTTTGAATTTTCCTTGTGTTGCCTTTTCTCTGTATTACTGTTTGGTGTGCTGCATAAATACTTTACTAAGTTACGCCTGACCGATTTTGTGCCAACTTACCAGAGGGTTAAGAACATATTATATCAGTGATTTTTGTGGTTTACCCTGACAAGGATTGTGGTTGTTGCATGAGTGGGGCATCCACCCCCTTCATCAAAAATGATTTCTTACACGCGCTGGATGGGCATGTTTAATTCCTTCAGATCTACCTGTTTCTGCTAATGCTCAAAATTTATTTTTCTCTGTGCCTCCTTTCACTTATATTATTATTCATTTTGTACCCCGGGGTCGCTTGTCTGGTTGCAGTTCAAAGTTTTTGACAGGTATTTGACAAAGTGTGTGAACAAATTTGAATTGTTTTGTCTGTTAATTCAAGCCTGCATGATGTCTAGCAATACCATTGTTATTATATGTTGTCACACAAAAATGCTGAAATATGTCTTGCTCTAGACCCCAAAAATCCTTAAAACGAAACAGCATAGAGAGGCAGAGTCAGAAGTAGGCAGAAAGAGGTTCAGATAGAGAAATAGGATAGATAGAGGTCAAATAGAAAGAAAATGTACTTTTCCATGGGGAAGGTGAGGGCCCTCTCTGGATAGACAAGGGTGTATGGCTTCTTTCAGTGTTGAAACTGAATATTCCTTGCAGCAGAGAGACCAGTGTTCCCCTGCCCTGAGTGCTGGAGCTCATGTACTTGGTATCTTTTTTCTGATTTTGGCCTTAGTTTCACAATAATTTAGCATGTGTGTACAGGGATAGGCCTTTCCCTTGACATGAGTAAGGACCCACACCTGTCCTGTGACCCCGAGGGTGGGGGTGCACCAAGCATGCACTCATCGTACAGATAATGTTCTATTGTCTCTGTCATGGGTTTAGTCCATAGATCAGTGGTGACAGCGGCCCATATTTTTTTTTTAATTCATATTTGTGACAAGAACTTTTTATTGATGTCACTGGAGTGGAGTAACTTGTGTAAAGTTGTGATTCTATTCTCTTACCCAGATCCTAGCGCTAACATCCCAAGTGTATGTTGTGCGTATTTGAGTGTGTGGCCTGCGTGGTACATGTATGGTGTGCATGAGCGAACCAGAGTAATGGAGGCCTGCTGGATTCATTTTGAATACCCCTGACCTGACTTTTTGCACAAGACGGAGTTAAGATTCTTTCCCAAGGCAGTGACACAGTATTGCTAACATTCCCAAAGCTGGCAGGAGAAGACCTAGACAGTGAAGTGAGGGCAGAGGAGTGCTTCCTTTAAAAATTCAATTAAGCCATTTCCTGAGGAAAGAGCTGCTGATTAGTCTCCCTGAGGCACTGCCCTTTGGTAAACAGTTGGAGTGAGAGGTGGCACTGCAGACTCTGTTGTACAAGGTTAAGTGGGCACTTTGCGTGAGACAAACCTTTTGCCTTTCTCTGGTCACTCTTTCAGTGTGGGTGATGGCAGACAGTTGTAGAAAGATCCCACCTCTTTGTGCCTATGTCATAAGTGCTCCAGCCTAGAGACTACCCTGCTGTGAGAACAATTACCCTACATAAAGGCTGCATTGGGAGGACAGGTCAGAGAGGACACTAGAAAGAACACATCCTTGCTTAAATGATGTCTTCTTCTTCAGAAACCAATCTGGACAAGCAATCTGCAGTATGTTGTGTGCACCAGGGATACACTTGATGTCAAATGCATGTTCTTGAACTTTGATCACACATTCTCAAATTCTTGGTGAAATAGTATTTACTCCATTTTCTGAAAACACTTTCACCAATGGTTTATGTTCAGTTATCACACAAAATGTAGTTCCCTACACAAAATGTGTAAGCTTATCTATGTCCACACTAATGCTTATGCCTCTCTGTCTGTCACAAAATATTTCAATTGATTCCCTTAACACTCTTAAAGGAAAGGCTATAATATTTTAATCACATTACCATATGTTTTAAAACTGCCCCTATACCTCTTTCACTTGAGGAAGTACTAATACTGCATAGGTATGTTGAACCAAATATCTGTATAGCATGAGCACATTTTATATCCTGCTTTACAGAATGCAACTTACCTTGATAGAATGCAGACTGTAACTAGACTGAAGAAAACTATTTAGGAGTATGTAAAAGAGTGATCATTTCTCCTGTGTTTCCAGGTCTTTTCTCTATAACTACCTGTGGGAAACCATTCTGAAGTTCCTACACATTCTATTTTTCCTTCATCACACAAGTTGTTGATTTCCTGTTCTAATGCTTTACGAAGATGAATGGAAATACCTCTGACCTTACTCACTACAGACGTTGACCCTTATTTTAAAGTAATTTTATGTACATATCCTTTCAAACATCTTAGTACATCTGTAATCATTTTTTAATTTTCTCACAAATTCATTAGACTCTTCCTTCTGCAAATATATTTTACATATTTCCACTGCTTTATTTATTAAAACTGGGGGATTGGCATTTGGATGTCATATAATTGCTAACATTTTCTGTTGTGGTGAACCCAAAACATTATCATCAACCACACTAACATGGATTTTCGTTCTTGATAACATTTCTTTGTGTTCAATACTTCCAATAAAATAACCTTTCATTTTTTAACACCACAATCACTCAGTTTTAAAACATGTTTGTTTAACTTCTTTTCCTCCTTATAAAATTTAACAAAAGTAGGCCAAGGTATGAATGTTAATTTTGAGCAAGAGATAAATAAAGTTTACATTTTGTTGCTTTCTAAATTCACTTCACATTCATGTTCATTGCCATGTTAACCAATTTGTAATCAATTGCACCCATCTCCAATTTTTCTAATGCAATCACCAATTTACTTATGTTTTCTACAGCATGATGCAAAATGACCTTACATTTTACATAACCTACAACTTTGTTTCATAGATGGGCAGTCCTTACTATCTGCACCAGTGACCAGATAAATTGCATGATTTATTTTTATTTCCCTACATGCTCCTACCCCTATCAAATAATGCTGCCTTGTGGCTATATCCACTGGCAGCACTCTGCTGCTGACCAACTGCTTCTTTATCACATATCTTTGCATCAGTAATTAGCAATGTTTGTAAATGCAAGAGCATCTCAGGTGTGCTCTCAACAAAGTCAATGCATCTTTTCACCGTAGCAAAGGTGTGGAGAAAAAGGCAAGGGCACAATCAACATTTAAATTTACAGTATGATCAATTTGGCCACATAGGGAAACCCAAGTCAGGAATAAAGTTAAAGAGTTTTATTACAAACTCATACTAAGATTTATGTATACAATTCTCAAAGGCAAAGCTATAAATATACAGAATTACCACTGGATGTCTAAGTTTTGGGAACAACCGAACCTTAACTAACCTCCAACAGACTTACGGCCAGATTTATACTCTGTTTGTGCTGAAATAGCGTCATTTTTCTGTTTACCCTTATTCAGCGCAAACAATTCCATATTTATATTTTGATGCTAGACTAGCCTAACGTCAAAATATTGGAGTTAAAGTCATTTTTTGGATGCGTGAACCCCCTTGTGTCAATGAGATGCAAGCTAGGTGTTCCCATCCATAAAATGACTCTAGGGCCCGAGCGCCTTATTTATTCTCCCATGCAAAAATGGTGCACAGGAGGGAGGTGGACCTTAATAGTACTGCTAAAGTTGCTTAGAGCCATTATTTAATGCCCGGATTAGGGCAGGCATCAGGGGACCTGTGGGCTTTCCATGGTGGAACACAATGTAATAAGTCCACAGGTGCACTCCCCAGGTCCCAGGGACACCCCCACCCACACCAGAGGGACACCGGCGGATGGGGGACCCCATCCCAGGTAAGTAGGGGAAGTATAGGTAAGTATTTTTTTTATCGTTAAAGTGCCATTGGGGGCCCTGAAATGGGCCCTCCCACATGGCACTGGTTGCAATGGCCATGCCCAGGGGACCCTTGTCCCCTGTACTGGCCATTGGGCTGGTGGGCATGACTCCTGTCTTTATTAAGACAGGAGTCATGTGGTATGGTAGGTTTTGTGCCAAGAAATGATGCTAGGCTGGTTAGAGTAATCTTTTTTACTCTAACCAGCCTAACGTATTTTTTTGGTGCATAACCCCCTTCTCCCATACTGCCACTTTCACCCAGCTAATGTCCTTTTCCTTGACATGAGCCCACCCTTTGTGCCGGATTGCGCTATTCCATAAATAAGACGCCTGCCCGGCGTCTTGGAATGGCGCTAGCTGACGATAAACTTTTTTATGCAAAACTGAGTTAGTGCAGTTTTGCGTGAAAGAGTATAAATCTGGCCCTTAGAGTTTTATGAATACGATACAAAACATAAGCAATGGAAACTGATGTCCTGAGAATAAACATTGACAAGTTCTTCTAAGCATTGGCGCAGGGGCTTACAAAGTGGCGCAATGCATAAATTGTGCCACTTTGTAAATATGGCGTGGGGAAAAGGCCACCTTAGGTTTAAGAAACTTATGCTAAGACTGCGCTAATGTGGCACAAAGGGCTCTTAAATCTGCCCCGTAATTTTCCTACATGTTGCCAATCTAAAGTCAAGGCAGCTTGTCTCCCTGCTGCTGAATAGTCTTTTTTCCCCAGCCATGGACTACTACTCCTGTTTTTTGCCTTTCATTGCTCTTCTTCTGCCTTCAATCTGTTCCAAAAACTCTTTTTCTACTGAGGGAGGAATTCAGGTTAAATTATTTCTATGGGTATAAGCAGTACCAAATGTCAATGTAGGCTCAAAGAAACCTCCCAGTGTCTCAATGTTTTTAGCTTTAGCAGCGCTGCTCACATGTTTCATGATGGGGAGAACTGAGAAAACAAAGTCATAGTTTGAGTAATAATACTGGAAATACTCTTGCTGATACAAAAGAGTCAGCAACAAACTACAAGAAATTCCATAAGTCACGGGGCTACTATATGTTCTCCTCCCATTAAATGATTAAGACAATTGTGTACACACAGTCGTTTTTAACATCCATGGTATCAACACACTCATACAGCAATTCATAAGAAGCATTTAAAAAGATATCTCCTCTAGAACCATCTGCATGTAATATCTTCTCATCTAGTGTATGTATTCTATAATCTGTGGGCATTGTGGAAACTGGGGCACTTGTTGAGCTAACGCTTCCTGTTTTAGATGGTGTAGGTAAGCTTAATCCAATGAGCAATGGAATCATCAAAATAACTGTCACAACTTAAACTCCTACGCATATGTATCTAAGTTTATTACTCTTGGTTCTAGTGGACTCCATGAGTTCTCTAATTTCAGATCGAAATTTAAAGGGCAAAAATTAAAAATATAAAAATGTAAAATCGTAGTGGTGACAGCAAAAATAGCAACTGTCTCTTTCAGTTCTTCTTGTTGTGAGCAAAGGAAATAGCAAGCAAAGGTATTTCTACAAAGTTCAAAAGTTAGTTGCAAAAATGTTTTTTTATTTACTACAAGGTCCATCAAATACTTCTAATAAAGATTCAAATGTTTCTAATAAATGCACAGATCAAAATCACTCATAATCAAATCCAAGGCATAATGTCTCAGTCTGTCAAGTGACAATGACATTTCAAAGTTCAGCTATGCCACAAGAAAGGATTCAAAATACTCAACTGGATAAGTATTGTTAAAACAAAAGTTGCAACTTCCTTCTCCCAGTCATTTGCTGCAAAATATGTCCATTGAGGTGATGTGTACTTTTGACAACAAATTCTCTTTTGTTTTGATCTCCGAGCTACTGGTCTGTCTCTATCACTGTCAGTCTAACCAGAGTCTTCAGCTTCTTCTGGAACAGTTGGGGGCACTTGTACTACTGGCACAGTTTGTTCACTTGGCCAGAGGTCTCCATGAACAACTCTTTTTGCTACAGCACTAGGTACTTCATCAGCATCTGAGCTTTGCAGAGCCAATTGTTTTTGTCTTGACCCTTCTGTACCAATCTCTGCTGTTGACGAACCTGCTTCCTTCGTCTCACTGTTACAAGCTCTACAGGAAAAGGTGCTGTTTCGTCAAGGGACCTGGAACTTTGGAAGGATGTGTCGCATGGATCCAGTGAGGAAGACCAGCACACTTCACAGCTGTCATTGTCACCAGTGCGACTTGGAAATTCCCCTTCCAACGTTATTCCAAGCAGGATTCTCTCACATGCTTTTTGACCATCAAAAAGTCACCTGGACACAGGTCATGACATAACTCCTCCTGTGGATAGACTGTAGCTTCTCTAACCTGATGAGACCCTGAGCAAACCACATCAGCCAGTCCTTTGCGATAATCAAGTACCATGTCATCTGTAACATTCACAAGCGCATTCGCATGCACAGCTGGTAGTCTTATGGCATGACCCATGATAATCTTGGGGAGTGACAATCTTGTTTCTGTCTGGAGTACTGCACAAACTCATCAAAACAAGAACAATGTGCAGGAAAGCACAGTTTCTTGGCATGGTTAGTCCCCACTTCTTGCCTGGTATCTGGTGTGATTTCGAATGAAAGTGCATTGGGTCCCTGCTAACCAGGTGCCCAGTGCCTACTGCAAAGTTGTTCTCCACAATTGGCACACTCTTTAGAACCCTCTGTAAGTCCTTAGTAAATGGTACCCCTGGTACCTGGGGCCTAGGATACTAAGGAAGGTCCCTGAGGGCTGCAGCATCAGTTGTGCCAATCCCAGGAACCCCTCACCAAATCCACACAGTGCTGCCATTGTAGACTGCATGTGTTGGTGCAGATACAATTGAAAACATGACCTGTCACACACCCCTATGTGCCAGGACCCCTACCACTGCATGTGCCAAGTGTAAGTCACCCCTAGGCAGGGTGCATCACGATGCATGTAAGGGCATATATGCATGAGCAGATATGCCTCTGCTATTTTTCTGTCTATTCTTAGACATAGTAAGTGAGCAGGAAAGCCATTTTAAATACATGTACTTGACAATGGTTATTGTGAGTTTCCCAGCTACATGATGGCTTCTCTGAACCAAGGGATGTTTGGTATCAAAAATCTCAGATTAATAAACCCTCACTCATTCCAGTGAGGGATGTATTAATAAACACATCCAGATGGCACCTTAGAGGTGCCCCCTGAAAACCTACCAGCTACTAGTGTGTTGACTGACTGGTCCTGACCAGTTCAGACACCTTAGACACTTTTCTGGCATGCCAAGGTGAAAGCCAGCGCTCTGGAGAGCCCGAGACAAAAGGCTGCACTGAGCAGCAGTGTTAGCACCTCACCCAGACAGGATGGACATTCCAGGGCAAGAAGCTTCAAAGGCCTAGCTGCCTTTGTAAGGTGACTCAGGTCTCTCCAGGTGGCGGACATGACCGACCCCCGTGTTCTGACTCCACTTTTGGTGGCAGAACAGGTTGGAAAATTAGGCAGATTGGGAGGTGTGGTCACTTCATGCCAGTCCCACCCCTAAGGTGGACAAGCTGAAGTGGACACTACTTTTTAAATTCCTCCATCTTTGTTTGGAAGGAATTAGGCCACTAGGGTTAGGGTTATGCCCACTTCCCAGCAGAAGTGATCGTACAAACGGTGTAGTCACCCTAATAGTGGTCAGCCCATTGGCCCCTAAATTGAGTACTAAGGTGGCACCCCTGAACTCTAGAACTCAGATGCTGATGATCTAAGAACAAAAGGACAAAGAAGAGATGCACCAGCAGAAGAGAAGAAGTAGCAGCTGACCTCATACCAACCCCCCTGGCCTGTCTGCACTCCTTGATGGACTGTGCACTAAAAGATGCCTCGTCCTGCAGCTGAACTTCCAGAAACCTGGGAGGACTGACTGCCTTCGAAAAAGACCAAAGTCTCTGTGACCAGCGGACCTGAACTCCAACCAACTCCAAAGAAACGCCTAAAGTCACCATTGCACCCGTCGTCACTGACCCGAGTGGGAGTGGACCTCTGGTGCCAGCAAGGACCCCTGGCTGTACAGAGTCCGAGACCATTGTGGTTTTACCCCTCCCCGACTCCCTGAAGTCACCTGCAGTCTCTGAATGCAGGCCCACTTGCACCTGTCGCAGTTGGCCCGAATTGAAGCGGACTGTAGGAAGTTGGCTCTGTATGTACTATTTCAAAGTAAGAAATAGCATGCACAGAGTCCAAGGGTTCCCTTAGAGGTAAGATAGTGGCAAAAAGAGATAATTCTAATGCTCTATTTTGTGGTAGAGTGGTCGAGCAGTAGGCTTATCAGAGGGTAGTGTTAAGCATTTGTTGTACACACACAGGCAATAAATGAGGAACACACACTCAAAGACAATTCCAGGCCAACAGGTTTTTATATAGAAAAATATATTTTCTTAGTTTATTTTAAGAACCACAGGTTCAAGATTTACAATCAATACTTCAAATGAAAGGTACTTCACTCAGGTATCATAGGAACTTTGAATCAGCAAAATAGCATGTACAGTTTTGGCAAAAATGGCAATAAGCTATTTTAAACTCAGACACAGTGCAAATTTCAACAGTTCCTGGGGGAGGTAAGTATTTGTTAGTTTTGCAGGTAAGTAAACCACCTACAGGGTTCAAAGTTGGGTCCAAGGTAGCCCACTGTTGGGGGTTCAGGGCAACCCCAAAGTTACCACACCAGCAGCTCAGGGCCGGTCAGGTGCAGAGGTCAAAGTGGTGCCCAAAACGCATAGGCTTCAATGGGGAAGGGGGTGCCCCGGTTCCAGTCTGTCAGCAGGTAAGTACCCGCGTCTTCGGAGGGCAGACCAGGGGGGTTTTGTAGGGCACCGGGGGGGACACAACTCAGCTAAAAAAGTACACCCTCAGCGGCACGGGGGCGGCCGGGTGCAGAGTGCAAACAGGCGTCGGGTTTGCAATAGGTTTCAATGGGAGACCCAGGGGTCTCTTCAGCGAAGCAGGCAGGCAGAGGGGGGGGCTCCTCGGGGTAGCCACCACCTGGGCAAGGGAGAGGGCCACCTGGGGGTCGCTCCTGCACTGGATGTCGGATCCTTCAGGTCCTGGGGGCTGCGGGTGCAGTGTCTTTACCAGGCGTAGGGTTCTTGGAAGCAGGCAGTCGCGGTCAGGGGGAGCCTCTGGATTCCCTCTGCAGGCATCGCTGGAGGGGCTCTGGGGGGTCAACTCTGGCTACTCACAGGGTCGCAGTCACCGGGGAGTCCTCCCTGTAGTGTTGTTTCTCCGCAGGTCGAGCCGAGGGCGTCGGGTGCAGAGTGGAAAGTCTCACGCTTCTGGCAGGAAACGTGGAGTCCTTTTAAAGTTGTTTCTTTGTTGCAAGTTTTGGTTTCTTTGGAACAGGGACACTGTTCTCGGGAGTTCTTGGTCCTTTTAGATGCAGGGTAGTCCTCTGAGGTTTCAGAGGTCGCTGGACCCTGGGGAACGCGTCGCTGTTGCAGTTTTTCCCGAAGTGGGGAGACAGGCCGGTAGGGCTGGGGCCAAAGCAGTTGGTGTCTCCGTCTTCTCTGCAGTGCTTCAGGTCAGCAGTCCTTCTTTGTCTTAGGTTGCAGGAATCTAGTTTCCTAGGTTCTGGGGGCCCCTAAATCTTCAATTTATGGGTGTGTTTGGGTCTGCGGGGTTAGTAGCCAATGGCTACTAGCCCTGAGGATGGCTACACCCTCTTTGTGCCTCCTCCCTGAGGGGAGGTGGGCACATCCCTAATCCTATTGGGGGAATCCTCCATCTGCAAGATGGAGGATTTCTAAAAGTCAGAGTCACCTCAGCTCAGGGCACCTTAGGGGTGATCCTGACTGGCCAGTGACTCCTCCTTGTTTTTCTCATTATCTCCTCCGGCCTTGCCGCCAAAAGTGGGGCCGTGGCCGGAGGGGGCGGGCATCTCCACTAGCTGGAATGCCCTGTTGCGCTGTAACAAAGGGGGTGAGCCTTTGAGGCTCACCGCCAGGTGTTACAGCTCCTGCATGGGGAGGTGAGAAGCACCTCCACCCAGTACAGGCTTTGTTACTAGCCACAGAGTGACAAAGGCACTCTCCCCATGTGGCCGGCAACATGTCTGGTGTGTGGCCGGCTGGCAAAACTAGTCAGCCCACACTGGAAGTCGGGTATGTTTTCAGGGGGCATCTCTAAGATGCCCTCTGGGGTGTATTTCACAATAAAATGGACACTGGCATCAGTGTGCATTTATTGTGCTGAGAAGTTTGATACCAAACTTCCCAGTTTTCAGTGTAGCCATTATGGTGCTGTGAAGTTCGTGTATGACAGACTCCCAGACCATATACTCTTATGGCTATCCTGCACTTACAATGTCTAAGGTTTTGCTTAGACACTGTAGGGGCATAGTGCTCATGCACTTATGCCCTCACCTATGGTATAGTGCACCCTGCCTTAGGGCTGTACGGCCTGCTAGATGGGTGACTTATCTATGCCATGGGCAGTGTGAGGTTGGCATGGCACCCTGAGGGGAGTGCCATGTCGACTTAGTCATTTTCTCCCCACCAGCACACGCAAGCTGGCAAGCAGTGTGTCTGTGCTGAGTTAGGGGTCCCCAGGGTAGCATAAGACATGCTGCAGCCCTTAGAGACCTTCCCTGGCATCAGGGCCCTTGGTACCAGGGGTACCAGTTACAAGGGACTTACCTGGATGCCAGGGTGTGCCAATTGTGAAGACAAAGGTACAGGTTAGGGAAAGAACACTGGTGCTGGGGCCTGTTTAGCAGACCTCAGCACACTTTCAAATCATAACTTGGCATCAGCAAAGGCAAAAAGTCAGGGGGTAACCATGCCAAGGAGGCATTTCCTTACACAGACCCCTGGTGTCAACGATGTCCCCCAGCTCCCCTGAGCTTAAGTCCACTTTGGTCCTCCCCCCTGACTCCACGACGACGCCTGTAGTCTCAGACCACAGAACCCCCCAACCACAAGTGCTCCTGGACAAGGAAACATGACGTCAAAGGACACCCCTGCATCTGTCACCCCTGGGCCTTGGAGAAGAAGACTAAAAGGTGCACATACATCCCTGAGCACCCTATGTTTGCAACTTGCCTGTTGGTTGTCCCTGACTGCCCCACCAACTGGAGCCTGCAGCCTAAATCCACAGAGACCAATCCCCATTGAAATACATTGGGCATCCTACAGATACTGCACATCTGCACCCGACTGCCACAGTGGTGCCCGGAGTGACCTATTGGTGTGGTCCTGACCCTTGATCAGTACATACTTTATGTCTACGAGATTGGTCCCGTGAGTTGTCAATAGGTGCTGGTTTGCTGACTGTGTTTTCCTCCCATAGGTTAACATTGAAGAACTCTGAAATTGCACTGTCGATTTTTCAAACTAAAAAGTATTTATGCTTGAAAACGTACTTACCGTATAACGACGTTTTTGAGTTTAAAGTGTAAATAAAAAGAAGTGTTATTTTTCTAAATGTATTCTTTGAGTGTGTGCCTCATTTATTGCCTCTGTGAGTACAACAAATGCTTGGCACTACCCTCTGATAAGCCTAACCGCTCACCCACACCATCTGGTGGAACACCAGTGAGGTCTACGACTCTGCATTTGCTGGTACCACTTACTCAATAAGTGACTATACGAGTAAGTCCCAAAATTGCCTTTAGTTAAATTGCATTTCTGAATTGGGTGTTTATTTCCAAATTCTTAAATGCAACTGTTAGGGCCCTGGTTAGGTCCCCATATCTTAAGAGTTGTAAAATCCTAAAAACGTCCTTTAGTAAGGACTGTAAAATCTGTGTTAGGATGTTTTTCTCTAGCTCAAAAAGGTCCCATCTTTAGAAAACAAAATGAGTATAATAGAGGATGTGGATAAGGAGTTCAACCTTACCTCCAGCTTTCTCACAAGCAGTTAGGAGTCCTCTGTAAAGGGTACATAATTAAAACAGGCTCAAACCCTACCTCTGTAAAGAGCTGTTGGCAGAGTATGAGCAGACCCTTCCTACTGATGGAGCCACTGGCACTGCAGAGAAGGGAAGTTCAAATGAAGAAGAGGATCTGGACCCTCCACCACTTGAAAGAGTGGAACCTGCACCCCACAAACAACCCATGGTACCTAGAGCACCCACCTCTAGTGAGGATGGATCAGGTTCCTCAAGGTCCAGAGTAGAACACTCTGAAGAGGAGATTACTTTACAGAGACTAGCTCAAAGAATTACCCTAGAGGACAGAATACAGGCCAGAGAAAGGAAAAGAGCAGAGATGGGTTTTGCACCCAAGAATGGTGGCAGCAACTTTATATCTAGGGACAGAGTAGGCCAATCTGACCCCAAAATCCCCAATTGGATTGTCCCCACATACGAGGATGGTGATGAAATCACCAAATGGTTCATAGCCTATAAGAGGACATGTGTTGCCAGAAAGCTTGACAAACAGAAATGGGGCTATGTTCTTTGGGAAATGTTCACAGGACAGTGCAGGGATAGACTCCTGACACTGAATGAGGCAGATGGTAGGTTCTATGCCCGGATGAACGGCACCTTGATTGAGGGTTTTGGGCTTACTCCTGAAGAGTGCATAATCAAATTCAGGGAGACTTTAAAAACCCTGAGTCAGTCCTGTGTAGATTTTGTGGACTTTTCTGTAGGTGGCTGGTTAAAAGATAACAATGAGCATGAGTTTGAGGGGCTTTACAATTTATTGATGAAAAAGCATTGGTTGAGTACTTGTGTGGAGGAGAAGTTACACCAGTACCTGGTAGACCTAGGTCCACTTTCTCCTGAATATTTGGGGAAGAAAGCAGACCACTGGGTCAAAACGAGGGTCGCTAAAACTTCCACTGGTGGGGGAGACCACAAAAAGGAGGCCAAAAAACACCCCCAAGGGAAAGAGGGAAACCAGAATAAAGATAAAAACAAAAAGTCTTCTAAAGCCCCCAAAATCCTGCACAGGAGTGTGGACCTGAGGCTCTTCACAATCCAAGAATGGGCACAAAAAGAAAAACTGGAATTCCAAAAAGGCTTGGTGTCATGATTGCAAGGCTCTTGGATACCAAACTGGAGATCAAACCTGTTACCACAAAAAGAATGCCCCTGGTGCACCGAGAGTAAATGCAGTGGTAAGTCTCCAGACGGGATTCCAGGTAGACCCTGACCACATCAATAAGCCTACTGAGGAAACTTTAGCTGCCTTGGTTATCTGACCCAGTAATCTGGAGAGATACAGACACCAGCCACATATTAATGGGATTAACGTTGAAGCCCTGAGAGACACTGGTGCCAGTGTCACCATTTTGACTGAGCAATTGGGCCCATATTTATACTTTTTGACGCAAACCTGTGTTAGTGCAAGTTTGGGCCAAAAAGTATAGCACTGGCTAGAGCCATTCCAGGACGCCAGCTGGGCACCATATTTAAGGAATAGAGCAAGCCGGCGCTATGGAAAAATGGAGGTTGTGCGACAAAGAATGGAGCTAGTCAGGTTAGAGTAAAAAAAATGACTCTAACCTAACTAGCATGATTCTTTTGATGCACAACCCCCATGGACATGACTCCTGTCTTAGAAGAGACAGGAGTCATGCCCCCAGCCCAAAGGCCATGCCCAGGGGACTTGTGTCCCCTGGGCATGGCCATTGGGCACAGTGCCATGTAGGGGGGTCCAAGTTAGGCCCCCAATGGCACTTTTAAAAAAAATATAAAAAATACTTAGCTGGACTGACCTGGGATGGGTTCCCCCATCCTTAGGTGTCTCCAGGTGTGGGTGCAGGTGGGTGGGGGTGTCCATGGGGGCAGGGAAGGGCACCTGTGGGCTGTTTCCATGGTCTCTGACCATGGAAAAAGGTCCACAGGTCCCCTAACGCCTTCCCATACCCAGGTGTTAAACAATGTCGCTAAGCAGCCTTAGCGCCATTATTTAAGGCCCTCCTCCTCCCATGCATGATTTTTGCACGGAAGGATAAAGAAGGCGCTAGAGCCTTTGAGTCATTTGTTTACCCAGGAATGCCTACCATGCATCTCATTGACGCAAGGTAGGTTTCGGCAGGCACAAAATGACGTTAACTCCAATATTTTGGCACTAAACATGTCTAGCGCCAAAATATAAATATGGAGTTAAGTTTGCACCAGATTTGCGTAAAAGAAACCCAGTGCAAACAGAGTATAAATAGGCCCCGTGGTGTCCTCAAATCAGTATCTGATTAGCGAGACACATACAGTCCTCAATGCTGATAATCACGCTAAGGTACATCCCATGGTAATGGAATCCTTAGAATGGGGAGGGGTTCCTGGTAATAAGAAGGTGGTGGTATCTCCTGCAATACCTGTACAATGTCTGCTAGGCAGTGATCTGGAGTCCTCAGCATGGGTTGAGGTCGAAAGAAAGACCCATGCAGCTATGCTGGATATTCCTGAATGGATGAGCATCAAAACCAAAGCACAAAACAAAGCCCAGAGTGAAAAAGTAGAGTTGGAGGCTGGAAAAATGGCCCAACCTACCAAGAGAAAAGTCAAGAAAACTGGGGGACCAGTTTCAAAACAGACACCAGAGCAGGTTCCCTCTCCTCAGGGAAACAACCTGTCAGCCCTAGACGGAACTGAGCCTCAGGAGCTTGGGCCTTACACAGCAGGGCTATTGGCCCCATTAGGACCCTCTAGGGAGGGTCTGTGCCAGTGACAGAGGACCTGTCAGACTCTTAAAGGGATGAGACAGCAAGCTGATGACCAGGAAAAGGGAGATATCAGTGGTTACCACAGGACCTATTGGGAGGGGAGACTCCTATTCAATGGGGTCAGAGACCCCAAACCTCATGCAGCTAGGAGACTGGTAGTGCCTCATCAGTTTAGAGAGTTTCTCCTTTCTTTGGCCCACAACAGCCCTCTAGCTGGACATCTTAGACAGGCTCAAATTGAGTAGGTTGGTAAAGAACTTCTATTGGCCAGGTATGTTGCAAAAGGTGAAGGAGTTTTGTGACTCCTGTGCCATTATTTAAAGCCAGTGACAAAAAAAGATGGCTACCCAAAGGCTGTCTTAATTCCACTTCCAGTAGGAGGGGTTCCCTTTGAAAGTGTATGGATTGACATTGTCAGGTTCCTTGACCCTCCACCAGCTTCGGAAAACAGATTCATACTGGTTGTAGTGGATCATGCAACCAGGTATCCTTAAGCAATTCCTCTGAGTACTACTACTACCCCTGCAGTAGCTAGGGCCCTCATTGGTATCTTTACCAGGGTGGGCTTTCCAAAAGAGATTGTATCAGACACAGGTACAAACTTAGGGGCATATTTATACTCCGTTTGCGCCGAATTTGCGTCGTTTTTTTCGACGCAAATTCGACGCAAAACTAACTCCATATTTATACTTTGGCGTTAGACGCGTCTAGCGCCAAAGTTCATGGAGTTAGCGTCATTTTTTTGCATGAACACCTTCCTTGCGTTAATGATATGCAAAGTAGGCGTTCCCATCTGAAAAAATGACTGCGATGCATATGTGTCGTATTTATACTCCCGGGCAAAAATGACGCCCGGGACTAAAAAACCTGCATTTGCGCCGGATTTTAGCGCCTGGGTCAGGGCAGGCGTTAAGGGACCTGTGGGCTCAGAATGAGCCCAGAGGTGCCCTCCCCTGCCCCCAGGGACACCCCCTGCCACCCTTGCCCACCCCAGGAGAACACCCAAGGATGGAGGGACCCACCCCAGGGACATTAAGGTAAGTCCAGGTAAGTATTTTTTTTTATTTTTTTTGTGGCATAGGGGGCCTGATTTGTGCCCCCCTACATGCCACTATGCCCAATGACCATGCCCAGGGGACAGAAGTCCCCTGGGCATGGCCATTGGGCAAGGGGGCATGACTCCTGTCTTTGCTAAGACAGGAGTCATTTCAATGGGGGATGGGCGTCGTAAAAAAATGGCGCAAATCGGGTTGTGGCGATTTTTTTGCCTCAGCCTGACTTGCACCATTTGTGGACGCCCATACG
Organism: Pleurodeles waltl; assembly: GCF_031143425.1. NCBI lineage: Eukaryota > Metazoa > Chordata > Amphibia > Caudata > Salamandridae > Pleurodeles > Pleurodeles waltl. The sequence goes on along the minus strand of NC_090444.1, from coordinate 1,334,659,663 downwards.
CCATTTTCCACCTACGCCGGCGCTGCCTGGTGTACGTCGTTTTTTTTAACGCACACCAGACAGCGCCGGCGGCTAACGCCGGCTAACGTCATTCAATAAATACGGCGCCCACATGGCGCTTCAGAATGGCGTTAGCCGGCGCTAATTTTTTTGACGCAAAACTGCGTTGCCGCAGTTTTGCGTCAAAAAGTATAAATATGGGCCTTAATGTCTGGCTACCTGAAACACACATGGGCTGAATGTGGTGTGACCTATAAGTTCACCACCCCATATGACCCACAAACCAATTGCTTTGTTGGGAGATTCAACAACACATTGAAAGGTATGATTGATGGACTCCCTGAAAAACTCACCTTACTTCCATGCATGGTTTTTGCTCACTGGGAAGTGCCACAGAAGAGTAGGTTTTTCCCCCTTTGGACTACTGTTTAGGAATTTTGTAAGGGGACCACTTATGACTGAGGGATGAGAGAAACCTCCCAGAGAATCTAAACAGGATACTGTGGACTATGTATTTGGCCTTTACTCCAGAATGCCTGAGTATACAGAAATCACAAAAATCTTGAGGCAGAGCTGAGATGACCATGCTCCTGGTCACTGATGAGTGACAGGAAGCTGAGAGTGAACCACTCCCTGATCTCCTCTCCAGTAACCCAAAGGATGGCTTAGTTGAAGGAGTGGTATTTTCAGACACCCTCACTGTTGATAACCATTACCTTGCATCATCTCAGTTCCCTGCATTCCCCCAATATTCCCTGCAAACTGTGTTTTCTGATTTCTCCGAGCGGCTTTCAGTTGCATCATCATTACCTTCTTCTTCAACTTTTTCTGCTTCAAATCCAATTCATCACTGCAATACTTTGCGTACCACATGAGCTCATCAATCGGTTTGTGCTGCCAACCAATTAAACGCTGCTAAATCATGGTATTTATTACTGGCTTCAATCCCTAACCAATTTGAACACAAAATGACCCATACTTTTTGCCTTTATGTTTTCAGTACCACTGTAATGCTTGAAAGCCTGCGGCAACCTCTCATAATACTCCTCAGAGTTGTTTTGTCAATTTTGCAGTCAATCAATATCTTTAGGTGACATCTTGTCTTTCAAAAAGCCAATTACTTTCTGATACTTCTTCTTCACCTCTTCAGACGGCACAGTTGTCCCTGGCTCTCTTGGAGGTTCACTATCTAGCCAATCGATAGCAACCTTACATTAAGTCAACAAATCACTCAGAACCATAATGTCGAACAATGTATTCAAATATTCTCACAAACATTTGGAAAGTTTGTGCTATTTTTTCTCTCAATTTCGGGAAATCATTTGTAAATAATGGAATACTACTTCTACTCCATCAGGGACGTCTCTCATGAGAAGCATCTTAAAATTTTCCTCATTCTGACCTGCTGCAGATGGAGGTAGTTCTGTTACCCATCTGCCTTCCTACTTATCTAATGCATCCCCTATTTGGATGTAACAAATTAAGGACCTGATTTACATCTTGGCAGTGTCACTGCCAAGCCACATCGGCGGAGGACCCAAGCAGACCGTCAAGTCAACGGTGTTCTGCCTACCCTATTTAGATGTCAAAGCTCGGCAAGCGGAGGACTGGTTCTGGATTGCTGAATGAGGGAGATGGTGGCAGGACCCAATGGACTTCGTACAATGGCAGGGACTAGAGAATAGAGGAAAGTGACACACACACACTGTACCTTAGCCATATGCACTACACAATACACCATTACCCATTACATTACGAACATTTCACTGTACCATTTTTAGTGTCATTTTTAACAACTGCTCAGAGCAGGCGTTAAAATGGCATGCCCATTACTTTCAATCTGGCCCTTAGATACACAAACACACTTACACACAAGCACAACTACACATATCACAACAATGTTTGCCACACAACAATAACACGTATCTGAATGTGTCACATGGCAAACGACAAAATCAGTCTCACCTGCAAGTGACACACATACAGACACAACTACACCACACACTCCAGAGCCCCCACCTTATCCAGCCAATCCACACACACACACATGTACTGACTCACATGCACAACATATAGCACAAACCTACCCGTACAGGTCCCCTTGCAAAGCGCACACATAGACACCTTTGTCTAGTGTGAGTGTACCATCATTGTGGTGCCAGCATTCATTTTGCAGTGAATGATGACACCACAATGACAGTTGTATATATGTGCAATGTGCATGTTGTGCCAGTGTCCCCAGCCACGTGTGACACAATTGTCTTCCCGACATAGGCATGTCACCGTGATTTTAAAAAATTACTGTGAAATGTATATGCCTGTAGTGGTCCCGAGCTCCAGTGCAGTACTCACTCAACGTACCCTGGCAATGCGGCATCCCTACTGCTGGACTTTTTCCCTTTTGCAGAGTCATCTCCAATCTTTTTGCCTCCTTCCTCCTATTTTTTCTGACCAGTTTTTGTTGGCTTTAGGACTCTGGACACTTTACCACTGCTAACCAGTACTAAAGTGCATATGCTCTCTGTGTAAATTGTATTGTTGATTGGTTTATCCATGTTTGGCATATTTGATTTACTAATAAGTCCCTAGTACAGTGCACTAGGGGTGCCCAGGGCCTGTAAATCAAATGCTACTAATGGGCCTGCAGCACTTGTTGTGCCACCCACATTAGTAGTCCTGTAAACATGGCTCAGACCTGCCACTTCAGTGTCTGTGTGTGCAGTTTTAAACTGTCAATTCGACTTAGCAAGTGTACCCATTTGCCAGGCCTAAACCTTTCATTTTCTGACTTGTAAGGCACCCCTAAGGTAGGCCCTGGGTAGCCCCATAGGCGGGGTGAAGTGTATGTTTAAAGTAGGACATAAACTAAAGTGTTTTACATGTGCTGACAGTGAAATACTGCCAAATTCGTTTTTCACTGTTGCAAGGCCTGTCTCTCTCGTAGGTTAACACGGGGGCTGCCTTTAAATCTGATTAAAGTGTAGATTTCCTTTGGGAGCAGATGGGCATTTGGAGTTTGGGGTCTCTGAACTCACAATTTAAAAATACATATTTTAGTAAAGTTGGTTTTGAGATTGTGTGTTTGAAAATGCCACTTTTAGAAAGTATGCATTTTCTTGCTTAAACCATTCTGTAACTGCCTGCTTGTGGATTCCCTATCTGGGTCAGTTTGGCAGTTGGGCTGTTTGCACCTCTCTCTAGACAGTGATACAAAGGGAGCTGGGGTGTAGCCTGCATATCCCGATGAGCCATATGTGCTAGGAGGGAAGGAAGGAGTGGCCACTTACGCCTGAAAAGGCTGTGCCTGCCCTCACACAATGCAGTCTCCAACCCTCTGGTGTGTGTCTGGGGCCTGGACTGGGCAAGGCAGGATCTCACAAACAAGAGACTTTTGTGTGAAGTACACCTACTTCAAATGAAGAAATGGGTATAAGCAGAGCCCCCAAACCCCTGAAAATTAGATCACTTCTGGAATCAAGAGGAGCCTCTGCCAAGGAGAAGAGCTGAAGAGCTGAGGAGAAGTTCTGCCCTGCCTGTGACTTTGCTTTGTGGAGCTATCCTGCAGTTGCTGCTTCTGCCTGTGAAAGGGGACAAAGACTGGACTTTGTTGTGCATTCCTGCTTGTGAAAATTTTTCCAAGGGCTTGACCTGAGCTTGCCTCCTGTTGTTGAAGTCTCAGGGCCATCAAAGACTTCCCCTGTCAGCACCTGGACTCTATGATGAGACTCCTGCCCTGCCAAGTGGTGCCCTATCCAGTTCCTGGGCCCTTGAAAGGTGAAGCCGGCAGCCAAAGACTGAAAATTCACACACAGACCGCCGTGCGGGGACATTTTCGATGCACCTTCCGGCTTTGAGGCTTCATCTATACTCCACCTGCATTGCCGCTGGCAGATCGATGCAACGCGGCTGGAGAAATAACGCGCAACACCCGCTGACGGAGGCGTATAACGTCACAAAGCCCACACAGCGCGGTCTTGGGATACCATGCATCAGGATTTTTTACGCAACATCGCTGGGAGCGGAAAAACAATACAAAGCCTGCCCAGACCCAAGGGTGCCTGTCCGGATCGACACATCCTGCGGAGAGGAAAAACGATGCACACCGACCTGACCGGAAGAGGAACAACGCACAGTCTCGCTTGCGAGTGAGAATTCGATGCATCACTCGCCCGTGCAGAGTTATGTTGACGCAACCTAGGTACTTTTGCATGCTAACAGTGTTCTCACTGTTTGCTAAAGGATTTAAGACTTTTAGACCCTCATTATGACATTGGTGGTAAATCCCACTTACCGCCATGCTGATTGCTGCCACCATACCGCCGTCACAGCAGATATCGGTTCACCATATTATGCCACACACACACAATCCGACACTATTCAGCCACATACACAATTCCGCCACACCAAAGGTGAGTGATAAACGGGCGGCATCCAAACCCACACCGTTACGCCAACAGAACAACGCCCACCACATAATGACCCACGAATCACCACGGCGGACATTCAATGGTGGTAAATAATTGGCGGTACATACCGCTGCGCTCAAAATACACACACACAATCAAAACAACACCACATTGGACAACTCGAACAACACACACCTGACACCCATACACACACCACACACACCCACTCACACCACTATAAAACACACACCCACATTAACCACAAACCTTTACCATTACAAACAATTGCCACCAGAGAGAGACAGCAAGACCACAGACACAACCAGAGCCACGCACAACTCACCCTTATACACCACTCACGTACCCCACATCACACACCCCAACACATTACCCAACACTCCCTCACCTACACATCTCACACAACACCCATGGCACCCCAAAGACACCCCCGATTCACGGAGGAGGAGCTAAGGGTCATAGTGGAGGAAATCATCAGAGTAGAGCCTCAGCACAGGTGCAGCAGATTTCAATAACTAGGAAGATGGAGCTATGGCAGAGAATCGTGGACAGGGTCAACGCCTTGAGACAGCACCCCAGAACTAGTGATGACATCAGGAAGAGGTGGAACGACCTAAAGTGGAAGGTACGTTCCACTGTAGCAAGACGCCAACTCACTGTACAGAGGACTGGCGGTGGACCCCCACCTCCTCCTCCAAAACTAACAGCATGGGCAGAAAAGTCTTGGCAATCATGCATTAAGAGGGCCTGACCGGAGTAGAAGGAGGACTGGACTCTGGTAAGTCAACTCTTTACTACTATCACCACCCTGTCTGCATGCCATCACATACTCCCACCCTCACCCTTACTGCCATCACTCCACCACCTCCCAAACACCCCACCATCACCTCTAACTCATCCCAATGCCAAGCCCTGCATGCCATACCAATGCATAGACACCACTCACAGCCCTGCATGAACACCTATCACTAAAGCATGCACACTAGAGAGAATCAGCTAGCCCATCACATACCAACTTACACAAGTGAAAGCTGACAGGGCAAATACAACCAAAGAGGGCAAGCCACCGATGCACAATATGTCAGATACAGAAACAATAACACATCATTTACAACCCCACAGGTACCCCAGCCAATGTCACCAGAGAGGAGGTGCCAGCATTATCCAGTACCCCAACTGAAGAGGCCCACAGTGATGACAGCAACTCTGGTCTCCTGGATCTCAATGAACAACCTGGCCCATCAGGGACCTCTGGACAGTCAGTTATACAGGCCCAGTCACACCCAGCGTACCCACACCTCTATACCCAGGACATGTCAATCAGCAGTGTGTCCACCTGTACAGGGACCCCAGGGCACACCTCATATCCAAGACAATCAGGGACCTGGGGTCAGTGGCAGTGGGCACACGGTTCAGGGGACAGAGGCACAGGACAACAGGGAAACTGGGAGGACTGTTGTGCATCAGGGGGAGGACAGGCCCAGGGAAACGACTCTCCAGAAGGCACTTGCAGAGATCCTGGGAGTATATCAACGTTCCCAGGACACGATGGGCCAGATCCTGGACAATGTGTAGGAAAACAGGGGGCTGCAGGAGTGACAGTACCAGAGAGGACTTGCAGGCCATCAGCACCACCCTGGTCTCCATAGCAGCGGTGCTGGCAGACATGGCTAATATTATTAGGGAGGCAGTCACACAACAGCAGGCCCCTGCCACTAGCCAGACATCTGAACTGCCTTCCACCTCTCAGGAGGCCCCGCCACAGGACCAACAGACCACCAGCACCCCTCCCCCGGCAGAGGGAGAACCACCCGCAAACATTTGCTGCGATCCAGACAGAAGCCAGAGACTATTGCAAAGACTATTGCAAATTTCCTCCATCATCAACCCATCCCATTGCACTTGCCCCTCAATATCTTAGCACTTCAATAAACACCCTTTAAAAAAATAGAAGTATGGAGTGTGTCAAATCTTTTAAGTATGTATTTGTAACCAGGTTCAAACATTACAATTCAACTTTACAGCAAATGAGCAGATGTTAATGACCTGTAGCTGCAGTGATCACACCAGGAGCTATTGTGAGGCACCAACATCTGTAAAATGAATTGCCAAAGGTTACAGTAAGTGGGTATAGAATTGGGGAATAACAGCATGCCAGTGCCATAGAAATTCAAAATAATGAAAATCAAATGTGAAGTAACACTGTCTTACCTGTGTGTCATTGGAAGTATTGTCTGATCACTGCTGTTCTGTTGTCCTCATCCTCGTCATCCTCACTGTCCACAGGGTCCACTGCTGCCACACGGGCATCTCCAGCCTCCTCCTCCAGCTGCAGAAAAGGCACATGGAGTCTCAGGGCAAGGTTGTGCAACATGTAGCATGCCACTATTATCTGGCAAACCTTCTTGGGTGAGTAGCACAGGGATCCACCTGTTAGATGGAGGCACCTGAACCTGTTCGAAGGTCCTTTCTATAATCCTTCTGGTTCACCCATGTGCCTCATTGTAACATTCTTCTGCCCTTGTCCTGGCATTCCTCACAGGGGTCAGCAGCCAAGATAGGTTGGGGTAACCAGAGTCACCTGCAATATTGAGGGACAACATTTAGCCACACACTATCCCATATGGCCCACACCATATCAATACATCAACATATACTGGGTGGGGACCAGGGCTCACCTATTAGCCACACCCTGTGCCTCTGAAGTTGGGCCATCACATTTGGGATGCTGCTATTCCTCAGGACAAAAGCATCATACACCGACCCAGGATACTTAGCATTGAGGTGGGAGATGTACTGGTCTGCCTAGCACACCATTTGTACATGCAGCATAGAGTGGAAACTCCTACGATTTCTGAACACCTGTTCATTTTGAAGGGGGGGACAAATGCAATATGTGTTCCATCAATCACCCCAATTATGTTGGGGATATGTCCAATTGCATAGAAGTCAGCCTTCACTGTGGCCAAATCTTCCACCTGGGGAAATACAATGTAGCTGCACATGTATTAATCAGGGCAGACAACACTCTTGTCAGCACTATTGAGAGCATTGGCTGTGACATTCCTGCTGCCAAGCCCACTGTCACTTGGAAAGAACCAGTTGCCAGGAAATGGAGCACAGATAGAACTTTCACAAGAGGGGGGATCCCAGTGGGGTGACGGATAGCAGATATCAGGTCAGGCTCCAATTGGGCACACATCTCTGTGATTGTGGCCCTGTCGAGTCTATAGGTGAGTATTATGTGCCTGTCCTCCATTGTTGCCAAGTCCACCAGGGGTCTGTTCATGGGGGTATGTCTCCATCTCCTATTCAACCCCAGCAGTAGCAATCTATGGGCAAAAGAGTGAGAAGGCGATCACAATATGAACAATGGGGCAACAACAGTAAATTGCATGCTGTTAACTTGTAATGTGTCACTGTGAATTGTCCTGTATGTCCAAATTTAAATAGTGACACAGAAATTATCCAGGGCCTGCCCCCCCCTGAAATGGTGACCGTCTATCCAGTGTGGAGGGACAGGTGGAAGTGAGGTAATTCTACTGACGGTGTGCGCCGTTGCAGAGGGGCAGTTGGGAAATGCCATGCAACTCCTCATTGGTTAATATTGGGCCCTATGGGTTTCAGTGGCCAATAGTGATCTACACCAGCGGTGACGGTATGCACTGCCGCAGACGTGACCACCATTTTCGATCTGATTCCTCACTTGCTACCTGACCTTCAACAAGAGAGGACCTACACTGCATGTGCTGCTGTGACCTGTGTCTGGAACCTACCATGGCCCGTGTGACTGGGGAAAGGGCCCCTGCCTCACTTTGGTGGATTTGGAGCGACTGATGGATGGGGTCCTACCCCAGTACGGACAGCTGTATGGGCCTCTAGACCAAGAGGGGAGTACACTATGGTCACAATGCATGTGGCATGAATGCATGGAGTGGTGTGTGAAGGCCTCATGTAATAGGGGTGGATAGGATGTCCCCTGGGCGGCGTATTGGTTGTGTGCTGGGCCATGTGTGTGGAAATGGTGATGTGAAGGGGTATGGTGGGCCATAAGTGTAACAGGCAGGACTGTCTGACTAATACTATTTTCCTGTGTGTATTTCCTCTGCAGGTCAGCGCCCATCAAAAGAAGGGTGTATGGCGTGCCATCACCAAGGACATGCAAACCCTGGGGGTCTACGGCAGGCGGAGCACCCACTGTCGCAAACGGTGGAAGGACCTGAGATGCTGGGCACGGAAGACGGTGGAGGCCCAGCTGGGGATGGCCTCCCTGATGGACTGCTTACAGGTGGTGGCCTATCCAGAGCTGGATGGGCGCTTGAGGGCATCACAGCAGTAACAAGGGGGTGAGTACAGTGCCCATTGTTAGTACTAACACCTGGTGGAGAGGTATCCGGGTGGTGGATGTGTGTCAGTGGGTGTCCCTAGGCCAGGCCTGACATTGCAGCGTAGGTCCACTGGTGGCAAGGGTGCTGTAGGGATAATCCTGCTACCTAGCGCGTAGGCATCCACTACTGGTCATGGCTGCGTGGGTCCCAGGTGTGCTGGATTTGCCGGCGTGTGCCCCTCCCCATGCCTTGGTGGCTAGCAATATGACTGGTAGTGCAATGCATGGTGCATAGGCTTGTCGTTGTATATATCACGTGACAGTCTGCAGCCGAAGATCTACCCCGGGGCCCGTTCCCTTTGGGAACAACGACAGCTTATTGGCACGCTTGTCGCCCAAGGAGTCCCGTCCCTAATTGAGGATGGCTTTCTTCTACTTCGTCTATTAGAGATGGAATTTGTTTGAGTAAGTTAACTCATATCTGTTTTTGTTCAATTTGGCTTTTTTCATACAAAGGTCTTCACTTAATATAGTTTCTATTTCCAGCTCAGGAGAAGTTTTTTTCAATGTGGTCTTGATGAAATGCCATCTGATCCGGTAGGACTTTTTTGAGACACATAACATGTTGACCTTTTTTTAGTGGTTGAAGCAAGTTTCTTCCACCACTATTAAGGTGGATTGCTGGAAAATTATTTCCTTTTTACTCCACAGTGTTTTTAACTGTGACAGGGACCCCGTTACGATCAATAAAGCAGGTTTTGGAGGTTCCCGAGCCAATTTTAACCATCTCTCTCTCTCCTGTTTCTTGTTCCTCAATCTTTGCCAGTGGGTTTAAATTTACTCCCATGAGCTCTTTACCATGGCACATACTACCAATTAAGATCTCCCAGATTGAGCGACCCTGTGGGGCCTGTCAGACATTGCAGAGCCAGTCTGACGAGGAGCGAGCCCTGTGATGAAACATGGCATCTAATAAGATGTGTGAGGGCTCTTGCTTCTATTTATAGAAGTGCCTGATGGTATCCTTTTTTCGAACAGTGTACTCTTGTTTGCTTCAATATTGCCATTAGGGATACTGTACCCTGGACCATCTAATTTCCCTGTCCCCCGTATGATTATAAAGAAGTTAAAGGAGCCTTCCCCAGCTGCTGCCAGGAAGACTAAGAAGCCTGCCCCAGCTTTCAGGAAGAGCAAGGAGCCAGCACCAGCAGGCAGGAAGGGCAAGGGGCCGGGGGCAGGAACTGTGACGGAGACCACACCACCAACCATGGTTGTGCAGCAGTCCGAGGCTGCAGGGAATAGGCAGGAGCCTCCCCCCACCAGTAGCACCACCACCTCCAGTGGGCAGCCATCCAAGGCTGCAGGGGATGGGCAGCAGCCTCCCTCCACCAGCAGCACCAGCACCACCACCTCCAGTGGGCAGCTGTCTGAGGCTGCAGGGGATGGGCAGGAGCCTCCCTCCACCAGCAGCACCAGCACCACCACCTCCAGTGGGCAGCTGTCCGAGGCTGCAGGGGATGTGCAGGAGCCTCCCCCCACCAGTAGCACCATCACCACCATTGAGCAGCCATTACCGGCGGCGGATGGTATGTAATCCTGCCTCCATGGGCTGCTGTGCGGCCTGCCCCTTCAAATCCAGTGGGTATGACACCCACCTGAGAGACTGTGACCTTGCATTTCCCAGAACCAAGAGCACAGGGTATGAGGTACTGGGTTTTTCAGAACCGGTACTGATCCGGTAACCCACCGGTGCCAGGGTACACCCAAAGACCTCGGGTACTTTCCTGATTCAGACCACAGAAACTCAGGCCCATATTTATACTTTTTGACGCTAAACTGCGCTAACGCAGTTTAGCGTCAAAAAATTTAGCGCCGTCTAACGCCATTCTGAAGCGCCATGCGGGCGCCGTATTTATTAAATGGCGTTAGCCGGCGCTAGCAGACCGGCGCTGCCTGGTGTGCGTGGAAAAAAAACACGTACACCAGGCAGCGCCGGCGTAGGGGGAAAATGGCGTATGGGCGTCTTAAAATGGGGCAAGTCAGGTTGCGTCGAAAAAATCGTCTTAACCCGACTTACGCCATTTTTTTTCGACGCCCATCCCCCATCAACATGACTCCTATCATTGTAAAGATAGGAGTCATGCCCCCTTGCCCAATGGCCATGCCCAGGGGACTTATGTCCCCTGGGCATGGTCATTGGGCATAGTGGCATGTAGGGGGGCACAAATCAGGCCCCCCTATGCCACAAAAAATAAATAAAAAAATACTTACCTGAACTTACCTTAATGTCCATGGGATGGGTCCCTCCGTCCTTGGGTGTCCTCCTGGGGTGGGCAAGGGTGGCAGGGGGGGTCCCTGGGGGCAGGGGAGGGCACTCTGGGCTCATTTTGAGCCCACTTGTCCCTTAACGCCATCCCTGACCCAGGCGTTAAAAAGCGGCGCAAATGCGCCGTTTTTGGCCACGCCCACTCCCGGGCGTCTCTTTTGCCCGGGAGTATAAATACCACGTAAAGGCCTGGGAGTCATTTTTTAAGACGGGAACGCCTCCCTTGCATATCATTAACGCAAGGAAGGGGTTCACGCTAAAAAATAACGGACACTCCGGGCACTTTGGCGCCCGAAGCGTCTAACGCCATAGTATAAATATGGCGTTAGTTGGCGTTAGTTTAGCGTAGAATTTGCGTCGAAAAAAACGACGCAAATTCGGCGCAACCAGAGTATAAATACGGCCCTCAGAGTCTTCTAGGTGAAGTCAAAGATCGAATTTATTGGCTGCAGCCAAGTAACAAGCGTCCTAGAAGTACAACAGCACGGTTTGTATGTTCTCAGGAGACTGTGTTTCAATGCAAAGTCAGGTTTCTTTATATACAGTTTTTTAAGCTTCAGGCAAACATTCTTGACATTTTGGTTGGTCATTCACATGTTTTCACTACAAAGGAAAAAACAGTGTCATGATGAAACCTCATATTTCATGTCATCCAACCCATAATAAATTACCTGGCAAGGCCTAGTATTTTACATCAGATAAGTGTGGACCCCCAATAAAAACGGGTACCTCCCCCTCGTAAAGTAAGAAGAAGAAAAGAGCAGGTGCAGGTGTGAGCAAGATTAGGCAGGGTGTGTGAGCGATAATAAGGGTTTTATGGCATGGTGTGCCTTGATGCTATCTGATTCGGCCACTGGGAGAGGGACTGACCAAACAGGTTTGGCCTGAGGCAATGGTTCCAGCTTGCCCAGGTCAGAGAAAAGTCAATCAAGGTGTACGTGTCCTTGGAATCAAATCTGACTGTATTATAAGCCTATGTGAGGGCAACTTTTAAAAATGGCTGCCGTGTATAAAATGGGAGCCACGAGTGCAGGACGAAAATGGTGATTTCGAGGTGAAAACGCTGCTGGAATTGAGCGAAAATGCTCATGCTTAGTGTACTAGTCATTATCGGTCTTTTGATACTAAAATCGTACTGCTGTGGCAAAGTAAATTACATAGGTCCAGAATTTTTAGAACCAAAACCCTCCTTTTGCCCTTACATAAGCAATAAACCTATTCTCATGCTAATCTGAGTCCAGGTCTATGTTTATAAGGCCATGGAGATGTTGCTGGAGCAAAATTCTAGTACTTGGTAACTCTCTCTGGACAGGTCTCCTCGAACATGAAGTAGCACAAAAGGCCACATATGGCAGGACAAAATAAGGAATACCTCTATCTGCAGTAGGTGGCATAAGATCACACACCCAACAATTAGTGATGTTCACTACTAACTAGTGTTGATGCAGAAGCTGTACAAAAGAATTGCTTACGAATTCTGATCTTCTAACCTGCTCATGTTCAGGAAAAGGGTGAAAAGAGTGCAAAGAAACAATAGTAGGAAAAGACATAGGTTGGGAAGTGGGTGCAGAAGTCAATTGAGTAGAGAAAAACAATCCCACCCATAAATGACAACGTCATGTTTAAAAGACACTAGAAAACACGTTATTAAGAACATATAGACAACGGGAGAAAGTAGTGACCACTATTACAAATGAAATAATAATTTTTCACAACCCTAACCAAAAAGCAACTCCTAAAATTATCTAGTAAAATTTTTAGGGCTCCTCTGCATTTCAGTAATTTTTGTATGTTCAGGTGGAACAGTGGTGACTCTCATCAATGCTCTAAGGTGAAAAGGGGGTACTCTTTCCACAGAAAATGGACTTTATTCTGCTTTTACTAAACAGAATAGTACTTTAAAACAATGCCAGCAAAACAATCAGTCTCCTAACACCTAGTCTATACAATCACACGGAAACCTCTTGTGAAACCAACTATGCCCAGAGTCCATTCAAAAAGCCTCTCTGGCAGGCTTCTATTGTCTATCAAATTTTCTTTTGTTGTTTTCTTTCGCATGGGCCTCTCAATTCAGGCCTCTTCGTGAGAAAAGTACTGCTTAGTTGGAGTGCCCTCCTGGCAAACACCCACAGCTCACTCGAAAGTCTCAGGGGCATATTTATACTCCGTTTGCGCCGAATTTGCGTCGTTTTTTTCGACGCAAATTCGACTCAAAACTAACTCCATATTTATACTTTGGCGTTAGACGCGTCTAGCGCCAAAGTTCATGGAGTTAGCGTCATTTTTTTGCGTGAACACCTTCCTTGCGTTAATGATATGCAAGGTAGGCGTTCCCATCTTAAAAAATGACTGCGATGCATATGCGTCGTATTTATACTCCCGGGCTAAAATGACGCCCGGGAGTGGGCGGGACTAAAAAACCCGCATTTGCGCCAGATTTTAGCGCCTGGGTCAGGGCAGGCGTTAAGGGACCTGTGGGCTCAGAATGAGCCCAGAGGTGCCCTCCCAAGCCCCCAGGGACACCCCCTGCCACCCTTGCCCACCCCAGGAGAACACCCAAGGATGGAGGGACCCATCCCAGGGAAGAAAAGGTAAGTTGTGGTAAGTATTTTTTTTATTTTTTTTTTGTGGCATAGTGGGGCCTGATTTGTGCCTCCCTACATGCCACTATGCCCAATGACCATGCCCAGGGGACAGAAGTCTCCTGGGCATGGCCATTGGGCAAGGGGGCATGACTCCTGTCTTTGCTAAGACAGGAGTCATGTTAATGGCGTCTGGGCGCCAAAAAAAATGGCGCAAATCAGGTTAAGACGATTTTTTTGCCTCAGCCTGACTTGCCCCATTTGTGGACGCCCAAACGCCATTTTTCCCTACGCCGGCGCTGCCTGGTGTACGTGGTTTTTTTTCACGCACACCAGGCAGCGCCGGTCGGCTAACGCCGGCTAACGCCATTCAATAAATACGGCGCCCGCATGGCGCTTCAGAATGGCGTTAGCCAGCGCTAATTTTTTTGGCACAAAACTGCGTTAGCGCAGTTTTGCGTCAAAAAGTATAAATATGGCCCTCAATGTCTTAAAGCAATGCACCAGTGTCTCTCCTCTGTGGCAGACACTACAAACAATGTGCTCTTCATTGATCAAGGGCACAAATCATCTCGTGCAGACCCAAGCACCATTAATTGGGAAATAGCTCAAGCTCAGCAGCACTTTCAGACTCCAACACTCATTATTTAGTGTCAGAGGACGTTCAAGCTGCTCTTTCATGGGCACCACAATATAGTGCCTTTTTCCAAACTTGAAATCTCCTGTGCACTGCCCTTCTTCCGTTGGAGCAAAGAAAAGGGGGGGTGTGGCCAAAACTCAGGCCAAGGGGCTCAAGGAATTGCACACTGTCAGAGGTTACCAGCACATGACAGGTAGAGAAATGAAACCTCAAAACAGCTCTGCCATCAACAACAGGAATCCTTCTCTTTAGCTCCTTTACACTGAAACTTTGGCTCTGCGATGTCCAACACCGTCTGATGGAGCAAGTACGATATCATGCGCTGGCGATCGCTGTCCAGCTTTGCTACTTTCTGGGTGCTGAGACTGTAGGGCCAAGACGTCCGTCTTTCATCTGCAGCTGTCACTGATGGGAATTATGCTTCCATCAATGTCCTGCAGGTTATTATGACTTGATACCCGCAGAATCTAGTGACGTAGGAAATGTGCCACAGTTGTTAGTTTTCTTCAATTTAGTACAAAAACAGTTCATGGTTTTTAACAAGGGGACTGCAAGCAGGTGGTCTGCAATCTTCAAAGGAGTAGCCATACACCATGGGCATAAAATACAAAGACAAAGGCAGAAGGGCAAAACAGGGTCTCAAGCATCTTTAATTGGGTTCTTTCCATTATTCTCTGCCATCTATAGCTACATGAGAATTCTATCTGAATGGATTTCCTCACATAGTGGCATTGTCTAATGGGGTAAACACATATTTTCCTCAATGATTACGTCTAGGTGTTCCTCCTTATCTTAGAACATCTCAATAGAGAAATCACATGATACCGATTATCAGGGACATGTAGAAACCTTCCTTTAAAAACTGTGCATCAGGTGCACTATGCAATACACAGGCCAATAGTCAAATGTGCAAACAAAAAGACAAGAACTAGAGGGTCCTGATATTTGCATGATTAGGACACATCTGATCCCACCAAAAATTAAAGTAGCAGGAACAGAAGGGAACCGAAAACCAAATTAAAATAGACATTGAAAATTTGTCATGTTCAAAAAGGTAAACATAAGATATCTCCTATTGAAATGGAAAACTTGTCTTACTATAATATTGAGTCAGTTAACCAGTCTATCGCTACCCTGACAGTCAGGCTGGAAAACATTTAAGCAGGCCTAAGGCAAATTCTTGAAAACCAGTCTGGTCATACCAAAGGGAATTATACATAACATGGAGGTCCCTGGTACATCACTGCAGTCTGGAAATGTGAACCTGAACAATACATCAATAATAATAAAAGGGCTGACTGGTGAAAGGAATTCGAAAAAGAGAAATGAGACTAGGACATAGCTAAAATCTCAATAACTAAGCATGATGCGACATTGGTCAGGGGAAGTAACAAAAGAAAAAAATCTATAGGAAGAACAAAAAATTATTTGGGTGATAGTCAGGCATGTGACACAACACCGAGAGTACGGGTGATACACAAAGGCCAAAGTTACACAAATTTTAACTCTACCGTTGGCGACTACACCATATACGGTACTCCTAGCTAATGTTTCAGTTCCTTCTTCAGGAAAAAATGAAAACCTGGTTTTCTTTTAAGAAACAAAAGCCATATGCTACTTAGGAAACAGAACATCATTAACTAATGTAATATAGAAATTAGGCCACCTTGAGTCACAGATCTATAATTTCATCCTTAGGTCCAATCAAGGCTACATAAATGTAGGGCTGCCTGTTCCTTTAAGGGAAGGGGCAGTAATGTGACTAACTGCAGGTGACGCACTTTGATCCTGTATATCTCTTTTTATTTTCCTTCAATACCATTATAGGCAAATTGACATGCACTGGTGAAGTGTTGTCTCTTATGTTCACAGCATGAAATATCATTATCTGTGGAATTTAGTAACCAGAACAAGTTCAACCAACTGTTGCGTAGCGATGGGCATCGTCATGACCATCCCCTCACAACACAGGGGAGCTTGTAATAGTATCAAAAGCAGCAACAAACATGCAAAAAACAAATAAAAATAATAAAAACGCACAAAACGTCAAGCCATCAGATATACTTGCTGTGTATCAAGCACAAAAAGCATAGACAAAACAATAGCATGTGTGAATAAGCGGTGACACACAACACCATGTCATGTACTTTATGCACTGTAAACCTGCAGCCCAAAAACCAATATTTGGGCCTGTTTAATTTGTCAGGTTTAAAATCCTTACCCTCCTTTTGACAGTAGATCACCAGGCAATGGAAATCTGCTGTCACATATAACTTTACTGTTTCTCTTCTAACATACAGGACCAGCAAGAACAATTCATGATAGGACCAAATACATGAAAATAAATTTCCATTACTTAACTGTTACCCTCTTGTCAGTTACTTCGCAACATCAAGCCACCTTAGTTTTACCTTTCTAAAAGTAAAAATTGTTACACTGACACTCCATATTAATTTGGCACCTACAATTTCCACTGTGGAAAATAAGTCTTAATTTGGCAAATCGTTCTCATTAAGGCATGTAGCCTTCAAAATTTTAGAAAAGGGCTGCATCTTATTTTCTGTCTAAGACTTAATGCAACACTTCGGTTTCTGTCAAATAAAAGCAACTAGCAGGCATCATTTTATTTTTTTAGAGCGGAGACACAAATGTATCAGTTCTGCAGAGCATTTAACATGATGTTGGGACTTTCGAAGAAACCCCTTTTTTTATATTTTCCCTTTGGAATTAAGTTCTTTAATTGTATTGATGTTCTTCTGGAGAAACCAGAAATCCCACTTTTAGAGGCCCGTAGGGTCATTCTGCATTTCACAGAGACAAGGCCCTAATTTAAAAGGTCACAAGTGTCAACATGACAGCCTCCTCCATCGTTCATGGGAAAACTAAAGATAGCATCTCAGCAGCGTGACTTGAGCCAGCCTCTGTAGCTCTCCTAGCTTCTGCCACTCTGAATCTGTCAAAGACAGTAAGCCTTCCTATTTTCCTTCTAACCTGCAATAATTCACTCTATTTTTAAAAAAAATAATTTTTCCTTTTTAGGCGCTAAAACAAATTATCTCTATTTCCAGATTATTAAACTACATTTACTGTGAATAATTCACAAACCTTAATAACACACATACCAGTTGTTAGAATAAATGCTTGTTGCAATCCCATGCAATGGTACATATTTCATCAACCTCGAATGAATGAACGTCTCAGTAGGCCCAGCTGAAGTTAGAACCTTCAACCTTGATATTAAAACAAGCCTTTGTACTGGCACACTGACTCATTGAATCATACTGAAGCCTGAGACACTTTAAAAAGTACTCTGAATGAAAGAAAATGCAGTTTAAACAGTGCTTTTGCCCAAAATCGACTTTGATATTTTAGGCATTAAAAAATTAATATCCTACAATTTTCTTGCATAATATGCATTACCAGAATGTCTATTACACAATCCATGAGTCAGCCATTGAAAATATTAACTTATACTTTATAGAAATGAGCTTGTTTGCTCCTGCGCCAAGGGAAAACTGCACATACAAATGTAATTTTAGCGGTGCAACATAACTTAAATTAAATTTTAATGTTAGGAGGTCATAGTATAGGTATTAAGCTTTATAAATATTAAAAAACGATTTTGAAAGGCACTTATTTTTTAAATAATTTTTCCATAATTAATATTTTCTTTAAAAAAAAAAAAATACAAACCCAATTATTCTTTTTTGGGTGATAATTCCACATATAAAAGCAAGCTGCATCCCTTGCCTATTATTTGGGATACATTAACTCACAAGCCTAAGCGCATAAGCCTAACTTGAAATGGGTCACATTTTTGCGCCACTTTCATTTAAAAGGAAGGTTATGCAAAATTCCACCCATGTTTAACTGGGAAAGTGCTGGCTGAATTGAACATTACTATCAAATATACTGCAGCTGAAAAGTTTGCCTGTGAACATCTAATACAATGCATCTAAGAAAAATGCTGTAAATGTTTTTTTTTTTTTTGCAAAAATAGATAATTTCGTTTTTTTTGGGGCCCTATTTATATCTATTGAATGTGTTTTCTAATTTATTAAGCATTTAACGGCAGCTTTGTATATGTGCACAATTGCTCATTCTATAAATTAAAGAGCAACATATAGCTATGTTAGCACATCACATGGTTCATTTCTGGATTTTTTCTAAGTTTCTACTTAATATTAATTAACCAACATTTTACTTAACAAACTGTAAACATCAAGAAGACCCACAAACACACATTGAGCTCATTTCAGATATAAACAGAAAACACTCAGTACACACAATACAGCGCGCTTTAGCCATTTTTCATAAATAGCGCCGTCGCAATTTACTTACAGAACCGTTTGCAGATCCTAGTTGTAAGTCATATTTACAAGAAAAAAAAAGAAAACTTTTCTCAATTATTTCCAAGAATAGCGGACCCATACTTTATTAAACGTGATGGGGCCTACTCCGTGCTTCACATATAGTTCATAGGTTGGGGTTCCAATCGGAGGAACCGGACATGAGTCCTCCAACCGGGAGTCCCTTTTACAACCAAGACAAAACAAATTTCCAAGTCTGCTAAGACCAGGCATCTTCGCTCACTAGTCTAGCTTCAAACTTCAAAGGATTATCGTTTACGATAGTCTCGTGAATACACGAGTCCTTCGGCTTTGGTACTTGCAAGTTCCAAATCAAAGTGATCCCGAAGGGATACCAAACCAAATGTCCAACTAAGGACCAAACCAAGTGTCCAACTAAGGACTGGGAGACGCTCCACTTATACTTAACTGAAAATATCGATGACGTCACCAGAAGACTCGTCTTATCGTTTCGCTCTACCAAACATCAAGGGTCCAAATCAGGGCGATAGCCAGGGCAGCAGTCCTTCGTAGCCGTCAGGAAGCGGGGAACCTCGCAGCAAAGACTTTCGGACCACGTCGACATGCAGGGTTCGATGAAGTGGCGGCCTTCCTCCAGAATTTTCACACGAAGCTCCCCACGGACCTCAGGCTTGGACCGGTACCACTGGTATCGCCCCACGTTGGGCGCCAACTGAGGTACTGGGTTTTTCAGAACCGGTACTGATCCAGTAACCCAGCCGTGCCAGGGTACACCCAAAGACCTCGGGTACTTTCCTGATTCAGACCACAGAAACTCAGAGTCTTCTAGGTGAAGTCAAAGATCGAATTTATTGGCTGCAGCCAAGTAACAAGCGTCCTAGAAGTACAACAGCACGGTTTGTATGTTCTCAGGAGACTGTGTTTCAATGCAAAGTCAGGTTTCTTTATATACAGTTTTTTAAGCTTCAGGCAAACATTCTTGACATTTTGGTTGGTCATTCACATGTTTTCACTACAAAGGAAAAAACAGTGTCATGATGAAATCTCATATTTCATGTCATCCAACCCATAATAAATTACCTGGCAAGGCCTAGTATTTTACATCAGATAAGTGTGGACCCCCAATAAAAACGGGCACCTCCCCCTTGTAAAGTAAGAAGAAGAAAAGAGCAGGTGCAGGTGAGAGCAAGATTAGGCAGGGTGTGTGAGCGATAATAAGGGTTTTATGGCATGGTGTGCCTTGATGCTATCTGATTCGGCCACTGGGAGAGGGACTGATCAAACAGGTTTGGCCTGAGGCAATGGTTCCAGCTTGCCCAGGTCAGAGAAAAGTCAATCAAGGTGTACGTGTCCTTGGAATCAAATCTGACTGTATTAGAAGCCTATGTGAGGGCAACTTTTAAAAATGGCTGCCGTGTATAAAATGGGAGCCACGAGTGCAGGACGAAAATGGTGATTTCGAGGTGAAAACGCTGCTGGAATTGAGCAAAAATGCTCATGCTTAGTGTACTAGTCATTATCGGTCTTTTGATACTAAAATCGTACTGCTGTGGCAAAGTAAATTACATGGGTCCAGAATTTTTAGAACCACAGGTACAATGCCCCCTCCAGAGACAGTGGGTAAGACACCCACTTACCCCAGCCTCCCCAGTATCAACAGCACAGGGCATGATGCCCCATCCAGAACCAGTGGGTAAGACAACCACTCGAGAGACTGTGGCCTTGCACTCCCCAGACCAAGCACAGGGCATGTTCTCCACTACAGAGCATGTGGGCAAATCACCCACTCATGAGACTGTGGCCTTGCACTCCCCAGACCAAGCACGGGCATGTTGCCCCCTTCAGAGCATGTGGGCAAATCACCCACTTGAGAGACTGTGGCCTTGCACTCCCCGGACCAAGCATGGGGCATGTTGCCCCCTCCAGAGCATGTGGGCAAATCTCCCACTTGCGAAACTGTGGCCTTGCACTCCCCGGACCAAGCACAGGGCATGTTGCCCCCTCCAGAGCATGTTGGCAAATCAACCACTTGAGAGATTGTGGCCTTGCACTTCCCGGACCAAGCACAGGGCATGTTGCCAGAGCATGTGGGCAAATCACCCACTTGAGAGACTGTGGCCTTACACCCCTCCAGAACCAGTTGTCTTGTTCCATCTGCCGGCTGAGGTGCCCCCGTCTTCCATCCCCCTGGGTGCCTGCCTATTTCCCAACTGATGCCTCTGCAGTGTTCTCTCTGTGTTGAGACTGGTGCCATGTGTGACCTTGGAATTTGGCCTGTGGCCATGTGGACAATGTACTTTGTGGACTGGGCTGTGTCCCTTTTTATGTACATATGTATATATCTATAATCTTGCCTCGCTTATTCACCCTGATGTGTTGCTCTCATTACATTCACTTTTTCTAAAATGTTTTGTCCTTGCATTATACATCCGAGGTACGAGGAAAATATGTTTTAGTACTGCAGTTGAGTGTGTGTATGATGTTGGGAGGGGTGTGTGTTGCGTTGATGTGTGTCACTGTCATTTTCCTCACCCCCTCCCTCGTGTGCTTGGCGGCTGTACTCACCGGCGTCGTCTTCGCCGGTGTTGGTGTTCGTGGTGGAGCAGCACGTAGAAGACCATGGGGAAGACATGCAGCTCGGGGTCCATGGCAGCATGGTTGTTCCCTGTGTCTCCAATGGTGAGTCCTTTAACTTCTGTGTAGTGTTCCCACCAGGCTTTTGATGTCGGTGGTAACACCCTGGAAAAGGTGGTGGATTGGCATGTCATAATATGGTGGGCGGAACATTGACTTCCGCCTGGCTGGTGGCGGCTACTGCCATGGTGCCTGTTGTTTCCGCCCTGGTGGTCGGTGCGGTAAAGTGGATGTTTATCGGAGATCCATCCGCCATGGTCATAATTTGGTGGTAATTACTGCCAGCCTGTTGGCGGTATTACTGCCACTTTTACACCAACCGCCAGGGTTGTAATGAGGGCTTTATTCTTTAAAGGTTCATAACTTGACTTGTGTATGTTGGAGTTTTGTCATTTTGGTCTTGTTTTGCTTAGCTAAATATTACCTATTTTTTTAAACCTGTGTTGTGTCATGTTGTAGTGTTTTCACAGAGTTACTGTGTGTGTTGGTACAAATACTTTACACATTGCTTCTGAAGTTAAGCCTGCCTGCTCGTGCCAAGCTACCAAGGGGGTGAGCAGGGTTTAGTTGAGGGTGATTCTCCTTTACCCTGACTAGAGTGAGGGTCCTTGCTTGGTCAGGGGGTAACCTGACTGCCACCCAAAGACCCCATTTCTAATATCTACCTTCGAGTCCAGCAATGGGGCAGTCGCAATTTCCCTGTAGGTCGGTGGCAGCAGTGACAGCATGTGTTGTCCAGTCGTGTCCAGTCAAAGAGGAAGGTAGAATGGCGAACAATGGTGAGTTTCACCCTTCCCCCCAAACCGTCAACTCAGAAGTAGAGGTAAGACCACCACTTTTTTCTTGGCAGTAAAGCACATCCAAAACTGCATGGCAGGAAGGGTGGCTGGGGTCCCACCAGCATCCACTTTTTCCTCTCCTTGCTGTTGATGCGAGTGGTGTTTCTTGACAGAGATGGTAGTTCAAATGTGGGCTTTCATCTATGGGACCAACACCATCTGAATATGGCTGGCGGATCCTCAAGGTGGCGGATGGGTTTTCAGTCGAAGAGTCAACAGCGGGCCCATTACCACCAACATATAAATCAGCCCTAATTCTCTAATCTGCAATTTCATTTCTGGAGGTCTCATGTTCAAAATAAATTTGCCACTGAATCCTAATCAATAACTCTTCTGTAAGGATTTTGATTTTTCTAAGTTCACATCATATCTCTGGACCAATTAATCTAATCTGCCATAAACCTGACATGCACGCTTTCTGGTGTCTCTGTGTATAAACCTGAGTTCATTATCTTTGTAAGTATCTAACTGAGCTAGATCTACAGTTCCCAGTATAATTTCATTTAATTGTAACTTCAGTCTGGGTGTGTCTAATGGTCTCTCTCTCTCTCTTTCCCCCCCTTCTCTCTCTGGGGCATGTACTGATCTTCCACTGCAATATGCTCCCCCTGTTGCACATGCAGGGCTCAAATTATTCAGCCACTCATTTGATTCCTGAGCATTAAAACCTCACAAACGTATCAGAGTATTTGACATTGCTTCTTCTCTTGCAGGACTCAAATTGACCTGATCTGGGGTATTTGCAATAGAAATGTCTTCTGAAATGGTAAAGGGCAATTTCCTATTTGAGGTACTACAACCAATGTTTAGGCTCTGTTCTGATCTGGGCTAAAAATATGGTGAGGCTCTCTGAGGAAACCTTGCATCAGCAGTTAATTCTGTTTGACGTGGCATTGTGGTTGGATTTGAAATGCGTGTAGGGGCCTTTGAAGTGAAAGTATTCTTTCTAGCTCTAAATCACTTGGACTAACAAATCCCTGAGCTGTTGTTGATGCAAGACCATTTGAGGCAACTGGGGTTCCAGTACATTCGGAATATTTGAAATGTTCTGAACATTCAGGACATTTAATGCATGCACATTATTTCCTGTCATATCTGGACCATATAAAGGAGCAACTAAACCTACTGTTACTGGAACTGTTAGTGCATCTGCATTAATGAAATTCATCTGATTCTGTGGAACTGTCATTCCTAAACCTTGTCCTGCGAGTTGTACCATCTGATTTGTGTTAAAATTCTGCACTGGTTGATTAGAATTGGAAGTTTGCATTGGCTGATTTGAATTAAAACTGTTCTATTTGATTCAAATTTGAGCTCTGCACTGTCTAACTAGGGTTCGGTTCAACGGGTGCAGTAGGCACATCAAAGGTCACATTCTTCAGTGTTCTACTTGTCACTCCTATCTGGAGGAGGACGCCAAGAGGAGTCAGCGATCGAGGGAGTTAAAAACCCCGTACCTCCTAGTACATGGGGGTCAACTAAAGAGGAGAACGGAGGGATGACGACTCCGGAAGTTGAAGGAACACGAGGCGAGGACGTATTCCTGAATGCCTACAGACCGCAGAGACTGGACGAGGAGCAAGACGGCCGTACGGAGGATTGCTGCTCAGAAGGTGGGAGAGGACGGGCAGAGACCGGCCACGTTCAGGGAAGAACGTGGCCATCTCAGGTACGAACCTCTCCAGAAACGGAGAACAGGGTAGTCAGGTGGTGGTACTACTGAGAGGGAGGCGGGTGGAGGGAAGGAAAAACACGGGCACGGGGCACAGTAGACTAATAGGCACCATCAGGGAAACAGCTTCTAAGAGAGAGGAAGGGACGGATAAGCACGGGCTCGGGGATGGGCACTTTAGAAAGATAAAGAAAACAAAGGCTATCAAGGAAAACAATGGAAAGAGAAAAGAAGAGGAGGAAACGAAAGAGAAACGCGCTTTTATCCACAGAAAAGGAAAGGAAGATAGGGGAGCGAGACAGCAACAAAACCTACTACTGAGAGGGAAAAAATAAAAAGAACAAGAAACCACAAGAGGAAAGAATACCAAGACAAAGCAGTTAGACAGGAGATAGAATAAAGAAAGTCTCAGGGAAAGATTAAAGAGAATGAAGAAAAGAAATAGAATTTAAACGTACCTTCTAAATGCTCTCTTCTCTTCTTCCTCCTTCACATAACCTCCTCTGATGCAATGAGATGACCACCTAAACCAGGGAGAAGAAGAAGAAAGAACCATTCAAGGACTACAACCCTGCGAAGAACTCGTGACAATAATAAATGAAAGAAATAACCCAAACACGACTAACAAAAATAAGGAAATAAAGACTTTTAGAAACCCACTAATACGCTTGCAAGACCTTATTATTACTTAGCCTGCAACATGGTGTAAAGCCACTTTTTGCGGCTTAATGCCACTTTGTGAATATGGCCCCTTCCCAGCATTGTGCGTGGAATGGGCATGCAATGGGTGTTGCAGTGGGTGTGCCACAGCAAAACCCATTGCATTTTGACGCTGCCTCAGATTTATGAAATTTCATAAAACTGAGGCAGCGCCAAAATCTAACGCCACCCT
Source organism: Pleurodeles waltl (assembly GCF_031143425.1). Lineage (NCBI taxonomy): Eukaryota > Metazoa > Chordata > Amphibia > Caudata > Salamandridae > Pleurodeles > Pleurodeles waltl. The sequence goes on along the minus strand of NC_090444.1, from coordinate 1,334,634,996 downwards.
CAGGGTTGGCGTTAGCAGGGCGTAACGAGGAGGAATACTTTTATTCCTCCTCATTTTTTACTTTTCTATGTGTGCTGTATCCGGAGCATGCAGAGAAAGAGCAAAATGCCAGAAATGACTGTTTATGTGTGGGAAGGTGTCCCTTTCTGCATATAAACAATCATTTGAAAGTGACGCTTTGGCACGTTTGTGTGTCCCTCATTCTGAAGCACACACAGAAGTGCCAAAGTGCCATTAGTGATTGTTTATGTGCAGGAAGGGATGCACTCACCATCTGACAAGATAGAGGGCTAGATAAAACAGAAAATGATGGTGTGTGCTGCTGTGCCAAAGTGGGCAGCATCACGCACCGTCATTTTAAAAATGCAGGGATGCACCACATACATAAGAATGCAGTGTACCCCCCTGCACTAGTGGGAAATAAGCTGTTGTGCGCCTATGCAGCCACCCTTGCACCATAGTGCAAGGACTGCTGCGTTGAGGGGGAGATTGTTTATGTGCAGGAAGAAACACTTTCCTGGACAAAAACAAACTTAAAGGGTGATTTGCTCTCACTCTGTGTGCTGCAGAATGCAGCACACATAGAAAAAGCAAAAAATCTAGTAGAAATGTAAGCATTACTCCTAGATTTTGCCATGCTAAACCCACCCCTGAGCTGGTGTTAGATATTGGTGCAGCATCCAGTTAAACAATAGTCCTAAATCTGAGACAGTGTCAAAACACAATGGGTGTTGCAGTGGCACACCCACAGCAACACCCATTGCACACACTTCCACGCAAAGTGCTGTGAGTGAAGAGGTCATATATACAAGGTGGTGTCAAGGCATAAAAAGTGGCTTCATGCCACCTTGTAAATATAGCACAGGACATTGCACCACCTGAGCCTCAACAAAAGTGACACTCAGGTGGCACTTGGGCCACCTACACATGCCCCAAAATACCTAGTGAGCTTGACCCATGTGTGATGCACAATGCTACACATGAGTACAACTACAACCTTGGGTCAGTAACATGTCACTGAGCCTCCAGTGGTGAATAAATGATGTCCCAGCCAACACAGTTCAACAGCCAAAACAATTGAATATTGATTTTACACCATCTCATTGCAGAGGATGATGGCTTACCTTCTGCTGACCTGCCTGTCCTGGTTTTTGGAGATGACATGGATGACCACCTGCCAACCATCAATGAACAGACTCTTCAGGATGTCCTAGGATCCATCGAGACACCACCTCCACTTGCAGGAAGGACCGTGTCGCCACATGAACCACCCAGCTACCAACTCACGCCACCAGCCAGTGGACTCCGAGGACCCAGAGTTCAGCTTTCAGAGGACAGTGGTCGGAGTCCAGTGGGAGCTAGCCAAGCAGGTGTGGGTAGAGATGGAGACCATGGCAGGCAGCCTAGAGGGAGTGAGGACGTGCCTCAGTCCAAATAAGGACAACTCAGCAGCCATCAGAGGCACCCACTCCCCGCTACGTGGACTCCAGCAGTCTCTGGCCGACATAGCTGCTGTCAAGAAGCAGAGGCTACAACAAATGCCCTCCCAAACTGGCAGCAGCATAACAGGCAACAGGATGGGTGCTATGCAGAATACCCTGGAGTCCATACAGCGGGAAGTGGCCTTCCTCAGGGAAAACATGGCTGCCTACCACTGTGATGTTGCTGTGATGTTGAAAAATCAGCAGTTCCTCCTTGCTGCAGTAATGCCTTATGTATTCCCACAAATGGCAGCTGTCGGAACCTTTGACTCCACATCTCTATCCCCTGAAGTGTGTTTGGCCCCTCTCAACCTCTACAACAGCATAGGCCATGGCACAGGAGGCACCACACACACCAGAGGATGAAGATGTTGAAGGAAAAACATTTGCAAGGAAATGCACCTAGTAGCTCCAGCCTGTGCCACATGGACAGTTTCACCTTAGTTCTGGGCATAAGATCATGCCAGCGCTGTGACAGTAGGAAATGTGCCCTCTTCCCCTAACCACTGTTGATTTGTCTGCTATGTACTGTCATTGTCTCTTTCATGCCAATTGCCAATTTCTTAACTCCTCAGTAATGCACACTACTCCTAACCATGTCTCATGACATTTCCGTCAACCCTGGACTCCGATTGTGCTACATATGGCTAACGCTCACTCATGGGGTCTGAGAACTGGACATTTTATAGAGTTCACAAATACAATTGCACCTGTAAACAAAGCACCTTGTACACATGTAGCATTTCTACGTTTACCGTGATCCATCTACTCAGCTAAAAGATTGCGTTGTGTCAATCCATGTCAATGGGTACAGAATATCAGTATATGAGTGCATGACTGTCAGACACAAAGCCACACACTAGGAACCTAACATGAGAAAGGTGAATGATGTTGTTGTCGGCTACAACCAACTTACTGAGTGTTCTACATATATTTTGAACAGCTATCCTTTGAAGTTGACGTACGGAATGTATTGCTCTAAACCAAGTCTATGATAATTTACCCAGATGGGAGTACCAGTACAACTTATTTGTGTGGTACAGGAGAATTTTCACTTATCAGTGATGAGCACCTGTCAGTGTTACAGGATACAGTTCCAAATGTACCTGTTGTCAGATTTGACACACTTGCCAACAATGAAATAGCAGGAACCCACCAATGACAGGTGAAGTACCATATTTACCTGTCCAAGATAAAATATACATACATATTGTGAATGGCTGGAACACTGGATGGCAAATGTATGCACTAGTTGATGGTATGCAGCAGCCATGACAGCTCCTTGGTCATAGGGGATGCACATGGTAATCCTTGTAACTCAAGACGGTAAGCATACCCTAGGCCATTCCTTAAACTTGGCCAGTGCACTCATGAGAACCCCCAGACACTCAATCAACATACAAAATTATTAGTTTAAGAAAAACAGGATGTATTGTAAAACCATATACCTACAACTAACCTAAAAACTACCCTATGCTAAACTAACCTATACTATCTTAACTAACAACTATACCTATCTAACCTATTCTAAACCTATCTTGCACATGTAACACCACACTCTAAACATTGCCCCCCCCACCCCCTTAAGAGACAAGATACAGATACTACAACATAAACTATGACTACACATGTACTAACCTAACCTATGGCCTAAACAAAGATATATTTTTGGGCATTTTTATTTTTTATTTTTGTTTATACACAAATACCCCAACATGACCCTTCCACCAAACCCTCCACCAATACAAAAATGAAGAAAAACCCACCCCCTCACTACACTTAACCTAATTTATGCCAAACCTACACTAACCTAATACTACCCATCTAAAACCCAATCTAAAATTATGTACAACAGTAAAACGGAGGGGAAGGAACTGGGAAGCTGTAGAGCAATATAATTTAATTTCTTCATTTTCTTTAGTTTCTTTTAGATGTACCGCAACATCCTCCTGTTGTCTGCGCTCTCCTCCTCCAATTTGTAAAGTCTGGCTAAAATCTTGGCCATGTCCCGCCTCATTTCTTGTTCAAATTGGCTCACAACTCCCAGGTTTCTAGAGGCAGCGGCCATCTTGGGGTGTGGCAGGCCTATAAAGCCCAGCCACACCCAAGCACATTGCTCACTATTTTGAAGACTTCGATGCAGTCAGACTTCGTGGGGGTTCCTCTGAAGAAGAGCAGATTTCCTGCATGGCAGATTGACAGCAAATCGGAGTATCCATGTTTCCATGGAGAATTCGGATACAAGTAGGTCATACTCGTAGCGGTAAGGTCTTGATGAGCCCAATCTTGAAGGGAGTTGTTACTTCCAAAAGTAAAGCGCCACTTAGCACAACGAGCAAAGCGCTTTCAGTCCTCAGAGTAAAGCGCTCCTGGCACGACGATAAAAGCGCTTCAGGCCAAACTAGTAAAGCGGCCTTGGCGCAACGATCAAAGCGCTTCGGTCCACGTGAGTAAAGCGCCCCTTAGCACAATGAGCAAAGCGCTTCAGGCCACACGTGTAAAGTGCTCTTGGCACGATAATCAAAGCACTTCAGGCCACATGAGTCAAGCACCCTTGACACGAAAATCAAGATCGTTTCAGGCCACACGAGTAAAGCGAACTTGGCACGATGGTCAAAGTGCTTCCTGCCACATGAGTAAAGCGTCCCCTTAGCACAGCGAGCAAAGCGCTTCAGGTCACAAGAGTAAAGAGCCCTTGGCACGACAATCAAAGCATTTCAGGCCACATGATTAAAGCGGTCTTGGCACGAGGATCAAAACGCTTCAGTCCATATGAGTAAAGCACCCCCTTAGCACAACAAGCAAAACCCTTCAAGTCACAAGAGTAAAGCGGTATTGGCAAGAGGATCAAAACGTTTCAGGCCACATGAGTAAAGCGCCCCTGAGCATAACAAGCGTAGTGCTTCAGACAAAGCAAGTAAAAGCGCTCTCTGGCATAATCAACAAAGTGCTTCATGTATGATGATCAAAGCGCTTAATGAACAGCAAACAAGGCGCTTCTGCCCAACGAACAAAGCGCTTCAAGTTCAATGCGTAAAACTTTCAGGCCTTAGTAGTAAATGTGAAAACGTTTTGGAGATAAGCAAATTATAGTTTCATTGTTTTTTGGGAAGCATAATATGTGAGATACATATTTAAGTCTTTGAGAATTTCTAGGCTGCGATCAAAGGTTTATGCTATGAATGCATATTTGTTACATGATTGATATTCAGAGTATGACCATAGTTCAAAGCTCTTGCCATTTCTAGGTTTAGAGGTTGCAGTTTGTTCTTGTTCCATGATTCAAAGAAGGGGCTACACCCAGTTCACAAAGGGTCTCAATCTGATATCACAGAGAGGCCTTTATTCAAGAGTCTATTGGTGAGTTTATACTGTTATGAATGAGTATATGCATATTTGTTCTAACCATTTCTTCCCCCCGCCTGGCTTCATCATAACTCTGTGCTCTGATAGAGTTGGATTCGGTGGGAGGTGGGCCTTTTGTTCAGCAGCGTGCAGATCCTGAGGAAAGGGCACTGTGACACACTGTAATTGTGTGGCTGTGGCTGTTGTGGAGGTCCACTATGTGCAAACGTATGCCATCACCCAATTGCCTTTCCTCTGAGAAATCCCATCCCCTTTGGTGGTATCCTGCTTCCACCTCTATTATGTGCTGGTAGCGTTCCGCCCTCTTATGAAATGCATGCCTCTGGTCTGGTGTCATGTTGGCAGCTGAAATATGAGGAGAATCAAGCATCAGATTCAGCATTGGGTGGAGGTTGAACAGACATTTGATGTACAGTGCAACTGCTGATAACACATACTGTCCACCACACATTCCTCAACAATGACTTACTCCTTATCTATGACTATTTCCTACCAGGCATCTACAGTATCATGTACATGTCACTGGGATGATGGCTATCCATGGTTAACCAACAGGGTCCAGAGCTGAGTAGACAAAATTGTCCATGATCAACATTTGTGTTATCAAACTTGTGAGAATCACGTGCCCCAACAAGTCTTGATTTCCTGTGCCCCTGTGCATAAGGAGGGCTGTGCATGCAATCCACCACCTCAACACCCCAGGTGAAACATCAAGGCTTGCCCACTGATCATGGATGCTAGGTGGGGGCTACATGATAGGGGGTCTGGAAACTTCCTACCAGCTATTCTAAGATTTGGTAAGTCATCATTCATGTGTACTGGTGTAAGTCCTGGCCTGAGCATACGTTACAAGGGGGCACACCATTGCCAATGATGTGCCCACATGTACAACTGATACAATCTCCCCGGAAAGATTGGCCAAAGCCTGACCTGCACATCAAAGTTGTCTGCACATTACAGAACTAAAGCTCCCTACCCTGTGCTTTGTTGTGCTACATGTGTTAAATGGCACACACATGGTGGCTGTATGGTTGCCCTTATGCCCATAGTGAGGTTGGCACTGCACTGGGTGCTGCAACAGTATCCTGAAATATTGTACATTATTTGCACATGCATGACAGACATTATCAACTTACCAGGTATGCACACAGCATTCACATCATATGCATATGTGATGTGGCCTACATCACTCACAAGTATCATGGTGGCAGGACCATGTTGTGAAAACTGCTGAGATCTGGCGTGGGAAAAATCAGACTATTCCCACAACCATCTGGGGGTGAGTTGTCTTCTAATTGTATACACTACTGAATGTTGTCCAGCACAATATGGGTCCTTGCAGTACTACAGCCTCAATGCATATATCTGAAGGGTAGTGAGGCACCTGTGGTGCATGTGTCTTCTACATAAGTCCCCTAGAGCCCTCTGAAGATATAACCCACATCTGTATCGTCTAGCAAGTGTCAGTTATTTGTGGCACACAGTGCTGCCAATAGTGCTGTGACAAAGTGGTTGTCAACAGGCATGTTATGTACTGTATATAAACAGCTGCCCTGACATCTATCATGGTAGACATCAATTAATATGTGGTCAGGCTTTATAATTCCTAACACACACAATTTTATGCCAGCACATGTTGTCCCTTGTGCTACAAGCAAGCCATTTTCATTGCACAACATTCCAACAGACATGATGTCACCATCCATTCTCTAATGATATCATATCATTGGTCAGACAAAACCATATTTCATAGCATTCCACACTTCAGACTGACTCACACCAAACCCTGGCTTGGTACACATGATGCACAAGATGACACTAACTGGCTCTTCGGGGTCTTCAAATCCGGTCACCTCACCAATGGTGTAGGGCAGAGGTCAACCTGCAAAATATGAACAGAAAACATTGCTTAGTGTAATTTGTACATATCAGTTAATGAATGACATTGTTCACTGTCAACGTGTTAGGCTGAGTGAGCAAGTCATCCTAGTGGTAGATCAGAGCAACTGACGAACATCTATGATCAGTCAATCACACATAAGCCCTCATTACAACCCTGGCGGTCGGTGCTAAAGCGGCGGTAAAAAGAAATTGGGATCACGACCACGGTGGAAACCGCCAACATAGACAGCCACTTTAACACTCCGACCGCCAGGGTGGTAGCAACAAACACCGCGGCGGTCATCACTAACAGACAGGCGGAAGACAATGTACCACCCACTGTATTATGAAAGGCCAATCCGCCAGCTTTTCCGGGGCGGTACCAACGACATCAAAAGCACGGCAGAAATAGTACACTGAAGGGGAAGCACTCACCTTTCGACACTCAACGAAGAGCCAGGAAGCCATAGAGCCCGAACTGCAGGCCCTCCCCATGTTGGTGTATCTACTAATACACTAGAAATTAGAAAGAAGGCGGCGGCGACGACAACGGTGAGTACTGCACCTAGCACTTCAGGGGAGGGTGGGAGGTAAAAGAGAGTAACACACACACGCGACACGCAACACCCCCACCCGCCACCCTCACCCACAACACCATACACACTAACACATCCAACAACATTACAGATACACCCCGTTACCCCCTGGAAGAACGCAAGATCAAAAGGAATTGAGTTCAATCAGTGATACTTTGGAACATGCAGATATAGCAAACAAATAAAAAAAAATCAGTGTATACAAATATTTACATTATATACAGAAGGCCGTACACTGTCCCTTGTAAATGTCCGTGGACCAGTAGGCCCAAACATCATGGGCGAAGCCCACACTTGACTCCTGCCTCAAAATGGAGAGAACACTGCAGGTTCATCAGGTCGAAAAAATACAGGCACCTCAGGGGGAAGGGGAGGGGGCACCTCAGCCAGAAGATGGTACTACGCCACTGCTCCTCGAGGGGCAACATGCCCACAGAGATGTCTTGGGAAGTGCAAAGCCACAGACTTTCAAGTCTCTCTAGTGGGTGGTTTGCCCACTGCTTGGTCCTGGGGAGGGCAAAGCCACAGTCTCTCAGGTGGGTGGTTTGCCCACTGCTTGGTCCTGGGGAGTGAAAAGCCACAGTCTCTCAAGTGGGTGGTTTGCCCACTGCTTGGTCCTGGGGAGTGCAAAGCCAGTCTTTCAAGTCTCTCAAGTGGGTGGTTTGCCCACTGCTTGGTCCTGGGGAGTGTAAGGCTACAGTCTCTCAAGTGGATGGCTTCTCCACTGGTTCTGGAGGGGGCTTTGTGCCCAGTCTGCTTCATCCTGCCAAGGATTGGGTGAGTGGATGAATCTCTCCACTGGTTCTGGAGGGGGCTTTGTGCCCAGTATGCTTCATCCTGCCAAGGATTGGGTGAGTGGATGCATCTCTCCACTGGTTCTGGAGGGGGCTTTGTGCCCAGTCTGCTTCATCCTGCCAAGGATTGGGTGAGTGGATGAATCTCTCCACTGGTTCTGGAGGGGGCTTTGTGCCCAGTATGCTTCATCCTGCCAAGGATTGGGTGAGTGGATGCATCTCTCCACTGGTTCTGGAGGGGGCTTTGTGCCCAGTCTGCTTCATCCTGCCAAGGATTAGGTGAGTGGATGCATCTCTCCACTGGTTCTGGAGGGGGCTTTGTGCCCAGTGATGCTGTACCTGGGGTGTGGCAGTTCCCTTTCCCTCACCTGGGTGTCTAAGGCACGAGATGTGCAGGGAACAGGTAGCATGATGCTCCATGGAGGCAGAGCCACACTCCATCCTGCGGCAACTTAGGCTGCAAACAGCTGGTAGTGCCAATGCTGGTGCCTCATGTGGTGTGTACAGGGTCCAGGACGTCTCCTGCAGCCTTGGACGGCTGCCACTGGGGATGCTGCTGATGTCCGATGTAGTGGCACCGGCTGGGCACATGGTGGTGCAAATGGCGGTGCAGGTGGCGGTGTCTGCGGCGGAAATGCTGCTGGTGCTGCCCGTGGTGCAGGTGTCTGTAGTAGTGCAGGGAGACACCAGGCCGTCTCCAGCAGCCTCAGACAGCTGACCACTGGGGAGGATGCTGGTGACTGTCATTGTGGCAGCGGCAGTGCAGGGGTGGTGCAGATGGTGGGGCAGGTGACGGTGCAGGTGGAAGTGCAGGTGGCGGTTGTTGCGGCAGTGCTTACCGTGGTACAGGTTGCTGGGCTGTCAGGAGAAATGGTGGTCACCAGTCCCTCACCAGGAGGCTCCGTGCCCTGAGGTGACTTGCCCTTGCTTTTGTGTCCCTTCCCCATCTTGGTAGTCACTGCTGGGACCTTGACACTGTCCTCTTTGGTTTTGGATGAGGCCTTGGTGGGTGGGTGGTGCATCTTTTCCCTGCTGCATGCCGGCCCCTTCTTAACCTTGGCAGGTGGTGGAATCGGGTGGTCCTTAGCATCGGTAAGTGGCACACTGGCAGCCCTGACGGGTGCCCCCTTCGATCCTCTCGGACTTGCAGGGACCACAGCGGACGCCGATTTTGTGGCTGAGGTGCTGGCCTGGGATCTAGACATCCTGGCCCTAGGGGAAGAACGGGGGTAGGTGTAGGGAAGAGGTCAATGTTAGCCACAAAAAGTTTTTTGGACACACTGGGACGGGAAGATGGAGGGGTGTGGGAGTGGAGGAAGGGGTAGTGGTTGTAGGAGGTGTACGTCTGCTGAGTTTGGGTGAAGGTGCATGGGCTGGAGGCTGTTATGAGGTGGATGGCTGTTGAGTGGGTGTGTGTCTGCGTTTGTGCACTTTGGGAGGAGGGTTCACTGACACACTGGGAGAAGACACAGGGGACGTGTGAATGGTTGTGGGGGTGGTGACTGTTTGTGAGGGGTGTGTTATGATGGGCGTGCTGGTGATGGAGGCAGTGGCTGGTGATGTAGTGCATGCAGGTGTGAGTGGAGACGCTACTGGGAGATAGGTGGATGAAGAGGAGGAGGGGGGCACAGTGGAGGGAGTGGATGTTGGTATGTGTGCATGGGTATAGTACTTGTGTGAGTGCCTGTGTGATGATGTGTGGTGCTTATTTTTCCTGAGCCACTTTTGTGTGTTGATGTGTGTGCATGCTGGTCTGAGGGTGTGCTTGGGATAGGCTGAGGTAGAGGGGATTGGGTCTGGGTAGTGGAAGTTGGAGGGGGGAGGCTGGACACAGGGACAATGGCTGCCATCTGTGCTGAGGCCAGAGCCTGAAATGCTCTCTCTTGGGCCACCATGCCAGAATGAATGTCCTCCAGGTATGCATTTGTTTGTTGCAAATGCCTCTCGACACCCTGGATGGCATTCAGAATGGTTGACTGCCCACCAGTGAGGGATCTCAGTAGGTCAATAGCCTCCTCACTGAGGGCAGCAGGGCTGACTGGGGCAGGGCCTGAGGTGCCTGGGGCGAAGGAGCTGCCCACCCTCCTAGGTGAGCGGGCACAGGAAACACGCTGAGGGGCTGCTGGGAGGGCGGTGCTGGTAGGGGTGTGGTGGCTGTACCTGTTGTTGGGGTGGGCACAGAGGTGTCTGCCACCACCAGGGAGCTTCCAGACGAGGAGTCGCTGTCACTGGTATCCCCTCCTGTCCCTGTTGTGGAGCTACCCTCGGCCTGCGTCCCACTGGTGCCTTCACCTTCAGTGGATTCACCCTCCTGGGCCATGTGGGATGCAGCTCCCTCCATCACCGGTGCCTCTGCTCCTCCTCCAGATGATGCTAATGCACACAAGGACAGGGTGACAAAAAAAGAAGAGGGGAGATGGACAGAGGATACACATGGTCAATGCCAGCAACACCACTACCGTTGGCGTACACAACACACACTGAGCTGCCCTATGCACTAGGCCATGCCCAACCACTCACCAGCCCATGGGGTACAATGCCTAACGCCACCACCTGCACACCTTACACCCACATGACCCTGCCCAGTAATAGTTGGCCACTTGTACCATTGGGATAGGGGTGCTTCAGAGCCTGCAAACAAGGGACCTACCCTGGCATGATCGCCCTGGCCTAGGGTCACTCACAGCCCACATCCTCCACCCAGCTAGTTCCTAAAGTGCGCAAAGTCAGCTTTCTGAAACTGTACTCACCCCCTTGTGGCTGCTGTGATGCCCTCCAGCGCCCATCCAACTCCGGATAGGCCACTGCCAGGATGCGGAAGATCAGGGGGTCATGGTGCGACGGGCACCCCTTCCAGCTGGGCCTCCGCCGTCTTCTTGGTCCAGCGGCACAGGTCCTCCCATCTCTTGCGACAGTGGGTGCTCCGCCTGTGATAGACCCCCAGGGTCCACACCTCCTTGGTGATGGCAGGCCAAATACCCTTCTTCTGGTGGGCACTGACCTAGAGGGAAAAGACAGTGGAAAATGCAATTACGCACCCATCCGGACCATAATACTCATTGCCCACCAGTTCCCATCCATGCCCTGACACACATACACTGACCACCTCTCATGCAGCATTCAGGCCAGGACGCCTTAGCACCCCCCACATGTGGCTTAAATCCACACCACTCTAAACAGGCATTGCCCACGCATTATGCTCACAGTGTACTCACCTGTTTGTCTGGAGGACCGTAGAGTAACGTGAACTGGGGGAGGACCCCATCCACCAGTTTCTCCAACTCCTCCGCTGTGAAGGCAGGGGTCCTTTCCCCAGACACTTTAGCCATTGTCGCTTCCAGACTCATGTCACAGCAGCACTTGCAGTGTAGGTCCTCTCCTGTTGATGGTCAGGTAGCAAGTGAGTGAATAGGTAGAAAATGGTGGTGACGTCCGTGGCGGTACGTACTGTCACCGCCGGCGTACATCGCCATTGGCTCCTGGAACCCATAGAGCCCAATGATAACCAATGGGGAGTTGCGCGGCGGTCTTTGACCGCCTACCGCGACGCTGCACAATTTCAGTGCAGTTACCTCATTTCACCTTGTCCCTCCTCACAGGTCAGGCAGATGCCATTTCAGGGGGGCACATGGCATGGCACCTAACTGCGTCACAGAACATATTGGCAAATATACTGACTCTCGATTTCACACACTGCTTCTGTGACATTAATTCAAACACAGTTGTACTATCTATGTGGTAAATGACCTTCTGCTCACCGTTCTCCTCCATAGGCTACAACTGCTGCAGCAGTATATGAGATGGCAGCATCCTCTGGTGTACAGACCCCTAGTGGACCTGTCGACAATGGAGGATAGACACATTATAATCATATACAGACTTCATCGTGCCACAAGCCAAGAACTGTGTGCCCAATTGGAGCCAGACCTGATGTCAGCTATCCGCCAGCCCACAGGAATCCCCCTCTAGTGCAGGTCCTGTCAGTGCTCCATTTCCTGGCAAGTGCTTCCTTTCAAACTAAAGTGGCCATGGCATCAGGGATGTCTCAGCCAATGTTCTCCAACGTGTTGACCAGAGTGTTGTCTGCCCTGCAGAAACACATGCGCAGCTATGTCGTGTTCCCCTAGGTGGATGATTTGGCCACATTAAAAGCTGACTTCTATGCCCGGGGACATATCCCCAACATCATAGGTGCCATTGATGGTACACATGTGGCATTTGTCCCCCCGCGGAAATAAACAGGTCTACAGGAATAGAAAAAGCTATCATTCGATAAATGTGCAAATGGTGTGTTTGGCGGACCAGTACATCTCCCATGTGAATGCCAAATATCCTGGCTCTGTGCATGACGCCTATATCTTGAGAAATAGTAGCATCCCTTATGTGATGGGCCAACTCCAGACGCACCGGATGTGGCTAATAGGTGAGCCTAATGTCCCCACACAGTATATGTAGATGTCTGGGTATGGGGTTGTCCCTAAGGGTTAGTGTGAGTCTCACAATTGTCCCTCGATATTTACAGGTGATTCTGGTTACCGCAACCTATCATGGCCACTGACCCCAGTGAGGAATCCCAGGACAAGGGCAGAGGAACGTTACAATGAGGCACATGGGTGAACAGGGAGGATTATTGAGAGGACCTTCGGCCTCCTGAAGTCCAGGTACCGGTGCCTCCATCTGACAGATGGATCCCTGTACTACTCACCCAAGAAGGTGTGCCAGATCATCGTGGCATGCTGTGTGTTGCACAACCTGGCATTGAGACGCCAGGTGCCTTTCCTGCTGGAGGAAGAGCCTGGTGATGGTCTTGTGGCAGCGGTGGAGCCTATGGACAGTGAGGAAGAGGAGGCAGGTGAAGAAGATGTGGACAACAGAACAAACATTATACAATAGTAGTTCCAGTGACACAAAGGTAAGAGACTGTAACTCCTCTTCACATTTCAGTATACTTTAGGACATTGTACATGGCAGCCTCTTACCCTCTGTGTATGGCCACTGACTGTTCCCTTTGTTTTTCATTTTTTTCAGATCTGTGTACCCCATTCTGGCTTCTGCTATGTGTACTGCTGCCCACCAACTGTCATACATTGGAATAATTCAATGAACATAGACGTTGCAATGCTTTGGGAACGTAGTAAGAATACATCTTTCAAATCATTACACTGACTCCAGTATGGTTTATATTTCAATGGTGTTTATTTTTTGTGGTAAATAGTATGGGGGCACATGCAAGGGGCCGGGGTGATGGTGTAGGAAGGTCCATGGTAGAGTCCAGTCTCTTGGTATCACAGGTGCATTGTCCAATGGGGCATAGCAAGGGGAGTAATGGCAGTTCAAGGTGGACAGGGTGACAGAGTGGGACAGAAGGGTGACAATCAGGAGAATCCTATTTCCTGGCATGGTCTTGGCAATGTTCTTTGTCTTCTGCCTGGATCGCAGGGACCGTTTGCGGGGTGGTTCTCCTTCTGCAGGGGGTGGGGTGCTGGCGGCCTGTTGGTCCTGTGGCGGGGCCTCCTGTCCACTAGCGCCGGCGGAGGTGGAAGGCGGTTCATCGGTTTGGCTAGTGTCAGGGGCCCTTTGTTGTGCCACTCCCTCCCTCATGGTCTTGCCCCTGTCAGCCAGCACCCCTGCTATGGTGACCACGATGGTGTAGATTTTTGTGAGGTCCTCCCTGATCCCCAGGTACTGTCCCTCCTGCGGACGCTGGGTCTCCTGTAACTTGGCCAGTACCGTGCCCATGGTCTCCTGGGAATGGTGGTATGCTCCCATGATGTTTGAGAGTGGCTCGTGGGGGGTTGGTTCCCTTGGCCTGTCCTCCCCCTGTCGCACAGCAGTCCTCCCAGCTTTCCTGTTGTCCTGTGCCTCTGTCTCCTGAACCGTGCGCCCGCGGCCACTGACCCCAAGTCCCTGATCGTCCTGGGTTTGTGGGATTGTCTGGGGTCCTTGTAGTGGTGGACACACTGCTGATTGACGTGTCCTGGGGACAGTGGCATGGGCCTGCTGGGTTGGTGCTGTGGTGGTGTTTCCTGAGGGGGGAGGCTCTGTGGTGGGTTGGGACTGTGGCAGGGGAACCGACTGTCCAGAGGTCCCTGATGGGCCAGGTTGGTCATCGTGATCCAGGCGTGCAGAGCTGCTGTCATCACTGTGAGTCTCTTCTGTGGGGGGACTGGATGTAGCTGGCACCTCCTCTCTGGTGACGTTGGGTAGGGGTCCTGTTGGGATGCAAATGCATTGTTATTGTATCTGTGTGTGCCATCTTGTGCAATGGGTGTGTTTCCCTTATATAATTGTGGTTTCCCTGTCGCATTTGCCTTGTGTGACTGCTGATTGTGTGGGCTGGGTGAGTCTCTCTACTGGGCATGCTGTGGTGATGTGTGTCCATGCATTGTGGTTGCATGCAGGGCTTGGGATTGGGATGTGTGGGTTGTAATGGTGGGGTAGATGTGACGTGATGGAGTGATTTTAGTGAGGGTACGGGTCGGGGTATGTGATGGCATGCAGGTGGGGGGGGTAAAGTAGTAAAAAATTTCACTTACCAGAGTCCAGTCCTCCTGCTACTCCTTCGAGGCCCTCAGGATACATGATTGCCAAGACGTGCTCCTCCCATGTTGTTAGTTGTGGGGGAGTAGGAGAGGGTCCACCGCCAGTCCTCTGTACAGCAATCTGGTGTCTTGAAACCACTGAACGCACCTTTCCCCGTAGGTCATTCCACCTCTTCCTGATGTCATCCCTGGTTCTTGGATGCTGTCCCACGGCGTTGACCCTGTCGACGATTCTCCGCCATAGCTCCATCTTCCTTGCAATGGACCTCTGCTGCACCTGTAATCTGAATAGCCATGGCTCTACTCGGATGATTTCCTCCACCATCACCCTTAGCTCCTCCTCAGAAAACCGTGGGTGTCTTTGAGGTGCCATGGATGTGCTGTGAGTGCTATGTATGAGGTGATGTGCAGGGTGATGTGTTGGGATGTATACTGTGATGTGCGTGGATGGTGTATGAGTGATGGTGTTCTGTGCCTCTGATTGGGTGTGTGCTCTTTGCTTGTCTCTCTGTGCTTGGTCTTTTTTTTTTGGTTGTAAAGGGTTGTGGGTAGTGTGGGTGTGTGTTTTATAGTGGTGTGAGGGTGTGGATGTGGTATGTGTATGTGTGTAAGGTGTGTGTATTTTGAATTGTACGTTGTGGTCGTGTTTTGTAAATGTGTATGTATTTTGAGCGCGGCGGTGTGTACCGCCAATGGTTTACCGCGGTTGAAAGACTGCCATGTTGATTTGTGGGTCGTGATACTGAGGGCGTATTCTTGTTGGCGTGACAGTGTGGGTTTTGCTATCGCCAGTTTATCACTGACCTTTGGTGTGGCGGACTTGTGTGGGTGTCTGTATTGTGGCGGTATTCTCTGTGTGGGACATAATACCCGTGGCGGATTACCGCTGCGGGCATGGTATCTCGGCGGCCGTCGACACGGCGGTAAGCGTGATTTACCGCCAGGGTTGTAATGAGGGCCATAGTATCATATAATGTAGACCCAAGCACCTACAAACCATCACTGCCCCTGACACTCCTGTGGTGTTTTTCACTGCACCATTTATACATGACATTTTTCTGCTGGTGTTTGTTGGCTGTACACCTCCATGACCATATGTGACTGCATGAAAATGTATACTGCATCTGAGCGGCATGCGATGGTTGTTGCAGTGGCTTTCCCATTGTGACACCCATAGCATTTGCGCCTGCCCTAGATGCTGTAGACATTTACCTCATTGTCACGGCAAACAACTGCCCAGGGGTTGTGTAAGTATTCCAAAGTGTTGAGGAATGTCATGATACGTCCTTTTGTGAGGTGAGTAATATGTGTGTGCCATCATGAGGCACACACACGATCAATAATGCTATGGGAGTTTACTCATGTGGAAATAGTTGTACCTACCTGCACATTGACTGATTGAAATTATGGATGCATTGCCAATAGTGTGTGGCCAGTCATTGTTGGCATGGTATACCATTAATTGACCAGGGAGGGACAAGAACATGGGCATAGACATATGCCTCAACACAGACACACTTGCTCTATGGTCCAAGGATGCATTTGTTGGTGCAGGTTCCTGAGTAATCTGCAAGTGATGGACCAGATGCAGGGCAGCTACATACTGTCAGTGAGATGTGGTAGGCCTGTGGAACTAACTTAGCATGTGTGTGTTTTAATAGACATAGTTTAGAGTGTATGTGATACATAATGTACATGAAGAGGAAAGTGCTAGTAGTCTGGACCCAGTGTATGGTCAAGCTCCCTTACATGGCATTTGCCAGTGACAAAAAGGGGCCCATTGAACAACACTGGTGCAGCACCAAGTGCATCACTACAGTCCTTGTGGCCCTCAGTGCACTCCTTACCCTTGCAATGTGTGTGCCTAATGGGAATTGAGGCACAGCATGAGTGCATGAACTATGGAATTTAGGTATTTCTCATTTTTCCCAGTGGCTTATTCATTTGCCACCCAAACCGGTTTTGGGACCCCCTACCATACATGATGCATGGCCCAGGCCTCATGTTGTGCTGCTCAATACCAAGTTGCCCTATGCATGTATCACAACACTTTGTAAAGGTTGTGCAGGAAAAATGGTACATCTGCCCTGCCTCTGCTTCATTATTATACATTTGAAAGGCAGGCCTAAGGTGGCGCTGGCCCTCTTCATACTGGTAGCATACGACATGTTCAGATCCATAACCATGGCATGCAGCACTCAACCGTATCTGCAACTGTCATGCACATGCAAAAAATGGACTTTGCCTTAAAATGGGATACTTAGCAACTGCTCCACGAATCTCGATGCCCAGATGATCCAGCAGATCTTGCTCCCTTGTTATAAGGTCTGCCTAGCGATGCTTCATTTTGTGGTCGTTCCTTCCTGTTGCAAACACTCTTGTCAGGTGGTGGAGCACCTAGCCCCACCGCAACTTCCTGGCCTCTGTGGCTAGCCTTGAATGACACGGCCACCCAGTACCAGCATCATTGGGAGGTAGTGCTGTACCAGCCATATGAACTCCCCTGGCTCATCGACCAACATCCTTTCCATCCTCCCTTTCCCTGACATACTGGACTGCAAATGCAGTTCACCCTTAAAAAAAGAAAATAATTCCCTGCAACTACCCCAACTACCCCAACAACTATACTACCCCAGGCAAACATTCCACAATACAGAGACAGAAACAGAACACTTACAAAACAAAAGACAGGTTTAAAGACAACTAAAACACGACAGCTAGAGGACACAGCACAATTAACACTCCAAACACTCTAAAACTCCAACAGTGCCAGGTCATAATCCCATGGATATACAGTGCAGGCTCTGCATCTGACATTGTTTACAATCCCTGGACAATTACTGAAGGTCCATAGTTACCAATGATGCCCTCCCCTTGTCACACATGCACCATGCAGACAAAGCAGAAATCACCCTAAGATGTGCCAGTGTTCAGTTCCGACATTACTTAAACTCCATTTGTTTACAGCCCCTACCTTATGTGTGCCTCCCTTGCATACATCCTGGTAGGCATGGTGTTGTTGTGGGGAATGGGCTAGGAATTATCACCTTGGCCACTTGACGGCACAATATATGTAGTGGTGCATGGATCTAGGCCTTCAGGAGTCACATGCCTGTAAATTGCATTTCACTGATACATGAGATGGAGGCAGTAGACTCTCCTATATTACAAACAATGTTGCTACCATGCTTGTAACTTTTGTGTTTCTTACCTGCTCCCTGAGGTTTGAGTCACATACCAATGGTATATATAGTGGAGAATGAGTAGGCCAAGGAGAATCAGGTGCAAAGTATTTTATCTGTGCTACTTACAATGTGATGTTGTTAGTTTAGTCACTATGTATAGAAGTTCTTTCAATGTGGTCTCCTGTGAACTCCTGTAGCAGTGTTCTGTTGTTCCCCCTCCAAATTATCTGCTCCATCATCATCCTCCTCCTTGCTGGGGACCTCAACCTGTTCATCCCAGGGGACATTTGTTCTGACACAGATGTTGTGGAGAATGCCACATGCCAGTATGATTTTGCATACAAGTGGTGGGGCATACAAGAGGCTTCCTCCTGTCAGGGCCAGGCACCTGAACCTTGATTTCAGAAACCCAAATGTCCTCTCTACCAAATTGCATGTTCTTCTGTGCTCTTCGTTGTAGGCTGCTCTTCCACTGATGTGGGATTGGCAAATGGAGTCATTACCCATAGCTGTATGCTGTAACATTGACCAGCTGCAAAGGAATGAGAGAAGATGTGTTGTTAAAGCTTGTAGTGGTTTGAAATATACCAAGGCAGTTGTTAGTTGTCAGGGGAGTGGTGACTCAGAATTGCTTGTGGTATAGGGTATGTTACTGTTCTTGAGAAATGGTTTCATTGGACTGTGTTGATGGACATGACAATCTTGGGTGGTGGCTGAAGGACCTGGGAATTTTCATATTGAATCCAAAATGATGATTATACTTTAACAAAAATGTGTTGTGTAGTCCATATTTGAAGCAGCGTCCTATTGATGGATGGAACCTACCACCTCCTTGCACCACAATGATGTCAGATGCAGAGACACCACAGTAGCCCTACAAAGCCAAACTGTGCCTTCCATTTTACCATGTGGCACTACACATGCAATGCGACACATAGTGACCCTTTGTGGCGGATGATGGTTGTGCCAGCCATCAAGTGTATGAGGGTATGTATCACACATTTGTAGGATGATCTAATTTGGTGCAGTAGAATCTCCAATCTTCCAATACATGATTTATCACAGACACTTTCAACACATGCGCAGTACAGGCTTTGGGAGGGGGCACAGCTATTTTTCACTTGGGTCCCTTAGTACGGTGCATGTAAGGTTAGCTATGTCCTCTACCAAGTCCTACTTGCATCCATGATTTTTACAGTTTTTCAAAAACTCTGCACTATGGTGGCCCATTTCTAGTATACGAAACAGACATGGTGGTGTTAGGGGGTGCTAGGGGCGCATGTGAGGTGGCACTGGAGTAGGTGCTGCCCCCTTGATTCCGCCCCATGGTCTTCCATGGCAGGTTAATTTGTATGGGTGTGACACAATGCAGCAGACAGGTATATGTGCACACTACAGGTCTGTCAGGTATGTGTAGATGATATGTAGTTGGTAATGGCATCACGTGGGTGGCATTTGATATAGGTCCTGCCAGAGGCTTGTACACCATGATTTACGTAGGACTGTGCCTATGTGTGACTTTCTTTGAATGGGCATGGCCTATGCCATTGACATGACTGAGTTATCCTTTGGTTGGTGTAATGTGTGTGTGATCTGTATTTAGTTGTCAACCAGTGGACACTTGCAGTGGTTTGTGAGCAGCTTATGTATGCAAAAGGGACATAGCTCCACCTGTCACCACTTGGTGTGCCAATCAGGGTGTGGTTGCGTTGTGTACATGTGGGTGTATGTGCAATGATTGTGGTGTAGTGTGGCATGTTCCATATGTGTTGTTGCCTGTACATCTATGTTCCCCTGCCCATGTGTATTTAGTGTGGTGTTCGTCTTGTTTGTTCTACATGGTTGGTGTGTTGTGTGTGTAATAATTGGTATGGTGGCTTACCTACGAGTAGACCATTGCCATACTGCCCATCCTGGAACCGCTAGTTGATAGTGCTTTGGCGGAATATGTAGGCATTACGGACACTGCTGGGATATTTTGATAAGATGTTGGTGAAGAGTCCACGGTGGTCCACAATGGCCTGCACAATGATTAAATGGGTATGCTTGTGGTTCCTATACAGGTGTTCCGTTGCTGCAGGTAGCACCAATTGCACATGGGTGCAGTCCATTGCACCCAGCACATGCAGGAACCCAGCAATTTGGTAGAAACCTTGCTTGGTCTCCTGCTGCAGATGCTGTGTGTTTGGAAAGCAGATGTCGTGGGGTGTGAGGCGTATGATAGTGTCCAGGACTATAGGTAGGAGGACCAAGAAGGATGGCTGGGACATACCAGCCAATTGTGAGCCTGTTATCTGAAGAGATCCAGACGGCGGCATATGGAGGGCAGTGAGGAGTTTTGTCATAGGTGCAATAGTAGTGGGAGTTTGCACCCTTGCTGTGATGTGTGGCACAATGTGGTGAAGAAGGCGTAAAATGGACATCCAGTTCAGTCTGTACATCCTGATCAAGTCTTGTTGCCGGACCAAGGATGGTTGTGCGCTGTCTGAAGATCCTCTCCCGCCTTCTGTGCTGCCTTTGTGGCTGCTGTGGTCACGTTTGGGATTGCTGCGGTGTGGTGGAGGGACCTGCTGTCTTCGATGAGGTCAATAGAGTGTGCCAAGCTGGAGCAGTACCACTTCCATGTTCTCCTGGAGGTTTCAAATGCTCCTTCTGTGTGTTTTCCTTGAGTGGTGGTGTGTAGGCTTCTTTTTGGCGTTACATTTTGACGTTAATTGAATTTAGCACCTTTTTTGCAGTCAGCTTCCTTGGTTTGTGTCATTTTTACATCTGAAGGTAAAGATGGCGCTATTGGGCTAGCGTCATTTTTAGGGCGGGAACACCTACCTTGCATTTCATTGTCGCAATGAGATGCAAGGTGGATTGGTGCTCCCTGAAAATGGCGCTAAATCCAATATTTTGATGCCAGACAGGTCTAGCGTCAAAATATAAATATGGAGTTAGGTATGCACCGCTATAGAGTACAAAGAATTTACGCTAAAGCGGCACAAGCATTTAAAAAATATGGGCCTTGATTCTTAATCAAATTCAATAATTCTTAATTTACTTTTCATTCGCGATCAGAAAGTAACTATGTTCCCACACTCATCTCTTTGATGTTACCCACCAATAGCAGCATAACACATAGTCCATCAAGACCAGTGCGGCTTCACACCAACCGACCTATACCAGCGCAGCACAGTGTGATGCCAGTATGACTTCTAGCAGCAGCTCACCCTCCTTTACAATTTCTCTCAAACTCACATTTCATGCAAACCTAATGCAAAATATTGCAAGCAAAAAACGCCATCAACACCTGTCTGCTCACTATAGGGTAGGGTAAATAAACACTTCCAAAGAAGTACAGAGATACGCTTTCAAACTACACTTTTACAATTACACAACAAATGAGACTCGACCAGAAGCTCTCACTTCGATTGATACAGTTCCTCCATGTGCACTCAGGATTCACTGATACCAACCACCCACACTCACACAAAGAATACTATTGGTACAGTCATCAACAACGCACAATAAGCACCTGACTGCAGACAAAAAACTACCCAAGTGTCTTCTACACTTGTGTGTTATTCTGCAATCTTAGGCCATGACAGACCCGTTAATCAACACAAATTCTTAGCAGAAAGTGCCACTTTGATGCAAAAATGTTGAAACCTCTGCAAAACACTTCACAACATCACATCTCATCACAATCTTTAGTAAAAACAACGCAAGTGCAAACCCTATTAATACTCACACATCCACTGCAAAGGAATGACAATGAAACTCCTTTACTCTTCCAAATGAACCATAGGATCAGAATTTGGTTGGGACTGGACAATCTCATAATCAGACAAGTATCCCTAATTCCATATCACTATCTTGCTATCACTATATCTAATTGTTCTCCCCCCTTCGTGGGAGAAACCACTCCTCTGCTACCAGATTTGCTGGAGAATCTCAGGTGTGCTCTAAATCAGGTCAATGGATCTTTTTACCCTAGCAAAGGGGTGGAGATAAAGTCAAGAGCACAATCAATCAACATTTAAATTAAAAGTATGACTGATTTGGCCACACAAGGAAACCCAAGTTGTGAATAAAGTTTTATTACAAACTCAGATTAATAAAGACAATTCTCAAGACAAAGCTGTAAAGATACAGAATTAGCAGCGGATGTCCAACTCTTGGGAACAACTGAAGCTTAACTTACATCCAACAGACTAAGAATTTTATCAATGAGATACAAAACATAAGCACCAGAACCTGATCGTCTGAGAATAAATGTCGATCAGTTCTTCTAAGCATTTGCATAAATCTCAACCATCCAATTAGTTTTCCAAACAAGTGGGGATCCTTTTAAGGAACAAAGTCCAATTTCTCCTAGTGCTGGGCTACAAGATATAGAGACAAAAAGTAAAAAGGAAATAAAGGACAAAAAGAATTTGGAAAAACGACATCTAGGGCAGGACAAAGCTATCTAAAGTTGGCAAAAAGTAAGCAAAAAGGGAAGGTGTCAGCATGTCTGAAGTTCGGTCAAGAGTCTTCTCATGGGTCAAAAGAAAAATCTAAGGGCCAACCACCACCATGTGTGCACCGTATTTAAAATACGGCGCACCATGGTGCAGGGTAGGGTGTATCAGTGTCATTTTTTACTACGCTATTGATGTACTCTGCAGGAGTAGTGCCAATATTTTGGCGCTACTCATGCAGAGTACATAAGGGCCCATTCTAAAGAATGGAAGCCCTCTTTTAATGCCTGCTCTTGAGCAGGCGTTGAAAGTGCCATAATTAATGGCGCAAGGAAATCTCATAAATTTCCTTGCACCATTTTACCGGCTCCCCTAACAGGGGACTGCCCCTTTGCATACATTATGGCTGGCAGAGGTATAAGAAGCACAAAGGGTTACAGAGTGGCACAATGCATGCATTGTGCCACTCTGTAAATACGGCGCAGGATTTTGGACTTGTTGGGGGCACATTAACATCAAAATAAATTAAGTTAATGTGGAGCTAGGTGGTGCTAGGGGTCTATAAATATGCCCCTAAGTTTTCTCATCTCAGCATTAAAGGTGCAGGGCAATGGCAAAGAGGTCTGTACCTCTGAAAGTCCAAGTGAAATTTGCTCAATGGCCAAATGGGAGCTGCCACTTATCCAACTGGGAACGGTAAATTAAAGTTCAAAGTCAAGGATGATTTGTCCATCCATCAGACCACATGAATCGGAAGTTTTAACTGTCCAATCAAAGTCCATCATATGACAGTCATTTGAAACATAAGGAAAGATTCCCACTACCAACATGAGAAAGGCATACATCTCCCTCTCCTGTACAATTTGAAACAATTATATATTGTCCATTCCCACAGTTCCTTGATGTACCGGATTCAAGGTTACTTTCTCAGGCTCTCTATGGATAAAACAAGCTAATATCCTGTGGGAACAAAGTCTGAAAGAAATGACACTTTAGCAAAAGAGAAAAAAATCTATTTCTCAGATTTCTGCAAAGTCAGAAGCCTAGCAAATCAATATGGCTGAACTAAAGCAAATGGAATTAACATGACACATGTATTCACTTTAAACAAAACCACATATAACAATATAATTGCAATAGCATCATTCATGAAACTTGTAAATGCTCATGTTACAGTAAATGCAAAAGCAAACTAACTTGTTAATTCATTTCAATAACTACATAAGAGAACTACATTTTCTACACTAATATGTAACATTTGAAACATTTTTGTTATCGTTTTAGTGAAACCTATTCAGTAAGATCATGGGAAACACATGATGTTTTGTGGCTATACCACATCACATTAGATACCAATTCTACAGTGAATGCACTTTAAAATAAGCTTCCAGGACACCACTTTATAGTTAACTTGTTAGAATGTTAAACAACAAATGCAAACTTTGTCATGTATAGATGATTACTGTGACATCAAACGTAGTGATAGCATTTCAGCTACATCAAAAATATAAACACTAGTCTGTGTTATTTTCCTACTGATTATGCTTTTAATTCGCAAAATTCTAGGGTGAAGCAGCATTCACTCACAGCACTGAACCACTCGTTGGTCCAATTTCATGTTCTCAATGGCCAAGGAAAGGAGTGCTCAGCCGAGTACTCAACGGACTTCTGTGCAACCAGAGTTGGTATCTGCATGATAGTTAGCTTTGCAGAGGTAACGGCACATCATCTGAGTCTACCAATTGCTATAAAAGCTCTTCACCTGTCAAAAAGTGGCCAGACAAAAGTCTGCCCGCTAATAGAAGAAAGGAGCCTGCCAACCCTTCAGGAGGAAAGGCTGTCATGGAGGAGCAAGATGCAGCATGACCCCAGTGTGGTGGTTCTGCCATGAGAGGAAGACTGTGAAGACCAATTTGTGTCCACAGTGTTGGAGGGCATTAGACTCATCACTGCACTTCCTGGAGGAAAGCATGACACTGTGGCATGACCCTTGCAGCTGTGCCAAGATCAAAGACACAGCTTGACCTCAGCCTCTTTTTCAGAATCAAACTATGAAGGGTATGAACTGCTGTTGTGGTGTGACCAAAGCCACTGTGCCAGAATCACATGCCAGAATCACATGTGCGGTGTGACAAGAAACCACAGTGCAATGAAGAGGTCACGGCGTTACCTACGCCATATTTACCAGGGAGTGAGGTCCGTGCTGAGGATTGCCATCCAACTGAGATAGCCTTTGCATGGCTTCACAATCCTGAAACCAGCCTCTCCGTGGCTGCACCACTCGAGACTTGAGAGGCCCAAGCTGGTCCGCACTGAGCACCGGCTTACTCAGCCCATGTGTGATGAAGGGTTTTCTCAAGCAGCTGTTGCCAGCTACGGGGAGCCATCCCATTCAACAGAAAGCATCAGAGACCGCTGCCTTGTCAGTGATGCAACTGGCTAAAGAGGACTTGACAAGAACTGCCAGTTCATGCTCTCTCTTAGAAGAGGGAGAGTGAAGAAGTGGAGGAAGAGCCAGTATGTCTCACAAGTGCAGCCATCCTAGCACAGACTGAGAGACCTCACTTGGTGAGATAAAAGTGCACGGTGAGAGAGACTGTGCAATAGCAAAGACAAACTCAAGTGCTAAGCACACTAAGTTGCACCTTATTAATTTTGTATCTGTAGTATTTAGTTTTAGTGTGTATTAGAGTACTTCTCTTCTTCAAAGTCAAACACTTGCTTGGCCAATCATTAATAGACTAATGGCTCATTGCTACAACTGAGATTCAAGTGGCAAAAGGATTTTACATGGCCCAGTTTGCACAGGCAAGGTAGGATGGATCCACAGTTGAGTCAAGATAATCGCTGCCTACATTGCTTTCCCCTCAACAGGGTTTGACAGTTGGTGGCAGCAATGGGTCTTGCCAAAACCAATTTCAAATTTCAATAGTAATGTCATATATCGAGCTTGTGCATATTAAAATGTGCCCTCATTATGCAGACTGTATAATACTGTCCCTGTCATGGCTTTAGCACATAGAGCAGTTGTGGCAGAGTTCCATGTTTTATAAATTCATGGTTGTGATCAGGCCATTTTATCCATGTCACTGTACTGATGGCCTGCTGGTTCACTTGTGTAAAGTTGTGCTTATATTCCCTTCCTCACATGCTAGCATTAACATAACAAGTGTATGTTGTCAGAGGTTTGGAATTGCTATAGCCTGACACCCAGGACATAGGGCCTGATTCTAACTTTGGAGGACGGTGTTAAACCGTCCCAAAAGTGGCGGATATACCACCTACCGTATTACGAGTTCCATAGGATATAATGGACTCGTAATACGGTAGGTGGTATATCCGCCACTTTTGGGACGGTTTAACACCGTCCTCCAAAGTTAGAATCAGGCCCATAGTGTTTGGGGTCCAGGGAAACAGGGTTTCATGTTTATTTTGTCCCTGGGACAAGTAGGCCCAACACCCAGCAGCCCAAGCCCTTTGACTGACAGTTTACAGTACATTATGGAGAAGAGAAGGGCATTGTCTGCAGTTAAGGTAACATGTGTGCCCATATGTTAATGCTGTTTGAACTTGTATTTATGGTTCATTAATGCAAAGTCTTTATTATTAGGTTGAGCACTCTAAATAAATGTTGTAAGTTCGGACTGCATTACTGAGAGTGGTTCCAGTATAAAAATGCATACACTGATTTGCAAAGTTTAACAATGTGAGGCTATGTATAATGCTCCCAGTATGCTCTCTGTTTTAATGCTAATATTTGCAGAAGATTGAAAGAAAGATGGGTAATTCTTTGATTTCAGAATAAAATGTTCACACAAAAATGCAAGTAGGAAAACATTTTTTGGTAAACTACTGTGAAATCTAGGTGCCATTTCTTTAAAGCATTATTCAGTGAAATGTGGTGATGCATGCTCATGGAAAAATCAGTATAACCAGTTCCAACAACATTATGAAAAAAATGAAGGTAAACAAGCATTGGCAAATTTAGGAGTTCTGACATTGATGGTCAGCGTTTTGGTTTTGCCAAAACATGTCTTGTTTTGACATGGTTTTTATAAAACTTTATTGTTGTGGAAGCTGCTTGACCCTCGTCATCATAATAATCATTGGCAAAAAGCAAAAATATGTTTGGCCTCAAAAAACACACCTTGCTATTCTAGTTCAGGGAGCTGAACAAAACTACTTTATATGGCAATATGCTCCTTGTAAAAGAGCAGAATGCTGTCAGTCACAGTGAAGCCAACCGATAAAAAGAGAGAGAGAGAGATAGAATTTTAATACAACAGATAGGACTTGGATAACCAATTAGGGACCAAACCTTAAAGAAAATTACAAAAATGCAAATATAGTAAATGTCTGTGCATTAGTGCATGTGTAGATTTGCTCATGTGAAAATCTATTGAGCGTTTACAAGTTCACTTTCCCTCCAACCGTTTTTTCCCAACCCTGGAGGACATTTTACTTCTACCCTTGTCAGGTGTAAATTTCCAATCTTTCTTAGTATGGGAAAAGATTAGAGAATAGCTGGTGAAAACTCTTGAAACATGCAAGTTAGGTTTGCACAGACTCAAAAGGGCATGCCAACCCTAGAACAATTGCTTACCACTATCTGTAGCATTGGGATGCAGATATGCTGAAAGCTGCCAAAATAAGAAAATTGCTAGCATTCAAGCCCTACTACAGTATGAGGCCTGGCATAATCAAAGAGGCTATTATTTGAGCTCTTATATAATGAAATTGCTGCCATAATTTGTTAGCACACTGCATGGCACTAAAGGGACAAGTATATTTTTTTTACAGGACAAGTAGATTTATGAAGCAACCTGTCCCATGGACAAGTAGATAGTTTATAAAATTCCACACCCCTGATGTGGTGCATGCTTTTGTATGTGGTCTGCGTAGTGCATGCCTGTTGTAGATTAATGAACTAGAGTAATGGAAGCCTGTGGGATACATTTTGAATAACCATGGCCTGGCCTTTTGCACATTATGATGATGAGGATGTTTTCCCAGACAGTTGAAGTGTATTGCTGATAAGAACCACCCCAAATTGGTTCTGAAAATGAAGACAGTGGATAGACCTCCTCAGTCTGCTTTCACTGTATAAACGTGGGATCCATTGACCCACTTCTTGACCCAGTTCAAAGTTCTGTAGACATGAGGAAGGGAGTGTTCTGCAGAGTACGTAGAGGACTGATGAGCAACCAGAGCTTGGTCTGTCTGACAGCCAGCTTCCTAGAGGTGAGGGGACATCATCTGAGTCTACCACTTGCTGTAAGAACTGTTCAACTGTGCTGAAGCTCATATAGGCCAGCCTGTCTACTGAGGGGGCGAAGGAGCATGCATCAGACTCTTCACTGCTGTTCCTACCAGGAACCATGTAGTTTCAACGTGACCCACGCCACTTTGCTAGAATTGAAGCTCTAGTGTGATCTGAGTCACTGAGCCAGAATTGAGGCTGTTGCATGAACTGAGCCACCGAGGCACTGTGCCAGAATAAAATGTGCAGTATGACTTAATCATGACTGCCAGAATCAAAATTCTAGTGTGAACTGAATCTACCATGCATTAAAGTGATCGCACTGTGAGATGCACCGCATTCGTCTGGGCATGAGGCCTGTACAGGGCTGTGCCATCCTATCAAGACCAGCTTGTGCACTGTTGCACTAGCCTAGACCCAAATAGCCTAAGCAAGCAACTGCTTACCCAGCCCATGTGCCCGCGGCCTCCCCGAGCAGCCATCCCCATCTCCAGAGAACAATGAGAAAATACCTTGCCAGCAATGCAACTGCCTTAAGAGGCATAAACGGGAACTGTCGGCAGTTCGGGAGTTTGCATTCTCTGCACAAAAATGTTTACAGAGTTGGGGACATATTTAATAGCCCGTAGGGCCATTCTAACGCCATATCAGCATCATTTTTTTTATGGTAATGTGGCATTTGAAGGCCCAAAACGCCTCACCATACTTAAAAAAGTGGTGCAATCCATGCTTTGAGCCACTTTGTAACCATTAGTTAAACATTATGCCTGCACCAGGCATAATGTATGCGAAGGGGGCGTTCCCCCGTTAGGGGGGGCCAAAGAAATGGTGCAAGGAAATCTAGCAGATCTCCTTGCATACTTTTGTCTGCACTTTTAACACCTGCTCAGAGCAGGTGTTAAAAGGGGACATGCTATTGAACACAATGGGCCCCTACTCCTGCAGAGTATATCAATAGTGTCATAAAAATTACGCTGTTGACCCTACCCTGCACCATGGTGCACTGTATACTAAATATGACACACACAAGGTGGCGGTAGGGGGAGCTAAAGGGTGCAAGAAAAGTCGCGCTGCACTGTGGGCCATAGTTTGCCAATTACATGGCCTTTTGGCACTCATACAGAGTATGGTGCCAAGAAGTACCCTATTGAGGGAACATTATTTCAGATTCATGTTTCATCGGTGTGTAGTTTGACATGTGAAGGTTGTACTTATTGCATTGTTCCATGTGTGTGTGTGGTAGGTCATCTCTGCGTCATAGTTTCCAGAGATATTTGGGTCTTTCAGACCTCCAACTGATCCCTTGCCAGCTGACAGTCAATTGTCACAAGATTGATTGAAACAGACTTCTTGTGTCCAGCATGTGTTGTATTGTTATTCTGGCTGCATACAGTTGGAGTGGGTAGCTGTACTGTAATATTTCCACTGGCTCATCTAGTCCAGGAAGGAAATGTAAGAAGCTGGACTAGTGTGTGTTGGGCACCTATAGTGTTATCACCTCATACCAGCTCTAGGTATCCCCTATTAGCGAGGTGTAGTCAGTGTCTAGGAAGCCAGGTTCTCTAGCTGTAGCTGCGGATGAGCTGCCAAGACTTATCTAGGAGACATGCAAAGCTTATGCAATAGCACTATAGTCACACTGCACTTACACACATGAAAGAACCACACAGGGGTTACAAAAATAAAGACACTTTATTATGGTAACACAAATACTAAAATACTGTATAGGTAATACTCTCCTAGCAGGTGAGTAAACACACTATTAAGTACAAATCAGTAATCAGGCTTAGAAAGCAATAGGAAACAGTGAAATAACAATAAATAATGGAGATCCTAGGGGGAGACCAAACCATACACTAAGTAAATGGAATGCAAAAAGCACGCCCCCACCGAAGGAAGTGAAATCTGTAGAGGGGAGCTGGAGGAACTAAGAACCCCAAAAGGAAAGTACCAGAGTGCTCCCCAGTGACCAGGAGAGAAGAGGCAAGTACCTGGTTTTTCCAAAACCCACAGGTAAACTTTGTAAAAGGACTGTGCAAGACCCAAGCAAGACTGGAGGAAACCGAAGATCGATCCTGACAGAAGAGGACCTGCACATGAAGGGAACCAAGTCCAGATCCAGTTGTGAGTGCCAGGTTGGGGCAGGAGCCACTACCCTCCCATCTGGAGATGCAGGACCAGGTCGACAGTGAAGACCAGGAGTGGGCTATGCAGCAGAGGAGCAGAAGAAGAGTTCCAGAAGTGATTTAGTTGATGTCCCAAGTTGGAAGAAGAGTTGCAGTCCATCGGTGGTGTAGAAAAAACACCAACAAGCCTTGGCAAAGGCAAGAGTTGCAAAAGAAGAGTTGCAGAGCTGCTAGGGCGACCAGGAAGGTCCGAGGGGACTCAACCCAAGGAAGGGAGTCCCAGGCAACCATCAGCAGTGAGGAGAGACAGAAATTAAGAATGCAGTCCTCACAAGCAACTCACAGGCAGCAGGCACAGGAGTCACAGTAAGGCCCACTCAGCACACCTGAAGAGGAGTCCCACATTCCTGGAGCACCAGGCAGGAGACTGTGCTTTGCAGGAAAGAGTGCTGGAGGCTGGGGCTACATGGACCGTGAAGTTCCCTTGGAAGAACACCCAACAAGCCTTAGTAGCTGCAAGAGTCCTGGTGCACAGGGATACCATCCCGCAAGGAGAGGCAAAGACTTACCACCTCCCAAGTTGGACAGCAGGTAGAAGGGACTGAGGGGACCACTTCAGACCACCTGTGTGGCAGGGTGCAGGCAGAGTTGCAAGAGAGAGGATCCGCATGGCCTGTCGTCAATGAAGTTGGTGCCTGCGGATGCAGGGGAGTGACTTCTTCACTCCAAGGGAGATTCCTTCTTGCTTCTTGGTGCAGACTGAAGACTTGCTGTCTTCAGAGGATGCATAGCCGGGGAAATGTTGCAGATGCTGGAAGGAGCCGGAGAAACAATGTTGCAGAACGAAGTTGTCACTGGAGCTGCAATTTGTTGGTTACTGAGAAGTCCAGTTGTGGTTCCAGTGGGCAGAGGTCAAAGTAAACATTGCAGAGGAGTCCTGGTGGAATCTTGAACGTCAAATCTAAGGGCCCACCCAAGAGGGAGACCCTAAATAGCCCTAAAAGGTGGATTGTTCACCTAGCAGGGTGGCCACCTATCAGAAGAGGGTTGTGACGTCATCTGCCTGACCTGGCCACTCAGATGTTCCCAGGGGATTCTGCTCACCTTGGATTCAAGATGACAGAATCAAGTGGCCACCTGGAGGAGCTCGGGGAACTGCCCACTGGGTGGTGATAGACAGGGGAGTGGTTACTCCCCTTTCCATTGTCCAGTTTTGGGCCAGAGCAGGGATTAAGGGTCCCTGGACTGTGCAAAATGGTTTATGCAAGGATGGCACCAAATGTGCCCTTCAATGTATACCAGTGGCTTAAGGAGGCTACCCTTCCCAAGTCATGTAACACCTATTTCCAAAGGAAGAGGGTGTTGCTTTCCTCTCCAAAAGGAAATCCTTTGTTCTGCCTTCCTGGGCTTGAGCTGGTCAAGCAACAGGAGGGCAGAAAGCTGTCTGTAGGGTGGCAGCAGTGTGGGCTGCCTGGGAAAACCCTGCAACCTGGTAGGAGCAAAGCTGGGGGTCCTCTAAGGAGCCAACAGAGTGCATGGAATCACACAACCAATACTGGGAACAGTATTGGGGTATGATTCTTATATGTTTGATATTAAACATGCCCAGGTTCAGAGTTACCATTATGTAGCGGGACACAGGTTCAGTACATGCGTAAAATGGCATCCCTGCACTTACGAGGTCCGGGTAATTGAAGCTGGAGCTAGTAGGGGCACCTTTGCTCATGCAGGGGTGCCCTCACACACAGTAGTGAAAGGGTGCATGCACCTTTTCACACAGGCTGCAAAGGCAGGCCTGCAGACATATTTTACATGGGCTCCCATGCGTGGTATAATGCATGCTGCAGCTCATGAGGATCCCCTGGTGCCCCAATGCTCTGGGTACCTGTGTAACATATACTAGGGACTTAGATGGGGGCACCTGTATGCCAATTGTGGGGTGTTCAAAGTCAGGAACAACAAATTTAGAGGGAGAGAGCACAATCACTGTGGTCCTGGTTAGCAGGATCCTAGTGAAAACAGTCAAAGCACACTGATAGCAGGCAAAAGTGGGGGTACCCATGCCAAAAAGAGGATACTTTCCTACATTACAGTGTTGGAATGTATGCCTGATTGCGGGTGCCAGGTGTTATGTTGTTTGAGTAGGTGGGACAGCAGTGAAGTTTAAATGTGTGTGTGTGTTTGGGTTTGAGTGCAAAGGGGCAATGCTCAGTAGTTGCCTGGATGGATGTTTGCATGAACATGAGTAGGAAGGGGAAAAACGGGGAGAAATAAAGGTATTTCTCCCTGTTGAATCACTTCTACACCACCTCTGAGGTGGTGTAGGAATCTGACACATTCTCAGACTTGCAAATCTGGGGCTGTGTCAGATTCCTTGCCGTTCCATTTTCATGCGTGAAAGGGACCGATATGTACGAGGTCATGAAAGGCCACGCAAGGTGGCTTTGCATAGCCTTGCAAATATGGGATGTCACACTGTGCCACAAGACTGTAAAAAAAAAAGGATGCTCCGCTGGTGCAGTGTACCATTAGGGCCTCGTAAATGAGGCCCATAGTTTGGCAGACAGAGTGCTTCATTGTATTTGCAGTGTAGTACCTTGTCGGTCAAACTTCAAGCTAAAATGGGATGAAAGGGCTTCTTTACAAGCCCTTTGCACCACTGGTGTGTCCCTTTTCCCATATAAGAAGTGACGCACCGGCAGCGCAAGGGGGTGGTAAATAAGCCCCAAAGTCTTTCTACATTCATAGAGCAAAGGCTGTGAAGGCGTGGATGGTACTGTCTAATCCTATGGTTAAAAACTTTGCTACACTCGAGGTGAGCAAATTTAGAGTGTCATTGATGTTGTATGGTGCTCAATTCTAGAGCTGCTTTCCACCTAAACTTGGAAACTACCCAGAGTTCTCTCTTCTTTTTTGCAGTAAAAAAAAAATATATATATATAATTATATATATGTTACCAATTGGGTTTCTGGTTCACTAGAATATGCACTTAAGCTAGGCATAACCCACCCACTCTAGCCAGGGGGATGGGGTTACACACCCAGGATAACCCCTGATCACCCCCTTGGTAGCTTGGCACGAGCAGTCTGGCCTAACCCAGAGGCAATGTGCAAAGCGTTTGCACAACACACATAACACAAGTGATGCACCATCCCCACCGCAAAGAAAACACAACATCAAGTTATATAAAAATAAACTGTATTGTACACAACATCATTAGACCAAACATAACATGCCAAAAATACCCTGCTACCCAGGCAGTTGTCAGAACGTTACACAGTACTGTTACTCTGCAGAAATCAGCAGTAGTCACATATAACACACAAGTTACTCATTATTCTGCAACATAAGCAGTAGTCACGAAAACATTACTATTGAAATGCACTTATCATAAAAGTATCGAAAATGCCCATACCAGGAACATTAAAAAACCTATGGCACGTCATGAAAACATATTAGCATAGAATGCCCATAAAAGGAACCTTAGCAAATATATGGCATATCATAAAAGAAACAGGTTGGCATAACATTCCCAGCATGCCCATAAAAGGAACATTAGAAAAGTATATGTCCATTCAAAAGTAACTGTTTTTATGATTAAGGCACCTCCAGTGCCATGGAGAAAACTGGGGACCCCCTGCGTTCCTCTGCACCAAACGGGGGCCGGGATTATGTATGGGAGGAGGGGGATGGCATGCATCCCCTCCGCTCTTATACGGGGGACCCTCCTGGGGCCCGCGCCCAATCCGGGCACCTATGATCTCTACTGGCCCCCCAGGGAGGGGGGAGCAGAGCAACACAACAAGAGGGCTAAGCTGTGCGGGGGGAGCACACTACCTCACATCCCAGTCGAGTTCGCCCCTTTGCATCCTGGTAAATGCAGTTCAAATTTAACGCTTACTTGAAAGTGTCCGTAGTTTTTCACTAAAGTTAGTGCAGTCATTGCTGTTCATCTCTATACACGTGTTTCAGGGTAGTTGCCCCTCATCAGTAGAGAGTAGAAAGCATCAAAAAATATCTGGGGTTGCTGGAAATGCTGGCAAAATCGTCTCAGGTCTAGTACCACTCACAGGCTCACAGGTGCGTCTCCAGAGCTCGTCAGCTCAATGGCTCAAGGGAGCCTTTTAACAGGAAGGCGGGTTGGGAGCACACTGCCTCACATCCCAGTCGAGTTCGCCCCTTTGCATCCTGGTAAATGCAGTTCAAATTTAACGCTTACTTGAAAGTGTCCGTAGTTTTTCACTAAAGTTAGTGCAGTCATTGCTGTTCATCTCTATACACGTGTTTCAGGGTAGTTGCCCCTCATCAGTAGAGAGTAGAAAGCATCAAAAAATATCTGGGGTTGCTGGAAATGCTGCCAAAATCGTCTCAGGTCTAGTACCACTCACAGGCTCACAGGTGCGTCTCCAGAGCTCGTCAGCTCAATGGCTCAAGGGAGCCTTTTAACAGGAAGGCGGGTTGGGAGCACACTGACTCACATCCCAGTCGAGTTCGCCCCTTTGCATCCTGGTAAATGCAGTTCAAATTTAACGCTTACTTGAAAGTGTCCGTAGTTTTTCACTAAAGTTAGTGCAGTCATTGCTGTTCATCTCTATACACGTGTTTCAGGGTAGTTGCCCCTCATCAGTAGAGAGTAGAAAGCATCAAAAAATATCTGGGGTTGCTGGAAATGCTGCCAAAATCGTCTCAGGTCTAGTACCACTCACAGGCTCACAGGTGCGTCTCCAGAGCTCGTCAGCTCAATGGCTCAAGGGAGCCTTTTAACAGGAAGGCGGGTTGGGAGCACACTGCCTCACATCCCAGTCGAGTTCGCCCCTTTGCATCCTGGTAAATGCAGTTCAAATTTAACGCTTACTTGAAAGTGTCCGTAGTTTTTCACTAAAGTTAGTGCAGTCATTGCTGTTCATCTCTATACACGTGTTTCAGGGTAGTTGCCCCTCATCAGTAGAGAGTAGAAAGCGTAAAAAAATATCTGGGGTTGCTGGAAATGCTGCCAAAATCATCTCAGGTCTAGTACCACTCACAGGCTCACAGGTGCGTCTCCAGAGCTCGTCAGCTCAATGGCTCAAGGGAGCCTTTTAACAGGAAGGCGGGTTGGGAGCACACTGCCTCACATCCCAGTCGAGTTCGCCCCTTTGCATCCTGGTAAATGCAGTTCAAATTTAACGCTTACTTGAAAGTGTCCGTAGTTTTTCACTAAAGTTAGTGCAGTCATTGCTGTTCATCTCTATACACGTGTTTCAAGGTAGTTGCCCCTCATCAGTAGAGAGTAGAAAGCATCAAAAAATATCTGGGGTTGCTGGAAATGCTGCCAAAATCATCTCAGGTCTAGTACCACTCACAGGCTCACAGGTGCGTCTCCAGAGCTCGTCAGCTCAATGGCTCAAGGGAGCCTTTTAACAGGAAGGCGGGTTGGGAGCACACTGCCTCACATCCCAGTCGAGTTCGCCCCTTTGCATCCTGGTAAATGCAGTTCAAATTTAACGCTTACTTGAAAGTGTCCGTAGTTTTTCACTAAAGTTAGTGCAGTCATTGCTGTTCATCTCTATACACGTGTTTCAGGGTAGTTGCCCCTCATCAGTAGAGAGTAGAAAGCATCAAAAAATATCTGGGGTTGCTGGAAATGCTGGCAAAATCGTCTCAGGTCTAGTACCACTCACAGGCTCACAGGTGCGTCTCCAGAGCTCGTCAGCTCAATGGCTCAAGGGAGCCTTTTAACAGGAAGGCGGGTTGGGAGCACACTGCCTCACATCCCAGTCGAGTTCGCCCCTTTGCATCCTGGTAAATGCAGTTCAAATTTAACGCTTACTTGAAAGTGTCCGTAGTTTTTCACTAAAGTTAGTGCAGTCATTGCTGTTCATCTCTATACACGTGTTTCAGGGTAGTTGCCCCTCATCAGTAGAGAGTAGAAAGCATCAAAAAATATCTGGGGTTGCTGGAAATGCTGCCAAAATCGTCTCAGGTCTAGTACCACTCACAGGCTCACAGGTGCGTCTCCAGAGCTCGTCAGCTCAATGGCTCAAGGGAGCCTTTTAACAGGAAGGCGGGTTGGGAGCACACTGACTCACATCCCAGTCGAGTTCGCCCCTTTGCATCCTGGTAAATGCAGTTCAAATTTAACGCTTACTTGAAAGTGTCCGTAGTTTTTCACTAAAGTTAGTGCAGTCATTGCTGTTCATCTCTATACACGTGTTTCAGGGTAGTTGCCCCTCATCAGTAGAGAGTAGAAAGCATCAAAAAATATCTGGGGTTGCTGGAAATGCTGCCAAAATCGTCTCAGGTCTAGTACCACTCACAGGCTCACAGGTGCGTCTCCAGAGCTCGTCAGCTCAATGGCTCAAGGGAGCCTTTTAACAGGAAGGCGGGTTGGGAGCACACTGCCTCACATCCCAGTCGAGTTCGCCCCTTTGCATCCTGGTAAATGCAGTTCAAATTTAACGCTTACTTGAAAGTGTCCGTAGTTTTTCACTAAAGTTAGTGCAGTCATTGCTGTTCATCTCTATACACGTGTTTCAGGGTAGTTGCCCCTCATCAGTAGAGAGTAGAAAGCGTAAAAAAATATCTGGGGTTGCTGGAAATGCTGCCAAAATCATCTCAGGTCTAGTACCACTCACAGGCTCACAGGTGCGTCTCCAGAGCTCGTCAGCTCAATGGCTCAAGGGAGCCTTTTAACAGGAAGGCGGGTTGGGAGCACACTGCCTCACATCCCAGTCGAGTTCGCCCCTTTGCATCCTGGTAAATGCAGTTCAAATGTAACGCTTACTTGAAAGTGTCCGTAGTTTTTCACTAAAGTTAGTGCAGTCATTGCTGTTCATCTCTATACACGTGTTTCAAGGTAGTTGCCCCTCATCAGTAGAGAGTAGAAAGCATCAAAAAATATCTGGGGTTGCTGGAAATGCTGCCAAAATCATCTCAGGTTTAGTACCACTCACAGGCTCACAGGTGCGTCTCCAGAGCTTGTCAGCTCAATGGCTCAAGGGAGCCTTTTAACAGGAAGGCGGGTTGGGAGCACACTGCCTCACATCCCAGTCGAGTTCGCCCCTTTGCATCCTGGTAAATGCAGTTCAAATTTAACGGTTACTTGAAAGTGTCCGTAGTTTTTCACTAAAGTTAGTGCAGTCATTGCTGTTCATCTCTATACACGTGTTTCAGGGTAGTTGCCCCTCATCAGTACAGAGTAGAAAGCATAAAAAAATATCTGGGGTTGCTGGGAATGCTGCCAAAATCGTCTCAGGTCTAGTACCACTCACAGGCTCACAGGTGCGTCTCCAGAGCTCGTCAGCTCAATGGCTCAAGGGAGCCTTTTAACAGGAAGGCGGGTTGGGAGCACACTGCCTCACATCCCAGTCGAGTTCGCCCCTTTGCATCCTGGTAAATGCAGTTCAAATTTAACGCTTACTTGAAAGTGTCCGTAGTTTTTCACTAAAGTTGGTGCAGTCATTGCTGTTCATCTCTATACACGTGTTTCAGGGTAGTTGCCCCTCATCAGTAGAGAGTAGAAAGCATCAAAAAATATCTGGGGTTGCTGGAAATGCTGCCAAAATCGTCTCAGGTCTAGTACCACTCACAGGCTCACAGGTGCGTCTCCAGAGCTCGTCAGCTCAATGGCTCAAGCGAGCCTTTTAACAGGAAGGCGGGTTGGGAGCACACTGCCTCACATCCCAGTCAAGTTCGCCCCTTTGCATCCTGGTAAATGCAGTTCAAATTTAACGCTTACTTGAAAGTGTCCGTAGTTTTTCACTAAAGTTAGTGCAGTCATTGCTGTTCATCTCTATACACGTGTTTCAGGGTAGTTGCCCCTCATCAGTATAGAGTAGAAAGCATCAAAAAATATCTGGGGTTGCTGGAAATGCTGCCAAAATCGTCTCAGGTCTAGTACCACTCACAGGCTCACAGGTGCGTCTCCAGAGCTCGTCAGCTCAATGGCTCAAGGGAGCCTTTTAACAGGAAGGCGGGTTGGGAGCACACTGCCTCACATCCCAGTCGAGTTCGCCCCTTTGCATCCTGGTAAATGCAGTTCAAATTTAACGCTTACTTGAAAGTGTCCGTAGTTTTTCACTAAAGTTAGTGCAGTCATTGCTGTTCATCTCTATACACGTGTTTCAGGGTAGTTGCCCCTCATCAGTAGAGAGTAGAAAGCATCAAAAAATATCTGGGGTTGCTGGAAATGCTGCCAAAATCGTCTCAGGTCTAGTACCACTCACAGGCTCACAGGTGCGTCTCCAGAGCTCGTCAGCTCAATGGCTCAAGGGAGCCTTTTAACAGGAAGGCGGGTTGGGAGCACACTGCCTCACATCCCAGTCGAGTTCGCCCCTTTGCATCCTGGTAAATGCAGTTCAAATTTAACGCTTACTTGAAAGTGTCCGTAGTTTTTCACTAAAGTTAGTGCAGTCATTGCTGTTCATCTCTATACACGTGTTTCAGGGTAGTTGCCCCTCATCAGTAGAGAGTAGAAAGCATCAAAAAATATCTGGGGTTGCTGGAAATGCTGCCAAAATCGTCTCAGGTCTAGTACCACTCACAGGCTCACAGGTGCGTCTCCAGAGCTCGTCAGCTCAATGGCTCAAGGGAGCCTTTTAACAGGAAGGCGGGTTGGGAGCACACTGCCTCACATCCCAGTCGAGTTCGCCCCTTTGCATCCTGGTAAATGCAGTTCAAATTTAACGCTTACTTGAAAGTGTCCGTAGTTTTTCACTAAAGTTAGTGCAGTCATTGCTGTTCATCTCTATACACGTGTTTCAGGGTAGTTGCCCCTCATCAGTAGAGAGTAGAAAGCGTAAAAAAATATCTGGGGTTGCTGGAAATGCTGCCAAAATCATCTCAGGTCTAGTACCACTCACAGGCTCACAGGTGCGTCTCCAGAGCTCGTCAGCTCAATGGCTCAAGGGAGCCTTTTAACAGGAAGGCGGGTTGGGAGCACACTGCCTCACATCCCAGTCGAGTTCGCCCCTTTGCATCCTGGTAAATGCAGTTCAAATTTAACGCTTACTTGAAAGTGTCCGTAGTTTTTCACTAAAGTTAGTGCAGTCATTGCTGTTCATCTCTATACACGTGTTTCAAGGTAGTTGCCCCTCATCAGTAGAGAGTAGAAAGCATCAAAAAATATCTGGGGTTGCTGGAAATGCTGCCAAAATCATCTCAGGTCTAGTACCACTCACAGGCTCACAGGTGCGTCTCCAGAGCTCGTCAGCTCAATGGCTCAAGGGAGCCTTTTAACAGGAAGGCGGGTTGGGAGCACACTGCCTCACATCCCAGTCGAGTTCGCCCCTTTGCATCCTGGTAAATGCAGTTCAAATTTAACGCTTACTTGAAAGTGTCCGTAGTTTTTCACTAAAGTTAGTGCAGTCATTGCTGTTCATCTCTATACACGTGTTTCAAGGTAGTTGCCCCTCATCAGTAGAGAGTAGAAAGCATCAAAAAATATCTGGGGTTGCTGGAAATGCTGCCAAAATCGTCTCAGGTCTAGTACCACTCACAGGCTCACAGGTGCGTCTCCAGAGCTCGTCAGCTCAATGGCTCAAGGGAGCCTTTTAACAGGAAGGCGGGTTGGGAGCACACTGCCTCACATCCCAGTCGAGTTCGCCCCTTTGCATCCTGGTAAATGCAGTTCAAATTTAACGCTTACTTGAAAGTGTCCGTAGTTTTTCACTAAAGTTAGTGCAGTCATTGCTGTTCATCTCTATACACGTGTTTCAGGGTAGTTGCCCCTCATGAGTACAGAGTAGAAAGCATCAAAAAATATCTGGGGTTGCTAGAAATGCTGCCAAAATCGTCTCAGGTCTAGTACCACTCACAGGCTCACAGGTGCGTCTCCAGAGCTCGTCAGCTCAATGGCTCAAGGGAGCCTTTTAACAGGAAGGCGGGTTGGGAGCACACTGCCTCACATCCCAGTCGAGTTCGCCCCTTTGCATCCTGGTAAATGCAGTTCAAATTTAACGCTTACTTGAAAGTGTCCGTAGTTTTTCACTAAAGTTGGTGCAGTCATTGCTGTTCATCTCTATACACGTGTTTCAGGGTAGTTGCCCCTCATCAGTAGAGAGTAGAAAGCATCAAAAAATATCTGGGGTTGCTGGAAATGCTGCCAAAATCATCTCAGGTCTAGTACCACTCACAGGCTCACAGGTGCGTCTCCAGAGCTCGTCAGCTCAATGGCTCAAGGGAGCCTTTTAACAGGAAGGCGGGTTGGGAGCACACTGCCTCACATCCCAGTCGAGTTCGCCCCTTTGCATCCTGGTAAATGCAGTTCAAATTTAACGCTTACTTGAAAGTGTCCGTTGTTTTTCACTAAAGTTAGTGCAGTCATTGCTGTTCATCTCTATACACGTGTTTCAGTGTAGTTGCCCCTCATCAGTAGAGAGTAGAAAGCATCAAAAAATATCTGGGGTTGCTGGAAATGCTGCCAAAATCGTCTCAGGTCTAGTACCACTCACAGGCTCACAGGTGCGTCTCCAGAGCTCGTCAGCTCAATGGCTCAAGGGAGCCTTTTAACAGGAAGGCGGGTTGGGAGCACACTGCCTCACATCCCAGTCGAGTTCGCCCCTTTGCATCCTGGTAAATGCAGTTCAAATTTAACGCTTACTTGAAAGTGTCCGTAGTTTTTCACTAAAGTTGGTGCAGTCATTGCTGTCATCTCTATACACGTGTTTCAGGGTAGTTGCCCCTCATCAGTAGAGAGTAGAAAGCATCAAAAAATATCTGGGGTTGCTGGAAATGCTGCCAAAATCGTCTCAGGTCTAGTACCACTCACAGGCTCACAGGTGCGTCTCCAGAGCTCGTCAGCTCAATGGCTCAAGGGAGCCTTTTAACAGGAAGGCGGGTTGGGAGCACACTGCCTCACATCCCAGTCGAGTTCGCCCCTTTGCATCCTGGTAAATGCAGTTCAAATTTAACGCTTACTTGAAAGTGTCCGTAGTTTTTCACTAAAGTTAGTGCAGTCATTGCTGTTCATCTCTATACACGTGTTTCAGGGTAGTTGCCCCTCATCAGTAGAGAGTAGAAAGCGTCAAAAAATATCTGGGGTTGCTGGAAATGCTGCCAAAATCGTCTCAGGTCTAGTACCACTCACAGGCTCACAGGTGCGTCTCCAGAGCTCGTCACCTCAATGGCTCAAGGGAGCCTTTTAACAGGAAGGCGGGTTGGGAGCACACTGCCTCACATCCCAGTCGAGTTCGCCCCTTTGCATCCTGGTAAATGCAGTTCAAATTTAACGCTTACTTGAAAGTGTCCGTAGTTTTTCACTAAAGTTAGTGCAGTCATTGCTGTTCATCTCTATACACGTGTTTCAGGGTAGTTGCCCCTCATCAGTAGAGAGTAGAAAGCATCAAAAAATATCTGGGGTTGCTGGAAATGCTGCCAAAATCATCTCAGGTCTAGTACCACTCACAGGCTCACAGGTGCGTCTCCAGAGCTTGTCAGCTCAATGGCTCAAGGGAGCCTTTTAACAGGAAGGCGGGTTTGGAGCACACTGCCTCATATCCCAGTCGAGTTCGCCCCTTTGCATCCTGGTAAATGCAGTTCAAATTTAACGCTTACTTGAAAGTGTCCGTAGTTTTTCACTAAAGTTAGTGCAGTCATTGCTGTTCATCTCTATACACGTGTTTCAGGGTAGTTGCCCCTCATCAGTACAGAGTAGAAAGCATCAAAAAATATCTGGGGTTGCTGGGAATGCTGCCAAAATCGTCTCAGGTCTAGTACCACTCACAGGCTCACAGGTGCGTCTCCAGAGCTCGTCAGCTCAATGGCTCAAGGGAGCCTTTTAACAGGAAGGCGGGTTGGGAGCACACTGCCTCACATCCCAGTCGAGTTCGCCCCTTTGCATCCTGGTAAATGCAGTTCAAATTTAACGCTTACTTGAAAGTGTCCGTAGTTTTTCACTAAAGTTGGTGCAGTCATTGCTGTTCATCTCTATACACGTGTTTCAGGGTAGTTGCCCCTCTTCAGTAGAGAGTAGAAAGCATCAAAAAATATCTGGGGTTGCTGGAAATGCTGCCAAAATCGTCTCAGGTCTAGTAACACTCACAGGCTCACAGGGGCGTCTCCAGAGCTCGTCAGCTCAATGGCTCAAGGGAGCCTTTTAACAGGAAGGCGGGTTTGGAGCACACTGCCTCACATCCCAGTCGAGTTCGCCCCTTTGCATCCTGGTAAATGCAGTTCAAATTTAACGCTTACTTGAAAGTGTCCGTAGTTTTTCACTAAAGTTAGTGCAGTCATTGCTGTTCATCTCTATACACGTGTTTCAGGGTAGTTGCCCCTCATCAGTACAGAGTAGAAAGCATCAAAAAATATCTGGGGTTGCTGGGAATGCTGCCAAAATCGTCTCAGGTCTAGTACCACTCACAGGCTCACAGGTGCGTCTCCAGAGCTCGTCAGCTCAATGGCTCAAGGGAGCCTTTTAACAGGAAGGCGGGTTGGGAGCACACTGCCTCACATCCCAGTCGAGTTCGCCCCTTTGCATCCTGGTAAATGCAGTTCAAATTTAACGCTTACTTGAAAGTGTCCGTAGTTTTTCACTAAAGTTGGTGCAGTCATTGCTGTTCATCTCTATACACGTGTTTCAGGGTAGTTGCCCCTCATCAGTAGAGAGTAGAAAGCATCAAAAAATATCTGGGGTTGCTGGAAATGCTGCCAAAATCGTCTCAGGTCTAGTAACACTCACAGGCTCACAGGTGCGTCTCCAGAGCTCGTCAGCTCAATGGCTCAAGGGAGCCTTTTAACAGGAAGGCGGGTTGGGAGCACACTGCCTCACATCCCAGTCGAGTTCGGGGGGCCTTGGATGAGGCTTCCTCCCCACCGGCGTTCCTCACAATCCAGTGTAGGCCCAACAACAACAGAGGCCCCCTGGCCCAGAAGTTCCACGCAATACAGTGGGGGTCCAACCACAACAGGGGCCCCCTGGCACAGCAGGGAAAGGGTCTGGCGGCATGGGGAGCCTCTGATGAGGCTTCCTGCCCAGCCATGGACCTTCAATAGCCCATGACGTCATTTTGACGCACAGGAGGGGGCAGGCCTTAAAAAACGGCGCCCAGCCTGATGGGCGCCGTTTTTTAACGCCTGGGTCAGGGCAGTCGTTAAGGGACCTGTGGGCTCAAAAGGAGCCCAGAGGTGCACTCCTATGCCCCCAGGGACACCCCCTGCCACCCTTGCCCACCCCAGGAGGACACCAAGGATGGAGGGACCCATCCCAGGGAAGGAAAGGTAAGTTCAGGTATTTTTTTCGTAATTGTTTTGTGGCATAGGGGGGCCTGATTTGTGCCCCCCCACATGCCACTATTTCCAATGACCATGCCCTGGGGACATAAGTCCCCTGGGCAT
Organism: Pleurodeles waltl; assembly: GCF_031143425.1. Classification (NCBI taxonomy): domain Eukaryota; kingdom Metazoa; phylum Chordata; class Amphibia; order Caudata; family Salamandridae; genus Pleurodeles; species Pleurodeles waltl. The sequence goes on along the minus strand of NC_090444.1, from coordinate 1,334,592,005 downwards.
GGCCATTGGGCAAGGGGGCATGACTCCTGTCTTTGCTAAGACAGGAGTCATTTCAATGGGGGTTGGGCGTAAAAAAAAATGACGCAAATCGGTTTGAGGCCAAAATTTTGCCTGAGACCTGACTTGCCCCATTTTTTGACACCCAAGCTCCATTTTCCCCTACGCCGGCGCCGCCTGGTGTGAGTCATTTTTTTTTACGCACACCAGTAAGCTGCGCCGGCTAATGTCATTCAATAAATAAGGCGCCCGCATGGCGGTTTGGAATGGCGTTAAAAGTTTTGATGCACAACTGCGTTGGCGCAGTTGTGCGTCAAAAAGTATAAATATGGGCCTCAGTTTTTCAAAGCATTTTCAATGAGGGGGAAAGGAGGTTCCAACCAGTTACAACTGGTTTAAGGAGTGACCCCTCTCTCCTCCAGCACATGCTCCAGACATCAGTTGGGGGTAAACAAGCCCTCTGTGTGAGGCCAAGGCACAGCCTTTACAGATGCAAGTGTGCCCCGCCTCCCATTTTCTCAGCCCAGGAAGACAATTCTATATGTATATGCACCTCTGTGACACCTCCACCCTTCCTGTGTACAGGCTGTCTGAAAAATATGCACAAAGCCCAGCCGTCACTCTACCCGGACGTGGATTGGAGTCAAGCTGCAAAACACCAGAGTCATAAGCCCAGAGAACTGCTCACTTTCTAGAAGTGGCACTTCCGTAATGATAATACAAAAAATCACCTACACCAGTAAGCAGCATTTCTCCCTACCATTACAACCATACCAAACATGCTTATGCTACCCCTCATAAATTAGACAATACGCCCTAGACATAAGGCAGGGCATTTCTAATGCAATCCCATCAGAAGGCAGCATTCAGAGCAGTGAGAAACCAAAATAGGCTGTTTGTCACTACCAGGACAGGCGACAATACCAGGCACATGTCCTGCCTTCCACGTACATAGCACCGTGCCCATAGGGCTAGCTAGGGACTACCTTAGGGGTGGCTTAAATGTAGTAAAAGGGGAGTTCTGGGCCTAGCAAGTAAATTTAGATGCCAGGTCCCTGTGGCAAAAAACTGCGCACACAGGTCCTGCGCTAGCAGGCCTGAGACAGGTTTGAAAGGCTATTCCTGTGGGTGGTGCAAGCTGCGCTGCAGGCCCACTAGTAGCATTTAATTTACAGGCCCTGGGTATAGGGATACCACTGTACAAGGGACTTAGAGGCAAATTGAATGTGCCAATCAGCTATAAGCCAATCATACCAAGTTCACAAGGGAGAGCAAATACACTTTAGCACTGATTAGCAGTGATAAAGTGACCAGAGTCATAACGTCAGTCAAAAGGATCAGAAAAATTAGGAGGAGAAGGCAAAAAGTTTGGGGAATGACCCTGTAGAAAGGGCCAGGTCCAACAATATATATATATTTATATATATATATATAGATAGATAGATAGATAGATAGATAGATAGATAGATAGATAGATAGATAGATAGATAATGAAATATTCACTGAAGCACACTGTCTGAATCGCTAATCGCTTTATTCCACATCAGCAAATGGCTGCTTTTTTCATTCTCCTAAAGTGTTTTGGCTCTCACACGAGCCTTGATCACAGGTGAACAGCATTTCCAATACAGGGAATCCCTTGAATATTTTATGCAAAACTTACATTGTGCAAGAGGCAGAGAAATGCATTTAATCCGAATTTATTGATCTGAAAAAATGTGTGTGCCACTGGCAGTGTTATATTCTCACAAGTACATACCAGGAGAGGCCCTGTGGAGGACACTGGAAGGCCAATAAACACTCTTATCTCACCTGAGCTCACATAATTGTGATATAGTCAGGGCCACTGCAAATATGCGATGTTGTAACTTTGTCTGCATAATCATGGGTTTGTTGCATTTGCAACATAATCCATCATCTGCTGCATAATTTGAAGATTTTAATTTAAAAAATCTTTCTAGCGCAAATGAATTAAGAGTTACCAAAAACACAGGAACGCGCCTTGCCTCAGAGTAGAAGGCCCTTCACGAAGGTTGATTAGTCACATTTCGGTAGCATATTGCTGTATTTGGGTGTTAAGCAGGTGCCAGCATCTTGGAACCTTTGCCCAGATGGTTTTAACGCGTGCGAGGGTGCGTATGGAGACAGAAGGTGATCTCTATGTGATGTATCTTGCAGTGTACTGGGAGGCAAAGCAGTTAGCAATAAATTCACATATTTAAATTTGTGAGCATACAAGGATTACATTCACACCAATACACATACTAAGAAATAAGAATTGACATTCCTTAAAGAAATTTGGATTGCTCCTTGTGAACATAAACAGAATTATGAACCTCTAGATAGGTTCTAAGTTAAGTAGAATTAGGTCCTAAGGATTTCACGTATAGAGCAAGGTAGGTGTATGAATTGTAAGGACTAAAATAGAAATCTTCAGAAATAATGAAAACAGTGTTAGAATGAAACTATGCACTGTAAGGGCAAAGGGATCTGAGAGGTCTGCACCTCTCCAAGTCTAAAGGAATCTGCTGTAACTCTAACAATGTGAACACTAACTGAAGATAGAAAGTTACAGGAGCATCCAACACATCACCAGAAACTCAATTGTTTCTCTTTCTCACAGAGCACACTTGCAACATTGGACAAATCTCTCATCTCAGAGAGCTCCAACGACCAGGTTAAACTTGAGTCTCTCCATTTCAGATGTTCAATGAATAGGAGGCTTATTCTGCTTATTAAATCATTCAGTTTGTGCCATAATTTCTCTTCTTGTGTCTCTCTGGCTCTAATGCACAATTCTCCTTTCTCTAGCAAAGAAATCAAGAATATGCACCTGCAAAAGAAGAAACACGCAGAGCACAGAAAAATAAGTCAAGTTAAAATTAAGGCCTAGTTATGTCAACTTTAGTAAATCATTGTCAATGTACACTTTTAATACCCAATTATAACTAGAAGCATTATGTAGGAATAGATGCAAAACATGAATGAATGAATTCATGATTACAAATGCAATGTACTTTCAGTAAATGTGATATTTCAAAATACAAGTGTAAATGTGAATGAAGTTAAACATGAGAACCCACATATATGAAACTCAAATTTCTACAGAGAATGCACCTTCAATAACATGGTTTGGTGCTTCACTTTATGTTAATAATGTTTAGTCACAAAGGCCCATATGCATGGGCTATTGGGCAGGGCAGCAGAGCAAGTAACCTTGCTCCACTGCCTTGCCTCAAGGGCAGGAATGTACCATATCTTTGGCATTCTTGTATTCCTGTCCTTTCCTACTGCACTGGAGCTGTTTTGGCAGCCTACTGCCAACACATACACCCTTGCACCATAGTGAAAGTGTGTCTGAGTTGTAGGCAGGATTGTTGTTGTGTAGAAGGGTCACCTTCCTGCACAAAAACAATCTTGGGAGACTTTTTCCTATTTTATATGTGCTGCAGAGTGCAGCACACATAGAAGGAGTTAAAAACAAGAAGAAATAAAGATATTTCTCCTTGTTACACCTCCCCTGGGGAGGTGTAAAGTTTTAGCGCTTCCCCAGGTTTACAAGGTCTTGTAAATCTGGGGATGTGTCAAAATCCATGGGTGTTGCATAGGAACACTCACCACAATGCCCATGGAACACCTCCCTTTTGCAGAGTAAGGCAAAACAGAGATTTGTGCTACCTTACCTTACTCCATATCTATGAGGCCATTCTAAGAAATGCAAAGTGGCTTTGCGTGGCTTCATAGCTATTTTGTCAAGGTTTGCGCTGCTGTTGCATGAGAAAAAGTGATGCAACTACAGTGCAGAGGGCTCGTAAATATTCTGCACAGAATGTATGGTGTCAATCACATTTTTGATTTACTTCTGTAACATGTACGGTTCTTGCCATAATTACACCATTCCACATATACAAATGACAACATAATGAAGCAATAATATCACAAACTGTTCCAAATTACAGAGACTATTTGCCTTTTAATGCTGCATAATATACTCAAACATGTTGCATAATTTGGTATTTTCCTGTCGCATAATTCCAGTGTAGGTCCCTATTTACAAGGAAATGACGCAGTGTGGCACTGCAAGCCACCTTCCTGCGCCGCACTGCGCCATTTTGAAAGTGCAGGGATGCGTCATATTTACAGAAACACAATGCAGCCCTGTACTTTCCTCAGCACTGACGCACAAACTGTTGCCTAGTGCCAATGCAGGCACCCTTGTGCCATGGTGAAAGGGTGCCTCTGTTGCAGGAATGATTGTTTATGTGCATGAGGGAACACCTTCCTGCACATAAACATTCAATAAGTGTGTTTTACTCTTGCTATCTGTGCTGCACACATAGAACGAGGAAAATATGGGGAGAAATAATGTTACTCCTCCCTTTTGCACCACTTTACCGCCACCCTGAGGTGGTTTAGGAATCTGATGCATTCCCACCTTGTAAATTGGGAAATGTTTCAGATTCTGTCAAGTTTGGGGACAAGCACCACTGGGCTGGCCTAAGGGCTATCAGAGGGCTCAATAACTCCCAGGTCTAACATTTTCTGTACCCCTGTTTTAATGCAATCTCTGACATGGTCAGGCTGCCTGTAAATTGTACTTATGACAGGTAGACTGTCTCCAGTATCAATTAAATGTTCACACCAGGTAGTTGTACCAGGTATGAGGGAAAAGAGGTCAGAAAACTGCCTTAGGAGATTTTTGCAGTCCTTCCTCTCCTCAGCAGTAAGGCATTCTGCAAGCACCACTCCTTCCACTAAACCATTAGCTTCAGTGTTGGAGAAGAGGTCAGGGAGAGGGTCACTCTCTTTTTCCTGCCCTCATCAGTGGCCATGAGCAGGGTTAAATTAACCCTGTCATAATAATGTTTAAGGCAATTGACATAAAGCCCCCAAAGGGGGCTTCTGGCAGTGCCCAGGTCACAAGATAGGTGACCTCACCTTTCTTCTCCACAATGAGATGGGGTCCACTCCATTTGTCCTGGAGTGCTCTTGGGGTCACAGGCTCTAATACCCATACCTTCTGTCCCTGGGTGGTACAGTCAGGACAGCCTTCTGGTCATGCCATTGCTTTTGGAGCTCTTGGCTGGCCAGAAGGTTTTTACTGGCCTTTTTCATGTACTCAGCCATTCTGGATCTTAGGCCAAGTACATAGTCCACAATGTCTTGTTTAAGGGGCTTTAAAGGTTGCTTCCAACCCTCCTTCACAAGAGCAAGGGGACCACTAACAGGGTGAGCAAAGAGGAGCTCAAAAGGTCTGTAGCCCACTCCTTTTTGGGGTACCTCCCTGTAGGCGAAAAGGAGGCATGGCAAGAGGACATCTCATCTCCTTCTGAGTTTCTCAGAGAGTCCCATGATCATGCCTTTGAGAGTTGTATTAAACCTCTCAACCAATCCATTTGTTTGTGAATAATAAGGGGTGGTGAATTTGTATGTTACACCACACTCCTTCCACATTGCCTTGAGGTATGCAGACATGAAGTTACTACCTCTGTCTGATACAACTTCCTTAGGGAAACCCACACTGGAAAAGATTCCCAGGAGGGCTTTTGCCACTGCAGGTGCTGTAGTGGTCCTTAAGGGGATAGCTTCTGGATACCTTGTGGCATGGTCCACTACCACAAGGGTGAATCTATTGCCAGAAGCTGTTGGAGGGTCAAGGGGGCCAACAATGTCAACCCATACCCTTTCAAATGGCACCCTAACCACTGGCAGTAGGATTAAGGGAGCCTTTGGGGTGCCACCAGTCTTGCCACTGGCTTGGCAGGTAACACAGGAGCGACAAAACTCCTTAGTGTCCTCTGACAAATGAGGTCAGAGAAAATGGGGAACAAGTCTGTCCCATGTTTTACTTTGCCCAACTATCCAGCCAAAGGTATGTCATGAGCCAGAGTTAGAAGGAATTCCCTATACTGTAGGGGGATGACCAGTGGTGGCACCAGGTTTAGGGTCCGTTGCTTCAGTATAGAGGAGGTTATCCTCCCAGTAAACTCTGTGGCTGTCATTGACATCCCCATTCTGCTGTTTGACAGCTTGCTGTCTGAAACCCTCTAGGGTACGACTGGTCTGCTGTGCCACACTCAGTTCCTCCCTGGCAGGCCCCCCTGCTCCCACAAGCTCAGCTGTGTCAGCTTCAAGCTCCTCTGGTGTAGGTTCTGCACAGGGTTCAGATTCCTCCTCATCAAAAAGGGAATCATCTGGAGAGGGAGAGATAGTGGACAAGGGTTTGCCCTTTCTACCCCTAGTTTTTGGGAGCACTTGGTCCATTGTTCCAGGATCCAAGTTTCCCTGTCCTCTTTGCTTCTTGGTCTGAGCCCTGGTAAGAGCAAAGATATGCCCTGGAATGCCCAGCATTGCTGCATGGGCCTCCAACTCCACTTCAGCCCAGGCAGAAGTTTCCAAATAATTTCCTAAGAGACACTCTACAGGTAAGTCAGTGGATACCACAAATTTTTTCGGACTAGTAACGCCCCCCCCAGTTGAAATTCACAACAGCCATGGGATGGCTAAGAGTATTGTTATGGGTGTCTGTCACTTGGCACTGGTGACCAAGTAGGTGTTCCTCAGGGGCTACCAGTTTCTCCATCACCATAGTGACATTGGCACCTGTGTCCCTGTAGGCCTCAACCTGAAGTACAAGTTACTTACCTTCAGTAACGAAATATCTGGTAGAGAAATATTCTAGTTGCAGATTCCTTACCTTTAATTCCTTACCTTTGAATTTCCCCAGGCGTCATACTGGATCCGAATAATTTTTCTTCGAGCAGTACCTCTGCGCGACACCAGGTGGCGTCGGTCGACTCCATGGGCGTCACTGGCATTGTTCTCGCCGTGATGACATCGCGGTCCTATATAGGCACCACCCCAGCGCACTGACGTCAGTTTCTTTTCACGACTTTCCACGCCAGTAGCGTGGAGCCATGAAGAACACTGAGAGTGGTGCGCCAAAACTAGGTCCCTCAAGGGAAAGTTCCTGTCCCTAGAAATCAGATCGCAGTGCGGGGAGGATGGGCGGGTCGGTAAGGAATCTGCAACTAAATTTATGTCTCTACCAGATATTTTGTTACCAAAGGTAAGTAACTTGTACATCTGATAGAGACTTCTAGTTGCAGATTCCTTACCTTTGAATAGATACCCGAGCAATACCATCTCTGGTGGTGGGCCTGCGAACTAAGATCACACTAAAAAGTCCTGCAGGACCAAACGGCCAAAGTAGCCATCTCTTCGGACCTGATTGTCTGGGCAGTAGTGCTTGGTAAAAGTGTGCAGAGATGCCCACGTTGCTGCCTGACAAATATCCAGGACAGGAACGCCCCGTGCTAGCGCTGTGGTAGCAGCAGTAGCTATGGTGGAGTGAGCTCGCAAACCTTCAGGGGGTTGCTTTTTAACCAGAGAGTAGCACATTTTGATGTAGAAGGGTACCCCCATCTTCAAATGGTCCTCTTCTGCACCGTCTTCCCTTTCTTTACACCCACATATCCCACAGAGTTGATCATCTACCCAGAAGTCTTTGGTACGATCAGGATAGAACGCCAGCGCTCTTTTTGGGTCCAGACGTTGGAGTCTCTCCTCTTCATGAAAGCGATGTGGGGGTGTATAAAAGGTAGGCAACGTGATGGACTGTCCGACATGGAAGGGCGTCACTATCTTGGGTAGAAAAGAAGCCCTTGTGCGAAGCCTATGGCAAGAAAAGGTGGCGTAGATGACAGAGCCTGGAGTTCATTAACTCTGCGGGCAGAAGTAATGGCAACTAGAAAGACAGTCTTTATAGTTAAGAGCCTTAGAGGACAGTTGTGAAGCAGTTCAAATGGGGTACACATAAGGAAAGTTTAGACCAGGTTGAGATCCCATTGGGGGATGATGAATGGGATAAGAGGAAAAAGATGTGTGAGGCCTTTAAGAAACCTCCCAACTATGGGAGATTTAAATTAGGAAGGCTGGTCAGGTAACCTTAAGAAAGCAGAGATAGCAGAGAGAAATCCCTTAAGAGTGCCCAAGGTGGAACCCTGCTGGGCAAGGGAAAGAATAAAGGGAAGAACTTGAGAGAGAGGAGCAGATAGAGGATTGACAGAATTGTCGATGCACCATGCCAAAATTTCTTCCATACAACAGGCGTATACAGTTTTGGTTGAGGGACGCCTGGCTGCCAAGAGAACGTCACAGACTTCGGGTGGCAAGTCGAAAGACGTCAAACGTCACCATTCAATCTCCACCCAAGAAGTCACAGAGTTGACAGGTTCGGGTGGAGGACCTTTCTCTGCTGCTGCGACAGAAGATCCTCCCAAAGAGGCAGTCTGATCGGAGGAGCTATGGCCATGTTCAAGAGCTCAGGATACCAGACTCTCCATGCCCAGTCCAGAGCTACCAGTATTATTTGGGCCCGGTCTTGCCTGATCTTCTTCAGAACTCTGGGCAGTAGTGGTATTGGTGGGAAGGCGTACAGGAGGCCTGAGTTCCACTCATGACGAAAAGCATTGCCGAGCGAGTGCCACCTTGGAAACTCCAACGCGCAAAACAGCTGACATTGCACGTTCTCTATGGAGGGAAACAAGTCTAACCAAGGTTCTCCCCCCTGCAGGAAGAGACCTTGTGCCATCTCTGGATGGAGACACCATTCGTGGTCGACCATGCATCGTCGGCTGAGTTTGTCTGCTCTGGCATTCAAGGAGCCTTCTAGGTGTTGAACCACCATGAAAATGCCCTTATGTTGCAGCCAAGTCCAGAGACGAAGGGCCTCTTGACAAAGAGTCCACGACCCCACTTTGCCTTGTTTATTGCAATACCACATGGTGGTGGTGTTGTCTGTGAACACCTGCGCTGCTTTCCCCTTGAGGGAGGGAAGAAATGCTTTCAATGCTAGTCGAATCGCTTGGAGCTCCAGATGATTGATATGGAGACCGGTTTCCACCGGAGACCAGATCCCTCTGATCTCTGCCTCTTCCATGTGGCCACCCCATCCCAGAAGTGACGCATCTTTCATGATCGTAAGATCTGGTTGGGGAAAAGAGAGGGATCTGCCCTTGACCTAATCCTGATTCGTTAACCACCACTGAAGGTCTTTCGCAGTCCCTTCCGAGATCTGGACATTGTCGGAGAGATTCCCCTGATGCTGTGCCCACTGGAACTTCAGGTTCCACTGCAGAGCCCGCATTTGCCATCTGGCGTTTTGGACCAGCAGGTTGCAGGAGGCCACGAGGCCCAGCAGCCTCAGAGTCAATCTCACCGAAATCCAGGATAGAGGCTGAAACATCGGTATCAGCTCAAATATCCTGGACTCACTTTTAGGGAGGATATGCCCGAAACTGCACTGTGTCCAGAACAGCTCAGATGAAAGGGAGCGTCTGAGATGGAGTCAGGTGAGACTTCAGCACGTTGATAGTGAACCCCAGCAAATGCAAAAGGTTTGCCGCAGTCTGGAGGTGGGAGACGACTGTCTGGGGGGAATTCACCTTCAACAGCCAATCATCAAGGTAGGGGAAGACTGGAACCCCTAACCTGCGCAGATGAGCTGCCACCACTACCATCACTTTCGTGAACACCTGAGGGGCACTGGTAAGGCCAAAGGGGGCATGGTAAGCTGAGCAAAGCGCTTGTGACCTACCACAAATCGTAGGTAACGCCGGTGGGCTGGCAAGACGGGATTGTGGAAGTATGAGTCTTGCAAGTCCAGCGCTACCATCCAGTCTCCAAGATCCAGGGCAGATAGGACCTGAGCCAATGTCAACATTTTGAAGTTCTCCTTTTTTAGGAAGAGATTGATGGACCAAAGATCTAATAAAGGTCGAAGACCTTTGTTCTTTTTCGGAACCAGAAAGTATCGGGAATAGCAACCACGTCCTACTTCTGGCAACGGAACCCACTCTATAGCCCCATTGGCCAAAAGGGCTTAGACTTTCTTGCGGACAAGCGCCATATGATCCTCCGATATCTGGCTGTATGAAAGTGGCATGGCTGGGGTAGATGTTTTGAAGCGGAGGGAGTAGCCCCTTCAGACAATTTGGAGTACCCACATGTCCAAGGTGATGGCTTGCCAATAGGGCAGGTGAAGGCGTATCCTGCCATTTGCTGGCTCCTGATGTACCTGCGGACTAGGAAGGCTTGGAGGCTGAGGTGGACTGGGCGACCCGCTGGCTCCCTAATCCCCGGGAACATGCGATCCCACATCAACGGCAGCACAGGGGCTGTACAGCATGCACGGGTCTGTGGCCAGGTGGAAAAGGACGTGGTTGGGTGCCCCTTCGATAGCCACGAAAGGGGTGAAAGGCGGACTGCTGCGGTCTAGGTGCGGGCGCGAGGCCAAGGGACTGGGCTGTGGCTCAGCAATCCTTAAAGCGCTTGAGTGCGAGTCCGCCTTGTCACCGAAGAGACGAGTGCCATCAAAGGGCATGTCCATCAAGGATTGCTGGACATGCCCCGAAAAGCTAGATGTTCTCAGCCAGGCATGGCATCTCAATGCCACTGTTGATGAAACCCATCTGCCCAGAGAGTCGGTCGTATCCAGTCCACAACGAATCATGAACTTAGCTGCATCCCTCCCATCTGTTATTGCTTGGGCCAGAACAGTCTGGGCCTCCTCTGGAACTGCATGCAGCCCTTGCGCAACCGAATCCCAGAGAGTATTGGAATAGCGGCACAAAAGGCATGCGGTGTTCACAGACCGCAGTGCTAGACTGTTTGAAGAAAACAACTTCTCCCAGAAACTATCCAGTCTTTTTGACTCCCTATCCAGGGGTGCGGCAGGGAATGCTTCAGATGAAGAAGAAGCCTGGGTGACAAGGCTCTCAGGCGTGGGGTGTTGGTTCAGGAATTTTCGGTCTGACGTACAGGCTGATGGCGGTAGGCAATCGTCCTATTCACGATTCATGAAGGTGGGTCGGACTGCCCAAAAATGAGGTCCATGGCCTCGTAAAACTCTTTGAGTTGGGCGGGGTGGCTCCGGCTCCTGGGAAGTTGGGGAATCGCAGAGCCAATCCAGAAGAAGGCTCTGTCTATGGAGGCCCAGCGCGTCAAGGCTCTTCCCGCGTCATATCATCCGATCGACGGGGTGAGGTCGAAGAACGCTTTTCTTTCTTCGACTTCTTCTTTTTGTAACCCGAATGTCCCGATGACGTGGAAGACGAAGAGTGGTGGTAATTCTGCAGCCGATCTCGAGGCCTTCCTCTCAAACGGGACCATGAGTGCTGAGGAGTCAACTGTCGGGCCGCCATGAGCTTTAGGGACCACTCCCTCAAAGCCTTCTGGTTCATGGCCTGACACTCGGAGCACGATTTCGGGCCATGATCGAGCTCCAAACACCATATGCACCCGAGGTGCGGAACCGTCACCGGCATAGTTCGGTGACAGGAGTCACAGGGCTTCAATCCGGTCTTGGAGGCCATCCCTCGATACATCCACGAACTCGTCAAAAATACGGCAAAAATGTTGACGAAGTAAAAAAATGACTGAGGTAGCTCTTCTCCAGATCTGCGCTTAGGCTGGCGTGGAAAGAAAAGAACTGACGTCAGCGAGCTGGGGTAGCACCGATATACGAGACGTCATCAAGGCAAGCACAACACCAATGACGCCTGCGGAGTCGACTGATGCCACCTGACAGTGAGCAGAGGAAATGCTTGGAGAAAAATTCTCCTGATCCAGTCTGACGCCTCGGGAAATTCCAAGGTAAGGAATCAAAGGTAAGGAATCTGCAACAAGAAGTCTCTATCAGATCACCATTTATTAGCGGTAGTTGTAGGAGGCTGGCCTGGCTTATAGTGGGTACCAAGGGTAGTTACACCTTGTGCCAGGTCCAGTTATCCCTTATTAGTAGAGTAGTAGTGTTCTAACAGCCTAGGCTGATAGAGGTAGCTATAGCAGAGCAGCTTAGGCTGAACTAGGTGACATGCAAAGCTCCTACTATACCACTTATATCACATAGGTACTATATCATAAGAAAGACAATACTCAGAGTTACTAAAAATAAAGGTACTTTATTTTAGTAACAATGTGGCAAAATTATCTCAGAGGATATACTCCCTTAGGAGGTAAGTAAAATACACAAAATATACACACAAACCAAATCAGGTAAGTAAAACTGTCAGAAAGTAGTGCAAATACTGTAGAATACAATAGGATGCAATGGGCCTAGGGGCAACACAAACCATATACTAAGAAAGTGTAATGCGAACCACGAATGGACCCCTAGGCTAGTGTAGTGTGTAGAGGGCTGATGGGAGTGTAAGAAAACACTAAGGGTTTCCAACATATCCCACCCCAAAACCCAGGAAAGTAGGAGTAAAGTACTACCATTTCCCCAAAAACACACCTAAGTCATGATAAAGGATTTTACAAAGACTACAGCAGACTGCAAAGCACTAAAGATGGATTCCTGGACCTGAGGACCTGCAAAGGAAGGGGACCAAGTCCAAGAGTCACGAAAGTGTCCAGGGGGACAGGAGCCCACTAAAGCCCAGATGAAGGTGCAAAATGGCTGCCTCTGGGTGGAAGAAGTATGAAGATTCTGCAACAATGAAAGGTGCTAGGAACTTCTCCTTTGTGCAGGAGATGTCCCACGGAGTACTGGAGGATACAGAGTTGTTTTAATGGCAAAATACCACAAACAAGCCTTGCTAGCTGCAAGAGTCACAGTTAGAGAAAAAGAGTGCTGCCCAGGCCCAGGAAGGACCAGGATGTCACCACTTGGGAGAGGAGACAGAGGGCGCCCTCAGCAACGCAGAGAGCCCATGTACAAGAAGGTAGCACCTGCAGAAGTCCTTCAAAACAGGTTCAGGATGTCTGAACACGGCAGTCATCTCAACACTGCAAAAGGAGAACCCACGATACCGGAGATCAACTCAGGGAGCTGAGCATCACAGGACAAAGTGCTGGGGACCTAGGCTCAGATATACATGCAGGATTTCTTGGAAATGTGCATAGAAGCCCTTGTAGCTGCAGTTCATGCGGTGCACAGGATTGCTGCCTGGAGAGGGGAGGCAAGGACTTACCTCCTCCAAATTTGGACAGTTGGACCACAGGACAGCCTGGAGCACTTGGGTTCACCACCTGTGTTCCAGGGGCCACGCTCATCAGGATTAGAGGGGTCCAAGAGTACCAGTGATGCTGAAGTTTGGTGCCTGCTGAAGCAGGGGGAAGATTCCGTCGACCCACAGGAGATTTCTTCATGGCTTCCAGTGCAGGATGAAGGCAGGCAGCCCCCAAAGCATGTACCACCAGGAAACAGTCGAGAAAGCCGACAGGATTAGGCGCTACAATGTCGCTGGTAGTCTTCTTGCTACTTTGTTGCAGTTTTGCAGGCGTCCTGGAGCAGTCAGCGGTCGATCCTTGGCAGAAGTCGAAGAGAGAGGTGCAGACGAACTCTGGTGAATTTTTACAAGTCGTTTTCTGAGGAAAAGCCCACTGGAAAGACCCTAAATAGCCCTCAGAGGAGGATTGGCCCCCTAGTGAGGTAAGCACCTATCAGGAGGGGTCTCTGACATTACCTGCTGGCACTGGCCACTCAGAGGCCTCCAGAGTGCCCTCACACCTCTGGAAACAAGATGGCAGAGGTCTGGGACACACTGGAGGAGCTCTGGGCACCACCCCTGGGTCACTCCCCTTTCCTTTGTCCAGTTTTGCACCAGAGCAGGGACTGGGGGTTCCCTAAACCGGTGTAGATTGGCCTATGCAATGAGGGCACCATCTGTGCCCTTCAAAGCATTTCCAGAGGCTGGGAGAGGCTACCCCTCCCCAGACTTTAATACCTATTTCCAAAGGGAGAGTGCCTAACACCCTCTATCAGAGGAAATTCTTTGTTCTACCTTCCTGGGACTGTGCTGCCCAGACCCCAGGAAGGCACAACCCTGTCTGTGGGGTAGCAGCAGCGGTAGCTGCAGAGAAAACCCCAGAGAGCTGGTTTGGCAGTGCCCGGGGTCCATAGTGGAGCACCGGGGATACATGGAATTGGCTCACCAATACCAGATTTGGCATGGGGGACAATTCCATGATCTTAGACATGTTGCATGGCCATGTTCGGAGTTACCATGGTGAAGCTACGTATAGGTATTGACCTATATGTAGTGCACGCGTGTAATGGTGTCCCCGCACTTACAAAGTCTGGGGAAAGGGCCCTGAACTATGTGGGGGTACCTTTACTAGTGTAAGGGTGCCCTCACAATTAGTAACTTTGCACCTCACCTTCAGCAAGTGAAGGTTAGACATATAGGTGACTTATAAGTTACTTAAGAGCAGTGAAAATGGCTGTGAAATAACGTGTGCGTTATTTCACTCAGGCTCCAGTGGCAGTGCTGTGTAAAGGTTTGTCTGAGCTCCCTATGGGTGGCAAAAGAAATGCTGCAGCCCATAGGGATCTCCTGGGACCCCAATTCCCTGGGTACCTAGGTACCATATACTAGGGAATTATAAGGGTGTTCCAGTATGCCAATTAGAATTGGTAAAATTGGTCACTAGCCTATAGTGACAATTTTAAAGGCAGAGAGAGCATAAGCACTGAGGTTTTGATTAGAAGAGTCTCAGTGACACAGTTAGTCACTACACAGGTATACACATTCAGGCCACAAACTATGAGCACTAGGGTCCTGGCTAGCAGGATCCCAGTGAGACAGGCAAAAACAAACTGACATACATGTAAAAATGGGGGTAACATGCCAGGTAAGATGGTACTTTCCTACACAACCCCGCCTCAAACGAGGGACAATAAGGCTAACCTTGCCCATATAAGTCTTCATTGTCAAAGTGGAAATATCTGGAGCGTCCATCTGCATTGGTGTGGGTACCCCCAGGTCTATGTTCCACTGTATAGTCCATTCCCTGTAGGGAGATGGACCACCTCAACAATTTAGGGTTTTCACATTTCATTTATTTAAGCCATAATAGAGGCTTGTGGTCTGTTTGAACAATAAAGTGAGTACCAAAGAGGTTTGGTCTCAACTTTTTCAAGGCCCAGACCACAGCAAAGGTCTCCCTGTCAATGGCAGCCCAATGCTTTTCTCTAGGGGTCAACCTCCTGCTGATAAAACCTGCTGATAGGACCCTTGAAAGTAGTAGTAAAGTACTACTATTTCCTCAGAAACACACTAAAGTTGTGATCAAGGTTTTTGCAAAGATCACAGCAGACTGCAAAGCACTGAAGATGGATTCCTGGACCTGAGGACCTGCAAAGGAAGGGGACCAAGCCCAAGAGTTGATAAAGTGTCCAGGGAGGACAGGAACCCACTAAACCCCGGATGAAGGTGCAAAAAGGCTGCCTCTGGGTGGACAAAGCTGAAGATTCTGCAATAACGAGAGATGCTAGGAACTTCTCCTTCATGCAGAAGATGTCACTCGAAATGTCGGAGGATGCAGAGTTGTTCCCTTGGCAAAATATTGCAAACAAGCCTTGCTATCTGCAAGAGTTGTGGTTAGAGAAAAAGGTTGCTGCCCGGGCCCAGGAAGAACCAGGATGTTGCCACTTGGGAGAGGAGACAGAGGGGGCCCTCAGCAATGTAGAGAGCCCATGCACAAGAAGGTAGCACCCACAGAAGTCCTTGAACATGGGTTCAAGAAGTCTGAACATGGCAGTCATCTTAACACTGCAAAAGAAGGCCCCGCAACACCGGAGATCAACTCAGGGAGCTGAGCATTGCAGGACAGGGTGCTGGGGACGTAGGCTCAGCTATGCATGCAGGATTTCTTGGAAATGTGCACAGAAGCCCTTGTAGCTGTAGTTCACATGGTGCACACGATTACTGTCTGAAAAGGGGAGGCAAGGACTTACCTCCTCCAAATTTAGACAGTTAGACCACTGGATAGTCTGGGTCACTTGGGTCCACCACCTGTGTTCCGGGGGGCACGCTCGTCAGGACGAGAGGGGTCCCAGAGTACCGGTGATGCTGAAGTTTGGTGCCTGCTGAAGCAAGGGGAAGATTCTGTCAACCCACAGGAGATTTCCTTGTGGCTTCCATGGCACGATGAAGGCAGGCAGCCCCCATAGCATGCACAACCAGGAAACAGTCGAGAAAGATGGCAGGATTAGGCACTACAATGTCACTGGTAGTCTTCTTGCTACTTTGTTGCAGTTTTGCAGGCGTCCTGGAGCAGTCAGTGGTCGATCCTTGGCAGAAGTTGAAGAGAGAGGTGCAGACGAACTCTGGTGAATTCTTGCAAGTCATTATCTGAGGAAACGCCCACTGGACAGACCTTAAATAGCCCTCAGAGGAGGATTGGCTACCTAGTCAGGTAACCACCTATCAGGAGGGGTCTCTGAAGTCACCTGCTGGTACTGGCCACTCAGAGGCCTCCAGAGTGCTCTCACACCTCTGGAAACAAGATGGCAGAGGTCTGGGACACACTGGGGGAGATCTGGGCACCACCCCTGTGGTGGTGATGGACAGGAGAGTGGTCCCTCCCCTTTTCTTTGTCCAGTTTCACACCAGAGCAGGGACTGGGGGTTCCCTAAACCAGTGTAGACTGCTTATGCAAGGAGGGCACCATCTGTGCCTTTCAAAGCATTTCCAGAGGCTGGGAGAGGCTACCCCTCCCCAGCCTTTAACACCTATTTCCAAAGGGAGAGGGTGTGACACCCTCTCTCAGAGGAAATTCTTTGTTCTGCCTTCCTGGGATTGGGCTGCCCAGACCCCAGGAGGGCACAACCCTGTCTGTGGGGTAGCAGCAGCGGTAGCTGCACAGAAAACCCCAGAGAGGTGGTTTGGCAGTACCTGGGGTCCATAGTGGAGCCCCAGGGATGCATGGAATTGGCTCCCCAATATCAGATTTGGCATGGGGGACAATTCCATGATCTTAGACATGTTACATGGCCATGTTTGGAGTTACCATGGTGAAGCTACATATAGGTATTGACCTATATGTAGTGCACGCGTGTAATGGTGTCCCTAACCTCACAAAGTCCCTGAACTATGTGGGGGCACCTTTGCTAGTGCAAGGGTGCCCTCACACTTATTAACTTTGCACCTAACCTTCAGCAAGTGAAGGTTAGACATATAGGTGACTTATAAGTTACTTAAGTGCAGTGAAAATGGCTGTGAAATAACATGTACGTTATTTCACTCAGGCTGCAATGGCAGTCCTGTGTAAAGGTTTGTCCGAGCTCCCTATAGGTGGCAGAAATGCTGCAGCCCATAGGGATCTCCATTTATGTATAGCTCTAAGTATTGGAGCAAGCCTTTTTTGTGAAAAGCACTAGTAACAAAGTGGTAAAACAATTGCAAGTACTTATCCCACCGCTGCACCACCAATGTAGGAGGCTGGCCTGCTTTGTAGTGGGTACCTTAGGTACTTACACCTTATACCACGTCCAGTTATCCCTTATTAGTGAAATGTAGTAGTGTTCTAGAGGCTTAGGCTGATAGAGGTAGCTGTAGCAGAGCAGCTTAGGCTGAACTAGGTGACATACAAAGCTCCTGCAATACCACTATAGTTACACAGTACTTATACACAATAAAATATAATATTCAGTGTTACCAAAAATAAAGGCACTTTATTTTAGTGACACAAGGCCAAAAATATCTTAGAGGCAATACTCCTTCTGGAGGTAAGTATAATACACAATATATACACTAGACACCAAAATTAGGTAAGTAAATAATCATAGGATAGTGCAAACAATAGAAAATACCATAGAATGCAATAGGAAGAAAATAGGTCTAGGGGCAAAAAACCATATTCTGAGAAAGTGGAATGTGAATCAAGAATTCCCCCTTAGACAAGTGTAATGTGTAGAGAATCGCTGGTGGAGTAAGAAAACCACAAAGGTGAGTAAAATACCCCACCCCACAGCCCAAGAAAGTAGGGGTAAAGTACTGCAAGTTTCCTTAGGACACACAAGTCGTGATTAGAGTTATTGCAAGAACCAAGTAATACTTCAAGCAACAAATGGTGGATTCCTGAACCTGAAGACCTGTGAAGAGAGGAGACCAAGTCCAGAAGTCACAGAAGGTTCCAGGAATGACAGAAGCCCCTACCAACCTAGAAGATGGTGCAAAAGAGGATTCTCTGGTTGGAAGAAGTCTGTAGAAGAGCACTAAAGAAGATGGCTGTGTGTTCCTGTATGATGCAAAGGATGTCCCACGTGGAGATGTTGGATGCAGGCGAGTTACAGCGGTGGATTCTTCCAAAAAGCCTTGGTTCAAGCAATGTCATGGATTGTGTCAAAAGGGTGCTGCCTGGACCCAGAAGGGACTAGGGGCCTCAACTCGGACTGAGGAAGCAGAGGGGGCATACCAACACTGGAGGGAACCCACAGATGACCAGGTAGCGCGCAAGGAGGTCACAGAACACCGGGACAAAGAAGGTGCAAACTGCGGTTGCTGCAGCATTACAAAGGAAGGCCCCACGCCAACGGAGAACAACTCAGCCAGTTGAGCGTCACAGGATAGAGTGCTGGGGACCTGTTCCAGGCTGTTCATGAAGGATTCTTGCAACTAGTGCACACAGGACCTTAGGACAGTCTGTGTTGAAGGGGTCCACCACCTGTGTTCCAAGGAGCACGCTCGTCGCCAGGAGAGGAGTCCAAGAGAACTGGTCGTCATCTTAGAGGGTGCCTGCTGGACCAGGGAAGTAACTCCGTCACTCCACTGAAGATTTCTTCAGTCCTTCTGATGCAGGGTGTAGACAGGGTGTCCCCAGAGCATGCACACCGTGGAAACTGTTGCAGTTGCTGCCTGGAGCTGAAATTACAAGTTGAAGTAGCCTTTCTGGATACTTTGTTGAAGTTACATCAGTTCCTGGAGCAGTCTGCGGTCGCTCAGATGTCAGAGGATGAAGCTGTAGTTGCAGAGGATTCCTGATGGAAACTTACAAGCATAATCTGAAGAGGAAATCACAGGAGAGACCCTAAATAGCCCTGAGAGGGGGATTGGCTACCTAACCGGGTATGGACCTATCAGAAGGGGTCCCTGACGTCACCTGCTGGCACTGGCCACTCAGAGGCCTCCAGAGTGCCATTTTCCCTTGGAAATCAAGATGGGGGAAGTCTGGGACACACTGGAGGAGCTCTGGGCACCATCCCTGGGGTGGTGATGGACAGCAGAGTGGTTACTGCCCTTTCCTTTGTCCAGTTTCACACTAGAGAAGGGACTAGGGTCCCTGAACCGGTGTAGACTGGCTTATGCAAGGAGGGCACCATCTGTGCCCTTCAAAGCATTTCCAGAGGCTCTGGGAGGCTACTCCCTCAAGCCTGTAACACTTATTTCCAAAGGGAGAGGGTGTAACAACCTCCTCCCAAAGGAAATGCTTTGTTCTGCCTTCCTGGGACTGAGCTGCTCAGACCTCTGGAGGGCAGAACCCTGTCTGTGAGGTGGCAGCAGCTGTTGCTGCAGTGCAAGCCTCAGAGAGCTGGTTTGGCAGTCCTGGGGATCCATGGTTGAGCCCCCGGGATGCATGGGATTGGCTCCCCAATACCAGATTTGGAATGGGGGACAATTCCATGATCTTAGACACCTTACATGGCCATATTCAGAGTTACCATTGTGAAGGTACATATAGGTTGACCTATATGTAGTGCACGCGTGTAATGGCGTCATCGCACTCACAAAGTTCGGGGAATTTGCCCTGGAGTGCACGGGGGCACCCTTGCACTAGCAAAGGGTGCCCTCACACTTAGTAACTTTGCATCTAGCCTTCAGTAAATGAAGGTTAGACATATAGGTGAGTTATAAGTTACTTAAGTGCAGTGAAAATGGCTGTGAAATAGTGTATGCACTATTTCACGCAGGCTGCAGTGGCAGTTCTGTGAAAGGGGTTGTCCGAGCTCCTTATGGGTGGCAAAAGAAATGCTGCAGCCCATAAGGCTCTCCTGGAACCCCAATGCCCTGGGTACCTAGGTACCATACACTAGGGCCTTATACGGGGATCCAGTGTGGCAATTCGAATTGGTAAATGAAGTCACTAGCCTATAGTGACAAATTTGGAAGCAGAGAGAGCATAAGCACTGAGGTTCTGGTTAGCAGAGCCTCAGTGGCACAGTTAAGCACTACTGGCAACACACACATTAGGCCACAAAGTATGCACTGACCAGCAGGATCCCACTGAGACAGGCAAAAACATACTGAAATACAGGTAAAAATGGGGGTAACATGCCAAGAAAGATGGCACTTTCCTACACAGTCCCACTTACGCCTCATGGCCTCAAGCAGGCAAGTGATCATGCCTTTCAGGGTCTTGTTGAACCTTCCAACAAGCCCATTGGTTTTAGGATGGTAAGGGGTGGTAAACCGGTAGTTTGCCCCACACTCATCCCACATGGACTTCATGTACACTGATATGAAGTTTGTGCCTCTGTCAGACACAACCTCCTTTGGGAACCCCAGACTGGTAAATATCCCCATTAGAGCTCTGGTCACCACTGGTGCAGTCACTGTCCTTAGAGGGATTGCCTCTGGATAGCGGGTGGCATGGTCCACCAAAACCAGGATAAACCTGTTCCCTAGGGAAGTATTGGGGTCCAAGGGACCAATGACGTCGATGCCCACCCTTTCAAAGGGGGTGCCAACGACGGGGAGTAGGATCAGGGGGCCTTGAGCCTTTTCCCTGTCTTCCCACCAGCCTGACAGGTTGAGCAGGACATACAGAAAGCATCTGCGGCTACCTGCATTTGTGGCCAATAAAAGTGGGTGACAAGCCTGGCAAAGGTCTTGTCTTACCCCAAATCTCCCACCAGGGGGATATCATAAGCCAGGCCCAGTAGGAAGGCCCGGTAACACTGGGGGACCACCAGCACACATGCTGCCCCAGCGGCCGGTACCTTAGGCTCACTGTGGAGGAGATCATTCTCCCAATATATGTGGTGATCGCTAGAGACTTCACCTGCTGCTTGGGCTGAGGCCTGCTGCCTCAGACCCTCAAGAGTGGGGCACACTTTCTGCACTTGGCAGAATTCCTCCCTGGTTGGCCCACCCTCTGCTTGCCAGCCTGAAAGCTCAGGCAGGTTACCCAGGGCGTCAATGTCTTCCCCCTCTTCTGGAACCCCATCAACCACCGCTGGAACTTCTGGGACCAGTGTCTCACGCCCCTTGCCCTTCCTCTGTGCAGCTCTCTGCGCCAGTGTTCCATGGTCCAGACGCCCTTGACTCCTTTTCCAGGCAGCCACGGACCGTGTGGTCATGCAGACACGTTCAAGCAAACCTAACATCTCCAGGTGGGACCTGAGCTCCACCTCTTTCCAGGTAGAATGTTCAAGATCATTGCCTAACAGACAATCTACAGGCATGGCAGGACTCACAGCTACTTTTAGAATACCAGAGACCCTCCCCACTGAAAGGGAACCAGAGCTAACAGTAGGTGGCTCTCGTGATTGTCAGCCACTATGACCTGGTAGAATGTATTAGGGATTACCTGCTCTGCTAACACCAGCTGACCCCTGACAGTAATTATACTGGCTCCTGTGTCATGCAGAGCCTCCACCCTTTGCCCATTAATGGTGACCCACTGCCTATACTTGGAAGTATTGACAGGCATGTAGGGTTTTGGCACCATTTCTTCATCTTCCAGGGATACTAAGGACACCTCTATCTGCTTCCCAAAGCTAACTGGGACTGCCTCCACCCGAGCGCTACACTAGCCAACCCAGGTGTCTGCTCTCCAGTGTGGTGATGTGCCCTCTTGGGACACTGGGAGTAACCCTTAGAGTGTCCACGCTTGAAGCACTCTAAGCATTTGGGGATAAATTTCCCTTTCTTCTTGTCGAAGTACCCTGGCTTCTTCTCAAACTCAAGGGGGGACTGGTTACCACCCCCCAGAATTGTTTTGGGTGCCTTTTGAGAACTCATTTTTAAGCTTCCCCCCTTTCTTCTGGTGGGAACCCTGACCACCTTTGTGGGTGTCCCACCAGGTGCCTTTTTGGACACTCTTGTTCTAACCCAGAGGTCCGCCTCTTCCGCAAGCTTCCTAGGATCAGTCAGCTTACTGTCAACTAGGTGCTGGCACAACTCTTTAAAGCAAATACTGAACATATGCCCTTTCTGGATTAAATCATATAACACCAAATAGTCATCTACTTTACTGCCTTGCACCCATCCATTCAGGGCCTTACTGGAGAAATCAAAAAAGTCTACCCAGTTCTGTGTGAAGAGTTTGGCGCTGTCCCTGAACCTCTGACGGTACTTCTCAGGGGGCACCCCAAACTTGACAAGTAAAGCTGTTTTAATGGGATCCAATACAAGGAGTGTGTCCCTCCCTACAACAGGTACATACCACCACAAGGCTGCCCCCATTGCTCTTCAGAAACCCCATGCACCCTTAGTGCAAATTCATAAGCAGCCAACCACTTATCAATGTCATCTCCCACCGCATAACTTGGCACCACATATTTGGGTATACAAACCTTCCTTTCCCCAACCGGTCCTGCATGTATGCTGCCACCATCACTGCTGGACTCAGACTGCCTTGCCTTGATATCCAGCTCTTTGAGACTCAGTTCATGAGCGAGAAGAATCTTCTTCTCAGTCAAAGCCCTTTCAGCCTCAGCTTGTTTGGCTTCTCTCTCATCATTCCTCTCTTCTGCCTCAATGTTTACCTTTGCCATCTGCAATTGGAATTCTCCCTCCTCCCCCCTTTCCTCTGCGGTCAGGCCATGGCTAGAGACACTGCTCCCTGGTTTACCAGGGGGCACAATTCCAGGGGTAACACCTCCCATTGCTGGTGACAAATCCTTTGAGGGGCCATCCTCTGGCTCCTCCTCCTCAACATCCTCTTATGTACAGGCTTCTGCCCAGGCCCTCAGTGCCTTTTGGTATTTCTCCTTTCTGAAGGCACCCCGGGTAGGTACTCCCATCCCCTTGCAGAACCTCTTCAGCTGGTTAACAGTGTATGTCTCCAGTTTGGCTAGGTCAAACTCTTCAGCTCCTGCTTGAGACCTAGCCAGAGACATGTTGAATGAGGATAAAGTTAAAATGTCAGGCAGAAAACTAAATTGCAGAAAAAGATTTAAAAAATCAAGTTCTCCTTCAATTGTGGATAGGTAGTGTACACGTAGCTATTGAATGTCACTGCACAAGTACAAATCCTATCTTCACTGCTGATCACCAATATAAGAAATGGGGTCTTTGGTTGGCAGTCAGGCTACCCCCTGTCCAAGCAAGGACCCTCACTCTAGTCAGTGTAAGTCACACACAATCCAAATTATTATGTGCCCACCCTCTGGTAGCTTGGCACTGAGCAGTCAGGTTTAACTTAGAAGGCATTGTCCAAAGTATTTGTGCAATAAATCATGCAATAACACAGTGCATACACCACACAGGTTTAGAAAAATATAGAATATTTATCTGAGTAGAATAAGGTCAGAACGATCACGATTTGATAAATACAAGTTGAAATATCACTTTTGTAATGATAGATAGAGTCTTCAGTTCTTAAAAAGCAATAAGTGTCTCTTGCAAGCACAAAGTACCTGGTTTGCTTCTAAATTATCCGCACGAGACCTCAGGGGAGTAGATGCATGCAAAAGAGAGATGTGCGCATCATTTTCTCCGGGCTCACACAGATGATGTGTTGATGCTTTTCCATGCAGCAAGGGCTTTGCGTCGATTTCCGCCATGCAGGCTTGGATCCTTTTCGTGTTCCGGGGTATTTGGACGCCCCGGGGATGATGCAGAGAAATCCTGGGCGTGCAGGACGAAGTTATAGGAGCTGCCTCGATCTGGTGGGCGATGCAGGGAAATTTCTGCTGCAGGGCAGGTGCTACATCGATTCTTCCCGCAGGAAGTCAGGCTGTGTCGATCCGGTGGCCCGTGCGTTGAAGTTCCAGTCGCAACGCTGGCGCTGCATCAATCTCCACTCGGGGAGCTGGGCTGCATAGTTCCGGTTTGGTGATGCAGTGATTCTCTCACCGCAGAGCAGACTGTGCATTGATTCTGGCAGGCTGTGCATCAATTTTCGCTGCACAAGGAGTTCTTTGCAGAGATGAAGTCTTTTTGGCCCTGAGTCTTCAGGGAACAGGAGGCAAGCTCAATCCAAGCCCTTGGAGAGCACTTCTCAGCAGAGCCAGAGGGCAGCAAGGCAGCAGGGCAACAGCAAGGCAGCAGTCCTTTAGAGCAAAGCAGCCAGGTGAGTCCTTTGGGCAGCCAGGAAGCTTCTCTTAGCAGGTAGTAGGTTCTGGTTCAGAGTTCCTTTCCCAGTAGGTATCTTGTCAAGAAGTGTCTGAGTTGGTAGCATCAGGGACCCAGTTTACGTACCCAAATGTGCCTTTGAAGTGGGGGAGACTTCCAAGAGTGGCTTAGAAGTGCAGAAGGTCCACTTTAAATACAATCCCGTCTGCCAGGGTCCCAGTAGGGGGGGTTGGCAGTCCATTTTGTGAGGGCAGGCCACTGTCCTTTGAAAGGTAAGTGTTAGGTCCTCCACCCTTCCAGCCCAGGAAGACCCATTCAGTATGCAGATGTATGCCTGTGTGACTGCGCATCCTGTGTTTGTGGTTGTCTGAGTGAAATGCACAAGGGAGGTGTCAACCAGCCCAGCCCAGATGTGGTCTGTAAGGCACAGAAGGTTTTAAGTGCAGAGAAATGCTCACTTTCTAAAAGTGGCATTTCTAAACTAGTAATATAAAATCCAACTTCACCAGCAGGACTTTTTATTACCATTCTGGACATAGTAAATATGACCTATTTACCCCTTTCTAATCAGAATCTACCACTCAAATAGTTTATGAGGATAACATTAGTGTTAGCCAATGAAAGGAGCAGGTCTCACAGCAGTGTAAAACGAATTTAGGAGTTTTACACTAACAGGACACATAGAACACATATGTTCATGTCCTGCCTTTACTTATAAAGCACCCTGCCCTATGGGTTGCCTAGGGCCTTCCTTAGGGGTGACGTATATGTAGAAAAAGGGGAGTTTAAGGCTTAGCAAGTACTTTTAAATGCCAAGTTAAATTGGCAGTGAAACTGCACACACAGGCCTTGCAATGGCAGGCCTGAGACATGGTTAAGGGGATACCTATGTGGGTTGTACAATCAGTGCTGCAGGCCCACTAGTAGCATTTAGTCTACAAGCCCTGGGCACATTTAGTTCACTTTATCAGGGACTTATATGTAAATTAAATAAGCCAGTTGGGTATGAGCGACTGTCACCATGTTTTAAGGGAGAGAACATATGCACTTTAGCACTGGTTAGCAGTGGTAAAGTGCGCAGTGTCCTAAAACCAGCAGAAACAGTGTCAAAAAGTGGAGGGAGTCGGGCAAAAAATTAGGGTTGACCACCCTAAGGCTGTCAGGTCTAACATATACATTTGATGGCTGTGAAAGGTGGGGTTTTAACAATTGTTCTGTAACGAAAAATATGCATCAGAGAAAAGCATTTTCAATTGACGGGCACCGTTAGTAAAATTTGAATATTAGTTAATAAAAACCATAAACGTACTCCGTATAATCGACCACAATATCATGTCCATAAAAGTAAAAACAAATAAAAACACAAACTTTAAGGAATATCAAATCAAGCTCACCATGACAACAGTTGGGGAGCCTAGATCGAGGCCATACTGAAATCATACTATAAAGTGCGTAATGAAAAGGCCCAAGAAGAATGATACACACATGGACGTATGCAAATAAGAAATCATTATAGCCATAGTATAAAAAAACAGCACATTTTTAAAACGTGGCATAATGGTTGGAAACCTATATGTTGCAAGCTCCTATAGATTTTTCCCTTCACAGTAGCAGCGAGTTATAACATCTAGGACATAGCCAAAAATAGATTATACTGTATAGTGCTTAGAGCCACAAATCTTGGTACAGGGACCGGCATAAGCATATATAAATCGGTGTGACCATAACATTAATGCCCATTAATGGTGACCCACTGCCTATACTTGGAAGTATTGACAGGCATGTAGGGTTTTGGCACCATTTCTTCATCTTCCAGGGATACTAAGGACACCTCTATCTGCTTCCCAAAGCTAACTGGGACTGCCTCCACCCGAGCGCTACACTAGCCAACCCAGGTGTGTGCTCTCCAGTGTGGTGATGTGCCCTCTTGGGACACTGGGAGTAACCCTTAGAGTGTCCACGCTTGAAGCACTCTAAGCATTTGGGGATAAATTTCCCTTTCTTCTTGTCGAAGTACCCTGGCTTCTTCTCAAACTCAAGGGGGGACTGGTTACCACCCCCCAGAATTGTTTTGGGTGCCTTTTGAGAACTCATTTTTAAGCTTCCCCCCTTTCTTCTGGTGGGAACCCTGACCACCTTTGTGGGTGTCCCACCAGGTGCCTTTTTGGACACTCTTGTTCTAACCCAGAGGTCCGCCTCTTCAGCAAGCTTCCTAGGATCAGTCAGCTTACTGTCAACTAGGTGCTGGCACAACTCTTTAAAGCAAATACTGAACATATGCCCTTTCTGGATTAAATCATATAACACCAAATAGTCATCTACTTTACTGCCTTGCACCCATCCATTCAGGGCCTTACTGGAGAAATCAAAAAAGTCTACCCAGTTCTGTGTGAAGAGTTTGGCGCTGTCCCTGAACCTCTGACGGTACTTCTCAGGGGGCACCCCAAACTTGACAAGTAAAGCTGTCTTAATGGGATCCAATACAAGGAGTGTGTCCCTCCCTACAACAGGTACATACCACCACAAGGCTGCCCCCATTGCTCTTCAGAAACCCCATGCACCCTTAGTGCAAATTCATAAGCAGCCAACCACTTATCAATGTCATCTCCCACCGCATAACTTGGCACCACATATTTGGGTATACAAACCTTCCTTTCCCCAACCGGTCCTGCATGTATGCTGCCACCATCACTGCTGGACTCAGACTGCCTTGCCTTGATATCCAGCTCTTTGAGACTCAGTTCATGAGCGAGAAGAATCTTCTTCTCAGTCAAAGCCCTTTCAGCCTCAGCTTGTTTGGCTTCTCTCTCAGCATTCCTCTCTTCTGCCTCAATGTTTACCTTTGCCATCTGCAATTGGAATTCTCCCTCCTCCCCCCTTTCCTCTGCGGTCAGGCCATGGCTAGAGACACTGCTCCCTGGTTTACCAGGGGGCACAATTCCAGGGGTAACACCTCCCATTGCTGGTGACAAATCCTTTGAGGGGCCATCCTCTGGCTCCTCCTCCTCAACATCCTCTTATGTACAGGCTTCTGCCCAGGCCCTCAGTGCCTTTTGGTATTTCTCCTTTCTGAAGGCACCCCGGGTAGGTACTCCCATCCCCTTGCAGAACCTCTTCAGCTGGTTAACAGTGTATGTCTCCAGTTTGGCTAGGTCAAACTCTTCAGCTCCTGCTTAAGACCTAGCCAGAGACATGTTGAATGAGGATAAAGTTAAAATGTCAGGCAGAAAACTAAATTGCAGAAAAAGATTAAAAAAATCAAGTTCTCCTTCAACTGTGGATAGGTAGTGTACACGTAGCTATTGAATGTCACTGCACAAGTACAAATCCTATCTTCACTGCTGATCACCAATATAAGAAATGGGGTCTTTGGTTGGCAGTCAGGCTACCCCCTGTCCAAGCAAGGACCCTCACTCTAGTCAGTGTAAGTCACACACAATCCAAATTATTATGTGCCCACCCTCTGGTAGCTTGGCACTGAGCAGTCAGGTTTAACTTAGAAGGCATTGTCCAAAGTATTTGTGCAATAAATCATGCAATAACACAGTGCATACACCACACAGGTTTAGAAAAATATAGAATATTTATCTGAGTAGAATAAGGTCAGAACGATCACGATTTGATAAATACAAGTTGAAATATCACTTTTGTAATGATAGATAGAGTCTTCAGTTCTTAAAAAGCAATAAGTGTCTCTTGCAAGCACAAAGTACCTGGTTTGCTTCTAAATTATCCGCACGAGACCTCAGGGGAGTAGATGCATGCAAAAGAGAGATGTGCGCATCATTTTCTCCGGGCTCACACAGATGATGTGTTGATGCTTTTCCATGCAGCAAGGGCTTTGCGTCGATTTCCGCCATGCAGGCTTGGATCCTTTTCGTGTTCCGGGGTATTTGGACGCCCCGGGGATGATGCAGAGAAATCCTGGGCGTGCAGGACGAAGTTATAGGAGCTGCCTCGATCTGGTGGGCGATGCAGGGAAATTTCTGCTGCAGGGCAGGTGCTACATCGATTCTTCCCGCAGGAAGTCAGGCTGTGTCGATCCGGTGGCCCGTGCGTTGAAGTTCCAGTCGCAACGCTGGCGCTGCATCAATCTCCACTCGGGGAGCTGGGCTGCATAGTTCCGGTTTGGTGATGCAGTGATTCTCTCACCGCAGAGCAGACTGTGCATTGATTCTGGCAGGCTGTGCATCAATTTTCGCTGCACAAGGAGTTCTTTGCAGAGATGAAGTCTTTTTGGCCCTGAGTCTTCAGGGAACAGGAGGCAAGCTCAATCCAAGCCCTTGGAGAGCACTTCTCAGCAGAGCCAGAGGGCAGCAAGGCAGCAGGGCAACAGCAAGGCAGCAGTCCTTTAGAGCAAAGCAGCCAGGTGAGTCCTTTGGGCAGCCAGGAAGCTTCTCTTAGCAGGTAGTAGGTTCTGGTTCAGAGTTCCTTTCCCAGTAGGTATCTTGTCAAGAAGTGTCTGAGTTGGTAGCATCAGGGACCCAGTTTACGTACCCAAATGTGCCTTTGAAGTGGGGGAGACTTCCAAGAGTGGCTTAGAAGTGCAGAAGGTCCACTTTAAATACAATCCCGTCTGCCAGGGTCCCAGTAGGGGGGGTTGGCAGTCCATTTTGTGAGGGCAGGCCACTGTCCTTTGAAAGGTAAGTGTTAGGTCCTCCACCCTTCCAGCCCAGGAAGACCCATTCAGTATGCAGATGTATGCCTGTGTGACTGCGCATCCTGTGTTTGTGGTTGTCTGAGTGAAATGCACAAGGGAGGTGTCAACCAGCCCAGCCCAGATGTGGTCTGTAAGGCACAGAAGGTTTTAAGTGCAGAGAAATGCTCACTTTCTAAAAGTGGCATTTCTAAAATAGTAATATAAAATCCAACTTCACCAGCAGGACTTTTTATTACCATTCTGGACATAGTAAATATGACCTATTTACCCCTTTCTAATCAGAATCTACCACTCAAATAGTTTATGAGGATAGCATTAGTGTTAGCCAATGAAAGGAGCAGGTCTCACAGCAGTGTAAAACGAATTTAGGAGTTTTACACTAACAGGACACATAGAACACATATGTTCATGTCCTGCCTTTACTTATAAAGCACCCTGCCCTATGGGTTGCCTAGGGCCTTCCTTAGGGGTGACGTATATGTAGAAAAAGGGGAGTTTAAGGCTTAGCAAGTACTTTTAAATGCCAAGTTAAATTGGCAGTGAAACTGCACACACAGGCCTTGCAATGGCAGGCCTGAGACATGGTTAAGGGGATACCTATGTGAGTTGTACAGTCAGTGCTGCAGGCCCACTAGTAGCATTTAGTCTACAAGCCCTGGGCACATTTAGTTCACTTTATCAGGGACTTATATGTAAATTAAATAAGCCAGTTGGGTATGAGCGACTGTCACCATGTTTTAAGGGAGAGAACATATGCACTTTAGCACTGGTTAGCAGTGGTAAAGTGCGCAGTGTCCTAAAACCAGCAGAAACAGTGTCAAAAAGTGGAGGGAGTCGGGCAAAAAATTAGGGTTGACCACCCTAAGGCTGTCAGGTCTAACATATACATTTGATGGCTGTGAAAGGTGGGGTTTTAACAATTGCTCTGTAACGAAAAATATGCATCAGAGAAAAGCATTTTCAATTGACGGGCACCGTTAGTAAAATTTGAATATTAGTTAATAAAAACCATAAACGTACTCCGTATAATCGACCACAATATCATGTCCATAAAAGTAAAAACAAATAAAAACACAAACTTTAAGGAATATCAAATCAAGCTCACCATGACAACAGTTGGGGAGCCTAGATCGAGGCCATACTGAAATCATACTATAAAGTGCGTAATGAAAAGGCCCAAGAAGAATGATACACACATGGACGTATGCAAATAAGAAATCATTATAGCCATAGTATAAAAAAACAGCACATTTTTAAAACGTGGCATAATGGTTGGAAACCTATATGTTGCAAGCTCCTATAGATTTTTCCCTTCACAGTAGCAGCGAGTTATAACATCTAGGACATAGCCAAAAATAGATTATACTGTATAGTGCTTAGAGCCACAAATCTTGGTACAGGGACCGGCATAAGCATATATAAATCGGTGTGACCATAACATTAATGCCCATTAATGGTGACCCACTGCCTATACTTGGAAGTATTGACAGGCATGTAGGGTTTTGGCACCATTTCTTCATCTTCCAGGGATACTAAGGACACCTCTATCTGCTTCCCAAAGCTAACTGGGACTGCCTCCACCCGAGCGCTACACTAGCCAACCCAGGTGTGTGCTCTCCAGTGTGGTGATGTGCCCTCTTGGGACACTGGGAGTAACCCTTAGAGTGTCCACGCTTGAAGCACTCTAAGCATTTGGGGATAAATTTCCCTTTCTTCTTGTCGAAGTACCCTGGCTTCTTCTCAAACTCAAGGGGGGACTGGTTACCACCCCCCAGAATTGTTTTGGGTGCCTTTTGAGAACTCATTTTTAAGCTTCCCCCCTTTCTTCTGGTGGGAACCCTGACCACCTTTGTGGGTGTCCCACCAGGTGCCTTTTTGGACACTCTTGTTCTAACCCAGAGGTCCGCCTCTTCAGCAAGCTTCCTAGGATCAGTCAGCTTACTGTCAACTAGGTGCTGGCACAACTCTTTAAAGCAAATACTGAACATATGCCCTTTCTGGATTAAATCATATAACACCAAATAGTCATCTACTTTACTGCCTTGCACCCATCCATTCAGGGCCTTACTGGAGAAATCAAAAAAGTCTACCCAGTTCTGTGTGAAGAGTTTGGCGCTGTCCCTGAACCTCTGACGGTACTTCTCAGGGGGCACCCCAAACTTGACAAGTAAAGCTGTCTTAATGGGATCCAATACAAGGAGTGTGTCCCTCCCTACAACAGGTACATACCACCACAAGGCTGCCCCCATTGCTCTTCAGAAACCCCATGCACCCTTAGTGCAAATTCATAAGCAGCCAACCACTTATCAATGTCATCTCCCACCGCATAACTTGGCACCACATATTTGGGTATACAAACCTTCCTTTCCCCAACCGGTCCTGCATGTATGCTGCCACCATCACTGCTGGACTCAGACTGCCTTGCCTTGATATCCAGCTCTTTGAGACTCAGTTCATGAGCGAGAAGAATCTTCTTCTCAGTCAAAGCCCTTTCAGCCTCAGCTTGTTTGGCTTCTCTCTCAGCATTCCTCTCTTCTGCCTCAATGTTTACCTTTGCCATCTGCAATTGGAATTCTCCCTCCTCCCCCCTTTCCTCTGCGGTCAGGCCATGGCTAGAGACACTGCTCCCTGGTTTACCAGGGGGCACAATTCCAGGGGTAACACCTCCCATTGCTGGTGACAAATCCTTTGAGGGGCCATCCTCTGGCTCCTCCTCCTCAACATCCTCTTATGTACAGGCTTCTGCCCAGGCCCTCAGTGCCTTTTGGTATTTCTCCTTTCTGAAGGCACCCCGGGTAGGTACTCCCATCCCCTTGCAGAACCTCTTCAGCTGGTTAACAGTGTATGTCTCCAGTTTGGCTAGGTCAAACTCTTCAGCTCCTGCTTAAGACCTAGCCAGAGACATGTTGAATGAGGATAAAGTTAAAATGTCAGGCAGAAAACTAAATTGCAGAAAAAGATTTAAAAAATCAAGTTCTCCTTCAACTGTGGATAGGTAGTGTACACGTAGCTATTGAATGTCACTGCACAAGTACAAATCCTATCTTCACTGCTGATCACCAATATAAGAAATGGGGTCTTTGGTTGGCAGTCAGGCTACCCCCTGTCCAAGCAAGGACCCTCACTCTAGTCAGTGTAAGTCACACACAATCCAAATTATTATGTGCCCACCCTCTGGTAGCTTGGCACTGAGCAGTCAGGTTTAACTTAGAAGGCATTGTCCAAAGTATTTGTGCAATAAATCATGCAATAACACAGTGCATACACCACACAGGTTTAGAAAAATATAGAATATTTATCTGAGTAGAATAAGGTCAGAACGATCACGATTTGATAAATACAAGTTGAAATATCACTTTTGTAATGATAGATAGAGTCTTCAGTTCTTAAAAAGCAATAAGTGTCTCTTGCAAGCACAAAGTACCTGGTTTGCTTCTAAATTATCCGCACGAGACCTCAGGGGAGTAGATGCATGCAAAAGAGAGATGTGCGCATCATTTTCTCCGGGCTCACACAGATGATGTGTTGATGCTTTTCCATGCAGCAAGGGCTTTGCGTCGATTTCCGCCATGCAGGCTTGGATCCTTTTCGCGTTCCGGGGTATTTGGACGCCCCGGGGATGATGCAGAGAAATCCTGGGCGTGCAGGACGAAGTTTTAGGAGCTGCCTCGATCTGGTGGGCGATGCAGGGAAATTTCTGCTGCAGGGCAGGTGCTACATCGATTCTTCCCGCAGGAAGTCAGGCTGTGTCGATCCGGTGGCCCGTGCGTTGAAGTTCCAGTCGCAACGCTGGCGCTGCATCAATCTCCACTCGGGGAGCTGGGCTGCATAGTTCCGGTTTGGTGATGCAGTGATTCTCTCACCGCAGAGCAGACTGTGCATTGATTCTGGCAGGCTGTGCATCAATTTTCGCTGCACAAGGAGTTCTTTGCAGAGATGAAGTCTTTTTGGCCCTGAGTCTTCAGGGAACAGGAGGCAAGCTCAATCCAAGCCCTTGGAGAGCACTTCTCAGCAGAGCCAGAGGGCAGCAAGGCAGCAGGGCAACAGCAAGGCAGCAGTCCTTTAGAGCAAAGCAGCCAGGTGAGTCCTTTGGGCAGCCAGGAAGCTTCTCTTAGCAGGTAGTAGGTTCTGGTTCAGAGTTCCTTTCCCAGTAGGTATCTTGTCAAGAAGTGTCTGAGTTGGTAGCATCAGGGACCCAGTTTACGTACCCAAATGTGCCTTTGAAGTGGGGGAGACTTCCAAGAGTGGCTTAGAAGTGCAGAAGGTCCACTTTAAATACAATCCCGTCTGCCAGGGTCCCAGTAGGGGGGGTTGGCAGTCCATTTTGTGAGGGCAGGCCACTGTCCTTTGAAAGGTAAGTGTTAGGTCCTCCACCCTTGCAGCCCAGGAAGACCCATTCAGTATGCAGATGTATGCCTGTGTGACTGTGCATCCTGTGTTTGTGGTTGTCTGAGTGAAATGCACAAGGGAGGTGTCAACCAGCCCAGCCCAGATGTGGTCTGTAAGGCACAGAAGGTTTTAAGTGCAGTGAAATGCTCACTTTCTAAAAGTGGCATTTCTAAAATAGTAATATAAAATCCAACTTCACCAGTAGGACTTTTTATTACCATTCTGGACATAGTAAATATGACCTATTTACCCCTTTCTAATCAGAATCTACTACTCAAATAGTTTATGAGGATAGCATTAGTGTTAGCCAATGAAAGGAGCAGGTCTCACAGCAGTGTAAAACGAATTTAGGAGTTTTACACTAACAGGACACATAGAACACATATGTTCATGTCCTGCCTTTACTTATAAAGCACCCTGCCCTATGGGTTGCCTAGGGCCTTCCTTAGGGGTGACGTATATGTAGAAAAAGGGGAGTTTAAGGCTTAGCAAGTACTTTTAAATGCCAAGTTAAATTGGCAGTGAAACTGCACACACAGGCCTTGCAATGGCAGGCCTGAGACATGGTTAAGGGGATACCTATGTGGGTTGTACAGTCAGTGCTGCAGGCCCACTAGTAGCATTTAGTCTACAAGCCCTGGGCACATTTAGTTCACTTTATCAGGGACTTATATGTAAATTAAATAAGCCAGTTGGGTATGAGCGACTGTCACCATGTTTTAAGGGAGAGAACATATGCACTTTAGCACTGGTTAGCAGTGGTAAAGTGCGCAGTGTCCTAAAACCAGCAGAAACAGTGTCAAAAAGTGGAGGGAGTCGGGCAAAAAATTAGGGTTGACCACCCTAAGGCTGTCAGGTCTAACATATACATTTGATAGCTGTGAAAGGTGGGGTTTTAACAATTGTTCTGTAACGAAAAATATGCATCAGAGAAAAGCATTTTCAATTGACGGGCACCGTTAGTAAAATTTGAATATTAGTTAATAAAAACCATAAACGTACTCCGTATAATCGACCACAATATCATGTCCATAAAAGTAAAAACAAATAAAAACACAAACTTTAAGGAATATCAAATCAAGCTCACCATGACAACAGTTGGGGAGCCTAGATCGAGGCCATACTGAAATCATACTATAAAGTGCGTAATGAAAAGGCCCAAGAAGAATGATACACACATGGACGTATGCAAATAAGAAATCATTATAGCCATAGTATAAAAAAACAGCACATTTTTAAAACGTCGCATAATGGTTGGAAACCTATATGTTGCAAGCTCCTATAGATTTTTCCCTTCACAGTAGCAGCGAGTTATAACATCTAGGACATAGCCAAAAATAGATTATACTGTATAGTGCTTAGAGCCACAAATCTTGGTACAGGGACCGGCATAAGCATATATAAATCGGTGTGACCATAACATGTGGAAAGAACAACGCACTGGCGTCACCAGGTTTGTAAGATCATATAACGACCTAAACACTGCATATGAGATTTAATAAATCCCATGTGAATGCCTCCCCCCAGAATACAGCAAGTTTGAACTGCAAACATAGCCACATTGACTCCTACTGCAAAGTGCATAGTGCAACCCTGTTCCCTCCTGACTCTAATCTACTTGTGTCAGATGAAATAGTGCTCGGCCTGGATCAATACCAATCTTATATGGATCCCTCCCCCGGGGTGGCAACAGGTTTTAACTTTGAACATAGCCACGTAGGTATCACTCTAGAAAGTGCAGAGTGTACCAAATTGCTGAGAGCGGCCAAGTCCCCTCCTGACACTAATCTACTTGTGTTTGTCCGGGGCCTGGAACAGTACTCGGTCAGGATAAGATTCTGATTTGTGGAGGCATAGATGTGAACTAATATTATTAGGGCGCTTTCACCTAGTCATGACAGTGGTTAAAGTGTGAGCGAATGTAAACCATGCCATATTAAGTGAAACCCCTATCCATTATGACATGGTCACTCCTTAACTAAACTATAAAGTGTTGAGTGACTGGTAGTAAAACAAAACCAGGAATCCTAAAGTCCATACCACAGGATATGGGGCAGTGCTCCTCACACCCACCTAGCAGCCCATCAATCAGGGCACTACTATGCCCAACTTTGCCAAGCTGGTTACACCCTTCCTGGAAAAGAATATAGAGGGACCCTGGTTGGTATATACCTGCGCACTGATCTGATCCTTAAAGATGACAAAAATCTGCACCAATCAAATTGTTAACGTAAGATTTCAGGTGGTTTAAGCTGAAGACCCATAGGCTCTTATTCCCAGTGTTAGAAATTGTTCACGTAGCAGGGCCCTACAGAGCGCTAGTAAACAAGGGCAGAGGCAGAGTATATGCAGGAAAGTGATTAGCATCGGGAAAATTAAGGGCCAGATTTACAAGGCCCTATGCTAATCTGGCTCAAGGAAGCATTTTTTTTGCTGCACCATATTTACAAAGAGGCGCCACGTTATGCCTGCTTCAGGCATGATTTATGTAAAGGGGCATTCCTGTGTTAGGAGGCCCGCAAAAATGGTGCAGTGAAATCTACAAGATTACCCTGCGCTATTTCTGGCGTCTTTTTTTAACATCTGCTCAAGACAGGCGTTAAAGTGATACACCCACTGTAATAAATAGGCCTCCTTGCACTTTGTGCACTAGCGTCAACCAGCAAATCGCCACAATAGCGTATAAAATGTTGACGCTATTGGCCTAATGTGTGCCATGATGCGCCGTATTGTAAATACAGCGCACACATGGTGTTGTTAGGTGGGGCGGGGGGATGCAAGAAAACTGGTGCATCAGCACTGATGCGACAGGTACATGTAAATATGCCCCTAAGTTTTGAATTAAAACTACTAACATTTTGGTGGAATTTTCTATTCATGGGCAAGATTCCCATGATACCTAGTATAAGGTGAAAAAATAACCTGTTTCTTAATGGTAACATTTATTTGTGACAAGCTCAAAAAACGTGTGCTTGACTTGACTCTCAAATGTGGAGGCTTGTGCTAAGCCACAATAAAAAAAAAAAAACTAATTACTATATTCAGCTCTCGATTCACTTATGCGGCCAGAAATACACAGAGCATCAAAATGTGTGTGCGATAAGAGGCTGGAAGAGGAGTCGTGAGATGCCCAGCCTGCACTTAAAGTGAAAGTTTTTTTAGGTTGAGCGTTAGCATTCAATGTGCTGTATACTTTTAAGTATACTATACTGTGAGTTCCAGCGTTTTCATTTGTTGGTTCCAGTGTCCTTCAAAAATCCTTGCTTGCTAGTGGTCAGTTCTGCCTCTTTGTCCTGCATTTTTCTCTTTGGGAGCAGCGCAAAATACTGTATAATTACGCTATGTCCTGTTTATCTCTTCAGTAAGGGACTTTTTTTTTGTATTTGCCTGTTAGTCTTACACTGTGGGTACTTGTTCAGTTCCCTCCTCCCCACCAGCTCCCTCTGTAAACATAAACCAACAGCAGATGGGGGACTTTTCCAGGGCCAGCTTGCTCTCACTCTCTTTCTCTTGTTATTTTCAGTCTGTGTGGCAAGAAAAGTACAGTCAGTAATTTACAACACTAAGGGGGTCATTCTGACCCCGGCGGGCGGCGGGAGCCGCCTGCATGGAGGGAACCGCCGAATGACCGCACTGCGGTCAAAAGACCGCGGCGGCCATTCTGGCTTTCCCTCTGGGCCGGCGGGCGACCGCCAGAAGGCCGCCCGCCGGCCCAGCGGGAAACCCCCCTCAACAATGAAGCCGGCTCCGAATGGAGCCGGCGGAGTTGTAGGGGTGCGACGGGTACAGTGGCACCCGTCGCGATTTTCAGTGTCTGCAAAGCAGACACTGAAAATCATTATGGGGCCCTGTTAGGGGGCCCCACGACACCCGTTCCCGCCATCCTGTTCCTGGCGGTAAAAACCGCCAGGAACAGGATGGCGGGAAGGGGGTCGGCATCCCCATGGCGGCGCTGCAAGCAGCGCCGCCATGGAGGATTCCCTGGGCCAGGGGTAAACCGGCGGGAAACCGCCGGTTGCTCTTTTCTGACCGCAGCTTTACCGCCACGGTCAGAATGGCCCAGGAAGCACCGCCAGCCTGATGGCGGTGCTTCCGCGGTCCCCGACCCTGGCGGTCATGGACCGCCAGGGTCGGAATGACCCCCTAAGAGCTTTAACTCGAGCAAACACAAGACCATTGCATTCCAAAGGCTTTTTTTTTTTGCTTTCGACTAATGCGCTTTTCCGATGGCATTAATTTACAACTCTAAGGCCCATATTTATACTTTTTAGCACCGCATTTGCACTGTTTTTTTACTCAAAAGCGGCGCAAACTTACAAAATACTATTGTATTTTGTAAGTTTGCACTGCTTTTGCGTAAAAAATGACGAGACACAAAGAACACTGTAATTCAGAATTGAAGGACAAGCTGGTTATAAATTAGGACATGATGCCCCTGTGAAAACCTACTGTGCTGAAGTTTTAGCAGTATTTGCTCTCAAGATAATCAACTCAAGGTATAATTGACCAAAGGGACTTGTTTAACAAAATATTCCAGTAGGCCTACTAGCCCTTTAGTTATATGCAGGGACACTGGAATTATGTGGCAGAAAGGACCAAAATATGTGGCAGGGTTGACCAATTAATATGGCAAAAAAAGTCCAGTTATGCATTTACAATGCCAATAGCTCCTACTCGCGTAAATGCGAGACCTATTGCATTGCAAATGATTGTTACTTTTGTTGTTAAGTTAGGACTACCCAAAGAGTCACAAACCTCTGCCTTCCATCAAACGTCACCCGATGGTAGAATAACACAATATAACTGCTGCTTCCAGTGTTTTGACAATCTGGCAGCTTCGGTCCAGCGGTCAGCCAAGTGTGTAGTAGGACTACCATCGTCAAACCTTGCTCCAAGCAAAGAAAACAAACACAAGTTTGAATTTCAAAAGTTTTTGGGGTATTTGAGAAAATGACCCAGTATACCCTGGTATAATGTTCTCTCCAGAAGAGGGGTTCCACACTTCAAACATTGCCCCACAGAGATAGAAGTCATGATATGGCATTCTTTAGGGGACTGGCATTATAGGACTCCAGTTCTATGGCGGTTTGCCCACAATTTTACTCAACTGAGAAACTTTAGAGTTCTTTCGGTGTGAGGGAAATGCAACAAAATCGTTCTTGAGTACACTGGAGAATGGCAGAGGGTTGCTCTTTAAAGTCTCCTGCGTGACTTGTGAATCGGTCAGATATATCCAACTACCTTTTAACTAAAGTGCAAAGATGACCTGGATCCTTTCTCGCAGATGACTATTTCCAGTAAGTTACATTTTATAGGTTTGGGGAAAAATTCTCAATGGCACGTAGGAGGAATACTAATTTAGCAATGTAAAATGCGTTTCTAAATTAGACTCGTGTTGTGGCGCCTGCAGGTGCACCCCTTCTGTTGCTGTCCCCATACCCCCTTCGCTGCCAGGCCTTTTCCCCCTCCTGTGCCGAACCTTTTTTTGGCTATTTGGGGCAGTTCGCGCTTAGGCCCTCATAACTTTTTGTTCACATAAGCTACCCACGCCAAATTTGCGTCCTTTTTTTTCCAACATCCTAGGGATTCTAGAGGTACCCAGACTTTGTGGGTTCCCCTGAAGGAGACCAAGAAATTTGCCAAAATACAGTGAAAATTTTGTTTTTTTTAAAAAAATGGGAAAAAGGGCTGCAGAAGGCATTTCCCCTGAAAATGGCACCAACAAAGGGTTTGCGGTGGCAAGATCACCATCTTCCCAGCTTTGAGGAACAGGCAGACTTGAATTGGAAAACCCAATTTTTCAATACAATTTTTACATTTTACTAGGACATACCCCATTTTTACTATTTTTTGTGCTTTCAGCCTCCTTCCAGTTAGTGACCAAAATGGGTGAGAAACCAATGCTGGATCCCAGAAAGCTAAACATTTCTGAAAAGTAGACAAGATTCTGAATTCAGCAAGGGGTCATTTGTATAGATCCTACAAGTGTTTCCTACAGAAAATAACAGCTGAAATAAAAATATATTAAAATTGAGGTGAAAAAAAACAGCCATTTTTCTCCACATTTTACTCTGTAACTTTTTCCTGCGATGTCAGATTTTTAAAAGCAATATACCGTTACGTCAGCTGGACTCTTCTGGTTGCGGGGATATATAGGGCTTGTAGGTTCATCAAGAACTCTAGGTACCCAGAGCCAATAAATGAGCTGCACCTTGCAATGGGTATTTATTCTATACCGGGTATAAAGCAATTCATTTGCTGACATATAAAAACTGAAAAATAGGTATCAAGAAAACCTTTGTATTTCCAAAATGGTCACAAGATAAGGTGTTGAGAAGCAGTGGTTATTTGCACATCTCTGTATTCCGGGGTGCCCATACTAGCATGTGAATTACAGGGCATTTCTCAAATAAACATCTTTTTTACACACTGCCTTACATTTGGAAGGAAAAAATGAAGAGAAAGACAAGGGGCAATAACACTTGTTTTGCTATTCTGTGTTCCCCCAAGTCTCCCGATAAAAATGGTACATCACTTGTGTGGGTAGGCCTAGCGCCCACGAAAGGAAATGGCCCAAAACACAACGTGGACACATCACATTTTTTCACAGAAAACAGAGGTGGTTTTTACAAAGTGCATACCTGTGGATTTTGCCCTCTAGCTCAGCCGGCATGGGGAAACCTAGCAAACCAGCGCATTTTTGAAAACTAGACACCTAGGGGAATCCAAGAGGGGGTGACTTGTGGGGCTCTGACCAGGTTCTGTTACCCAGAATCCTTTGCAAACCTCAAAAGTTGACCAAAAAAACACTTTTTCATCTCAT
Source organism: Pleurodeles waltl (assembly GCF_031143425.1). NCBI lineage: Eukaryota > Metazoa > Chordata > Amphibia > Caudata > Salamandridae > Pleurodeles > Pleurodeles waltl. The sequence continues at coordinate 1,334,552,107 of NC_090444.1, read as the reverse complement.
TTCGGTGACAGAAAGTTCTGGAATCGAGAGGAGCCACAAATTTCCTACCACCCAGCGTTCCCCCAAGTCTCCCGATAAAAATGGTACCTCACTTGTGTGGATAGGCCTAGCGCCCACGAAAGGAAATGGCCCAAAACACAACGTGGACACATCAAATTTTTTCACAGAAAACAGAGGTGTTCTTTACAAAGTGCCTACCTGTGGATTTTGGCCTCTAGCTCAGCCGGCTCCTGGGGAAACCTAGCAAACCAGCGCATTTATGAAAACTAGTCACCTAGGGGAATCCAAGATGGGGTGACTTGTGGGGCTCTGACCAGGTTCTGTTACCCAGAATCCTTTGCAAACCTCAAAATCTGACCAAAAAAACACTTTTTCCTCTCATTTCGGTGACAGAAAGTTCTGGAATCTGAGAGGAGCCACAATTTTTTTTACACCCAGCGTTCCCCCAAGCCTCCCGATAAAAATGGTACCTCACTTGTGTGGGTAGGCCTAGCGCCCACGAAAGGAAATGGCCCAAAACACAACGTGGACACATCACATTTTTTCACAGAAAACAGAAGTGTTTTATGCAAAGTGCCTACCTGTGGATTGTGGCCTCTAGATCAGCCGGCCCCAGGGGGGGCAGAAATGGCCTAAAATAAATGTGCCCCACCAACCCCCAGGGGAGCGACCCTTGACTACGGGGTCGCTCCCCTTGCGTGACATTGGCGCAAAAAAAAGATCCCCGGTGCCTAGTTGTTTGGGGGCAGATTGACCTAAAATCGTCCGATTTGCCCCCAAGGGGGGCAGAAATGGTCTAAATACAATTTGCCCCCCAGGGGAGCGACACTTGCCTAATGGGTCGCTCCCCATCTCTAAAAAAACAAACAAACAAACAAAAAAAAACAAAAACAAAAATTTGCCCTGGCGCCTAGAGGTTTCTGCCCCCCCCCCGGGGGCAGATCGGCCTAATAACAATAGGCCGATCTGCCCCCAGGGGGGGCAGAAATGGCCTAAAATAAATTTGCCCCCCCAACCTCCCCCGGGGAGCGACCCTTGCCTACGGGGTCGCTCCCCTTGCGTGACATTGGCTCCAAAAAAAAATCCCCGGTGCCATAGTTGTTTCTGCTCCCCTTGGGGGCGGATTGACCTAAAATCCGCCGATCGGCCCCCAAGGGGGGCAGAAATGGTCTAAATATAATTTGCCCCCCAGGGGAGCGACCCTTGCCTAATGGGTCACTCCCCATCTCTAAAAAAACAAACAAAAACAAAAACACCCAAAAAAAATTAGCCCTGGCGCCTAGAGGTTTCTGCCCCCCCTGGGGGCAGATCGGCCTAATAACAATAGGCTTATCTGCCCCCGGGGGGCAGAAATGGCCTAAAATGAATTTGATCTCCCACCCCCCCAATCCCACCCTCCTAGTGGCGCCTAGTGGTTTCGTCTAATTAAAATCGGCTGATCTGCCCCCCAGGGGGGCAGAAATGGCCTAAAATGAATTTGCCCCCCAGGGGAACGACCCTTGCTTAAGGGGTTGCTCCCCTTGCGTGAAATTCGCGGAAAAAAAACTCCCTGGTGTCTAGTGGTTTCTGTCCCCCTTGGGGGTAGATTGGCCTCATAAAAATAGGCCAATCTGCCCCCAAGGGGGGCAGGAAAAGGCCTTTAAAAAAAATGCCCCCCCGGGAGCGACCCTTGCCCAAGGGATCGCTCCCCTTGCGTGAAATTTGGGGGGAAAAAAAAACTCCCTGGTGTCTAGTGGTTTCTGTCCCCCTTGGGGGCAGATTGGCCTCATAAAAATAGGCCAATCTGCCCCCAAGGGGGGCAGAAATGGCCCAAATATAATTTTCCCCCTATGGGAGCGACCCTTGCCTAAGGGGTCGCTCCCCACCTCAAAAATATTTTTAAAAAATTAATACTCCCTGGTGTATGAGGTTTCTGCCCCCCCTAGGGGCAGATCGGACTAATTATAGGCCGATCTGCCCCCAGGGGGGCAGAAAAGGCCTTTAAAAAAAATGCCCCCCCTGGGAACGACTCTTGCCCCAAGGGGTCGCTCCCTCATGCCAATTTCATTTTTAAAAAACATCCCTGGTGTCTAGTGGGCGTTTTGACAGCCGGATTGCTTGCAATCCGGCTGCCAAAACGCTGAGAGGGATTTCAAAGGGAAGGAAATAACTTTCCTTCCCTTTGAAGTCTCTCGGCCTCCTCCACGTGATCGGAAGAGAAATGCTTTTGCATTTCTCTAACGATCGCGCTGGAAGCTTGATGGTAGGAGGCCTTGTGACAATCAGCGCGCACTGATGTCACAGGGGGAGTGGGGGGGTCGGGGTGGAAGGGGAAGGGCTTCCCCTTCCATCCCTGCCTTGTGGGGGTGGGGGGGAACCCCGCAGAGGGAGCGCCGTGGAAAGAGGGGACTAAGTCCAAAAGAAACAGCAGAGTCCAGTGGGGGGAGGAGCCCCTACCCACCAAGCTGAGGATGCAGGAGTTGGTCGACAGTGAGGTCAGCACTGCAGCCCTGGAGTAGGAGTTGAGTTCCTAGAGGATGCAAGTGATGTCCCACACCGGAGGGAAGTTTTCAGTTGTGTTTGCGTGTTTGGATTCCACCAACAAGCATTGGCACTGGCAAAACTTGAGGTTGGTGAAAAGTAGTGCTGCTGGGGACCAGCAAGGCCCAGGAAGACTCCAACCGGGGGAGAGTCAGAGAGGGCCCTAACCATTGAGAGCCCACAGAAGCACAAGCAGCATGTGCAGGAGTCCCACAGGATTGGGACACACAAGGTGCAAATCGAGCCTATGCAGCCCTACAAAAAGGAATCCCACGCAGCAGGAGAGCCACTCAGAGAGCAGTGCGTCACAGAAAGGAGTGGGGGGGCTGGAGCTCCACGACGCCTGAAGACCGCTTGGAAGAAGCGCAAATAAGCCTTGGCCGCTGCAAAAGATGCGGTACATAGAGGTACTGTCTTGCTTGGGAAGGCAAGGGCTTACCTCTACCCAAGTTGGACATCTGGTAGAAAAGACCGTCAGGACCACTTCTGACTACCACCCGTGATGCAGGATTCATGCAGCTCAGCAGGAGAGGGAATCCACGCAGCCGGTCGTCATTGATGTTAGTGCCCGCAGATGCAGGGGAGTGACTCCTCCACTCCAAGGGACATTCTTTCTTCTCTCCTTTACAGACTGAAGATGGGCTGTCTTCAGGGGATGCACGATGGGGGATATGTTGCAGAAGCTGGAAGGAGCCAGGGAAACAATCTTGTAGGTGAAGTCTTCGTCTTTGTTGCAGATTGTCAGATCCTGGAGAGTCCAGATACAGTTTCTTTGGCCAGAAGTCAAAGTAAGGGATGCAGAGGAATCCTGCTGGAATCTTGCAATCCAATTCTGAGGTACCACCCAAAAGATAGACCATAACTAGTCCTGAAAGGGGGATTGGTCACCTAGCTGAGTGACCACTATCAGGAGGGGGCTCTGACGTCACCTACCTGACCTGGCCACTCAGATGCTCCCAGAGTTCCCTGCCAACCTTAGTTTCAAGATGGCAAAACCCAGGGACCCTCTGTAGGAGCTCTGGCAACCATCCCTGGGGTGGTGATGGACAGGGAAGTGGACACTCCCTTTCCATTGTCCAGTTTCGCACCACAGCAGGGACTGGAGGTCCTCGAACCAGTGTAGATTTGTTTATTCATGTAGGTAACCAAATGTTCCCTTCAAAGCATACCAGTGGCTTCGGGAGGCTACCCCTCCCAAGCCATTTAACACCTATTTCCAAAGGGAGAGGATGTAAGACCCCTCTCCCAAAGAAAATCATTTGTTCTGCCTTTCTGGGCTTGAGCTGCTCAAGCAACAGGAGGGCAGAAACCTGTGAGGTGGCAGCAGCTTGGGCTGCCTAGGAAACCACAGAAGGCTGTAGGAGCAATGCTGGGGGTCCTCAAAGGAGCCCCCAGAATGCATGGAATCATAGTTGCAAAAGTATTGGGGTATGATTCCAACATGTTTGATACCAAACATTCCTAGGTTTGGAGTTACCATTATGTAGCTGGACATAGATAGTGACCTATGTCCAGTACACACATGTAAAATGGTGTCCCCGCACTCACAAAGCCCACGAAAATTGATCTGGAGTTTGTGGGGACACCTTTGCTAGTGCAAGGGTGCCCTCACACACAGGTACCTGCACCCTGCCCTCTAAGAGGGCCTACCATAGGGGTGATTTATAGTGACCTGGTGCAGTAATCTGTAGTGAAACGGGTACATGCACCCGGTTCAAGCAGACTGCAATGGCAGGCCTGCAGAACCCTTTGAATGGGCTCCCTATGAATGTCAGAATAATTGCTGCAGCCCATGGGATCCCCTGGAACCCCAGTGCCCTAGGTATCTGGGTACCATATACTAAGGGCTTACATGGCTGCGTTCAGTATGCCAATTGTGGGATGAAATACAGAGCTTTGGGAGAGGGAGCATAATCACTAGGCTCCTGGTTAGCAGGATCCCGGTGAACACAGTCAAACACACTGACACCAGGCAGGAAAGGGTCTAATCATGCCAAGAAAGAGGGTACTTTCCTACAACATGCACTTCTCATGCAGAGAGTGGTGCATGTTGGGACCTGGGCCTCAGTTTGGAAGTGCGGCTGCAGACAGGCACTTCTCATGCAGAGAGTGGTGCATGTTGATACCTGGGCCTTGGTTTGGAAGTGCAGGTGCAGACATGCCCTTCTCATGCAGAGAGTGGCACATGTTGAGACCTGAGCCTTAGTTTGAGAGTGCTTTACCTCTCTTTGTCCTTTATCCCACGTTCATCCTACTCCTCTGTGCACATTTGTATATGTTATAGTGTGTACAAAGCTATTTAGAGACGTACACCGTGCCTTACACTAGAAAAATGTGCAAAAACCCCAAAACTGCAACAAGCAAAGCAGTAGCAGCTGGCAAGTAGTTAGAGTGGGGTGGGGCAGGGAAATGGGTGGTGGCTGGGTGCTTGCATGAAAGTTGAGTAGTGACTGTAAATAAAAAGGAATAGCCACTTACCTTGCTGCACAACGTCCTCGTTCACGTCTGTGTTCTGCTTTGTCTCCTCCAGGCTCCACAGGCTCCAGCAAATCCCCTTAACCAACCTTGGCGCTTCTCTCTTGCTGGTAACCAGCATGAGTGCAGCACCAGAATTGGAAGAAGCGGCCTCTGTCAGCGCTCTCATGAACACTGGAGGCCTGTGCTGTCTATAACCCAGCTATAGACGGGTGGACGAAAATAAAATGGTAATGATTTAACTAGATCACCATTTTATTTTTTGTCCCCACAACTTCTTTCACTCTAATGGAGGAGTCGCCCCTGAGCAAAGCAAACCAACCCCTTTGCAGTGACTGGACGCGCAGAAAAACAGGAACTGCTATTTTTAGGGTGGCATACGTGGAATATTGTGCATGTATGTGAGGCAGGATTAAAAAATATCCCTAGGAACGCTGCTAAGAGATGTAAACCATAATGTATACTGACTTTTATAAGTGTGGCAAATATCCGCAGGTGCCCAGAGCAAGATGAAGGCACCTAGTTGCTGTGCACCAACAACATTCCAATGTTTATTGAACATGGATATTGTTAATCGATGGGATGAGAAATATTCAATTAACAAAAGAGCTTTACGCTTGCCCCAGTTTGGACACTCGCAAACATACCAGGCACTCATGTCAGGTTTTTAACAGCAGGCATTCTAGAAAAAGAAGTGTAAATTTCACTCAAACGCCTTCTTCTCCAGATATATTTGGCACAATGACTTTTTCCATAACTACATAAGTTTACAAAATGCCCAGTAGGTCTTTATCAGACACTTAAAAGACGGCCTATTAAAACAAAAATATCACTTTCCACACTCTTAACACACATGCACACACACGAACATACACAAACATGTTAACATGAACGCATAGATGAGAGTCAGAGACGTGGAAACTGACCCAGCTCTCCTTTGAAATCTGAGCAGCTGGTGGTGAGCAAGGACTGTTTAAATTCACTTGGGTCTTCGACAAAAAAAACAGTAAGAAGACTCAAACCCTGACTCCAAAAGCAAACTGATGATCGAATAAAGGAGCTAGGTGCAAGATGACACACAAGGGGCCATATGTACGAACACATTTTCCCATAGACACAGAATGGGTAAAACCCTTTGATACATCTGGCCCGAGGTCTCGAAGGAGGGCCAGAACCACACGGGAAGTTATTAAAGATGCACTCTCTTTTTATTATAGTAAAATAGGTTGGAGAACAATTCAGTAAAAACAAGCATTTGCAATGAAATGGGTCTCGCCTTTTCTCGAGTTAGAACTATTAGCACTGTAAACTCCTAACCGGACTTTTCTTGCCACATAAATAGAAAATAAAAAGTAAAACAGTTTCACATAACTAACCAGACTTTTCTTGTGAGATAAAGTGAAAAGTAAAAGTTTCACATAAGCGAGCCGATGGCTGCCATCAGCGCAAAGCAGACACACAAAGGCAAATAAAAGTTTGCTCGCAGTGAAACCTATCGGTAAAAGTGCACTTATCCATGTAACCGGCAAAAGTGAAATTATCTATGTAACCGGAAAAAGTGCAATTACCTTTGTAACAGGTTCGATGTCATGCAAAGCGCTCGACTACTGCCCAGCGAGGTCGCGCTGCGAAATAAAGAGAAAAAGTAGTCCAGAAACCAGATGGAAAACATTGAGCCTCGTATGCCGGAAAAGGCATGAGTCATGACGTATGCATGCCTTTCACTAATGAAAGCAAACAAATTTTAAAAGGCAAGCCCATGAACCAATGAAAGTGACTGACGTGACATGGGTGTGGGTAGAAGCCCAAAGAGAGATTACAACAGGGGATGGAGCACTTTGCACTCGCCCCTAAAAATGGCACACACGACGAGGCATACCAAAAAATAGCTGAAAGGGGACATAAAACAGACAGAGTCAGCTGTGGATGACAAACACGGAGTGTTTATTGACAGTTGAGGGACCCAGAGCCCTGCGATGATGCAAGCTTTCAATGAGGCACTGACAGGCTCCAGACCTTTGATGACGACACACCAACTGTCTCCATGGAACAATGGCTGTCCCTGAGCAGAGAGGCTGTCCACCACTGTTAAAGGAGCTTAATTGGTTAAAAAAAACTGCTGCAAGTCCTGCAATAAGAGAACTGTGGCTGTCCGGCTTCCTCCCCGCTAAAGGTGCCAAAATACTCTGGTTCATGTCATGTTGAGTGAGCAAAGTTATAAACATGCTGGCGCTTGAGGAGTATTTTCCACAGTCTTGAGGGCAGAATCTCCTCAATATACAGTCAGCTTATCAGAAATGTCGATAGATACGGACAACCGCACAACACTTTTAAAAAAAAAAAAGATTGCTGTGGTTCGCGGATCCTCCGCAAATCCTAGGCAAACTTAAAAAAAATGCTTTTGGTCCCAGGCAGAGTCCCTCTAGGATACCCCCTCACCATGCCTAGAGGGTAAGGGTATTCCTATCCTGCGCCCTTGTGTCTCTTTTTTGTGTTTTTTTGTTTTTTATTACTTGGAATCAAGTCCTGAGTCCTAAAATGGCTGCCACCACTTCCTGGTTGATCTTAGCTTGAGATCTGTCAGCACCCATGGAGCCTTCAAGTCCCTAAATATGCAAAGAATTTGAGCATTAATTGCTTGAAAAACTGCTGAACGGATTTACACTAAAGCACAAAAAAGAACTCTTTCTGGACCTAGATCAAGCTTTCTGCCAAATTTAAATGTAAATCTGTTCAGCGGTTCAGGTGTAATTCCTTTCAGCAGTTTAGGCTATAGCTGTGTCTAAAGTTCCTATGGGAAAATGAACTGGGAAAACATGTTTTGTGACCCCTCTTTAGTCTCAGCCCCCACTTAAGCTGAACTTTTCATGTGCAAACTAGATGAAAAGGGCACTTTTTTAGAAAGTTTCATGGAGATTCGTCAAATGGCTCCAAAGTTATTAGAAACACAAAACAAATGCATTTCTTATGGATAAACAATCCTAACCATAACTACACTTTGGCGACTGGAATATATATATATATGTATATATATATATATATATATATATATATATATATATATATATATATACATTTTTTTTAATTTATTTTTTTCTTGCTGGAGGCTGTCAGTAAATAACTATAGTCAGGACCTTGTTTCCATAGAAAATGTTTTTTTTTCTTGCTAACAACTTTGGCGCCATTTGATAAATCTTCACAAAATGTTCAAAACTAGTTTGTCACTCACTTTAGCTGCTGTCTTGAAAGTTTCAGGGATGATTCGTCAAGTGGGGGTTGACAAAAAGGGGGGTTCCAAACCGCTTTTTCCTCATGCAATTTCCCATATGGATTTTGAACACGACTGCAGTCCATACAGCTGAGCGGAATTACACCAAATGTGGCAGAAAGCTAGATCTTAGTCCAGAAAAAGTTATTTTTGTAATTTTGTGTAAATCCATTCAGAATTTTTGGAGTTATTGAAGAAAAAAGCTTTGTGTATTTCTAGAGACTCGGAGGGTCTGTGAATCCAACAGATCTCAAAATGAGATCTGATTGGCTGCCACCACTTAACCAGTAAATGGTGGCAGCCATCTTGGGACTCGGACTCCGTCAAACCCCAAGATAATACATAACAAAAGCCAATGGGGCAGGGTAGAAATACCCTGACCCCCTAGACCTGGTGGTGAGGTCCCACAGGTACCCTGCTGGAGGGCAAAAAAGTTATTTTTTAAATTTTTCCTGTGAATCTGCAGAGCATCCATGCAAAACATTTTAAAAAACAAGTGAGGCTTCCCACTCTTGTTTTTTTAGCCCCCCCATGTGATCCAGATCCATCGGAATTATTTATATTATATTATATTATTTATATTGCTCCCTTCTTGGGCCGATATATGCCCCGGGGACCCCAACCCCCAGGGCTGACAGTGCAGAGAAATGGGAGGGGGAAAATAAAGGCCCTGGGCACCCCATCGCCCCAGGCCAGCTCCAGCTATGTCAGTTGGTACCCACCCGACATAACAGTTTCTCTGCCCGCACTGGTGCAGACAGAAAAACATGTTTGCTCTCACTTGGCAGGAGCAATTTCAGAACTCCCACCAAGCAAGAGTATACACTAAAGGGCATATTTATTTTTTGTTTTCGCCATTTTAGCATCATATTTTTTTATGCTAAAATGTCGAAAACTTAACTCCATATTTATATTTTGATGCTAGACCCATCTAGCATCAAAATATTGGAGTTATCATCATTTTTTGGATGTGTGAAGCCACCATGTGTCAATGAGATGCAAGATAGGCTTCCCCATCCAAAAAATTATGCGAAGCCTTTAGCCCCATATTTATCCCCCCGTGTAAAAATGATGCACGGGTGGGAGGCAGACACAAATAATGACACCGAGCTTGCTTAACCTCATTATTTAACACCTGGGTCAGGCCAGGCGTTAGGGTACCTGTGGACCTATTTCCATGGCCAAACACCATGGAATGGGCCCACAGGTGCCCACCCCAAGCCCCAGGAACACCCCCACCCACACCAGAGGGACACCATAGGATGGGGGAACCCCATCCCAGGTGAGTAAGGTAAGTATTTTTGTCTATTTTTTTAAAGTGCCTTTGGGGGCCCTTACATGGGGCCCCCTGCCTGGCACTGGGTGTAATGGTCATGCCCAGGGGACCCTGGTCCCCTCTGCTGGCCATTGGGTTGGTGGGCATGACTCCTGTCTCCTGTGAAAGACTATCGGGAAACAAAGCAAACGACACATATTAACATTTGGATCGGTTTGGATGGTTTGATTTGATTTTAATGGAGGTGAGTGTTGGGGGAATTGGATGTTTATTTATTTATCTATATATACATTTTCCTCATAAATAGTGTCTTTGTATGTAGGTAATGAAATCTCTCTTAGTGACGCTTAATATAAAGGAATTTAGGTTCATGGTTAAATGCGGGGTATTGTATTTGGGGTATTCAGTATTAAAAATGGGCGTTGCGTGAAGGGGGATATTGAATCTTTGGACATATTTAAGTGTGTATATATATATTTATATATTTTTTTTTTGTTGGCCCATTTAGGTTTGGTTCAGTAAGTGTTGGGAGCATATTTTTTAGTCCTGAAGAAGGTGGCGAAAGGATTTCAAAGACCACGAAACGCGTCAACGCTATACGACATTACGGGACCCATAGGAGTAGGCCGGAATCGAACAAGGATTCGTGAAAGAAATTGATTGGCCTAAGTCTACCACAATTGGGACAGTTTAATTACAATAGACGATTGCAGATGTCTTCTTTTTTTGTCTCCCCTTTGTCAGATTTTATTGTTTTTATATGTGTTTTTTATTGATGTGTTTTGTGTTCTGCGAGTCTTGGGATATTGGGTTTTAACTATTTGGGTTTGTATTATTACATTATGATCCTTAGATTCCTTTGTTTTTAGATTGATCATTTGAGAGATTGACTATTTGTGTGTGTGGGGTGATTGGTTTGCTTTTTTCCCTTGGGGGAATTTTATTGTTTCACTGTGTTATGGTGCCCTTTTTTCCCCCTTGGGATATGAGAGATAGGAGGGCCCTCTCTCTCTTTCTCTTGACACATTTAGTACAACTTGTTGGTTGGAGAGGTTAGTTGTCCAGTGGACTTTACCATGGATGCTTTTAAAACATTTGGTTTTAGTGAGGACCAATTTAACAAAATTATTGGAACTAGTGGAAATAGTGGGGGAAGAGTAACAATAGTCACTTCGGATAATAATGAAAAAAAAAATAAGATTTTAAATTTAAAGAAAATGATGATCAGAACTGAATTACATGCTGATTTTCTTAAAGAATATGTTAAATCAGGGGTTATTCCAATCGGATTACAGGTAAGAAATGAACCTGGTCTATTTATAGAAAATAGGACATTTCTAGAGACCTGGACTCTTATAGCCAATCGGTGCAGTCGAGAATGGATGTTGCTAATTACTGAAACAGGACAAGGTATGGTAGTGATAGAGAAACAAGAGATCGAGGATTTAGAGAAAGCTTTAAAGGAGAGCATGGCTCTAGAGAATGCAAATACATTTTGGAGGAGGTGAATCAGGACGTAGATGGGTATAGAGATTACCTTATGAAGAAGAAGTCTGTAAAATTGAGAAAGGCCATCAATAGATTTAATTATGAATTAGTATACCCGTATTGGCAAAAAGATTTTTATCAAGGAAAAAAAGACCAGGGAGGTGATGTGACCCCGGGGCGGAGATGGATGGCCCCTAGAGCAGGAGGTAAGAAATATGTAACCTTTTCTGCGTCATCAGGTTCAGGTAGTGAGGATGAGGTATATACACACAATAATGTTGAAATGGGGGAACAGAGTAACAATGGTTTTTTAGAGCCTTGCCCCCGCCTGAATCGGAGAGGCAGGGGCACAAGAGAAAGGGGTATCCCACAACGTAACCAACCACAAGAGGAATAAATAGGAACAAGGAATCAAAGATATTAGATATAGATAAAGCCCCAATAATTAATTTATCAGCCAGGATTTTGACAAATAATGAAATAGAGGTGTTAGAAAAGGGTCTTAGTTTTGCCTCTACAGCCAATGTTACTAGGTTAGATTTACAGAAGGATTTGAGGGCTTTTCTTGGGAAAGTCAGGCTTCAAAAGTACTTCATGGGGCGTCAATTTTTAAAAGTGACTAATAATATTTCTGGTTTGATACCAAAAGCAACATTCACTCCCTCGCTCTCACAAGTGGGTAAAGAAGTAGAATTGTTTGAGACACTGTTTGATAAAGAGATTCAGAGAATTACAAGTGACCCCTTTAATCCAAAGAACAACTTATCGAGGGAGCATTATGATGCTCTTTGCTCCCTCCAGGAGGATGTGAGTATCACCATAAAACCTGCCGATAAAGGTGGGCGGGTGGTAATCTTTGATACGAGTGATTCTGAAAAGAGAGCTGAGGATCTCCTAGCTGTGCAAGATCATTATCAGAAAGTACCAATGAATCGATTGGCAACATTGAAGAAGGACATTGGAAAAGTTATAGACAGGGTTTTGTTAGAGGAATGGAATTGTGAAGAGGAGGGACATTTTCTTTTGAATGAGAACCCCATTACCCCGGCATTTTAAGAGTTGCCAAAAATCCATAAAGATATTTTGAATCCCCTTTTGAGACCGATTATTTCTTGTATTGGGTCCCTCTTGAACCCCTTAGTAAATATGTAGTCAGTTTTTTAAAGCCTTTAGTTTGACAACAGAGGTTCTACATATGAGACTCGGCTCACATGATATCTAAAGAGGAGGGTAGATCATTTAATAGAGATACACAGCTTCTAGTCACTCTAGATATAGAAGCAGTATATACAAATATCCCTCAAGACAATACTATTGAAGTGATATGGAATTGCCTTGAAGGTACGGATCTAAGACGGGCTAGCAGTGAGTTTATTATTAACTGTGTTTCTTGGGTCCTTACAAACAATCTTTTTCTATTCAAAAATTACCTTTATCTCCAACTTAAAGGGGCAAGCATGGGAGCAACCTGTGCCCCAAGTCTGGCATGCCTTTATGTGGGGGGAATTTGAGAATAAACACATATATAATGAGACAGCCCCTTTTTATGAAAATGTCATTACTTGGTATTGATTTATTGATGACATATTTTTCATATGGGAAGGACCACAACAGACATTAGATGAGTTCCTTTTGTGGCTATATTTGGGTGATACCGACTTACGTTTACAGCCCATATAAGTGATACAGTGGTCGACTTCCTTGATATTACAATTAAGGATAACAATGGTGTAGGAGGCTGGCCTGGCTTAAAGTGGCTACCTGATGGCACTTATACCTTGTGGCAGTTCCAGTTATCCTTTATTAGTAGATTAGTAGTGTTCTAGCAGCTTAGGCTGATAGAGGTAGTTATAGCAGAGCAGCTTAGGTGGAACTAGGAGACATGCAAAGCTCCTACTATACCGCTTACATCATATAGCACTATATCATAAGAAACACAATACTCAGAGTTACTAAAAATAAAGGTAATTTATTTTAGTGACAATATGCTAAAAGTATCTCAGAGGATGTACTCCTTTAGGAGGCAAGTAAAATACACAAAATATAAACACAAACCAAAATCAGGTAAGTAAAACACTTAGAAAAGTATTGCAAACACTGTAGAACACAATAGAATGCAATAGGAGAAAATAGGCCTGGGGCAACAAAAACCATATACTCCAAAAGTGGAATGAGAACCACAAATGGACCCCAGGCCTAGTGTAGTGTGTAGAGAGTCGCTCGGAATGTAAGAAAACACTAAGGGTGTCCAAGATACCCCACCCCAAGACCCTGAAAAGTAGGAGTAAAGTTACCATACTACCCCAGAAAGACAGTAAAGTCGAGATAGGGGATTCTGAAAAGACAACTGACTGCAAAGCACTGAAGACGGATTCCTGGACCTGAGGACCTGCAAAGGAAGCGGACCAAGTCCAAGAGTCACTCAAGTGTCCAGAGGGGGCAGGGGCCCACTAAACCCTGGATGAAGGTGCAAAAGGGCTGCCTCCGGGTGGAAGAAGCCAAAGATTCTGTAACAACGGAAGGTGGCAGGAACTTTTCCTTTGGTCAGAAGATGTCCCACGGAGTGCTGGAGGATGCAGAGTTGTTTCCATGCAGAAAGAACGCAAAAAAGCCTTGCTAGCTGCAAGAGTCACAGTTGAAGATTTTGGGTGCTGCCAGGGCCCAGGAAGGACCAGGAGGTTGCCCGTTGGAGGAGGAGACAGAGGGGGCAGTCAACAACAGAGAGAGCTCACGCAGAAGAAAGCAGCACCCGCAGAAGTACCTGAACAGGCGTTCAGAAGATCTAAGCATGGCGGTCATTGCAGCAAAACAAAGGAGGGCCCCACGAAGTCGGAGGTCAACTCAGCGAGTTGGGCAATGCAGGACAGAGTGCTGGGGACCTGGGCTGTGCTGTGCCTGAAGGACGTCTTGCAAAAGTGCACCGAAGCCCTAGCAGCTGCAGATCATGCAGTACACAGGATTACTGTCTGGCGTTGGGAGGCAAGGACTTACCCCCATCAAATTTGGACAGAAGGACCACTGGACTGTCGGGGTCACTTGGATCCAGCTCCTGTGTTCCGGGACCATGCTTGTCAAGATAAGAGGGGACCCAGAGGACGGGTGATGCAGAAATATGGTGCCTGCGTTGGCAGGGGGAAGGTTCCGTTCACCCACGGGAGATTTCTTCTTGGCTTCCAGTGCAGGGTGAAGGCAGACAGCCCTCAGAGCATTCACCACCAGGAAACAGTTGAGAAAGCCGGCAGGATGAGGCGCTACAATGTTGCTGGTAGTCTTCTTGCTACTTTGTTGTGGTTTTGCAGGCGTCCTGGAGCAGTCAGCGGTCGATCCTTGGCAGAAGTCGAAGAGAGAAGTGCAGAGGAACTCTGGAGAGCTCTTGCTTTCGTTATCTGAAAAGAAACCCAAAGGAGAGACCTTAAATAGCCCTCAGGTGAGAGCCTATCAGGAGGGGTCTCTGACATCACCCTCTAGCATTGGACACTCAGAGGTCTCCATTGTGCCCTCACACCTCTGCATTCAAGATGGCAGAGGTCTGGGACACACTGGAGGAGCTCTGGGCACCACCCCTGGGGTGGTGGTAGACAGGGGAGTGGTCACTCCCCTTTCCTTTGTCCAGTTTCGCGCCAGAGCAGGGGCTTGGGGCTCCCTGAACCGGTGTAGACTGGCTTATGCAAGGAGGGTACCATCTGTGCCCTTCAAAGCATTTCCAGAGGCTGGGGGAGGCTACTCCTCTCCAGCCCTTAACACCTATTTCCAAAGGGACAGGATGTAACACCCTCTCTCAGAGGAAATCCTTTGTTCTGCCTTCCTGGAACTGGGCTGCCCAGGACCCGGGGGGGCAGAAACATGTCTGAGGGTTGGCAGCAGCGGTAGCTGCAGAGAAAACCCCAGAGAGCTAGTTTGGCAGTAACCAGGTTCCATGCTGGAGCCCTGGGGATGCATGGGATTGTCCCCCCAATACCAGAATGGTATTGGGGTGACAATTCCATGATCCTAGACATGTTACATGGCCATGTTCGAAGTTACCATTGTGAAGTTACACATAGGTATTGACCTATATGTAAGTCAAGTGTGTAATGGTGACCCCGCACTCACAAAGTGCGGGGAATTTGCCCTAAACACTGTGGGGGCACCTTGGTTAGTGCCAGGTTGCCCTCACACTAAGTAACTTTGCACCTAACCTTCACTAAGTGAGGGCTAGACATATAGGTGACTTATAAGTTACTTAAGTGCAGTGTAAAATGGCTGTGAAATAACTTGGATGTTATTTCACTCAGGCTGCAGTGGCAGTCCTGTGTAAGAATTGTCTGAGCTCCCTATGGGTGGCAAAAGAAATGCTGCAGCCCATAAGGATCTCCTGGAACCCCAATACCCTGGGTACCTAGGTACCATATACTAGGGAATTATAAGGGTGTTCCAGTGTGCCAATCAGAATTGGTAAAATTAGTCACTAGCCTGCAGTGACAATTTAAAAAGCAGAGAGAGTATAAACACTGAAGTTCTGGTTAGCAGAGCCTCAGTGATTCAGTTAGGCACCACACAGGGAACACATACAGGGCATCCTTTAATGAGCACTGGGGTCCTAGCTAGCAGGATCCCAGTGACACAGGCAAAAACAAACATTCATACAAGTAAAAAGGGGGGTAACATGCCAGGCAAGATGATAGTTTCCTACACAACCCCCCCCCCACCCCCCAAACGAGGGACAATATGGATCCTTGCCCAGATGAGTCTTCATTGTCTAAGTGGAAATATCTGGAGAGTCCATCTGCATTGGAGTGGGTACTCCCAGGTCTATGTTCCACTGTATAGTCCATTCCCTGTAGGGATATGGACCACCTCAACAATTTAGGGTTTTCACCTTTCATTTGTTTTAGCCAAAGTAGAGCTTTGTGGTCTGTCTGAACAATAAAGTGAGTACCAAACAGGTATGGTCCCAACTTTTTCAGTGCCCAGACCACAGCAAAGGCCTCCCTCTCTATGACAGACCAACACTTTTCTCTAGGGGTCAACCTCCTGCTGATAAAACCAACAGGTTGATCCTGGCCCTCAGTATTAGGCTGTGATAGCACTGCCCCAACCCCCAATTCAGAAGCATCAGTCTGGACTATTAACTTTTTGGAGTAGCAAGGGCTTTTTAGGACAGGTACAGAGCACATGGCCTGTTTGAGCTAATCAAAAGCTTTTTGACAGCTAGCTGTCCACAATACCCTTTTAGGCATCTTTTTACTAGTGATGTCATTCAGAGGAGCTGCAGTGGAGCCATAATTCTTAATAAACCTCCTATAGTACCCTGTGAGGCCTAGAAAGGCTCTCACCTGGGTTTGAGTTGTAGGGGGAGCCCATTCTATAATGGTCTGGCTCTTCCCCTGCAGTGGTGCAATCTGTTCCCCACCTTCCAGGTGGCCCAGATAAACCACTTTCCCCTGCCCTATCTGGCACTTTGAGGCTTTGATAGTGAGGCCTGCCTTTTGCAGGGCCTCCAAAACTTTCCACAGGTGGACCAGGTGATCATCCCAGGTGGAGCTAAAGACAGCTATGTCATCCAGATATGCTGCACTAAAGGCTTCCAACCCTTGCAGGACTGTGTTCACCAACCTTTGAAAAGTGGCAGGTGCACTCTTCAGACCAAAGGGCATCACAGTGAATTGATAGTGCCCTCCAATGATTGAAAATGCTGTCTTGGGTTTAGCATCTTCTGATAATTTAATCTGCCACTACCCTGCAGTTAAATCAAAAGTGCTTAGATACTTGGCAGACGCCAGTGTATCTATCAGCTCATCTGCGCTGGGTATAGGGTGAGTATCTGTCTTGGTTACTTGGTTGAGCCCTCTATAGTCAACAGAAAACCTCATCTCTCTTTTTCCATCCTTACTGTGAGGTTTTGGAACAAGCACCACTGGGATAGCCCATGGGCTTTCTGAATGCTCAATCACTCCTAAGTCTAACATTTTCTGAACTTCTTGTTTAATGCAGTCCCTGACATGGTCAGACTGCCTATAAATCTTACTTTTGACAGGCACACTGTCTCCAGTATTGATTGTATGCTCACACCAAGTAGTGGTACCTGGTATCAGTGAGAAGAGTTCAGAAAACTGACTTAAAAGATTTACACATTTGTCTTTCTGTTCAGCAGTGAGACAATCTGCAAGTACTACTCCCTCCACTAAGCCATCAGCTTCAGTGGTGGAGAAGAGATCAGGGAGAGGGTCACTCTCTTCCTCCTGTCCCTCATCAGTGGCCATGAGCAGGGTGAGATCAGCCCTGTCATAGTAGGGTTTTTGGCGGTTGATACAGAGCACCCTAAGGTGACTCCTGGCAGTGCCCAGGTCTACCAAGTAGGTAACCTCACCCTTTTTCTCCACAATTAGATGGGGTCCACCCCATTTGTCCTGGAGTGCTCTTGGGGCCACAGGCTCCAGCACCCACACCTTCTGTCCTGGGTGGTTTTGGGTCAGGACAGCCTTCTGGTCATGCCATTGCTTTTGCAGGTCCTGGCTGGACTGAAAGTTTTTACTGGCCTTCTTCATGTGCTCAGCCATTCTTGATCTTAGGCCAAATACATAGTCCACAATGTCCTGTTCAGGAGCTTTTAAAGGTTGTTCCCAACCCTCCTTAACAAGTGCAAGGGGACCTCTCACAGGGTGTCCAAAGAGGAGTTCAAAGGGGCTTAAGCCCACTCCTTTTTGGGGTACCTCCCTGTAAGCAAAAAGGAGGCAAGGTAACAGGACATCCCATCTCCTTGTGAGTTTTTAAGGGAGTCCCATTATCATACCTTTGAGAGTTTTATTAAACCTCTCAACCAGACCATTTGTTTGTGGATGATAAGGAGTGAACTTGTATGTTACACCATACTCCTTCCACATTGCCTTGAGGTATGCAGACATGAAGTTACTAGCTCTGTCTGACACCACTTCCTTAGGGAAGCCCACTCTGGAAAAGATTCCTAGGAGGGCCTTTGCCACTGCATGAGCTGTAGTGGTCCTTAAGGGAATTGCTTCAGGGTACCTAGTGGCATGGTCCACTACCACTAGGATAAACCTGTTGCCCGAAGCTGTTGGAGGTTCAAAGGGGCCAACTATGTCAACTCCTACCCTTTCAAGGGGCACCCCAACCACAGGAAGGGGAATTAAGGGGGCCTTTGGAGTGCCACCAGTCTTGCCACTGGCTTGGCAGGTCACACAAGAGCGACAAAACTCTTTGGTGTCCTCTGACATATGAGGCCAGTGAAACAGGGGAACAAGCCTGTCCCAAGTTGTACTCTGGCCCTAATGCCCAGCCAAAGGAATGTCATGTACCAAGGTAAGAAGAAACTCTCTGTATTGCAAAGGGATGACCAATCTCCTGGCAGCTCCAGGTTTAGGGTCCCTTGACTCAGTATACAGGAGGTGGTCTTCCGAATACACCTTATGGCTATCAGTGATATCCCCATTCTGCTGTTTGACAGCTTGCTGTCTTAAACCCTCTAGTGTGGGACAGGTCTGCTATGCCACACTCAGCTCTTCTCTAGCAGGCCCCCCTGCATCCAAAAGCTCAGCAGTGTCTGCTTCCAGCTCATCTGGTGTAGGATCTGCACAGGGAGGGGATTCCTCTTCCTCAAAAGGGGAATCTTCTGGTGAGGGAAGGATAGTGGGCAAAGATTTACCCTTCCTACCCCTAGCTTTTTGGGAGCACTTGGTCCATTGTTCCAGGATCCAAGTTTCCCTGTCCTTTTTGCTTCTTGGCCTGAGCCCTTGTCAAAGCAAAAATATGCCCAGGAAAGCCCAGCATTGCTGCACGAGCCTCCAACTCCACTTCAGCCCAAGCTCATGTCTCCAAATCATTGCCTAGTAAGCAGTCTACAGGTAAATCAGTGGCTACCACAACTTTCTTTGGACCAATAACCCCCCCAGTTGAGATTCACAACAGCCATGGGGTGGCTAGGTGTGTTATTGTGAGCATCAGTCACTTGGTACTGCTGACCAAGTAGGTGTTGATCAGGGTGAACCAGTTTCTCTGTAAACATAGTTACACTGGCTCCTGTGTCCCTGTAGGTCTCAACCTCAACACCATTGATTAGGGGTAGTTGCTTGAACGTACCCATAGTAAGGGGACAAGCAACCAAGGTGGGAAAGTCAATGCCACCATCAGAGACTACAACAGCCTCTGTGGTCTCCCTAACAATACCAACCCCAACTATGCTGCCAATAGTGAGCCCAGCTACACCCTTGGATTGTCTATTTGTAGTAGACCTCCCACCACCACTGCTATTGCTAGGGGCACTAGAGGTTGCAGTTGGGGTTGTGGTAGTGGGAGCCTTGGTGTTTTTCTTTGGACAAGTGACATCACTTTCCCAATGGCCTTTTACTTTACATAAATAACACCACAGCCTTTTCTGATTGTGAGAAGAGGATTTGGACCCACCACCCCCGAGGATTTGTGTAGGCCTGATGAAGACTCAGAATGTTTTTTATTTTTGTCCCCACCCTTGTCAGAAGACTTACCATCCTTCTTCTTGCCATCCTGGCCACCCCCTGTATGAACTTTTCTGTTCACTCTTGTTCAGACCCATTTGTCTGCCTTCTTTCCCTATTCTTGGGGAGAGGTCAGATCTGAGTCTACTAAGTACTGGTGCAACAAATCAGACACACAATTGTTCAAAATATGCTCTCTCAGGATTAGGTTATACAGGCTTTCATAGTCAGTCACCTTACTGTCATGTAACCAACCCTCCAAGGCCTTCACTGAACAGTCTACAAAGTCTGTCGAGTCTTGAGAGGACTCTTTTCTGGTGTCTCTGAACTTAATCCTGTATTGTTCAGTGGTTAAGCCAAATCCATCCAAGAGTGCATCCTTCAAAACTTTGGAATTATTAACATCACTTTCTCTGACCTATCCCTACCCTTACCAGTGAAAGATAGCCACAAGATAGCAGCCCACTGCCTTTGAGGGGCCAACTGCACCATACAGGCCCTCTCAAGTGCAGCAAACCACTTGTTAATGTCACCCCCCTCCTTGTAAGGAGGGACTATCTAATGCAGGTTTCTGGAATCTTGCTCTCTAACAGGATTGCTATCAAAAACACTGCTGCTGCCACCATGGGGAACTAATCCCACCTCTGCCTTTCCCTTTCCACATTCAGAGATTCCCTGTCTAAGGCCAGCTGCTGCTGTTTAAGCTTCAGCCTGGCCTCTTCCAACCTCAGCTTTCTGAGTTCCCTTTCCATTAAGTTATCCTCAGGGTGGGAGGCTTGGGAATTGTGAGACACATAAGAAATGTGGTACTTGACAGAGTTGGACCTGTCCCTAACTGACTGGACTCTAGTAACCTGGCCTTTAGGAGTGAAAGGTGCCCTACTAATGTGTAACCCCCTCCCTCTACCAGTGTCACTAGGTGGCCTGTTAGCTGACAGGTCCTTGGAAGAACCCTCCCCAGCATCCTCAGGGGACTCATCTGAGTCTGGCTGGGTACCCCTTCCTCTTCCTCCTGATCCTGGGATGGGCCAGACTGGTTCTGGTCACTTTCTAGGAGAAGATCTTTTGTAGGATTCTTACCAATTGCTAAACCTCTTTCAATGCAGAGACCCCTCCAACTTTTAAAGTTTAGATTCCCATATGTTGCCTGGACAACTGTGGGAGTAAGCTCTACTGCAGAAATGACAGAAAAGGTTTAGGATAGAGAGAGAAAAACGTTTTTGGAACTTTTAAAAGAACAGAGAAAAACGTTTTCAAACTTTTGAAAACGTTTGAAAGTTTTCAGAAACTTTTTAGAAAGTTTTAGAGAAGGAAAGTTAAACTGTTTCGGTTACTGTGTATATTCTTAAGTATTTGGTATATGTTTTTCTTATGAAAAGCACCAATGACAAAGTGGTAAAGCAGTTACAAGTACTTATCCCACTGCTGCACCACCAATGTAGGAGGCTGGCCTGGCTTATAGTGGGTACCTGATGGTACTTGCACCTTGTGCAGGTCCAGTTATCCCTTATTAGTAGATTAGTAGTGTTCTAGCAGCTTAGGCTCAGAGAGGTAGCTATAGCAGAGCAGCTTAGACTGATCTAGGAGACATGCAAAGATCCTACTATACCACTTATATCATATAGCACCATATCATAAGAAACACAATACTAAGAGTTACTAAAAATAAAGGTACTTTATTTTAGTGACAATATGCCAAAAGTATCTCAGAGGATGTAGTCCCTTAGGAGGCAAGTAAAATACACAAAATATACACACAAACCAAAATCTGGTAAGTAAAACACTTAGAAAAGTAGTGTAAACACTGTAGAACACAATAGAATGGAATAGTAGAAAATAGGCCTAGAGACAACACAAACCATATACTCCAAAAGTGGATTCGAACCACAAATGGACCCCAGGCCTAGTGTAGTGTGTAGGGGGTCACTGGGAGTGTAAGAAAACACTAAGGGTGTCCAAGATACCCCACCCCAAGACCCTGAAAAGTAGGAGTAAAGTTACCCTACTATCCCAGAAAGACAGTAAAGTCGAGATAGGGGATTCTGCAAAGACAACAACTGACTGCAAAGCACTGAAGATGGATTCCTGGACCTGAGGACCTGCAAAGGAAGGGGACCAAGTCCAAGAGTCACGCAAGTGTCCGGGGGGACAGGAGCCCACTAAACCCCAGATGAAGGTGCAAAAGAGCTCCGTCTGGGTGGAAGAAGCCAAAGATTCTGAAACAACGGAAGGTGCCAGGAACCTCTCCTTTGGTTAGATGATGTCCAACGGTGTGCTGGAGGATGCAGAGTTATTTCCATGCAGAAAGAATGGAAACAAGCACTGCTAGCTGCAAGAGTCATGGTTAAAAACTTTGGGTGCTGCCAGGGCCCAGGAAGGACCAGGAGGTCGCCCCTTGGTGGAGGAGACAGAGGGGGTACTCAGCAAGAGAGAGAGCCCACGCAGAAGCAGGCAGCACCCGCAGAAGTACCAGAACGGGCATTCAGAAAATGTGAGCATGGCGGTCATCTCAGCACAACAAAAGAAGGTCCCACAAAGTCGGAGGTCAACTCAGTGAGTTGGGCAATGCAGGACAGAGTGCTGGGGACCTGGGCTGTGCTCTGCACAAAGGAAGTCTTGCAAAAGTGCACAGAAGCCCTAGCAGCTGCAGATCACGCAGTACACAGGATTACTGTCTGGCGTAGGGAGGCAAGGAGTTACCTCCACCAAATTTGGACAGAAGGACCACTGGACTGTCCGGGTCACTTGGATCCAGCTCCTGTGTTCCAGGGATCACGCTTGTCAAGATGAGAGGGGACCCAGAGGACCGGTGATGCAGAAAGTTGGTGCCTGCGTTGGCAGGGGGAAGATTCCATCGACTCACGGGAGATTTCTTCTTGGCTTCCAGTGCAGGGTGAAGGCATGCACCACCAGGAACAGTCGAGAAAGCCGGCAGGATGAGGCGCTACAATGTTGCTGGTATTCTTCTTGCTACTTTGTTGTGGTTTTGTAGATGTCCTGGAGCAGTCAGAGGTCGATCCTTGGCAGAAATCGAAGAGAGAAGTGCAGAGGAACTCTGGTGAGCTCTTGCATTCGTTATCAGAAGAGAAACCCACAGGAGAGACCCTTAACAGCCCTCAGAGGAGGATTGGCTACCTAACCAGGTAAGAGCCTATCAGGAGGGGTCTCTGAAGTCACCTGCTGGCACTGGCCACTCAGAGGTCTCCATTGTGCCCTCACATCGATGCATTCAAGATGGCAGGGGTCTGGGACACACTGGAGGAGCTCTGGGCACCACCCCTAGGGTGGTGATGGACAGGGGAGTGGTCACTCCCCTTTCCTTTGTCCAGTTTTGTGCCAGAGCAGGGGCTGGGGGCCCCCTGAACCGGTGCAGACGGGTTTATGCAAGGAGGGCACCATCTGTGCCCTTCAAAGCATTTCCAGAGGCTGGGGAGGCTACTCCTCCCCAGCACTTAACACCTATTTCCAAAGGGAGAGGGTGAAACACCCTCTCTCAGAGGAAATCATTTGTTCTGCCTTCCTGGGACTGGGCTGCCCAGGCTCCAGGTGGGCAGAAACCTGTCTGAGGGTTGGCAGCAGCGGTAGCTGCAGAGAAAACCTCAGAGAGCTAGTTTCGCAGTACCCACGGTCCATAGTGGAGACCCGGGGATGCATGGGATTGTCCCCCCAACACCAGAATGGGATTGGGGTGACAATTCCATGATCCTAGACATGTTACATGGCCATGTTCGGAGTTACCATTGTGAAGCTACACATAGGTATTGACCTATATGTAGTGCACGCGTGTAATGGTGTCCCCGCACTCTCAAAGTCTGGGGAATTTGCCCTGAACAATATGGGGGCACCTTGGTTAGTGCAAGGGTGCCCTCACACTAAGTAACTTTGCACCTAACCTTCACTAAGTGAGGGTTAGACATATAGGTGACTTATAAGTTACTTAAGTGCAGTGTAAAATGGCTGTGAAATAACTTGGACGTTATTTCACTGAGGCTGCAGTGGCAGTCCTGTGTAAGAATTGTCTGAGTACCCTATGGGTGGCAAAAGAAATGCTGCAGGCCATAGGGATCTCCTGGAACCCCAATACCCTGGGTACCTAGGTACCATATACTAGGGAATTGTAAGGGTGTTCCAGTGTGCCAATTGAAATTGGTAAAAGTGGTCACTAGCCTATAATGACAAATTTAAAGGCAGGGAGAGCATAAGCACTGATGTTCTGGTTAGCAGAGCCTCAGTGACACAGTTAGTCACTACATAGGTATACACATTCAGGCAACAAACTATGAGCACTGAGGTCCTGGCTAGCAGCATCCCAGTGAGACAGGCAAAAACAAACTTACATACATGTAAAAATGGGGGTAACATGCCAGGCAAGATGGTACTTTCCTATTTATGTATATTTTTTTTTTCACTTAAAAAAACAAAGGTTTCAGGGACCTTATAGTGAGGTTCAGATTTTACACACACACAGAACCATAGAAATTCCGCAGTTATATTTATACTTACCTCAAGAAACAATAACTCGTGCCTAAAGGTAACTATAACTTGCACCACCGCCATTCACAGTTTTCTCATCAATAATTTTATTGGAAATGTTACAGTGATAGCATCAATGATGTCAGAGAAGATGTCATTATTGATGTGGGCCAACTAGCAGTGAATGGTGAGGACGCGATTTGTAGTTAGCTTAGGGAACAAGTTATAGTTTATTGAGATAAGTATAACAATAACTGCTGAATTTCAATGGTTGTGTGTGTGTGTAAGATCTGAACATAACTATAAGGTCCCCGTGACCTTTGTTTTTTCACAGGGTACTGACCTCCTGGGGTCTGTGCAGCCCAGTCGCAGGAAGGCAGAACAAAAAATGTCCTCTGAGAGAGGGTGTTACACCCTCTCCCTTTGGAAATAGGTGTTAAAGCCTGGGGAGGGGTAGCCTCTCCCAGCCTCTGGAAATGCTTTGAAGGGCACAGATGGTGCCTTCCTTGCATAAGCCAGTCTACACTGGTTCAGGGAACCCCCAGTCCCTGCTCTAGCGTGAAACTGGACAAAGGAAAGGGGAGTGACCACTCCCCTGTCCATCACCACCCTAGGGTGGTGCCCAGAGCTCCTCCAGTGTGTCCCAGACCTCTGCCATCTTGGATACAGAGGTGTGAGGGCACTCTGGAGGCCTCTGAGTGGCCATTGCCAGCAGGTGACATCAGAGACCCCTCCTGATAGGTGCATACCTGACTAGGTGGCCAATCCTCCTCTGAGGGCTACTTAGGGTCTCTCCTTTGGGTTTTTCCTCAGATAATGACTTGCAAGAATTCACCAGAGTTCCTCTGCACCTCTCTCTTCAACTTCTGCCAGGGATCGACCACTGACTGCTCCAGGACGCCTGCAAAACTGCAGCAAAGTAGCAAGAAGACTACCAGCAACATTGTAGTGCCTAATCCTGCCGTCTTTCTCAACTGTTTCCTGGTGGTGGATGCTTTGGGGGCTGCCTGCCTTCATCCTGTACTGGAAGCCATGAAGAAATCTCCTGTGGGTTGACGGAATCTTCTCCCTGCTTCAGCAGGCACCAAACTTCAGTGTCACCAGTACTCTGGGACACCTCTCATCCTGACGAGCGTGGCCCCTGGAACACAGGTTGTGGTCCAAAGTGACCCAGACTGTCCAGTG
Source organism: Pleurodeles waltl (assembly GCF_031143425.1). NCBI lineage: Eukaryota > Metazoa > Chordata > Amphibia > Caudata > Salamandridae > Pleurodeles > Pleurodeles waltl. The sequence goes on along the minus strand of NC_090444.1, from coordinate 1,334,526,972 downwards.
GTCCAACTGTCCAAATTTGGAGGAGGTAAGTCCCCAGCACTCTGTCCTGTGATGCTCAGGTCCCTGAGTTGATCTCTGGTGTTGTGGGACCCTCTTTTGCAGTGTTGAGACAACTGCAGTGTTCAGACTTCTTGAACCCATGTTCAAGTACTTCTGCAGGTGCTACATTCTTGTGCATGGGCTCCCTATGCTGCTGAGGGTCCCCTCTGTCTCCTCTCCCAAGTGGCGACATCCTTGTCCTTCCTGGGCCCGGGCAGCACCCTTTTTCTTTAACAGTGACTCTTGCAGCTAGCAAGGCTTGTTTGTGGTATTTTGCCAAGGAAACAACTCTGCATCCTCCAGCACTCCGTGGGACATCTTCTGTATGAAGGAGAAGTTCCTAGCATCTTTTTTGTTGCAGAATCTTAAGCTTCTTCCATCCAGAGCCAGCCATTTTGCACCTTCATCTGGGGTTTAGTGGGCTCCTGCCCCCCTGGACACTTTCACAACTCTTGGACTTGGTCCCCTTCCTTTGAAGGTCCTCAGGTCCAGGAATCCGTCTTCAGTGCTTTGCAGTCTCTTATGGTCTTTGCAAAATCCTCTATCACGACTTTAGTGTGTTTCTGGGGAAATAGTACTACTTTACTCCTACTTTCAAGGGTCTTGGGTGGGGTATCTTGGACACCCTTATGGTTTTCTTACACTCCTAGCCACCCCCTACTCACTACACTAGCCTAGGGGTCCATTCGTGGTTCGCATTCCCCTTTCTTCGTATATGGTTTGTGTTGCCCCTAGGCCTTTTGCATTCTGTTGTATTCTACATCGTTTGCACTACTTTCTGGCTGTTTTACTTACCTGATTTTGGTTTGTGTGTATATTTTGTGTATTTTACTTACCTCCTAATGGAGTATATCCTCTGAGATATTTTTGGCATATTGTCACTAAAATAAAGTCCCTTTATTTTTAGTAACTCTGAGTATTGCCTTCCTTATGATATAGTACCTATATGATATAAGTGGTATAGTAGGAGCTTTGCATGTCTCCTAGTTCAGCCTAAGCTGCTCTGCTATAGCTACCTCTATCAGCCTAAGCTGCTAGAACCCTACTAATCTAATAATAAAGGATGACTGGACATGGCACAAGGTGTAAGTACCATCAGGTACCCACTATAATATACATATAATTTAAATATATATACATATATATATATATATATATATATATATATATATATATATATATATATATATATATATATAGAGAGAGAGAGAGAGAGAGAGAGAGAGAGAGAGAGAGAGAGAGGAGCACATTACCTCTATAATAATGTATACTCTGTTTCCTGGGTAAAAGGGACATCATAGTTGGGTAAAAATGTCAGTTAAAATGAAATGTTTTAAACTAACCAAACCACTGAAATTCACCAGTTATAGTTATCTCAGTTAACTATAACTAACAGCCTCACTATGCACATTTTTTTTTATCACTGATGCCATTTAGGATGTTGCAGAGATGTTATCAATGATGTCATAGAACATGTCACTAGTGATGTAAAGATGAGGCATCTGCAATTGACAGAAAAACAACCTAAAATTCTCAACGTTGGAAATATGATGATGATAGTGCCCAATGCTGTCCTCACACCTTTCAATTATATTCCATTGGTGAACATTACTATTATGTACGTGAGGCTTGGCAGCAGCAGCAGTCTGGAACGTTCCATGCACGTCACCTTCAAGTGACAGGCCCTTCCTTCTTTGAATGTGTTCACATGGAAACACTGCATTTACTGCTCATTTTACAAGAATTCTTGATTTCTATAGCATCATTTAGAAACTAGGCTACTCGGTAACGTAAAAAGCATGCTTTATTAGGCCTTTCGGTCCAATGTAAGGCTCGTTATCTTACATTATGTACATTATGTGAATGTAGCCCTTATAGCTCACTGTTATCGCTTGAGGGTTCTCCTTTGCCTTTCAGAACAAAAGCAGAATGGAAGGCAGGGGTTCAAAGAAAGTTAAACCTCCGGGAAAAGCAGAGTCTCATTATAAAGAACACAATTCATAGAAAAAAATAAGTATGCTTAATGCTTAGACGCAGGCATAATCACTGTGGATATTTAAGATGTGTTTTCATTGTCATGAAAGTGCAGACATGCCAGAAAAATGTACAGCTTCCATAAAATTCAGTGTGTCTTTTTAATTTCAACCCTTTTTGGAGCGCTTGCTAATCAGAACATCTGACTCCCATACCTTAAGTAATTGGGTTATGGTGGGCACTATTCCATTCTTACTACACTACATACAGGGTTACGTGTACAAACGTTTTGTGAGTCGCAAATTGGTCGCACCGCTTTTTGCGACCGCGCAAAAGGGTGAAATGCTATGTTCCAATGCCATTTCAGAGTCCCAAATAGCGATGCAACCAATTATCGACTCGCAAAATTTGCAACTTGAGATTGCGACACGCAATTAAGAAATCGCAATTTGCGAGTCGCAAACCGCATGTACAAGGTAGACGCAAATTACCAATAGTCGCAAAAAGCCAGTTTTGCACACCCAGATAAGCACTGATTCCAAACAGGCGGTAACCAGAACCAAAGCATAAAAGCAGACCCAGAAGGCATCTGGGTTTCTCAAAATGGCTGTACTCTACGTGATTGCATGGAGGAGGAGAGTCCAGGCTGCCCAGCAGAGGAGGAGGAGGCGGAGACAGGAGAGGAAATACAGAACCAGGAGACAATATTTCAACAAACTGAGGAGAAAATATATGACAAATACAAACTGAGCAGCGCAGTTATCTTAGAGATTATTGAACTGCTGAAACCTCAGCTAGCACGCCAGACCTTGTGCAGCTGCTCCATCCCCACACATGTGCAAGTGCTCTACTCACTGCACCTCTTGGCCTCGGGTAGCTACCAGGGGGTGATTGCTGTTGCTGCTGAGGTGTCCCAAAGTGCCCTGTCACGATTCTTCAGACAGTTCTTAGATGCCATACTCGCACACATGTCCAGATACATATACCTTCCCAGGAATGAGGAGGAAATACACAACACCATTTTGGACTTCTACAGAAATGCAAACTTTCCCTATGTAATAGGGTGTGTGGACGGAACACATATACCCATTTGCCCACCTGCAAATCTGGAATATGTGTTCCGCAATAGGAAATGTACTCACTCACTCAACATCCAGGTGGGTTGTGATGCCCATAATGTAATAACTGATGTAGTTGCAAACTTTCCAGGGAGCACACATGATGCATACATATTCAGGCACAGTGGGATACACCAACGCCTAGAACGTGGGAATTATGTCGAAGGATATTTATTAGGTACTGTCTAGTACACACCGATGTCTTAAATACATGTCACTGCATAACCACGTGAAGCGATGCTCATTTCTGCTGTTTTGTTACACAGGTGACAGCGCATATGCTCTGAGGCCATGGATACTCACACCATACCTAACACCTGCCAATCAGAATGAGAGGCGCTACAACATTGGACATCGGCGAACCAGAACCGTCATTGAGAGGACCTTTGGTATGTAGAAGTCACGTTTTTGATGCCTGCACAAAAGTGGAGGGGCACTCCACTATGCCCCAGAGACTGCATGCAAGATTGTGGCGACATGTGCCATCCTACACAACATAGCAACCAGACTTGGACTACATCTCACTCTAGATGACACAGATTCGGATGATGAGGAGCAAGAGCCACCACAACGACAGCCTGAGGATGGTGGCATCGCAATGGAGGGCAGACGGAGACAGGACCACATTGCAACTCACTACTTTGGCAGGTACGTGTCAACTGTTACAGCACTCAGAAATGTAAGACACACATAGCCAGGTTGTGCAAAACAAAAAAATCCCTTTAACGTCAGGAGTGTAATAATGAACTGTTGACGTTTAACTAGCAATAAAAATGTAAAATGTAACAACTTCTGACACATTTACCTCATGTGCCTCAGGCAAATCCCAGATAAGCAAAATCACACCCTCCTGCAGCTATGACCACCTTGGGCCGATCCTGGTTGGTCCCCTGATGTTTGGCGGCACTGCTACTCCGCAGGATGCGTGCATCTGAGGCAGAAACGCTGCTCGCGCTGGAGATGTCCTCACTATCCTGAGTGGTATCGCCAATGCCCCTTGCTGCCTGGGTGGTCTGTATTAGGTCCACTGCATGACTGATGTGCCCTAGTCCCCTTGCTACATCTCCGGCAAAATGCCCAAGTTCCACCTGTAGCATAACAGTGCGCCTTGACAGGCAGGTAGTTGTGGTTGCAAGGCGGCCAATCGACTGACTCAGCCGGTCAAAACTGGCAGCAGTATTCTGCCCTCTGTGCCTTGCATGGGCCCTATCCGCTACCATTTCCCTGCACAGGTCAATGATGATGGTGGTGAGGTTTGCCATGTTGTTGTTCATGGTGGTGAACTGTGTGTCAACATTGGCAAATCCCTGTGAGAGGGTCTGTTGAAGTCTGTGCAGGTTCCTGTTCATTAACCGCATGTGTTTATTTTGCAGGCGGTGACTGCTCAGTAAGGATGCCTCCAGTCCTAGGACTTGTTCATCAGTGACATCCTCCTCACCTGCTGACTGTGTTTGACATCGGCATCCCTGCCCAGACCCAGCTGATCTATGTGGCCGACTCACACTCGTCTGTGGCCCTGGTGTCAGGTTGCCTGTCTGAGTGTCCACATCTGTCTCCTCGGTGGTCTCAAGTGCCTGGTGGACAACTGGTGTGGTCATGCACTCCCCTGCAGATACACTGGCCACCTCGTCTGCTGTGATGGTGGCAGATTCATCTCCCTGCACACCAGGGTCATCGGTGGGTACTTGTGGGAGACCTGAGGGGCACAGGGGATACACTGTCAGTGCCTCTCATATGTGTGGTGTATCAAAATAAATATTCCTCAAAAGGTGCACTACTGTACTACAATGCCCATAATGCATTGTTCTGTAGGTTGCAATATAGGCATGGAACAAATTTGGATGATGCATGCTTTTGTGTACTGTGGTTGTGTGCATGGTGCCTTAAATGGTGTAAATAAGTGAGATTTGCTACTTACATTTGGATGTTCCAGGTGCTGAACTGTCCAGGTCCCCAATTCCTATGACAGCCTCTGGCTCAAGTGTGGTCTCCACCATGCTCTCAATGGCTGTAGGAAGTGGTACTGTGGATGGTCCTCCACCATTCCGTGCGCCTCCCTCATCCGCTCTGCCACCCTTTCTTTGGTCCTGGACCTGAGGACGTACCACCTTTTATGGACCTCATCAATGGTGCGATGGCTGACTCCTATCGCAATGATCTTACTCTGAATGCACAGCCGGATCTTCTTCTTCTGTGTGTCAGGGACACTCATTGCTGCCTTGCCAAACAGGACCTCATGGTGCAGACAGCACTCCTCAGTCAGGACCTCCAGCTCCTTATCAGAACATTTCAGTTTCCTCTTCTTCCCTGCAGTGGGTGTCTCCTTGGTCTGAGTTAACATGGCTACAGTTGCTCCTCTCAGCTGGGTGTGCCTCTGCTGTCTGTGCTGAGTAGACTTCTCCCGGTTCCATGGGGGGTACTTCCAGATTCTGATGTCATCACTCAGAACCCAGAAGTGTGTTTTCTTCTTTTTTTTGGCACTCCCTCGCAAACTGTGACACAGTCGCAATTTGCGACTCCGGGCCACACCCATGTGCAATTAGCAAAATCACAATTCGCGATTTCGCAAATTGTGATGCGACTCTGCACCGAATCGCAAAATGGAATTGTGATTTCTACTTACAACCCGTTTTGCGAGTCGGAATTAGCGATTCACATTAAGTTGCTATTTCCAACTCGCAATTCTTTAGCTTCGTACATGTAGCCCACAGTTTTTTATTTAGATGCAACATTGGGAGTAGTGTAAGCATGGGAAGATCTCGCTAAATCACCAAATTTAAATTGCCAGCTTCTGTGTCACCCTCAGCAAAAAACCATTTAACTGTGACCTTGGTCACATGTAACAGATCTGGTAAATTTACACTTATTGCACTTTTCCATACTTTTTAAAAAAACTGTTCATGAAGTTACCAACTACAGCGTGCTTTTTACATGGTTATGAAAAAAAAGAAAAGTATATTTCAACATTCTGAGTAAAGACAGAAAAGGTCAAAACACTTTGGGGCATATTTAAAATCCCCTAGCACCATTCCAATGCCACATTAGCGTCATTTGTTTGACACTAATGTGGCGTCAGAAGGCCAAAAAAGTAGCATCTTATTTACAAAGTGGTGCAATGCATGCATTGCCCCACTTTGTAACCCTTTGCGCTACATTATGCCTGCACCAGGCATAATGTATGCAAAAGAGGGCATTCCCCTGTTGGGGGAGGTGAAAAAATGGTGCAAATAAATTTCTTTGCGTCCTTTTTTTCAGCACTTTTAGTTAAAAGGAGGCTTCCATAGGTTACAATGGGCCTCTGAGTGCTTTACAGGATTTGACGCTAATACTGCAAAATGCCGGACTCGTGTAAAAAATTCTGATGCTAGTCCCCTAATTACCGTCATGGTGCACAGTATTTTAAATACAGCATACACATGGTGGCGTTAGGGGGGAGTTAAGGGGCGCAAGAAAAGTGGCACTGTGCTGTGTAAAGCTCCACTTTTCTTAAATATGCCCCTTGGGGCCATATGTATAACCTGGTTTGCGACAGAGAGAAACAAACCTTAAGTCAGATTTTTGAAGCCATGTAAAGCTTACAGACCTGAGAATTCACGCAAAAATCTTAAACCTCCTGAGGAGAGGCATAACAAGGAGAAATATCTCTATTTCTCCTTGTTTCTTCCTCTTTCTATGGAGATGCGCCAAAATCTTACCCTTTCCCAAGTGATCTCAATTACTCCTAATTTCTTCCTCTTTTTCTATGGAAAGGGGACCATGCCTCCCAGGATTGTTTTTGTGCAGGAAGGTGTCCCTTCCTGCACAAAACAGCCCTGCATGCAACGTAGGCATCCTTGCACCATGCGTGACAATCAGATGAATACTTGCCCCTTAGGGCCATATTTGTGACCACCTTTTCATCGCTCTTGCACCACTCTAGATATTGGTCCAGAAAGAGTGCTTGTTTGTAATATGGTGCAAATCCGTTCAGTAGTTTTGGAGAAAGAAATAAAGATATCTAAGGATGTGGATCCACCATGGTTTCTCGGCAGATCCAGGTGGATTCCTGGATCACACGCCAACAGCAATCCTGTGATTGGCTGGCCACAACCTGGAAGGAAAGTTGCGACTCCCATTTTGTTCATGGTGACTCGGTACCTGGAAGGGAAAATACAATTAAAAAGTGATAGAAGGGGTCTGGCAGGGTCCATGGGACTAGTGGAGGCGTCTGTGAGGGCCCCCTCATGGGCAAGAAATTGTCCAAAACCTTTATTTTTTTCAGCGCTCCCAGTAATTCATGGATTCGGGTGCATTAAAAAACACATAACACACTTACTCACACACTCACACCCACAACCACTCCCAAAACCACTTACAGACCAACACAGCCAGTCACATATGCACTCACACATACACTACACACTCACACACCCACTCAATCACTCACACACACACTCACACACAACCTCACAATACCAGGTTACAGGAACTTTATAGGACCGAAATAGCATATGAAACAGAAAAAGGACTGACAATGTTTGTCTGACATCATCATAAAAAAAGAAGAAAAACTTCCACAACATCACACACATTCCACAACCTTCCTATTCAAAAGGAAGAAAGTTTCAGGAATTGTGGCAAAATATGCCACACATACTGAGAACATTACTGAGAACAGAATGTGGGCAATGACTCTGCTAGACAGCACAGCAGAGTTTACGATAGTTCACCAGAATCTTCCAGAGTTTCTGGATGTGAAAGCAACTAATGATTACATAGAAGTAGAAACCGGAGATCAGTGGGTTACCCCTCCCAATAGATTGTACAAACTAAACATACAGATTTAGGGGGACATATTGTGCACAATTAAGGTAATATTCTGGGAAACATAAACACTTAGGGGCAGATTTAAGAAACGCGATGCTGTACCCAGTGCAGCGCCACTTTTCTTGCGCCCCCTCCAATGCCACGATGTGTGCGCCGCATCTAAGATACGGCATACCATGGGGGTAGTTAGGGAACTAGGGAAAAAAATGTTGACACTAGTTCGGACCTTTGCAGGATTAGCATAAAAATGCTGACGCTAATCTTGCAAAGCCCATTGAGGCCATTGTAAACAATGGTGTGCCTCCTTTTAATGCCTGCTCTGAGAAGGTGTTGAAAGGTTTTAAAAAATGACGCAAAGAAATCTCTTAGATTTCATTGTGCCATATTTTCAGCCCCCTTAACGGCCCCCCTTGCATACATTATGCCTGGCGCAAGCATAATGTGGTGCAAGTGGTTACAAAGTGGCGCAATACATGCATTGCGCCACTTTGTAAACTTGGCAGGTTGATTTCGGCCTCAATGGCCACATTAGCATAAAAAAAATGACACTGATGTGACGAAAGGAGGCTCTAGGGGCTCTTAAATCTACCCCTTAATTTTGACATTCTCTTGCCTGAAAAGGATTGTCCACTGGAGCTTGTTAGAATCCTCCTTCAACGAGAAAATGTAATATTACTACCTTTCTCAGTCATTGTTCCTGAAGAAGTAAAACAAGCCTACGCTGCAGATTAGGCTCTTCCACAAGCCCCTTCATTATACCACAATCTTGTGGGCTGCGATAAGGACTCACCTTATCATGTAACACATATTAGGTCCAGGCCACATGTGCTACCATAATAGCCAATAAAACATGAAGCAAAAGTTCCTGTGAGAGAGATTCTCTCACAGCGCGAGTACCAGGGAGTAATTGAACCTTGTGTATCTCCCATGAACAACTTTTTGTTTTCAGTAGCTAAGCCGTATCATTCTCAAAGAATACCCCTAGAGACAGTTAAACAGTCACAAACACACATTTGCAATACAAAATTCACACAGTATGGCTTTGATCAACAATATTGTTCATAAAAAGTACAAACCTAAGCTGGATATTTCCAGTGGGGTTTTCTGTCAAACAATAGGAGTAGATTTATAGAAAGTGGTGCTGCACCCAGTGCAGCACCACTTTCCTTGCCCCCCTTAGCGCCTCCTACCACCGCCATGTGTGCGCAGTATTTAAAATACGGCGCATCATGGTGCAAGGTAGGAGGTAACAGCATAATTTTATGTTACGCTATTGATGTACTCTGCAGGAGTAGCACCAAAATGTTGGCGCTATTCCTGCAGAGTACATAGGGGCCCATTCAAAATAATGGTATGCCCCCTTTTAACACCTGCCCTGAGCAGGTGTTAAAAGTGCCGAAAAAAATGGTGCAAGGAAATGTCATAGATTTCCTTGCACCATTTTTTGAGACCCCCTACTGGGGGAACGCCCCCCCTTGCATACATTATGCCTGGCGCAAGCATAATGTGGCGCAAGGGTTTACAAAGTGGCGCAATGCAAGCATTGCACTACTTTGTAAATACGGTGCCTGGGAAATGCCACATTAAAGCCACATTTGCATCTGAAAAAATGCCGCAAATGTGGCGCAAGGTGGCACTTATAGATTTGCCCCTTAGAGCCTGAAAGCAGGGATCTAACCGCTTTTTCCATGCTTGGCTTTGAACAGTTTTTGTCGGCTCTCTCAAGGGAATAAGAACAGTCCAGGACTGTTTTCGGGCTTGTGTAACATCAATATTGCACAATATTGACCAAAAAGCATTGTCCTATGTCAATGACATATATCTTGCAGATGAGGACTTAAACACTCACCTAGCCAGAATAAATCACATTGATTTGGGATTTCTTGAACATGACTAAAGCTTCCACTTAAACAAAACTAGGATTGCTTTTCTCAGTGTCCTGTTTTTAGGATACTAGTTATTAAATGAGGGAAAGGGCCAAGCACCACACTTCCTAGAGAAGAGGGCCCACTTACAACCACCAAACACTATAAAAAAAACTACAATCCTTATTAGGATTTTTCAGTTTTGGCATAAAATATATCCCAATCGATGCACAATGCATAAAACCACTGTATAATTTAATTTGCCCAGATTTCTCCAGTAAACATTGGATACCAGGACATACACAAATTCACAGATCATTACAGACTGACATGTTTGCAGCATGTCACTTATGTACATGTGTCAACAAAAAAACATTTGGTCACCAAAATAATTCCGGGTGCCATTGAATTTACCTATGTCACATTTAATGAAGGTGTCACAGAGCCCATAGCATAAAAATCACATTCATATTCTAATGCAGAAATGCTTTCTGTGTCCACTGAAAAAATACTGACTACAGTTCAGATGGCTGTCATCCACTGGCTCTAGGTAAATGCACAATTGTCATTACTCGTGTCCCAGCATTAGAGGCTGTCACAAAGGCTAGCATCCCAAACGTGAAATCCTTACATCCTAGATGGATTCAATGGGCCACTTCCTTGACTGCCACTGATATAGATTATATCTTTGACCTTACACTACGGACTCAATATTTTTGCCCGTATGACCAAGAATACCCCACGCCCATTAACACATTGCCTCTTGAACAGTATAAATACATTATATATACTGATGGTTCAGCTCAGCCTGCTTGCGCATCTGTATATGGAGTAATGAGGGATGGAGAGTTCCACTCTCAACAAACCTTTACACAGTCCTTAGGGGATTGCACTGCACAACTGGCTGAACTCAAAGCTTTGGTTCTGGCACTGGAGCATATGGATCCCGAAGTCCCCACTCTTATTGTGTGTGATTTGTATTACTGTTTCCAGTCTTTTAATGAAAACTTACATTCATGGCAACTAAATGGATTCAGAGACTCAAAAGGGAATAATATAAAGCATCAAGTGCTTTGGGGAAAGGTGGCAAACTCAAAGACGGTCTGCCACAGGCTTATGTAATTCATACATTGAGTCACCAACGTGTTGGAGTTCACATTTTAGGGAATTTACTGGCTGATGAAGCAGACAAATCTGGACTTAAGACTGCGATAGTAGCTGTGATTACTCATTCTCACAAGAGAGTAGATAAAGAAATTCTGGCTGCCATTAATGCTTCTAGCAATAGCAACTCATTACCAAAAGCAGATCCAGCAAAATGGTTCTACAACACAAGTGCCCAGAACATTCCTTATGCAACCATTGCGGGGTGGGTGGTAAAGTGACACCCCAAATAAGACCATAGACTAGAATGAATTAAAGATGTACATGAGATGGTATATCTGCCCACGCTGGTGTGGTGGCCACAGTCTCTCTGCTACAAAAATGTTATTGGTGGCGCAGTCTGCACAAACAGACAAAACAGTATGTCCTTAGTTGTGACATTTGTCAACAAATTAAAGGTGCACCATCAACTGCCCCTGCAGACATCCCTCCTAGTTTCAAACACACCACTGCAATGCATATATCTAGGCCACTGCGGCCATCGAATTATGATGGTGCATTTAAATACATTCTACTTACTGTAGATTCTTGCTCCAGATTCTTCTGGGTGTGGCCACAGCAATCGGCTGACGCCTGCACTGTTATTAAAGATTTGCAAGTCTTTATCTGGACATATGCAGTATCTGCATTCCACTCAGCCAAGGGCCCTACTTTTGCCTCAAAGGCTTACAGGGACACCATGGGAGCCCTGAGTTTGACTGTGCATTACTCCTTGGTGTGGCCAAGTGCATGCCTAGAATTGGGTCTGTGGAATCGCATTTCGGTTCTTCACCAACTTGGGCCTAATGGGCCCTGTGATACACAATGATAATTGGGCCTATCTCTGTGGTACAATTTACAACTAACACAAACTATGCTTACTGATATGTTTCTGATATTGCCTGAAACGCACTATATTGCAAGGCTTGCCATTACAACAGCCACCATGAAATATCATTGTCATTGCATGCTAGCTGAAGCAGTCTTCCTTCTTGAAGATACCATTTGTGTATGTGCTGTTCTCAGTTCTGTCATAAGATGTATCACGCGATATTAGAAACGTAGGACATATTAGGTAACTTCCTTGTCTGTGCTTCAATTTACTATATATGGTGCGTTATGAAGAATTGACTGTAGCACCTTTAACAATAGTGAAGAAATGATCATATGTCAATGTTAAGGACCAATGAAATGCTCGATTCTGTTTGTGGTTTGATATTATAAAAGACCATGTATTACTTCCTTATTCAGACTGTTCGAGCTACATTTATGCTGCTCAGTCTCCATGTACATGTATTTGTTGTTTCTAAATAAATCTTTTTGTCATCCAGGAAGAGCTGGCTAACGGTTCTTTGTATCCTGAGATGGGTATCTAAAATTCAGCTTCTATATTTGGTGGAAAATGCGGCGCTCATCCTTCAGATAGCTCTCTTCAGCCCAGCTCCTGCCACTGCACAGCAGGGGGGGGTGACGGCATCCTGGGGCTGTCATGAATATTGGTTGCTTCTGTGATCCTTCTCCGACTGCTCTCTCTCTAGTGTTTTCTGTTGATTTCTTTTACGAAACAGGGGGGTGTGGAGTGTTTTGTTAATATTTCTGCTTCATAGGTTTAGTACTGGACTTGTGGATAATTTTTATATATACCGTTCCCCTTAGCCTGCTCTTCTTCATGATAATGTTTTTTGTATGTCTGCGCTGGCATGCCGATGTTACTTCTCCCCACATTACGGGCACCTCTACTCTACCTTGTGCGGATTTTCAGATGGTGGCCTATAGCTCTGCGCCGCCTGCTGGCATTTTGTATTCATATCTCCGTTTCTGTCTTGCTGCACCATTTACTTCCTTCCTTCGTTGTGACTGCATAAATAGATTAGGTTTCCTGTGTATATTGTAGATTATTATTGCTTCAAGAAGAGGTTATGTGAGTGAGGCAGCTAGTGGTGTTATCTCGGTACACAGCGGGAGGCTCTGTGTGATCACTGCTTCACGAAGCAGTGACATCTCCAGCCGGCGGGGCTGGAGAAGGATACTCTGGCCAGAGGGGGGTGGTAGGTGTCCATCCCAGTGCTGAGGGGCAGGTGGTGCCCAGGATACTCTGGCCAGAAGGGGGTGGTAGGTGTCCACCCCAGTGCTAAGGGGCAGGTGGTGCCAAGGTGTTGTGGAATGGTAGTTTTCCATTCCAGTAGAGCAGGCAGGAGGTGCCGGGCTCTTTCATGTTTTCTGTTCTGTTCCCTACCATATTGCAGTCTGTGTTCTGTGTTTATTGCATGTTGGAGTCAAACTTTTTGGGTATGATGCACAAAAACAACAAAAAGTGGTGAAATAATTGTGGTATGTATGGATGAAAGTGGCTTTGAATTATGAATGCATGGGTAGATATGAGTGGTGTGCTGTATGATTTATTTGAATGCATGCATTTGAACTTTAAAAGACAGGAGAGAGGACTGTGACAGTAGGAGGCATTCGGAGGGTGGGTTCCTGGTTGACACAAATTACAAGGGGTATGCAGACATTTATGAAAATGGACTGATTTTAGCTGCTAGGATTCCAGGACCCAGGAGAACTAAGTGACTACCCCACAACAGTGCACCATCACCACCCTGCACTCATCATACACCGGTACAAGGGTGGGACCATTGCTATCTGTCAGGGCAAAGTTTTGTTGTGTCCCTCTGTCTTTTGTTTTCTTGTTATATGTGAGTGCATGGGTTGTTCACCGCTATTGCTTTACCTGTGTGTTACCGGCCACGGATCTGGTCCAGGTTCCAATACCATACAGCCGCCCCCTGCCTTAGGGCAGGATAGCAAGGGTGTGGTATTCTTACCTTTCTCTCCTGACTTTCTGTCATCTTTTCTAAGTTGTAAGGACGCCAGTGGTCGCCGTCACTAGCACCTTTGGCACTTTACCCTTTCCAACTTGTGCACGTTTTTGGTGAACGCGATTGAGTGCATCGTGGCATGAATGGAAGAAAGTTTTCGGCTTCACTAATACTGAAAGCGGTTGGCAGTAATTATCTGAGTGGATGAAGAGACCCCTGTTTATCCCCTGATGTGTCATTGGGTATGAGCGGTGGGTGCAACCTGCCAACACCCCTGTGTTCCCTGAAGTGATAGTAATTGTCTTGGATTAAGTCAGTTAAGAGAGAGTTAGCCATGGGGAACCCTCTTAGTAAAAACGATTTAGACGCACATCAACCAACTCCTCTGAAAGACAGTCCTGCATACCAAGTAGCTTTTAAACAAGGCCTACACGCATTACTGTTCCTAGACAAATGGCATAGACTGACAGACAAAAGACCTGATTTACAGTTTGCAAAAAATTGCACCTATGACATGAATAAAATTTTATATTTAAGACAGATGCTGACCCTGAAAGGACGCAAGACAAGGGGATTAGAATGGGATGCTTTCTATTCTTGGAATTATTGTTTCCGAGAACTCAGAATGACAGATTACATAAAGGGTAAAGTACACTAGGAATTATTAGAATTGAAGGATGGATGTTATATTGCGAGAAAGAGGAGTGACAAGAGAGAGGAGTGGAGATATAAAACGCTTGAGGTGGTGGGGACATTCCCATGTGTTCCTGTGGTAGGTGCACCACCACAGGAAGACAAGGTGCAGGGAATGCTGGAGGAGGAAGACGGGGATCCACTTATAGAGGACCTCATAATGGGAAGACTAGGGGGAAATAAAACAGGGTCCGAGGGAATGGTGCAAAGTGCGAAATCAGCAGCAGGGGTACAGCCTCCGGAGCTATCCTCAGCTCAGAAGGCTGCAGCCCGTGGACTGGCGCAGGGCTTAGTAAAAGGGGAACAAACAAAAGTGGATCTGGAAGAGTTAACAGACCAGCAGATGCTGCAGGAGGGGAAAGAGGAAGTGGCACATATTGCACTAAAATTAGATAAAGAGAGTGAAAAGTTACTCGCGGAATTAGAAAGGAAAAAGAAAAAGCCGAATTTATTGAAAACACATTGGAAGCAGCAATTTGGGGATACCTCGGGAGACAGTTTCAGAGGGATACCAGAGCTACATAACATCATACGGGAGATATGTGTTTTCTCTCACAATACGAAGTACAACATTGATCCTATGAACTCGCCTCATGAGGAAAGTTTACCAGGAAATAGAAGGGGCAGCATATCAGGAAGCCAGTCGCAGGGAGGGTCACCGTATATCACACTGAATAACTCCCCCATCACACAAAGAAAGAATACGTTTCTAAAATCTGATAGCACAAGGTGTCACGCCTTACTCACAGACCTCGTTGATGGTAGGAAAAAGGTGGCAGATTTAAAAAGGGACACTATGAGGGCATAGGGGGAAGAATTACTGGCCTTAGCACGTGCAGAACTAATGGCCCAGGGACCAGGAGTGCATACCAAATATACACAACATACAAACAATACAGACCCCCTGCCCGTAAAATACAGGTGGGACACCTCCCAGCTGAGTTTTACAGGGGAGGAATTGAAATGCTGGAGTGATGACAAAATGTATGAAAGATTGGAATATGCCATACTGAAATTACAAAATTGGAAGAAATTGTTTGAAGGGTTACAGACAGCGCAGATGCTAAAGGACCTAGAGAAAGAAACAGAAAAAGCAACCCAGATGCCCCTGAGAGGTGCCCTCGCCCTCTATAGGAGAGGAGGGCCATTTCCCAACATATGTTTATATACCACGGCATCGCGCTGACTTGTTTGCCTTCACCAAAGATTATCCAAAACTGCGCGAAGACCCACACAAACGATACACAGAGTTGAACAGGATAGTGGCGATGGGAGAGATACTTTGGAAGGATTTGAACATGTTATTCAGTATAATAATACCACAAGATCTATGGGAGGATTGCACAAAGATGGTAGAGTGGCCAACAGAAGAACCAGAGAGGGGCAAAAGGGGGGGCACCAGGAGACGGGGTGGAGGTAGCAAGAGAAAAAGTGATCAAATACATACGAGAAAGGGTACCAGATGAGACAACCAAAAGACAACTACAGATTGTGGGCACCCAGTAAAGACTGGTGTGTGTCCCATGCCCATATTTTATCTGTAAGGAACATCTGCATTTCACGACATCACACTTGTACGAGAACGGGGAAGTGACTTCTGATGGCGGTGATGCCTGCAAGGTCCCAACCCCTCCAGCATTGATGCAAATATTCTGTGTGTTGAAGGAGAATAATAGGATACAATGCTGTGTTTAAAAAAAATACTGGCTCTATACAGGTGTAACGTGTTTTCTCCTGACCTTTGGATTACCATTTGTTTGGTGAAATAGTTTGTGTGAATATTCCACTGTTACTGAGTGTCATTGTTATTTATTTTTTGAGTGCTGATTTCCGTTTAAGGGTGTACTAGCATTTGTGATTAGAAGGGCTATCCAATAGCATCTATTTTTTCATACTTATTACATGCCTCAGTGATGGGTCTTTAGATACAGGGACAGTAACAAAATATTAATATAATGTTATGAGTAGATCTACAATGTCACTTCTGAATGTATGTCCTGTGTTACACTTACACTATGAGAGAAGGACTTGATGCATTGATTATACTCTTGACTATATAAGGATGGTTGGCTATTACTATTAACATGTGTTTTCCAAATTTATTACTGCATATTATTATTTGAAAGTATAATTAGAGAAGTTTATGTTGCGAGTGTGAGGCAGTGATGAGAGGGAGAGAAATTTTATTTCTGTGTACAGATTTATGTCATGTTTCGATATACCTTTCTTCTTTCAGAAGCATGTGGTTACACACAGAGTAGAGATCCTTTCCCCCCACGTACCTCGATTGGGTTTTCCTTTCCTGATTTAAAAAATTAAAACAAGATAAAACAAAAAATAAAAAAAAAGGTAATAAGGAAACAAAAACATTTTTAGATGCATATTACCCGTAGCTCCACTTTAGCCTCACCTAGTTGAGTTACAGATTTCCGATGTAGCACATGTATGGTTTGCAGTGCTAATGATTGTGCCTTTGATATGTGAATATTACTGTCCTGCCTACATTAGTTGAATGGAATGGTGCTACTAATGGTGATGTTGTATGTTACATGTGTTATGATGATCCAGTTTTTGATATGAGTAACAGCTGACAGGTGGTACATTAGACTGTGGGATTAGGTGTGCGCAAAGAGGAGGGGGTGAAATAATTTATTTAATTTAGAGACCCATAAATCAGTCAGATATGTCCCTTTATAAGATTTTGTGCATCTGCTGAGCGGTTATGGATTGATGCACTACCACTTGCTTCATTGGTCAAGAGAGGCACCCTTGACAAAGTTGTCAAACTGAGCACCATCTGAAATTCTGTTTGACTGGCCTATGAACATGTCTGGTGCTGAGAAGCTATTATCTGATAAGACAATTTGACAGTGGTTTGCATTGCCTTCAGCATTAGGTGCTGCAGGCCCTTCCTGGCTAGACAACACTACCTGGACATAATCTCCAACAGGGAGATTGGGCTTGGGTCACCTGTAAAGTAGGAGGGGCTGACCTCCTGGATCCACAGCTCTTACACCAAGAAGGTAGCGGAACATGGACATCCGCAGCAGCAGAAACAAGTGGAACAACTGGTGGACCCATCATCACTGCAGAGTCTCCGTTCAACAAGGGCTGCTCGTGCTCCACGCCTTCAAGAGACCGAGGGTAAAAGCGGGGCCCGTTTGGTTCTAATACAAAGTAATCAAGTCATCCTTTGGTGCCACACTGAAGGAGTACCACCAACTGTGGCACAGCTGATTGCCATTCTATGGTATTGTAACTGTAGGCTGTTGGCTCCGGGAATAGGGGTCCTCTACAACTGCAACATTTAAGGATCTCTTCGCCTCCTCCAAAGAGTATAACTGCAAGGACTATGGGCACCGTCAACCTCATCAACTGTTAACTTCAACTTCACAACCTTCATCTCCTGCAGTTCTAGCTGAAAGACCTCAGTAAACGTTCAGTTCTAGAGTACCTGGCCTCCATTCTACAATACCTTTTTTCTCAAGTACTGGTGACCTCTGGGGCAAAATATAAGGTATAGGAAATTGATCATTTTGAAATTTTCTTTTGAAAATTCAATAAGGCAGCAATGTCCGACACCCCTTCAAGGCCCACCAAGAAATAGCCATGGGCACTAGATTTTTTGTTTGTTTGTTGTGCTATCTCTCATGGTGTCTGCTGATTTCCCACGGATCACCCTTACTTCAAATAGGAGCATTAAATGACAATGAGACTTTGAACTTTAAATCTTTTAACTTCTTTCCCAAATTATCAGTAGAAGTAAGCGCCACAGAGATGAGCAAAGATGCTTTGAGGGACAGAGAAGAATGTTAGAAGAATGTTAAATTGAAAGTGGAGTATGATGCAAAGCTAAATATATTATGTCATTTGATGTTTGCGCACACCTGCTCCAACAGTGCTTAGTAAAAAAAAAAATACAGAGTAGTACCGTACATCACCTTTACCAACTATAGCTGTGAAAGACATAGAACAGCATCAACATTCCATTTCCTGTCAAATAAGAGTTGTCATTGATAATATTGCATAATATCAAGTACAGGTGTAGTGATCATAATAGGAGGAATGGGTTGTAGTTAGGTTAAGACTGACAACAGCTACATCAGTTAAGTGTGAGGGTCTCACATCCTGGATTCATAGCTCACACACCAAGAAAGCTGTCGGACCAAAGGATGCCCTGCCGCCACCCACAGTGCCCCTGAAAGTTTCACCCTCACAGCAGGGATACAACCTTCGATCAACAAGTACCACCAGACAACAGTGACAGGACTGCTCCTGCTACACTCCTACAGGAGTCAGAGGGTGTAAGCGGGTCCTCCAGTGAACAAGTACATCGTTTCAGGACTGCTCGTGTTGCACTCCTACAGGACTCAGGAGATGCAAGTGGGTTCTGCAGGATCTCTTCATAGACTACTCATGCAGCATGCCTTAGAAGAAGTATATTGATATAAAATACCAGCAGGAGTGGTTTCAAGTGCTAGTAACCTCTGATACCACCCTGTAAAATATACCAGAGGAGCATATAAAGGCTACAAGATTGAAATTTCAGAAAAAGGACATTGAGGGACATTGTTATGACACAGATTCCATGATGCCAAAAAGAAGAAAAGAGGAGAAGAAGTGGCCTATGGTGATTACGGCAATTTGTACCCCGATACCAGCTATAATTATCACAGAGATGTTGATAATATATGGAGGAGACATACAGATACCATTTCTAGACCAAGAACATTATAAGAACGAGATTGGTAAAGATGAGGGGATACTGGAAGTAGAAAATGCGAAGAATGCAAGCGTGGGAAACAAGACACAGTGGGTGAAATACACAAAATGGGATGAAGATGTGGAGAATTACAAGGAAAATACATTTGTGCAGATGACAGCTATGTATAAAGAATTAGTGAATGTGTCCGACTCTTATATTTGCACTCACCTGCCGACCACCACCCAGGGGAAGAGTAACTATACTCAGATTCCCCTCACCGAATATATTGCATGTAATATACTAAACAACATGTTCGGGAGGGAAGTGAAAGGGACATTAAAGAGGAGGCTGAAGAAGGAAAAAAACACAGAGGAAAAAGGGATAGCATCATTGCAAATTGGGTATCTACACTAGCAGCGGGTAAAATGCCAAGTATAGAAGAAAAGAGTGGAATTGCATATCTGATATCTGTGCTCCAGGCAGATAGCATCCGACCAACTACGACAAGTGTAGAAGAAGGGACAGAAGGTAAAGGGATGAATACGTGTGGGGAATTAACACCAAAGGCAGGGGAAAAGGAATTGTTGGATGCCTTCAACACAGAAGGGATAAGGGTCACACCCAGGGTGGGACTAGCATTGAAATGTCGTCAGCATCCCTTGCGATACACAAGAAGAAGAAAACACTGTGGTGTTTCCGATACCATAAAGGCAGCACTACTACTACCGACAATAGCAGCATAAAGGTAGGAAGTAGTAGCTACAATAAAACTTCAGGCTTGGACAATATACGGAATGGCTCGACAGGTTTGTCCATAGGTCTCACGGCCCCAAAAGGAATAAAGGACGGTGGTGTATGTGCCGTGATCCATCAGGAATGCTGCATATATATATACCGGACAATAGCGGGAACATAAGGAAGGAGATAGGGGAAATAAGGAAGGTAGAAGAAGGAGTGAAGAAAGTGGAAGATGGGACAGAGGTAGGAGGAATGCTGGATGGCATGGCAGCATGGTTCCGGAGTTGGGGTACCTGGTTGATAGAGGTTCTGGTGATAGGGATAGTGGCATTGATCACATTGTGTGTGCTGATACGGGTTTGTCCGTCCTTCAAAGCTCTACTGTTGAAAACAACCTGTCGTAGGAGCCACCCTAAGCAAGGGTACGAGGAAATACAAAGAGAAAAGAACAAGGTTGAAATGACGCCAATACATCAGGGCCTTTGAGGTTGTCATTGAGTATCAGAGAGTGGAATGTGGAATCGCATTTCGGTTCTTCACCAACTTGGGCCTAATGGGCCCTGTGATATACAATGACAATTGGGCCTATCTCTGTGGGACAATGTACAACTAACACAAACTATGCTTACTGATATGTTTCTGATATTGCCTGAAACGCACTATATTGCAAGGCTTGCCATTACAACAGCCACCATGAAATATCATTGTCATTGCATGCTAGCTGAAGCAGTTTTCCTTCTTGAAGATACCATTTGTGTATGTGCTGTTCTCAGTTCTGTCATAAAATGTATCACGCGATATTAGACACGTAAGACATATTAGGTAACTTCCTAGTCTGTGCTTCAATTTACTATATATGGTACGTTATGAAGAATTGACTGTAGCACCTTTAGCAATAGTGAAGAAATGATCATACTTCAATGTCAAGGACCAATGAAATGCTCAATTCTGTTTGTGGTTTGATATTATAAAAGATCATGTATTACTTCCTTATTCAGACTATTCGAGCTACAGTTATGCTGCTCAGTCTCCATGTACATGTATTTGTTGTTTCTAAATAAATCTTTTTGTCATCCAGGAAGAGCTGGCTAATGGTTCTTTGTATCCTGAGATGGGTATCTAAAATTCAGCTTCTATATTTGGTGGAAAATGCGGCGCTCGTCCTTCAGATAGCTCTCTTCAGCCCAGCTCCTGCCACTGCACAGCAGGGGGGGTGACGGCATCCTGGGGCTGTCATGAATATCTGTTGCTTCTGTGATCCTTCTCCGACTGCTCTCTCTCTAGTGTTTTCTGTTGATTTCTTTTACGAAACAGGGGGGTGTGGAGTGTTTTGTTAATATTTCTGCTTCATAGGTTTAGTACTGGACTTGTGGATAATTTTTATATATACCGTTCCCCTTAGCCTGCTCTTCTTCATGATAATGTTTTTTGTATGTCTGCGCTGGCATGCCGATGTTACTTCTCCCCACATTACGGGCACCTCTACTCTACCTTGTGCGGATTTTCAGATGGTGGCCTATAGCTCTGCGCCGCCTGCTGGCATTTTGTATTCATATCTCCGTTTCTGTCTTGCTGCACCATTTACTTCCTTCCTTCGTTGTGACTGCATAAATAGATTAGGTTTCCTGTGTATATTGTAGATTATTATTGCTTCAAGAAGAGGTTACGTTACTGAGGCAGCTAGTGGTGTTATCTCGGTACACAGCGGGAGGCTCTGTGTGATCACTGCTTCACGAAGCAGTGACATCTCCAGCCGGCGGGGCTGGAGAAGGATACTCTGGCCAGAGGGGGGTGGTAGGTGTCCATCCCAGTGCTAAGGGGCAGGTGGTGCCCAGGATACTCTGGCCAGAAGGGGGTGGTAGGTGTCCACCCCAGTGCTAAGGGGCAGGTGGTGCCAAGGTGTTGTGGAATGGTAGTTTTCCATTCCAGTAGAGCAGGCAGGAGGTGCCGGGCTCTTTCATGTTTTCTGTTCTGTTCCCTACCATATTGCAGTCTGTGTTCTGTGTTTATTGCATGTTGGAGTCAAACTTTTTGGGTATGATGCACAAAAACAACAAAAAGTGGTGAAATAATTGCGGTGTGTATGGATGAAAGTGGCTTTGAATTATGAATGCATGGGTAGATATGAGTGGTGTGCTGTATGATTTATTTGAATGCATGCATTTGAACTTTAAAAGACAGGAGAGAGGACTGTGACAGTAGGAGGCATTCGGAGGGTGGGTTCCTGGTTGACACAAATTACAAGGGGTATGTAGACATTTATGAAAATGGACTGATTTTAGCTGCTAGGATTCCAGGACCCAGGAGAACTAAGTGACTACCCCACAACAGTGCACCATCACCACCCTGCACTCATCATACACCAGTACAAGGGTGGGACCATTGCTATCTGTCAGGGCAAAGTTTTGTTGTGACCCTCTGTCTTTTGTTTTCTTGTTATATGTGAGTGCATGGGTTGTTCACCGCTATTGCTTTACCTGTGTGTTACCGGCCACGGATCTGGTCCAGGTTCCAATACCATACAGCCGCCCCCTGCCTTAGGGCAGGATAGCAAGGGTGTGGTATTCTTACCTTTCTCTCCTGACTTTCTGTCATCTTTTCTAAGCTGTAAGGACGCCAGTGGTCGCCGTCACTAGCACCTTTGGCACTTTACCCTTTCCAACTTGTGCACATTTTTGGTGAACGCGATTGAGTGCATCGTGGCATGAATGGAAGAAAGTTTTCGGCTTCACTAATACTGAAAGCGGTTGGCAGTAATTATCTGAGTGGATGAAGAGACCCCTGTTTATCCCCTGATGTGTCATTGGGTATGAGCGGTGGGTGCAACCTGCCAACACCCCTGTGTTCTCTGAAGTGATAGTAATTGTCTTGGATTAAGTCAGTTAAGAGAGAGTTAGCCATGGGGAACCCTCTTAGTAAAAACGATTTAGACGCACATCAACCAACTCCTCTGAAAGACAGTCCTGCATACCAAGTAGCTTTTAAACAAGGCCTACAAGCATTACTGTTCCTAGACAAATGGCATAGACTGACAGCCAAAAGACCTGATTTACAGTTTCCAAAAAAATCGCACCTATGACATGAATAACATTTTATATTTAAGACAGATGCTGACCCTGAAAGGACGCAAGACAAGGGGATTAGAATGGGATGCTTTCTATTCTTGGAATTATTGTTTCCGAGAACTCAGAATGACAGATTACATAAAGGGTAAAGTACACTAGGAATTATTAGAATTGAAGGATGGATGTTATATTGCGAGAAAGAGGAGTGACAAGAGAGAGGAGTGGAGATATAAAACGCTTGAGGTGGTGGGGACATTCCCATGTGTTCCTGTGGTAGGTGCACCACCACAGGAAGACAAGGTGCAGGGAATGCTGGAGGAGGAAGACGGGGATCCACTTATAGAGGGTAGAAGAAGGAGCGAAGAAAGTGGAAGATGGGACAGAGGTAGGAGGAATGCTGGATGGCATGGCAGCATGGTTCAGGAGTTGGGGTACCTGGTTGATAGAGGTTCTGGTGATAGGGATAGTGGCATTGATCACATTGTGTGTGCTGATACGGGTTTGTCCGTCCTTCATAGCTCTACTGTTGAAAACAACCTGTCGTAGGAGCCACCCTAAGCAAGGGTACGAGGAAATACAAAGAGAAAAGAACAAGGTTGAAATGACGCCAATACATCAGGGCCTTTGAGGTTGTCATTGAGTATCAGAGGGTGGAATGTGGAATCGCATTTCGGTTCTTCACCAACTT
This sequence comes from Pleurodeles waltl, assembly GCF_031143425.1. Lineage (NCBI taxonomy): Eukaryota > Metazoa > Chordata > Amphibia > Caudata > Salamandridae > Pleurodeles > Pleurodeles waltl. The sequence goes on along the minus strand of NC_090444.1, from coordinate 1,334,503,319 downwards.
GGGCCTAATGGGCCCTGTGATATACAATGACAATTGGGCCTATCTCTGTGGGACAATGTACAACTAACACAAACTATGCTTACTGATATGTTTCTGATATTGCCTGAAACGCACTATATTGCAAGGCTTGCCATTACAACAGCCACCATGAAATATCATTGTCATTGCATGCTAGCTGAAGCAGTCTTCCTTCTTGAAGATACCATTTGTGCACGTGCTGTTCTCAGTTCTGTCATAAGATGTATCACGCGATATTAGACATATTAGGTAACTTCCTTGTCTGTGCTTCAATTTACTATATATGGTGCGTTATGAAGAATTGACTGTAGCACCTTTAGCAATAGTGAAGAAATGATCATACTTCAATGTCAAGGACCAATGAAATGCTCAATTATGTTTGTGGTTTGATATTATAAAAGATCATGTATTACTTCCTTATTCAGACTATTCGAGCTACAGTTATGCTGCTCAGTCTCCATGTACATGTATTTGTTGTTTCTAAATAAATCTTTTTGTCATCCAGGAAGAGCTGGCTAACTGATGTTTGTATCCTGAGAGGGGTATCTAAAATTCAGCTTCTACAGGTCCCTTGCTTGCTGTGCCACTCGATTAAAGCTAGCCTGGCTGACGAGAGGTAATACCCTGAAACTGGTCCCCAGATGCTTGCATCTGTTCCAGGGAGGACCTGGCCTGGTAGTTCGGGCTGAATTGTTTCAGGCAGGCAGGTCGCTCCCTACACCGCCGCCTCTGCCGCCTGTACTCCAGGTGGCATTCTTTTTTTCTTCCGATATCTAGTTTTGTTTCTTGCTCACCCCCAGCCACTGTGTCCCCGCGGCCCCGTCCCACTCCCTCCACTTCTGTTCCCCTTCTTTTCCTGCCGCTGAGCCCTGCGGCCCCGCCCCCCCTGCTCTCCCAATTGCGGATCCCCTCTCTCCTCCAAGCTGCCACTCCCTCCCACCTCCCCTCTTATGGCAGCCGTGGCGTGGTGAAAAAAGCGACCCTTGACCCTGATTCAGGCAGGCAGGTCGCTCCCTACACCGCCGCCTCTGCCGCCTCTACTCCAGGTGCCATTCTTTTTTCTTCCGATCTCTAATTTTGTTTCTTGCTTGCCCCCAGCCACTGCGTCCATACGGCCCCACCCCCTCCACTTCTGTTCACCTTCTTTTCCCGCTGCTGAGCCCTGTGCCCCCCCCACTCTCCCATCTGCAGATCCCCTCCCTCCTCCCAGCTGCCACTCCCTCCCACATCCCCTCTTATGGCAGCCGTGGCTCGGACGCGCAGCGGGCGCGCCACTGGCACACCGAAGGCACGCCAAAGGCAAGCCCGTCTGCGCCCGTCCGCACCAAGACCGTGCCCAGTGCCAATCCCCCTGGCCAACGCGCCCCCCGCACCACCATTCACCACTACACAGCCAATGACCTCCACGCCCTCAATCCAGGACGCTCCTCCATCTGCTTCCATTCCACTCTGAAGCACACCAAAGGACCCTTCTCCTGCAAAGCCTGCAACTTCACCTGCAACCTAACCACCAAGCTCCAACACAAAGCTACAGACAACCACCTCAGCTGCATTCTGCTCAACACCCGCTCCGTCCACAAGCACGCAATCGAACTCTGGGACCTACTGACCTCATCATCACCTGACGTCGCATTTCTCACCAAAACCTGGATGATTTTGGCCTCGGAACCAGCCATAGTCATACCTGAAGGCTACAAGATCACCAGAAGAGACCGCAGCAACAAACCAGGAGGAGGAATCGCATTGGAACAGAATCTCGACAGAACAGCTGATCTCCACCCTCACCCAGGCACCTCCTCCCAGGACCCAGGACCCCAACACAGCCGCCATCTACCTGCATCAATGGATAGAAGACTGCGCCAACACCCTCGCACCACTCAAACAACCCTCAGACATCCACCACAGACCCAAGGCCAGCTGGTTCACCCCGACCTGCAGGCCTCCAAACGGGAATTTTGAAGAATGGAGAAGACCTGGCGCATTGCACCCACCGAATCCAACCACATTGCCCTCAAGACTGCCATCCGCAAACATCACCAGCTGATCCGCACTACCAAAAGAACCTACTACAAAAGCTGCATAGACACCAACGCCCACAACAACAAAGAGCTCTTCGGCATCATCAAAGAACTCTCCAACCCCAGGTCCTGCTCCCACAAACCCTCGCCATCACAGGAGCTCTGCAACTCCCTCGCCACTTACTTCCGTCAAACGATCGAAGACATCCACAACAGCTTCAAACCCCAGACCCACCAGCCAACCACAGACAACCCCGAACCCAACCCATCAAGCAACACCAACCCTCTATGCTCCTGGATCCATGTCAACAATGAAGACACCATCAACACCGTGGCCTCCATCCTCTCCGGCTCCCCCTCGGACCCCTGCCCGCACCAGATCTTCAACAAAGCCAGCTACATCATCGCCCTCCACCTCTGCGCCATCATCAACAGCTCCCAGGAGACAGCCACCTTCCCGGAGAGATGGAAACATGCCGACTTCAACGCCCTGTTGAAGAAACCCAAAGCGGACCCAGATTACCCCAAAAACTACCGGCCCATCTCCCTCCTCCCCTTCCCAGAGAAGGTCAGTGAAAAAATCATGAACAGCCAACTATCCCGCTTCCTGGAAGACATCAAAGCACTCGATACCTCCCAATCCAGATTTCGCAAGAACCACCGCACTCATTGCTGCCACAGATGACATCAGGACCATGCTCGACGAAGGCGAAACCGCAGCGCTCATCCTCCTGGACCTCTCCGCAGCCTTCGTCACCGTTTGTCACCCCACCCTTCGAACATGCCTCCACAATGCCGGGATCCGCGGCAAGGCCCTCGATTGGATCTCTTCTTTCCTCTCCGGCAGATCCCAGAGAGTCCGCCTTCCGCCCTACCTCTCCGAATCCTCCAAAACCATCTGTGGCGTCCCCCGTGATCCTCCCTCAGCCCAACACTTTTCAACATTTACATGTCTCCTCTTGCCAACATCGCACAATCCCACCACATCAACATAGTATACTATGCAGACAACACCCAGCTGATCATCTCCCTCACGAAAGACCCCACAACCGCAAGAAACAACCTCCACAATGGACTTCACGCCATCGCCAACTTGATGGAATCAAGCCGCCTCAAGCTAAACATAGACAAAACAGAGATCCTCGGCAGCAACCCCTCCGCCTGGAGCGACTCCTGGTGGCCTACCTCCCTTGGAGCCGCACCCACCCTCACCACCCAGTACGGAACCTGGGAATCATCATGGACTCAGCACTCAGCATGACTCAGCAGGTCAACGCAGTATCCTCTTCCTGTTACAACACCTTCTGCACGCTCCGCAAGATCTTCAAGTGGATTCCCGTTGAAGCCAGAAAGACAGTCACCCACGCCCTAGTCAGCAGCCGACTGGACTTTGGGAACGCACTCTATGCAGGAACCACGGGCAAACTACAAACGAAAATGCAACGTATCCAAAACGCCTCTGCCCGACTCATCCTCAAAGTCCCACGCCGCAACCACATCTCTGCCCGCCTCAGAGACCTACACTGGCTTCCCGTATCGAAGAGGATTACCTTCAAACTACTCACCCACGCACACAAATCCCTCCACAACACAGGTCCGGCCTACCTCAACAACAGACTCACCTTCCACACCCCCGTCCGCCAGCTCCGCTCTGTCAGCCTCGCCCTCGCCTCCGTCCCCTGCATTCGCTGCACCACCGCCAGAGGAAGATCCTTCTCTCACCTCGCTGCCAAGACCTGGAACTCCCTACCGCTCCACCTTTGCCAGACCCAGGACCTCCTGACTTTCATTAAACGCTATTCGTCCAGTAGCTAGCCCCCCAGCGCCTTGAGACCCTGACGGGTGAGTAGCACGCTTTATAAATTATGTGATTGATTGATTGATTGATTCCCACAGCGAGCAGGGTCAAGACTGATTTGCATATTGCTGGATTCAAACTGGGGTGGCATGGTGAGCAAAAGAACAATAGATTCAACCCAGATCTCTTGACTGGGGCTGAATGTTTGAAAAGTTTCAGAACTCCGTCCATCATCTTATTGTGCTTTCTCCATTACTCTTCCGCATATCCGTCTCGGGGAAATGCAATTGTGGAGAGGAAAAATGAAGACTGGAAGCAATCCATAACAACTAGATAATTAGTTTCAGATCTCAGTTGGACTCACTACCTTTATGGAGTCTACAGAGCATTAAATAATCTGTGTAGAATATCTTTGGGTGGCCAGACCCCATATGAAGTCCTGTTTGGCATCCAGATGTGTGTCCCAGAGCTTGATGATCGCGGCACAATGGGAGCAGACACACCTTTTGACATAAATTAAGTTTCAGTGTCTTACAGGAACTCCAAGACCCCCGAGATGAGTTTTCAAACACATGTGCTGCCACTGAAGGAGTGAAGGAGCAATCAGCACCTACCAGCCAGATTTCAAAGGTTGAGCATCTAGATTGGAAAACGATTGCATTGAAGAAAGAATTTGGCCTACCATACCATGCACCTGTGTCAATCCTTGGAATTCAAGTTACCAGAACTGTGATTTTGTCACCGCTTGCTGGTTGTAAAGACTTTGGGCCCAATTCACAAAGGTAAACTTGGACTTTTGGTTTAAACTTAGACCAAAATTCTAAATTCACGACTTTGGGATTTCACAAAATGCATGTACGATTACTATCTTTACATCTGCCCTCAAGCCCATTCACTACCATACAGTAAACACCTCTTCAAGTGATGAACAATACCAAAGTTGCTCCCCCAGGTTCGGGAAGGAGGAGAGTTACCTTTTGTTGATTCAAGTTACTGCTGCAAATGTAAGAAATATATACGTTATATGTTTATAGTTGTCTACTACTTCTCAAAGCAACAGAGTTTTTTAAGATGAACCACCTTTCGATGTGTCTACCAGTTCTCTTTTACCTGCTTCAGCTCCTGTCTTCACACAGACTGCTTTTGGGTACTTTGTCGACATTGAAGCCTTCTCTTCTGATTCTTCTCGTACATCACTTCATTGTGTATGTGATTTTCTTCACTGGTTGAAACATACTTATCTGATCATCAATTGTCCTGTTTGTGGATTATACTTGGTCTTCTTGCTCTCTTCTTGTGGATTGGATTCATGACTGTGTTTTTCTTGCTTATAAACGGCCATAATCTTCCAGATTGCTCTGCTGTAGAACTGGAAGCTGAGGTATTGAAGCCTCACTTGTCTCCTCACAAAGTGCGAAGAGACCTGTCTCTTGTGAATATTTCTGCAGGTCCTGATGGAATTGTTTGGGACAAGGTCCCCTATGGTATTTTCGGTTCTACAGAGACTACACAAACTCCTTACCTTTTCAAAGTGGAAATGGATGATGTGAGAACTCCAGGTGCTGTGTCTGATGAATGGAATGTTAGAACTGTCTTCTCAATTCTGAAAATTCTACTGTATTTGAAAGTGAGGTCATGTATATGAATTCTGGCAAATACCGTGAAATGTTTTGTTATCATCACTATGCGTACCATTACCTACATAGAGATAGTTTTCTACATACAATTTTCAATTATACACAGTGGGAACATGGCCTGACTCCACCAGTGGGAAGTTCGAATATTTGCATTATATCTCAGATCCTGTGTCTTATTATTTCAAATTAACACCTTCACAAACATTGAAAAATATGCTGACCAATACAAAATTATTTACACAAATTAATTCATTTGTTACCCACCTAGCAATCAAAGGCTATGATTACTGGAAAGAAACAACTGATTTAAAGTGAGTTTGGGGAACATAAAGCTGGCAAGCACAAGGCATGGATACCTTATTTAAAGCATGTTTAATACCAGTACAAATATTTTTTCTGAATGACACAGTACAGTACCACATGCTTGGGTCTAACAAAAATTAAAGAAATTAATGTGCCCTGTATCTCCTCAATTGCATGTTTTGACAATTGGCAACATTTGGTAAATTACACTGAAGAACAGCTCAATGGGATGGTTCAGAATGGTACATTTAACTCCACACTTTCAGATCCAAATGGGTGGTTATTATGGCCAGTGGACACAAAGAGTTCTCATGCATGTTCTTTAAACTCCTCACAGGATTACAAAGCAAGCAGACTGGAACCTCATTATATTCATTCACAACAATCAGGGATTGTTACTACTTAAAGCATAGGAAAGCTATTGTTGAGAGGACCTATAGGATCATGGTTGGTCACCTCTGTTTTAGCTTAGTATTACAGTTCATGTTTTATTTACATTTTATTTATTTTAGTAAGACTGCCTTCTACTGATGACTTCTACACATTTTATCAGTTTGCTTTTATTCTAGGAAAGCGAGGAACACGCTGCTCATTTAGTTAGCCTTTGCATGACATATAATCAGTACTTTTTGACCAAGGCTATGGAGCGTGGTATACAATATGCTAGCTTGTGTTGCATGTCGGGAGACAGCTTCTACCAGCTAGGCACAGCTCTGCATCAGAACTACATTCCAATGTGGTTTGGTTTATTATATAAATAAATGGTATACTGGCCCAAGGAGGGTAGAGGCGATTCTGGCAACGACGATCATGGGATGCACGCTGTGTGACATGCAGCTTGGCTGGTGCTGATCTGTCAGCTTCCTAAGAGGATTGCCATGCACACCACAGGCTGATTCCTGACACTCTTTCCAGGTATGGGACTAAGGCTAATCCCTTAGATTGGGCCAGGCAGAGGGTTACAACCACTATTCTCTCAGGATAGACATAGTGTAGGAACCTCTACCATGTCTAGAACCACAAAGATCATGGGGGATTGTTCATCATCTTTAACATGCTGATTTCCTTGCTTTGTTTCATCTGGCTAATTATCGCAGCTCACTCTTTATATGTTTGATTGCGATTGTTTCAATGAATGTATTGAAAACTTATCTCACATCTTGTGTCTCACCTTGGTATGCAATAGTACAAAAGGAGTACGATCTGTTTCAACGACTTCCCTGGGGAGATGGGGTGTCATGTTCAGGTTGCCAAAATCACCTTATACCCCTGGGGGTTTGGAGGTTTGGGTGAGGCACTGCGAGCTAGCCACGATTAAGCGGGCAGTTACTAACTGCGAGGACAGACTCAATCTCCCACACTTTGCCATTCTGCCAATCTAAACACTGAGTCCTATTACCAAAGAAGGAATCGCACAACACAATGTCAGCAGTGGTCACAACATTCCACTTTGTCTCTTTTCTGATTCTATGGATTAGCAGGTTTACTTGTTAAGTCCTAGGTCACCATATTTCAAAAGACTGCTTTAGGCCATTTACAATGAAATTTGAAAGCTTTCGTAAACGGAAGCTGCAGCTTGTTTAAGGCAAACAGATCAGCCTAATTTGGAAAAAGTATTGGTTGTTGTTGATAACAAAATCAATACATTGCCCATTCATATTTACATGATAAATAACATTGGCCCTCATTATGACATTGGTGGTAAATCCCCCTACCGCTATGGTGACAGCCTCCAACATACTCCTGCGGTGGAGAATATCCATTCTCCATATTATGACACACACACACCAATCCGATAGAATACTGCCACATACACAAATCCGCCAGTCCAAAGGTCAGTGCTAAAGTGTCAGTACTACATCATGACCCATGAAACACCATGGAGGGCATTCAATGGCAGTAAACCATTGGCGGTACAGACCAGCGCGCTTAGAATGGACAACCAAATGCTAAACTGCACAACATTGGCTACTACCAAAAACACACACCTGACACTAATACACACACCACAGCAGCACTATAAAACATACACTCACATTACCCACAACCCTTTACGAATACAAATCATTGCCACCAGACTGACACCAAGACCGCTGTGACAGCTAGACACACACACCACACACACCCATACATCCCTCACGCCCACCACTACACCAAACCACAGTACCCAACACCAACACACTTACACACACCACATGACTCCCATGTCCCCACAAAGCCACCACCGTTTCACATATGAGGAGTTGAGGGTCATGGTGGCGGAAATGGTCATGGTAGAGCCACAGCTGTGTGCATTACAGGTAGAGCAAATATCCTATTGCCAGGAAGATGGAGCTATAACGGAGACTCTTGGACAGGGTGAACGCCGTGGGACAGCATCCAAGAACAAGGGACGACATCGGGAAGAAGTGGCATGACCTACGGGGTAAGGTACGTTCTGTGGCAGCAAGACACCAGGTTGCCATAAGAGGACTGGCGGTGGACCCCCATCTCCTCCCCCACAGCTCACAGCATGGGAGGAGCAAGTCTTGGCATTACTGTATCCTGAGAGACTCACTGGAGTTGCCGGAGGACTGGACACTGGTGAGTCAACATTTACTACTTATCACCCCCATACCTGCATGCCATCACATCCCCTCACCCTCACTCCCATTATTCCACTCCATCCCACACACTGCACCTACACATATGACTTCCAACAATGCCCAGCCTTGCATGCAATACCAATGCATGGACAGCCCTCCCAGTCCTGCATGGAAACCCATCACAAAAACATGCACAGAATAGGGGAACTAACAATCCCACAATACATCAATATACACAAACCAAGATGGCAGGGAAACAGCAACGATAGAGGGGAAGCTAGGGATGTACAATATGTCACAGGAATGAAGCATAATACATCACTTACATCCCTGCAGGTGCCCCAGCCAATGTCAGCGGAGAGGGGGTTCCACGACAAACCAGTCCCTCAACAGAAGATGCCCCCAGTGATGACAGTAACTCTGGACTTCTGGATCTGGATCAACAACCTGGCCCATCAGGGACCACTGGACAGTCGGTCAACCCAGCCCACTCACAGTCCACCACAGAGCCTCCCCATCAATTTCCAACACCACAGCACCCACCCAGTGTACCCACACCTCTGTCCTCAGTACAGCAGTGTGCCCACCTGTACAGAGATCCCAGGCCACACCTCACACCTATGACAATTAGGGACCTGGAGTCAGTGGCAGTAGCCACACCGTTCAGGGGGCAGAGGCACAATGGGAACAGGGACACTGGGAGGACCGCTGTGTGCCACGGGGAGGACAGGCCCAGGGAACCAACTCTCCAGGAGGCACTCACCAAGATCCTGGTGGCCTACCAACAATTCCAGGGCCAGATGGGCCAGAACCTTGACAACATGCAGGAGAACAAGCAGATGCAGGAGGAACACCATCCGGAGATCAGGGAGGACTTGCAGGCTCTCAACACCACCATGATCTCCATAGCAGGGGTGCCGGCAGACATGGCCACCATCATGAGGGAATCGAAAGCACACCAGCGGGCCCCAACCACTAGCCAGTCTACTGACCAGCCCACCACCTCCGCTGCAGCTAATGGGCAGCAGGCCGTGCCACAGGATCCAGATTTCACCAGCATCCCTCTGCCTGCAGAAGGTGAACCACCCCGCAAACGTTCCCTGCGACCCAGACAGAAGCCAGAGACACTTGCCAAGACCACTGCCAGGAAATTAGACTCTCCTGATTGTCCCCCTTGTGTCCCACCCTTTCACCTTGTCCACTTTGAACTGCCTTTGCTCCCCTTCTTTTGGCCCCTTGGATACTGCACCTGTGCTACAAACAGACTGGAAAAATACCCTGGACTTTCCTCTACCATCACCCCATTCCATTGCACTTTACCCTCAAGTTTATATCACCACAATAAACACCCTTGACCACAACTTGACTGATTGTATTTTATGTGTTGAAAATGTGCTTTTAGGGCAACAGTCACATCTGGAGTGGATGATATGGACATTGTGATAGCATACAAATAATGACCTGTATCTGTCTGTAGTAATCACATCAGGACACTGCTGTCATATCACCAACACCTGTAAGATGACAAGCCATAGGTGACAGTAAGCTTAGCTGCAAAGGAAGTGAATGCTATCATGCCACAGTCACACAGAATAAATCAATATTCAGAGCAATGATCAGTTCCACTGTCTCACCTGTGTGTCATTGGAAGTATTGACGTATAACTGATGTTCTGTTGTCCACATCCTCATCCTCTGCCTCCTCATCCTCACTGTCCTCAGGGTCCACTGCTGCCACAGGGGCACCTCCAGTCTCCTCCTCCTGCAGAAAAGGCACATGCTGTCTGAGGGCCAGGTTGGGCAACATGCAGCATGCCACTACTATCTGGCCGACCTTCCCCGGTGAGGAGCAGAGGGATCCACCTGTCAGATGGAGGCACCTGAACCTGGCCTTCAGGAGGCCGAAGGTCCTTTCAATTATTCTTCTGGTTCACCCATGTCCCTTATTAAAACTGTTCTGAGCCCCTGTCCTGGCATTCCTCACAGGGGTCAGGAGCCACGAAAGGTTCAGGTAGCCAGAGTCAACTGCAAAGAGTGAGGGACAAACTTTAGCCTTACACAGTCCTATGGGGATAACACCTCAAGGCATACATTGACATACAGTGGGTGGGGACTCTGGCTAACCTATTAGCCACACCCTGTGCCTCTGTAGTTGGTCTATCACTTTTGGGATGCTGCTATTCCTCAGGACAAAGGCGTCATGCACCGACCCAGGATACTTGGCAGTGACGTGGGAGATGTACTGGTCAGCCAGGCACACCATGTGCACATTCAGTGAGAGGAAACTCTTCCGATTCCTGAACACCTGTTAATTCTGGCGGGGGGACTAACGCAATATGGCCTATTGCATAGAATCCTGCCTGCCTTAACAGTGGCCAAATCTTCCATCTGGGGGAAAACAATGTAGCGGCACATGTGCTTCACCAAGGCACGATTGAGAACATTGTCTGTGACATTCCTGCTGCCAAGCCCACTGTCACTTCGAAAGAACCAGTGACCAGGAAATGGAGGACTGATACCACTTGCACAGGAGGGGGGATCCCAGTGGGATGACGGATGGCTGATATCAGGTCAGGTTCCAATTGGGCACACAGCTCTGTGATTGTGGCATTGTCCAGTCTATAGGTGAGTATAATGTGCCTCTCCTCCAGCGTAGCCAAGTCCACAAGGGGTCTGTACACGGGGGTTTGTCTCCTCCTCCTATTCATCTGCAGGGGTGGGTATCTAAGGGACACAAGAGTGTGTAGGCTGTCACAATTTGAACAATAGAACCACCACCTCAGTGTACATACAGCATCAATGTGATTGGACAGTAGGAATGGCAATGTATGTGCTATTTTAGACAATGATGCAGTTATCGTTTATCTGATCGTTGTCCACCACCCTGAAATGGCGACCGCCTGTCCTGCATCTTGGGACAGGTGGAAGTGAGGTAACTCTGCCGACGTTAGGTGTCGTGGCAGGAGGCGGTCTTGCGCTGCCAGACAATTCCTCATTGGCTAATATGGGGCTCTATGGAGTACAGTGGCCAATGGGGATCTGCACTGGCGGTGACGGTATTAACCGCCACAGACGTGACTGCCATTTTATATCCAAATCCTCACTTTTTTTCCTGACTTTCCACAGGATGAAACCTACACTGCGTGTGCTGCTGTGACCTGTGTCTGGAACCTACCATGGCCAGGGAAAGTGCCCCTGCCTTCACTACAGAGGAGTTGGAGTGACTGGTGGATGGGGTCCTACCCCAGTAAGGACTGCTGAATGGGCCTTCAGACCAACCGGTGAGTACACCATGGGCACGATGTATGTGGGAAGGATGCATGGGGATGAGTGTGTAAGCATCGTGCCATCGGGGGGAGATGTCTGGTGGTAGTGTACATGGTGGGCGCCGGACGATGTGTTTGACAATGGTGATGGAAACTGGATTGGTGGGCCATATATGTGACAGGCTGGATTGTATGGTTAATGGTGTCCTCCTGTCTGTGTTTCCTCTGCAGGTCAGCGCCCATCAGAAGAAGGGATTGTGGCGTGCCATCGTCAAGGACGTGCAGACCCTGGGGGTCTACAGCAGGCGGAGCATCCACTGCAGAAAACGGTGGGAGGACCTGAGACGTGGGCACGTAAGACTGCGGAGGCCCAGCTAGGATGGCCTCCAAACGAGGAAGGGGAGCCCATCGAAACCTGACCCCCCTGATGGCCCTCATACTGGAGGTGGCCTACCCAGAGCTGGATGGGCGCTTGAGGGAATCACAGCAGCCACAAGGGGGTGAGTACAGAGGGCATTACTACAATAATTGGTAGGTGCCATGGGATCCGGGTGCTGCGTGTGAGTTAGTGGGTGCCCCTTAATTCCAGGACAGTCATTGCAGCGTGATCCAGCTCAAGGATAGTGGGTGTATGGTAAATGCAGGTAACCTAGCTTGTTTGCATTCCAGGTCAGTCAGGGCTTTGTGGGTCCCAGGAGGGGTGTAGTTGGCGATGTTTGCCCCTCATCTTGCTGTGGCATCTACCCAAATGGCAGTGTAATACATAGTGCTCAATCCTGATCCCTGTGTGTGACGGTGCTGTGTATGCCAACTGTGGTGTTGGTGCTGTAATTGACCCAGTGTCCCCTTTCTCTCTCGCCCCCTCTTTTTTCTTCTGTCATCCTGTCAATGTGTGCATTAGCATCATCTGGTGGAGGAGCAGGGGTACCGGTGACAGAGGGAGCTGCATCCCACAGGACCCAAGAGGTAGAGTCCACCGATGCCAAGTGAACCAGTGAGACGGAGAGGGAGGGGAGCACCACGGCAGAGACAGGAGGTGACAACACTGACTCAGATACCTCCTCTGACGGAAGCTGACGGGTGGTGGCAGACACCTCTGTGACCACCCCAGGTGCAGGTACAGCCACAGCCGCCACCCCTGTACCAGCACTGTCCTCCCTGTAGCCCCTCAGTGAGATGCCCGTGCCCGGTCACCCAGGAGGGTGGGCATCTTGTTCGTCCCAGGTACCTCAGGCACTGCCCCAGTGAGCCCTGCTGCCCTGAGTGAGGAGGCTATTGAACTCCTGAGATCCATCTCTGTAGGGCAGTCAACCATTGTGAATGCCATCCAGGGGCTGGCTTCACAGATTCATCAATGCAATGCATTCCTGGAGGGCATTCACAGTGGATTGGCAGCCCAACAGAGATCGATTCAGGCTCTGGCCTCCTCTCTGATGGCAACCATTGTCCCTGTTCCTACCGTCCCCCATCCAACTACCACTTCCCAGTCCCAGTCTCCTCAACCCCAACCCATCCCATGCACAGATACAGACGAGCATTCACTCAAGACATCACACAAGAATGGCACAGTCAAACACAGGCACCACACTTCAGCCCACAAGCCCTCAAGCAAACACCAGACAGTTGCTGTCACAACCACATCCACTGCCCCCACTGTCTCCCCCTCCTCCTCCTCCACCTCCCTCACAGTCACCTCTACACTCATACCTGCATGCACTGCTTCAACATCCACCACCAGCATCACCACTCCAAGCAGAAGACACACCTCACTAGCAGACACCTCCACCACATCCAATCATGGTCCTCTCCCACCGTGTCTGTCCCCCCCTCCAAAAGGACACAAATGCAGGCACTCAGACACCCAACAGCCATCCATCTCACATCAGCACACTGCCCATGCACCTGCACCCAAGTCCAGCAGACGTACTCCTCCAACAACCACTTCCTCAACCTCCACTCCCATCCCTCCTCCCTGATCCCACCCCACGCCCCTAAGAAGCTTTTCCTTGTTCAACTTGACCTCTTCCCTTTATCTCCCCCTCGGTCGTGCCCGTAACATCAGGGTCCCAACGACCCATTCCAGCACCTCAGCCAAACAGTCCACAGGGACTGTGGAGGCACTTCCTAGTCGTGGAGGCAAAACAGTGAAGGATCTCACTCCACCAGCCAGGAAGGGTAAGGATCCCACTCTACCAGCCAGGAAGGGTAAGGATTCCACTCCACCAGCCAGGAAGGGGAAGGATCCTACTCCAACAGCCAGGAAGGGGAAAGATCCCACTCCAATAGCCAGGACAAGGAAGAAGCCCTCACCTCATGCCATGAAAGTGAAGAAGCCCTCACCTGCAGTTGCCACCGAGCAGCCCTGGCCTCCAGCGGAGGCTGCCCAGGAGGCACCTTCCACAGCTGAGACACAGCAGCCTTCGCCTCCAACGGAGGCTGCCCAAGAGGCACCTTCCACAGCTGAGACATAGCAGCCCTCGCCTCCAATGGAGGCTAGCAGGGTACCACCACCACCAGTGGTAATGGAGCCCTCACCTCCAGCTGAAACGGTGCAGACCTCACCTCCAGCAGCGGACATGTAGGCCACCCTCCAGGGACTGCTGTGCAAGGAGCCCCCTCAAGAAGCAGTGGGCGAGTTCCTCACCTCAGGGACTGTGACCTTGCACTCCCCAGCAAAGGAAATGGGCATGGAGCCCCCTCCAGTACCAGTGGGCGAGTTCCCCACCACAAAGACTGTGACCTTGCACTCCCCAGCAAACGGAAATGGGCATGGAGCCCCCTCCAGAACCAGTGGGCGAGTTCCCCACAACAAAGACTGTGACGTTGCACTCCCCAGCATTGGGAAATGGACATGGAGCCCCCTCCAGAACCAGTGGGTGTAGGAGGCTTGCTTGGCTTATAGTGGATACCTGATGGTACTTACACCTTGTGCCAGGTCCAGTTATCCCTTATTAGTAGATTAGTAGTGTTCTAGCAGCTTAGGCTGATAGAGGTAGCTATTGCCGAGCAGCTTGGGCTGAACTAGGAGACATGCAAAGCTCCTACTATACCACTTATATCATATAGGTACTATATCATAAGAAAGACAATACTCAGAGTTACTAAAAATAAAGGTACTTTATTTTAGTGACAATGTGCCAAAAATATCTTAGAGGATATACTCCCTTAGGAGGTAAGTAAAATACACAAAATATACACACAAACCAAAATCAGGTAAGTAAAACAGTCAGAAAGTAGTGCAAACACTGTAGAATACAATAGGATGCAATAGGCCTTGGGGCAACACAAACCATGTACTAAGAAAGTGGAATGCGAACCACGTATGGACCCCTAGGCTAGTGTAGTGTGTAGAGGGTCACCGGGAGTGTAAGAAAACACTAAGGGGCATATTTATACTCCGTTTGAGCCGGAATTGCGTCGTTTTTTTCGACGCAAATTCGGCGCAAAACTAACGCCATATTTATACTTTGGCGTTAGACGCGTCTAGCGCCAAAGTATGAGGAAAGAGCGTCATTTTTTTGCGTGAACGCCTTCCTTGCGTTAATGAGATGCAAGGTAGGCGTTCCCGTCTAAAAAAATGACTGCGACGCAAATGCGTCATATTTATACTCCCGGGCAAAAATCACGCCCGGGAGTGGGCAGGGCAAAAAACCCCGCATTTGCGCCGGATTTTAGCGCCTGGGTCAGGGCAGGCGTTAAGGGACCTGTGGGCTCAAAATGAGCCCACAGCTGCCCTCCCATGCCCCCAGGGACCCCCCCTGCCACCCTTGCCCACCCCAGGAGGACACCCAAGGATGGAGGGACCCATCCCAGGGACATTCAGGTAAGTTCAGGTAAGTATAAATATATATTTTGTTAATATTTTTTTTTGGCATAGGGGGGCCTGATTTGTGCCCCCCTACATGCCTCAATGCCCAATGACCATGCCCAGGGGACACAAGTCCCCTGGGCATGGCCATTGGGCAAGGGGGCATGACTCCTGTCTTTACTAAGACAGGAGTCATGTAAATGGCGTCTGGGCGACGTAAAAAATGGCGCAAATCGGGTGGAGGCGATTTTTTGGCGTCAACCTGACTTGCACCATTTTTAAGACGCCCTAACGCCATTTTTCCCTACGCCGGCGCTGCCTGGTGTACGTGGTTTTTTTCCACGCACACCAGGCAGCGCCGGTCTGCTAGCGCCGGCTAACGCCATTCAATAAATACGGCGCCCGCATGGCGCTTCAGAATGGCGTTAGCCGGCGCAAAACTATTTGACGCTAAACTGCGTTAGCGCAGTTTAGCGTCAAAAAGTATAAATACGGGCCTAAGGGTGTCCAAAATACCCCACCCCACGACCCTGAAAAGTAGGAGTAAAGTACTACTATCTTCCCAGAAACACACTAAACTCGTGATAGAGGATTCTGCAAACACCACAACAGACTGCAAAGCACTGAAGACGGATTACTGGACCCGAGAACTTGCAAAGGAAGGGGACCAAGTCCAAGAGTCGTGAAAGTGTCCAGGGGGTGCAGGAGCCCACTAAACCCGGATGAAGGTGCAAAATGGCTGCCTCTGGATGGAAGAAGCTGAAGATTCTGCAACAACAAAAGGTGCTAGGAACTTCTCCTTCATGCAGAAGATGTCCCATGGAGTGCTGGCAGATGCAGAGTTGTTTCTTTGGAGAAAGACCACCAACAAGCCTTGCTAGCTGCAAAGGTTGTGGTTGAAGTAAAAGGGTACTGGCCGGGACCAGGAAGGACCAGGATGTCGCCACTTGGGAGAGGAGACAGAGGGGGCCCTCAGCAATGTAGAGAGCCCATGCAGAAGAAGGCAGCACCCGCAGAAGTCCTTGAACATGGGTTCAAGAAGTCTGAGCATGGCGGTTATCTCAACACTACAAAAGAGGGTCCCACAAAGCTGGAGGTCAATTCAGGGAGTTGAGCAATGCAGGATGGAGTGCTGGGGGCCTGGGCTTGGCTGTGCACAAAGGATTCCTTGCAAAAGTGCACAGAAGCCCTAGCAGCTGCAGTTCACGTGGTGCACAGGATTACTGTCTGGAGAGGGGAGGCAAGGACTTATCTCCTCCAAATTTGGACAGTTGGACCACTGGACAGTCTGGGTCACTTGGGTCTACCATCTGTATTCCAGGGGCCATGCTGGTCAGGATGAGAGGGGTCCCAGACTACCGGTGACGCTGAAGTTTGGTGCCGGCTGGAGCAGGGGGAAGATTCTGTCAACCCACGGGAGATTTCTTTGTGGCTTCCAGTGCAGGATGAAGGCAGGCTGCCCCCAAAACATGCACCACCAGGAAACCGTCGAGAAAGCCGGCAGGATTAGGCGCTGCAATGTCGCTGGTAGTCTTCTTGCTACTTTGTTGCAGTTTTGCAGGCGTCCTGGAGCAGTCAGCGGTCGATCCTTGGCAGAAGTCGAAGAGAGAGGTGCAGAGGAACTCTGGTGAATTCTTGCAAGTCCTTATATGAGGAAAAGCCCACTGGAGAGACCCTAAATAGCCCTCCGAGGAGGATTGGCCACCTAGTCAGGTAAGCACCTATCAGGAGGGGTCTCTAACGTCACCTGCTGGCACTGGCCACTCAGAGGCCTCCGGTGTGCCCTCACACCTCTGGATTCAAGATGACAGAGGTCTCAGACACACTGGAGGAGCTGTGGGCACCACCCCTGAGGTGGTGATGGACAGGGGAGTGGTCACTTCCGTTTACTTTGTCCAGTTTCATGCCAGAGCAGGGGCTGGGGGTTCCCTGAACCGGTGTAGACTGGCTTATGCAAAAACTCTCAAAGCATTTCCAGAGGCTGGGAGAGGCTACCCCTCCCCATCCTTTAACACCTATTTCCAAAGGTAGAGGGTGTAACACCCTCTCTCAGAGGAAATCCTTTGTTCTGCCTTCCTGGGACTGGGCTGCCCAGACCCCAGGAGGGCAGAACCCTGTCTGTGGGGTGGCAGCAGCGGTAGCTGCAGCGAAAACCCCAGAGAGCTGGTTTAGCAGTACCCGGGGTCCATAGTGGAGCCCTGGGGATGCATGGGATTGGCACCCTAATACCAGATTTGGCATAGGGGGACAATTCCATGATCTTAGACATTTTACATGGCCATATTCGGAGTTACCATCGTGAAGGCACATATAGGTATTGACCTATATTTAGTGCCCGCGTGTAATGGTGTCCCCACACTCACAAAATCCGGGGAAATTGCTCTGAACTATGTGGGGGAACCTTTGCTAGTGCAAGGGTGCCCTCACACTTAGTAACTTTGCACCTAAACTTCACTAAGTGAAGGTTAGACATATACAGTAGGTGACTTATAAGTTACTTAAGTGTAGTGTAAAATGGCTGTGAAATATGTGTGCGTTATTTCACTCAGGCTGCACTGGCAGTCCTGTGTAAGATTTGTCTGAGCTCCCTATGGGTGGCAAAAGAAATGCTGCAGCCCATAGGAATCTCCAGGAACCCCAATACCCTGGGTACCTAGGTACCATATAATAGGGAATTATAATGGTGTTCCAGTGTGCCAATTAGAATTGGTGAAAATGGTCACTGGCCTATAGTGACAAATTTAAAGGCAGAGAGAGCATAAGCACTGAGGTTCTGATTAGCAGAGCCTCAGTGACACAGTTAGTCACTACACAGGAACACACATTCAGTCCACAAAGTATGAGCACTGGGCTCCTGGCTAGCAGGATCCCAGTGAGATAGGCAAAAACAAATTTACATACATGTAAAAATGGGGGTAACATGCCAGGCAAGATGGTACTTTCCTACAGTGGGCAAGTTCCCGACTTTGGCTGATATGGCCCCCCCACCCCTCTTCCCCCTGAGGTGCATGCCCACTTCAATAATTATACCCCTTCACAGTTCTGTGAGGATGTCGAAACTAGTTGGTCCTTGGACTGTGCCCTGTGGCCATGTGAGCCCTTAGTACTTTGGACTGGGCATTGGCCCTTTGTGGACAATTGTACATATCTGGTTCATGTGGTGGCTTTTGCCTTTCTAATACATTTTCAGTACTTCTGAAATCTAGTCCTTGTTTTACTATGCCGTGTGTCGTGTACCATTGGTTTACATCTGCAGCTGGTTGTGTGTATGGTGTGTGTATGTGTATGGTGTGTGTTGTGCGTGTGTGTCTTGCTGTCCTTTTCCTCCCTCCCTCCCTCCCCTGTGTGCTAGGTGGCTGTACTCACCGTCATCATCTTCGCCGGCATTGGTGTTCTAGGTGGAGCATGGCTTAGAAAAGTATTGGGAAGCCTTGCAGCTCCGGTTCCATTGCGGCGTTGTTCTTCTCTGTGTCTCTGATGGTGAGTCTTTGGTGTTCTGTGCAGTGTTTCCACCAGGATTTTGATGGCTTTGGTTCCACCCCGGAAATAATGGCACATTGCAAGATCATGATATGGTGGGCGGTACCTTGTCTTCCCCCTGGCTGTTGTTGGCTACCGCCGTTGTGAGTGGTGTTAACATCCTGGGGAAGGTGTGGTACATTAGCTGTCTATGGTAGTTCTCACCGCCATGGTCATAATTTGGCGATAGTTATCACCAGCCTGTTGGTGGTATTTCCTCCACTTTATCACTCACCGCCAATGTCATAATGACCACCATTGTGTCTTCTGCAATTGATATTATACAAAATTACATGTCTTTTTACAGCATGGACAAAGTCAACTATGATCTAGTATGCAGTTAAGCTAGACATTGTAAATTATAAAATTGAACCACATGCCCTGAAAGCACATGAACGCAACACAATCATTCTTGCCTTTTCATCTGACACATTAACAACAAATAATGGTTAAGGAAAATGCTACATACACTATGCTTAATATAGAAAAGTTAGAAAGATTGCCTTTCACAGTAGCAGAAACAGCATCAGCAATATGGCTAATATACCGAGTCATCTCATCTCAAACAGACCTCTACGTTTCAGTGTACATCACACTTGAAATATTTTCTAATAGGCAGATATGAGGCTTTAGGGGGGAATTTCATACATAAGGTATGGGAATTACCCTTTGAAAAGATGGTTTTCTTTTAGTGGAAACGAATGTGAAACCTCTCTAAGCCAATTTATGATTTGTAAACAGGTGACACTGCATAGAGTCTGTAATGCATCCGTGGCCAATCAGGCATGTTACTTGAAGGGAGAACCGGTTTCCTTGATTTTCCCACTGTTTCAGTTACTTTAAATGGAAATTACTTAATGCTGAATGAACAAGTCTCTTATGGGACGCGGGCAGGTGGCCCCTATGAGGTTTCTGTTTCTAAAATAGTGATCTGCTGTAATAATGTTCTTTTTCCTCCCACACATGAGATCAGGGTAGCTAGTTTGTGGCCTTCCATTCCTACCATAATTGTTGATTTTGACAAGCTGAGCCGACTGAAAGCACAATTATTATTTTTTAAAGTGCCACTTACCTGTATGAATGACACCTTTGAACTGCAAGTTGCAAGGTCATCCTCTGAAATACAATCGCTGTTAAGCACCAACGTGCCTAGATATTTTGGTAAACGTATACATCGCATCTTTAATGCATCTAACACCGCAGTGTTGTATACTTTTGTAAAGCAATTGGGACTGGGTTTGTCATCACTTTCCAGACGTTTTTTGAAGTGATTCCATCTTTTATACACTCTTTGTTTTTAAGTGTATTTGGAGACATACCAATTGTGTTATTTCTGATTGGTGGTATTTTAGTTCTACATTTGCTTCTCCGCAATGGATGTCCCACCTCAAAGCCAAATGGCGATGGAACTACCACACGTCCAACTGTGTCGTAAATGCATGATACAGTATTTGGCATATTTTTTTTGGAGGAACTAAAATAAAATGTGGTCTTTTTTCTTTTTGACCAATATGATTCTATTGTGTGCAGTCTGTGTTCCACTAGCTTTGGTGCCCTTTCAAGTGTGCACTGGTTGTTTGTCTTGCAACACAATTGGTACGATTTACAGACATGAATATGCTGATGTCTCCATTAAGGTTTAATTTTCGGAATTGTACTGTGAGACTACAATTATTTCAGGATGCCTTTTATGACCCCTTCCATAAGGATATGGATGCTGCAGCTCTAGGATTCCTTCTATCTTGTTCACAAACTGCGGGCACTGCACAGGATGCTACTACCTCGGTTGCGAGCTGAGGTTCTGAACTATGTTTGTTCCTTTGTCTTACTCACTGAGGCACTTGTGGGTCTGTCGTCTGTTGAACCCGGAACCATTCTGGATTCCATTGACACTGACAATATGGATGATATCTTTTAAGCCTCCTCTAACTTTTAAATTTGGCCTTTGTTTTTACGCCAATGTTTATGTTTAGTTGGCTTATTTCTTATTCAGCTTGTTTGCTTTGCTTGTTGGAGTGAACATTTTATTCCTTTATTCCTTTTATAGTATGTTTTTGTTTAGAGTTTGTTTTTTCACAAGTAAGGGGAGAGTGTAGTGAGGACCTCTTTGACCAAGTTGGTTCCCCCGTTTTGTAGCTCCATTTTATATTTGATATTTTACACATTTTAGTTTCATTGCTTTTAGCAGTGACATTTTACACACTTTCCTTGCATGATAGTATTCTAGGAGTAAATTGTACAAGTCAGCCTTTTCTCGACATATAATCAGTTCATTCTGTTCAAAGCTAGGAACAGATTACAGAAAATGCTAATGCTTGCCTTGTCCATTCAGGAGACAACTTCTAACTTCTAGACATAGCATTCCACCAGAGCTGTGCTTCTAACACAGTGTGGCTTTTATTGAATATTTGGCGTACTGACCCAGAATGGGAAGAGGGGCACTCCAGCCACGACCATACTAGAATCAATGCTGTGCTTGACATGCAGCTCTGTTCGTGCTAATCTTCCAGCTTCCTGAAAGGATTGTCATTCACACTACAGGCTGACTCATGATGCCATTTCCAGGTATGGGACTAAGGCTAATCCCTTAGATTGGGCCAGGTGGAAGTGTACACCTGATATGCTCTCAGTATAGAATTAGGGTTCTGTAGGAATCTCTAGAAATCATTCACCATAGTTGGATTGTTCATTATCTTTACCATGTTCATAATGCTGGTAACTTTGCTCTGTTTCATCTGCCTAATTATCGCAGCTCATTCTCTCTCTGCAAGATTAGAATTGTTTCAATAAATGTATTGAAAACTTTGGTGTTTTATACTGGGCATGCTTGAGTAATACGAATAAAGGGTGAGATCTGTTTCTATGACTTCCTTGGGAGTCAGAGTGTCACGTTTAGGTTGCCATAATCACCTTCAACTCCGATAAGGTTAGGGGTTTGGGTGAGACACCATGAGCTAGCCAGGAATTGGGCCAAAGGCAGACATAGTCCCCCACATTCTGCAATTCTATTGTCCTAATATGCAGTCCCATTATCTGAGTAGAAACCGTCTAAAAACTTTCCTGTACATCAAATGACACTCCATTCTATGCCACTCTACTGTATGTTATTCCACTATATGTTACTCCACTCTACATCAATACACTGTAGGCCAGTAACTGTAAATGTTATTCTACTATACACAACTCCACTGTATGCCACTACAGCCTATGCCACTACACTGTACCCCAGTCCACTTTAACCCACTCAACTCTACAGAATTCCGCTCTTCCGCACTCCACCCTAAGCCTCTAGACTAAACGTCACTCCACTCTACGCCACTCCAGTCTATGCTATTCCACTGTATGCAACTCTACAGTATTCCACTGTATGCCACTTTCTGCCATTCCACTGGATGCCACTCTGCTCACACACACTCCATTGTACGCCACTGCACTGTACAACACTCTATATGCCATTCCACTGCATGCTGCTCAATTGTATGAAATTCCACTTTATGCTACTCCACTGTACCCTAATATACTCTAAGCCAAAAAACTTCACACTATTCCACAGTATGCAACTCTACCGTGGACACTCCACTCTATGCTAGTCCACTCTCTGACACTCCATTCTACATCACTCTAATATACACTATTCTACTGGATGCCACCTCAAGTATGCCACATCCAAACTATGCCACTCTAATCTCCACCAAATCCCTCTACACCACTCCATTCTCTTCCACCCCACTCTATGCCACTACACTTTATGCAACTCCAACCACGTCACTGCAGTGTATGCCCCTCTACTATACGTCACTCTACTCTATGACAAAGCACTGTACGCAATTACACTGTACATCACTCCATCCTATGCCATTCCACTCTATGCCACTCCACTCTATGCCAAACCACTCTCCCCTCCTTCACTCTACCCTATTCCACTGTACAACACTCCATTCTACGCCACTCTATTGTCTGATATTCCATTATATGCCACTCTGTACGCTACTCCACTGTATGCCACTACAGTCTACCCATTACACTGTACCCAACTCTACTCTACAACACTCCACTCTAGGGTATTGCCACAGGGTCTGTCCCTCAGCCCCACTCTTTTAAATATGCACATGGCATTGCTCACCAACATCATCTGATCACAAGACATCACCATGCAACTTCACCAACTGCATGACCTTGGTGGCAGACTGGATGTGAACCAACTGCCTGAAGATCAACTGTCACAAAATAGAAATACTGGTCTTCAGCAGCAAGATCTCCCCATGGGATTCCACTTGGGGGCTGTCGAAGCTAGGAACAATACGCACACCCACAGACCACACAAGAAATCCAGGGATCATCCTATATGACAAGTTCAAAATGAGGGCTCAAATCAATGCACTGTGCACCTCCTGCTCCCACATCCTACGCATACTGTGAAAGATCTTCAAATGGTTGCATCAGAACACCAGATGGACCATCAGACAAGCACCCATTATCAGTAGGCAGGACTATGGCAACACTCTCTATGCTGTAATCTCCAAACTGCTCCTACACAGACCGCAAACCATCCAGAACACAGTGGCAATACTCAGACCTGACCTCCCATGCTGCACCCACAACACACCACACCTGAGGAAGCCTCACTGGCTCTCCATTTACAAGCACAGGCAATTCAAACTTCTCTCACACACATATAAAGCCCTACAAAACAAAGGACCAGAATACCTGAGCAGCCACATATATGTTCACCAACCCACCAGATGCATATGCTCTGCCTCAGCCTCACTCGCACACACTCCCCGCAAAAGCAAAATTGGAGGCCCCTTATTCTCCTACATTGCACCCAAGGCATGGAATGGCCTCCCTCAACATATCAGAGCCTCCTCCTAACTTCTTGAGATCCGCAAGAAACTGAAGACCTGGCTCTTCATATAAGCACCTTGGGACCATGCACCTACACACCTTGCACAAATGCTTGGATACCCTCTCAAGTGATTAGTGCGCTTTACAAGTCAACATAACATAACCTAACATATTCTGTTCTACATGTCTCCACTCAATGTCACTATACTCTATGCCACTCCACTCTACTTCTCTCCACTCTATGCTATTCCACTGTATGCCACTCCATTCTACAACACTGCACTGAACACCACTCCACAGTATGCTATTACACTGTCTGCCACTATGGTCTACCCACTACACTCCACCCCACTCCATGCAAATCCATCAAACTCCCTCCAGTGTGTGCCACTGCAATCTATACCACTCCACTCTACACCACTCCCCTGAATGCTACTCCAGAAAGGCCCCTCTACGATACTCCACTCCTCTGTATCCACTGTACGCAGCTCCACTCTTGCCACTGCAGTCTATGCTATTCGATTCTATGCCAATCCACTCCAATGTACTATATGCTATAACACTCTATGCCACTACACACTTCAACACTCCACTTTACAGCACTCTATTATATGTTATACCACTCTACACCACTGCACTCTATGCTACTTGGCTGTATGCACTCTACGCTACTTCACTGTATGCTTTTGCACTACACTCTATGCCAATCCACTCTTCGCCACTCCTCTTTATGATACTCTACTGTATGCCACTCCACTCTACGCTATTCCACTCTACATCATTCCATTATATGCTACTCCACTGTGCCTCACTGTGCAACACTCCACTCTATACCACTCCACTCTACACCACTCAACTGTATGCTATTCCACTGTACGCCACTGTACTGTGCAACATTCTGCTCCACTCCACTAAACTCTATGATAGTACACATTATGACACTCTACTCCACTGTACTGCACCACACACGACTTAATAACATTCCATTCAATTACTGTAAACACTATGGTTTCAAAAAATGCTTTATTAAAAATAAGTTAAAAAAAGGTGGAATTCAATTGAAAATGAATGAAACAAACAAAGGTTGTTATAGTTTGTAAATCTTCACTTATTCTTTCTATACAAACCAGACTTAAAATACACAAGCATTAGAAATTCTTGTTATCGTTACACATTAAATTTATAATTTACACACCACCTTTAAATTTATATAACTTTATCTATTATTTAGCTACAAACAAAAGAACACAGAAATGTTAGTGTCTATTCTTAAGACTAAGGGCCTCATTTCAACCGTGGCGGTCACCGACTGCCAGGGTTAAAGTGGCGTTTGTACCGCCAACAGGCTGGCGGTACGAAATGCCACATTTTGACCCTGGCGGTACCGCCGCGGTCACACCGCTGGGACCGGCAGTTTACCGCCATGGCTGTCCCGGCGGTCACAATCCACCAGGGCAGCGCTGCAAGCAGCGCTGCCCTGGGGATTTTAACTCCCCTTACCGCCAGCCTGTCCATGGCGGTAGACACCGCCATGGAAAGGCTGCTGTTAAGGGGACTCGTGGGGCCCCTAGGGACCCCTGCACTGCCCATGCACTTGGTATAGGCAGTGCAGTGGCCCCCAGGCACAGCCCCATCGCAATTTCCACTGTCTGCTTTGCAGACAGTGGAAACCGTGACGGGTGCTGCTGCACCGCCGCACCGCCACATTGCCGCCGGCTCCATTAGGAGCCGGCTGCAATGTTACAGCCCAGCGGGGATGTTGAAATGCAGCAGTTTGGCGATTCAACCTTGGCGGGCAGCCTCCGTTGCCCGCCAAGGTTGAAATGAGGGCCTAAATATATTGTTTTTTGTATTAACCATTCATCATCGCACACAAAACATTGCACAGAACGCCAATGAAATGACAAGCTGATCCACCGATTAAAATTGCATGGTAATGAGAGTATGCATAAAGGCAAGCACATGGTCTGCCCCTCCTTGAACCCTCCCAGCAGCAGACTCCTTGACACCATTGTCCTCACTCCAGATCTTTGAAATTCCTATTCGGCTCCCTCCTCCATAGGACCAAATCTCCTAGTCCAAAGTGCAACCAGCTTTCTCTGGTATCTGCAGTGTGATACTTGGATACTGGCACCACAATGTCCATATCTTTTAGTGTTTAAGGGGACAGCCTCTGGCCTTATACATACACATTTCGAAAGTAATGCTGCAATCCAGCCCCTGTTTCCACCGTGATGTTCCTTATTGCTATCACCAGCCTCAACCACAACAGAGCAGAGCGATATCTGCCGGCTTCTAGTTCTTCAGTTGTGTGGAGGAAACCAACTTAGGGTCCCGGTACAGTACCCATCTGAACCCTTTCCCCACGCACTCCAAGACCTCCTCCCAAAACAGGACAAGTCAGCTGCATGTCCAATTTGTGTGAAGGAAGTCCCCTTTTTCCGGCTGGCATCTCAGGCAGGTCGGTGTGTTTATGGTACCCATCCTCCACAGCTTCTCTTGGGTGCAGTAAACCCTGTCTAGATACTTCCACTGTATAAGGTGGAACCGTGAGATAATCACTGCCTCTCTGAGGGAGATGCAGGCTTCCCTCCAGTCGGAATCTGTCAGTTGTCCCAGTTCGCCTGCCCAGGCCTCTCTCAGCCGATCAAATGTGTCAAAGGTGTTAATCACTAATGTTCGGTACATCTGGGAGACTTTGTGCTCATTTAGGTCTTCCGCTTTTCTGTAAGTATTTTGGCCTCCAGGGGATTGTATTCTGGAATGTTTATGCATCCTCTAATGTATGGGGTACTGAAGTGTCTCAATTGCAGATATCTGAACGATTTTTAACAGTGTAGGTCATAGTGCACCTATAGTTCCTGAAATTATTTCATATTGGACCCTGACATGATGTCTCCCAGTTTTGTGATACGGATAATGTCCCAGGACCTAGAACCTTCTAGGACCACAACTTGTGACAGTTCCATGCCATAATGGGGTTTCTTGAGTCAGTTGTCCCCTCCAGCCAAGGGCTCTATGAGAGTCCCACCAAGTCTGGACTCCCACCTGAGTGGCTGCTGGGAGTTGCACCACTGGTGCTCCTCCATACAACAGATGAGGAGGGGGATTCCCTGCGTCACCCACCATTCAGTGGTGAAGGGAGGGTCATCTGCACTGGTGAACCACCACTCATTGATGACATTAATGTGAAATGCTCTGTAGCAGGAAAGTATGTCGAAAGTGGTAATTCCCTTGCCATATGTGGATATGTAGCACTTGTAAAGAGCAATCCTCGGGGTGCAGTTCCACCACAGAAAAGCCCTCAGCAGGGATTCTAGTCTCCTAAAGACCAAAGGTGGGAAGGGGTCATTCTGCAGTTGATTTAGCAGACGGGGCAGTATGACCATTTCATATTGTAAGACCTGACATGCTAAGGTAGTGTTTCCTCAATTTTTTTTGCTTTTCCTCTAGGTTTTGCTTATTCTCTTTTAGTGGACTTAGGGCTCTGTAGCACTTTCCCACTATGAGTACAGAGGAAAAGTGCGTGCGCCCATCCTACATATGTTAGAAAGTGGTGCTAACCAGTACGTGCACGCTTGCACAATGATGTTTTAATATGCAGTGAGCTTGCCAATCCAGGCCAGTGTGTGTACACTTAGGTTAACATGCAGAAAGTTTACTATTACTCTTAACTACAAAAGTGGATTACAGTGGAACAGCCTCATGTTTCCTATTATTGAAATCGTCCTGACAAATCCCTTCCCATGGTAAAAGTGGGTTTGTCAATGAGCACTGAGAAATGCCACTTCTAGAAAGTCGTCATGCTCTAAAACACTTTGGGGCAGAGTCCACTTTCCCTGCGCCCCTTACCGCCCCCCTACTACCATCATGTGTGCGCTATTTTTAAAATATGGTGCACCATGGCACAAGGTAGGGGACAATAGCTTAATTTTTCATGACGCTATTGATGTACTCTGCAGGAGTAGCGCCAAAATATTGGCGCTACTCCTGCAGAGTACATAAGATAACATTATAAATAATGGAAGCCACCTTTTAACACCTGATCTAAGCAGGCATTAAAAGTAACGTACAAAATGATGTAAGAAAGTCTCTTATATTTCCGTGTGCCATATTTTTGCCCCCCTTTGCATACATTATGCCTGGCACAGGCGCAAAGGGTTACAAAGTGGAGCAATGCATGCATTGTGCCGCTTTGTAAATATGGTGCTAGGATTTTGGCCTCGTTGGGCCACATTAGCGTAAAAATAAATGACACTAATGTGGCACAAGCGGCGCTAGGGGCTTATAAATATGCCCCTTTGTGTGCCTTGTTATGTTTAACTCTATTCCACACTGGAGGCTGGGGAGCACTCTGTGCATTCCCCAGCGACAGTTATAAACCTTGGCCACACAAATGGAACAACAGACTTCTTCCATTTGAGGGCCTGGCTTGGTGGAATTGGACGGAGAGGTTTTGACACTAGGCCTTTCGGGGCCAGATCATGGCCCCACTAAAGATTAAGGGGGTCATTCTGACCCTGGCGGTAATTACCGCCATGGCGGAGGTCGGCGGTAGCACCGCCAACAGGCTGGCGGTGCACCGCTGGGCATTCTGACCGCGGCGGTTCAGCCGAGGCCAGAAACGCTGCCCTTGAGAATCCTCCATGGCGGCGGAGCGCGCTCCGCCGCCATGGGGATTCTGACACCCCCTACCGCCATCCTGTTCCTGGCGGGTCTCCCGCCAGGAACAGGATGGCGGTAGGGGGTGCCACGGGGCCCCCGTAAGAGGGCCCCACGAAGAATTTCAGTGTCTGCTTTGCAGACACTGAAATTCGCGACAGGTGCAACTGCACCCGTCGCACCTTCCCACTCCGCCGGCTCCATTCTGAGCCGGCGTCCTCGTGGGAAGGGTGTTTCCCGCTGGGCTGGCAGGCGGACTTTCGGCGGTCGCCCGCCAGCCCAGTGGGAAAGCCAGAATGACCGCCGCGGTCTTTTGACCGCGGAGCGGTCTTTCGGCGGAACCGCTTGGCGGGCGGTGCCCGCCGTCCGCCGCGGTCAGAATCACCCCCTAAGATCTGTGTTCCAAGGCGCCATGGCAGACAGGACTAAAATTTAAGGGAGACAGCTGTGGTTCAAAGGGGAACCCTCTGAACCACCCCCAACTTCAAAGGCACACTACAGTATAACTACTGGTCCCACCCTGCAGCAAGCAAGAGATGCACTTGCAGGGATGTGAGACTGTAGAGCCTGGACCACATGGTGCACACTGCCACAGGAATCTTTTGTACACAGGAGTACTTACTGCCCTTGGGAGGGACAGTGCACCCTTCCTGCATCATAGCTGGCCTGAGCAGACTGCCTGTTGCTGTGTGACACTCCAAGGGCTTGTTTGCTTGCCCCCTGTTCTCAGTTGAGGTCTCAGGGACATCAAAGACCTTCTGCGAGGGACCTACACCTTCTACCTGTGTCATCTGGAGAGTAGTGCCCTCCTAAGTGGCTACAACGTCTGCTGGATTCCACCTGGTTGCAGCGGTGTGAGTGTGGGCCTAAGTATTGTGCCTGGAGACAGGATTCCCTGGTGCAGAACCTTCAAAGTACTGCCCACATTCAAGGAGTGTGGCCCTTCATCATGGGGCCATGACACGTTCAGGTGTTTGGTAGGTTGTGAGCGGATTCACAGGTTGCCGTACCCCTCGTGGCCTGCTTTGTCAAACATGCAGCATTTCTCTCATGCAACACATAGACTGCACGTTCATTGCGTGTGGCGTCCAATTCACAGGTTGTGACCCTCGGAAGTGGGGGGGTATGTGGAGCAGTGCCACATTCTACCTCATGTGGCAATGCTGAACTTGCGTCTTTTGTAAGTGGCCAGAATTGTCTGGTGCAACTCAAATCATTGTGCACCAAAAATTGTGCCTCATTCCAAGGAGGTGCGGAAGTTGATAGCTCTTCATGTGTGTTGGAATTGTCTGGTGCAACTCAAGTCATTGTGCACCAGATGTTGTGCCTCATTCCAGGGAGGTATGGCATTGGTAACTTTCTAGGTGCAAGCGGAATTATCTGGTAGTCATTGCGCACTAGGCTTTGTGCCTCATTCTAGGGAGGTACAGCATGTGTGTGCAATCGGAATTGTCTGGTGTGACTAAAGTCATTGCGCACCAGATGTGGTGCCTCATTCCAGGGAGGTGCAGATTTGGTAACCATTTGTGTACTGAAGTGCATGGCCTAAGAGGGCACTGTTGTGATCAGCGTATATCCTATGGTGACCCTCTCCCTGTGCTTTGCAGACCTGGGCCCACACCAAAAGGCACGGTGTGGAGGCTTTTGAGTGAACTTCCCGAGTGCTGGCCAAATCTCCATTTTTTGACTGTGGCCTGATAAACCTGCTATCAATTCTTTCTCTCCACCTTTCCCCCCGGGACCCTGAAGAAGTATGACACCAGCCACGATCGGCCTAGTATCTGGGGAAAGGTTGCTTTCATCTCCACTTTCTGAGGGAACAGGTTAGTGGGGAATGGTTGAAGGAGGAGGGAGGTTTGGGCCCATGGCTTCTGACAGTACAGTGACAACTGACCTGCCAGATATCAGTGCACCGCATTAGGGTGCTGAGAGTGAGTGTGTGCAAGTGCGTGCTATTCGAGCTTGCCTGATATCTGTGGCACCGCTTAGCGGTGTGGAGTTAGTGTGCAGGAGTGACTGTCTGTAGTTGACACGTCGGTGTTGCCGTACACATTTTTTGCTTGCCAAAAGGCTATCATGGTTGGCAGTGGTTCTTACCCGTGTGTCCTAGGCTGTGACGCTATTTAAAACAGCTGGAGCTATCTGTGTGTACACATTGCTGCTAACATTGTGAACCGGGTGCACCCTAGAACTGTGTGATACCGAATTGGGGTACTTCCTTGGGTGGGCCTCATGTAGACAACGTTTTGCACTGCATTGGGGTGTTGGGAGGGAATTTAGGTTTTTTTCCAAGTGTTCATATTGCTAATATTGGCCCATATTTAAAAGAAAATGACGGATCATGAAGCTGCAAAAAATTGGCAGCACCGCGCTCCATCATTTTAACAACACCTTTCCACACATAAACAAACCCCTCAACGCAGACATCCTTGCATGATGGTGCAAGGATGCCTGGGTTGGCACTAAGAAGCTCAATTTAGCACCAGCGCAGGGGACAACACAAGGGTACGCCCTATTCAAATAAATACGGCATTTTGCTCTTTCTATGCGTGTTGCAGAAAAAGGAAAAAACGAGGAGGAATAAAAGTATTCCTTCTTGTTGCGCCTTGCTAACGCCACCCTTGGGGTGGCGTTAGATTTTAGCGCTACCTCCGGTTTACAAAATCTCGTAAATCTGAGGCAGCGTCAAAATACACTAGGTGTTCCTGTGGCATGCCCACAGTAAACACCCATTGCACGCCCCTTCCACGCAAAGGGCTGCATGTGAAGGGGCCGTATTTACAAGATGGCGTTAAGCCACAAAATTTAGCTTAACGCCACCTTGTAAATGCGGTGAAGGGCATAGCGCCACCGGAGTGGCACTAAAAATGACCCTCGGGTGGCACTAGAGGCTTTTAAATATGTCCCATTGTTTTTAACACGGTTGGACCTAGTATCGCTGGTGATATTTCTGAATGTGATTTATGACCAGATTGACATGATGTTCATGTAATGTAAACTGATTTGCGTGTTCAATCAATCAATCAAGAAATTTGTATAGCGCGCTACTCACCCGGAGGGTCTCAAGGCGCTGGGGGAGGGGGGACCGCCACTGCTCGAACAGCCAGGTCTTGAGTTGCTTCCTGAAGGAGAGGTGGTCTTGGGTCAGACGGAGGTGGATGGGGAGGGAGTTCCAAGTCTTGGCTGCCAGGTAGGAGAAGGATCTTCCTCCCATGGTGGCTTTTCTAATGCGTGGCACGGCGGCGAGGGCGTGGCTGGTCGATCGTAGCTGGCGGGTGGGAGTGTAGAAGGTCAGGCGGTTGTTGAGGTACCTGGGGCCCAGGTCGTGGAGGGCCTTGTGTGCGTGGGTGAGGAGGCGGAACGTGATTCTCTTGCTGACGGGGAGCCAGTGCAAGTCTCTCAGGTGTCCGGAGATGTGGCTGTGTCGGGGGATGTCAAGAATGAGGCGTGCGGAGGCGTTCTGGATGCGTTGGAGTCTTTTCTGTAGTTTGGCCGTGGTTCCGGTGTAGAGGGTGTTACCGTAGTCCAGTCGGCTGGTAACGAGTGCCTGGGTGACCGTCTTCCTGGTTTCGGTGGGGATCCATCGGAAGATCTTTCGGAGCATGCGTAGGATGTTGAAGCATGATGATGAGACGGCGTTGACTTGTCTGGTCATCGAGAGGGAGGAGTCCAGGATGAAGCCCAGGTTGCGTGCGTGGTCCGTTGGTTTGGGTGCGCTGCCCAGGGCAGGGGGCCTCCAGGAGTCGTCCCAGGCAGAGGGTGATGATCCAAGGATGAGGACTTCCGTCTTGTCTGAGTTCAGTTTCAGGCGGCTGTTCATCATCCACTCGGCTACGTCTTTCATCCCTTCGTGCAGGTTGGTTCTGGCGGTGGCTGGGTCGCTGGTGAGGGAGAGGATCAGCTGGGTGTCGTCGGCGTAGGAGATGATGTTGAGGTTGTGATGGCGTGCGATGGCTGCGAGGGGGCTCATGTAGACGTTGAAGAGGGTGGGGCTGAGTGATGATCCTTGTGGTACGCCGCAGATGACTTCGGTGGCCTCGGATCTGAACAGGGGGAGGCGGACTCTCTGGGTTCTTCCGGCGAGGAACGAGATGATCCACTCTAGTGCCTTCTCTTGGATTCCGATGTTGCTGAGGCGCTGCACTAGGGTGCGGTGGCAGACAGTGTCGAACGCTGCGGAGAGGTCCAGGAGGATCAGGGCCGCTGTTTCCCCGTTGTCGAGCAGGTCTCGGATGTCGTCAGTGGCTGCGATGAGGGCGGTCTCGGTGCTGTGGTTGGCTCGGAAGCCGGACTGCGAGTGGTCGAGGGATCCATTAGTCTCGAGGAAGGCGGCTAGCTGTCTGTTGACGGTCTTCTCGATGACTTTGGCAGGAAACGGGAGGAGCGAGATGGGGCGGTAGTTCTTGAGGTCGGTAGGGTCTGCTGATGGTTTCTTCAGGAGGGCGCTGAGTTCGGCATGCTTCCAGCTCTCCGGGAAGGTAGCGGTGTTGAAGGAGCAATTGATGATGTCCCGGAGATGGGGTGCAATGACGGAGTCGGCCTTGTTGAAGACGTGGTGGGGGCATGGGTCGGTTGGTGATCCGGAATGGATGGTGTTCATCGTGTGGATGGTGTCTTCGGTGCTGACTGGGGTCCAAGCGCGGAGGGTGGTGTTGGGGGGCGTCGGTGTGGTGGTTGGGTGCGTGGCCTGTGCGCCGAAGCTGTTGTGTATGTCGGCGATCTTGCGGTGAAAGAACGAGGCGAGTGAGTCGCAGAGGTCTTGTGAGGGGGTGATGTCGTTGTTTCCGGCGCTGGGGTTGGAGAGCTCTTTGACGATGCTGAAGAGTTCCTTGCTGTTGTGTGCGTTGTTGTCTAGTCGTTCTTTGAATGCTGTCTTCTTGGTGGTGTGGATCAGCTGGTGGTGTTTGCGGGAGGCGTGCTTGAGGGCGGTCATGTTGTCTGTAGTCGGGTTTTTTCGCCAGGCTTTTTCGAGGGTGCGACAGTTCTTCTTGGAGTTCTTGAGGTCGTTGTTGAACCAGGAGGCTTTCTTGCTGTTGGGCCTGATGGGATGGGTTTTCAGAGGTGCGAGGTTGTCAGCGCAGTTGGTGATCCACTGTGTGAGGTTGTTGGCTGCTTGGTTGGGGTCCGCTGAGCTGGCGGGAGGGTTCTGGCTTAGTGATGTGGAGAGCTGGTCGGTGGTAATCTTGTTCCAGCTTCTGCGGGGAGCCTTTTGTGGGTGGTGGTGAGTTGTGGTTCTTCTGAAGCTGAAGTGGACGCAGCTGTGGTCTGTCCAGTGGAGTCCGGTGGAGTGGCTGAAGGAGATGTACTTGCTGGAGGAGAAGACTGGGTCAAGCGTGTGTCCGGCATAGTGGGTGGGGGTGTTCACCAGTTGCTTGAGTCCGAGGTTGGCGAGGTTGTCCAGCAGGGTGGTTGTGTTGTTGTCGTTGTTGTTCTCCAGGTGGAAGTTGAGGTCCCCTAGGAGGATGTAGTCAGCGGAGGAGAGGGCGTGAGGGCTGATGAAGTCTGCGATGTCTTCGCTGAATTGTTTGCGGGGTCCTGGGGGTCTGTAGATGAGGGTGCCTCTGAGTGTGGTCTTGGGGTCGGTGTGAATCTGGAAGTGGAGATGTTCGGCAGCTGTGAGGGTGTCGTCGGAGTTGGTCGTGATGCGGATGGTGTTCTTGTGGACGATGGCAATGCCTCCTCCTGTCTGGTTGACGCGGTCCCTCCGGGTGATCTTGTATCCGTCTGGGATGGCGATGGCGATGTCGGGCGCTGAGGAGGCGTTCATCCAGGTTTCTGTGAGGAAGGCGACGTCTGGAGATGTGGTGTCGAGCAGGTTCCAGAGTTCCACGGCGTGTCTGTGGATGGAGCGGGTGTTGAGCAGGATGCACTTCAGGTGGTTGCTGCTGGTGCTTGGCTTGGCGGGTGCGGTGCGGGTCTGGATGCAGGAGAACTTGCATGATTGGCAGGCGAAGGGTCCGTGGGTGCGTCTTGGGTCGGCACAGCAGCACCCGGGGATCCGGCTGGTGTTGAGTGCGAGGAGGGTGCCGGCGTCGTAGGTCCGGCGGGTAGGCTGGCTGCGGCGGGGGACAGGTCTGGCGCTGGGCGCGGTCCAGGCACGGACGGGCGCAGACTGGCTTGCCTTTGGCGCACCTTCGGCGCGCCGGTGGCGCGCTCGCTGCACGGCCTCCATATGAGGGGAAGAGGGAGGGAGGAGCAGCTGGGAGGTGGGAGCGGGTTGGCCAATGAGGTGCAAGGGGGCAGAGCTACCCGGACGCGGCAGCGGGAAGAACGGGCGGCGAGGGCAAGACGAGGGAAGCTGAGAAAGGGAGCACAGTCAAGGCAAGGCAACAGGTAAGGGAGAGCAATCAGGGCAACAATACAGATACAATACCAGGGACGCAGGCACTCGGGGCACAGGATCGGCGGACACTGGCGCTCGGTCACAGGAGGCAGACACAGGCAGTCAGGGCACGGCAGCGAGAGCGGTCACACTGGGGGCTGCGTGGCGGTGAGGGGAGCGACCTACCTGGGAACCAGGGTCAGAGGTCACTCACTCCGCCGCTGCGCGGCCTCCATATGAGGGGAAGAGGGAGGGAGGAGCAGCTGGGAGGTGGGAGCGGGGCGGCCAATGAGGTGCAAGGGGGCAGAGCTACCGGGACGCGGCGGTGGGAAGAACGGGCGGCGAGGGCAAGACGAGGGAAGCTGAGAAAGGGAGCACAGTCAAGGCAAGGCAACAGGTAAGGGAGAGCAATCAGGGCAACAATACAGATACAATACCAGGGACGCAGGCACTCGGGGCACAGGATCGGCGGACACTGGCGCTCGGTCACAGGAGGCAGGCACAGGCAGTCAGGGCACGGCAGCGAGAGCGGTCACACTGGGGGCTGCGTGGCGGTGAGGGGAGCGACCTGCCTGGGAACCAGGGTCAGAGGTCACTCACTCCGCCGCTGCGCGGCCTCCATATGAGGGGAAGAGGGAGGGATGAGCAGCTGGGAGGTGGGAGCGGGGCGGCCAATGAGGTGCAAGGGGGCGGAGCTACCGGGACGCGGCGGCGGGAAGAACGGGCGGCGAGGGCAAGACGAGGGAAGCTGAGAAAGGGAGCACAGTAAAGGCAAGGCAACAGGTAAGGGAGAGCAATCAGGGCAACAATACAGATACAATACCAGGGACGCAGGCACTCGGGGCACAGGATCGGCGGACACTGGCGCTCGGTCACAGGAGGCAGGCACAGGCAGTCAGGGCACGGCAGCGAGAGCGGTCACACTGGGGGCTGCGTGGCGGTGAGGGGAGCGACCTGCCTGGGAACCAGGGTCAGAGGTCACTCACTCTGCCGCTGCGCGGCCTCCATATGAGGGGAAGAGGGAGGGAGGAGCAGCTGGGAGGTGGGAGCGGGGCGGCCAATGAGGTGCAAGGGGGCGGAGCTACCGGGACGCGGCGGAGGGAAGAACGGGCGGCGAGGGCAAGACGAGGGAAGCTGAGAAAGGGAGCACAGTCAAGGCAAGGCAACAGGTAAGGGAGAGCAATCAGGGCAACAATACAGATACAATACCAGGGACGCAGACACTCGGGGCACAGGATCGGCGGACACTGGCGCTCGGTCACAGGAGGCAGGCACAGGCAGTCAGGGCACGGCAGCGAGAGCGGTCACACTGGGGGCTGCGTGGCGGTGAGGGGAGCGACCTGCCTGGGAACCAGGGTCAGAGGTTGAATACAAACTTTTCTTTACAACTTGTGTGAAGTCTCTTTTGTGACAAATAGTGTATTTATTGTACAATTGTGCTGTGCCAAAGCTTTATACATTGCCCCTGTGATTAGCCTGACTGCTCAATGCCAAGCTACTCAAGGGTGAGAGCAGGTTATAAAGAGAGTGTAATCACCCATCCCTGATAGGAGTGGTAGGTTCTGCCTGGCTAAGGCCTCACCTCTGCCAGTCAGGACATGCCACCTCCAACACATATATAGCTGACCGTCCCATACTGGATAGTGACATTGTTTCCCAATAGGCCAGATCCTGGGTCACCAGATCAAGATGGGGTTAGATGCTTCATTCCCAGCCCGGTGCAGGGTCATTGGTCACGTACACTCCCAGGGATTGAAAAACCTCCCTACGGATCTGTAATTTTGTTGCCCATTCCAGTGCTCCAGAGTCACAGGCCATGGGATACACCGAGGATTTGGAGTACTCACCGAAAACTGCCATTATCTGTTGAGCTTGGGGACCCAAGTAAGGGGGTCATCCAGAAAAACCAAGACATCATTGGCATATAAGGTGATCCTTTCTGATGTCTCAGGCTCCCACTCCAGGTCCCTGATCAAGGCATCTATTCTCAAGGACGCTGTCATGTGCTCAGTCGCAAACAACAGAGGTGACAGTGGGCAGTCCTGTCTCATCCCACTGTACAATGGGAAGTGGCCAGAGAGGGAGCCTCCCACCGTCACTGTCACCTGACAATCAGTGTATAGTAGTTGCACCCAGGAGATGAATTGAGACCAAAGTTGAGCTTCTGCAGCAGAGGTTCTGCAGCAGGCAAATCAGGAAAGCCCAAAGCACAGAGATAAAAGCCTTGTGAAAATCCACCAACAGAAGCACATAGGCTCCTGGTCGTCTGTGGGCTAGTGCCATTGCACTGTGCACCTGCTGAATATATTGGTCCGTGTTGCTCTCTTAGACATAAAAGCAGATTGTTTAGCATGACTAAAGTGGAAATCACAGAATGTAACCTGGTGGCCTTTGCCCAGAATTTTGCCTCTGTATTAAACAGGGAACTAGGACAGTACGATGAAAAATCATCTGGTACATGTCCCTGCTTATCTATGACAACTATTTCAGCTAGTTGAAGGTCGGGAGGGAGCTTGCTGTCAAGCAACAAACCCCTGTATACCTTAAAAAAGTAAACCTGTAGTTCATTAGGGCTTTGAGTTTTGCCCGAGTGGGGCTGCAATAAAGACATCCCCAGCTCTTCCCATGTGATGTTTCTGTCCAGATAGTCCCCAGCTTTATGAGATAAGGGGCACATGGGCAAGTCTCTCACAAACTCTCTGAGGGCCTCAGGATTACCCTCAGGTGGTTGGTCATAGAGCAACCTGAACAGGTAGCAAAGCACTGGGCAATAGCAACGTTCCTAGCTTGTCTTACCCCTGCCCCATCTGTTATGGAAGCAATAGGTCTGTGGTGTGCAGTGTTGGTACATAGCCAGTGCATGGTCTTACTCGTCTTGTCTTCCATTGATAAATCTGGCTGTGTGTAGCGATTTAAGCCACTCTAGCCTCATCCATAAGCGATTGATAAACTATTTCTTGTTGGTGTAGGGTATCTTGCACTGGGTAAGGGAGCAACTTGGCTATGTGGGACTCCAGGTCAGTTATTTCTCATCTTCGCTGCTTGCCTATACCGGAGATATGGCTAATGATGTTGTCCCAGGCTATTGCCTTTAAGGCCTCCCAGAAGGTCTCTGGGAACTATATTGTACCTGTATTGATGTCAATGTATCCCTTAACCGCAGTGTAGATGGGAGTCTTAGCCTCAGTATCCTCAAGCCACCAGGCATTTAGACGCCAGCCCAGCAGTGAATGCCGCAGTCTGATATGTAGCTGCAGTTCCAGGGGAGAATGGTCTAACAGGCAGCGGGAATCGGTAGGAGTGCCTTGCACCCTGTGGGACTCTGATGAAGGTAAAAGGAAGTAGTCAAGTAGGATGAGGACTTTGTGGGCTCCAAAGTAGAAAATATATCCCTGTTCTTCTGGATGGAAAGCCAGGCCCATGGCCTTGATAAATCAAGCAAGGGGGGCATACTCATCTATTGACGCCCCCAGTCTCATAATAATTACATCTAAAGAAATTAAAAGTTCTTTAACCATGTTCAACTGAGACATTAAAACCACTGAACATTGACTCATTATCAAAATATTGTCTAGATAAATTATTAGACGAGCTCCTCTTTCTCTTAAGAAATCTACAACAGCTACAACATTGACTTTGTAAAGCACCATGGTTCTGAGTCTCATCCAAATGAAAGGCATAAGAATTTAAACAACTGCCCTTTCCACCTGAGCTGCAAAGATGTTTGGCTGTGCACAGCCACTGGAACAGTGAAATGTGCATCTTTTAGATCCATTTTTAATAACCAGTCTCCATCTAACAACACATCCCTGACAAGATGGATCCTCTCAATCTTAAAATGTCTGTAGGTCTCAACATAATTCAATTCCCTTAGGTTTATCACCTGACAACCCTTGTACTTCTTCTCTACTACACATAATGTGCTTACAAAACCTACTTCTTTGTTGCTCACCTTCTTTATTGCACCTTTCGTCAACATTCAATCTAATGCGCAACTTACTGCTTCCTGTAATTCTGAGCTGAAACAGAGTTCTTTTGGTTCTCAAGCTTGCCAAGGACTTGGATCGAGCTCTATCTGATATCGTGAGACCATGGAAAGAACCCAAGCATCGCCTGTGATCAATTTCTATTTCTCCACATGGTAACTCAACCTTCCTCCCATGTTCATGTGGATAAAACCAGTAATATTGCTCATACTCACCTGCTCCTGAAGAAGACAAGTGTTCTCTCCCACGTGATACTCTTGCTCTTGCTCTAGTGCCTCTTCCTCTTTGAGGGTAGAAACCTCCACTGCTTGATCCTTGGGCACGTCTAATTGATCCTCTTCCTTCATAGTGGGACTGATAACAGGCACAGCCAAGAGGTTGCCCTGTTCTCCCAGCCCTGCTATATAAATTACTTTGTGCAAAAACCTTCTTCATTGAATAAGGTGTCTTATCTAAGGCTGTGAAAGTTTGTTCATATTTTCCCAAGCCTTTACCACTCCCTCTCCAAATAAGAATACTTTTACTTCTTCACAGACAGTGCCCATTTCAATGGTGCTGGGCAGCGGGACCCAATGGCATGGGCAGTTCAGGGGCCCCTCCTGTGGCCCCCTGCACTTGTCCTCTGCCAGCCTTTTCATGGCAGTGGTACCACCATGAAAAGGCTGGTGAAGAACAAAGTTATAATCAGCAGGGCGGCGCTGACTTCAGCGCCAACCTGGCCGATTGGAACCCGCAGCCAGCCTCATAATCTGGCCCTTAATGTTAAATTAATAATTTTTAGGGGCATATTTATACTCCGTTTGTGCCGAATTTGCGTCGTTTTTTTCGACGCAAATTCGGAGCAAAACTAACGCCATATTTATACTTTGGCGTTAGACGCGTCTAGCGCCAAAGTATGAGGAATGAGCGTCATTTTTTTGCGTGAACGCCTTCCTTGCGTTAATGAGATGCAAGGTAGGCGTTCCCGTCTAAAAAAATGACTGCGACGCAAATGCGTCGTATTTATACTCCCGGGCAAAAATCACGCCCGGGAGTGGGCGGGGCAAAAAACCCTGCATTTGCGCCTCTTTTTAACGCCTGGGTCAGGGCAGGCGTTAAGGGACCTGTGGGCTCAAAATGAGCCCACAGCTGCCCTCCCATGCCCCCAGGGACCCCTCCTGCCACCCTTGCCCACCCCAGGAGGACACCCAAGGATGGAGGGACCCATCCCAGGGACATTCAGGTAAGTTCAGGTAAGTATAATTATTATTTTTTTTAATATTTTTTTTTGGCATAGGGGGGCCTGATTTGTGCCCCCCTACATGCCACAATGCCCAATGACCATGCCCAGGGGACATAAGTCCCCTGGGCATGGCCGTTGGGCAAGGGGGCATGACTCCTGTCTTTACTAAGACAGGACTCATGTAAATGGCGTCTGGGCGTCGTTAAAAATGGCGCAAATCGGGTGGAGGCGATTTTTTTGCCTCAACCTGACTTGCCCCATTTTAAGACGCCCTAACGCCATTTTTCCCTACGCCGTCGCTGCCTGGTGTACGTGGGTTTTTTCCACGCACACCAGGCAGCGCCGGTCTGCTAGCGCCGGCTAACGCCATTCAATAAATACGGCG
The DNA here is from genome assembly GCF_031143425.1 of Pleurodeles waltl. NCBI lineage: Eukaryota > Metazoa > Chordata > Amphibia > Caudata > Salamandridae > Pleurodeles > Pleurodeles waltl. The sequence goes on along the minus strand of NC_090444.1, from coordinate 1,334,462,946 downwards.
CCCACATGGCGCTTCAGAATGGCGTTAGCCGGCGCAAATCTTTTTGGCGCAAAACTGCAGTTTTGCGTCAAAAAGTATAAATATGGCCCTTAGTGTTTTGTGGGAGATTCTTCTCCCAATCTGCTTTGCTTCACGGTGTGGTTATTCCTCACATCAAATGGGCCCCGCACACCTGATTCCTTTTGAAAACACAGTGTTTGACCTTAATATAGATGGCCACCCGCACTAATTCAAGACTGGGACATTTTTACCACAGTACATAAGTGAGCATAGTGCGAGCAGTGGTTCAACTGCCAATTTGGAGGACTTTGATCTCAATATATTTCTAGAATTTTTCTTTAACCAAACAGCATTTAGAATCTGTTTCTAGCACACTGACAAAACAAAATATATTTTGAAATCTGCAAAGATTTGCCACTCACATGGAAAGATTCAGCCCTTCAAAACTCTCACATGAAAGATCACAAGTGAAATGGCGATTGCACAAGTCTGTCAAAATATAAAGAACTGTCTTCAAAATACACCTCCTTTTTTAAATCATTTTGCTTATAACAGTAGATGAGATTTCAGATTTTTTAACCAGATCAACCACTTAAGAAACCTACAAAATCCATATGTTGCATTATCAAACACACACAAACACTCTCAAAAGGGTTAACAACTGTTCGAAATTCATCACAACACCAGTAATACAGTAAATTAGCAAAACGAGGCCCAGGCGTAGTACTCCATTCTGCCAGTGGAGTTTGTGGAATTTGGGCACTTCGTGCTACACACAGTAGTGTGGAGTTCCGCAGTCCAGAGCGGAGTTCGTTTGCGTGTGCAAGGTTGCGTTTTGGTGTTCTCCAGTGAGCACCACAATACCCCCAGGCCACTAGCGAAAGCATGCTACACCTTGAGTTCACTAGTGCTGTTACAGTCCGCATGTGCAAGACTTTGCTCACGCTGCTTCCGGCCACGGCAGCGGCCAAAACAGTCCCATCCCACTTGCAAGCGTGAATGCACCTGGAGTAGATTTTCTACTCCAGATACATCAAAATCTAGTCAAAAAGTGGTTTTTGAGTGGATTTTCTTCTCCAATGGACCCTTCAAGTTGTTTTTTATATTGATAAGTCTTTTTTTTTCAAACAGGAAGGAAGTGCCCCAGAGACTCCAACTTCCTGTGCCTGTCTAGCAGCTTATCTCAGTGCTTTCTCCATCTCCTGGTTACTGTTCATTTGGATTTCGAGGTAAAAGGATCACTCTCTTTGTCTCCTGGATATTCCCTTGGATTTTAAGACTTTGGGGCATATTTATACTCTGCTCGCGCAGGATTTGCATCATTTGTTTTACACAAATTTGGCACAAAATTAACACCATATTTATATTTTGACGCTAGACCCATCTAACGTCAAAATATCTCCGTGTGCATCATTTTCTGGATGTGTGAAACCACCTTGCGTTAATGACATGCAAGATAGGCGTTCCCATCCAAAAAATAACTTAAACACTTGTGCGCCCTATTTATCCAACTGTGCAAAAATCCTGCACTGCTGGGAGGCGGAGTCAAAAAATGACGCACAGCCCGATTTGTGTAAAAAATTAACGCCTGGGTCAGGGCAGGCGTTAAAATGGGGCAAACACACCAGTACTTAAGGAAAACACACAGAAGCAACATCAGAGCTCCATAAGGAAGAAATGGAGGTGCTATTCATCCAGCATGCATGAAGACGCAGAGCACAGGACCAACAGCTGCAGCTTCCACCACACCAGCAGGGACCCCAAAGGCAACACAGAAGGCAGGAAAGGATATTCTGGACCAGGACAACCCTTCAGGGCCTCAGGGAACATGACATCATCCAGAGGTACAGACTAAACTGGCAAGCCATACAGCAGCTGCTGTGCCACATTAAGCCACAGTTGGCACCCAGCTTGCAGGCACCCCACATCATTCCACCAGAGACCAAGCTGTTACCCGTCCTTCACATGTTGGCAAGTGGCTCTTTTCAAACAAGTGGTGCCCTGGTTGCAGGGATCTCACAGCCCTCATTCTCTGCCTTCCTACCCAAGGTATTGGATGCCATCATCTCCCTCACACCCCACCACATCAGCTTCCCCAACACACAGCAGAAGCAGCAGGAGACCACACAGGGCTTTTATCAAATCAATGGCTTCCCGCACGTGCTTGGTGCTATTCACTGCACACATGTACGGATTGTGCCACCTGCTGCAACTAAGCATCTATACCGCAACAGGAAGCACACACACTCCATCAATGTGCAGGCCATTGTGGATCACCGGGGATTGATCACCAACATCGTGGCTAAGTATCCTGGGAGTGTACACGATTAATTCATCTTCTGACACTGCACCATCAATCAACACTTCCAGGATGGACGATATGGAAATGGCCTACTTGTTGGTAAGAACAGAAACCTAGTTATATACACACTGCACAGCAACCCTGTAGGACATACAACACATACACCACTACATGGACACTTTGGCCAGGAAGACACTGAGGTTGTGACACTGCTAGTCATGTTTGAAATCCTGACCCAATGGGATACACACCTATAGACAAATGACAGATGCAAATAACAATAGATGCCACGCCAGAGCCATAAGGGACCAATTTAAAACCACACAGTGACAATGACATGGCCTTGACTGGCAGTACAACTTGGAAGATGAATCTTACAATATCACATCAATAACACTCAATCATACACCCTTCCAAGCAATACATACTGTGTAAGGGGTGTGTAATGTGTTTCACTGCAGGTCAAACACCATGAGACACATAACATGATGATGCTGACTCTAATCAAGGTGACATGGAATCATTGAGGCAGTACCAACATCTCACATCACTCCTGGTGTGACATTGGCCGCTAGCAATAAGGAAGTGAACTGTACAATGAACACATATTGATGTGACACAAATGCAAAGTGCACACTGCTGCACATACAGATTGAGACAATTACACATATACACAACAGATGTACAGGCACATGGACTTTCTGACACTTAAACCTTCACCCCTACAACCAAGTTAGCCAGCTTACCTGGACCAGGTTCAGTAGTGTAGGTACACATTTGCACATGAGTCAAAGCGGTGAGGGCACAAAAACAGGTTTGCATAGAACTAGTCACACATGGGATATTTGTGCATTGTCAATTGTGAGCACTTCAGTCCTGCAAACTTATGGAGATGTGTTGTACATTGTCAGTTAGCCAAATAAAAGGGTATCACTGTGTTTTTCACTTGCTATTACATATGTTGAATTGGATGGGTTGTTCAGGCCATATAGTGCAACCGTGTTACCACCACAGTGGAATCGATTCTGTGTGTGGAGTATCATGTCACCTCCAGTGAAGGCACATGGACACTTCTTTCACATGACATAATGCATGGGAGATACACAATGAACTGCAAGTTTACAAATATACTGCAGATATCAGGTCAATCAGCATAACACCAGTTTAGATAAATAAACAACCCAATGCTGAAAGAACATCCTAGAAGCCTAGGATCCCACACAATAACACAAACACCGATGAGTCACAGACAACACAAGATAACAACTGCCATGCAAAGTGATAAACAAGGTGCAACCAACATCCAAATATTTACACTCATTTTCTCTTTCAGCTGATCAGGGTTATGGGATCCATCCATGGATCATGACCCCATTTGCCAACCCAAGCACAGCAGCAGAGCGTGCCTATAATGAGGCACATCGGAGGGCACGCACCATAGTAGAGAGGACCTTTGGCATCCTGAAGTCAAGATTCAGGTGCCTCGACATCACCGGAGACAGCCTCTTATATTCACCTGAAATGTTCTGCAAGATCATTCTGACCTGTGCCATCCTGCACAACATTTGTGTAAGGAGGAACATTCCCCTCTATGAACCAGACCCACAAATGTCTGAAGAGGAGGATGCTGTTGGTCAACATGAGGGGGACCATCCAAACAATGCAGCAGGATTGCGTCGGAGACAACACATTGTACAAAACGTCTTCGAACTATAATCACCATCACCACTTTCTTACCATATGTCATTAAACACCTCACTTCATCACTCAGTCATGCTCTGGGTAATTTTATATGCATCACCTGATCCCTAGGAATCATAATCAGAGTTTAGCCTCATGGAGCATTGCAGTAATACAGATTAGGATACTGAAAAAGCAACATCACATTTGATGGGTATGAATGTACAGCCAACATAACACACAGTGTAAATGACATATGTCCTGTCTATTTCACATGTGAAGGGCAGAATCAGAGGACCACAGATATGACACACATCCATGTTGCCAACATGGTTCATTGCAGCACATGACAGACAACTAAGACACCATCAATCATAAGGTAAAAAAGTGTTTCATACATGAGGCAGTGGATGTGCTATTGCATTGGTAACAGGAATGTATGACCAGAACCATGACAGCACTAAGTGTGACATCAGCTATCTCTGCAAGGAGCATGTGTGACAAGGAGTCCAACTATGCTGAAAATGGATAGCACAAGTGCCCCAGTTATGACAAGCATTGCTCACAAGACATGCCCTCCGCAGTCCATCCCAGGTAATAAGTCCTGCCACTGCCATGTTTTCAGTCTCTGTACACCATTCTCTAGGAGGCCCTGTAAATGGACTCTCTGTACCCTGATAACTTTCATCTACACACACCCAGACTCCGATTCTGACTCCTGTTCGCTTCCCTCTTCAGTATGGCATGCCATAGGCATAGTTCATCAGTCTGCATGGACTTCAGGTCCAATAATGCACTGCCTGGTAGTCGGTAGGACCTGTAATCAGCTGTCCATTGCTTCCCATGTGAAAAGTCCAGTCAGCCCTTTTAACTTGATTCTCAACTACAGGACTTGTGAGAGACTGAAGCTGCACACACCTGTGAGCACTTCCATGCAGACCAGCCACATTGAACCTACATTGCCATTGCTGCTGCCTGGAACTGCTGAGAAGCTGCCATTTTCTGAATATCCTTGTTGTGCATTGCCGTATCAATCACTTGTGTAACAGAGCCCTTGGGGGATTCTGTAACATTGCAGACCACAGCACAAATACAGTTTTTAGTTCCCACAGTGTTGTTCCAGCTTTTCCCAGTCAGAGTCTGCTCACTGTGTATTTGCCTTGTTCATGTTTGTTCCTGACAGAGCCTGCATCCTGTTAGCCTGACTGGTTCCTGTCTTTGCGTTAACCATAGAGGTTCCCTGTGGCTGCATTTGTCTCATAGTTGCTTTCCATGCCCTCTCTTTCCTCATGGGGTATTATGTCTGTTAGGTCTACGATGAATCCTCAAATAGATAGTATAGTGTAATCAGTTTACTGATCGTATTATGGTCTGGGACATGTATTCAAATTGCCTAATCCAGCCCCCATCCCTTGTCTGGGTTTCATGAATTCATGAGTGACAAACAGTGACAGTGTACTATGGGTGTATGCATGGATTTAGTACGGTGCCTCCAGCACAACCAACAACGTTTGCTAATGTGTATGAAAGGACAAAGCATGTTTGTGCCCTGACAGTCTACACACAGATTCACATTGGCTGCAACCTATTGATGGTGCTTGCGCGGTGACTAGCTATGAGATTAATCAGCACAGAGGCACTGATGTTCCCTATTGCAGTGGGAATTTTAAAGGCCAGCCTGTGTACAAATGTTGTGATGAAACCTGCCTGTTTCCTATTACTGATCCATAAAGTTCTTGAGGACACCAAGGTTGCCCTGTTGTCAGCCTTATACAAGTTCTGCAGTGCCATAGCTGGAATATCCCCATGTGTGTCATCAATTTATGTTTGGCTTTAGGTCACTTCTGCTTTGAAGGATACTCTGTTAATGCATGGAATGGCTCCACAGACTCATGACTAGACCTGCACGTAACTGTGACAACATGTAGGCCAATACTGACACAGGGTACACATGGCCACACACTTGTACTGGACACCTTTGTGCAATGAACCACTGGAAATATGTGAACACATGCAGCATGGTCTGCTGGTTCTCCACTGCCACAGGAGAAACATAGGTCATTTATATGACTCAAACTGTGGTGTAACATAACATTTTAGGATTGGTTTTGGGACTCTGTGTCACAAACACTGTACCTATCTAGCATGTTCGAATGCCTGACTCATGGGTAGTATACAAACAAGTGACCAGGAAGTGGTATCCAACATTCCAGTACATGTGATGGCTTACCCTTGTAACATTGCCATTATCAACTGTCCTCTATCTATCCTGTGCATAGTTTGTCATGGGAGATGTTTTGTCTCCAAAGACAGGGAAGTTCAAACAGCATTAGACGCTACGGGGGAATGACAAACACATATCCTGACTGATGTACCGCAATGAATGGCATCTGATCGTTATCCACATTTACAACACATGCATACAAGCACATTATTCAAAACACGTCTTGTGACGTTCCCACAGGGGCACAACAACAATTGAAATATCCAATTCACAGACATATACACACAGGCCATGAGTGAAGGTATTAAGTTGCGTAGCCTTGCTATCCTCTGTTGACGCAACACCTGTTCAAACTAGGGAAGACCAATTTTTATTCCAAATGTTTGGGTTGCTGTTGCGTCAGTTAAGAGTGCTAATCCGGCACAACAACATGAGTATTATTGTCCGCAGTAGTGTGGTCTGCCACATGTGCCCAAACACTGGAACACACTCAGCAGGCCCTAATAGCCTATCTCTGTTTAGTTACAGCTTTCATGCACGTTACAAATGAGAAAAATGACACAAACACAGTTAAAGACAGATATTTTGACGCAAACACATCAAAAAAGAGGCATATGCATAACATTTTGTCGCATATGCGTTGAAAAATGACGCTCACAGCCATTACACAGCCATTGGTCCCTAGCGGTAATTCCAACACTGCACCCCATGAAATTGGTTATCCATGAAAAATATATTGATCTTTGAATGCGGGGAATTTTTAAGCACTTGCGTCAAAAGATTTTGAAGCAAAGCCCGTAAGCGTCATAAATTTTTCACGCATCATAATAAAAACACACCACTTTTGAGACAGGAAGTGATGTAATAGGATATCCTGTTTACAGAAATGGTACAGTGGGTGTACTTTCACTTTCACTTTGCAGTCTGTGATTCTTCTAGACTGTGTGGCTGTGCTGAGAGTTTTGTCTGTCCAAATTGTGCTTTTATCTCCTGTGTGCCATTCCAATTGTCATCTGTTGTTTTTGTAATTGTCTCAGTGAATCAGTGTAAGTGTGTATTTGTCATTTTTTGTGTCTGATTTTGTCTTTGTACTGTTGGGAATGTGTAGTGCGTATTGTTAGTTGGGGTATTGTTGGGCTGTTTGTGGGTTATTTCAGTTTCATTTTCCTCCCTCCTTTCCCTGTATTTTCCTCTTTACCCTTTCCTATCCCTATTATTTTTGTCATGTTTGGAAGGCCACATCTGGGGAGAATGGGTGAGGAGGAGCTGGGGGCTTTCATTTGGCTGGTGTGCAACTTCCTCCCCCGATGTTAGAGGCTGGTGGCAGGGTTGTACAGGGGTATCACACGGAGGCGAGGAGGCTCAGGTGGTCCAAGGTGCTTGTTGCAGGATTGACACGAGTAATAGCACGATAGTCGTTGAATATATGGATGAATGTTATTTTATTGGTTGCATACAGCAGTCTAATGTAATGGATGTTCGTCTTGGGTTGTAATCTCTCTCCAGGTATCTACTCCAAACAGGGGTTCATGGTTTCTTCCTCTTCTCTTTTCTTCCTTTAGGTCTCTCGGGAAGCACATGTGAGAAGAAGAAGAATAGTCTCAGTAAGTGTTTGTGTTTTTTCTGTTTTCTTCCTGTCTCTGTCTTTCCCTTTTCCACTGGTTTTCACTTCTTGGTCTTTGAGTTTACTTTTTCCTCTCTTTCTCTGTTTCTCTCCCTCTCTGTCGATACCTCTTTTCCTTTTCTCTTTCTGCTCTGCGGTGTCTTCTCTGGTTGCTATTCTACTCCTTTCATCTGGGTTGTTCCCCTTTTGTTCCTGGTGCGCTGTCACTGTATTGCTTGCACCTAGTTTATCTTTTCCTGCTTAATATCCCTTTTTTCACTTGCCGCAATTATCGTTACCCCTTCTCCTTTAATCCCGATTTTCTCCCCCCCCTTTGTGCCTTTGTCATTGATATTATGTGCTCTCCACCCCCGTAACTATGTCTTTTACATATATGTCTTCCAACTCTGGTGTTTTTACTTCCCCTCCCGTCCTCCCTAACCCTGCTCAGGCCACTGCCACGCACCTGCCTTAGCCGCGCTCCTCCTGGAGCGTGGCGGGTAGTCGCGTTCTGCTCCCCTGAGTCTGCACTCTTCGTCCCCAATTGGGACCACCAACTTCCTTGGCGTCTCCCTCCTCCCGTCCTCGAATGGAGCAGATTGCTCCGTGAGGACACTGGTTCGTATTGGATGTTCTGCTAGCTGTGTTCGTCCAGGACGTTTGGAAAAGACATCATGGTATTTCTCAATTACTTGTATTAGTTGTCTATGATGTGTCTCTGTGAGGGTGGGATTTGTTTGGGGACAAGAGTCCTCAGTAAGATGCTGCGTGGGGAAGGACAGATAGGGGATTTCATCTGTGGTCACATTAGTGATATACCGAATGGGTTGCACGTCTGTCGGCTCTTGCCATTTTTTAAAGAGGTTTATATGATATATCTGTTCTCTACCTTGGCCGTGGGGAAAAGCTAGTTTATACGTAGTGGCATTAACTTGCTCAAGAACTTCGTAGGGACCTTGCCACTGGGCCAGTAGTTTGTTTTCACAACTGGGAAGGAGAATCAAGGCCCTGTACCCTACGTTCAGACTACGGAGCACACTTTTAGCATCATACCATTTTTTTGTTTCTCTTGTGATTCTCGTAAGGAGTTGTGGGCTTCTTCCCATACGGTATGGAGTGTATCCCTCAACTCCCGAGTGTAAGTCAAAAGGTCTTTGGTCTCGTCTTCAGACTCTTCCCATTGCTCAGCCAGCATCTCGAGGAGAGTACGAGGAGGTCGGCCGAACAATAATTCAAGGGGGCTGTGCCCTAGAGAGGACTGAACGTGTGTACGAATAGCATAAAGTATGAGGGGTAATTTCTTCTCCCAATCTCTACCTCCTTCGGAAATTCTCTTCCTGAGTAAGGATTTAATGGTTCTATTATACCTCTCCACGAGGCCGTCTGTTTGTGGGTGATATACTGATATACTGATGTTCTGATCTGTTTCACTCCTAGGCCCTCATTCCAACTGACCATATGGCCGCTCCGCGGTCGGAAGACCACTGGGGCCATTCTGACCTTCCCGCTGGGCCGGCGGGCGCTAACATTGTTAGCGCCCGCCGGCCCAGCGGGAAGGCTGCCTGCAACACAGAAGCTGGCTCCGAATGGAGCCGGCGGTGTTGCAGGTGTGCGACGGGTGCAGTTGCACCCGTCGCGCTTTTCACTGTCTGCTAAGCAGGCAGTGAAAAGTTTCATGGGGCCCTGTTAGGGGGCCCCTGCACTGCCCATGCCAGTGGCATGGGCAGTGCAGGGGCCCCCAGGGGCCCCAGGACACCCGTTCCCGCCATCCTGTTCCTGGCGGTAAAAACCGCCAGAAACAGGCTGGCGGGAAGGGGGTCAGAATCCCCATGGCGGCGCTGCTTGCAGCGCCGCCATGGCGGATTGGACCAACCGGGGTTAATCCGGCGGGAAACCGCCGGACCCGGTTTTCTGACCGCTGCTTTTCCGCCGCGGTCAGAATGGCCCAGGAAGCACTGCCAGCCTGTTGGCGGTGCTTTCCGTCGTTCGCGGCCCTGGCGGTTTTTACCGCCAGGGTCGGAATGACCCCCCTAGTGTTTGCTTACTTCTGCCATGAGCCTAGACATAAAAGGGGTCCCCTGGTCTGTTAGTATCTCTTTGGGGAAACCTACCCTAGAAAATAAATCGATCATTGCCTGTGCGATCACCTTAGTATGCATACTAGGGAGGGGAATGGCTTCTGGGTAACGGGTGTCATAGTCCACTGATACTAAAACATATTGCCGTCCCCTACTGGACGGTGTGAGTGGACCAATAATATCCATGCCTACTCGTGAAAAAGGGGTCTCTATGACTGGCAGGGGCTGGAGCGGAGCAGGTTGGTGTGGAGGTGGATTGAACAATTGACATTTGGGACAGTCAGAGCAGTGCCTACGTATGTCCCCGAAAACCCCAGTTCAATAGAACCGCCGGAGTATTGCCTCCTCAGTTTTTTCTCTTCCGAGATGCCCCTCTCCATTGTCTCCATGAGCTAGATGCAAGACCTGCTGTCTGTGACTTCTAGGAACTATCAATTGTTTTTGCCGCCCCTCTTCTGTATTTGGTATTCGATATAAGAGGTGATTTTGTATAAGGAATTTTGGACCTACTGCATGCTCCTCTGGGTTCAGTGCTTGTTGCCACGCATTTTTCAGTGAGGGGTCATCTCGTTGATGCTGTCTGAAGTCCCCTGAAGCGGTATACACCTTGCTTGCTACGGCCGGACTAGAACTGGGTGAGGTATTGTGGTTTTGCATATATTGTTGTCGCTGTACTCTTTTTTGTTGTCTACTGAGGGGTTCCTTTAGGTTTCGACTTACTCCCTCACCTGCTCCCAAGGGTACTTCCTCCCACCAAGTTTTAAGAGTGTGCTCCTGACCTGCTTTTGTTAATAAAGTGGGAAAGTCCTTATAGTCGGTTCCGATGATGATGTCCTCTTCCAGGTTTGGTAGTATGCCTGCTTTGAGGGTTTCTTTTTCTTCTCTCCACTGTAAGTGTATCAGCGCTACCGGGTAATACTTTTGATCCCCATGGACACATGCGATCAACACTTGTGATTAGGGAATTTCTTGTCCGTGTTCTGCTAACTCCTGTCGTATTACACTCTGGCTACACCCAGAATCGATTAGTGCTGTCCTCTCCAGGCCATTGAGCAGGATAGGGAGAGTGTAGGTAGGTTTGTCTCCACCGGCCCAGAAGACTCTTCCTTTTACTACTCCGATCTACATGGGTTCCTCCATGTCCTTTTTATGTGGACAATATTGTGCTATATGACCCCACTCAGAGCAGTTGTAACACTGAGGAACCATGGTGGGATAGGTGGGGTGAGAAGGGTTGTTCACTAGAGAATGCTCTTGCCCCTGTAACAACATTGGCCTTTGTGTTGTTCCTCTCCCCACAGTTGGGCGCACAGGAGCAGGGGTTGGGTGTCTACTAGGGTTGGCCCTGAAATCCGAACCCCTGTGATACGCACAAGCGAGATCAATAGCTGTTTCATTGGTCAGCCCTGGATGTTGTCTCACCCAGTTACGGGTGGTACTGGGTAATGCATCCAAATACTGTTCCAGGACTATGATATCAAACATTTCATCTCGTTTTTTTCGATTGGGTGCAACCATCGTCCTGCTGCATGTTGAACCCGATAGTAAAGTGTGCGGGGATTCTCTTGTGGTTGCCACTTCGTTTGGCGAAATCTGGAACTGTAGCTTTTGCTGTCTAGCCCTACCCGTTCTAGTATTGTTTTTTTGATAACTTTATAGGGAAGAGTACCACTGGGGTTGAAAGCTTGATAGGTGGCTTGTAGGTGCCCCGACAGTAGGGGTGCGATATAATGTCCCCATTTCTCCTCTGGCCAGCTCGCAGTGCTTGCTACTCTCTCAAAGTTAGTGAAAAAGGAATCCGGATCCTCATGTTCCTGGTACCTTTGCAACACGCTGCTGGGCACATTGGGATGCACCTTCGTGTGTGCTATGGTGTCTGTGAGCTTCCCCAGGGCAGTTTCATGTACCAGTTGATTGTTCGCCATTATTGTGGCTTGGTTCTTGAGAGCGGTCTGTAGGGCTTCTCGCTCTTCTCCGGCTTCCTTCATTTGCTGCTCCCACATTAGTTGCAGGTGACGCTGTCCCTCCACCAGCTGGGCAATGACGTCTGCCATGGTGTGTTTCTCCTCCATTATGACGTGTTGCGAATCCCACTTCTGACACCACTCGTTGCAGGATTGACGCAAGTAATAGCACGAGAGTCGTTGAATATATGGATGAATGTTATTTTATTGGTTGCATACAGCAGTCTAACGTAATGGATGTTCGTCTTGGGTTGTAATCTCTCTCCAGGTATCTACTCCAAACACGGGTTCACGGTTTCTTCCTCTTCTCTTTTCTTCCTTTAGTTCTCTCGGGATGCACATGTGGGAAGAAGAAGAATAGTCTCTGTAAGTGTTTGTGTTTTTTCTGTTTTCTTCCTGTCTCTGTCTTTCCCTTTTCCACTGGTTTTCACTTCTTGGTCTTTGAGTTTACTTTTTCCTCTCTTTCTCTGTTTCTCTCCCTCTCTGTCGATACCTCTTTTCCTTTTCTCTTTCTGCTCTGCGGTGTCTTCTCTGGTTGCTATTCTACTCCTTTCGTCTGGGTTGTTCCCCTTTTGTTCCTGCTGCGCTGTCACTGTATTGCTTGCACCTTGTTTATCTTTTCCTGTTTAACATCCCTTTTTTCCCTTGCTGCAATTATTGTTACCCCTTCTCCTTTAATCCCGATTTTCTCCCCCCCCTTTGTGCTTTTGTCATTGATATTACAAGCTCTCCACCCCGTGACTATGGGGGTCATTATAACCCTGGCGGACGGTGTTAAAGCTGCGGTAATACCGCAAACAGGCCGGCGGACCAATAAAAAGGGAATTATGACCGTGGCGGAAACCGCCAACATAGTCAGCCACTTTAACACTCCGACCGCCACCGCGGTACAGACAAGCAGCACGGTGGTCACCGCCAACAGACAGGCGGAAGACAAAGTACCGCCCACAGTATCACAACCCGCCAATCCGCCACCTTTTCCGGGGCGGATTCACCGTGGATAAAAACACGGCGGAAACAGCTTTTGCAATGCGAAAACGCTCACCTGAACACACTCCACGACGGAAGGAGGCTACCATGGAGCCCGAACTACAAATACTCCCTGCGCTTGTCTTCCTGCTCCTGTACAATCACCAGCAACGTAGGCGCTGAAGACAACGGTGAGTACTGCACCTACGACAGAGGGGAGGGGGGAGGCAAACGTCAGGGGGACACACACGGATCACCCCCACCCCCAACCCGACCCTCGCACACTACAACACACACACCAATGCAGTTCCAAACAGCACAGTAACAACCCCCCCGGAAGAATGCAAAGACAAAACGAAATCAGTTCAAACATTGTAATGTATCAAAATACAGTAACTTACTATATACAGATAGATATACACTTTCCAAATATATACATCACGATTAGTAGTGCAGGTATGCACATTTCAGTGTCTGTGGACCACTGGGCCCAAAATGCATGGGCGAGGCCCACACTAGATACCTGTCCACAAACGGAGAGAACACTGCAGGGGCATCAGATAGAAATACAACAGGCACCACAGGGGGAAGGGAAGAGGGGCACCTCAGCCGGATTACAGCACCACGCCAGATCCACGACGGGGCTCCATGCCCATTGATGTATCCTGGGGAGTGCAAAGCCACAGTCTCTCAAGTCTCTACAGTGGGTGGCTTGCCCACTGTACCATACTGGGGAGTGCAAAGCCACAGTCTCTCAAGTCTCTACAGTGGGTGGGTTGCCCACTGTACCATCCTGGGGAGTGCAAAGCCACAGTCTCTCAAGTCTCTACAGTGGGTGGTTTGCCCACTGTACCATCCTGGGGAGTGCAAAGCCACAGTCTCTCAAGTCTCTACAGTGGGTGGGTTGCCCACTGTACCATCCTGGGGAGTGCAAAGCCACAGTCTCTCAAGTCCCTACAGTGGGTGGGTTGCCCACTGTACCATCCTATCCTGGGGAGTGCAAAGCCACAGTCTCTCAAATCGATAACAGTGGGTGGGTTGCCCACTGTACCACCCTGGGGAGTGCAAAGCCACAGTCTCTCAAGTGGATAACAGTCTCCACTGGTTCTGGAGGGGGACTGGTGCCCAGAGTGCTTCATCCTGTGAAGGACAGACAGAGTGGATGCAGGTCTCCACTGGTTCTGGAGGGGTACTGGTGCCCGGAGTGCATCACCCTCCCCGTGACAGACCCTGTTCCGTCACTGTCCCAGCTGCACATGGGCTAACGATGCTTGATTTGGCAGTGCCTTGCCCTGTTCAGCGGTCTTCACCATGTCGGTCTTTGGCCTGTTCAGCGGTGCTTTGCCATGGCGGTGCTTTGCCCTGTTCAGCGGTCTTCACCATGGCGGTGCTTTGCCCTGTTCAGCTGTGCTTTGCCATGGCGGTGCTTTGCCCTGTTCAGCGGTCTTCACCATGGCGGTGCTTTGCCCTGTTCAACGGTGCTTTGCCATGGCGGTGCTTTGCCCTGTTCAACGGTCTTCACCATGGCGGTGCTTTGCCCTGTTCAGGGGTGCTTTGCCATGGCGGTGCTTTGCCCTGTTCAGTGGTCTTCACCATGTCGGTCTTTGGCCTGTTCAGCGGTGCTTTGCCATGGCGGTGCTTTGCCCTGTTCAGCGGTCTTTACCATGGCGGTGCTTTGCCCTGTTCAGCGGTGCTTTGCCATGGCGGTGCTTTGCCCTGTTCAGCGGTCTTCACCATTTCGGTCTTTGGCCTGTTCAGTGGTGCTTGCCTTTGCTGTCTCTGACCTGTGCAGCGGTGTGCGGCATTACGGTCCCTCAGTGCCCAGCGGGGCTGTGGCTGCTGGGGCCCTCCAGGTCACTGACTCCGGTGGTGGTCTCCTGACCTGTGATGATACTGGTGCCCTCCAGGGCACTGACTCTGGCGGTGGTCTCCTGACCTGTGACGATACTGGTGCCCTCCAGGGCACTGACTCCGGTGGTGGTCTCCTGACCTGTGACGATACTGCTGGCGGTGGCGTCCCGGACGGCGGGGAGGATGGCGGCCTTCTCCGCCGTGCTGCTCTTCCCAGACTTTGGAGACTTCTTCTGCCCCTTCAACACCTTGGGAGGAGTCACAGCAGACTCAGCACTCCCCCCGGGACCCTTGTGAGCTGTTTTTCCGCCAGGAGTCTTCACCCTCTCCCGTCGGCCACTTTCCAACTTAAGGTGCTTTACAGGGGGTGGACTGGCAGTGCTTTGGCTCCGTGTCACACTGGCTGCCCTGGTGGCCGGTGCACTCCACACACCTTTAACACGCAACACTGGTACCGGACTTTTTTTGGCTGAGGTGCTACTACGGGACCTATGAATTGGAGGGGTGGGGGTGGGGGGAAAGAGGTCAACGTAGCGGAGGAAGAGTTTCTGACGAACCTTGGGATGGGTAGCTGGAGGGGGTCTGGGAGTGGAGGAAGAGGAGGTGGTTGTAGGAGGTGTCACTTTAGGTGATTTGGGTGCAGGTGCAGGTACTGGAGGCTGTCGTGAGGTGGATGGATGTTGGGTGTGTGGGTGCCCGCGTTTGTGTACTTTGGGAGGGGGCGTCACAGACACACTGGGAGTAGACACAGGGGACGTGTAAATGGTAGTGGGGGTGGTGAGTGCAGGTGAGCGGGGTATGGTGGTGGGTGTTCTGGTGCGAGTCCTAGTGCCTGTAGATGTAGTGCATGCAGGTGAGAGTGTAGACGACACTGGGAGGGAGGAGGGAGACGACGAGGAGTAGGACACAGTGGAGGCAGTGGATGTTGCTGTGTCTGTATGTGGGTGATGCTTGTGTAAGTGCCTGTGGGATGTGTGGTGCTTCTGTTTGCCTGAGCTACTTTTGTGTGTTGGGGTGTGTGCATGCTTGTCTGATGGTGTGCTTGGGATAGGCTGGGGTACAGGGGATTGGGTCTGGGTGGAGGAAGTTGGAGGGGGGAGACTAGACACAGGGACAATGGCTGCCATCAGTGCTGTGGCCAGAGATTGCAGGGTTCGATGAAGGGCAGCCTGACCAGAATGAATGCCCTCCAGGAATGCATTACTGTGTTGCAACTCCCTTTCTACACCCTGGATGGCATTCACAATGGTAGACTGCCCAACAGTGAGTGACCTGAGGAGGTCAATGGCCTCCTCACTGAGGGCAGCAGGGGTGACTGGGGCAGGGCCTGAGGTGCCTGGGGCGAAGGTGATGCCCACCCTCCTGGGTGAGCGGTCACAGAGCAAAGGCTGAGGGGCTGCTGGGAGGGTGGTGCTGGTAGGGGGGGTGGCGGCTGTACCTGTAGAAGTGGGGGGCACAGATGGTGCCGCCACCACAAGGGAGCTCCCATCGGCAGACGAGTCCGTGTCGCTGTTTGGTGATCCGGTGACCGACGTGAAGCTCCCCTCGCCCTCCGTCCCACTGGTGTATTCAGAGTCTGTGGTGTGGCCCTCCATGGCCATGTGGGATGCAGCTCCCTCGTGCTCTGGTGCCACTGTACCTCCGCCTGATGATGCTGATGCACAAAAGAACAGGGAGAGCACAAAAAGGGGGGGGACAGAAGAAAGACAGGTTGAGTGCATGGCTTACCGCTACTGTTGGCGGACAAAACAGACACATCAGCCCCCTGCACTATGCCGTGCTCTTGGCCTCTACAGATGCAATTCCTGGGATCTGGCCTACATGGCTATAGTGGACTTCTGCACACATAGATGACACAGGGGCATGTATACCTGTACTTGGCACTCTACAGAGGTGGGGTGGAGTGCCACATGGCATGCATTACGGAGGGGCCTAGCCTACCTAACTCGCCCTGGCCTAGGGGAACTCACAGCCCTCCTCCCCCACCCAGACCCCTCCACTGTGCGCAAAGTCCGCAGAATGATGTTGTACTCCCCCTCTTGTGTCTGCTGTGATGCCCTCAAGCACCCATCCAACTCAGGGTAGGCCACCGCCAGGACCCGGAACATCAGGGGGGTCATGGTGCGACGGGCACCCCTCCCACGTTGGGAGGCCATCCCCAGCTGAGCCTCCACCATCTTCTTGCTCCAGCGGCGAATGTCCTCCCATCTTTTACGGCAGTGGGTGCCCTGTCTCTGGTGGACCCCCAGGGTCCGGACGTCCTTGGCGATGGCATGCCAAATGTCCTTCTTCTGGTGGGCGCTAACCTACATGACATGTACAGGGGAAGAAGAGAAGTCATTAACAAGTGCACCGTCGAAGTGAGTGGCCCCCATCCCTACCCTTGCCATGTGGCACATGCATTCACAGTCCTTCATGGTCGCTTAACTCTGCCCCCTTGCTACTGACATCCAGCCCTCTCCACCCAGCATAGCCCATACAACATGCTCCCTGTGTACTTATCTGTTGGTCTGGAGGACCGTAGAGTAGCGTGTACTGGGGGAGGACCACGTCGACTAGCTTCTCCAACTCCTGAGCAGTGAAGGCAGGGGCCCTTTCCCCAGACGCAGCAGCCATTGTCTCTTCCAGACCGAGGTCACAGCAGCACTTGCAGTATAGGTCCTCTCCTGTCGAAGATCAGGTATCGAGTGATTGAACAGATAGTAAATGGCGGTCACGTCTGCGGCAGTGACGTCCGCGGCGGTGCGTATCATCACCGCCGGCGCACTTCGTCATTGGCTCCTGGGACCCATAGGGTCCAATGTTAACCAATGCAGCATTGCGCCGCGGTCTACGACCGCCTACCGCGACGGTGTACAACGCCAGCGCAGATACCTCACACCCCATTGTCCCACTTTAGAGGTCAGGCAGCCGCCATTTCAGGGGCCCACATGGCTTCATTTACTACTGCGTCACACATACCTAGGCCTACACTCAACACACATACATGATGAGTTTTGTATTTGGTGTCGTGTTCTGTGTAGCTGTGGGTACATACCTGGGATTTTGTTGACTCTGTGGTCGCTGTTGTCCTTTTTAGGCACCGTCAGCTGGGACATTTGAGGAGATGGCGGAATCCTCCGGTGTACCGACCGCTGGTGGACCTGTTAACAATGGAGGAGCGACATTTGATCATCACCTACAGGTTTGACCGTGCCACAATCCAGGAACTGTGTACCCAGTTGGAGCCAGACCTGATCTCACCAATCCGCCATCCCACAGGAATACCCCCTGACGTGCAGGTGCCATCAGTGCTCCATTTCCTTGCAAGTGGATCATTTCAAACAACAGTGGCCATGGCATCAGGGATGTCCCAGCCTATGTTTTCCAACGTGCTGTCCAGAGTGTTGTCTGCCCTGCTGAAACACGTAAGGAGCTACATCGTTTTCCCTCAGGTAGAGGATTTGGCTACAGTGAAGGGTGACTTCTATGCCCTGGGACATATCCCCAACATCATAGGTGCTATTGATGGCACCCATGTAGCTCTGGTCCCCCCACGCAGGAGTGAACAGGTGTACAGGAACCGGAAGAGTTATCATTCCATGAATGTCCAGATGGTATGTTTGGCAGACCAGTACATCTCCCAGGTGAATGCTATGTTCCCTGGCTCAGTGCATAACGCCTACATCCTGCGGAAAAGCAGCATCCCTTATGTGATGGGTCAACTCCAGAGGCACCGTGTGTGGCTATTAGGGGATTCTGGTTATCCCAACCTGTCATGGCTACTGACCCCAGTGAGGAATCCCAGGACCAGGGCAGAGGAACGCTACAATGAGGCCCATGGGCGGACTAGGAGGGTGATCGAACGCACCTTCGGGCTCCTGAAGGTCAGGTTCAGGTGCCTCCATATGACAGGTGGTTCCCTATTCTACTCACCAAGGAAGGTGTGCCAGATCATCATCGCCTGCTCCATGCTTTACAATCTTGCTTTGCGATGCCAGGTGCCTTTTCTGCAGGAGGATGGTCCAGATGATGGTGTTGTGGCAGCTGTGGAGCCTGTGGATAGTGATGAGGATGAAGCTGAGGAAGAAGACATAGACAACAGGGAGTCAGTCATACAGCAATATTTCCAGTGACACACAGGTGAGAATTTTTTTTTAACTATCACATTCACTTTCACAATTCTACCTCTATCCTGTCTGTCAATTTGTAGCAGTATATGGTAACTGAGTTGTACATTTCCATTACGGTTTCACAGGTGTGGTTACCAACGTGTGTCATCTGCTTGCATCCTTCATGGACTTGTGATGTGTGACATAGGTATGTTGACATTACATTTTCGAACAGATTTTGCCATTGTCATAGTTAATACACATTTTCATAATCACAGACTGACTCCAGATTGTTTTGTGGTTCAAGGGTGTTTATTGAAGTGCTAATTATTGGAGGGGGTGGCAAAATGGTGATGGGTGATGGTGGAGGAATGTCCATGGCAGAGTCCAGTCTATTAGTCACACAGGTGCATTGCCCATATGGGCATAGGAAGTGGAGCTGGGGCAGTTCAAATCTGGACAGGGTAACAAAGTGGGACAGTGGGAGGACAATCAGGGTGGTCTCATTTCCTGGCGGGTGTCTTGCCATCTTGCTCTGTCCTGTTCCTGGATCTCAGGGACTGCTCGTGGGGTGGTTCTCCGTCTGCAGGGGGTGGGGTGCTGGTGTGGTGGTCCTGTGGTGGGGCGTCCTGTCCACTAGCGCCGGCAGAGGTGGTGGGCAGTTCATCGTCCATGCTAGTGTCAGGGGCCCCTTGTAGTGCCACGGTGTCCCTCATGGTCTTTTGTATGTCCTTCAGCACCCCTACGATGGTGCCCAGGGTGGAGCTGATGGTTCTAAGTTCCTCCCTGAACCCCAAATACTGTTCGTCTTGCAGGCGCTGGGTCTCCTGAAACTTGGCCAGGACCGTCGCCATCGTCTCCTGGGAGTGGTGGTAGGCTCCCATGATGGAGGAGAGGGCCTCGTGGAGAGTGGGTTCCCTTGGCCTGTCCGCCCCCTGTCGCACAGCAGCCCTCCCAGTTCCCCTGTGTTCCTGTGCCTCCGTCCCCTGGACCGTGTGTCCACTACCACTGCCCCCAGGTCCCTGTTGTTGTTGGGGTGGTGGGTTACCCTGGGTTCCCTGTAGTGGTGGACACACCGCTGATTGACGTGTCCTGGGTACGGAGGTATGGGCCCGCTGGGTGGGTGCTGTGCTGGTGTTACCGAGGGTGGAAGGTCAGTGTTGGGCTGTGCCTGTGCAAGGGGAACCGACTGTCCCAAGGCCCACGATGGTCCGGGCTGGTCATCTGGATCCAGTTGGCCAGAGCTGCTGCCATCACTGTGGGCCTCTTCTGTGGGTGGGGTAGAGATGTCTGGACCCTCCTGTCTGGTGACGTTGGGTAGTGGTCCTGCAGGGGTATAAAAGCATGATTATTGCATGTGTGTGTGTCATTGTGTGCAATGGGTGGGTGTGCGTGTACCCCAGTGCTAGCATTCCAGTGTTGGGGCTTGTGTGATGATGGTTGGGGGGGTGTTAAGGGTATGTGCTGTGGGCATGCTTTAGTGAGGGGTGACCATGCTTTGGTGTTGCATGCAGGGCTTGGTGTTGGGATGTGTGGTTTGTGTATTGAGTACATTAGTGAGGATTTGGCGTGATAGGGTAGGGGGTGAGGGTGGGGTTGTGAGATAGCATGCAGGTAGGGTGGGGGATATGATAGTTAAGATTTGACTTACCAGTGTCCCATCCTCCACCGACTCCTCTGAGGCCCTCAGGATGCATGATGGTCAAGACCTTCTCCTCCCATGTTGTTAGTTGTGGGGGAGGAGGTGGGGGTCCGCCGCCAGTCCGCTGAATCGCGATGTTGTGCCTGGATATCACGGAACGCACCTTCCCCCGTAGGTCGTTCCACCTCTTCCGGATGTCCTCCCGATTTCTTGGATGCTGTCCCACAGCGTTGACCCTGTCGACGATTCTTCGCCATAGCTCCATCTTCCTGGCTATGGAGGTGTGCTGCACCTGTGCTCCAAATAGCTGTGGCTCTACCGGTAGGATTTCCCCCACCATGACCCTGAGCTCCTCCTCGGAAAACCTGGGGTGTCTTTGGCGTGACATGGGGTGGTGTAGGTGATGTGTGGGGTGGTGTATGTGTTGATGAGTGTGGTGATGTGTGGTGGTGTGGGGTGTTTTGAGCGTGGATATTGTATGGGTGATGGTGTTGTGTGCCTCTGTGTGGTGGGGTTGTCTATTGCTGTTGTCTCTCTCTGGCCTTCTTTCAGATATTTTGGTCATAGGGGTTTGTGGGTGATGTGGGTGTGTGTTTTATATTGTATTGGGTGTGTGGGAGTGGTGTGTGTATGTGTATCAGGTGTGTGTATTTTGAATTGTCCAATGTGGCGGTGTTTTGTATATGTGTGTGTATTTTGAGCGCGGCAGTGTGTACCGCCAATGGAATACCGCGGTTGTAAGACCGCCGCGTGGATTCGTGGGTTGTAATAGCATGGGCGTGTTTCTGTTGGCGTGACGGTTGAGGTTTTGTTTTTGCCAGCTTATCACTGACCATTGGTGTGGCGGAGTTGTGTGGGTGTCTGAATTTCGGCAGATTCCGAACTGTGGGTCATAATAGCTGTGGCGGGATTCCGCGGCCACGGCGGTGTGTTGGCGGTCTTATGTACGGCGGTAAGCGGCTTTTACCGCCAATGTTGTAATGACCCCCCATGTCTTTTACATATATGTCTTCCAACCCTGGTGTTTTTACTTCCCCTCCCGACCTCCCTAACCCTGCTCAGGCCACTGCCACGCTCCTGCCTTTGCCACGCTCCTCCTGGAGCATGGCGGGTAGTCGCGTTCTGCTCCCCGGAGTCCGCACTCTTCGTCCCCGATTGGGACCACCAACTTCCTTGGCGTCTCCCTCCTCCTGTCCTCGAATGGAGCGGATTCCTCCGTGAGGACACTGGATCATCCGGTCACCTCCTCCGTTGCTCTCTCGTCCTGTCCCTTTTCCGTCGTCTCCTTCGTCGTTCTCCTCTCGTTCCTTCCTCTCTCGTTCGTCTCCATCCCTGCATAACGCGATGCCCGGTATTTTAAAGGGCTAAGTCCCCCCAAGGGCTGACGTAGGACCTCGCGATAGGTGGGACCTGGAGATGCTTCCGGGTCAGCAGGGGCAGCGACGGCACAAGAAGGGGCATAGTGCGGGCCGACCCAGTCCGGCCCGTCACAGTGCTGTTCCATCTGAAGAGAATATTCAACACCCAACGACCACCAACTCAAGCATCGCTGGGCAAGACCTGCTGGACCACCTGCGTGTGGTGATTGGTGGCCCTGTTGGTGAGTACAAATCAGACTAATGTGCACATTTAAATGCTCTGTAGTGACAGTAGCAGATTTGTTGACATGTTGCATGCAATGTTTGGGGACATGTGGAATGCAAGTTATATATACAGTGGCCCTGATTTATACAATATTTGCTACACATTACCATCATTTGTTGACCCAAAAGCTGCACAGACTTATAAAACACAACTTGATATTGTCAATTAGTGCTGCTTTGACGTCAATAGATGATGGTAATGCGGCTCAAACATATGTTTTATTCATGGTCTGTGAGTGTACCAGGAATGAGATGTATGTCACATGCTAAAGCAAGGAATGAATGTAGTCCCCAATTATTTGGAATACATGTCTGAACTGTATTAATGGCTATACGTACAAAGTTCTTCCTAACCTCTGGTAATATCTTAGGCTGATACTTTGACCTGGTTTGTGCTGCATTTAAATTAGAATTGGATGCCAAAGTAATGCACACGGGATAAAATCTAAATGTTTGGTGCTACTTTCCATAGCTGGAGCGTAAAAACATAAAGCAAAGGCTACACATTGAAGAAAAAAAAATCTGGCCCTATGTTCTTTGTTCCTGTGTGTTTTAATTTGCCTTGGACCCAATTGCTGGAACGGAGCTGATGCATTTGCCATCTGTGTCACTTTATAGCCATGCAATTCTCATACGTTAATGGGTCATCATGGGATACCTGAACTTGGTGAATGCATGGTCACAAATTATTTATTTGCATGATGTTGTGCAAGGGACCCCTGACCACTTCCATCATACATATAAAGTGACGGAATAGTTTGCTAGTTTACATTTGGTACACCCCTGCTGATCTACTGCAGCAAATGTACAATAGTTAACTTCTCAGTATGAAGGCTATCACAGACATGGGTGTATGCTAAGATCAGCAGACCAGCATTCCTGTGACTGCTGCCATTCCCAAGGTGCATACAAATTGAGACCTACCTCATCAAGATTGCCACAGTAGGACCTTTGCTAAACCATGTTTCAATTAGGGGACAGTGTCAGTTCTTTGCATAACCACAGATCACCCAATTTGGCAAATATAAGATGATGAATCTGGCTAACTGTGATTTACAATACCTGATATAGGTACACAGGGCAATGCGTAACACATTACAGGTGCAATGACTACACCTGTGCCCATGCATTCTGTCACGGATTATCAAAATAGACACTGTCAGCATCTATTTCTTTGTTGTATTGATTTAGATGAATGGCCAATCCATGTTTAGCGTAAGATTGTCATCAAGTAACACACAGGATCCCTGCCATCATGGTGTCATAGGGGGCATATACGGCTCTGGGTATACTGGCAATGTGGCATATGTAACCTACAGACAACACAGGCCCACATATAATGGACCATAGAAAGCATAATAATTAATGAGCTAAACTCAACCTACATGAGCATCACACAGTTACTGATTGTCCCTTGATGCACAAGCCACAAAAGCTGAGTGACTGGTATTGCAGTGCACCAGGAATGTGGCTTTGCATGTCTCTCATAACAACAAATGAAAAAATGGAGTACCCTCTATAAATAAATCTGCACCCAATTGAGTAATCATGTTTGTCACCACATGATTGTTAGGGCCACTGCATGTGTGCATATGTGTGTGTATCACCACTGGAGTGACAGGGTCAATACATGTTTGCAGTGGTATGTCTGTTGGGGTGTCTACATGCCTGAGGTGCTGGTCTATCATATATAGGGCCGTATTTATACTTTTTGGTGCACAACTGCGCCAACGCAGTTGTGCGTCAAAAAATTTAACGCCGGCTAACGCCATTCCAAAGCGCCATGCGGGCGCCTTATTTATGGAATGACGTTAGCCGGCGGAGGTGACTGGTGTGCGTCAAAAAAAATTACCCACACCAGGCAGCGCCGGCGTAGGGGAAAATGGAGCTTGGGCGTCAAAGAATGGGGCAAGTCGGTCTGAGGCAAAAAATCTGCCTCAACCCGATTTGCGCCATTTTTTTTTTACTCCCACCCTCCATTGACATGACTCCTGTCTTAGCAAAGACAGGAGTCATGCCCCCTTGCCCAATGGCAATGCGCAGGGGACTTCTGTCCCCTGGGCATGGTCATTGGGCATAGTGGCATGTAGGGGGGCACAAATCAGGCCCCCCTATGCCACAATTTAATAAAAACAAAAAATACTTACCTGAACTTATGCCACAAAAAAAAAAAAAAAAAACTTACCTGAACTTACCTTAGGTTCCCTGGGATGGGTCCCTCCATCCTTGGGCGTCCTCCTGGGGTGGGCAAGGGTGGCAGGGGGTGTCCCTGGGGGCATGGGAGGGCACCTCTGGGCTCCTTCCGAGCCCACAGGTCCCCTAACGCCTGCCCTGACCAGGAGCTAAAAAATTACGCTAAAGCGGCTAGACGTCATTTTTTTTGACCCGCCCACTTCCGGGCGTCATTTTTGCCCGGGAGTATAAAAACTGCGCACATGCCTCGGAGTAATTTTTTAGACGGGAACGCCTACCTTGCATATCATTAACGCAAGGAAGGTGTCCACGCTACAAAATGACGCAAACTCCAAGATCTTTGGCGCTAGACGGGTCTAACGCCAAAGTATAAATATGGAGTTCGTTTTGCGTCGGATTTGCGTAAAAAAAAACGACGCAATTCCGGCGCAAACAGAGTATAAATATGCCCCATAATGTCACACACAGTGAGTTGTTGTTCCAAGTGTTGTACAGTGCACAGACATTGAGCACATTTCACCCTTCCATGTTTTACAGGTGGACCAGCCCCCTACACAATTGGAGAAGTGGCTCGATTTGCGGACCCAGACATATACGGTAAGTGTTGATATGTTAGTTCTGTGTTGTGTTTGCAGCTGTTGTGTGATTGACTCCTGTGTGTCAGACACATAGCAAGGCATGATGTGCTGGCACATGATCTGATATGTGACTTGACTAGAGCTTGACTTGTTTTTCCATATTTGAGTTGGACAATCAGTGGCGAAGTGTCATATTTTGGGAATCTAGTGCTGCACTGTAGGCATGGGCAGGTGAACAGAGTGATATTTGTTGCTACATTTATGGCAATTAAAATTTTGGAGGTAGCCATTTTCATGATTTAGTCAGCAAGTCATACCCTGATTCACACCGAACAGTGATGCCGAAGTATTACCCACAGACTTGAGCCTCCCTGTTAACTAATGAACATGTAGGACTGTATGTTTGACTTCCTAGCAGCATCTAGCTCCACATGTTGTGCTACGTTTATGTGGCACTTGAGTAGAATGTCATAGGTGTGCATGCAGCTCAAGCCCAGATGGGTGCTTATATGTCCAATTTTTGTGTCTATCCTAGTTGGAAGCCTTCCTTACCTGTGGCGGACTGACTAAACCCATGGACAGCTGTCCACAGCTTCCTGGCTGTCCTTGATGTTTGAAAGTATGTGTTGCATGTCCATCACCCCCTGAGGCACAGGGTTAGGTTTATGAAATATGTGTAGCTAGGTGTGAGGATCCCAGTGTAGAAGACAGACATGTAATTCTAACATTCATTTGTTCCAACCTAGTATACCCCCTCATGATTAGCAACTGCATACCGTCCTGGCAATTCCATTTACAAATCACAGTTCTTGTGGCCCTTCATTGTCATCCAGAAGATAGTCATTAGTTGGCCTGTCACATGTGGAGTACTTGCAGCATTTGTTATGTGACTAATGGCAGAACAATGAGGCATAGATCATTTAAGTAGGTACACACCTTATTGAGCATTGCTGTGCTGTTGGATGAGAGATTTGTAGGCTGCATTGGCATGTAATTCCTCAGGGACAATCTATGATCTGTACTGTGATTTGGGCTGTTTAAGCTAATTTTGAGGCAGTGTTTGAATATCATCAGCAGATGTATCACACAATGATGTCACTAATGTTTGGCTTTCCCTTTTTTTACAGCTGCCAACATGGATGCCAACCATATCCAAGAATTCCAGAGGAGGGCGATGCATTACCGCCACATTCTGGATGTGGAGTCTCGGTTCCGCAACATGGCACGGCGTTATCACCATGAGAGAGCCACAGGGGTCTGGAGGGCATTTGCCCAAGGGGGGCCATCCATGGCCACAACAGCCGCCACCACCAGCACCACCACTCCGACCACATTGGCACCAAGGATGACAGCCACTGTTGTAGGTCCCTCTACATCAGAGGTCTTCAAACTTTTTGATGCCGGGACACCCTCTTAAAAAAATTTAGGTGTAAGGACCCCCTTCTGATAAAAATTTCTAGAACCCGGAACACCTCATCATCAACAACAATAATAAACGTCCCCATTTCCCACAGCAAATCATTTTTACTGTGAGGAAATAATATTAAACAGTGTTTAGCAAACCAAAGGTCAGTGAGTGTGGGGGTGTGGTCAAGGGTGTGGCTAAAAACAAAGGTACTCATTTATGAGGATTTGGCATAGGAGAGTGCCACAAGTCTTCTTGCTACACTGCCCCACGCCAATACAAAAGGGCAGGAATGTACCGTATTTATGAAATACAGTGCATTCCTGTCCTTTCCCCCGCGCTGGAGCTCAATTGTTGCCTAGCGCCAATATAGACAGGATTGTATTTGTGAAGGAAGGGGCACCTTCCGGCGCAAAAACAATCCAGAGAGGCATTGTACCTTTTTCTATATGTGCGGCAGATAGCAACACACATGGAAAGAGGAAAAAACAATGAGAAATGAAAACATTTCTCCTCATTATGCCTCTGGGGAGGCGTAAGGTTTTGGCACTGCTCCAGTTTTCGTGATTTTGTAAATATGGGGCAGCGTCAAAATCCATGCGTGTTGCATGGGAACACCCACCACTACTCCCATGGAACGCCTCCTCGACGCAAAGTAAGGCAATGCAGCAGCTTGCGCTGCTTTGCCTTTCTCCGTATCTACAACGCCATTCAAAGCCACTCAGGAAGGCTTTGCGTCACCTCATAGGTATGATTGAGAGGCCTGTGCCGCTGGAGCATCAAAAAAGGTGATGCTCCAGCAGCGCAAGCCTCTCATAAATAAACTCAAAATATTCTCTATGTTTTTTTTAGGTCTTTCACTGTCAGATAGCTACATATAAAATAACAGCCTGCTTAAATGAAAAATAAATAAAAGAAAGTTGTTACTTATTGGTAAATGCATTGTAGTGCATTATGAAACCTCTATTAGTTAATGCACTGCAGAGGTCTGCGTGTAACCAGAGAGCGACAGAACGAAATCTTGGTTAGTGCAGTTGAGAATAGTGACTTGTGTATTTTTAGTGCCATGAGGTCACAGACTGTGACAGAAAGCATTGTGAATATGTGAGGCATTATTTTATACTTGCATTACACACAGTATAAGATAGGCCACTACAAAAAGGTTTAAGACAAAACTGTGGACCTCTGCTCTACATCATCAGCTCCAGGCCCACAGACAGCAGCTCCTGCACCTCCCCTCCAAGCATGGCACTGGCACCAGCACAACCATCCACTAGTGGCACACAAACAATCCCTGCTGCAGTCATAGACAATGCCGAATTTATGAACATGAGACGTGACATGCAACGGATGTTGCGCAGGATGGACAGGCTGCAGCAGGAGGTGTCCCACAATAGCAGGAGACTGCGTGGGATAAAGAAGATCCTGCAGAGGGCAAACTTGTGACTTTGTGACCCTCAGTCATGATTCCCTCCCCTCCCTCCTCTTTCCTGGTTCTTATATTTAGTGGGTTTAGGGGGCTTAGTGTTAGGTTAGAATAGGCTGTTAGTTTAGTTAGTATAAGTGGGTTGGGGTGGAGGGTGTTATATTATTACATGTGTTTTTTTGTGGGTGGGTGGGCGGGGGATGATGTTGGTGGTTATGTTTATAAAAGAATAGAAAATACAAAAAATATATATATATAAAAATAAAAAAAAATAATTTAGGATAAGATAGTGTGGGGGTCATTACGACCTTGGCGGGCGGCTACCGCCGCCCGCCAGGCGGTAAACGCTGTGCGGCCGCATTCACGCGGCCCCCATTACGACATCCCTGCTGGGCCGGCAGGCACAAACCAACTTTGCGCCCGCCGGCCCAGCGGGGATGAGGCCGCAACATAGGAGCCGGCTCCTAATGCAGTTGCACCCGTCGCGCTTTTCACTGTCTGCTATGCAGACAGTGAAAAGCTGGACGGGGCCCTGTTAGGGGGCCCCTGCACTGCCCATGCCAGTGGCATGGGCAGTGCAGGGGCCCCCAGGACACCCCTTACCGCCAGCCTCTTCCTGGCGGTGCAAACCGCCAGAAACAGGCTGGCGGTAGGGGTGTCATAATCCCCAGGGCAGCGCTGCTTGTATAGGAAAAGTGTTGCACATCTCAGTACCTGTCGTTTTCTACATGTTTGTAACATTTCAATATTATTTTACTATGTGACCTAGATTTCTAAATGGCCATCCAGCCTGTAGGCCCAGTACTAGTTGTCATCAGTGCATGAAATAAATATTTCAGTGGTATATGTTTTTAAAACTTAATTTAGGGCAGGGATGGCATTAGAATAAATTAAAAATGATTTGCATTTCATTTTTTTTTAGCAAAAATGGTACATGTTGTGTGGTAACATTTGATTGCATAGGAGGATGTGTGCACTGTTGCTGTGAAATGTTTACAGCTCAGTTAATTTTCATGTTTTTCACTGCTGAATTATTGTTAGTGCTTTCTTTAGCATTACCACCATATATGTGTGTTTGTCATCGGCCACCATTTGTCTTTGTTCTCCATGCCATGTGGCCAGGGGCCATTTTGTGTGGTCTATGTCCAGAAGCTTGCATGTGTTCTTTTTTCTTCGTGCCTCCTTGTTCGGAGATCTTGTTTGACCATGTGGCTGGAGGGCATTTTCTAAATCTAGCTAGTGTGTCTTTGCCATAGGCTTGCATGTGTTTTTCTTTGTTCTCCTTGCTCCTTGTTGTTGTTGTTTCCCCATGTGGCTGGCAGCCATTTTGTTCATGCAGCCAGTGTTCCTTTGCCATAAGCTTGCATGTGTTCTTTCTTTGTTCTCCATGCCTCCTTGCTCCTTGTTCTTGTTGTTTGATCATGTGGCCTGTGGCTATTTTGTGCATGCAGACATTGTTGCTTTGCCATATACTTGCATGTTTTCTTTCTTTGTTCACCATGCCTCCTTGCTCCTTACTGTTGTTGTTTGAGCATGTGGCTGGCGGCCATTTTGTCCATCCAGCCAGTGTTCTTTTGCCACAGACTTGCATGTGTTCTTTGTTCCCCATGCCTCCTTGCTCCTTATTGTTGTTGTTTGACCATGTGGCTGGTGGCCATTTTGTGCATTCCTTTGCCATAGGGTTGCATGTGTTTTTCATTGCTTCCATATCTCCTTGCTCCTTGTTCTTGTTGTTTGACGATGGGGCTGGCAGCCATTTTGTGCATGCAACCAGTGTCCCTTTGCCATAGGCAAGAACAAGTGTTCTTTCTTTGTTCTCCATGCCTCCTTGCTTCCTATTGTTGTCAGTTGACCATTTATTTTCTATTTTAATTTTAATTTTTTATTTTTATTATTTTATTTTTCTAATTAAATGTTTTATTTCATTTTTTTATTTCATTTTTTTATTTATTTATTTTAATTTTTTACTTTTATTTTTTAATTTTATTTTTCTAGTTTCTTATATTTTCTTGTAATTGTCATTTCATTTTTTGATTTATTTTAAAGACCTTTTTATTTTTTAAACTATTTATTTCAATGTATTTAATTCTGCATTTTGCCTTGATCCATCCATCCACCTACCTCCATTTCTCCATTCACCCATCCATCCATCCTTCGATCTATCCATCCATCCAATCACTAAAGGCACACAGCCGCTCTACAGCATTTGGTTCTTTTGGTGTACTGTATAATAATTTCATTTCTTCCTGGACACCCTGGCTGCAGCGCACTGCAGACAAATCACTGTACTGTAATTCATTTTTAATGATTATTCCATTTCCCTGGGCCACCTTGACGCCATAGAATTTTTAAAGATTGTTCCATTTACCCATGCACCTCTCTCTGACTACCACTGGCGTCTCCTTTAAAACAGATGGAGATAAAACAAAGAGCTTTATGTGCATGGTGTGCTGCCTGATTTGACATGAGATTTTATGGGGTTGTGGTGTGGTGTGATGTTACAATGTTTGATTAAATTGGTATTTATTACATAAATAACCAACCGTACTAAGATTGCATTTGTTTGTACTATTTTGACCTGCAACAATGCCATGTTTCACTAACTACATGTTTTTCTTTCTTTCTTGCTTTTAGGTTCACAAGAAAAGAGACATTATATCACCTGCAGTACTGCCAAAGAGAAGGCCTGTACAGTTAAGTCCTCATATCTCTTCCACTTGTGTAGCTTAGTGCCACTGCCAACTGAGAGCTTTAAGATGGCCCCAAAGAAGTTGCTTCCAAGAAAGTGGTGATGAACAGAAGCTGCTTTCCACCAGTGGTCTGTCAACTGCAATAATTTTAGGAGATGTGTGCCGCCTGCCACACCGGACTCCGGAGAGAAACACGGAAGCAGCACTTCTGCATCTACAGCACCACCCCAACCTAAGCCCAAGACAATGTGTGTCAGTAAGGCAGACACTGTAATTTTCAACAAGCAGTGACGTTGAATTGGGTTTGTCTCTTTTGCAATGTAGTACCCAATCATTTCAGGAAACAGAGCAAAGTGGACAGCAGCCATTAATAGTGGATCTTCCTGAAATTGGAGCAGGAGGTTGAGCTTCCTGCTAAGCAAGAGCCTCCTCTTTTATAATCAATGGCTCTAAGATCTCCAGCAATAAAAAGGAAGGGTACTACTCCACCATCTTCTCCAAGCATGAAGTACAATGATAGGGACATGGAGTGGACCCCGGCAGACTCTAGGAGACCCCAGGAGGGGCAAGGGAAAAGAAAAATTCCCAAAAGCCTTAGATTCATGGAACGGGGTGATAGTGAGGAGGATGATGACAACAAGCCAATCATTGTGGGAGCTGGCACAGAGAAATCCGACCTTACTATCCAACCTGCTTCGAGGGATGTGGCACAAGCAGGACAGCACCGCCAGATTCCATATTTGTAAGATCCCAGCAGAGACCTGCACCAACCCATACCTTAGTAGAAGTATGCACTACAGAGAGGCAATCGACACACCCACCTAGCTCCAGTTCTTCTTCAGGCATTTGCCCAGTAAGAAAGTACTCCTCCCCAGTTTGGGACCTTTTTACAATTAGCAAACAGGAGAACTTTGTGATATGCTCCATTTGTGATATGCTCCATTTGTCACACAAGTGTTTGTTGAGGTAAGCCTGGTTCACATTATGGTACTGGAAGTCAGATGACCCATATGAAAACACATCACGCAATCCGGTGGGAGGAGCACCTAAAAAGATTACTGAACATGCTTGTGGTGGTGAAGGTGAGGAGAGCCTGGAAACATCAGCTACAATTGGTCAAATCACAGTGGAAGGTGAGGAAGAAGAGGGTGACATTCTTACTCAAAGCAGCCCTGTCCCCAGCAGTGTCCCAGAATCACTTGCATCAGCAACCTCACAATGAAACAGGAAGATTCAGAGTCAGATGGAGACATCGCAGCACATAGTGACTGCACCACGATGAATATTGAGTCTACCACACCATCTCAAACATCGTCTGCATCAGTGGCCCCTGAAAAGAAGAAAATCCAGGCTACAATTAAAGGCATGTTTAGGCAGGAGGGGGCCTATGACTGCAACCACTCAATGACACCTATGCACAATGGGAAACTGGCAAAAATGTTAGCGCTGTACCTCTGCCCTTTTTCATTTGTGGAAGGAGTGGGACTCTTACAGTTTGTGGCAGCCGCCAGACCAAAATGGAAGGTTCCAAGCTGGACCTGTTTTGCCCAAGTTGCTGTTCCAGTGCTGCATCACAATGCGCTGCAATTGGTTGGATAAGCTTTGCAAAGTGTTGTCCACACTATCCATCTGATGGCAGACATTTGGACCAGTTGTCAGGCTACTGATTACATGTGCATCACTGCATACTAGATCTCTTTTGTGGGGGCAAAGCAAAAGCTATCCATTCGTCTTGTCCCTGAAGAAATTTGTAGGAGCAGTCCGCGGCATGCAACATAGCCATCTTTGTCATGGAGAAATCACCCACAGCTGCAAACATGTTGGATGAATTTAATATCAAGGTGTCTAAATGGCTGCAACCCAGAGGTCTCAGAATTGGATTTGTTGCCACGGACAATGGCAATAACATAGTCAAGGCCATGGCAGACTGTGGCTATTTCAGGGCCCTGTGTGTGGCGTACTGCATCAATCTGGTTGTGTAAGACTTTCTTAAAAAAGAATACATGGTCAGCATCAGACTGACCACCTGCAGATGAATCTGCACTCATTTTAGCGATTTTTTGAAAGCCCAGAAAATAAAGCCCTGATACAGGAGGTGCCGACACATTGGAACTCAATCTATTATATGTTGCAATGTCTGTTTGAGCAGTACATATAGATCAATGACTATGTCATTCTAAGAGGGAATGCAATTGGGAAAGCTATGACCAGGGATGAGGACAAATGGGGCCTAGTCAAATGCCTGACACAGATGAGGCTTCCCTTTGAGGTTTTCACATGCAAAGTTAGCAAGGAGGACAGTACAATAAGCCAAGCTATCCCATTGTTGCATGTGCTACAGGAGCATCTGAAGAAGGTGTATGAAAGGTTTCCATTCGGAGGTGTGAAAGAAAACCCAGATGCACATGCCTTAGTTGAGAGTTTAATCCTTCCCTTGACTTGTAATGAAAGGCTAAAAATGACATAATTTCACCCAAAAAGTGCATCTGTGCCACCCTGCTTGATCCACACTACAAAAAATTCTTCACACGTTCATTCCTTTTTCTGATGGGGATGTTTCAAAATACAAGAGGTGGATTGTTGAGCAAATCAGAGAACTGGAAGAAGAATGACTTGAACTTAGAGTTCCACTCCGCAGTTCTGGCGTGCTGCCTTCAACTTCCAGAGAGGGCAGTCTTGTCTCATATCAGTCTAAGCCAGCAACAAGAACACCAGCAACAACAGCATCAGGTGAATTGGACCCAACCTCTGCATTGGCTTGGTTTCAAGTGGCAGGTCTTAAGTCTTCTGCAGAGGCAAAGGCAAAAGAGGTTAAGCAAGTAGCAGCACCAACAACACTTCAGAGTATGGTCCAGGAGTATCTGGATGACCCCAAAAAAGGTGTATGTGGATCAAAACCCATTGGTGTATTGGTATGGGAAGATGCACTACAGGGCAGTACTCAGCAGGCTGACAATAAAGTATCTGGCTTGTCCTGTAGCCAGCATGTCTGCTGAATGTGTATTCAGTGCAGCTAGTGCAGTTGTAGCAGTGAGAAGACAGACCACTCTCGCACCTCAAAACATGGAAAGATTAACCATGATCAAAATGAACCAGCACTTTATACCACCTGCTTACACCATTCCCGAAACAGCACAGGAGGAGGAAGTGGATGATTGGTCAGAATGTTATGTTATGTTATGTTATGCGTATTTATATAGCGCCTAACTGCCCTAAGGCCTCGTAGCGCTTCAAGTGCCATCGCAAAGATGAAACTATTTCTATTCGTTGAAGAATTTAGGTTTTAAATAACCATGTTTTCAGGTCCTTCCTAAAGGAAGTTTCTTGAGAATTGGATCTTATACTGAAAGGCAGGTTGTTCCACAGCACAGCACCTTGATATGCCAGTGATCTTCCTCCCCATCTTGCCTTCCTAACCAACGGTACCATGATCAGGTTCGCTGATGAGGATCTGAGTGGCCTAGCTGGAACATAAATCTGTGCTAGTGTTTTAAGCATTTCAGGACCCTTATTAAAGATGGCCCTGTGAATATGACAGAGGGCCTTAAACTGAATCCTCTCTGCAACCGGAAGCCAGTGTAAGGAGACGATTCCTGCTCTTATAGAGTGTTGTTTAGGGATGTTTAAAAGTAGGCGTGCCGCGGCATTCTGTACTCTTTGTAGTCTTTGGATAACAAATTTAGGAGATCCTATAAACAAGGCGTTGCCATAGTCAATTCGCGAGCCTATTACCGCCTGGATGACCAATCTTCTGGCCAAAAAAGGTAGTATTGTTAGAACCTTTCTGAGCATTCTAAGCAGGGCAAATGAAGTTCCTGCTATTCTATTGGCATGTTGTGCCATTGATAGTAGGGGATCCAACCAGACGCCCAAGCTTTTAATAAGGCTTTTGGGAGGAGGCAGAGTGGAGGCTCCGTCTAGATTGCTGGACATAGCTAAGGGCTTATTATTCCCAAAGTACATCACCTCTGTTTTTTCATTGTTAAGCTTCATTTTACTACCCGCCATCCATGTAGCCACTGCTTCCAGGCATGGTCCTAATGCCGTGCCCAGGTCTGGTCGGGCTTTCGAGAAGGAGACAACTAGTTGGGTATCATCTGCATATGAGACCAATTTTACTCCAAATGGTTCTACGATCCCTGCCAAAGGCCGCATATAGACATTAAAGAGTAGCGGACTCAGCGCCGACCCCTGAGGAACACTGCAAGTACTGAAGGTGCGCTTAGAGATGTAGGATCTATCCAGTACCTGAAAGGATCTACCATATACATATGAGTTGATCCATACTAGTGCCGTGCCCGCGATTCCACATTCCCGTAATCTAGTTGCGAGGATGCTTAGATCAACTGTATCAAATGCTGCGCTCAGATCTAAAAGGATGATTGCGGTCTCACATCCGTTATCCATCCTTTTTTTTGCTTCCTCCGTGATGGCAATCAGTGCGGTTTCTGTTCCATGTTTAGGCCTAAAACCCATCTGAGTATGATGTAAGAGTTTTTCTTCCTCCAGAAGCGTAGACAGCTGGCTATGTACATGCTTCTCTGTCAGTTTAGCCATTAAGGGTAGCAGCGAGATTGGTCTATAATTATTCAATATTTTAGAATCTGCATTGGGTTTTTTCAGCAGAGGTTTCACAATTGCTTGTTTCCAAGAATCTGGCACCCTACCAGAAACTAATGAGGTGTTAATCAGTTTAGTGATTAATGGGCCTAAGATGGGTAATCCCATAGTTAAAATCTGGGGGGGCGCAGGGTCCAACGGGGATCCTGATTTTATTGAATTCAGTGATTTTTCCACTATATCCAAACTAATAGGCATAAAATTTGTAAAGCAGATGTCCTCCTGCTCTTCCTGATGCCCCATCTCCTGTTCTTTACTTTGGAAATTAGGAAATGTTTCATAAATATTCTGAATTTTGCTCAAAAAGAAGCTTGCCAGATCCTCTACGTGTTGCTGTGGAAAATCCCTATTTTCTACTTCCTCGGTGGGATTAATGAGGTCTTTTAAAGCATTAAATATCTCTTTAGATGAGTTAGCTGCTGCCTCAATTTTTCCAGCATAATATGCCGCCTGTGTTTCCCGAATTTCTGAGTGATACTCTCGAATCATAGTCTTATACTCCTTTTTGATAGAGTCATCTTGAGTATATCTCCATTTCCTTTCTAGTTTCCTACAGCCTCTTTTCTTCTCTAGGAGGCGGTCATTAAACCAGGGTGCCGAATTCTTTCGGCCTATATTTCTGGTGTAGTAGAAAGGTATTGTATCATTCAAGCTATCCTTTATCCATTTATTCATGGATTGCGTGAAGTCTGATATATTGTTTGTATTTATCTGCCCTGGCTTCTTTTTTTCGAGTGCCTTAATCCACTCAGTGGCTTTTAGTTTATGCCACTTTCTTCTGCATGAAGAGGCGGCCGTATTCAAAAACCTCTGCTGTGAAATAGATAGTTCTAATTCTACCAGATAATGATCTGACCATGCAAGTGGAAGTGAAGATATAAATTCTAAACGTGATACGTTAGAGAAAACTAAATCAAGTGTATGTCCTCTGTTGTGAGTAGGTCCCTGAATTAACTGTACTAAGTCACAGGCCATCATATCTGAAATCAACATCCTAGTAGAGGCCTTATCCATCTTTTCGGCCTGTAAATTAAAATCTCCCAACACTAGAAAGTTAGGTTTAGTATATATTGATTGTGAAATATTTTCCGCTAGTGAGGTCATAAAATCTCCCATAGGGCCTGGAGGTCGATAGATTAGAACCCCCGATAAAGTATAATGAGGATTCACATTGATGGAGAAAGACATGCTTTCACCATCTTTAATTGACGTGGGTGCTGTAGTAATCTTACAGGAGTCTCTATAAATTACTGCTATACCACCTCCTCTAGAACGTCTATCTAGTCTACTCATCTTATATCCGCTTGGAAGAGCCATTACAATATCTGGCGCAGAGCTCTCATTCAGCCATGTTTCAGTCAGGAACATGGCCAGAGGCTCTCTTTGTTCCACCAAGAGATGAATATCCAGTGTATGAGCTCCTAACGAACGGCAATTGAGTAAGAAAATGGGTAGATTGTCAGGACCCTTGTCCTCTCGTCGGGCCAGGTCAACTTGGAAGGACCAGGCACAAGAAGGGCATCTAAACTGACCATTGTGGAGGTCAGTGCTCTTTCCACACCTCTTGTAATGAACATTATTTAAGCTGCACAGATCCTCTCTTGAGTAGGTAATGATTTCTTTCCCTAAGGGATTTTGAGCATAATTTCTTGGCTCTTGGCTCGTTCTGGCGCGGACGGGCGCAGACGGGTTTGCCTTTGGCGGGCCTTCGGCGCGCCCGCTGCGCGCCGCGGTCATGTACTGTTTAAATAGTTTACTAACAGAAACTAGAATGCCAACCTCCAAAATGGCGGCCGTTTTCCGCTTCTTATCTCCAAGAAAGCTTCCTATATTTAATATGATTTTAACGTTGCTAATGTATAGAATAACTTATTTAAAACAGATTTAAAACAGATTTAGCATTAAACCAGCATGTCTTCAACAGCGAAATTCATACAAATAAAAACACTTTCAAGAAACGATTAAAACGAGTGTTTCATTAGGCAGAATACCCACTGCACACACGTATTCTATGGGACAATCAAATTCAGTTTTTAGCTTTTAACCCTTTTTGCACTTTTCTTCAACCAGAAAAATAGTTTGCTGTAGGCACATAAGCGTAGGTAAGGCGCAAAAGCTCTCCCTACCTGCCGCTGCGCGCCGCGGTCATGTACTGTTTAAATAGTTTACTAACAGAAACTAGAATGCCAACCTCCAAAATGGCGGCCGTTTTCCGCTTCTTATCTCCAAGAAAGCTTCCTATATTTAATATGATTTTAACGTTGCTAATGTATAGAATAACTTATTTAAAACAGATTTAAAACAGATTTAGCATTAAACCAGCATGTCTTCAACAGCGAAATTCATACAAATAAAAACACTTTCAAGAAACGATTAAAACGAGTGTTTCATTAGGCAGAATACCCACTGCACACACGTATTCTATGGGACAATCAAATTCAGTTTTTAGCTTTTAACCCTTTTTGCACTTTTCTTCAACCAGAAAAATAGTTTGCTGTAGGCACATAAGCGTAGGTAAGGCGCAAAAGCTCTCCCTACCTGCCGCCGAATCAAGTGTGCTTGTTGATCAACTTCTAGGTGAACCACCTGAGTTTGAGGATGAACTCTACTTTTCGGACTGAGTATGTCAGCTCCACCAAATACTTTTTAATTATTTCTCATTTAACTTTTTTCTTTCTGTGCAAAATAAAATTCAAGTGGAACGTTATGTTTTTGTCGGATTTATGCTGCCTGTTAGGACTCACACATGAAACGCTTCTTGCTGTACTCTTACAAAATAAATCAGCATGTATGAAGAACGATGAAACATGTCATGAATGTTTTTACAGCACAGCACTTCCCTGCAACTTGTGAGGAAAACTGCATTGTATGTTTGTTTATATTGAGAAAAGCAAGTGTTGTTCCATTTGTGAACTGTGTGCCAAGTGGTTTATGAGACATTGAGGGCCGTATTTATACTCTGGTTGCGCCGAATTTGCGTCGTTTTTTTCGACGCAAATTCGACGCTAAACTAACGCCAACTAACGCCATATTTATACTATGGCGTTAGACGCTTCGGGCGCCAAAGTGCCCGGAGTGAGCGTCATTTTTTAGCGTGAACCCCTTCCTTGCGTTAATGAGATGCAAGGGAGGCGTTCCCGTCTTAAAAAATGACTCCCAGGCCTTTACGTGGTATTTATACTCCCGGGCAAAACTGACGCCCGGGAGTGGGCGTGGCCAAAAACGGCGCATTTGCGCCGCTTTTTAACGCCTGGGTCAGGGATGGCGTTAAGGGACAAGTGGGCTCAAAATGAGCCCACAGTGCCCTCCCCTGCCCCCAGGGACCCCCCCTGCCACCCTTGCCCACCCCAGGAGGACACCCAAGGACGGAGGGACCCATCCCATGGACATTAAGGTAAGTTCAGGTAAGTATTTTATTTTTTATTTTTTGTGGCATAGGGGGGCCTGATTTGTGCCCCCCTACATGCCACTATGCCCAATGACCATGCCCAGGGGACAGAAGTCCCCTGGGCATGGCCATTGGGCAAGGGGGCATGACTCCTATCTTTACAATGATAGGAGTCATGTTGATGGGGGATGGGCGTCGAAAAAAAATGGCGCAAGTCGGGTTACGACGATTTTTTCGACGTAACCTGACTTGCCCCATTTTAAGACGCCCATACGCCATTTTCCCCCTACGCCGGCGCTGTCTGGTGTACGTGTTTTTTTTCCACGCAAACCAGGCAGCGCCGGTCTGCTTGCGCCGGCTAACGCCATTCCATAAATACGGCGCCCGCATGGCGCTTCAGAATGGCGTTAGACGGCGCAAAATTTTTTGACGCTAAACTGCGTTAGCGCAGTTTACCGTCAAAAAGTATAAATATGGGCCTGAATTCCTTCATATAAATTATCAGAAGAGTTTGATGACTTATCACCAGCATGTGTCTGATGACTCATCACCAGAATTCCTTCATATGAATTATCAGAAGTGATTGATAACTCATCACCAGCATGTCTATAAATAGAACTGCCAAGGTGTTTCCTGTGCTTGGCTTTGAGTCTTCCTTCGCTCGCAGGTGTTCCCAGTTCAGATGGAGTTTCTCTGATTCTTTCTGGAGTCATCATTTCAGTGCGAGGGTTCCTCAAAGCTTCCCTCTCTGGAGCGGATTACTTTCGCAGCGGCTGGAGAATTTATGAACAGTATTCCATCTCCCTCAAATAAGCAAAAACATTCCAGGAGAAGTTGGTTTGTGAGTAATCCCCTCTCGTTACCATGTTTTCAGCCTTCTCGAAGTTAGTGATCTTTTAGTGCACTAGGAAAAAAAATTGTCGATGCTGAGAAACCTGAGATACAAGACTATTTTCCAAAGACAGATTGAGAAGTATTTTTAAAGGCAGCATTGAAGTTAAGTGTTGTGAACTCCTGAAAGCATCAGTCGACATCTATGCAAAATTAGATGTTTAGTCGGATTATTTTTGGAGCAAGTCTATTGTGTGAAAACAAATAATAAAACACAAATTCATAAGTTTGACTTTATAACGATTTTATTGTGACTTACAAAAGCGTATTTAATAGTTGAGCATTCAAGTGCTAATAATTATTGTGATTTTGCTGAAAGGCTTGGTGATTGCTCAATGGAATAATAATAATTATTGTTATTTTGCTGAAAGACTCTGTGATATTTGTAGTTCTTTTGTTTTTGATTTGTTTTTGGTCTTAGAAATTCCTGCACCAAACCCTGAGGCAACTTTCTAAGAACAACAGTGATGCTCCTTTGTGAACCAGTGTTTTGTTTCTCTTCCCTTCTCAAATCCCTGTTCCCTATCCCTTTCCCCCACAGAATATTCTCTCATTCCCTGTTGAGTTCAGATACGAGAGAGTAGTGTTTAGGGGTGAGGGTTTTATTTTCTTTGCTCCCGCGAAAACTGGAATTCAGGTGAGTGGACATGGTCTTGTCACTGCCCAACAATTTTCAGTCATATATATCTATGGCTGGCTTGGAATTCGACCCATGTGCAATGAAGAAGCCCCCACATTCCCTTCAGGACATTGGACATGATGCCTGCCTCCCTCACATGCCATTGCATATCCTTTTTTACACCACCTGGCAGGGCTCTCACAGAAAATCACTGATTAAACGACTGCCAGTGCCAATGCCAAATTCCAATGTGTTGAGGCCATCAAAGAGGAGATAATATTTTCAACCACTGTGCTTGGATTGGAAGAGGTAACTACTAACTATTGCACCAATGAGTGGTGATATATTGGGTGATTGTGAGTGATGATTGATGATTTGTGTGGTTGCTGACAGTGAGGGAGGGAGTTCAACATATTGTAAACTTGTTTCCGATCATTTGCAATGTTTGGGAGTTGATGAGTGATCATTGTTTCCTGAAAGTAATTGGCCTTTCAAACTTAGTGAAATTTATCTGCAGGGTCCACTCCTTTTTTCTGGTTCCTCAGACCATTCACTTTAGATAACAAGCACAGATCTACACAAAATACTCCAGTTCTGTTTCTATATTTGTTCTTCAACAGCAGTGTACTACACAGTGTACTACCTTGCTTGGTTTGGTACTGTGACAGAGTTACTCAGAATCAGAAGGAGGATTGAAGGACTCAGGGCAGGGCTACCTCAATAGCTAAAAGGACAAAGTTGTCTACTTCAAAGAGAAACCATGATAGTGGTGAAGACTCTGTGGCCTCGTACTCACTCAGCTCTGTGCACTGGAGAGAGGTGCGTTGATTTGGGAAATGCTGCTGAGTTTGTGTTTGCTCCATTTCTGGCTGAAACGTGAAACTCCTCTTATGTTTTTGCTCTATCTCTGAGTTCTTGGCACACTCCTGACTCCTCATTAAGCTTACCTTGCTTCCTTTTGTCCTTCTCCTTTACTCTAGTTACTGTTTTTTTCAATATGCAGGCCTTCTACCAGTCCTCTCCTGCATGAACAAAACTTGATGAAAGCACAAGACCCAGGCTTACCTACTGGACATTTTCAGCCAGGCACCCAAGAGTGATGGACATTCCAAGAATGGAAATGTGCCACCCAAATTTGGTAATACAGTATCATTTTCATTTTAACAGTCATGATTTTCAGACCTGGGTGGGTTAACTTCAATCCTCAATAATTAGTATTTTTCAAACCTAGAAGACATAACATTTAGGGATATAGGGGTATATTTATACTCTGTATGCGCTAAACTTGCGTCATTTTTTTAATTCAAATTTGATGTAAACATAACTCCATATTTATAATTTGATGCTAGGCCTGTCAAGCGTCAAAATATAGGAGTTAACGCAATTTTTTGGATGCATGAAACCACCTTGCATTAATGAGATGCAAGTTAGGTGTTCCCGTTAAAAAATGACTCAAAACCCCTAGCGCCTTATTTATCCACCCGTGCATGGGAGGTGGGCCTAAATAATGGTCCTAAGCCTGCTCAGGGCCATTATTTAACACCGGGTCAGAGCAGGCGTTAGGGGACCTGTGGGCCCACTTTCATGGTCAATCACCATGGAATGGGCCCACAGGTGCTAACTCAAAGCCCCAGGAACACCCCCACCCACACCAGAGAGACATCAGAGGATGGGGGACCCCATTGCAAGTAAGTAGGGTAAGTATAGGTAAGTATTTGAAAAAAAATTAAGTGCAATTAGGGGCCCTGGAACGGATCCCCCTGCATGGCACTGGATGCAATGGCCATGCCCGGGGGACACTGGCCCCCTGTGCTGGCCACCGGGGTGGTGGACATGACTCCTGTCTTTTATAAGACAGGAGTCATGTGGTATGGATGGTTTTGCGTCAGGAAATGACACCTAGCTGGTTAACGGCATTTTCTTTGCCTCTAACGAGCCACCCCCTTCCCCCTTACCGCCACTCCCACCTGGCTAACGGCATTTTTCCTGATGCTAGCCCACCCTTAGCACAGGCTTGTGGGATTCCATAAATTTGCCGCCCGGGTGACGCATTGGAATGACGCAAGCCAGCACTATACTTTTTGCTGCAAAACTGTGTTTGCGCAGTTTTGCTGCAAAAAGTATAAATATAGGACTTACTATCTTGGGTCTTTGGAGGCAGAAGGACTGTTTGCAATGCATTTAACTTAACTATGTCATACTTATCCTTTCATCATTTCCTTTCACAGCGGATTGATGATGGTGTGCTGCTCAGGGTCTCAATGAATATTGTCATGGTTTCTTTTGTGTAGATTTTGTCTTTGTCACACCTTTCTTCAAATCAACTTTCTTATTGATTCATCGAGCCCCAAATCCTCTCCCCCAGGGCTCTGTGATTTATCGAGGTATGACTTAATTTTACACCATAAATGTTCACACACCTGCTGGGGCGGATGTGGTGAAAGAGGCACCAACTAACTGCATGACCTTCTATTACCTGATCAATATTTCACACTGACCCCATCAACATCATCATTCATGCCTTGTGTTGTGTGTTGCATAAACACTTAACCTTCTCCAACCACTCTTGACTCTGAGCCCACGTCTCCTGACTCCATGATTTCATTTTCTAAGTTTAGTGATTAAATACCAGCTCCCCTCATTGCTCATAAGAAGTTCACATTGCTAGTCTTTATTATCATATCAAATCTTCGTTGTTGAGTGTCAAATACTGTCATTGTGACAGTCTGGTCTCAGTCTTCCTAAAGGTATAATTTAATATGAACTACTAACTCTCTGTTTTCTTTTAATCTAGTTGCCAGTGATGAATAATCCTTTGATTAATCCTGCTGTTGGAGTTCGCATAGGTGGGAGTGGCACCTTCTGTCTTCCCTGTTAGCGCACTAGCCTGCTGCAACTACTACTACAACCCCCTTAGAGAACAAAGATGTCAACTTTGGGAAAACTCCTACAGTAAGAACACTCCCTATCTTCATCTATTCAGGTAAGAGAAGAACTATGGATTGAAGTGAACTTATTTAGATAGTAATTAACTCCTACTGAAGAAGATGTTGTCTGTCTGTATCTAGGTTTTTGTAGGCAAAATAGTATCATAGCATAATACCATCCCGTAGTGGTCAATATAGTTGCAGAGGACAGTAGAGCAAGGGTATAAGCAGATGACCTACACTTTCTTTAAAAAACAGGCTTCACCAAAAGACAGCAGTGCAAACTAAAACACCAAAATACACATTTGAGGCTTAAATCAAGTCAAATAAATTATCCCCTTTTTATGTTTAATAAATACAAAAAGCTACCCTTCCCGCCCACAAAATGCCAACCCCTCTCCCCAAACAAATAGCCCTGTCCCCAAAAAGTCCAACAAAAAGTCCAATGTGAAACTCGGTCCCAACTCCATCCCACCCTCTCCACCCATAAGTCCATCCCACCAAAAGAAAACGTTAGAATAAGGGCTTAGAAGAGGGCACTATCTATATGGTTCTGGAGCTGCTGCAGGCTCTGCTTGATCCTGATGAGTCGGCTCTCCAATCGGTCCATCTGCTGCAGGATAGAGTGCATAACACCTCTACGTTTGTTGTGTACCACCACCTCCGAAGGAGGTGATTTAATTGGGACAATTTTCAAAATGATTTGGTGACTATGTTTGTTTTGTGCAAATGTTGTAGTTTGATGTGACACAAATGTTTTTTCTGTGTTATTTAGTTTCTGTAATAGGGACAATTTGTCTCATTGGTGATTCTCTTTGCCCTATATGAGTAATACATTTTATTTGATAAAGAAATAATCATGCCAAGAAAATATTGAGTATTTTGCTTGTTAGAAATTAGTTCAATTTATCCCAGCTGTATGACCAATGTTTAATGCATATACGTATCCTTACCCAGGTCAGGTAGGGTTTTTGGGTAAACCTCTTTTTTGTTTCTGCAGGATAGAGTAAAGCAATGCCCTGTCAGAGCTGAAAGGGACGGCAGCAGGTGCAGTCAGGGACCCTGACAGCTGGAGGTGGCACTGGCAATATAGTGGCTGGGAGGCTGACAGCTGGGGTTGGAATGCTGCTGAGCTGGATCCTGGGACTGAGGCAGCTATTCACCCTGTTCCTTCTTCAGGACCACCAGC
This sequence comes from Pleurodeles waltl, assembly GCF_031143425.1. Lineage (NCBI taxonomy): Eukaryota > Metazoa > Chordata > Amphibia > Caudata > Salamandridae > Pleurodeles > Pleurodeles waltl. Next base: position 1,334,418,973 of record NC_090444.1, on the reverse strand, counting down.
CGGCAGTATTCAGCCTGGATGTTCGCCAGTCTCTGCCACTGCAGATGGGCTGCTATCTCCTGCTTGGTGGGTGGTGCTGGTCTACCAGCAGGAGTAGCTATATCGAGAAAAACTAAAATAAAAAAGACAAATTGTAAAGAATGCTCTTGACAAACACTTTTAAAAGTAGGTAGTGGGTGACATTGTAGCAGTACATTGCTGGTCCCTTAGGGACATTAGAATTTGATGTGATTTTAATGATTAGGAGAGTCACAGGGCCAGTTTTACTTGTTTACCCACACACATCTCACATAAAAAACACTGATTGTCTGGTAACAAAGAATTGAGGCAGAGAAACACCAGATTAAAGAAACAGTGATTTCATTTTTTTCTTTTAAAGGCTTTTCTAGTAACCAAACAGACACTTTTAATGTAAAAATAAAAAAAATACCTCTCATTTATGCGTAAGGCATAATGCACTAAGGAGTACAAGTTGTTGTGACAAATTAATGGAGGCATGCTAGCCAGCACTTCGATTACTTTGCTACTGTCTGCAGCTGCGGCAGCTGTATTTGACAATTAACTATTGTTAACTCTAATGGTCCTGCTCTTCCCCAAAATCCTTTCACTTAGTTTTTACCCTGACTCCAAGGAGGCAGATGAATAAAAGGATATGTCATGCATATCACACATAAAATACAGATACTGTATCCTGTCTGATGTAAGTAGAAAGTGGATAAAATGTTGCACTGCACTACAGGGAAAGGAATGGGATATATAGTTTGTATTTGTCACGTTTGTCACAGAGTTTTCCTTAAACCAAACTTGAAATCAAATCGGGCACTCAGTGTCCCACTTTACTCACTGGCATCGTCCATCACCACAAATTCTTTCCAACAAATTCCTTTGCTGGGTAGTAAGGAAAAGAAGCTTGACTTACTCTACTACAGAGTAAGGCAGGAGGATTAAGCGGGTAGGTAGAGCTTTTGCTATAGGATACAGAGGTGTCACTGATCCTCGAATCAACATGTGCCTAAACTTTGACTTATTCAGTCTTTGTCTAAACGAAAGTCTAATGGGAAAAATCTGGACAGGCATAAAATAAATCTGTCATCTGAAACCATGAAATATATTTTGGAAACACTTGACATAGCTGTTAAAATGTGGCACATGCCAAGAATAGATTTTTTTAATTTGTTTGCTAGGCTGGGATGGAGGAATTTAGGAAAGAATAAAGAAATGAAGTACTAGGAGATGACTGAGTGGGTGAAGGGAAACAACACATCTTGTGTGTTCGGTTTGCAATACATTGAAAACAGTGTAAATGTTGCACCAACTGAAGCAGGTGCACATTGCATAGCCACACTGTGGGCATGAATTGAACCACACTGCACTTCTTCTGTCATGGGTGGCAAAATCAAGTGCCATGGGTGGGGGGTTGATGAATGATGATGGGTGGGATACATATCAGTCTTGTTTAACAAATACAGTGAGTCAAAGGGTTAGAACACAAATTAAAATACCCCCACTTTAAACCATAACTTTGAGAACCATATAACACAAAGTAATTGAAGTAGGTGAGCAGCATGCCCCCCCAGAAGAGCTCCCTTGTTTCTTCATCCAAGCAATTATACAATCATCCTTTCATTCTTCCTACTATATTCACCCATAGCCACAATGATTTAAGCATTACTTTCTCTTATCCAGTGTTTTACCAAAATTCACAATCTATTATCCATTCATTCAGTATCCACTATCCACCCTTCATTTCAATTATACTTTAACCCATCCATCCATTTACCCAAAACTCACCTACGCATCCTTTCACCCACCAATTCATCCTTTACTTTTACTAATTTCACCCATACTTTCCTTTAACCTTCTGTTCTTTCCCGTTTCCATCAAGCCACCATTTTTAGCCTACATTATGTGTTCTTTAGCTGAGTTGCAGAAAGATGAAGCCATAAGTAACCCAATCACCACTGTAGCTTGTAATGCGGCGGGTTCAGGATCACGATGGCACCCTTGTAGCTAGTGAGTAATAGTAATTGTCAATAAGCAAGCAATGTGACTTACCACTGCTCTACCTGCTCCTGCAGCAGAACTTAAGGCAGCTCTACTGGTGGTCGGTGTAGCTAGAAAAAAACAGTATGCAGTTTTTATACTTAAAGAAGCTGTTAAAAAGACGCACTCATTGTCATTAATGGGCCTCCTTGCACTTCGCTCCACTAGCAAAAAATGCTTTGATGCTAGTGGAGCAAAGCACCACAATAGCATTAAAAATGATGTTGTTAGGTGGCAGTCGGGGCACGCAAGAAAAGTGGTGCTTCGGGACCGATGCACCACTTTCTTGTAAATCTAGCCTGTGTTTCAACTGCACCAGTTCGTTATAGCCCCTCAGAATTGTCTATTACTCAGATTACAATTGGAATAGGAATACTCTAATCCATAATTCGTTTGCAAAGAAAATACATAAAATGCTTAGCTACAGAGTTAAAGTGGTCGTTTTCATAAATCCATTTTAGTCTTAACAGTATGAATAAACTGTTTGGCTTTTCATACCCCTTAGTGAATCCATGGACATTGTAAAACAATGCTTAGTGTTCCATGAGTACATTTCAGTATTGGTATGGCCACATTCCTAAATCTTGCAGAATCTTGCAGAACTACAACATTTTACATCCAAGTTCCAAACCAGTGTAGTAACATGACAACATATGGTATAAAATATTACTACTCCAATTTCATAACTTTTGTGGCACACATTATGGGCTTGATTCACAAAATTAATGTAACTTCATGTACTACAAAATGCAATTCACAGACCTGCTGCCCGAGACCTCCATCTTTGCCTCATCTATCCTTTCTGTACAGAGATCTCAGTTCGACTGACCGATACTTCCTCAAATGTAAATATAGGATTTAGTAGTTAAAGTGGGGGTTCTAAGAAAATGGGGAATAGTTAGTTCAAAACAGGTGGGGTTAGTAAAAAGTTAAGGTGGGCTTTAGGGAGGGGCATTGTAATACAAAATACACACTTACACAATAATAAGTTTTATTCTAAAAATACAAGTCTAATTCCACTACAGCCATAACAGTGACAAAACAGGCTTTATGTATACTCCAGGCCAGCCCTGGGGTAAGTCAAGCACTGCCTATGGCCAACCAGTAGTACTGCAACACACTATCATAGACAACAATGAAGGCAGGCAAGAACACTAGCAGGCTATACCACGAACACCCCTCAAAAAAGAATGTAAAATAAATTACAATATGTCAAATGACAATGTGCATGCGAATAGAGTCAAAGTTGTACCTAGTTTATTGTTCAGAATACAATTCAATATTTTTTTCCTAAGTCATGTGTCTCCTCCCTTCTCTTTCCACACCTTGTATTCTCTCATTGATTTCTGTGAATCACCTGAGCACTGAGCGGGTTTGTCCACACTGGTCAGTCAAAATGAAACAATAGTCATGTCATAGTATCCTTGCTTCTGTGTTTTAAGTTTTTGGGAATTTGTATTGAGGCATTCACTGTCATGGAGTTTTGACTTCTCTTTATAACGATTCACTCAGGTACCTTTGTTCTCATATATTACATATCCTGAATGTTCTCAAATGGAAACAAAGTGGCTGGAATACCTCTGGAAAATGTTCAGCAGCCAGATATCTTGCTTCCATGATTTCACAAAACAAAGGTCTATGAGGGGAAAAGGTGTGCATCTCTAAACGAAAACACTTCCAGATGCTAACAAACATCAGGATGATTAAAGGTGGAGAAACAAGCAGTATGGTGGTGGAGGTGAGAGAAAAGTTAAAAGGTCTTAACCACCAGCTGAACCTGACCTGCTAAGCACCAGGGAAGTTTGACTAAAGCACCCCTGTGTTGTCTCAGAGCTGTGGTGCTGTTAAAGACTATGGCTCCTGGTCATGATCAAGGGGAAGGTAGGATTACATGAGGCCCATCAAGAGCATATCAGACACTCAGACCTGCCCGAGAGCAAACAAAGATTGCAGTTGCTCCCTCCCTGGGCTTTGCTCAGGGTCAAATAAGTGTTGAGATGGACTACATAATTTCATTTCCCCTGACCTTGCACAAGAGCTTGAGTGGGTCGTACTGCCCATGTAGGACTGGCCTATAAGCATACTGAGTGGGAATTGAGAAAACAAAAGTTTGTAAAAGTTCACAAACTGATGAGTTTGTGTCCATTCACAAACTTTCAAAACAAATCACCCCTTGAACGGCCTACTTGCCCACTCCCCAGACAATATCATGCTAATGTAGTGTAATATTGTGGTAAAATGAATGTATTTTACTGGTTGAGATTCTAAAGCTTTGATAAATCCAGCCTTGTTTGGTCCTCATGTATTTACAGCCAACCATGGTTTGGTGAATCGAGCTTTATGAGTATGCCATCCCTTTATGAACGTAAATTGCAAATGTTCAAGGTCCCTGCATGCGTATTTCGTTATTCGTCTAAAAGATTCTTAGGGGCATATTTATACTCTGTTTGCGCCGAATGTGCGTCAAAAGTTTGACGCACATTCGGCGCAAACCTTGCCCCATATTTAAATTTTGACGCCGTACTCCGCAGACGTCAAAATTCCACTGTGTGCGTAATTTTTTGGAAGCGGGAAACTGCCTTGCGTTAATGACATGCAAGGTAGGCGTTCCCTTCCAAAAAATGACTTTAAGGCCTGTGTGCCTTATTTACACCCCAGCCTCATTTTGACGCACAGAAGAGGGTGGGCCTTAAAAAACAGCACACAGCCTGATGTGCGTCGTTTCTTAATGCCTGGGTCAGGGCAGGTGTTAAGGGACCTGTGGGCTCGGAAGGAGTCCAGAGTTGCCCTCCTGTGCCCCCAGGGACACACCCTGCCACCCCCATCCACCCCTGGAGGACACCCATGGATGGGGGGACCCATCCCAGGTAAGTGCAGGTAAGTTAAGGTAAGTAGATTTTTCTGTTTTTTTTAAAGTGGCATAGGGGGGCCTAATTAGGGCCCCCCTACATGCCACTGTGCCCAATGTCCATGCCCAAGGGACAGAAGTCCCCTGGGCATGGACATTGGGCAAGGGGGCATGACTTCTGTCTTTGCTAAGACAGGAGTCATTGCCATAGGGCTTGTGTGTCAAAAAATGGCACAAGTCCGGTTTGAGGACTGATTTTTGCCTCAGACCTGACTTGCACCATTTTTTGACGCACAACCCCCATTTTCCCCTACGCCGGCGCTGCCTGGTGTGAGTCATTTGTTTTGACTCAGACCAGTCCGCAGCGCCGGATAACGTCGTTCCTTAAATAGGGCACCCGCACGGTGCGTTGGAATGGCGTTAGCCGGCGGAAAAAGTTTTGACGCACAACTGCGTTGGCGCAGTTGTGCGTCAAAAAGTATAAATATGGCCCTTAGTTCCTGAATGCTTAGCCTTAAATCTATGCGTGAAGAGGTGTGTGAATTTTTAAGGTTGAGTAATGGGGGCTATTTAGAAAGGATTTATGAAGGCCCAAGTATAGCACTAAGCGACGTGAAGTGATGAAAAGCATTGCGTTAATTTACTTATCATTATAAAAGCCTGCAGCCAACGTGCTGAGTTAGCGCAGAGCCATGCGAGCACCCACCAAACATTTTTAGAAACACCCCAAGGTTTCCCTCTGGCTCCTGAGAATAGAGTATTATACCAGCATCAGATGTAGGACTCACATTGACAAAGATTTCAAAGATTTCAAATATATGGTGTAAACGCATGATGTGATTCATTAACTCTGTGAAGTACTGTGCCACACAAGATATTCTATGACTGGAGGTTTTTTACATGTATGATTGCCATGTTATGACAGTCTGGACAAGCAGTAGCTGGAGGTACACACAATAAACGATGCCAGTAAGTGTATTACCAGAAACATATCGTTAGAAACTGATATTTCTGAATATATGGGAAATAATAACTTTGACTTCGATGAGTTGCAAGAAAGGTTTGTTATTTGAACATAAATTTAGGCAGAATATATGTTGGTTCCAGTACGTACCAGTACCGGCCAGGTTTTGAGCATATCATTCATGGCACAGGCACAAACACGGATCCCGGTTGGTCCAAGGTGGCTGCCCTCAAATTTCCTCTTGTCTTAACATCCGTAATCCATCTTGGAGTCAACATGGTATACCCCCGCTAGACATGGTATACTAATACCATGCGATGTGCTGTACCTAATCCTGCACAGCATCACCCTGTGCACTGCCTCTATGTCCCACAGTAGTTCAAAAATTATGTAGTTAATAAATAATGGATCTTGTTTATCCAGTGTCATGTATTTATTGCCGTACATTGCACCATGTTCTGGAGGATTCTCCATACCTGCCCACATTTTGTTATTGTAACGCACAGTACACCATGTTTGAACATAGCGTACCAGGGAAGGAACGGGACGCTAGACATTGTGATATCATATTATAGATTTGAAACTATAAATATTGCAATTGTTAACCTTTCTGATGAAGGGAAATTTGCCCGAAATAATACTTATAAATGACAAAAGAATGCTTCTGTAATGAAACTGAATGCCAATCTAACACACATTTTAGAGAACAACTTTGCGAGATTAATTAAGTGTTAAAATAAGTTTATGTATAGAGCACGCAGAACAAGACATACATGATTTATTCACAAAGACGTTTTGAAACCCTATTGGACATGGAAACACTTCAAGGGTTGACACTGTGCAGGATTCGATAGTGCATTGCATGGAAAGTGAACAAACCTGTCCATTTAAAAATTAATGGAAAATTACCACACCACTCTGCTTGCTTTGAGTGAAAAAGACCGCTTTGTTCTTAGCAGTAAAGCAGAGTACCTAGCCCTTCGGCTGAGCCGCACAATCTACTCTGTCAACTGGGCAAACATAAGGTTCTTACCAGCCTGTTTCCCCTAGGCAACCCTCCACCCCCACATCCTACCCCTCAAACACTTCTGACCTGCACACAACCTTTGAAATGCCACATGTCCTTGTGGTTGTTGCACCAGAACCACATTAACCAACTTGTAGTGCTCACACTGGAACACACAATAACCATCTTGTCGAGCCTGCCCGCTCAAGGACAAGATCTTCATCCTTGACCCAAGTCTTGGCTCCATTGTTCTTAACCCATTCTTAACTCCTATCATCTTTCTTCCAATCCCCCAACACAGTTGGCCTTCTACCACCACCTAAAAGACCTTCCCAGAGATACAATTACTGTTCCCCCCAACTCAGAGTTTACTATGTTCATTCATCCACCCTTCCAGTGACCTTGTCATCCTTTCCAAATACAGGTTATTGCCCTGATCAGTCAAATGCACCCATTGTTCCGGAAAAGGTGTGGGGACCCAAAAAGAGTGCTCTGGTTCACCACCACCTGTACCCCTCTCACCTTGCAAAAATAGTCATCTCACTATGCAGCTCCTTCCTTTCTCTGTTGATCATAGCTGACCACTATGCACTTCCCAACTGCCTAGGGAGAAGCCTAGTCCAAAACACATCTGTGTCACCCCAGCTGACCTTCAACATTTCCATATCCCACCTCATGGACTTTACCAATTCTGACCCAGTGATTTCACCAAGTCATTCTCTCCCAGGTGACTGACCAACAGGCTAACACATCAGGCTTGCTGAACTGTGCCTTGTAGTCCCATAAAACCGGCACCGGTTGCCCTCAACGAATCCCACCTAAACCGAACCAGTACTCCTTGCACCATCTTTCTGCAGCCTCAGCTTGTTTTAACCAAATTGTCTCTCGCCTGTACTCTGGTGCACTTCACAAAGGAGTCCAAGCAGATCTATATTTCAGTCCTGTGCGACTTCACACAAGAAGCACTTGCCAATAAACCAAACATCCCATTAGTTAAGTAACTGCTGTATATACCTCCTTACACAATTGCTCCATCATCTGCCCAAACCCTTCAATCTGTTCTCCACTATCACCAGGCAGAAGCCCTCAGTTGCAGCCCCTATCCAAAACAAGTGCATACCAAAGTCCCATGGAGATAAGCCCTAAGCCTGTAAGCATCTTCTCAACACTCCCAGCACTTGCCCTGAGCATACTGCAGAGGTGTTGCCCCACTAAAAAATGGGGCCCTCACTCCATCCCCTTAACTCTAAAAAGGCCCATAACAGCAACCAAGGGCATACCTGTTCCTCACACGAATGATGTAGGTGCACCACTGACTGCTACCTTTCTGGTCAATCTAAGACCTCCTCAAATGCACTTTCAAACCCTTTGCCTTCCATACAAGATCGGCCAACACCACCTGCATGCTGCCTTTCCCACCTATCACCTCTGAACCCCTAAAATCAGACTGAATTTCACTCTGAAGAGCTGTGCCTCACAGGCAGAACCGCATGCAACTCTTGCCTGCCCCACTAGTGCCGTTAGAACCCCAATCAAAATTGGACACCTTACCCGGGGCACCTTGCCATGCAGTCAGGACCAGCTGTCTTATATTTTCTGACACAGCTCATCACTGCATGGGACATACGCCCATTACATCTTCCCATAGAATGAGATACCTGCCAGCTTGTCCCCTATGGTGATTGCGGACGTTTCCTTGTTGACTCTGCCAGTGAAATACCACTATTATGTGCACTTTCACAGCCCCATGTCCCACAAGTCATCTGGAACCTGAAGCTCTTCATTTGTCACATTTATAGCCAAACCAAAGGACCTCTCCCACTGTGAGTGAGAAAGTGCATTGGCCACTCTGTTGTCCAGACCCATAATGTGCTTCGATTTAAACAAGATGTTCTTCACCAAGCATAACAAAGCTATTTCTCTCAGAATCTTCAACACCTAAATATCAGAAGCACTCATCCTCTTCATCACTTGTACAGCTGCTGAACTATCAGACACAAATGGCACCTTCCTATTCTTTAGCTCATTGCCCCGAATACACACTGCCAGCAGTAACTGAAAAAAATCCAAAAGACAGTACTATGCCCCTTGTCTTTCTACATACCAATGCCCCTCCTGGAAAGCCCCAAAAACCCACATTCCTGAGACAACTAAAAAATCTCCTTATTCACATCATCACTTCGTTATAACCCCCACCCCCCAAGAAGCACTTCCATACCAACATGTCATTCTTTAACTGGCTGAACAAGCAGATCTTATGATGGAGTTTTACGGCCCCCACAATGCAAATGTGATGCTCCTCAAAAAGATACACCCCAGGGCTACTATTCTACATGCAAAATTTAGATGACACAACACCTTTTGGCCAGAAGCAGCTCACACTTCCTTCTCCACAGTAGTTCATCAATCAGCCAATTCAGCACCTCCAAATTGTCACTTTGAGTCCAACTCAGTCCACAAAAATGTCAACTTGGTTGCTGACACCTCATTCTTTCCAGCTGCCAAAGGTACACCAAATCAGTTAGCCACCCCGCCAGTGTCTTCATCAGTGTTGCACACTCACCTGTTGCCCCACTGTCCCAACTAGCAAGAAAATGTTCAAGTAACGAAGAACCTGCTATGATGCCACCACTGTGTGAACAACCCATTCTAGGAAGGTGCCAAATTTCTCAAACACTGCACACACAACCAAACAACCCATAAGCATACACTGATCTACCAAGTAGCCACCCAAATACTGTATTGCCAACAACTGTGCATCATTTGTGTGCATCAGCAGAAGGCGAAAAGCCAATATAATATCCTCTTTGCCCATTTCTGCATCGGTCCCACAACTCTGCACTAACTAAATGGCTATGTCTATGCTGGAATATGGCACTAAACATTCCCCCTAGTTAAAAAAATCATTTACAGATCCTCCTTCAGGCCATGACAGGTATTGTATCAGCCTAAACTCTCTAGAATTCTTCAGAACCACACCTAGTGAAGACACCATCATGTTCCTTGATGGCTGGAATGGGAATGGGCCTTCCATCCTCCCCTAACTCACTCTTTTCCCTAGCTTCACCCTCACTAGTTCCTCCATGGCTTTGCATGACTTCAAGTTGTCTAACTGACAACCAGTCTAGAGACCTGTGTAAAGTATGCAAAAAACTAAAATGAAAACACTTCTACAAGAGAACCGTCACTGCACCATAAAGATACTTTTGGGGGGTTGCTTACCAGTCCTCCCTACCCTGTTCTTGATGGTGTGTCTCAGAAAGGGCCAGTGAGGAATATGCTGCCCAATCGAAGTATGAGTTGAGTGCACTGGTCGCAGGTGTCATGTCCAGTCGCCAAAAGTTCCTAGTCAGTATCCCCCCATAATTTAGACAGCATGGAACTCTTCTGTGCTCTCAACTGCTTGTCATATTTTAACGATTCATTGCCCCCAAAGCTAATGCTTGCCATCCTAATGACATCCAAATATTTCCATAAGTTCACACTCTACTCTAGGGTATTTTCACAGATGATGCAAGTGAATATAGTGATTGCTACCCTCCAAGTGTTAAGGTTAGTGGGCACCATAGGCCTCCTAGCCAGCTATTTTTTCGCTGATTTTGAGCCTTCTCTGCTCACCGTCTCTCTGTGCAGCAATTGAAACAAACCAACATACCCATAGGCCCAAATCTTATCCTTGGTCGCCTGCGTCAAGTGACCCCCAAAGTGGCCCATAGCCCTGTTTTATGACAAGAGCACATCAGTCCCCTTTGCCGTCCTCCACTATGCTATGCCCCTTCTGGCCCACCTGTGTCATTGTTGAGGCTGCCCCTACCCCGCTGTACTGACCTCTACAGTCTGAGCTACACTCATCCCCACTGTTGCTTCCTCCCTCTGCACCTCATCACTAAAATTCCCCACATTGGCTACTTGGTTTCCCACTTCCACTTTCAGCTGTGCCACCAAAAACTGCTCTCACAATTTCCAGCATATCTTCTGCATCCTCTAAAATTCCACTGTTCCCCAAAGACCCCTGGAACCCTGTTGTCCCTTCCTCCCCCATCTACCTCCCTAGCTCTCCCTCCATGAGTCTGCCCAGACCTTATCTTACTCACCCCCTGGCCCTTTTTCCTGGGAGTGCCAGCTGTCTCTTTTCTTTGGCCGCTTGCCACCTTCCTGATGCTGATTGATTTCACGCCATTGTCGCACATGGGTCTTGCCCTGATGTTCACCTCTCCTGCCCAGACTACTCTCCCCACTGTCCGAGGCCTCACCCTTTCCCTGTTACCCTTCTGGACAATGACCACAGTTGTTCTGAGCTTGCGCCAGGCCAGTAGCTGACTCCTCTCCTCCTGACGAGTAGGTCCCATTCTCTGGCAATCGTTATCATCCACACCAGACAGGTGGTCATCCCTAGCCAAAGCATCCCGTGGCCTTTGCATCACTCCTTGGTATGCCCCTCAATTGCGCTGCTGGCTCCATGATCCTTACCACAACTCACCTGGGAGCAGCCCTATAATTGAACCCTGCTCCTCACCTGCAGCTCTTCCGGGGCCACCAGGACCACTTATATACCCGCCAGCCTTCTCCTGCTGTCTGTTCCAAGTTACTGTTCAAGAACCCAATAACTCTCCTTCTAGTGAGAGAGCCCACAACAGGGCCTGATCCCCACACTGCAGAAATCCTTACCCTGGTGAAGTCTCTAGGAGGCCTTCCATGCTCCTCTGTGGGCCCCGTCCTAACATTGTCCCAGGGAGTCTGCCACAGGCTGCTCACTCTAGCTCCTGCATGCCACTAACTATTCTGAAGAAGTGGTGCTGTAAAGTCTGGAGCCCCCCACCCCTCACTCTGCCTTACCGCTGGCCATAGAGATTGCCAGCATTTGGGGCTGCACCCAAAGCTCTCTTGTCCACCACGGAGAGAAACAAAGATGACCTGAACTTCTGTAAGCACCTTCTGACTGGGGCACCCATCAGGCTCAGCTCCCCAGGCCTCTCCCCCCCATAGGGGAGATAACTAAACAGGGGCCTTACACCAGACTTACTGTGTGATGTCACCAAAGACTTGCCTGAAGTCGTGCCCACACCAGGACCAGTCAGGTCTGCTCTTTCACCTGCATCTATCTGAGGCCTGATTCCTCCAGAAGTCCTAGTTCAATACCTGTCCACTCTATGACTGGTGTTGCTGTTCTTCCGTAGAGCACGAGACCACAGCAGAGCCAAAGTGACGGGGACGGCCACGGGTCACTTGACCCACCCGCCAGAGGTCGATGCCAGAGGGAAGACACCCCAAGGCTTGCAGAAATATGCACTAAATCTCAAGTTATGTAGAGGAAATTGTAGCTATCATGCGCCTTGAGTTCTAAAAATTAACATCAACCTGTGCCAGGTACAGCCAACATGAGGCCTTCCGAAAGCTGTGTCACAAAGCTGAGAGATTTGCTTTCACCCGATGGCATGCACAGCAGAAAGCGTGGTAACGCTGGATGCTCTGACGCTACGTGGGTGGCCCCACGGCCGCCACATCACTGCTTCGTTCCTCCCTTTCCTCTCCACACCCAAGTGAAGATCACGCTGCACTGCTCGCACTCAAACAAAGCCCGGATTGTGAAAGACAAACAGGTATGCATTTGAAAGATGTCAGTTGTGAACAAAATGTTTTAAATATATTTTTCAACCATTTGTATTAGTGTTAATACAAAATAACAGCAAAAAAATATACAGTACACTTCTCTGACAGAATCTTTTACACGGGGGTAATTGCGGGAACAGAGAATATTTGTGATCCAAAATATTCTTAGATGGAATTTTATTTGATGCTGCAGTTCGTTCCCTGTGACAGTGATTATGTTATGTTCGCAGCTGTCAGTTTCCTATTTACTGAAAGGTAAATATGACATGAATATTACTTGTGTATATTTACATCTACACCTAGGTGTAAGTCTACACTTTGTTGGTATTCACCGAGTCTAGATTTACATCAAATTGAAGACTTACATGCCTCCCCCTCATAGTGAAGCCTCCTGTTCAGGACTTACAAATGCAACTTTTCACACAAAGGCAGAGTCCGCTACCACCATGGCAGAGATCTCCCTATAGGAAAGAATATGGCAAATTGTAAACGTTTATTAAACTTTCAAAACATGATTAAAAATGTAATCTAAAATTATTTTAAATATTTGTTTTTTAACCTAGAACTAAGAACTAATCAAATAAAATGTTACAGCACATTATCATATTAAATTAAATGTGTACTGAATAAATTATTAATGAAAATATATTTATTTAATTTATAATTAACATTTCCTAAATAATATAATTTTTTAAAAACCTCGCCCACAGTAACATTTTTATTCTCATTTAGTATGTATTCATATGTATGAAAAGTTATGTGCAATCTTAATTTACATTATTTCTATTTTTTGTAAACAGAATAATACTTTAATTTCATTTTAATTTTAAAATAAATGTATTATTACATTTTAAAATAATATAACATTATTCATTCTATATATTTTTTACGATGTTATATATGTTTTCACGCTTCACAGCATACAGATATATATTTATGTTAAAAGTCAAAATATTTGTATTAATTTAACATTATTATCCATGGGGAGTTATTTTATTTCCATTGTTTTCTCTGTGAGTTTGTTGCAGTCCCTATGAGTAGACGTGTTGTGCACCACATACGTCAAAGCTGCACTGGAGTGCATTTACTATTGTTTTGGGACATTTTTGGCTGTGGTAACTTTAGAAGTGTAATTAGTTTTATTTTGTAAGTGGGTGTTTGTACTTAAATGTCCCATCCCCAACTCGCCCCCCCCCAAACCCCACCCTTTTATGTGTAAGTATACCCCATTTTCTGGCCACTCCTCCCTGCCTCTCTCACATTTACTACTAAAAGGTGCACTTACATGTGTGGAGCTCTGCTCTCTGAACAGAATAGACACAGAGGAGGTCTAGATTAGTGAATAGCACTTTGTCGTACATGAGTAGTACTGCAGCAGCAATACTTCTACAAAATTAAGTTCATGAATCGAGCCTTTTATATATTTTTGTGTCAAATACATCCACCTACCACAAAGACTGAATGTACTAGAATAAGGACATTCAGGTTTAATAAACTGTCAAAAACATAGAGATGGGTTAGTCAACAAACAAACAGGAAGAGCTGAGCAAAGGACCTGGCTTGGTGCTAAGAGTCTGTGCACAAACAAAGCTCTGGAAATGTTTGGCAAGTAAATCATGTCACACATATCATGAAAAAATATGATAAGGTCTCTTTCAAATTAAAAGCAGTGTATTTATTTAGCACGTAGAAGCTTCTCACCTTAGTGCATCAGATTATATCACAGCATTGAGAAGGGTTTATGAAATAGAATAGATTTTAAATGTGAACTTGGAAATAATCCTGTCATTCCCTACCCTTCCTCCAACTACAATGGCATTAATAAACTAAGAGGTTAGTCAATTGTCATATATACCATAAAAGTTGCCCAGATACTTTTAAATGGATCAACATTTTAATCTATTAAATCAAACAAAAAAGTGATTTTTTGAACAGCGCATACCCTTAACTCGTGCATCTGAAAGTGCTCTCATATGTGGAGTTAAAGAAAAGAGAGAATCGTTGAACCAAAATACTTGCCTAGGATAACACAATTTAGGACTATGGCAGCCTAGAATGATCACTGGTTTTCTTGTTGCACATTGTGCAAATCAGCCCGTAGATGCATAACTTTTTCTTTCTCATATTTTAATGCTTAATTAATGCTTTGTCTTCAATTTCTTTCTCCTATTTTAATGCTTAATCAATGCTTCGTCTTCAATTCTCGGTGCACAAGATCAAAGCAGGATGGCAGCCAGAAGCCACATGAAAGCATAGCTCATGTTGGGCTCCGAGGTGCATGAATACCTTGAGCTGAGCCATTGCCAGGCATGCGTTTGGAGCCTGGCTCAAGCTTTCAGTGGTCCACACACCTCTAGAAAATGATACCGCGCTGCAAAGGTTTAAAGCATGGCCGACTAGGGAACAAAAAGCAGCCATAGTAAAATTGCTCAAACCAGCCCCATAATCTCCGACTTTTCTCTCTCTCTTTCCATCCAATCTGTTTCTCTTTTCCTCCCTCTCTGATCACTTTCTTTCCACACTTCCTTCCTCTCTCTTTTGAAACCTCCCTGCAATTAACCTCTTGAAACTGGGGAAAGTAACACAGGCTCCATTAGCAACCCTTGGCTTTGAAAACCGGCCTCCAAGGGCTCCAGCCCACCGGAGAATTGCCCAGTGGAATAAAAGGCTTATCCAACCTTGTTTAAAAGAGCATATTTCACCTAGAGAGCGGACTGCTCCAATAAATAGAACATGTGCAAGGGTGGGGGCTTGACAGATAATAGCCCTTATTCATTTTAGGTTAGTCTATTGTCATTTGCAATCAAAAGCCGTGGCGTAACAAAGGCCTCCGCAGCCCCCAAGGTGCGAGGGGAACCCGAGCTCCAGGGGGCCCCGCAGCACAGTACCCTGGTCAGAGAGCTCCTGAGTGCATCTGGAGGGGGGGCCCTCCATGTAATTTGCAGGGAGTGCGGGGCTTCAAGTTTTGATACGCCACTGATCAACAACTCTTGGATTGTAGTACCCCCCTCCTAAGGCTGTTCAAACAGACAATATATTCTCTCGCCAGGTTCCAGAAGCGTCTTCCGCACCTGGAGTGACCTCAATCAAAAGGTCTACTAAAGGCTCGTCGTCTGGTGATGGCTGTTATTACTTCCTTGATAGAGAAACTGACACATTAGCAGAAGGTCCCGCTGTTTTCCACCAATGTGGGTATTAGATCGAGAGCCAAGCGTTACCTGTAAACACTGGTGTCACATATTATATCCAACATCACACAGTAGCAGCAGCAGTATGGAAGGCTCTATTAGCAAGCACTAGGGTCTAACAACTCCCATCGAGCTTCAACATACTAGAATTTAGTAAAGTTTCAAACTGTCTCTTTCCTTCGGCTTTTACTGTTTACCTCTCTATTGCATTAAGGCTTGCACTTGCCTCGTTTTGTACAGATTTATAGACAACCTGCTATTAACTCGACTCCTTAAGAAGAGGATGCCAATGTTTTTGTAGACTGCTTTTTTAAAGAAATGTTTTTACTCTGGAAATGAGTGATAATGAATGTTAAATATTACTATTAAAACAATATCGCAGTTAAGAATTGTACAATATTGAAACAGTCTTATCAAGCAGATTATAAACACTATTTTCACAATACCTTATGACATAGCTGGCCACTGTAAACTATTGTTTAAGAATACAGCCATGACGAGAAAGAGTAGAAGGGAAACTGGAAAAAAGGTAAAAGCGGGGTAGAAAAGGGCGATAGGGGTAAACCTACATTTAAACACAATATTACATCATGATCTGTCCTGCAATGAGTTTTATATCATTAGAGGCAATAAGAATCGAACTGGGGGCTGTCACATAAAAATCCTGCCAAGTGTCGTTGATTTCTCTGGAAATTATAGATCAAATATTAGCTAACACCAATAAATTAGGTTGAACAAACCTTGCATAAAAAACGTAATTAGGTCAACAAGCATGCTCCGGCTTTGACAGACCCACATGTCCCAGTGCTTATGCGTTTTTAAAAAGGTCATAAATATTGTAAGGCTAACGTAATGTCAAATTGCGTTTAGTAGGATCCCAGCTGTGAGAAAACGTGTGAAAGTCCCTATCAAGGTTCGTGGTGTATACCTTTGTTGGTTTTGGCTGCCCTCTGTGTGTCTGTTCTTATGGTGACGTAGTGTTTTCTAAGCCTGTATGTGGTGTGAGAGAGTGTTTTCTGTTCCGTGTGCCACTCAGTTGGTGGTTGGGACCAAACAGAAAAGATGCCGCCTCTGGTTTGAGCGTCTACGTCTTAGCTTAACTGACTGACTGGTAGCAGTTCTTAACTACATAATACCCAAAGGGTCACTTATTATTATTGTCTTCTGTAATGTAAGAATAAGGAATCCACGTTTTAAGTGTGAAATTAGAACTTTGTCTTTTCTAGGGCAGGATGTGACCTTTTCTCTATTCATTCTTGTGGGTAGAGGACATCATTTCTTAAATGTTTGGCTAGATTGGTATCTTGGTGAACGAGGCCAATAGACAAGTCATTTTCCAAAGGGCTCTATCTGGTTGCATTCTTACACTAATGTGCATATTTATGAGAGCTTCCCGTCATGATTGCACCATGCAATGTGGTAAAAGCGTGACGCAAATCTCTAAGTAAGATTTTTAAAGTCAGGCAAAGCCAATTAGCGTGGCTTTGAATGTCTTCAAAGACCTAATGCCAAATATATGAGGGGTTTGCGCCATGCTTGCACTCCACAACATGATACATGCATGGCACAAACCACGAAGTCATATTATTGAAGTCACGCAAAGCCACTTTGTGTGGCTTTGACGGGCTACAAAAATATCTAGTAAGGCAAGGCTACGCAAATCACTGCATTGCCTTACTGTGTGCTAGGAAGGTGTTCCAAGGGTGTTGCATGGGTGTTCCCATGCAACACCCATGATTTTTGATGCATTCCAAGAGTTACCAACCCTGGTAAACCTGGAAATGTGCCAAAATCCTATGCCTTCTCAGGTGCAGCATAACAAGGAGAAATATCTTTATTTCTCTTTTTTTTTTACTCTTGCTATGTGTGCTGTATAATGCAGCACTCATACAAAGAGGAAAAAGGCGCTCTGATTTTTTTTTGTACAGGAAGGTGCCCCTTCCTGCACAAAACCAATCCTGCCTAAAACATAGGCACCCTTGTACCATTTTGCAAGTGTGTCTTAATTGGTGCTAGGCTGCCAAAACAATGCAAGAGCAGGTGAAAAGGACAGGAATGCACCATATTGGATAAATATTGGCACATTCCTGCCTTTTCCCTGTGGCACAGAGCAGCAAGGTGACTTGCTGCCTGCCCTGCACCACAAAAGACATAAATATTCCCCTAAGTGCTTAGCACGTGATGCCTGAGACATAAATTCTCACCAGCATCCCCAAATTCTTAAATCCAGTCCAGTGTATCCGAGAATAAAGGAAATCTTTGCATTTACACTTTGGTTGCTTGAAGACTAGCTGGACCCCTGCGGATGACCAAAATGGTAATCCTCAGATCTCCCTCCCCAATGAGGTTGAAACTATAGTGTTGGTATCATCTTAATACAGTGGTTCGGACTGGCTGGTGATGAAGCATGCCAGCAAAGATAAATACCTTTATGCTCTGTCTGGGTAATTATCCTGTAGCACATAATGATTTTTTATCCCTGACAAAATACAGGTAATCAACTCCTGTAATGCTAGTTATGTGTTATAGGTCAATTATTCTAACATGAATGTCAATGACTTATTTTTAACATAAATCATCTACAAAGCCACTGCCTGCAACAATATTTGTGCTCCAAAATGTTTTTGGTGTTTCTGAATGCAGAGTTCTCCCAAGCGCCTGCCCAGAAGAAGACTAGCAGTTGAGGGATACTTTCACCCTTTATGCACCCGAGCCCTCATGTTTTTCCCACTCTCTTCCTCCTAATTATCTTTCTTTGACTGCTCTTAAAGAGATCCTGAGGCCCATTGAAGTGGTTCAATGATCAATCTCTCAGGATGTCTGTATGTTAGTAGGAGAGATAAGGATACTTAGAAAGTATATAAGTGAATAGCTTCAGACATTGTATGACTGTAGGAAGCTGGCTCTGTATATACTATCTCAAAGTAAGAGATAGTGTGCAGAGTCCAAGGGTTCGCCTTAAAGGTAAGATAATGGCAACATTAGATAATTCTAATGCTCTATTTTGTGGTAGTGTGGTCGAGCAGTAGGCTTATCACAGGGTAGTGTTAAGCATTTGTTGTACACACACAGGCAATAAATGAGGAACACATACTCAAAGACTTAACTCCAGGCCAATAGTTTGTTATATAGAAAAATATATTTTTGTAATTTATTTTTAGAACCACAAGTTCAGGATTTAAAGTAAATACATAAAATGCAAGGTACTCCACACAGGTAAGTTAGGAACTTTGAATTAGAGCAGTAGCATACACAGTAGCAAAAATGACAATAAGCTATTTTAAAAGTGGACACTGCAAAAATCAACAGTTCGGGGGGAGGTAAGTAATGGTTAGTTTATCAGGTAAGCACTGGGGGGGGACACAAGAAGGCACACAAAACACACCCTCAGCGGCACAGGGGCGGCCAGGTGCAGTGTGCAAAGCAGGCATCGGGTTGGTAATAGAAATCAATGGAGGGACCTTGGGTCACTCTAGCGGTGCAGGCAGCGCACAGGGGGGCTTCATGGGCCAGCCACTGACTGGGCTAGGCAGAGGGTCACCT
The DNA here is from genome assembly GCF_031143425.1 of Pleurodeles waltl. NCBI lineage: Eukaryota > Metazoa > Chordata > Amphibia > Caudata > Salamandridae > Pleurodeles > Pleurodeles waltl. The sequence continues at coordinate 1,334,399,771 of NC_090444.1, read as the reverse complement.
GATGGTCACTCCTGCACTGAAGTTCGGTTCCTTCTGGTCCTGGGAGCTGCTGGTGCAGTGCTTGGTCCAGGCATCAGGTTCCTTGTTACAGACAGTCACAGTCAGGGGGAGCCTCTGGATTCTCTCTGCATGCGTCGCTGTGGGGGTTCAGAGGGGTCATCTCGGCTACTCATGAGGTCGCAGTCACCTGGGAGTCATCCCTGTGGTGTTGGTTCTCTGGAGCTCGAGTCGGCGGCATTGGGTGCAAAAGGTGAAGTCTCACGCTTCCGGCGGAAAGAGTGAAGTCTTTGAAAGTTGCAAAGTTGATGTTGGATTTGAACAGAGCCGCTGTTTACGGGAGTTTCTTGGTCCTTTGGTTCAGGGCAATCCTCTGAGGATTCAGAGTTCGCTGGTCCCTGTCGGATGTGTTGCTGTTGCAGTTTTCTTCGAGCCAGGAGACAGGCTGGTAGGGCTGGAGCCAAAGCAGTTGTCGTTTCCATCGTCTCTGCAGGGCTTTCAGATCAGCAGTCCTTCTTCTTGTTTCAGGTTGCAGGAATTTGATTTCCTGGGTTCAGGGTCACCCCTAAATACTCAATTTAGGGGTGTGTTTAGGTCTGGGGGCGGTAGCCAATGGCTACTGTCCTTGAGGGTAGCTACACCCTATTGTGCCTCCTCCCTGAGGGGCAGGGGGCACATCCCTATTCCTATTGAGGGAATCCTCCAAAATCAAGAAGGAGGATTTCTAAAGGCAGGGGTCACCTCAGCTCAGGACACCTTAAGGGCTGTCCTGACTGGTGGGTGACTCCTCCTTGGTTTTCTCATTATCTCTCCTGGACTTGCCGCCAAAAGTGGGGGCTCTGTCCGGGGGGCAGGCATCTCCACTAGCTGGAGTGCCGTGGGGCATTGAAACACGAAGCCTGAGCCTTTGAGGCTCACTGCTAGGTGTGACAGCTTCTGCAGGAGAGAGGTGTGAAGCACCTACACCCAGAGCATGCTTTGTTTCTGGCCTCAGAGGTCACAAAGGCCCTCACCTCATGGGGTCAGAAACTCGTCTCTCAGCAGCCGGCTGGCACAGTCCAGTCAGCCCTGCACTGAAGGATTTGGTAAAATAAAGGGGGCATCTCTAAGATGCCCTCTGTGTGCATTTTTTAATAAACCCAACACTGGCTTCAGTGTGGGTTTATTATTCTGAGAAGTTTGATACCAAACTTCAGAGTATTCAGTGTAGCCATTATGGAGCTGTGGAGTTCGTTTTTGACAAACTCCCAGACCATATACTTAATATGGCCACACTGTACTTACAATGTCAAAGAATAGACTTAGACACTGTAGGGGCATATTGCTCATGCAGCTATGCCCTCACCTGTGGTAAAGGGCATCCTGACTTAGGGCTGTAAGGCCTGCTAGAGGGGTGACTTACCTATGCCACAGGCAGTATTTTGTGGGCATGGCATCCTGAGGAGGATGTCATGTCGACTTTGCCTTTTTCTCCCCACCAATGCACATAATCTACAATGGCAGTGTGCTTCTGTTAGGTGAGGGGTCCCTTAGGGTGGCACAACTTGTGCTGCAGCCCTTAGGCACCTTCCCTGGTCACAAGGCCCTTGGTACCACTGGTACATTTTACAAGGGACTTATCTGTGTGCCAGGGGTGTGCCAATTGTGGAAACAATGGTACATTTTTAGTGAAAGAACACTGGTGCTGGGGCCTGGTTACCAGGGTCCCAGCACACTTCTCAGTCAAGTCATCATCAATATCAGGCAAAATGTGGGGGGTAACTGCAACAGGGAGCCTTTTTCCTACAATGACCCTATGATTTCCTTGATAGTAGACATAATGGGGGTCATTACGACCTCGGCGGTCTTTTCAAAAGACCGCCGAGGCCTCGGGAGACAGAATACCGCCATTGCCGGCGGTATTTCTGTCTCCCTATTATGACATTTCTGCTGGGCCAGCGGACGGTAACAGTGGAAATGTCACATCAACATTGCAGCCGGCTCGTAATTGAGCCGGCGGCAATGCTGATGTGCAGCGGGTGCAGTAGCACTCGTCGCACATTTCACTGCCCAAAATTCGGGCAGTGAAATGCGCGATGGGGCTATGCCTGGCGGCCCCTGCACTGCCCATGCCAAGTGCATGGGCAGTGCAGGGGCCCCCAGGGGCACCCCAAGTCCCCTTACCGCCGGCCTTTCCATGGCGGTGTGTACCGCCATGGACAGCCCGTCGGTCGGGGGACTCATAATCCCCAGGGCAGCGGTGCATGCACCGCTGTCCTGGGGATTATGACTGCCAGGCGGAATCCTGGCAGCAAAGTGGAGGGGCCGGCGGTCTGGCTGTGGCTTTTCCGCCACGGTCATAATTGCTGGCAGAACTCTGCCAGCCTGTTGGCGGTGTTACCGCCAACATACCGCCGGCCGCCAGGGTCGCAATGACCCCCAATGTCTCATCTATCTTCCCAACCCACTCAATCTTCTGGAGTTCTGTCTCCCGGTTTGTCTGTCTTACATGTTTCTCTACTAACCCCAGTGCATCAAATTCCCGGTGGTCACCAGTCTTGCACGGCCATTCATTCTACATCCTCTTCAGGGGAGGAGGAGAATCTTGTGGTGATCAAGTCTAAGCCAGACGATGGCCTTTGCTTGCAAGCCAGGAACATGACTCAAATACTACTTCTGGCTTTGGGGTCTGATTTTATACTTATTTTAGACATTGGATATAGATTTCCTTTGAACAGCTCATATTTTAAGGTCGTTTGACTATTTTATAACAGAGTGCTTTTGTTGGACATTTTTTTAATTCTTAGAATTTTCTTTTTCCCCTTTGTAACTTAAACTTGTCCCTGATATTTCCCAAAATGTTTTTTTATTTTGCCACTCCCTCCAAGTTTAAAAGTTCCCTCTAAAAATGCCCAGTTCAAAACATAATATATATTTTTTATTAAATATCCTTGTTCTCCTGTTCTTCTTTTTCTTGGTTAGTTTTACTACTGAGATAGTTGCTTGGACAAGCATTGAAATTTCTCCTGGGATTGCCCGCCCTCCTTTTTGTAGATGGTTCAGCATCATCATAAGACTCAGTGGTCCAGTATCTGCCAGAAGACGATTAAAAAAGTTATAAAAACTTCAAACAAAGTGTTGTCTTAATTTATCTACAGATCACTTTAATTAAAAAAATATATATATATGTGAGAAGATAGACATCTGAAGGTAAGGATTGATCCTTGCATGGAATTGTTACTCCTCTTAACTCATCGGTTCCTGCCGCAGATGCTTCCCTTCTGGATGTCCACCTTAACACCAGTTGCTGAAACAGTGCTCTTGAAGTTGGAGGTTGCATGCTATCCCCTGATCCAGCAGTTGGAAAGAAGATTAATGTGAAATGAGAACTTGAGATTTTTTTAAAATATAAATATAAAAGTAAAATTTTATGCAAATGATGTCAAAATAGAGACAAGTGTTTGAAAGATAAACAATAAAGCATTATAAAATAAAATACTAAAAATAAAACAACATACAGATTATGCTGTGTAGGTGAACATGATGAGATATAGAAGTAAAGATCAGAAGTTTCCAGATCAACTGATGGTAGAGGACCTAACTGCTGCTGCCATGCTGTCCCCTGATTTCATCTGTGGGTTGATCGCAATGATAACATGAGGGGCTGCTGTCTGACTCCAGCTGACAGAAAAAAGAGAGAGAAATATATAGTGGCATAAGCAATAAAAGCCATACTTAATGAGGCTATATTGACAGTTCAAACAGAGTATGCACACACACAAGTTAACACCAGGCTCAACAACAATAATATAGTGGTGCCATTACAATGGCAAATCTAGGGCTAAATATAAATGAGACAGTATAACATAATAAACACTTACAATAAGTATGGACATGGATGAATATAGGATTGTGGCAGAGTAGACATTAAAGTATCATGTTACTTCCTAAGAGTGAGCTAGGTTAGACAAAACCCCAAAGATGACAGACAGTGTACTTACCAGATTCTACCCTGCATCTGCTCTGAGTAGGTAGCCCTGGTTTAGCTGCAGTGCTAAGAGCAGAAGTTTAGGTGATGGATGGGACAACAAGAAAGGGCCTTAAAAGTACATAGAAATTACCTGTATGGCCATGCCATTTTTAGGTTATATTTCCAACTTTTATTTAAATACTCTCAATAATCACAATAAATGACCATTTTAAAATAAAGTGAGGAACAAAAACAAAGATATACAAATTCCATATACTGTGATAGTGAGATTGCTATCATTAGAGTTTACTTTTGGGTGCTGCATGGTTTCTTTTAGAGAACAGTCATCTGTTTTGCTTTGCCACATTACAAAGTAATCCTGTTCCAGGTGTAGCAACTACTTTCCTTGGGATAATGACTGCGTGAGAAGAAGGAAGTATAGAGTGAAATTAATATAAACTTCAACTTATTTTAATGGTGTTTGTTAGAGGCTGTGTTTGAGGAGTATATATGTGATGCTTTGAAATCAGTGTAGGTTTAGGGAAAGGGCAGAGTTGGTTGAGTGTTTGTGGAAGGTACTTTGGAGACAGAGGCAGTCTATTTTACCTGGTGTAACACTTGTGTTGTGTGCAACAGGCAGCCCATGAAGCAAGTGTTGAACGTACTGTGGAGAGGACAGCCCCCTCGAGGGGGATGAAACAGAGATTGGATCCCAGTGCTCTTTGCTGAATCTTCCCACCGTCTCTCAAGCTGCCATTTTTCCTTTATCACCCCCATGATGTGTGGCTCCTCCTCCAATGCAGTAACAGAATCTGTCCCCTCATGCCATAGGATGCCTTCCACTGAGGTGCTATCTGTATTGAACCACCGATTCCATCTTGACCATTGACTCCATTTTGTGCTTAGCTTAGCTTCGAATGCTATCACTTTGGTGACACAGGTATTTTGACTTGCACAGTTTGTTCTCTACATTGAACGTATTTTAGCTTTTCTTACCAGGGATGGGAACATAACATGGGGGATTTAACGATGATAAGAGTGTACAAGGATGAGAATGTTTAATGCAGAAAAGGGTACAGCTCTGTCTTATAAATATACCTTGGGATCTGGCCAATCCTTTTGTGTGTGTTTTGAACACTGACCAAGTACAGCCAGCTCTTGAATTTCACAACTTATTCAAAGGGAGGGGGGAGCTTACCAGAAACCTTCCTCTTAAGTTTGTTTAAGGTATATAAAGTGGGGAAACTTGGTGCTTAGGCAGAAGGAACTCATTGGGGAAAATGTCACCTCTCTCAGCTGTCCAGGGTTCCACAGCTTGATGTTGGCAAAGACAAGGATGATGTTAGATTTAATCCCCAGGGTGATGCATTTTTAATTCTTAATTATCTAGCTTTGCTGTGTGCATGCATATAAATGATATATATATATATATATATATCTTCACTGCATACATATTCATTGTTGATATATTGCACTTTTTCTGATTATTATTATTCTACTGTTGTGTTTATTTTAGTAGCTGCACATGTTTTGCTGCATTCAAGTTAAATGCTCATGTTTATATCTTTGTATACTTTTGTTTGAGCAGTGTGTGTGTGTGTGTGTGTGTGTGTGTGTGCCTTTGTGAGTCTACTGAACTAGTAGAGCACAGAGTAACAACTTTCTAAAAGGGGCCTACCTTTAATAAATATATTAATTTTGACCTGGTCATCAGGTCGCATTTAATGCCACAATTAATTTGAAACCTCACATGACCCAGTTTGGTAGTCCCAGTCAAACGTTAGCTGGATTGGGATGCCACCCGGTAAACGTGTTAGCCAATGGGGCTACCAACAGCAAAACGACAATTTATATAGCTGCTAAGACATATCAGAAAACATATGTCTCACTTAACAGAATACAGCTCCCTACCATAGGACTCCACAGGACTGGCTTAGGTGTGACTTATATATAACTTTAAGGGATAAGGTGGGTTTACAATTGGTTTGAATGGCAAAGTCGAACTGGCAGTGAAAACACTGTCCTTCCAGTCTCCATTGGCAGGCCATGAGACATTTTGTACCTTGTCACTCAAAGGGTGACACAAACAGTTTTGCAGCCCTGAGTGGACCCTCTGGGGCTGATTCACAAAGGGCCTCTGCACTTGTGGCAGAGGCCCAACACTCGTGGTGGAACCTCTGCAATGTGGAGGCCCTTTGTGAATTGGCCATCCTGTCTTACATGCCTTGGGTACACTGGGTACCATATAGTAGGGCCTTTTATTTAAGTCAGGCCTCGACAATTGGGTTTATCCAAATTGGCATGTACTTTGTATGGGGTTAAAACACTGGCACTGAGGTCTGGTTAGCAGGCCTCAGTGCACTCAGAGCAGCATCAGTCCAAAAATATGGGGGTGAACATGCAAAAAGTGGCATTTCCTTACACCTGCATCCAGAGATCTCCACCTAGGTGGCAGAGTTTTTCATCTCCAATGCAGGGTTCTGCCTTGTATGCCACGACCTGTCTGCCAAGAAGGCAAAACTTAAAATACAGTGGTAAAGTTAGTAGTAGTAACTTTACAGTCATAAATTAATTTGCAGGAGGCTCCACCTCCTGGACTGGGGGCTGAAGTTTTGTAAATTCATACCTAGGTCTAAATCTACATTTGAAATGGTTAATAGCAAAAAAATATAGACTTTCACGTAGGTTTAGTAGTAAATATACTCTTGTGTGAATCTACATGTGTAAATGTACTTTTGTGAATAGCCCCATAGTGGTTTAAAAATAATATGCCTTACCTCTGATCTCAAAAAGCTTCAGCACGATACTCACAGCCTTAATTTGATTTTTGTATTTAATTCTTGTCCCTTTACCTTCGCTCCCACTAGAAAAATAATTTTATTTGCAGCGTTGTTCTGTCCTACAGAAAGCTCTCTTTCATGGACAACACGCCTGTCTTATAGATAAGCTTACTACCTCTGGTCCATTTTATCTTATTTGAAGAAAGTCAGCATTAAATTTTGATTCGTTACTATGACAGTTTTTCTTCTGTGCTGTGGTACTCCCCATGTCTTCCGGATGGACTACAATGATTTACTTGGGCTACCTGTATTCAATGTATGCATGAGGATCACTCACCTGTTGCTCCAGGGCAATACGTAGACCAGTTGGTATGACTGCCTAGATCCAGTGCATGCCGTGGGCTGCTTCTCTGTCACTCAGGCACAGCAACGAATTGATGTAAAATATATGCGTCTAATGCTCCCTCTTTACCCTCTCTCCCTCTGTGGAGAAGTGTGGCATAATGGTTAGAGCGGCAGACCCTGATGCAGATATCTGGCCTGGGACCAGGGTTCAATTCCCACCTCAGTGGGTCTTGGGCTCAATTCCCTTGGACCAGATCATTTTCGCCCTCACTGCCTACTCTAATTAATGGGTCCAACTCTGGGCAATAACTTGCTTAATCTCCACAATGGCCCTGACAGTGCTTGGATGCCTGGGGTTGCCAAGGAGTGGGCACCTCACGGGGAAAAGCCACAAGGGGTTTCACAGCAGTAGGTATACAGTGCCTTGAGACCCTAACTGGTGAGTAGTGCACTATACAAGTGCAAAGTTTACAGTTTTTTTTTTTTTTACCCCTGGTTTAGGCAGGGTAAACTAAAGTCTAGGTAAGACCAGCACGACGGTCACTCAAGCACAACACCAGATCACTTCCCAATATTAATTCAACTCTTTTTTAATCAAGCACTTCCTCCCAAACCAGGTAGCATTTGTTTAGTCTACTAAAGTGCTGCAGCGCCTTAGCGCAGTGTCAGGGGTTTGACGTTCTATATTAATGCAATCACAGTACATTATTATACCATGTTCAGTTCAGATTCATTTCAGACTTTTTCTGGTAATGCTCCAGCTGATGGGATACCCTTGGAACAGCGCCTCTGTCCCTGAGCCTGGTTCATCTAGTATTATCTCCGAGTAATCCGAAAGCATTTTTCCATGTTCTCTCACACTGGCTAGTGGATTTCGTATGAACTATTGATTGTATAGGCGTCATTCAGAAGTCAACTCTAGTGGTAAAACCGTTGCCAACGTTCTGTTTTGCTAATATTAGTTCTGCTTTCATTGTGCTTCCCAAGGTTCACTTCTTACCTTTAACACTAGATACAAGCTGGTGTGAAAAGCTGAGCAGTACATGATGGGAATGATGTGAAAGTGGGCAAAAACCGACGAAAGAACGTCTGAGGACCACATACCTCATGCTTTTAAGCACTTATTTGTAAAATGGGAAGTAAAACTTCTCGAAGTTATATGCAAATTTCATGTTTGCCAGTGAACTCCCGCTCCACTTTTCTGTGCAGAGATTTGAATTACTTGTTTTCTGTTTCTGCTTTTTGTATCGTCCTAAAAACTGTAGCCATCCACGTACATTGTTTTTTCCTTACATTATTATTCAGATTTCGGTGGGACTGAAAACTGTAGCTATCCACGTACATTGTTTTGTCTGTACATTACTATTATTGATATTTCTGTGGGACTGAAACTGTATCCATCCATGTACATTTTTTTTTCTTACATTGTTATTAATATTTCGGTGGCACTGACGTTCCAGCCTGAGGCTATGATCCTTAATTGTAGGCAAACAGGTGCCTTTTGTGAAATGTATTGGATTGATTCATGCTTTTCTTCTATCTAGTGGTAGAATGACTCACATTTTAGGGCCTGTGACCTCCAACGTCTTTGCTCCTGATGTCAGTTTGATTACTGTTTTTTATTATTTAATTTTATGGTGCGACCATTTATTTTATCGTTCCAGGTATCGCGAACTTTGCACAATCTGTGATGCTCTTGTGTCCAGTGACCTCTGGATAAGCGCTCTGATGCACGTTTACGTTGTACTTGCTACATAAAACTCTCAATAAATAAAAAATAAATAGCTCTTTCACATTAAAGAGCACAGCCTTGACTCTTCTATCAGGCAAAAAAAAGCCTGAGAGTTGAGTCAGTCTAATGGGAAATGAGGAAGGGGTTGGGAACGCTTAGTGTGCCCCTAGTCTGTAGCTGCTGGTGATCACTACAGACAGTGCAAGCTTTTCAGAAGTGCAGGCATTAATCACTTTTTGGGTTTGTTTGCTCTTTATGAGACTACTAAACAGCTAAACATTCCATTTCACTGTTACTGTCTGTGCCAAAATGGCTGTGTAGAACAGGCCTCTTATTTCTTAGTACTTTGTTTCTTTAACCAATTTTTATTGAATTTTTCAAAGGTACACGCATATGTCAGGTACATTCGGATTCATATTTGGGTTATATTGCCTACAGTCGCATCAGGAGTATCATACATGTGGTGGAACATAATATATGTGGCAGGAGTCCTTGGTCCATTTTAAGAACATGAGAACAATTAGAAACAGGAAGTCATAACAGTTATATAGTCGTTTACCAAAAAGTAGGAAATACAACATACTTATTTTACTTATCATGTGCCAGATGTAAACTTTACAAACAAAATATAATCATGGAGTTTATGTCTGGAGCATCATGTGATGCTCGTGACATAACCTCTCGGCAGCATCCTACATTTTTTAATCTAGTCAAGTGTATCCTATAATAAATTAAATCTTTGGTTTTACACTTAGGTTGTTTTAAGACTAGCTGGATGGACCCCATGGATGACCAGAACAGTAATCTTTTGCTCTCCCTCTTCAATGAGGTTGAGACCACTGTGTTGGTATCACCTGTTTCAGGTCCTGAGCTCGCCCCCCACGACCGCAGCACCAACCTGCTGCCTTCTGCCTCTGTCCCACGAGCACGCTGCCGTTTGCGTGTTCGAGGCCCTCCTCCACCCGCAGGCATCCTCCTGCGCCTCATCCCTGGTGGCTAGTGGGCTCACTTGACCCGTGTGCCGCTTCCGCCGTCCTGTAAGTGTTTTTTGGCTTTTTCGTTTTTTCAGCGCCTCGCCGCCGGCGCTTCTGCCCCCTTTGTGCCCCCCTGATTGCTGTCTCCCTGATCGTGTATTGTGCCATTATTGTATTTCTGATTGTATTTCTGATTGTATTTTCTCTTTGTAACTGCTTGTAGTTTTGCTCGTTTTCAGTGTTTTTTGCCCCTTGTGCGCTCCCCGTTCCCTGCCGCTGCCTCCCTGCGGCCCCGCTCCCCTCGCGCCCCCATTTGCCGCTCCCTCCCGCCTCCCGCCTCCCAGCTGCTCCTCCCTCCCCCCTCCCTTCTTAATGGCTGGCGCTGCGCGTCGCGAGTGAGCGAACTCTGACCTGTTTCAGGTCCTGAGCTCGCCCCCCACGACCGCAGCACCAACCTGCTGCCTTCTGCCTCTGTCCCACGAGCACGCTGCCGTTTGCGTGTTCGAGGCCCTCCTCCACCTGCAGGCATCCTCCTGCGCCTCATCCCTGGTGGCTAGTGGGCTCACTTGACCCGTGTGCCGCTTCCGCCGTCCTGTAAGTGTTTTTTGGCTTTTTCGTTTTTTCAGCGCCTCGCCGCCGGCGCTTCTGCCCCCTTTGTGCCCCCCTGATTGCTGTCTCCCCGATCGTGTATTGTGCCATTATTGTATTTCTGATTGTATTTCTGATTGTATTTTCTCTTTGTAACTGCTTGTAGTTTTGCTCGTTTTCAGTGTTTTTTGCCCCTTGTGCGCTCCCCGTTCCCTGCCGCTGCCTCCCTGCGGCCCCGCCCCCCTCGCGCCCCCATTTGCCGCTCCCTCCCGCCTCCCGCCTCCCAGCTGCTCCTCCCTCCCCCTCCCTTCTTAATGGCTGGCGCTGCGCGTCGCGAGTGAGCGAACTCTGACCTGTTTCAGGTCCTGAGCTCGCCCCCCACGACCGCAGCACCAACCTGCTGCCTTCTGCCTCTGTCCCACGAGCACGCTGCCGTTTGCGTGTTCGAGGCCCTCCTCCACCCGCAGGCATCCTCCTGCGCCTCATCCCTGGTGGCTAGTGGGCTCACTTGACCCGTGTGCCGCTTCCGCCGTCCTGTAAGTGTTTTTTGGCTTTTTCGGTTTTTCAGCGCCTCGCCGCCGGCGCTTCTGCCCCCTTTGTGCCCCCCTGATTGCTGTCTCCCCGATCGTGTATTGTGCCATTATTGTATTTCTGATTGTATTTCTGATTGTATTTTCTCTTTGTAACTGCTTGTAGTTTTGCTCGTTTTCAGTGTTTTTTGCCCCTTGTGCGAACCCCCGTTCCCTGCCGCTGCCTCCCTGCGGCCCACCCCCCTCGCGCCCCCATTTGCCGCTCCCTCCCGCCTCCCGCCTCCCAGCTGCTCCTCCCTCCCCCCTCCCTTCTTAATGGCTGGCGCTGCGCGTCGCGAGTGAGCGAACTCTGACCTGTTTCAGGTCCTGAGCTCGCCCCCCACGACCGCAGCACCAACCTGCTGCCTTCTGCCTCTGTCCCACGAGCACGCTGCAGTTTGCGTGTTCGAGGCCCTCCTCCACCCGCAGGCATCCTCCTGCGCCTCATCCCTGGTGGCTAGTGGGCTCACTTGACCCGTGTGCCGCTTCCGCCGTCCTGTAAGTGTTTTTTGGCTTTTTCGTTTTTTCAGCGCCTCGCCGCCGGCGCTTCTGCCCCCTTTGTGCCCCCCTGATTGCTGTCTCCCCGATCGTGTATTGTGCCATTATTGTATTTCTGATTGTATTTCTGATTGTATTTTCTCTTTGTAACTGCTTGTAGTTTTGCTCGTTTTCAGTGTTTTTTGCCCCTTGTGCGCTCCCCGTTCCCTGCCGCTGCCTCCCTGCGGCCCCGCCCCCCTCGCGCCCCCAATTGCCGCTCCCTCCCGCCTCCCGCCTCCCAGCTGCTCCTCCCTCCCCCCTCCCTTCTTAATGGCTGGCGCTGCGCGTCGCGAGTGAGCGAACTCTGACCTGTTTCAGGTCCTGAGCTCGCCCCCCACGACCGCAGCACCAACCTGCTGCCTTCTGCCTCTGTCCCACGAGCACGCTGCCGTTTGCGTGTTCGAGGCCCTCCTCCACCCGCAGGCATCCTCCTGCGCCTCATCCCTGGTGGCTAGTGGGCTCACTTGACCCGTGTGCCGCTTCCGCCGTCCTGTAAGTGTTTTTTTGCTTTTTCGTTTTTTCAGCGCCTCGCCGCCGGTGCTTCTGCCCCCTTTGTGCCCCCCTGATTGCTGTCTCCCCGATCGTGTATTGTGCCATTATTGTATTTCTGATTGTATTTCTGATTGTATTTTCTCTTTGTAACTGCTTGTAGTTTTGCTCGTTTTCAGTGTTTTTTGCCCCTTGTGCGCTCCCCGTTCCCTGCCGCTGCCTCCCTGCGGCCCCGCCCCCCTCGCGCCCCCATTTGCCGCTCACTCCCGCCTCCCGCCTCCCAGCTGCTCCTCCCTCCCCCCTCCCTTCTTAATGGCTGGCGCTGCGCGTCGCGAGTGAGCGAACTCTGACCTGTTTCAGGTCCTGAGCTCGCCCCCCACGACCGCAGCACCAACCTGCTGCCTTCTGCCTCTGACCCACGAGCACGCTGCCGTTTGCGTGTTCGAGGCCCTCCTCCACCCGCAGGCATCCTCCTGCGCCTCATCCCTGGTGGCTAGTGGGCTCACTTGACCCGTGTGCCGCTTCCGCCGTCCTGTAAGTGTTTTTTGGCTTTTTCGTTTTTTCAGCGCCTCGCCGCCGGCGCTACTGCCCCCTTTGTGCCCCCCTGATTGCTGTCTCCCCGATCGTGTATTGTGCCATTATTGTATTTCTGATTGTATTTCTGATTGTATTTTCTCTTTGTAACTGCTTGTAGTTTTGCTCGTTTTCAGTGTTTTTTGCCCCTTGTGCGCTCCCCGTTCCCTGCCGCTGCCTCCCTGCGGCCCCGCCCCCCTCGCGCCCCCATTTGCCGCTCCCTCCCGCCTCCCAGCTGCTCCTCCCTCCCCCCTCCCTTCTTAATGGCTGGCGCTGCGCGTCGCGAGTGAGCGAACTCTGACCTGTTTCAGGTCCTGAGCTCGCCCCCCACGACCGCAGCACCAACCTGCTGCCTTCTGCCTCTGTCCCACGAGCACGCTGCCGTTTGCCTGTTCGAGGCCCTCCTCCACCCGCAGGCATCCTCCTGCGCCTCATCCCTGGTGGCTAGTGGGCTCACTTGACCCGTGTGCCGCTTCCGCCGTCCTGTAAGTGTTTTTTGGCTTTTTCGTTTTTTCAGCGCCTCGCCGCCGGCGCTACTGCCCCCTTTGTGCCCCCCTGATTGCTGTCTCCCCGATCGTGTATTGTGCCATTATTGTATTTCTGATTGTATTTCTGATTGTATTTTCTCTTTGTAACTGCTTGTAGTTTTGCTCGTTTTCAGTGTTTTTTGCCCCTTGTGCGCTCCCCGTTCCCTGCCGCTGCCTCCCTGCGGCCCCGCCCCCCTCGTGCCCCCATTTGCCGCTCCCTCCCGCCTCCCGCCTCCCGCCTCCCAGCTGCTTCTCCCTCCCCCCTCCCTTCTTAATGGCTGGCGCTGCGCGTCGCGAGTGAGCGAACTCTGACCTGTTTCAGGTCCTGAGCTCGCCCCCCACGACCGCAGCACCAACCTGCTGCCTTCTGCCTCTGTCCCACGAGCACGCTGCCGTTTGCGTGTTCGAGGCCCTCCTCCACCCGCAGGCATCCTCCTGCGCCTCATCCCTGGTGGCTAGTGGGCTCACTTGACCCGTGTGCCGCTTCCGCCATCCTGTAAGTGTTTTTTGGCTTTTTCGTTTTTTCAGCGCCTCGCCGCCGGCGCTTCTGCCCCCTTTGTGCCCCCCTGATTGCTGTCTCCCCGATCGTGTATTGTGCCATTATTGTATTTCTGATTGTATTTCTGATTGTATTTTCTCTTTGTAACTGCTTGTAGTTTTGCTCGTTTTCAGTGTTTTTTGCCCCTTGTGCGCTCCCCGTTCCCTGCCGCTGCCTCCCTGCGGCCCGCCCCCCTCGCGCCCCCATTTGCCGCTCCCTCCCGCCTCCCGCCTCCCAGCTGCTCCTCCCTCCCCCTCCCTTCTTAATGGCTGGCGCTGCGCGTCGCGAGTGAGCGAACTCTGACCTGTTTCAGGTCCTGAGCTCGCCCCCCACGACCGCAGCACCAACCTGCTGCCTTCTGCCTCTGTCCCACGAGCACGCTGCAGTTTGCGTGTTCGAGGCCCTCCTCCACCCGCAGGCATCCTCCTGCGCCTCATCCCTGGTGGCTAGTGGGCTCACTTGACCCGTGTGCCGCTTCCGCCGTCCTGTAAGTGTTTTTTGGCTTTTTCGTTTTTTCAGCGCCTCGCCGCCGGCGCTTCTGCCCCCTTTGTGCCCCCCTGATTGCTGTCTCCCCGATCGTGTATTGTGCCATTATTGTATTTCTGATTGTATTTTCTCTTTGTAACTGCTTGTAGTTTTGCTCGTTTTCAGTGTTTTTTGCCCCTTGTGCGCTCCCTGTTCCCTGCCGCTGCCTCCCTGCGCCCCCCTTTGCTGCTCCCTCCCGCCTCCCAGCTGCTCCTCCCTCCCCCTCCCTTCTTAATGGCTGGCGCTGCGCGTCCGCGCCGCTGGCGCGCCGTAGGCGCGCCAGAGGCAAGCCCGTCTGCGCCCGTCCGCGCCTGGACCGCGCCCAGCGCCACACCCCCTGGCCCTCGCGCCCCCCGCATCCGCTACTCGATCAACGAACTCCGCACCTTCAACCCCGGCCCCTCCACTGAATACTGCCGGGCATCCCCGAAGCACACTAAAGGACCTTTTTCCTGCCGTACCTGCAACTTCTCCTGCATCAGAACGACCAATCCAACTACTGAAACATTCAACCCCAACCACCTGAACTGCATCCTCATCAACACCCGCTCCGCACGAAAACACGCCATCGAGCTCTGGGATTTGCTCGACACCACTGCTCCTGACGTGGCTTTCCTGACCGAAACCTGGTGGAACGACTCCTCGTCTCCGGACATCGCCATCGCCATACCGGACGGCTACAAAATCACCAGAAGAGATCGAACCAACGGAATCGGCGGCGGAATAGCCATCGCTCACAAAGCTACCCTCAAAATCCACACCCACTCGGACGACACCCTCAAGACAGCCAAACACCTCCACTTTCAGATCCACACGGACCCCAACACGACCCTCAGAGGAACCCTCATATACCGCCCTCCAGGACCAAGAGCCCCCTTCAGCTACACCATCGCCGACCTTGCAAGCACCCACGCCCTCGCTTCCCCGGATTACATCCTCCTGGGAGATCTGAACTACCATCTGGAAAATGCCAACGACGTCAACACCGCATCACTGACCTCCAACCTCCTCAACCTCGGACTCCGCCAGCTAGTCAACACGCCCACCCACATCGCCGGACACACCCTTGACCCCCTCTTCACCTCAAGCAACCACGTTTCCTTCAGCCACACCTCCGAACTCCACTGGACCGACCATCACTGCGTCCATTTCACCTATAAGAAAACCACAGAGCAACACCGCATCCAGCTACCTCCCCACCGCCGCTGGGGGAAAGTCACCCAAGACCAACTGACCAGCACCCTCATCAACAACCTTCCACCCGACGCAACCGACCCGAGCACAGCCGCCATCAACCTCCATCAATGGATCCTTGACTGCGCCAACACCCTTGCCCCTCTCAAGAAACCCACCGCCATCCAAGGAAAGAAAAAACCAGCCTGGTTCACAGACGATCTAACCACCTCCAAAAGCATCTGCCAGAAGCTCAAAAAGAAATGGATCCAAGAACGCACACCCGACAACCTCGTGGCCCTCAAAAACGCCAACTGCGAACACCACCAACGGATCCGCATCGCCAAGCGCGCCCACTTCACCGAACGCATCAACAACAACGGCCACGACTGCAAAGAACTCTTCAGCATCGTGAAGGAACTCTCCAATCCAAAAGCCAACTCCAACGACATCCCGCCCTCCCAGAAACTCTGCGACGACCTCTCCACCTTCTTCCACCAGAAAATCGCTACCATCCACGACAGCTTCAACACCGGTCCACCGCCAGACCCCACCCCGACGTCTCCTCCCGCGACTGCCGCCTCACCGCCTGGACCCACGTGGACGAGGCAGAAACCATAACAACCATGAACACCATCCACTCAGGCTCCCCCACGGACCCCTGCCCCCATCATGTTTTCAACTCAGCCAACGCCACCATCGCCCCCGAACTCCGCAAGATCATCAACCTCTCCTTCACTTCTGCCACCTTCCCGGACAGCTGGAAACACGCAGAAATCCAACCCGTCCTCAAAAAACCCAAGGCCGACCCCAACGATCTCAAAAACTTCCGTCCGATCTCTCTCCTCCCTTTTCCAGCGAAAGTCATCGAGAAGACCGTCAACACTCACTTCCTCGAAGACAATTCCATCCTGGACCCCTCACAATCCGGATTCAGACGAAACCACAGCACTGAGACTGCTCTCCTCGCCGCCACAGATGACATCAGACATCAAATGGACAACGGCGAAACCTCAGCCCTCATCCTCCTCGACCTATCAGCCGCCTTTGACACCGTCTGCCACCGCACCCTACTGACCCGCCTCCAGGAAGCCGGCATCCAAGACAAAGCCCTCCACTGGATCTCATCCTTCCTCTCCGACAGAACGCAGAGAGTCCGTCTCTCCCCTTTCCGCTCCAAAGCCACCAACCTCATCTGCGGCGTCCCCCAAGGATCCTCCCTCAGCCCTACGTTGTTCAACGTCTACATGGCCCCCCTCGCTCAACTGGCCCGCCAACATCATCTCAGCATCATCTCCTACGCCGACGACACCCAGCTCGTCCTCTCCCTGACCAAAGACCCGCTCACCGCCAAAACAAACCTCCACGAGGGACTAAAATCCATCGCCGATTGGATGAACAACAGTCGCCTGAAACTCAACTCCGACAAGACGGAAGTCCTCATCCTCGGGCGCACTCCCTCGGCCTGGAACGACTCATGGTGGCCCTCCGTCCTCGGACCCCCGCCCACCCCTGCCAGCCACGCAAGAAACCTCGGCTTCATCCTGGACTCCGCCCTCACCATGTCCAAACAGGTCAGCGTCGTCTCCTCCTCCTGTTTCAACACCCTTCGAATGCTCCGCAGAATCTTCAAGTGGATTCCAACAGAAACCAGAAAGACGGTGACCCAGGCCCTCGTCAGCAGCAGACTTGACTACGGCAACGCACTCTACACAGGCATCCCAACCAAAGACATCAAACGACTCCAACGCATCCAAAATGCTTCCGCCCGACTGATCCTCGACATACCCCGCCGAAGTCACATCTCCCCTCACCTAAAGAAACTCCACTGGCTCCCGGTAGACAAGAGGATCACCTTTAAACTCCTGACCCACGCTCACAAGGCACTTCACAACACCGTACCCTCCTACCTCAACACCAGACTTAACTTCTACACTCCAACACGTCAACTCCGATCCGCCAACCTCGCCCTCGCCATCGTACCCCGAATCCAGCGCAAGACATCCAGCGGCAGATCCTTCTCCTTCCTCGCCGCCAAGACCTGGAACTCTCTCCCCACATCTCTTTGCCAGACCCAGGACCTCCTCGCATTCAGAAGGCTCCTCAAGACCTGGATCTTCGACCGCTAAATCAGCAGCGCTCCCCCCCCCCTCTCAGCGCCTCGAAACCCTGACGGGTACATAGCGCGCTTTATAAATACTATGATTGATTGATTGATTGATTGATTGATCTTAAAAATTAACCCAGTGTATTGGACTGGCCAATGATGAAGCATGCCACAAAAGAGTGGAACACCAATATGTTTTTTACTTGTGTTGTTGCTATGGCACACGTCATAATACAATGTAGTGATTCTATGGGAGAATGGTAAAGAGGACGGTTGAGGATGGTTGTGTGCCGACTTTGTGAGGCTAGACGCAGTTACCTGCTCTTCCGCTTTACAAGAATAAGCTCTTACTAAAATTGTTTCTTGTTCGCCTTGTCAATCGTGGAAATTCATAAAGCAGCTGCAACATTGGTGATGATCGTTAGCATGTACAGCGGGGAAGAGTAGGCGATGTACCAGAGCGGAGTTGATCAGTGCTAAGCCAAGGGCCATCGCGGTGTGATTTTGATCATCTGCTGTTGAGGTACTGTGTGGCAAATCTGTGTTGGCATTTCTACGGATTTTATGATAGTGTGAGGCCTGTGTGGAGACAGTGCAGTCACAAACAAGCGCAGACGAGACGCCTTAACAGAAGCGTGCAGCACTGTGTATGCAGCGTTATATGGCAGAGTCATTCGAAGCAGCTATCTTAATAGTATAAGAAGGAGACTGTGGAATCACGCACAAGTGCAGATGCTGTAGCAGCAGCATGCAACACTGCACGTGCAGCATCACACGCAGCGGACATCTTGATTGTATAAAAGACTGGTGAGTCGCTCGCAGACGAAGGTGTCATTTGTTGTAGGCAGAAGCAAGCTATTTCAGAGCAGGATTTCTCGCGCAGTGGCACGCACTCCTATTGCAGGTTGTGTGTGAGGAACCTTGTAGAGGAATTACATATAGGCCCTGATTCTAAGCTTGGCGGGCGGCGGGAGCCGCCCGCCTAGCGGGAACCGCCAGAAGACCGTACCGCGGTCAAAAGACCGCGGCGGTCATTCTGGGTTTCCCACTGGGCTGGCGGGCGACCGCCAAAAGGCCGCCCGCCAGCCCAGCGGGAAACACCCTTCCCACGAGGAAGCCGGCTCAGAATGGAGCCGGCGGAGTGGGAAGGTGCGACGGGTGCCGTTGCACCCGTCGCGAATTTCAGTGTCTGCAAAGCAGACACTGAAATTCTTTGTGGGGCCCTCTTACGGGGGCCCCACGACACCCCATACCACCATCCTGTTCCTGGCGGGTGAACCGCCAGGAACTGGATGGCGGTATGGGGTGCCAGAATCCCCATGGCGGCGCAGCAAGCTGCGCCGCCATGGCGGATTCCCATGGGCAGCGGAAAGTCGGCGGTACACCGCCGGCTTTCCGCTTCTGGCCGCGTCTGTACCGCCGCGGTCAGAATGCCCGGCGGTGCACCGCCAGCCTGTTGGCGGTGCTACCGCCGACCCCGGCCCTGGTGGTATTTACCGCCAGGGTCAGAATGACCCCCATAGTGATCCTCATGTCCTGCAGCTTTAGTGTTTCACAGTATCTAGCAGTGTTACACACATTAAAAGGTTATCACTATAATATAAGAAAATTATCAATTTGGCTACAGAGACATTATTGATTGCCAGCGTATCACAACAATGTACTGCATCAACAGTGATACGCACACTATAATTATAGACAATATAGTCAAATTGTTATGTAATTTTTAGTGTTACATTTGCTATCCCTTATATATTAAGTGTTACAGAGTATTAGGTAGTTGGTCATAATTATAAAGAATTTACTTATGTGTGTCCAAACGTTTTTATTTACCTCTCCCTTACCTTTTCTACCATGTACTGGTGAACCTGAAATGAAATGGCCAGAATGGAAAGAGTACTTTTTAAATTACATTTAAGCCATTGAAGAAGAATGGTCAGAAGAATTTTCCGCTGTTAGGAAGAAGAAAATTCTTCTAGGTAGCTTAGGTCAATAAGGATTAGGAGTTTTAAACAAAATGGAAAAAAGCCAGATCTAATGAGGAACAAAATGTATTTCAAAATGCATTAGAAGATCTTGACGGGTATTACCAACCTACATTTTGTGTAGCTATAGATAGATATAATTTCTTTCAGATGAAACAAGGGAAGTCTGAACTAGTAGAAGATTATGTTTCAGCCTTGAAATAATTGGCAATATCTTGTAGATTTGGAGCACTGCATGATGATTTGATATGCAATCAAATTATCATGCACACCAGTGATGCTAATTTGCAAGATAGATTATGGTTTAGTGAGGATTTCTCACTTAAGGATATTGCTGCTTTAGTCAAAAAGAGCGAATTATCGAAGAGTTATACAAAGGCAGCTATGTCTAATGTGACTATCTCATCTGAGAGTAAAGGAAATTAAACTGTCTGCAAAGTCTCTAGTGCACACAATAATAAAATTAAAGAGAGTGAGGGTACTAAAAAGAAGCACAAGAGTCTTTTTAAAAATAAAAGTATAAGCTGTTTTAGGTGTGGTAGTAAAGACCACCTTGCAAAAGATAATGCACTTAGAGTAATATGTTTGTTTTGTGGAATTATGGGACACTATGCAAAATTATGTAGAAAAAAAGAACAAGAAAAACCATAGTGTGAAATTGATTTCTGATTAGTCAGATTCCAACCCCTCAGAAGGTGACTACAGGGACAATATTGAAAATGTGTTGTGTGTGGAGTGTCCAGTACTCAGTGTGCAAATGATACCAAAAAATAAACCAATATGTGGGATGACCGTAGGTGGTGTAGGAATAAATATAATTGCAGATTCAGGATCACTGAACACTATGCTCAATAAGAAAATGTGTAAAGAATGTTTCACACAAGTATTGGGTGAAAACTTAAGAACTACAGACATTCATCCTGTCACATTTACTGGGGAGAAAATTCCCATGTTAGGTTACTGTGGATTATCATTTGAATTTAAGGATAGGAAAACTATAGGGAAGTTGTATGTAGCTAAAGTTGGACCTTTTGTTTTGGGGTGTAAGGACCAAAAAGCCTTGAATATATTATTGAATCCCAATGGGGAGAATCAAGTTCTTTTGTTGGAAGAATCGGAGCAAGCCTTAGTGACTAAACTCAAGAGTGATTATCCTGAAGTGTTTTCAGTTAAAATAGGGAAACTGGAAGATGGTGTACATAAGATAATTTTGAAGGGAAATGAAAATCATGTAAGTCATAAAGTAAGGAATTGACCTTTGATTGTCAGGAATGAAGTGTAGGTTGAACTTCACAGACTGGTTGAGGAAGGTATTATTGATCCTATGGAGTGTGCAGAGTGGCTGGCACCCTTAGTAAATGCCAGAAAAGCAAATGGTAAATTAAGACTGTGCATTGACCTTAGAGACTGTAATAAAAATATTACAGTATACAAATTTCCCTTACCAGAAATTTCTGAACTATTGGCAAGGACTAAAGGAATTTCATGGTTTTGTAAGATCAATTTGATATCAGTCTATCACAAAATAGCATTACAGAATGAGAGTAGGAAAATGACTACCTTCATGAGGCCAATAGGATGTTTCCAATTTTATGCATGTCATTTAGATTAGCTACTGCTGCAGCAGTCTTCTAAAGGTTAATGCATAAGCTTTTGAAAGACATATCAGGTGTAATCTACTTTCAAGATAATATCCTGATCATGGGAAGGGATAAAATTGAACGTGATAATAACTTATACAGACTGTTAAAGAAATTAAAAAAATTCGGGTTAATAACGGAATTAGATAAATGCAAATTTTGTAGGCACTCAGTTACATGTCTGGGTAACGAAGTAAAGAAAGATTATCACCTAAAAAGAAAATTGTAGAATCTATCAGAAATGCCATGGCACCTATATGTAAGGATGAGGTTAGATCGTTTATGGGTCTTGCAGAATTTTACGCAAAAATTTGTAAAAAACAATTGCAGAAAAAAATACATTATTCGCAAAAGCAGAGTTTTGAATGGAATAGGACAAGGCAAACAGAATTTCTGAAGAATAAAAAGGATATCTATAATACCATTTCTTTACAAGGATTTGACCCCAAAGCTCGTACAGTTCTAACTACAGATGCTAATGGGAAAGGATTGGGTGCTGATTTGATCCACATTTCAGGCAAAGAAACAGTGAGTACCACATCCTTTGCTTCCCAATCTCTGATGTCTTCAGAAGGAAAGTATTCTGTCATAGGAAGGGAAATGTTAGCTTGCGTATGGGCCGTTAGGATGTTCAGACAGTTTGTATGGGGTATGAAATTTATCTTGGGTACTGATCACAAGCCACTGTTAAAGGTTTCAACCATCGAAGGTTCAGCCAATGCTACTCCTCGTATAGCTAGAATGTCCTTGCAACTACTAGATTATACCTGTGAAGTAGAAAATGTGCCGGGAAGGAAGAATAAGGTAGCAGATTATCTGAGTAGATCACCAATAAAGGGGGAAGTACCATGCTCTAATGAATGGGATGACTATAGTGTAGCAATTGTAGAAAGTGAGACAGGAACTATTTTGGAGAATGAATGGAAGACAGGATATGAGGAAGATGTGGTTTGAAACACAGTATCCAAATATGTATTACAAGGAGGGAGAGACAAATGTAAAATCTCCAAAGGGTGTAAAACATTTTGGGAATTGAGAGAGGAATTATAGCCTTTTTAGAGGAAATGAAGTAATTCCTCCACTCAGTTTGCATTAAAGAATTTTAGAATTAAACGGTGTGTAATGCGAGAAAGCTGATAAAACTTGAGACCTTTGGGTCTCAATGAAATACCTATGTGGCTTTGGAAAATACCGGCAATTGGCATTTTAGGTTGTATTTTAGATAAGAATGGGAATCCAAAGAATATTATTGTGTTACAGACATATATTCTAAATTGCCTTAACTGGAAATATGTGAAAGAATAGATGCAACACGTATTGTTGCATTCCTAGAAATAATCTTTCTGAGGGAAGGAATACCAAAATCATTCTTAAGTGATCCACAATTTGTGGCTGAGAAATTCCCTATATTTATCACAACGATTGGCATTAAGGTGAAAAAACACCAGTGTATCATCCTGCCAGTAGTGGAGCTGTTGAGAGATTCAACAGAGTGATCATGGGATGTATTCAGGCTGCCGTCAATATAGGGAGGAATTGGGAAACATAATTAGACAAATTGGTATGGGAATACCGTATAACTTCTACTGTGACTGGGTACAGCCCCTTTACATTTTTGAAGGGAAAGGATCCCTTCTCTAAAGACAACGTAGTGTGGATGTCATAAAGCATTCAAAATAAATGGTCACCAGAAATAGACAGAAGTAATCTGGAGAAGGTACGCCACAAATACCAAAATCACTACGATAAACATCATAAGGTGAAGAAAGTTACCTTAAAGAAAGGAGATTTGGTATACATTAAATTGAATAAAAATGTGAAAAAGGGAAAAGTCTATTTTCTAATCTACTTCAAGTGAACAAAGTGTATTCATGTTCAGCCGAGCTAAGTAATGGGAACTTTTTTAGTAAATTATCTAAATGTGATAAGCCTGTATATGTGGAGAGTAGCAAACCAAGAATTTCTGGAGCAATGCTATGGGAAGAAGACTACATGTATCCTGTCCCAGCACTACTCTCGCATTGCAAAATAATCCATTGTTAATCCTGTGAACTCATCACAAGAAAGAAGATGTGACAATGCATCTACAGATGCAAAAAGAAGGAATCAGTTTAACAAATTGGATTATGGCATCACAGGAATGAGGAGTTTCACCATAGCTACATCATCACTCAGCAATTTTAAAGATTTTGTAATAGGATGATGTGAGGTTATTTATGATTTTATATGAACTTACACAAGTTGTTCTTATGTGAACGTAAACAATTTTGTTTATAAGGCTTTGTACATCTATTAGCATACCTAGTTTAGCCTAATTTATGTTATTGTGTAAATCTCTTGTAGTAAAGTTTTATTATCCCATGATCAACATGTGGGGAAGAACTACTGGTTACGAAGGAGGAGGATGTGTGATGTTGCTTAGGTGTTGCTATGCCACACGTCATAATACAATGTAGTGATTCTAGGGGAGAACGCTAAGGAGGACAGTTGAGGACGGTTGTGTGCGAACTCTGCAAGGGTAGATGTACTTACCTGCTCTTCCCCTTTACGAGAATAAACTCTTACTAAAATCATTTCTCGTTCGCCTTGTCACAACAATGCTCTGCCAGAGTAATTATCCAGTAGCACATACATTTTTTAAACCTGACAAATTATGGGGAATTAGTTCCTGCCAAACCAGTTATGTAAATCTAAGTTTTACCACTCTAGGTAAACCCACTTTTTCCACAAAAGTCTGTTGAATCTGATCTTCGTTTTAATCTGTTTTAAATTGATTTTAGTGTTTAGCTTTCTTTGCACATTTTGTGTATTGGGGCATTGCTTCAAATGGGAAACGACGGTAGGAGAGCAGGTACTAGTTTTGCTCAGGGGGAAGGCAGCCTTTTATACCCCTATTGACAACTAGAGGTGCCATTTTTTGGCAGTGTGCACTCTAGTTTTCAAAGGAGGTTAGGCTCACATGTAGAAAGCACATACAGCGGACGTGCACGATGGGCACATCACTGGCGCACCAAAGGCAAACCCGTTTGAACCCGTCAGCGACCAGCGCCAGCCATTCTGCCTGTGGTGTGTCAGGTTGTTTCCCTTTCTTTCGCTATTCACTAGATCACTTATATAGGCTGGGCACCTCGCAGAAGTGTTCCTTGCCAGTCCACTCGCTTATTATCAAAGATTTTTATTCCACTTCCAGGTGCGGTTTCCAAGTTAATCTTAATCCCAATTGTAAAGTTCCCACCCCTGCCTCACAGGTCAGTTGGTCTAGTGTGATGTATTCTGACTCTTTGTTATGTGTTTGCTCTTTGTAGAAACATGCTAATGCCTTTTTTTTTTTTCTATGTGACAAACAGCAAGATGGTCTATTCATGATAGGTGGTAGGATAGCTATATTTTACAGGGAAGACTATAGCTGCTCGTTGTTCCCTACAGAGGAGCTGGAGATGTGAATAATCTGTTTTTCTCTCACATTGACCCCTCACCAATCCTTAGCAGGGTTGCTGATTTACAGACCACCTTGGCCCGGTGGAACCTTTCCTTCATTTCTTGGATAATGCTTTATGAACATTTGGCCCTATGGTTTGTGCATTTTATGGTGCTGGGAGATTTTAATTCACACATGAATTGTCTAGCTAATAAAGAGATTTCCATGCTATTACACACTATGGCATCTATCGAGCTGGACTAACATGTATGTAAGCCTGTTCATCAGGCAGGGCATGTGCTGGATCAAGTGTTTTCCAATGTCAAGCTGCAAACACGTGACTCTAATCTGCTAGGCAGGACTGACCATTTTTGATTAAGTTCAGAGGCCAACTCTGTTAAAAACAAAGGCCCAAATTGATGGAAAATGGTGCACAACTGCACTAATGCAGTTGTGTGTCATTTTTTTTTAACGCTGGCTAATGCCATTCCCTAACACCATCCGTGCACCATATTTATAAAATGAAGCACAATGGCACTAAGGAATGGCTACCTTCTCAAAAAAAGACGCTAGCCGGTGAGGGATGGTGTTAGGGGAAATGGCACTAGTGGGTCAGAAATAACATTAGGCTGGTTAGCGTCAAATAGTCTTCTGCTAGTCAGCCTATCATAATTGTTTGATGCACAAGCAGCAAAAAAATGATTCCTGTATAGACAGGAGTCACTCCCCCTGGCCCAATGCCCACCACAGGGAACCAGTGTCCGCTGGGCCAGCCAAACATACCCCAGTGCCAGGCAGGAGGCCCCATGTGAAGGGGCCCCAATGGCACACAACACTTGCACACATACACTTACCTGCAAATTACCTAGGATGGGCTCCCTCCTCCTGCAGTGTTCCTCCTGCAGTTTTCCTGTGGTGTGGGTGGTGGTGTTGCTGCAGCTTGCGGTGGGCATCTTTTTACCCATTCCATGGTGTTTCCCTATGGAAATGGGCCTACCTGCGCTTTAATGCCTGGTGTGACCAGGCGTTAAATAATGTTGCAAAACGGTCTTAGTGTCATTATGTAGACCCACCTCCCAGTTGCGTGTCATTTCTGCGTCAGGAGTTAAATATGGTGCTGGGGGCTAGCGTAATTTTTAGAAGGGAACGCCTACCTTGCAGCTCATTTACGCAAGGTGGGTTGGCGCTTCCTAGAAATTGCAATAACTCAATAACCTTGTTGCTAGATGGGTTTAGCATCAAATTATATATATATGGAGTTAGGTTAGTGCTGATTTAGTGCTAAAATAAATGGTGCTAAGGCGATGCAAACCTCCCATAAATATGGGTCTAAGGAACTAAAGCTACTTAAGGGGAAAGATTGTTCAATAAGATCAAACAAACTAAGCTGCTTCATTCGCTGGAGGAGAGTACTCCCACTCTTTGGTGCGGTCAAGTACGAAGCAACTAAGGTCGACAGTTAGATATGAAATGTGGTGGAACAGTTGGCCCTTGCATCCATCACTGCATAAACCTTGTAGAAATAAGTCTTCAGGTCCCTGGTTTTTGGATAGTATCAGGCTAGACAAAAAATCCTGTAAGAACGGGGAAATACACTGGTGTAAAGGCTACAAGGATAAAGACAGAGCTGCATATAAGACAGCATTAAGTAATTACCATGCCTTGATCAAAAGAGCTAAGAAGCTCTACTTTACAGAAAAGATTGAGGAAGGGATAACAAATCCAGGGAAATCTTTAAGGTGGTGAAAAATGTAATTTCGCCTCCGGCATGCACCAGAAGCCAACAACCATCAACTGTATGGTGTGCACAACTTGCCTGCTTTTTTCAAAGCAAAATCTCTATTATCCAAGCCAGTTTTATCACTGGTGCCCTGGCTGATGGGGGAAATCGGTGGACGCAATTAAGAAGCTGTTGGCTATAGAATTGGAGTGCTCACTATTGTCCTTTGACCACATTCCTCCGGAAGAGACACTTGCAGCTATCTGAGGACTCAAATCAGAATCACCTGTGGATCCTTGTCCTCCTAACCACCTAGGGTTGGGAGCAAATGCAATTAATCCTTCAGTTAACAACGTGCCTAATGACTCTTTGTCTATGGCGGTATAATGAAAGTTTGGAAACAGGCTAAAATTCTCCCTCTGCTATAAAAATCCCCAGGAGACTCTAAAGTACTGTTCAATTACACACCAATACTTTGCTTCCAGCTCTGTCTAAAGTGCAAGAGAACTTTGTAAACAAGCAACTATCCCAGTACCTAGAGGCCAACAACATCCTGCACCCAAGCCAGTCAGGCTTCAGACTTAACTGTAGCACTGAAACCACACTGCTCGAGGTAACAGAGTACATCAGAGACAATGGGGAAGGCTGTGCTGATACTATTAGATCTGTCAGCAGCCTTTGATACGGTTACCCACTTCAGGCTCCTAGGTCACTTCGAGTCAATTGGACTGAAACGGCAGGCCTTGATTTGGCTAGCACCCTTCTTGAGTGGCAGGGGACAGGAGGTGGGATCCCTCCATTTTCTTCCGGGTCCTCGGAGTTAACAGTGGGGGTTCTCAGGGCTCTGCCCTGAGTCCCACTTCGTTCAACATTTATCTCACGCCACTAGCACAGCTGGCAAAAGCTTGTGAGGGCAAAAATAATCTCTTAAGCCAACAACACACAGCTGCTCTTCTCTTGAAAGAAGGGCAAAGAGATTGCAGGGGATTTGATTACATCCTGCTAAGTGGCTGTATTGCATTGGATGACCCTCAATCAATTAAAATGTAATGCAGATAAAACCAATGTCTTGCTCTTCAGTCAAAATCCCCTGGCAACTTTGCAGACCTTTTGGTTGCATGGAGCCCACCCGCTTAGCCCACAGGCTCGAGTGGCCAAAAATCTTGGTGTCAAGTTTAGTAATCTTCTATCCTTACAACCACAAATCAAGTATGTGGTGGGTTTCTGCTTTGGTCTTTCACACATATTGAAAACATTTCTGCATTTTCTCTCCTCCGCCAGGCAATCAGTTATACATGCACTCATCACATCTAGGTTGGACTATGCAAATGCCCTGTATTTGAGTCTGCCGGGATACCTGGTTAGCAGACTCCAGGTTGTCTAGAATGCCGGAGCCCATTTTCTCCTCAACCTGCATTTTGAATGCATGTGTCCTCTTACATTCACTTTCTACATTGGCTCCCGATGCAGAAGCGAATTCTATTTAAAGCTCTGGTTATTACTCACAAAGGGATTCATCATACTGGGCCGGGCTATCTGGTCTTTAGAATCAGATTCTTTTAACCCACTAGGAATCTGCACTCCCCTAACAAGCTACTGGCAAGGGTTCCTAAAATATGCCGTATCAGAGAAGGAGGGCGTGCTTTCTCCTATTTGGGGACCTTCGCTTGGAATAAGCTCCCTCAAGATCTGAGCACAGTTGAATTAATTTCCATTTCTCAAAAGAGGTTGAAAAAAGGGCTTTTTGTTCAAAATAAGTGGTCTTTCCATGAGTTGAGCGCTGGGACACTCCTAGAAGTAGCTGTGCACTGTGCAAAACCTGTTTCATCATATTAATCATCATTATGTGTTATGTTATAGAGGGTGTGTGGAAGGTAGATCTCTAGTTCTTCCTTTGTGTGACTCAGAAAAATTTACTTCACTATGTGAGTGATTATAGTTGTCTTCTAAGTGAAAAGTGCTTGAATTATCTGAAAAGGAAGTATAAATATAACAAAAAGCTAGAGTACGGCATATTTGATTGTGACACTATGTTAATTAAACAGTGTTGCCTCTGGACAGTATATGTGGATGATGTACTAGCTCAAAATTCATCATTAACTAGACACTGTCCAACCACAGAAATACAGCTATAAAACTAGAAATTCACGTGAAAAATATATTTATCAGTTGACCCACACCTCTGATATATGTCCCACCCCTGGAACCCAGATATCTTCATAGATTCTGGCTAATGTCTATACGTAAGCCACATCATTTTGTGATATTTTGCTACACTACACACAATAGGCTACTTCAGTCTTGCACACAGCATTGGGGAGTACACCAGCACCCTCCCTGTGTGAGCAATACACATTAATCATGACAAAGGAACCCAAAAGTCTGATGACTCATGTACTTGTGTGTGCCCTATTGTACCTCTTTTGAGGTAGTGTCGTTGGATAGCTCAAAGGTGTGAGGAGAGAGCATACCCAGCATCATGTGCAACAAAGTCAAGTAACATTTTCATACATGTGCTTCTAGCATAATTGTGGAGTGCTGAGTGAGTGTGTTTGAGCTCCCACCCCCCAGTTGCCTACCCTACTGCAACACCAGTGTGAAATATTTTTACTTACTGAAGTTCCACATGACACTAAAATCTCAGGAACCAAGCAACATGAAAGAGGTAATTCACCGAAGATGTAGCTGTCATGTGTGCTGCCACCAAAGGGAGCATACAGGAGCAGCCCCTAGCATTGCAAACAACATGCACATTGATGGAGTGCCAGCGGTGTCTGTTGCTGAAAACGTGTTTTCTATGGTGGGGTGGCTGAACTGCCACATGGGTGCAATCAATCTCACCTAAAACACGAGGGAAGTGGGCAAAGGCATAGAATTCCCTTTTCACACTTTGCCTTTCTCCCAAGAACTGTAGGGAGTATATAAAGTGGTGCACTCTTCTGCTGATGCATCTCTGTACCTGATGGCAAACATCAAAACTGGCTTGCCTATGAGATGCCTGCAATGTCAGAAGTGGCCTTCTTGAAAGACCCGGTGGGCAAAAAATGGAGTGCAACCAAAAATATTTTTCACAGTTTAATATATCACAAACTCGACAAGAAGGTATTTGAGCACTTTACTCGAACATCAGTTACATTACAAAATTCACATTTGTGTTTTTAGTTTGAATACATTTTGGGGACATTCAGAAAGCGTCCCTGGGAATGCATTCTGCCCATTGCTTATCATTGGCTTAGTGGTCTGTAACTCACATTTCCCTGCTTTCTATTAGCTGACTCTATTTGTTTTAGGCTGTCTAGTTTGAGTTTATCCTTCCCTTGCCCAAACCTTGTTTACTGTAACCTTCCAAGATCTCACTTTCTGTAGACAGCCCTTTAAGTTGTGTTCTTCTCTTGTCACATTTGTTGTGCATTAAAACACAAAGGTCAAATGTCAGGCTCTGTCTCCCAAGTGACTTCAAAATAGGAGCGTTTATAGGAAAGCAAGAGGAATGCAGACTACTCTTCTCCTGGAGCCTGTTCATGCTTCTCCTGTGCTCCAGTTTACAAGTCTATAACACAACCCTTAAAACAGGCATCGAGGGAGGTAGTGCACACACTTTCTTTGCCAGCAAATATTCATGTCGAGGTGCTTCTATTAAAGCGCTGTTGGCTTTTCCTTAATGTTACCATCTAGTGAATGTCTAATGATCTTTCTGTTTTCAGTCAGCGAGTACCAAACCCTTTTAATAATAACACGCATTGACAAGACAAAAGGTATAGCCTACACAACTACACTTAATGAGCAATAGCCTCAGTATGTGCAACATATGCAGTAGCTCTGTGCCATAAAAGCCTAGATAACACAGATTACTGCTTTCCAAAAAAGTACAAACAGTGCAGCCCTAAGCATCCTACCTATTTCAAAACATAGGGGGTCATTATGAACACGGCGGGAATACCCACCGTGTTCATGCTGGCGGTCTTATTGCAGACCGCCAGCTCCCTTGAGACCCTGCCGGCCGAATTCTAAACATTCTGCTGGGCTGGCAGGCGGAAACAGTGTTTCTGACAGCTGGACCAATGGAATGCTGGGCCAGGGCATCCACATGGAGCCGTCGTCAATGCTGCTGTGCGGCGGGTGCAGTACCACCCGTCGTGCAGATCACTGCCCATAAATCGGGCAGTGACCTGCTCAATGGGGCTGTGCACGGGGGCACCTGCACTGTCTATGACAAAGGGCCCCTGCACTGCCCATGCTAAGTGCATGGGCAGTGCAGGGGACCCCAGGGGGGCTCCGGAGCACCCCTTCTGTCAGCCTTTTCCTGGCAGGGGAAATCGCCAGGGAATGGCTGGCAGAACAAGGGTTCTTTATCCAGAGGGCATCACTGCTTGAAGCGCTGCCCTGTTGGATGAAGAATTCTGCCATCGTCAGGCTGTCTGTCAGCAGTAGCCTGGCGGTGGTGGAAGGCCACCTGTGGCGGTCCCCAATGTCTGACCGCCAAGTTCATAATGAGGGCCATAGGTTTTATACTATTTGGTGGATCCGTGTGTTGTCAACAGTGAAATAGGTGAACATGTTCCACTGAAACATCAACATACTGCAAGGGCCAGCTTTGCATTCTATGCCTCTCAACTCTACGCTGTACAATTCTACTCTATGCAAGTGCACTCTACAACACTCTTATGGACCACTGTACTCTTTTCCACTGCACTATACACCACTCCAGTCAAAGTCACTCTGATGTACTCTACACTACTCCACTCTATGACAATAGACTCTATGCCATACTACTCTGTAACACTGCACTCTGTGCCACTGAATTTTATGCCAATGCACTTTATGCCACAACCCAATGCCACTGCACTCCACCCTGTACCACTTTACTCTACGCCACTTCATCCTGCTCTGAAGCAATCTACTTTACACCACTGTACTCTATGCTACTCTACTCTGCGACACTCCCAGTTTATGCCACTCTGCTCTGCACCACTCTGTGTGCCACTGCACTTCATGGTACTAGTCTATGCTACTGTACTCTACCCTGCACCACTCCACTCCACTTTACTCTACCTGAAACAATCTACTCAATGCCACTGCACTCTATGCCAATGCACTCTAGGGCACACTACTCCACTCTGCACCACTCTACATCACAGCATTCTATGCTGCACAACTCTACTCTGCAGCACTCTACTCTATACCACTACCATCTAAGCCAATCTACTCTGCACCACTCTACTCTATGCCACTGCCTTCTACACCACTCTACCCTAACTCATTGTACACTACACCAATGCACTCAACACCACTTTTCTCAAAACCAATGCACTCCACACCACTGCACACTGTGCCACTCTAGTCTACTATGCACTACTGTACTCTGTGCCACTGCTCTGCTCTGCACCACTCTATTCTATGCCACTGCACTCTACACCATTGCGCTCTATGTCACTGCACTTTATGTCACTCTATTCTACTATGCAACACTGTATTCTGTGCCACTGCTCTACTCTGCACCACTCTACTTTATGCCACTGCACTCTACTCTGCACCACTCAACTCTACGGCACTCTACTCCGCTCTTCGACATTACTCTCTGCATCCCTCCATGCCACTCTAATCTATTCTGCATCACTGCACTCCACAACATTGCACTGTTTGCCACTTTCCTCTACACCTCTACACTATCCACCACTCGACTCTGCACTCTACCCCACACCATCCCACTCTGTCCTGAACGCCTTCACTCTACACCGCTTCACGCTACTATTAAACAATCTACTCTATGCCATTGCACTCTACGTCAATGCACTCTACTCTGCACCACTGTGCTCTACACTACTGCACTCTATGCCACTCTACTAAAAACCAATGCCCTCTATTCCACTGCACTCTATGCCAATCTACTGTGCACCGCTGTACTTTACGCCTCTTCACTCTATGCCACTCTACAACACTACACTCCAAGATACTCCCGCCTATGAGCTGTACTCTATTAAACTCTACTCCCCTCTATGCCACTCTACTCCACTCTACAACACTCTACTCCACTCTATAACACTTCTCCTCTCTAAGATGCTCTACTTCTCACTCTCTATTCCTCTCCATGGCACTTTATTCTGTTCTGCTCTATGCCACTCTACTCTATGCCACTCCACTGTATGCCACTCTATGCTACTCCACACCATTCTAGTCTACGCCACTTCATGCCACTCTATTCTATGCCAATCCCCCTCTATGCCACTCTAATCTACACCACTCTACTCTATGTAACTCCACTCCACTCTGCACCACTTCACTCTGCACCACCCCACTCTATGCCACTTCACTCTACAACACTTGACTCCACTGTATGCCATTCCACTCTTCTACACTACTCCACTCTATGCCACTCCACTCTACGACAATCTACTCTGCTTTACACCACTCTACTCTAGAATACTCTACTCAACTTTACGCAAAACCCTCTACACCACCCCTCTGCTCTACACCATTTCACACACACTCTCCATGCCACTCCACAACACTCTACTCCACTCTGACACTCTACGCCACTCAATTGCACGCCACTCCCTTCCACTCTATGACACCCTACTCCCACCCTGAAACCCCACACCACTCTATGACAGTCCACTTCACTCTACGCCATGCCACTGAACTGTAAACCACTCCACGCTGCTCCATAACACTCTACTCCACTTTATGACAGTCCACTCCATGCCACTCCCTTTTACCCCACTAACTTTTGGCCATGTGATCAGAAGCCACACTGGTGTGCAACATGGCTAAAACATACTGGCAAAGGCAATAGCTCTTGCATAGGCAAGTTCCATTGGCTTTGCCAAAGCTTGTTTTTTTGGCACATGGACATTAGGTGATGTGCCAGGAGTCAAAGATAACTCCAGGTGAGAAGTGGCATCTTGCAATGAATGCTTCCTTGGACATGCCAAAGATGTTGACCCTTTGCCTGCTATCTTCTCCCACCCCCCAACACATGTAAATGGGTGTTAGAGTTCACAATCAATTGCCTCACTTACAATACCAGGTTAACTGTAAGCATAGTAAGCCTTGTTACACATATTTTAAAAAGGAAAAGTAGAAATTATGTAAACTAAGCTTCTTTTAGGTCTGGAGTTAATCAAGACCTTTTGTTTTCCCCAAAGATCCCCTAAACATACACATATATAAAAAAAAATACATAGCGGGGCTTTCAGTCAGCCCTCTTCATCCATTAATCTGTTGTGGTGTCTTTCATATTCTTCTGCCACCCACCACATCATACAGTATGGAGCAGTGAGTCTGCCAGCTTCACCTATAGGCTTGCGTCATTTTGTGTGATGGCATTTTACCTCACTTCTGTTTTGTGAAGTTGATCGTTATTAAAGTGTGAGCAAGTGCGTAGCTACAGGTGGGGTGTTTGAAATGTATTTTATGAAAAATTGTTGGGTACAGATGCTTTCAGTTGGTTGTGGTGAGGTGTCTGTTGGATTTCACAAGGAAATTTTACATACACAGAGACAAAAATGCACACAAACTTTCTCCCTCTCTGCTTTGAAAGTCTTTACAAATGTTGGGTATTTCACAAAATATTCTGTTTTCTCTCACTTAGTACCCCTACCAACCCGCATTTGTCCCCCTTTTCACTGCCCCTTTATCCCCTCTTGTGTGCCCTGCTTGTCGTATAATGTTTTGTGACATTATATGCCAACGCGATTATGGGAAAATCTAAAGCTCACCCCCCAAATCTTACTGACCAAGCTATGCCCCTGAGTGCAAGATTTGAGAACAGTTGCAGCTTCTGTGCAGCTTTGGGCTCAAAACCACCAGCCGTGACCACCACATTAAAGCAGAGGAGCGTCGCCCTCCTGATGCCAGTGCAGCTAAAGTGAAAATAAAATGGTAATAAAATGAATTACCATTTTATTTTCCACTGCTACCAGCACAGCAGTGTCTGTGGGTGGGGACATTGCTGCTGACTGGCAGCAGTGGAGTGACACTCACTTCACCAGTGTACACTGAGCAAGTTATATGTCCGGCTGTCTTCTGACAGCCAGCCTGACATGCGCAGTGCAAACCTCTCCACCTAACTGTCTTAGACAGCTGGGTGGAGAGAAGGCACAGGCACCCAGTGCCTGCTGGAGCATGAAGGCTTCCCACTCCAGCCAATCCTGGTGCTGTGCTCATGCTGCCCATCTGAAGCATGAGAGCAGCAACTGGATTTGCAGAAGGGGGTTGGCTGAGACTCCATGAGGTGCGGTCGCGCTGACTGCATTCAAAAAGGAAAGAGGAGGAGGAAGAATCGTAGGTAGGTCCATGTTTTATTTTCTTATACTTTTTGGCCCACTGACAGGCACTGTGAGAAACTAGCAGTGCCTTAATTCTCAGTTCTAGAGCTCTCAGTCAGGGCCCGTTTTAAATCTGTTAATGAGCCATGATTGAGAGCTTTGGCCTTTGAGTCTAAAGGTATTGTGATTTATTATAATGGCTGTCATTGCCTTTGCCTCTCTGTCCGCTCCATGCCCCTGATGACGCAGAAAAGAAGGTCCGACATATATTCATGTATACCGTGTGATCAATACATAATGAAGTGTGATTTTAATTAAAGAAATAATGAACGAGGGAAATTGTGCCCTCGGGGTAGTTCGCCATCATTATAAACGAGCTTTATTAATCACGAAGTATTAAAAATTGTAGTAATCCGTTATAATCGCAAATGTACGCCATGATTTCTTGTTTGAAAACTGTTTTGCTTAGCTTAAATTTAGTACAGGCTTTGGCCTAGTTGCTTGGTTTCAAATTCTAACTGCGTGATTTTTTTCCTTGAACTAATGAAACATATATTCTTGCTTGAAGTTGTATTTTTCCAGTAGAAACTGGCTGGTACACTTATCTCCAAGGTTTCGTGCTAGGCCGGTTACATCCCCTTTGATACAAGGTCAGTCTCTGCAGGCGCGGACAATGAAGGTACAGATAGTAAAATAATTGGCAAACCATGATACAATTTGTGTTCCAAGGCTCCAAGGACAGTGTATGCATAAATGGGCGCTAGTAAAAGACAATTTTTGATTGGACAATTTGAAGCCAACCTATGAACCCTCCAATGGAAGACCCTGCAGAATTTGGAATGTTTCTTACTTAAACCCACCGGACAAAGAGAAGTCAGCCATTTTCCTCGATGCCAGTTTGAAGCCTGATGCCAGACTCCATTTTGGACGACACCCTGATGCCCTTTTCTCTATCTGAGAGAAAGAGACTTTAAGAATTCTCACCCTAGAGACTTTAACTTTGATTTGCCCCCGTCTTGCCCATGCAGTAGCTTTGCCCTATTCTCCTTGCCGTTGCAAGGAAGCTTGCCCTTAACTTTGCCCCTTTGAAACTTACCCCATGCTGATCAACCGGTACCTGAAGGACGAAGACTTTTCTTGAATGCTGATTGTATTTGGTAAATATGAAAGGATAAATGTATTATGCATTGTGTTTTTCCTTTTAGGTACCAACTGCTATTTTGATAGGATCCTAACTAGAAGTTTTCCAAATTTGTGTTGACTAAATTTGTTTTGCATGAAGTCCCACATGCCAATGCTAATTAGAGGTTAGTCGAGGTATTCATTCAATGTATCATGAAGAATTGAAATCGTGTTATGCTGACCGAATGTATGCAATTAGTCAAATACAGTTAGTCACATTGGTGATTTGCATTGCTATAACAGAGTGTATCATTATTCAGATTTTGCGTAGATTGCGTTTCTTCCGCCGTTATGGACAGCTAGTAATGTTCATTTACATATATCAATTGGTTTTGAGACATATATACATTGTGCTAGCTTTGTTAATATAGGGAAATAAATTCACTAACTTTTAATTAAACTGGTGTGGTTATTCATGACTGAAAGGTCATGGTGCGCCGAAATACCAACTGTTATTGATTTCTGATGTGTTATATTGATCTATTAATTGAGTACTGATTACCGATTGCAACAGTTATTGATTATTGATCTGAGTGACTCGACTATTGAGGATGAGGAGAGCCCGACTCGGTTAAAAGATTCACCGACCTCCAACGTGTCCAGGTACAGATAGTTTATAAGGGCTGGACGCGTTATCACCCCTCCTGCTACTGAAAACCACCTCTTAAAACATAGATCAGAAGCTTCGCTGCTTTTTTATTACAAATTCTTAAAGTAACCTAATAATAGGTAAGCAGCGCGCCCTGCTTCATGTGAGCTCCACCCAACCCTTGATTCTGAAGCTGCAGGAAAGGAATCCTCTGTGGGGGTTCTTGCTCGGCACGATGCCCACTTTAATATTCTGTAAGCGAACCTATCTCTATTACAACGAAGTGGATATAAAAGTTTAAAAAAATGCTTACATTGCTGTGCCGTGTCTGTATGTGTGTGTCTGAGTCCAAGCATTGTATTTAGTTGTTGCAAGTTTGCACAACTGTACACATATTGCATACACAATCTCCCCTGCATGTAAACTGACCCACAGAACCTCATCGCTTCACAGAGGAGACCTACACCTTTGTAAAAGAGAGCAGCAACACGTGTCAGTAGTCCACAAGTGGAACGCCCATTCCTAAACATCAATAACAATATTCATAGTTATTGTCCTTGTACAGTGGGTACGGTTGTGGTTGCAGACTCAACCGCTAGCATCCGCTATTTCTTCTAACCCCACACCTCATCTCTCGAGGAGATTTCAGTGTGCTGACGGCACTGTAGACAAATGAAAAAGTTCAGCTTAATCGTGTTCAGTTCACGCTTTCTGCCTCTCACTTGCGCTGACTGACACGCCTTGCGGGTGAGAGAATCCAAAGTGCACAAAACCTGGCCAGGAATTCAGAACTAGGAATAGTGAACATAAATCTGCCGTACACAATAGGAGAACTGGAGCACCTTTGGTTGAGCATTGAACACAGATGGGTCACATAGAACGATAACTCACTTGGATTATCCTGGAAAAAATTGAATCTACAAAAAGCAAGGACGATATCAAATTGCGGAAAAAGGGAAGTGTCCTGGATTTTTACTTTAGGAACACAAAACAAGGGCTCAATTAAATAATTCCGTGGGAGAATGCTATTATTTAGATATATATGGTTTTTAGGTCGAGCGCCCAAGTGCTCTGACGTGTTGTAATCTATCTGTGGGCTTTTCCCCACAGGCCCATCACTATCACTTGTTCATGGGCTTGCCTTTCAACAATCCTTTACCATCATTGGTAAATGCTTTACATTTGTCCCTCCATGGGGCGAATTTGTTACCGCCTTGGCCATCAACCCTGTTACATGGATAATTGCACGTTTGCCAATACGTTTGACTGCAAGATAATTTCTTTTTCATTTTGTGTCTCTCCTTCACACTTATGGTGGCCATGGGGCTTTAAATTGGCTCGCTTATGTCAACTGTTTTACTTTTTATTTTCAATTTATATCCCAAGAAAAGTCTAGTTATGAATTTACAACGCAAATAGCTCCAACGCGATCAAACGCGAGACCAATTGCATCACAAATGCTTGTTTGTTTTGTCATTTTTAGCAGGATGTCAGTAGGTGAATTTAATGGTTCTGGTTTTCTATTCTGCATTTTTCTGCTTTTCTATACTGCTTTGTTGTGGTTTATTGAGGCGGAGCAGACTTTGTTCTCCCCACTATTCATCCAGCGACTTCGTCTCCTTGGCATGTACCTGTAAGCAATTCTTTTCTTTGTTTTGGTCTTTTTTCTTGTGTTAAGAGTGAGGTAGGCCATTTTCCCTTCTTTCTTCACAGCGCCTATGTGCTATCCCTTCTGTTATCCCGAGGGACAGGAATGTTCTCCCTGGTGGGAGCGGGAATTTTTTAGTTTCCAGCCCTGTCCCTATATTCCATTATTTTGTGTTGATTTTTTAGATAGATCGAACAGTAGTGTGCCCATTCTTTTATACAGTTCTTTGTTCTATTGAGGCTGTGCAAGTTTTTGCTTCCCTCTCTATTCATCCAGTGGTCTGGTCCCCTTGGGAGGAACTTCTGTGCATTTTTTCCTTTGGTTTGATCTTCTTTATCAATTTAGGGGAGTGGTGGAGTTCTGTTCCCCACTTTCAACATGGCTCCAATGTGCTATCCCCATTCTTTTGCTCAGGGAGGTAACTGTTTTCCCTGGATAGAGCGGATAATTGCTCAGCATTTGTCCCTGTCCTTAGATCTTATTATCATGCTTTGATCTTAAGATGCATATAACAGTTAGACATATCTTATCGACTGGTACAGGCTGGTCCTTTTAATCTTTTTTTCTTTGTCATAAACAGGTTATACCTCCCCATCACGTTATTGCCAGTTAATCATCACCTCTTCCTTCCCTCTCCAAGATGGGGCATTTTGTACAAGCCTTTCGGTTTTAGGACACTTTTGTCTTTGTTTGTCATTTCTGGATCCACGCCTATTTGAAGTGTATTTCAGCAAAGATGCCGTTGTTGGCAATCCCTGGCTTAAAGAACTACATTGACAAGCTGTTTTCCATGTGGTTATTGGACTGCAAGAAACAAATAACTAGGCAATCTTGGGAGCAAAAGGGCGCTTTATTAGGACAGGTATTCAGACTCATATTAAGTTAACGAAACATAACTTAACAACCGCGGCCTCGATAATACAACAGAATTCCAAACACCCCCTGCTCCTTAAACTTCCCCCACAACAAAACAGTACCCCAAAGTCAACCAAACACTCATTCGTCCTAACCACCTTCTTTCCTACTCTGCCGTTCAGAACTCCACCCCAACCATCTGTTCCCTGCATTCCCTGAGCCCCGTCTAACCTGCCAGGTCCCCATCCCTTCTGTCCTGTCTTGAGGTTCCCCTTCTCTGCAATTTGTCCTAAGCGACAATTAAATCTGCTGCCCTACTCCATCAAGCTGTGCCTGAACAACCCTCAAATTGAGGGAGGGAGAGAGGGGTCACAAACTGAACAGCTCCTACCGCCGAGATCATCTGTGCTAGAAAGTGGATTAACCCAAGTGACATTGACCTAAAACTGTCACCATAACCCCACTCCTGAATCTAAATTGCTCAATGAATACCCCCCTTGCCTGTCTCGTCATACCACCCACCCGAATATTCCCAGGGGTTGACATCCATGGGATGCCACCCCCGCAGCGCCATCAGGCAGAAAGGCATGAATAATCCGGCAATCTTGAGAGCAAAAGACCGCTTTATTAGGACAACAATGCAAACTCATATTAAGTTAACAAAACATAATTAAACCACCCCGGCCTCACTAATACAACAGAATTCATAACATCCCCACCCTTAAACTCCCCCCCTACAAAAATGCACCCAAAGTTAACCAAACACTCCATCCTCCTAATCACCGTCCTTCCTACTCTGCCCTTCTGAACTTCACCCAACCACCTGTGCCCTGCATTCCCTGAGCCCTGCCTACCCTGCCAGGCCCCCAACCCTTCCGTCCTTTCTTGAGGTTCCCCTTTTCTGCCACCAAGAAAAATTCCTGAACAGGCGTTATTCTTATCCACACCCCCCCCCATTAGGTGTGTTTGTGTAGCTAACAATGCTACAACATAGAAACTGATGCCAAAACAGTGCTGTGACTGTCGCCAACAGCCTTTATCATGCAGACTCAACTGTATGAGGAGACAATGGTTTTGAAATAGAAATTAATACTTAATACAAGACTATTGCCAAACAGTCATTAATACCAGCCTCTCTTGTACGGAAAGCTAGTTAATGTATCTTTAATCTCTAAGAGGTATAATTCCTTACCTAAAAAAGATAAATGCACCCCATCTATAAGATTCTTATAGTCTCACCTGACAGTTTCACATGTTCGACTGCCAGTCATCCCACCATTCTTCCCCACAAAAGTTCTGAGATCCTAAAAGCACCAAAAAGTAA
This sequence comes from Pleurodeles waltl, assembly GCF_031143425.1. Classification (NCBI taxonomy): domain Eukaryota; kingdom Metazoa; phylum Chordata; class Amphibia; order Caudata; family Salamandridae; genus Pleurodeles; species Pleurodeles waltl. Next base: position 1,334,359,740 of record NC_090444.1, on the reverse strand, counting down.
CCAAATCATACAAAGGTGGAACAACCTATTGTCAAATTTGGAAGAGCAATGCTGCTGCAAACCTTGAACTAAATTGGCCAACTTACCCATAGCAATGGGCTCTCTTATGAAGACCTTCTCTGGCTTACTGTGCCCATCCAGACAAAATTTGTTTCCCCAATTCACATGAGGATGGTTCATACCCCCAGAAAAGTTTGCTATAGAAACTAACGCCTGACAACTTGCCAGCTATGCTGATGGACGATACTCTGTTGTCAAAGTTGAACATAATGAACCTTACTACATCATTGTGCCACATCCAATGAGACCTAAAGTGAGCTCCACTTCCTAAAAACTCAGCCCAAGCTCTTCTGTATGCATCCCTTGTACTTGGAGCAATAGATTATTCTACTAGGTCCAAGACCCTCTTCTGCCAGGTCCCAAACCTCCTGAGGTACCACTATCTTCTGCAGATCCGCTCTGGGCACCACACCACAGAATCTCTGCTACAGCAAATGAGATGAAGCATCCACAATGTTATTATCCTTACCTGGCACACGCTGAGCTCAGAAAACAATGTTTTGCATTAAGCATCCTAACCTGAAGGGCTGTAAATGTTTAATCAGCCTCTTGTCTTTCACTCTCTGCTAAGTCCTGTCCTGTTGTCTATGTGTAAAAACACAGTATTGTTTGCTTGCTGCCCACCCAAGACCACCAGAGCCACTAATAAAGGAAAGAACTCAAAGAAAGCAATACTCCTGCCTTCGGTGTTCCAGTGTTGCAGCCATTGATCTGCATACCACCCGGAGTCCCAAAAAACTCCAAAGCCTTCAAAACCTGCAGTGTCTGAATAAATCTGAACCTGACACTGAAAATCCTCCTCCAAGGACTACATTGACACCCCATTGAAGAGTTCGAGAACAAACAACCACACTTCAAAATCAAGCTTCAAGGCTGCAGAAATTCACACCCTGTGAATGAGGGAAATATGCACCTGTCATCAGAAAACCTAATCTACGACAAAAGGCTCTTCCTGCTCTGAAGACAGCAAGCAAAGTTGAGATGACCTAATAACTGTTGTAGTTGCCTAAGTTGCATCTTGTGTGCTTTAAGGCCTGGTGTAACAAACTGACCAACTCTTGTACTTTTGAAGCCGGCAAACTTGCTTCAATCTTCACCGTGTCTATTTGAATGCCTGGGAATACTAGCTGCGTACTACCCCGATCTCTTTTGCAACTGCATGAAAAGCCTGCAAAGCAAATTCGCAAACCACTGTACGCGCGCTACCAACAAAAAATGTCATCTAATTAATGAGCAACTCTCTTACGACCGGTATGAGCAGTAAAGCATCACTGACGCTTCCTTAAATTCCACTCCAAGAAGAGAAACCATAATATCAGGTAATGGCTAAGAGCTCTAGGGACCAGACATCCTTCCTTCTGAAACCTCTTTTTCCAAATTAGCTTTAACCCCCATAGAATGTTTCCTAGCTGACACCAACTTTTCTGCAAAGCATCTGACCCTAGCGCCCTGATAACCAAAGCGAAAACCTAGCTCAAAACCCTACTGTAGTGTCACTGCTGCCTCTCTAGTGGGATAGAAACCAAGCCATTTTTTCAATGCCTCTAAATTAACCAGGGTAAAAGCCGATGAAACCCCAACCTCTACCTTGGACCTCTGGTCCTCCATGCTATTATTCCACCTAACACGGGAGTACTGCAGTTCTCCTACCACATCTGGAGCATTCATTCTTATATTTATAAAAGGCTCTGTTACAGAAACCTCTGTTGAAGTCACAACAAGCCCCCGAAGTACTGATGTGCCCCTTGTTCCAGATTTCCAACCCCAGGGCTGGGCTTCCCTTGAAAATGCTGATGAGGTACCGCTAAACCACTAGCCGTATGCATAGTGGGTGGTCGCCTCTGTGGATTCATCCATTGCACTCACAGTTCATTATCTACCTCCCTTCAAGGTTTGTCCATTTTCAAAACTATCCTGGCCCTGAACTCCTCATCATAATGAAGCCATGCATAGCCTCCAAACTCTGCATGCGCTTTCCTGATGGTATCGCCACCAATCAGGGAATTTTGAGCAGTAGACACTTAAGCAGATAAAAATCACAGAGGTCTACATATCTATATTTGTTGGAACTCTCAGGTGACTAGCTAACTCTCAAGCCTCTTCCCTAGAACCATCTTTTGCCTGTAACTCCCTATGTAATAATTTATAGACATCAATGAACTCACCTTTCCAAATGTTCTCCTTCATTGCATTAGAAAGATAAGCCCCCAGTGGCATCCATGTAAGGAAGCCACTGAAAAACAGCCGTTTTATCAGTGTCCTCTTTGGCCTCTTCAGATATACTGTCAAGTTTCGAGGAGTCCGTCTGTTGTTTTATCTGTCCCTTTGGTTTGTTCCAAAACAAACCCCTCATTTTGCACCTTTTTTCCCTTTTTTTTGTAACATTCTCCTCCCCAATTTTCACTGTGTTCCCCTTATTTTCCCTGTAGGAAAGTACCACTGTTGATATGGTTACCCCCCACTTTTTGCCTACTGTTGAAGCCAACTTTGATTAAAAGTATGCTGGGACCCTGCTAACCAGGCCCCTGCACCAGTGAGCTTTCTCAAAAACTGTACCTTTGTTTCCACAATTACACACCCCTGGCACACAGTTAAGTCCCTTGTAAAAGGTACCCATGGTACCAAGGGCCCTGTGGCCAGGGAAGGTCTCTAAGGGCTGAAACATGTATTGTACCACCCTGGGGGATCACTCACCCAGCACATACCCACTGCCTTGCAGCTTGTGTGTGCGGGTGAGGAGAAAAAGACACGGTCAACATGGCACCCCTCACAGGGTGCCATGCCCACCAAACACTACTTGTGGCATAGGTAAGTCAACCCTCTAGCAGGCCTTACAGCCCTAAGGCAGGGTTCACTATACCACAGGTGAGGGCATAGCTTCATGAGCAATATGCCCCTACAGTGTCTAAGTCCATTTGGAGGCATTGTAAGTGCAGTGTAGCCATATTGAGTATATCATTACGAGCTCCAAAGCTCCATAATGGCTTCACTGAATACTGGGAAGTTTGGTATCAAACGTTTCAGCACAATAAACCCACACTGATTCCAGTGTGGGATTTATTGAAAATGCACACAGAGGACATCTTAGAGATACCCCCTGTATGTTAGTCAAACTGCTAGTGTCAGTCTGTGCCAGCCTGTACTGGGTGGATGTGCTTCACACCTCCCCCTACAGGAACTGTAACACCTGGTGGCGAGCCTCAAAGGCTCAAGCCTCGGATTACAGTGCCCCAGGGCACTCTAGCTAGTGAAGATGCCCACCCCGGACAAAGCCCCACTTTTGGTGGCAAGTCCAGCGGAAAAATTAGGGAAAACAGGAAGCAGTGACCACCCCAGCCAGGACCACCCCTAAGGTATCCAGACCTGAGGTGACCCCTCCCTGCAGAATCCTCCATCTTATTTGGAGGAAAGGGACCAAAAGGGTTAGGTTTGGGCCCCTCTCCCCAAAGGGAGTGGGCACAGGGAGGGTGTAGCCACCCTCAGGCACAGTAGCCATTGGCAACTGCCCTCTGACCCCTAAAACACCCTAAATCTAGGATTTAAGGGCCTCCCTGAACTTAGCTCACCAGATTCCTGGTGACCTGACTAGAAGAAGAAGGGCTGCTTAGCTGAAACCCCCAGCAGAGAAGAAGGAAGACGACAACTGCTTTGGCCCCAGCCCTACCGGCCTGTCTCCTGCTCTAAAGAACCTGCAAAAGAGCAGCAGCACATCCAGCAGGAACTCAACCTCACCCCTTACCTCCAACTAGAGATGGCAGAGTTAAGGTCCCTCTGTAAAATGAAAAAGATTAGGACAGGTTCCAACCCTACCAAGGTCAAGCACCAGAAGCTGTTGACAGAGTTCTCACCCCCCCCCCCAAGGGGGAACACCTCCTTTGCATACATTATGCCTGGCACAGGCATAATGTAGTACAAAGGGTTACAAAGTGGCGGCATGCAATGCGCCACTTTGTAAATGTGACGCAAGGATTTTGGCCTCGTTGGGTCACATTAACATTTAAAAAATTATGCTAATGTGGTGCAAGGTGGTACTAGGGACTTATAAATATGCCCCAAAATACCTAGAGGTGTACCACTGTGTTTACATTTGTGCCATAGGTTCCTCAACTGTGTGGCCTGGGTGTCTGTAACTCTGACAGTATGTGTTATCTTGATTTTTGTGACTCTGAAGTGTTGTGTGATTTTTTGGCATTTGTGCAACTGAAACAGAGTGCAATCATAGTTGAATTGTACACCTCCCACCATCATATTGTCAGATGAGCATCCAGAGACGGCCTCCTTGCAGAATTCCACCATCGAGCCCCCTATAGATTGCATAGGCATGCTTGGTGTGGTATTTGTATCTGTCAGATTAATTTAACTCTGGAGATTTGTGGTTCTAACATGGTGTGAGCTTTTTTTTACATCAGACACTGTGATCTTGGTACCTTTGCACCCAGCACTGTCTGATCTTGTTTTAAACTAGCATCTCTATCTTTTTTATTTTTGTGGCGACGACTTACAATAGAAACAAATTAAAAATCATTGCAATTTCTGTCCAAGGCCAGACTTATTGGTTTTGCCAGTTCTTGCTCTCTATTTTTATTTTGTGCCTCCATTATTTTCTATGGGAGTGGTCTGAAGTATCGATGAGTAGCCACATATGGTGCTAGACTTACTCCAAAGCTGAGCTGAAGTACTCAGTGGCCCAGATCTACAAAAGTTTTACGCAGCAGCCAAAAATGCTGCACAGCGTGAGAATGAGAGTGCAGGAGAACACCATATTTACAGAGATATGGCACTCTCCTCTCTCCCTAGCGGCAGTGTAGAAATTTGATGCCGTGCACCATGCGCACCCCTTTGCACCATGCTGCAAGGGTGTATGTGTGAGTCTAGCACAGATTTTGCACGGGAAGAATACCATTCCAGTACAATATACTATGCTTACACTAACTTTAAGACTTTTCCCACTTTGTATGTGTGCTGTACAGTGCAGCACACATGCCAAGTTGGATAAAAAAGAGAAATAAAGCATTTCTCCGTGATAAAGCCTATTTGAAATGGGCTAATGAAACACCCCTTAGGGCTAAATAATGTAAAGCAGCTCTATGCGCTGCTTTGCTCTACTTTCGAGGGTTTTTTCAGTGCATACAAGTTTTGCGCTAGAAAGTAAATTAGTAAATGAAGATTGCATCAATGTGCGTCACTTTTGTGACGGAAACACAGCGCAAAATCTTAGTAAATATACCCATATAACTCCACTATCAGTTTCTCACTGAACATAGACTGAGCATGGGCCATGCAGCCATGCGGTTCTACAAGTGGATGAAAAAGGATCACTCTTGCAATTTAAACAGCTGACAAAGATATTAGAGGTAAAGGGGACAAATGCAAGGCAGGGAAGAAAGAAATGAATTTAAAAAATCAATGGAAATAATGTATATGTTTTCTGCAGCCTTCTTGCCATTAAACTTCACAGCTTCATTCTTGCCCCCAGGGAAGAAAGGCTCCGGATGAACAGAAGGCCTTGGAAACAACCATCACACTCATAATGTGAAATGCTCTGTATCGATTCTACTGACCGGAGGCCGTTTACGGATGTTTTGTTGGAAAAAATTAAGAAAGTCAGCCACTAACCGTTTTTCATAACATCTTTTGCCTTAAGAGTTCATTCTTACAGCTTTGAATGTTACTGGAAAAAGCCATGCGTGAAGTATAAACATACTGTAAGTAGTCCAATATGAAAAAAATATTTTAATTAATAATGTGCAAATTAATGCACAATCGAGATATTAGCTTCCACAAAATGAATCCATGGTCTTGAAGGCTAGGGCAATGCTCTATTATTCATTACGCATCATAGTTTAGTTTGAAGTTTACAGTATATACATGTGTATATATATATATATATATATTTATACATATAGTAGGTAGTTATAGTTAGGACCTAGTTTCCACAGGAAAAGCATTTTTTGTTTTGCTAAATAACTTTGGCGCTCTGTTGACGAATCTTCACACCATTTTCAAAACTAGTTTGCTAATCACTTCATCTGCTTTTGTGACAAGAATTTCAATTCTATTAAGGACACAGAGGCAAGGGTTATCCCACCCTGTATTTATGGCGGAGCATATACTGTAGTATTGTATTGCTGCATTCATTGTATACAATGTTTATATTTCTGTGTTTATATTGTTTCCCACCCTGATTGTGAGCGAAGATGTCAGCTGCTGCCTAATTTTTATGGGCGAGCACAAAGTGCTCCGTCCATTCTGTAATCTCTCTTTGGGCTTTAAACCACGCCCATGACACGTCAGTCACTTACATTGGTTCGTGGGCTTGCCTTTTAAAATCTGCTTGCTTTCATTTGTGAAAGGCATACATACGTCATGCCTTTTCCGGTGTTTAGCCCACCTACACAGCACCAATAAAGTACCAAAAACATACGAGGCTCGATGTTTTCAGCCTGGAGTCCGGAATACTTTATCTGTTTATTTTACACGCAGCACGATTGCGCTGCATTTTACATTGCGTGATCGCGCTGTGTTTTTTTTTGCTTTACAACGCTAATAGCTCTAACTCGAACAAATGCGAGACCCGTTGCATTGAAAATGCTTGTTGTTCTTGTTGCAGGTACAGAGCCAGTTGAGATTCAGAGAGCTAGCAGGAGTATACCCTGTTGGTGTATTGCCTCTTGAAGTTTGAACCATTTGCTGTTTACAATATTGGAATTGCTGTTTGTCTTCTTCGTCACTGATAACTGGACTGGCTTCACAAAGAAAGAGGTAGCAATATGGTGTTTCTCAGTTTTGACGACATTGAGGTGCAGTGATTGGTGGACTGGGTAGGAGGTGTAAAAGGATGTGTGTTTTGATACTCTTGGGATTTGTAGTTTTGTTTACTGATGTTTCGATTGGCTGCTGTGATTTAAGCAGTAAAGTAAGAGACGCATAATCCTCGCCTCTGTCCTTAATAGAATAAAAAATTCTTGTTGCGAAAGCTGGAATCTTTTTTTATTAGGGATCAGGCCGGAATGCAGATCAGGCCCACTTTGCATCTTACTGCTGTGACCATTATTAAACTATCCAGGCCCCTTCTTTGGCCCCAACTATGGCCTCACTTGAGCTGACAGTGGCTGGCTTGGAACCTGCAGAGAACTAGGAAGCCAGCCAAGTCAGGAGCGACTCCACAGCCAGTCACAGTCAACAGGACATCAGAGGGTCAAGCTTTAGGTGGCAGTTAGCAACCTATCCATTCAGCACCCTAATCCTGAACAATTGTTTTTTTGCCAGCTCCATGGTGCTTGGTGTGAGCCGCTTTTCCCCAAGAAGTGGGCGCATACAGATAGCTCTCACTTCCCTAATCAGTTGGTGGTCTGGTTGTCCTCAGCGAATAGAAAATAGCACTTCTTGGGACATAACAACTGGAGCAGGCCTTCCTTCACCAGTGTGCCCTTCCCTCTTGGGGAGCCGGGGAGGGGTTGGGCATACAGAAGGGTGGGGTCAGGGGTCTTTGGCTCATTTTGTGTAAGGGGTGCTGTTCATATAAACAGAAGGAGCCGCACAAGGTGGACTGATCATAGGATTTGCATAGACGTAATTGGAATGAATCTAGTGTAGGAAGCTCACCTGGTGTGTGGTGAATACCTAGGGTATTATCTCCTTATACCAGGTCCAGGTATCCCCTTATTAGTGAAGTGTAGGCAGTGTCTAGAATTCAGGCTCTCTAGAGGTAGCTGTGAATGAGTAGCCAAGACTTAACTAAGAGACATGCAAAGCTCATGCAACACCACTTATAGTCACACAGCACTTACACACATGAACGCACCACAGTGTTGCAAAAATAAAAGTACTTTACTTTAGTGACACAAATACTAAACTACTAGGTAGGCAATTCTCCAATAGGAGGTAAGTAAGCACACTATTGTATGTACAGTAGCAATCAGAAATAGGCATAAAAAGTAATTGACAGAGTGAAAAACAATAGGCAATACTGAAAGCCTGGGGGGGACCAAACCACGCACTAAAAAAGTGCAATGCAAAGGTCGGTCCCCAACCAAGAAAGTGGAACAGTAGAGGGGAGCTGGAGGAACTAGGAAACCCCAAAGGTAAGAACCAGAGTACTCCCTAGTGACCAAGAGGAAAGAGGGAAATTACTGGTTCTACCCAAACCAACCCACAGGACTTCAGAGAATGGTGTTGCAAGACCCAGACAAGACTGCAAGAAACCAAAGGTGGATCCTGGAAGAGGAAGACCTGCAAAGGAAGGGGACCAAGTCCAGTTCCAGTTGGAGTGTCCGGTGGTGGCAGGAGCCACTACCCACCCGTCAGTGGATGCAGGAGTTGGTCAACGGTGAGACGAAGACGGTCAGCAATGCAGCACTGGAGCAGACGAAGAGTTTCTGGGTGATGCAGTCGATGTCCCACGCTTTATGAAGGATTGCAGTCACTCTGTGGTGTTGAAAAACCACCAACAAGCCTTGGCAAAAGCAAATGTCACGGTTGGTGGAAAAGTGGAGCTGCCAGGGACCAGCAAAGTCCAAAGGGAACTCAACCCATTGAGAGAGTCCCAGGCGACCCTCAGCAGAGAGTCCAAAGAAGAAGAGGCAGCCCCCACAGAAGACCCACAGGCAAGGAGCCCAAGAGTCGCAGATAGGCCCACGCAGCACACCTGAGAAGAGGTTCCACATCACAGGAGAAGCACACAGAGTCTGTGCATCGCAGGGAAGAGTGCTGGAGCTACACAGAGCCTGAAGGTCCCTTGGATGAGATGCCAACAAGCCTCAGTAGCTGCAAGATACGCGGTGCACTGGGGTACCGTCCTTCATGGGAAGGCAAGGGCTTACCTTTACCAAAGTTGGACAGCTGGACCAAGGTGACCACTCTAGACCACCACCCGTGATGCAGGATCCACGCAGCTCAGGATGAGAAGAGATCCACTTAGCCGGTCGTTATTACAGTTGGTGCCTGCGGATGCAGGGAAGTGACTCCTCCTCTCCAAGAAAGATTGCTTCTTGTGCAGACTGAAGACTTGCTGCCCTCAGAGGATGCACAGCCGGGGAAATGTTGCAGTTGCTGGAAGGACCCAGAGAAACAATGTTGCAGAGCAGAGTCATCGCTGTTGCTGCAGATTGTAGGTTCCTGTAGAGTCCATTTGCAGTTCCAGTGGCCAGAAGTCAAAGTAAACATTGCAGAGGATTCCTGCTGGAGTCTTGCATGTCGAATCTGAGGACCCATTGAAGAGGGAGACCCTAAATAGCCCTGGAAGGGGGACTGGTCACCTAGCCAGGTGACCACCTATCAGGAGGGGGCTCTGACATCACCTGCCTGATCTGGCCACTCAGATGCTCTCACAGGCCTCTGCCAACCTTGGATTCAAGATGGCAGAATCCAGGGGACATCTGGAGGAGCTCTGGGCACCCCCCTGGGGTGGTGATGGTCAGGAGAGTGGTCACTCCCCTTTTCATTGTCCAGTTTTCACGTCAGGGCAGGGAAGGAGGTGCTGTGAGGGATCCTGGCTGAGCATCAGACAGAAACCAGCATATTCTGAAGCAATTGAATTTAAGTATAGAGCACAATAATGGTCTGAGAGGGCGTGGCCAACTGCAGAGGTAAATGCACCACCAACACAATCCTGCAAAAATCCACCCATGATCTGTCCACAGTGGTGAATAAACTCAAAATTTGTCAGCGTCTCACCACAGAGATACCAATGTGCTGAATCCATGTGATTCCAGGTGCCCTGTGGTCATAAACTGGGACAGGACATAAACAACAGGGAGATCCCGGCCTGAAGTAAGGATTGAGTCCCAGCCGTGAATGTTGGCGGGAAAGGGAGGCCGCAACTCTGAAGCAACCCCAATCAGCGGAGCAGCTCTGAGCTCTGGTGTTGAAGACCCCTACCAGGACTGCATCGCTGTGTAAGAGAGGGGAGAAAAGTATAGGGGAGCTGGCAGCCGAGTTCTAGAGCAAGGAGATTGCCTCAGGGCCACAGTGGTCCAATATCAGACATAGCAACAGCTCTGCCACCAAGGAGACCAGTGCAGTGGCTGTCCCGAATAGCGGTGCCCGTGGGTGGTCCACTATCAGACTGGGGCGTTGAGGTGGAGCAGCCCCTGAGACCAGATACAGCCACCCCGAAAAGTGAAAAAGATCCACTTGCGGCGAGTTCCATGATGCAGGGAGCCACAGACTACGAACACCCACAGTGGCAATAAGAAATGGATGGCCCTGTGCCATGCTGCTGACAAGGGTTAGGACTTTTAATTGTATGACACACAGGTGAGAGCCACAATGCTTTGAGAGCGCACCTGCTGAGCCCACCCCTACAGAAAACTCCTGCGCGACCTGAAGCTCAGGCACTGCTGCCACTTAACACTTCCATGAGTACAGGTGACTTCTTACGAGAGCAATGAGCCCCACATAGCTTCCTCTTAGCCTGAAATAGGCCCTGTGGGTCCTTTGAGAAATAATGCCTCCATGATACTTTACCAGCACTGCAGGGCACTGGGGGTTTGACTATCCCTTCAAAGTGGGCTCCCCTGGGCAGAGTGATCTTCTTAGGCCGCTATCAAAGTGCTTTCTCCACTGCTCGCTTGAGAGCGCTGTGCCGGGGACTGGAGGGGATCAGAGGGGAACAGTGAGAAACCCGAAAGGCCGTGAGGTGCACTGAGGTTGCGCCCAAGCAGGCAGCAGTGAGTACTGCACCCTCCCTTGCGTCCTGATCACTTAATTTCATTGCCTCCGAAGAAGTACTATTGCAGACCCTACTAGTGAACCATTACAAGTGGCAAGGGAGCTAAGGAAGCTCACCAGACCAAGCAGGACAAGTATGCACGCCCCAGAGAGATGCCCACAGCAGAAGGGGGTCATGTGGATCCGGTGTCCCCGGCGAGTGAACAGCTCACACTTCATGGCATAATGACAGCGGTTCAGGGTACCTACTTGGAGACAAAAACTGATTCCATCACGACAGAAGTCATGCTGGCAAGAGCAAATCTGCGCAACCTGGGTGACCACAAGAAGGAAGTGGAGGACTCTACCGTGGCCCTCAAGGGAGAGAAGATGGCTCTGAAAACATAGGTTAATGAGTTGCATACCATGACTAAGGCTCTGGAGTCTCGGCTAGAAGACTACGAAGGCAGTTCGAGACACAACAATGTTCTTATAATAGGAGTGCCTGAACGCTCGGAGGTTCTGGCAGTGGACTTGTTTGTTGAGGACCTGACACTGAAAATATTGCAGCCGCAAAATCTCTCCAAGTATTTCTCAGTGGAGCACACTCACTGAATCCCAGGCATTCAGCCGAAGCCTCGCCCACTACAGCAGGAATATTGAACTACTGTGAACGCAATGTTATTCTACAAACAGCTTGCAGCGTCCCACCACTCGTCTTTGAAAATGCCACGATTACCTTCCTTCTAGACTTCACACTCAAAGTGCAAAGAATGTGCAGTAGCTTCTTCAAAGTCAAGAGAGACCTGAGGGGCCACAGAATTGAATATTCAATGACCTTTCCTGCAAAATTAGAAGTTGAGACTGAAGTACTTTTCAGTACTTGGTACTTTTCCTCCCCTGAAGAAAGCTGGGGCTGGCTCGACAGCTGGAGATCCGTGGCTGGGCCTAAACATCATGCGTGCTCCGAGAGACAGAGACAAGTGACTAGCACTCAGGAATCACTGATGTTGGCATACAGCCGGAGCGCAGTGACTTCTCACAGCAACAGATATCATGCAGGACTATACGTTGAAACCTGTAGTGCACCTACCTAAGGAGCACATACCAGCGGTTTGCATGTGGTCTGATACTGTCAGTCGATAGAGACATCTTTTTTGTTTGATATTCATGGCGCCCACTGACTATGTCCTAGCTTTCCACCTTGATGATCGTATGATTTTGCAGAATCTCATGGAACATTGGTAACATCTTTCAATTTTACTTATGGGGTGGATAGAGAGCAGCTTGGCATTGACCTTATTCACATCTTGTTAGACATATTATACTGCGGCAAATGGTGCTCTGCAAAGTTGGAGTTGGGCATTCATGCAGAGAGGCAGGGAGGGAGTATTTGTTGGAAGTTTTGTTTATTTTGTTCTTTGTTTTCTTGAAACAATGTTTTATGCTTTTCTTGTTATATCAGTTTATTTGTGACAATCAGTCATCTACGCGGCAGCAGCACATGCGGAATACATACCTATCTAGATCCTGGGTCAACCCTACGATTGGATCACTCCCCATGATGCCCAAAATACAGACACTCCTATGGCCTCCAAAGCAATCCCACTACTATCCCCACTACTTTCTTGACCCACTCATAGCCCCGGAACTGGACTCAGTTCCGGGCTTCTCCGACAACCCTTAATCACTGGTATCCATGGCCTAACCCAAACTTTAAAATCTTTTCCTGAAATGTTAATAGATTGGAGAACAAAATTAAATGTGGAGTGGTATTACAATGCCTTAAGAAACACTCTCCTGACATAGTGCTCCTACAGGAGACCCACCTTCTGGGGAATACTTACCACACCTTGGATAGATGGGGATATAAGCTGGTTGTTCACACAGGCTATACAACAGGTTCTAGGGGAGTAGGTACCCTAATGCATAAGTCACAACCATTTATCGTACAAAACACCTGGTCTGATATACATGTGTGAAATGTGGCGATCTCTGGATATTCTTAACATTATTTCACTCTGTATACACACACAACTCCATGCTGTGGCTCTCTCTGACCTTAGTGCACTACTCCTCCAGCTTCCAGATAGTGGAGTGTTACTGGAAGGAGACTTTAACACTACCTTTGTGATATCAACGACCATTGTCCCTCTCACCCAACAGAGTCCACATGTCCGCCTCTGGCTGGGTTTGTCAAGTTGCTCAGACTGGTCGATGTATGGGGTGCATTTCACCCCGCAGAGTAATAATACACATTTCATTCAGGAGCTTAGAGCAGCCTTTCACACATTGCTTACATTCTCACTTTAGCCCACTAGCTCCCCCATATCCTTCAGATACGCCACCTCGCTAGGGGCATATCCGATCACTCCCCAGTTTGGGCAGCATACGGCCTGCTTGCCCATAAAAAACACCCACGAACTATACTCAGTCCCTGGTCTGTTAAACTACCCACATCCAGGTGGGGCTCCATGAGGCCACGGACGAATATTTTGAAGCAAACAAGGGCTTGGTGATCACTCAGCAGACCTTGTGAGAGGCATATAAGGCAGTCATACGGGGTCAGGGCCTGTCATTGATAGCGGGCATAAAAAAGAAAAGAGGGCCCATTTACGAAGGCTTGAATGAGAAATTCAAGACCTAGAATCCCAACTCATTGGGGCTGGTCAAAGGAAGGCAATATAGAGATGCTACAATAGTAGCCGCTGAAGTCACCTACGACGCAATCCAGCATCACCTCTATAATGTGAGAGATAAGGCTGGAAAGCTACTGGCCTGGCTCGACAAAAAGAAAAAAGAAAACCATTGGGTTCTCAAGACATCGAGCACCACAGGTGCAAATACTTGAAACAGGTAGGTCATAGCTAATGCCTTTGCAACATATTGCATCATATTGCATCCAACGATATTCTCCAGCAGTCTGGCTAAGGTAGAGTCGTCCCGTGAGTTGCTCTCAGACATTCAGCTCCCATGCCTTTTGCAGACAGATAAGGTACTCCCAAAACAGGAAGTTACAGAAACTGAAGTGGTACAAGCTATCCAAGACTTGAACGCTCAGACTACTTATTGAGATCTACAAGCTTACTGCTTCTAAATCGCTCCCCACCACCTTTGAATGTTTCAAAAGTGCCACAAAACTGGTATCCTGCCTGATGACCAAGGACTGGCTAGAATAGTAGTAATTCACAAGGAGGGCAAACCACCAGAGGATTGGGCCTCCTACCACCCCGTTTTTCTTTTAAATATGGAGGTTTAAATCCTATTGAAACTCTTAGCTTCATGTCTCATACGGTGATCCAGATGTTTGTTCACCGGGACCAATCCGGGTTCATGCCGGGGAGAAACACCTCACTTAAATTGTGGTTTCTGCACTGCGTTCTTGATCATGTAGGAGTGTTCTGAGAAGATGCTCCTGTGCTTTCCCTGGTTGCATGATGGGCCTTTGACACAGTTGAGTGGCCTTTAATGTTTGAAGTTCAGACTAAACTAGGATTCAGCACCAGTTTCAGGTCCTGGATTCACCTCTGATACACAGATCCCCCAGCCCAAGTGACAGTAAATGGTGCCACATCCCCGGTGTTTCAACTCTGGAGGGGTACCAGACAGGGTTGTCTGCTTTCCCTCCTAATTGTTGATCTTGTCTTAGAGCCGTTGGCTGCTTGGAAAAGAGAGGACCCCCTGATCAGAGGGCTGAGATGGATTGCAGACTGGGAAGATAGAATCTCCCTCTAAGTAGACGATATCTACCTCCTTCACGAATCTGAGCCATGCTTGCCGAGAGAGTGCGCAGCTCGAGTAGTTACAGAAGAATTCTGCTATTTGGGGATCTACATCACTGGAGACCTCATATTTTTCACACTTATAATCTTCACCCACCCTTGGTGCTCCTATGGAGAGATGTTCAATATTGGAGAACCCTGCCTCTGACACTTTTAGGTAAGGTCGTCCTATTTAAAATGATGCCCTTGCCTCGTTTTTTATATGTGCTCCAAAATACACCCTACCCTGTCTTGAACTCCTATATAAAAATGATCGAAAGCGAAACCCATACGGGGATGGCGATCCCTCCCGAATAGTTCTTAAGAAATTGACAAGGAGCTGGTATGATGGCAGGACTGCCCTGCCTGATTTACAAACTATTGGGCGGTGCAGGTTGTCGCAATTAACCAGTGGATCCACTTGCCGGAAGACGAACCAGCATATCGAATGGATAAGAGAGTTATGCAACCTGGGGGCTACCTCAGAGGCCTTTATAGGGGATGTGCCCACCAAGTCTTTCCCAAGCCCTACCACAGTCACACTTACCCTTTGGCATACCGCACTTTATGCTTTGGGTTAGAGAGGCAGAATCACACTGGCCACCCCTCTGTGGGTTACGAAACAACTAGGTACCCTCGCTACACAACAGGGCTTCGATAATTGGGATTTAATTGGCCTGTCTAGGGTGGAAGACATGTGGATACGGAGTGAGGTAATTCGATTCACAGATTTATAGAAAATGTACCAACTTGCACCCACCAAAACTTACTGATATTTACAAATCTGACATGCCTTGCAGAATGCACTGAATGCACTGCCAAACGGTGCAGACCTCCCTGACGTCCCCATTTGAAAACAGGATACCAGATGATCATATGTCAAGAATGGCAATTTCCCTCACCAATAACAAATTGATAAATAACTCTCCAGATCTCTTGACTCACCTGCGGGAGAGCTGGGAGTGAGATCTTGATGGCTTGAAGGATGATGAGTTGCCCCATGCCCTGGCGTCCCCCAGGGAGGTGGCTATTACATCAAGGTTCTGCTTAGTGCAATTGAAAGTCCTACATACATGTTACTATGCCTGCACCAGAATGGTCAAGATGGGCAATGCAGTGTCTTCACTGTGCCCAAAGCAATGCAGTAAGGAGGGGACGTTCTTCACATGATATGGAGCTGCCGATGTTTCAGCGAGACTGGGGTTCGGTAGTTTCCTGTCCAAATATTATATGTGGAAGCATCATTGTGTCAGCTGCAAAACGGTGACTACTGAACATATGGGACACAACAGACTTTACTCACATGGATCAACTCTAGATGACACTGGGGCAGATGGTGGCCAATAGGGGACAATTGTGTAAAGGCTCAAAGGGAGCACACATAAGATAGTAGAGAACTAGATTTAAGCCCCACTGAGGCATAAGAAAGGGCATAGAAAGAAATATATGTACAAACCTTTTAAGAAATCTATTTACAATAGGAGATTTGAAGAATGAAGGCTGATCAGGCAGCCAAAGAAAAGCCGATAAGGCAGTGTCCAATGCAAAGCCATGGAGGGCAAGGGACAAGCTAAAGAGAAGAATGTCAGAGAGAGACGCAGAAAGAGGATCAATAGGTCTTTCTATACAATAATATACAAAGTGCCTCCAACGGCAGGCGCATAACGTCATGGTGGAGGGACGCCTGGCTTCCAAAATAACTTTACAGACTTCGGGAGGGCAGTCAAAAGCTGTCAACAGCAGCAGCTCAGTCCCATGCATGAAGACGCAGCGTTGACAGGTTCAGGTGGAGATCTTTCCCCTGCTGCTGCCACAGAAGATATTCCCGAAGGGGCAGCCTGATCAGCAGATCGATGCTTGTTTTCAGGAGCTCGGATACCAAACTTTCCTTGCCCAGTCCAGAGCCACCATGATTACTCAGGCCCGTCGTTCCTGAACTTCTTGAGAACTCTGGGCAGAAGTGGTATGGGTGGAAAGGTGTACAGAAGGCCTGAGCTCCACTTGTGACGAAGAGTGTCACCAAGCAAGTGCCGCCTTGGAAACTACTACGTGCAATACTGCTGACATTGTGCGTATTCTGTGGAGGTGAACAGATCTAAGTAAGTCTCTTCCCACTGCTGAAAGAGTCCTTGTGCCACCTCCGGATGAAGATGCCACTTGTGATCCACTAGGCATCGATGGCTGAGTTCATATGCTCTGGGGTTCAGTGAACTTGCCAGCGGTTGAACCACCAGTGTATGCCCTGCTGTTCCAGCCATGTCCAGAGACACAAGGCCTTTTGACAAAGGGTCCACGACCCCACACCACCCTGCTTATCACAATACCATATTGTGGTGGTATTGTCTGTAAACACCTGCACTTACCCTTGACAACTGGAAGAAATGCCTTCAATGCTAGCCGGATCGCCAGGAGCTCCAGTAAGTTGATTTGGAGCCCGGAACCCACTGGAGACCAGAGGCCTCTGATCTCCACCACTCCCAGCTGGCCATCCAAACCCAGAAGTGATGTATCAGTCACTACTATAAAATCTGGTTGGGGAAGGGAGAGGAGTCTGTCTCTGACTCAATCGCGATTCATTAACCACCAAAGCAGATCTTTTTCAGTTCTCTCCGACATCTGAACAATGTCGGTGAGATGTCCCTGATGCTGTGCCCACTGGAACTTCAGATCCCACTGCACAGCCCTCATACACCAACTGGCATGTTTTACTAACAGGATGCAGGAGGCCACCAGGCCCAGCAGCCTCAGAGTATGTCTCTCCAAAATCCAGGATAGAAGCTGAAACATCGGAATCATAACCTGAATATCCTGGAGTTGCTGCTCGGGATGATAGGCCCAAAACTGCACTTAGTCCAGAACAGCTCCGATAAAAGGGAGCATCTGAGAGAGAGTCAGGTGTGACTTCAGCACTTTTATAGTGAACCTCAGCGAATGCAGGAGGTTTGCCGTAGTCTGAAGGTGGGTGAGTACAGCATGGGGTGAAGAAGTCTTCAACAGCCATTCGTCGCGGCAGGGGAAGACTGAAACCCCTAGCCTGCACAGATGAGCTGCGACCATCGCCATCACCTTGGTGAGCATCCGAGGGGCACTGGTAAGGCTGAAGGGTAGCACGGTAAACTAAAAGTGCTCGTAGCGTACCTTGAACCACAAGTAAAGCATGTGGGCAGACAGGATGGGGAAATATGCATCCTGCAAGTCCAACGCTACCATCTATTCTCCTTGGTGCAGGGCAGACAAGACCTGAGCCATAATGAGCATTTTGAATTTCTCCTTTTGAGGAAGAGATTGACGTCCTGTAAATCCAAAATAGGGCCAACGTCCTTGTTCTTTTTGGGCATCAGAAAGTAGCGGGAATAACAACCACTGCCTACCTCTGATATGGGAACCATTTCTATGGCTCCCTTTGCCAAGAGAGCAGCAAATTCCTCCCAGAGCAAAACAAAGTGATCCTCCATCAGCTGTTCGTTTGAGGGAGGCATTGGGGGAGGGAAAGACCGGAAGGAGAAGGAATAGCCCTTCTGTATGATCTGCAAGACCTATTTGTCCGATGTTATGCACCACCAGTGAGGGAGATGAAATGGCATCCTCCCACCAACTGGATGTATATGGTCATGCAGAATCACACTAGGAGGGTTTGGACGCTGTAGAGGTGGGAGGGCTGGGTGGCATAGGACGTCGGGCCAGACCGTCTGGGTCTGAAGGCATCATGACCACGTACCCGCACAAGATGCTGGCCTGACGGGGGATGGTGGTTCATCTGTGGATGGCGTTGAAAGGGGCGATAGATAGGCTGTTGGCGAGGGGTTGCCGAGAGGCCCAAGGACTTGGCCGTAGCCCGGGAGTCCTTAAAGCACTCCAGAGCCGAGTCTGCCATTTCCCCACATAGGCGGGACCCATCGAAGGGCAGGTCCATGAAGTTTGCCTGGACATCACCCGAAAAGCCAGATGTATGAAGCCAGGCGTGTCGACGAACTCGCTCTACCCAGTGAGTCAGTGGTGTCCAAGCCACACCTTATGGTAAACTTTGCTGCGTTTCTCCCGCCCTTAACTACTTGGGAAAGAATGGCCTATTCATCCTCTGGGACCTGAGGCAGCACCTGCCCCACCGAATCCCACAAAGTGTGGGTAAAATGGCCCAATAGACAAGAGTTGTTTACCAACCTCAATGCCAGGCTGTTGGAAGAAAACATCTTCTTTCCAAGCTGATCCAGCTCTTGGATTCCCAATCCGGAGGTGAGGAAGAAAGCACCATGGGATGTAGATGCTTGGACTACCAAGTTCTCTGGGTAGGGTGTTGGATCAGGAACTAGGGTCATCTGGAGCCGGGCGATGGCAGTAGCCGATTGTCCTATTTACAGGAGCCCCTCTGCTGGGTTTGGACCATGTCCCCAGCTGGACATCAGTGAGGGCTTCATTAAAGGGCTACATCGGTTCTGACATGGAAGCCCCTGGATGGAGTACCTTTGTTAGGAGGTTAGTACATAGGCAGATCAAGGTCAAGAACCTCCACAGCCCTACACACCAACACTGCATATTTTGCACCTTCTTCCGTAGCCACCGTATGAGGAGAGAGCAAGCCAGTATCTGGAGAGGTATCCAGTCCACTGGCCTCTCCTAGTTCCTCATACCAGTCCAATGGTTCCATGTGGGTCTCTCGAGGGTCCAAAGAACCCTCCTATTCTTTACCAGTGCCTGGCTAGTCAAGAAAATGCTCAGACATAGATCTGGCACCTGTGGGCACTGTCGAAATCGGCATTGTGCACCGCTGTTGTAGTTCCGGATTGTCAGTGATCCGAATGGGGCTCGCGCCACCAGTGGGCGTCGGTGATTCAGGGAGCGGTGCCCGAGAGTCAGGCTCCGTTCCGGATCCATGAGGCCCCATCAAAGCCGAGGCCAAAGCCGCTGGTGTGGAATCTGATGGGGCCTCTGTCGACTCTGCAGGGCCCAAGGGTACTCTGACAGCCCTGACCTGCTCAAAAAGGGGCCCATGGCCTCATAAAACTCTTGAAGTTGAACGGGGTCGCCCCTGCTTCAGGAAAGGGAAGAAGGTGCGGAGTTGGCCCTGGAATCAGTTCCATGGAACCGTGACTGGAACGTTGACGTTCCCAAGTCACCTCGTCTAAGTCTGCTTGTACTTCCTCTTGTGCCTCTTCCAGAGTGCCTGGAGGACCTCGAGTGGGACGAAGAGGACTTTGGGCTCCTGGAGCAGTCCTGCGATCTTCTCCTTGACCTCCGAGGAGTCACACCAGCCAATATTGAATGCCGGGCTGCCATAAGTTTCAGGGACGACTACCACAAAGCTTTCAGAGCCATGGGCCGGCAGTCCAAGAACGACTTTGAATCGTAGTCGTGTTCGAGACACCATAAACATACCTGGTGTGGCTCTGTCACCGACGTGGCGGAATGGCAGGTGCCACATAGCTTGAATCCAGTCTTTCTCGAAGTCACCCTCGCACAGACACAAAAAGTCTCAATAAAAAGGTTGAAAAAAGCCATGTAAAAAAAGACAGTGGGTAGCTCTGTTCATGATCTGCACTTAACCGGAGCGGAAAAAAAGGAACTAACGTATGCATGGCTGGGTGGTGACTCTATAGGCACCCGTGATGTCACATAAGGCTCCAACGACGCAGAGGACGCCACGAGGATCCGAACGATGCCAACCGACCATGTGCGCAAGGGTACTTCTCAGCAAAAGTTATAGATTCAAAATTGACGCCTGGAAATTCTAAAGGTAAGGAATCTGCAGCTAGAAGCTTCTCTTAGCTACATCACATTGATTAAGACTGTCCAGACATATCAGTTATAGAACTACCCTCATCACTTCATTCAGTTAAGGAAGTGCCCTCTAACTTATCACCATGAATCCCAATGATTTTAGACAATGCTGATTCCCAATAACTAAATTGTTAGACCTGGCATCCTTGGCGTGGTATCCCCTGTCCTTTTTGCATCTGCTTCCCATGTTTTGACTGTGTGCTGGACTTTGTTTTTGCAGTTACTTTGGGCACTTTACCACTGCTGACCAGTGCTAACGTGCAAGTGCTCCTTGTGTAAACTATGGGGGTCATTCCAACCCTAGCGGTCGGTGTTAAAGCGGCGGCCAACCCGCCAACAGGCAGGCGGTGCAAAAAATGGAATTCTGACCCTGGCGGAAACCGCCAACAGAGACCGCCACTTTAACACTCCGACCTCCACAGCGGGATAAACAAACAGCGCGGCGGTCACCGCCAACAAACAGGCGGGAGACAATGTACCGCCCACCCTATCACAACTCACTAATCCGCCACCTTTTCGGGAGCCCCGCCGATAAAAAACACAGCGGAAACAGACCACGAACGGGAAAACGCTCACCTCTACACACTCCACGAGGAATCTGGACAGCATGGAACCTGAATTACACATCCTACCAGCTATTGTCTACCTGCTCCTCTACCAGGAGCACGAACGCCGCCGCAGGAGACAACGGTGAGTACTGCACCTACGACACAGGGAAGGGGGGAGGAGAAAAGATTACGGGCACACACATACGCGACACACCCACCCTCACCCACAACTACCTACACATCAATGCAGAGCAACAACTCAGAGTGACACCCCCCAAACCCCCTGGAAGAATGCAAAGACAAAATAAAATGATCATGAAATTCAAAATATATTGTAAGGCTACGTAAAACTATTTTTTAAATAAATCCATAACTATATACACATATGTAAATTGTCCGGTCCAAATTGGGTTTCAGTCATTGTACGTGGGCCGATGGGCCTCAACACATGGGCAAAGCCCACACAGGAGACCCGAATCCATTGGAGAGAACACTGCAGGGGCATCAGATAGAAAAACTACAGGCACCTCAGGGGGAAGGGCAGGGGAGGCACCTCAGCCAGATGAGTCCACGACGCCAGATCCACGAGGGGCCTCCATGCCCACTGTGCCATCCTGGGGAGTGCAAAGCCACAGTCTCACAAGTCTCTACAGTGGGTGGGTTGCCCACTGTGCCATCCTGGGGAGTGCAAAGCCACAGTCTCACAAGTCTATACAGTGGGTGGATTGCCCACTGTGCCATCCTGGGGAGTGCAAAGCCACAGTCTCACAAGTCTATACAGTGGGTGGATTGCTCACTGTGCCATCCTGGGGA
Source organism: Pleurodeles waltl (assembly GCF_031143425.1). Taxonomy (NCBI): domain Eukaryota; kingdom Metazoa; phylum Chordata; class Amphibia; order Caudata; family Salamandridae; genus Pleurodeles; species Pleurodeles waltl. The sequence goes on along the minus strand of NC_090444.1, from coordinate 1,334,338,133 downwards.
GTGCAAAGCCACAGTCTCACAAGTCTATACAGTGGGTGGATTGCCCACTGTTCCATCCTGGGGAGTGCAAAGCCACAGTCTCACAAGTGGATTACAGACGCCACTGGTACTGGAGGAGGCATGGTGCCCAGAGTGCATCGTGCAGCCCTGCCCGACACAGATCCGGCCTTGCCCATTCTGCCAATGGGCCAGCTGTGCTTGAGACGGCGGTGCCCAGCGGAGCGGTGCTTGAGATGAAGGGCCCAGCGGAGCGGTGAAGAGACGGCGGTGCCCAGCGCAGCGGTGCTTGAGATGAAGGGCCCAGCGGAGCGGTGCTTGAGACGGCGGTGCCCAGCGCAGCGGTGCTTGAGATGAAGGGCCCAGCGGAGCGGGCTTGAGATGAAGGGCCCAGCGCAGCGGTGCTTGAGATGAAGGGCCCAGCGGAGCGGTGCTTGAGATGAAGGGCCCAGCGGAGCGGTGCTTGAGATGAAGGGCCCAGCGGAGCGGTGCTTGAGATGAAGGGCCCAGCGGAGCAGTGCTTGAGATGAAGGGCCCAGCGGAGCAGTGAAGAGACGGCGGTGCCCAGCGCAGCAGTGCTTGAGATGAAGGGCGCAGCAGTGCTTGAGATGAAGGGCCCAGCGGAGCGGTGCTTGAGACGGCGGTGCCCAGCGCAGCGGTGCTTGAGATGAAGGGCCCAGCGGAGCGGTGCTTGAGATGAAGGGCCCAGCGCAGCGGTGCTTGATATGAAGGGCCCAGCGGAGCGGTGCTTGATATGAAGGGCCCAGCGGAGCGGTGCTTGAGATGAAGGGCCCAGCGCAGCGGTGCTTGTCTTGAAGGGCCATGTTCAGCGGTGCTTGTCTTGAAGGGCCCTGTTCAGCAGTTCTTGTCTTGAAGGGCCCTGTTCAGCGGTTCTTGACACGGCGGTGGCCTGTTCAGCGGTGCTTGTCTTGAAGGGCCCTGTTCAGCGGTGCTTGTCTTGAAGGGCCCTGTTCAGCGGTTCTTGTCTTGAAGGGCCCTGTTCAGCGGTTCTTGACACGGCGGTGGCCTGTTCATCGGTGCTTGTCTTGAACGGCCCTGTTCAGCGGTTCTTGTCTTGAAGGGCCCTGTTCAGCGGTTCTTGACACAGCGGTGGCCTGTTCAGCGGTGCTTGTCTTGAAGGGCCCTGTTCAGCGGTTCTGGTCTTGAAGGGCCCTGTTCAGCGGTTCTTGACACGGCGGTGGCCTGTTCAGCGGTGCTTGTCTTGAAGGGCCCTGTTCAGCAGTGCTTGTCTTGAAGGGCCCTGTTCAGCGGTGCTTGTCTTGAAGGGCCCTGTTCAGCGGTGCTTGTCTTGAAGGGCCCTGTTCAGCGGTTCTTGCCTTGAAGGGCCCTGTTCAGCGGTTCTTGACACGGCGGTGGCCTGTTCAGCGGTGCTTGTCTTGAAGGGCCCTGTTCAGCGGTGCTTGTCTTGAAGGGCCCTGTTCAGCGGTTCTTCACATGTGTCTCCAGGGCACCATATCCGGCCAATCTCTGGAGTTCACTCGCCATCCGACTTCTCGCTTGCGGGGCCCTCCTGTGCTGGAGTCCCGGGCCCGTGGGTGTCCTCCTTCACACCCGGAATGGGGCTGGTGGGGCCCTCCTGGGCAGCTCGCCTGCTGCCGGACTTGTCGGCCGTGCTGCCCTTGCCATCCTTCCGTGAGTCTCTGTGGCCCTTGCCTCCCTTTGTAGATGTGCCAGGTGGCACCCCACTTCCTGACAGTGCCAGGGTAGTGCCTTTGGAGGCTGCCGTCTCCGGCCTCTCGCGCCGGGCCTTGCCTTTTTTGTTTTTTTTCCCAGGGGGTGGGCTGGCTGTCCCTTTACTGCTGGCCGATGTAGCTGCCCTTGAAGGTGCTGGACTCCAATATCCCTGTACTATGGTCCTTGTAGGTCCAGGGGTGGTGGTGGCTGAGGTGCAGATTGGACTCTTACGAGATGGAGGGGGTGGGTCAGGTGATGGAAAGAGGTTAATTTTGGACAGGAAAAACATTTTAGGAGCAGTGGGAAGGGTAGGTGCAGTGGGTATGGGAGTGGAGGAAGAGGATGTGGTTGTAGGAGAGTCAAGTCTGGTGTCTTTGGGTGCAGGTGCTTGTAACGGAGGCTGTCGTGAGGTGGATGGCTGTTGGGTGGGTGGCTGCCTGCGTTTGTGTGGTTTGGAAGAGGGGGTGACAGACACACTGGGAGAGGACACAGGGGACGTGTAAATGGCAGTGGGGGTGGTGACTGCACGTGTGCGGACTGTTCTGGTGGGTGTGCTGGTGATGGACGTAGTGCCTGATGATGTTGTGCATGCAGGTGTGAGTGGAGACGTCACAGGGAGGGAGGAGGGAGATGACGAGGAGGGGGACACAGAGGAGGCAGTGGCTGTTGGTATGTCTGCATGTGGCTGTTGCATGTGTGAATGCTTGTGTGATTTGTGGTGCTTATGTCTGGATGAGCTGCCCTTGGGTGTTGAGGTGTGTGCGGGCTGGTCTGTAGGTGTGTCTGGGATAGGCAGAGGAACAGGGGAGTGGGACTGGGTGGAGGAAGTTGGAGGAGGGAGGCAGGAGACAGGAACAATTGCTGCCGTCAGTGCTGAGGCCAGAGCGTTGAACGATCGTTGATGGGCAGCCTGACCCGAATGAATGCCCTCCAGGTATGCATTGCTACGGTGCACCTCCCTTTCTACCCCCTGGATGGCATTCAAAAGGGTAGACTGCCCAACAATGAGCGTCCTGAGGAAGTCAATGACCTCCTCACTGAGGGCAGCAGGGGTAACTGGGGCAGGGCCTGAGGTGCCTGGGGCAAAGGAGATGCCCACCTTCCTGGGTGTGTGGGCACGGGGCGAACGCTGAGGGGCTGCTTGGAGGGCGGAGCTGGTGCGCGGGGTGGCGGCTGTACCTGTTGTTGCGGTGGGCACGGATGTTGCCGCCACCACAAGGGAGCTCCCTTCCGAGGACGTGTCTGTGTCGCTGATGTCTCCACTTGTCCCCGTTGTGGAGCTCCCCTCGCCCTCCGTCTCACTGGTGAACTCCGAGTCGGTTGCATGGCCCTCCAGGGCCATGTGAGATGCAGCTCCCTCGTGCTCCGATGCCACTTCTCCTCCGCCTGATGATGCTAATGCACACATGAACAGGAAGACCACAAAAAAGGGGGGGAGAAAATAAAGACATGTTGAGTGCATGCATTGGCAACACAGTTGGCGGAGAGGACAGACACAGAAGCCCCCTGCACTACGCTGCGCACTTGGGGTACACTACTCAATCATTGGGACTTGGCCTACAAGCCTATGGACGACAACTGCACACATAGGTGACACAGGGCCATGGATAGCTGTACTTGGCACCCTACATAGGTGGGGGGCGGGGGCACAGGGCCATGCCTTACGGAGGGGCCTAGCCTACAGAAATCGCCCTGGCCTAGGGAGACCCACAGCCCTCCTCCCCCACCCAGACACCTCCACTGCGTGCTAAGATTGCAGAACGTGCTGGTACTCACCCCCTTGTGTCTGCTGTGATGTCCTCACGCGCCCATCCAAATCTGGGTAGGCCACCGCCAGGATCCGAGACATCAGGGGGGTCAATTGACGAGTGGCACCCCTCCTACGTTGGGAGGCCATCCCCAGCAGAGCCTCCGCGGTCTTCCTGCTCCCACGGCGGATGTCCTCCCACCTCTTGCGGCAGTGGGTGCCCCGTCTGTTGTGGACCCCCAGGGTCCGGACGTCCTTGGCGATGGCACGCCAAATGTCGATTTTCTGATGGGCGCTGACCTATGTGACATGTACAGAGGGAGAAATAACATTATTAGGATTTTCTGCATGCTCGATGTGAGTGGTCCCCCCTCCCCACCCTTGCCATGTGGCACATACTCTCATCCGTCCTTTGATGCATGCCTCAATCGCTCCCCTCCCCACCATCTTACATCCACCCGACTCAACCCAGGCATAGCCCCCAAAGCATGGTCCCAGTGTACTTACCTGTTGGTCTGGAGGACCGTAGAGTAGCGCATACTGGGGGAGGTCCCCATCCACGAGTTTCTCCAATTCTTCAGAAGTGAAGGCAGGGGCCCTTTCCCCAGTCACAGCAGCCATTGTATCTTCCAGACCGAGGTCACAGCAGCACTTGCAATATAGGTCCTCTCCTGTGGATGATCAGGTCTCGAGTGATTAAGCAGATAGAAAATGGCGGTCACGACCGCGGCGGTGCGTACCGCGGCGGTGCGTCCCGCGACCACCGGCGCACTTCGTCATTGGCTCCTGAAACCCATAGGGTTCAATGTTAACCAATGCGGCTTTGCACCGTGGTCTTCGTCCGCCTACCGCCACGGTGTGCCACGCCAGCGCATTGACCTCACATCCCATTGTCGCACTTCACAGGTCAGGCAGCCGCCATTTCAAGGGCCCACATGGCTTAATTTCTACTGCGTTGCACATGCCTAGGCCTTGCATCGACACTCATACAAGCCATTCAATGCATAGAGAATCATGTACTGTGCAAGCTGTGGGAACTTACCTGTGGGTTGATTGACTCTGTGCTCGCTGTTGTCCTTCCTAGTCACCGTCCGCTGGGACTTGCGAGGAGATGGAGGAATGTTCCCGTGTACAGACCGCTGGTGGACCTGTCGACAATGGAGGAACGACATGTCATTCTGACATACAGGCTTGACCGAGCCACTATACAGGAACTGTGTGCCCAGCTGGAGCCAGACCTGATGTCACCCATCCGCCAACCCACAGGGATCCCCCCTCTAGTGCAGGTTCTGTCAGTACTCCATTTCTTAGCAAGTGGGTCATTTCAAACAACAGTGGCCATTTCATCAGGGATGTCTCAGCCTATGTTTTCAAAGGTGTTGTCCAGAGTGTTGTCTGCCCTGCTCAAACACATGCGAAGATACATCGTTTTCCCTGAGGTGGGGGATTTGCCTACAGTGAAGGGTGATTTCTATGCCCTTGGACACATTCCCAACATCATTGGTGCCATTGATGGGACACATGTGGCTTTGGTACCCCCCAGGGAAAGTGAACAGGTGTACAGGAACAAAAAAAGTTATCATTCGATGAATGTCCAGGTGGTCTGTTTGGCTGATCAGTACATCTCCCATGTAAATGCCAAGTTCCCTGGGTCAATGCATGACGTGTACATCATGCGAAATAGCAGCATCCCTTATGTGATGGAACAACTACGGAGACACCGTGTGTGGCTAATTGGTGACTCAGGTTACCCCAACCTGTCGTGGTTACTGACCCCAGTGAGGAATCCCAGGACAAGGGCAGAGGAACGCTACAATGAGGCCCATGCGCGTACTAGGAGGATCATAGAAAGAACCTTCGGCCTCCTGAAGGCCAGGTTTAGGTGCCTGCATATGACAGGTGGATCCCTAATGTACTCACCAAAGAAGGTGTGCCAGATCATCGTGGCCTGCTGTATGCTTCACAACCTGGCATTGCGACGCCAGGTGCCTTTTCTGCAGGAGGATGGTCCAGATGGTGGTGTTGAAGCAGCTGTGGAGCCTGCGGAGAGTGAAGAGGAGGAAGACGAAGAGGACGACACAGACAACGGGGACACAGTGATACAACAGTATTTTCAATAACACACAGGTAAGAATCAACAACGGCATTTTACATTTACTTACAGTCTCCTGCCTCTCTACTGTCTCTCCTTTTCACCCGTGTATGCTAACAGAGTTGTGACTTTCCCTTCAATTTCAGAGCTGTGGGCCCCACTGCGTGACCTCTGCTTTGTTTGCCCATGGACTACAGCTGTGTGACAGTGGTATGTTGTCATCACAATGTAACTAGTCATTTTTGCACGTTTATGTCTAATACATATTTTTAAAAATACAGGCAGACTCCAGATTATTTGTGTGCAATAAGTGTGTTTATTAAAGTGCTCAATTTTGGGACATGGTTGAAAATCGGTGATGGGTGATGGTGGAGGAATGTCCATGGCAGAGTCCAGATTTTCAGTCTCACAGGTGCATTGTCCATATGCCTGTGGAAGGTGGAGCAGGGGCAGATTAAGGTTGGACAGGGTGACAATGTGGGACAGTGGGATGACATCAGGGGGTATCCTTTCCTGGCGGGGGTCTTGGCATCCTACTCTGTCTTCTTCCTAGATCTCAGGCCCCGCTTGCGGGTGGTTCTTCTTCTGCAGGAGGTGGGGTTCTGGTGGCAGGTTGTTGCTGTGTCGGGGCCTCCTGTCCACTAGCGCCGGCGGAGGTGGTAGGCTGTTCCTGGTCCATGCTAGTGACAAGGGCCCTTTGTGGTGCCACATGGTCCCGCAATGTGGTGACAATCTGGTTGAGAGCCACAACGATGGTGCCCATTGCGCAACTAATGTTTCTCAGTTCTTCCCTGAACCCCATAAACTGTTCCTCCTGCAGTACCTGGATCTCCTGGAACCAGGCCAGGACCGTCGCCATCGTCTCCTGGGAGTGGTGGTATGCTCCCATGATGGAGGTGAGGGCCTTGTGGAGAATGGGTTCCCTGGGCCTGTCCCCCCCCTGTCGCACAGCAGCTCTCCCAGTTCCCCTGTTTCCCTGGGCCTCTGTCCCCTGGACCGTGTGCCCACTACCACTGCCCCCAGGTCCCTGTTGTTGTTGGGGTGGTGGGTTAACCTGGGTGCCCTGTAGTGGTGGACACACCGCTGATTGACGTGTCCTGGAGACAGAGGCATGGGCCCGCTGGGTGGGTGCTGTGCTGGTGTTCCCAGAGGGGGGTAGGTCTGCTGTAGCCTGTGGCTGTGTGAGGGGAACCGACTGTCCTGAGGTCCCCGATGGGCCGGGCTGGTCATCTGGGTCCAGGGAGACAGAGCTGCTGTCATCACTGGGGGCCTCTTCTGGGGGTGGGATGGACATTTCTGGACCCTCCTGGGCGGTGTGGTGGCGTTCGGGTCCTGCAGGGGTATAAGAGTATGGTTATTGCTTCTGTGTGTGCCATTTCATGAAATGGGTGGGTGCCCGTGTACCCCAGTGCTGGCATTCCTTTGTGGGGGCTGTTGTGACGGCGGTTTGTGGGGGAGATGGGTATGTGCAGTGGGCATGCTTAGGTGATGGGTGTCGATGGTTTGTGGTGGCATGCAGGGTTTGGTGTTGGGATGGGTGGGTTGTGATGGAGGGACAGCAAAGAGGATGTGTGATGGTGGTGGGCAGGAGGGTGGGGGTATGAGTTGGCATGCTGGTGGGGTGGGGGGGATGAAGTAGTGGAGATTTGACTTACCAGAGTCCATTCCTCCGCCTACTCCTGCGAGGCCCTCAGGATGCAGGATGTTCAAGACCTGTTCCTCCCATGTTGTAAATTCTGGGGGTTGAGGTGGGGGTCCCGCCGCCAGTCCGCTGCACCGCGATGTTGTGCCTGGATACCATGGAACGCACCTTCCCCCGTAGGTCGTTCCACCGCTTCCTGATGTCGTCACGATTTCGTGGATGCTGTCCCACAGCGTTGACCCTGTCCACTATTCTTTGCCATAGCTCCATCTTCCTGGCAATGGTGGTGTGCTGCACCTGTGTCCCGAAAAGCTGGGGCTCTACCCAAACTATTTCCTCCACCATGACCCTGAGTTCTGCGTCTGAGAACCTGGGGTGTCTTTGGGGTGCCATGGGGTGGTGTGGATGAGGTGTGGGGTGGTGTTTGCGGTGATGAGTGTGGTGAGTGTAGTGGTGTGTGGTGTTTTGTGCGTGGTTGTTGTGTGGGTGATGGTGTAGTGTGCCTCTGTGTGATGGTGTTCTCTATTCTGTGCTGTCTCTCTCTGGGCTTCTTCTCTGATTAGTGGTCGTAGGGGTTTGTGGGTGATGTGGGTGTGTGTTTTATAGTTAATTGGGTGTGTGGGAGTGTTGTGTGTATGTGTCTCAGGTGTGTGTATTTCAAATTGTCCAATGTGGCTGTGTTTTGTAAGTGTGTGTGTATTTTGAGCGCGGCGGTGTGTACCACCAATGGAATACCGCGGTTGAAAGACCGCCGCGTGGATTCGTGGGTCGTAATTGTAGGAAAGTACCATCTTGCCTGGCATGTTACCCCCATTTTTCACTGTATATATGTTGTTTTAGTTGTATGTGTCACTGGGACCCTGCTAGTCAGGGCCCCAGTGCTCATAAGTGTGCCTGAATGTGTTACCTGTGTTATGACTAACTGTCTCACTGAGGCTCTGCTAATCAGAACCTCAGTGGTTATGCTCTCTCATTTCTTTCAAATTGTCACTAACAGGCTAGTGACCAATTTTACCAATTTACATTGGCTTACTGGAACACCCTTATAATTCCCTAGTATATGGTACTGAGGTACCCAGGGTATTGGGGTTCCAGGAGATCCCTATGGGCTGCAGCATTTCTTTTGCCACCCATAGGGAGCTCTGACAATTCTTACACAGGCCTGCCACTGCAGCCTGAGTGAAATAACGTCCACGTTATTTCACAGCCATTTTACACTGCACTTAAGTAACTTATAAGTCACCTATATGTCTAACCTTTACCTGGGAAAGGTTGGGTGCTAAGTTACTTAGTGTGTGGGCACCCTGGCACTAGCCAAGGTGCCCCCACATTGTTCAGGGCCAATTCCCCGGACTTTGTGAGTGCAGGGACACCATTACACGCGTGCACTACATATAGGTCACTACCTATATGTAGCTTCACAATGGTAACTCCGAATATGGCCATGTAACATGTCTATGATCATGGAATTGCCCCCTCTATGCCATCCTGGCATAGTTGGCACAATCCCATGATCCCAGTGGTCTGTAGCACAGACCCTGGTACTGCCAAACTGCCTTTCCCGGGGTTTCACTGCAGCTGCTGCTGCTGCCAACCCCTCAGACAGGCTTCTGCCCTCCTGGGGTCCAGCCAGGCCTGGCCCAGGATGGCAGAACAAAGGACTTCCTCTGAGAGAGGGTGTTACACCCTCTCCCTTTGGAAAATGGTGTGGAGGCAGGGGAGGAGTAGCCTCCCCCAGCCTCTGGAAATGCTTTCATGGGCACACATGGTGCCCATTTCTGCATAAGCCAGTCTACACCAGTTCAGGGACCCCTTAGCCCTGCTCTGGCGCGAAACTGGACAAAGGAAAGGGGAGTGACCACTCCCCTGACCTGCACCTCCCCTGGGAGGTGCCCAGAGCTCCTCCAGTGTGCTCCAGACCTCTGCCATCTTGGAAACAGAGGTGCTGCTGGCACACTGGACTGCTCTGAGTGGCCAGTGCCAGCAGGTGATGTCAGAGACTCCTTCTGATAGGCTCCTTCAGGTGTTGCTAGCCTAACTTCTCTCCTAAGTAGCCAAACCCTCTTTTCTGGCTATTTAGGGTCTCTGTCTTTGGGGATTCTTTAGATAACGAATGCAAGAGCTCATCCGAGTTCCTCTGCATCTCTCTCTTCACCTTCTGCCAAGGAATCGACTGCTGACCGCGCTGGAAGCCTGCAAAACTGCAACATAGTAGCGAAGACGACTACTGCAACTCTGTAACGCTGATCCTGCCGCCTTCTCGACTGTTTTCCTGGTGGTGCATGCTGTGGGGGTAGTCTGCCTCCTCTCTGCACTAGAAGCTCCAAAGAAATCTCCCGGTGGTCAACGGAATCGTCCCCCTGCAACCGCAGGCACCAAAGAACTGCATCACCGGTACCTTGGGTCTCCTCTCAGCACGACGAGCGAGGTCCCTTGAATACAGCAACTCTGTCCAAGTGACTCCCACAGTCCAGTGACTCTTCAGTCCAAGTTTGGTGGAGGTAAGTCCTTGCCTCCCCACGCCAGACTGCATTGCTGGGAACTGTGACTTTTGCAGCTACTCCGGCCTCCGTGCACTTCCGGCGGAAATCCTTTGTGCACAGTCCAGCCTGGGTCCACGGCACTCTAACCTGCATTTCACGACCTCCTAAGTTGTTCTCCGGCGACGTGGGACTCCTTTGTGCGACTTCGGGTGAGCACCGTTTCACGCATCCTCGTAGTGCCTGTTTCTGACACTTCTGCGGGTGCTGCCTGCTGCTGAGAGGGCTTCTTATCTTGCTCGACGCCCCCCTCTGTCCCCTGACACAATTGGCGACATCCTGGTCCCTCCTGGGCCACAGCAGCATCCAAAAACACTAACCGCATGATTTACAGCTAGCAAGGCTTGTTGGTGGTCTTTTGGCGGGAAAACACTTCTGCACGACTCTCCACGGCGTGACGGATCAGTCCTCCAAAGGGGAAGTCTCTAGCCCTTGTCGTTCTTGTAGAAACCTACGCTTCTACTGTCCAGTAGCAGCATCTTTGCACCCATAGCTGGCATTTCCTGGGCATCTGCCCATCTCCGACTTGCTTGTGACTTTTGGACTTGGTCCCCTTGTTCCACAGGTACCCTCGACCGGAAATCCATCATTGTTGCATTGTTGGTTTGTGTCTTTCCTGCAGAATTCCCCTATCACGACTTCTATGTCCTTTGGGGAACTTTAGTGCACTTTGCACTCACTTTTCAGGGTCTTGGGGTGGGCTATTTTTTTAACCCTTACTATTTTCTAATAGTCCCAGCGACCCTCTACAAGTTCACATAGGTTTGGGGTCCATTCGTGGTTCGCATTCCACTTTTGGAGTATATGGTTTGTGTTGCCCCTATCCCTATGTGTCCCCATTGCATCCTATTGTAACTATACATTGTTTGCACTGTTTTCTAATACTATTACTGCATATTTTGGTAGTGTGTACATATATCTTGTGTATATTTGCTATCCTCATACTGAGGGTACTCACTGAGATACTTTTGGCATATTGTCATAAAAATAAAGTACCTTTATTTTTAGTATATTTGTGTATTGTGTTTTCTTATGATATTGTGCATATGACACTAAGTGGTACTGTAGGAGCTTCACTCGTCTCCTAGTTCAGCCTAAGCTGCTCTGCTAAGCTACCATTATCTATCAGCCTATGCTGCTAGACACCCTATACACTAATAAGGGATAACTGGGCCTGGTGCAAGGTGCAAGTACCCCTAGGTACTCACTACAAGCCAGTCCAGCCTCCTACAGTAATGGCATGGGCGTTTTTCTGTTGGCATGACGGTGGAGGTTTGGTCTTCGCCAGTTTAACGCTGGCCGTTGGTGTGGCGGACTTTTGTGGATGTCGGGTTTTTGGCGGTTTGCCTCTTGAGGGTCAGAATGACCGTGGCGGTTTACCGCGACCGCAGCGGTGTTGTGGTGGCCTTCTGTCCGGCGGTAAGTGGCTTTTTTCCGCCGAGGTCAGAATGACCCCCTATATGTGTAATTGTCTTTTCCATGATAGGTGTCTTTGATTTAGTAGTAATCCCTAGTAAAGTGCACTAGAGGTACACTGGGCCTGTAAATCAAATGCTACTAGTGGGCCTGCAGCACTGGTTGTGCCAGTCACGAGTAGCCCTGTAAACATGGCCCAGACCGGCCACTGCAGTGTCTGTGTGTGTAGTTTTAAACTGCCAATTCAACCTGGCATGTGTACCCACTTACCAGGCCCAAACCTTCCCTTTTTGTACATGTAAGGCACCCCTAAGGTAGGCCCTACGTAGCCCCATGGGCAGGGTGCAGTGTATGTGAAAGGTGGAACATGTAGTTACGTGTTTTACATGTCCTGACAGTGAATTACTACCAAATTCGTTTTTTACTGTTGCAAGGCCTATCTCTCTCCTAGGTTAACATGGGGGCATGTATCCATTTTATAGTGTTTTCACTGTATTACTGTGTGTTTTGGTACAAATACTTTACACACTGCCTTTAAAATAAGCCTGACTGCATGTGCCAAGGTACCAAGGGGGTGCGCAGGGGTTATCTTGAGTATCTCCCTTGCCCTGACTAGAGTGAGGGTCCCTGCTTGGACTGAGTGTAAATTGAGTGCCATCTAGAGACCCCATTTCTACCATAAATGATCAAGAGTTAGACGCCCCCAGAAATGCTGAAATCACTTATAGACCATCTCAAATCTTTGAATTCCATGTGCAACGAGACAGCTGGTACACTCACAAAAGAGACAATACACATGTCTTTTAGAGTGTTTGCCCTTGACTCCCTGCCTCTCATTGACTCAGTAAAAGAGAACCAGAAAATCCTGGGTACAACAGTTAATAACAAGCATCTAGCCAGTGAACTCCATTCTTTTGAGAAAAGAAATTCAGATTTTAAGCAATAAACTCAGAAGGAAAATAAGTAATTAAAGAAACAATCTAAGTCCAACAGAACCTTGACCAATGGGAATGCATTAGAAGGGAAGATAAAATCTATCCTATCTATGTAAACAAGCAATGGACAAAGAAGGAAAAAACTACACCCTCAAAATGACAAAACAAATGCCCCATTATAGAGAAACATCAGATTATATTCCCAGCAAAGTTATTTCATATCTATAAATAGCAAAACAGGCAAAGTTACACTAGAGCAACAAATACAGCAAGCTTTGGGGACATCTAACACATTCTCTATACAAGGTCCTCTGCTTTCAAAAGGCATCAGAAATTATAAACAAGGTCCTTGAAAATCATTGTAGCAGGCCTGAGGGCAACAATATAGTTCCCAGCTAATTCAGCTGTAAACAAGAAACCTCCCCATAATGAAATTAATCATGAAGACAGAAAAATTCAGTCCTGGCTTTACCACCTCTTCAAATACACTCAATTTCTCCTCAGACTACTAACACTAACGTCCTCATTACGAGTTTGGCGGTCCGTGCCCTACCATGTTGGCCGTGGTGGTCAGACCACCATCAGCTTGGCAGTCAGAACACTTTATTATGATGGTGGCAGTCCCAGAGAGTAAAGACCGCCACGGTCCCACCAGCACAGCCAGGCAGCGCAGACCACCGGAATGACAAGGCAGGACAAAGAGATCAACAGACCCAGTGTTGCTGCTGGACACCTTATAATGTTGTGCACCGCCAATGTGACCTTGGTGGTCCAACCAATACATCCCAGCAGGTGGAAATGGAGAGTATAAAGGGGGCAATTCACCTGTAGGTAGCGCTACACGTCCGGTGCCACCATGGAGCCCATCACACATGTCCTGCTGCTGCTATTGCTGCTCATCAAAGGCACTCAAAATCCACACCACCATGGGCACAACCGACAGTAAGTACACACACCTACCTGTGTCATTACACTCAACAGATCGTTGCACCATCATCCACATGATATGGGGGTCAGACTACGGTCACTAAGTACACGTGTCATTGTGTCCACAGTCTGAGTTATTCACAATGAATGACACATTCACAGCTATTAAATGCCCCATTTGGGCAGGTCACTGACACTGCACCGCAACACTACACAAAAACACACGTCTGCTCATCTCAGACACAGGGACAGCAAAGTGTACACAGCACTGTGTCACACAACAGCAACACCTCAACAACATCACATCTACCAATACAACTGGCACCCTCACATTGCACACATGCCATCGACTGTTGTCAGATTGAACACACATATGTATGGATGTGGCACGACTGAGCACGCTCTATGTCTGGACAAACAAAACTCAAGCTTCCACACGTGAGACAAATGTACAATCCATAACAGGGGGACAAGTCTAACACAACACATGCTCACATTGGACAACACAAGATGAAATACTTACCATACCAAATATAACACAACACAATGTAATGACACCCCAAATGCATTAACATCCACATATCCATACAGTCAACATCTACCCTTGTCTTTGGTGACATCTGCACTGCCCATAAAGTCAGATATTGCAAACAACAGCAAATGGATCAGTAATCAGGCCAAAACACACAACTGTAGGCATACAACTCAAGTTACTCAGGAACAACATAAAGGTAGAAAAGAAATTGCAGGACAAATGTGTACCCAAAAAAACAACTTGAGTTTATTAAAGGCACAATAATGAGAATCAAAGGCCAGTGGCCAGTCCATTTCAAAGTCTCTGCACAGTACTGTGCCCACACTTGACTCCAATCACTGCCATGGAACCTTCAAAGGAAGGGGCAGCAAATGAACAAAGAGGCACCTCAGGGTTCATCCTTGGGGGGTGGGGTGGGGGATTTGGGATGTGTGGGTTTAGGCTTGGGAAGGGGGGTCTTTTTCTTTGGAGGGGTGGGCTTCTTCTTGGGGGAGGGATATGAGTGTGGGGGCAGGTGTAACAGGGGAGGACGTGGATGTGGAAGGGATAGTTTGGAATGTGGGTGGGGCCTCTTGGGTTTGGGAGGTAGGGTGGAGGGAACAGGGGAAAGGGCAAGCTCAAAAAGGAAACTCTCCTTGGGAACACGGGGCGGTCTGCACAAGGGGTTGGGGATTTGGAGATTGAGGGAGTGGTTGTCTGGTGAGTGAATGTAGATGTCTTGGATGTGTGTATGTGTGAGGAATGCTTCTGTTTGGGTGGTGTCTGTTGCATGTGTGAATGTGGGCGTTTTCGTGTCTTCAGGGGTTTGGAGGTGGAGGTGTTGAGCGATGGAGTGGTTGATGTGTTTGTCTGTTGGGGTGGTGTCTGTGGGTATGCTGAATGTTGTGGATGTTTCTGTGTCTATTGGGGTGGTGTCTGCAGGTATGCTGGATGTGGTGGATGTGTCTGTGGGTATTGTGGTGGTGTCTGCAAGTATGCTGGATGTGGTGGATGTGCCTGTGTGTGTTGTGCTGGTGTCTGTGGGGATGGTGGGTACAGTGGATGTGTCACTGGCTGGTCTGGTGGTGTCTGTGGGTATGCATGATGTGGTGTATGGGTCGGTGGGGGTGGCGGGAGTGTCTTGTGAAGTGGTGGCTGATGTGTTTGTGGGTGTATGTTGAGTGCCTGCATGCTGGTGTGTCTTGTGGTATTTGTGTTGATGTGTGCTGCTTGTGTGTGTTGCGGTGGGTGCATGTGGATGTGTCTGTGTGCTTGGGACAGATAGGAGAAAAGGGGATTTGGACTGGGAAGGAGGGGGAGGAATGTACAGGGTGACTGGCTGTCATCAGTGAGGAGTCCAGAGCCTAAAAAGATCTCAGTAGGCCAGACATGACACTATGAATGCCTTCCAGGAAAGCAGTGGTCTGCTGAAGTTGGCTGGACAACCCCTGGATGGCATTTACAATGGCAGTCTGCCCCACAGAGATACTCTTCAGGAGGTCAATAGCCTCCTCACGTAGGGCAGCAGGGGTAACAGGGGCTGTGGTCTGGGGTTTGCCTGTGGCTAAGGAGATGCCCACCCTCTTGCATGAGCGGATACGGCCAACTGGGTGGGGAGCAACAGGGAGGGTGGCAATAGAACTGGGAGTGGCAAACAAAGATGGTACAGGAGTAGGTCCTGATGGGTCGGCCACCACTAGGGAGTGGGAAACTGGAGGTAGAACCTGATGATGAAGACATTGATCCTATCTTCTTCGTGGCACTCCCTTCACATTCTGGGCCACTGGGTCCCTCTGTGTCAGTGGTCTCATGCCGGGAGGTACTGTGGCCAAATGCTTCCCCAGTTGGGTGAGCCTTGTTTCCTTTGTTTGCCTGGGCTGATGCCGCAAATACAAAGAGGAAAAGGGCCACCACATGTTCAAGAACACATTTGAACAACAGCTGTGGTGAGCAAACATTACCATGACGTCAAGTAGACCCCAGCAACAAACTACATCAAAGTGCCTCCTACATGTAAAATACCATGTGCATGCCTGTCATCTGAACTGTCAACTGCTGCCCACAGGAAAATCAGGATCTCACACATCTACAATTGCATGGCTAAAGCTGTGCGCTCATAGTAACCATTGAACAAGTAGGAAAACACATCACCTTCAATACTTTGCCTCACTGAGTATACCTCAGTTGCCTCTTGTCATACAATAGTAGGCCAATGCCAAATTAATTCTCACAGATCCCACACAAGGTCATGCAAACACCTATTAGTCACATACACAATAAGAAATTATGTTAAAAAAATCTGACGTTGCTGACAACAGTACAGTAGCCTGGAGAAGGTGACATGGAAATACTCATGTCACACTGGAAACATATCAACAATGCACACTTCACCATGTGAAATTTGTCCCAGTGGAGTCATGGAGGTAGTACCAATGTTGCTCAGATATGCTACACTTTCACATGGAAATGTACACTGTAGACAAAATGGGCGAATTGTCTGGGAGATATATCTCTAAAATCCACAACACCATGAATCAGCAAGCCCCTGGGAAATCACCACTGATGTCTAGCACCCCTTACATTGACATACTCTGATTGCATCACTAGATGCCATCAGTCCTTTGTATCTTAGAGAGGCCCAGAGATTTGAAAGTACTTATAGAAAGCCCTCAATGTGTTGCCAATGGGAAGCTACATCACTGTCTCTATTTTGGTCCTGCAAACCCATATATCAATGGATGAATGGTTGTCCCGACCCAAATATGATTGTAGCATAACTGCAAGTCACACCATGATGCACGCCGACAGTCAGGTAACAAACCTTACCCATTACACATGTGCAATGTTCTTTTCTACATTATGCCACATAAAATGCATGGAAATGCACATTGTGTGTAAAAACTGTAGTCCTACCCATCACATCCCTCATTGCTACTGCAGTTGTACATGCCAAATGACATGCTATGATGAGTGAGGGTATGTTTCAGCCACCAATCAATGGTGACACATTCCTGTCTGTGGCACCACATGGCATGTATCCCCATTGTAAATGGGCTATACCACACACAGATTGGCATGCATATATATGTGAGGAATACAGAAATTATCCCTTGAACACAGATAGACCATGCATGAAACAGCAGAGTATACATTTTGTCAGAAGAGAAAGGGATGGCACAAGGAATATTGGCAACAGTAATGTAACATAAATCATGTCAATGGGCATTCCCCACTTACCAAGGGAAAATTCTGATCGGTAGCTGACCCAAAGAAAAACAATGGTATGCTCTGTCACATGTATGATGACCATCTGCACATTACAGACAGTAGTGAGGCACCACTGAAGACAAGTGGCTTCTGGGTGGTAGATGCCTATTTACTTACTTAATCTGACACTTGGCTGAGGACTGTTATCCATCACTTCATTTTCTTTGGACTGGAACACTGAGGAGTAGTGGTCTGTAGTGTAGAATGTACACCCATTATGACAACAAACATTACTTGATTGATGAATGTACACAGCCATGTGTTGTTCCTGGAGAGCAAATTGTGAGGGGATTGTACACAGTTGTGTCCTAGGTCCCTGGGCCAATAGGCAAGACACATCAGTATGCACGACATTACACATCCACACAAACAGCTACTCATCTACTGTGTCACACACGGCTCATCCCTAATCATCAGGCAGAGGTTTCAGAACTTAACACATTAACTTGGAAATGTGACAGGCAGGAACATGCCCTGTACTCATGCCCTTGTGGCTGCTGTGCTCTCCTCAAATGCCCATCAAGGTCTGGGTATGCCACCACCAGAATGCGGGCCATAAGGGGATTATGGTCTGACATACCCAGATTGGGAGGACAGCCCCAGCTGGACCTCCACGATCTTCCGTGCCCAGCGTCCCAGGTCCTCCCAACTCTTGCGACAGTGAGTGCTCTGCCTGCTGTAAACCCCCAGGGTCCGCACCTTCCAGACGATGGCTCACCATATCTCCTTCTTCTGATGGGTGTTTACCTGTATGGATGCAAGAGACAAATCAAGCGATTTTGCCCAAATGGTTGTGTCACAAACATTAAAAATACAGAGCAAAAAATGGCCAATTTGTCAGCACACCACAAGTGTAAAGCACACAAGCCCATCAGTACAGGGACATGACTACAGATTTTTGAATCAATCTGCAGACTAACCCACTACCCTGCTCATGGCCTACAATGGCGAAACAAACCTCGTGACATCAGGTAGCCCATGCTCCAGCAACATGTACTGTGATGTAAGCCACAATGAAACACCACACATATGTGGTTTCTGAAGGGCAAAATCCTCAGGCTTGACTGGACCAACACATTCATAGGCCTTCATTACAACCCTGGAAAAAAAATGGGATTACGACCGTGGTGGAAACCGCCAACATAGACAGCCACTTTAAAACTCCGACCGCCCCGGTGGTACAAACAAACAGCGCGGCAGACACCGCCAACAGACAGGCGGAAGACAATGTACCGCCCACCCTATTACAACAGGCCTAGCCGCCACCTTTTCCGGGGCGGAACCAACGCAAACAAAAACACAGCGGAAACAGTACACAGAGGGGAAAACACTCACCTCTCCACACTCCACGAGAAACCAGGACGCCATGGAGCCCGAACTGCAGATACTGCCGATGATGGCCTTCCTCCTCTTCTATCAGGAGCACCAACGATGGCGGCGACAACCTCGGTGAGTACTGCACGTACAACACAGGGCAGGGGGGAGGGAAAAGAGAGTGACACACACACACACGTAACATCCCCACCCCCACCCACAACACCATACACACAAATACATGCAGCAACAGTACACATACACGCCCCCACCACCTGGAAGAATGCAAAGACAAATGGAATTGATTTGAACGAATGTAATCATGTGAAATCTCATTATCAAAGTTCAAAATCCAGTAAATGCAATTATGTACACCACCTACACAAGTCTGGATGGTGCACCACTCATTGTCCGTGGACCACTTGCCCAAAATACATGGGCCAAGCCCACACATGACACATGACTGTAAACGGAGAGAACACTGCAGGGGCATCAGATCGAAATGAAACAGGCACCTCAGGGGGAAGAGGAGGGGGGGGCACCTCAGCCAGATGAAAGCACAACGCCACTGTTGCACGAGGGGGCTCCATGCCCACTGCTTTATCCTGGGTAATGCAAAGCCACTGTCTCTCAAGTCTCTCAAGTGGGTGGTTTGCCCACTGCTTTATCCTGAGGAGTGCAAAGCCACAGTCTCTCAAGTCTCTCAAGTGGGTGGTTTGCCCACTGCTTTATCCTGTGGAGTGCAAAGCCACTGTCTCTCAAGTCTCTCAAGTGGGTGGTTTGCCCACTGCTTTATCCTGGGGAGTGCAAAGCCACAGTTTCTCAAGTGGGTGGTTTGCCCACTGCTTTATCCTGTGGAGTGCAAAGCCACAGTCTCTCAAATGGGTGGTTTGCCCACTGCTTTATCATGGGGAGTGCAAAGCCACAGTCTCTCAAGTGGATAGCAGTCTCCACTGGTTCTGGAGGGGGCCTTGTGCCCAGAGTGCTTCATCCTGCCAAGGACTGGATTAGTGGATGCCTTTCTCCACTGGTTCTGGAGGGGGCTTGGTGCCCAGAGTGCTTCATCCTGCCAAGGACTGAGGTAGTGGATGGGGCTTGGTGCCCAGAGTGCTTCATCCTGCCAAGGACTGAGGTAGTGGATGTGATACTCCACTGGTTCTGGAGGGGGCTTGGTGCCCAGAGTGCTTCATCCTGCCAAGTACTGAGGTAGTGGATGCCTTTTTCCAGTGGTTCTGGAGGGGGCTTGGTGCCCAGAGTGCTCCACGTGCAGTGTGGCCGGTACAATTCCCTCACCTGGGTGTGTGTGCCACGAGATTGCTGAGGTACAGGTACCATGATACACCATGGAGGCTGCGACATACCCCACACTGCTGCGGCTTCGCATTCCACCTGCAGGTGACTACTGTGATGTCTGTAATGCTTCATGGAAGCTGCCCAGGGTCCTTGAACTCACCACCAGCCTTGGACGACTGGCCACTGGGGATGGCAGGCATGTCTGTGGTGGTGCCACTGTCCGAGGACATCGCGCTTCCGCTGGCGATGCTTGTGGCGGTGCTTGCGGCAGTGTCAGTTGTGGCAGTGCTGGCTGCGGGGTCTGTGGCGGCGGTGATGGCTGCGGGGTCTGTGGCAGCGGTGCTGGCTGTGGGGTCTTTGGCGGCAGTTCTGGTGGCGGGGTCTTTGGCGGCGGTGCTGGTGGCGGGGTCTGTGGTGGTGGTGCTGGCGGAGGGGTCCGTGGCGGCAGTGCTGGTGGCAGGGTCCGAGGCGGCGGTGCTGGCAGCGGGGTCTGTGGCGGGGGGGACATGTGTCAGCACCTGCTGAGGGAGAAAGCTGGATTTCTCCTGCAGCCTCGGACGGCTGCCCACCGGGGAAGAGGCTGGGGACTGTTGCAGCGGCTGTAGACGTGCTGGAGGCGGTGCAGGTGGTGGTGCAGCTAGCCGTACAGGTTGGCGTGGACGTGGACAGAAGGTGTGACACTGGTCCCTCTCTTGACCTGCCCTTCATTTTTTGGCCCTTCCCCACCTTTGATGGTGGCGCTGTTGTCTTGCCACTTTCCCCTTTTGTTTTCACGGACCCCTTGGTGGCAGGTGTTTTCGGCTTCTCCCTCTGGGATGTGGGCAACTTTTTAACCTTGGCAGGTGGCAGAATGTCCTTGCCCTCGCTCCGTGGCACACTGGCAGCCCTGATGGTTGGCGCACTCCATGATCCCGTAGTTGCTGGCACCACTGTGCCTGGGGATGTGGTGGCTGAGGTGCTGGGCTGGGACCTGGAAAGTCTGGCCCTAGGGGAAGGACGTGGGAGAGGTGTAGGCAAGAGGTCAATGTTAGCCAGGAAAAGTTTTTTAGACACACTGGGATGGGTAGATGGAGGGGTTTGGAAGTGGAGGAAGAGGTAGTGGTTGTAGGAGGTGTAAGCTTGCTGAATATGGGTGAAGGTGCATGGGCTGGAGGTTGTTGCGAGGTGGATGGCTGTTGGGTGGGTGTGTGCCTGCTTTTGTACTTTGGGAGGATGGCTCACTGACACACTGGGAGAGGACACTGGGGATGTGTGAATGGTAGTGGGGCTGGTGAGTGCACGTGAGCGGTGTGTGGTGATGGGTGTGCTGGTGATGGAGGTAGTAGCTGAGGATGTAGTGCATGCAGGTGTGAGTGGAGACGAGACTGGGAGGGAGGAGGGAGATGTGGAGGAGGGGGACACAGTGGAGGAAGTGGATGTTGGTATGTGTGCATGGGTATGTTGCTTGTGTGAGTGCCCATGGGATGTGTGGTGCGTATGTTTGCCTGAGCCACTCTTGTGTGTTCATGCTGGTCTGATGGTGTGCTTGGGATAGGCTGAGGTACAGGGGATTGGGTCTGGGTGGGGGAGGTCGGTGGGGGGAGGCTGGACACAGGGACAATGGCTGCCATCAGTGCTGAGGCCAGAGCCTGAAATGCTCTCTGTTGGGCTGCCTGGCCAGAATGAATGCCCTCCAGGTATGCATTTGTTTGATGCAAATGCCTCTCAACACCCTGGATGGCATTCAGAATGGTAGACTGCCCAACAGTGATGGATCTTAGGAGGTCAATAGCCTCCTCACTGAGGGCAGCAGAGCTGACTGGAGCAGGGCCTGAGGTGCCTGGGGCGAAGGAGATGCCCACCCTCCTGGGTGAGCGGGCACGGAAAACATGCTGAGGGCGGCTGGGAGGGCGGTGCTGGTGGGGGTGGTGGCGGCTGTACCTGTTGATGTGGTGGGCACAGAGGGGCCCGCAACCGCAAGGGAGCTCCCATCAGAGGAGGAGTCGCTGTTGCTGGTCTCTGCTCCTGTCCCCGCTGTGAAGCTCCCCTCGCCATCCGACCCACTGGTGGCTTCAGACTCCGTTGCTTCACCCTCCAGGCCCAAGCGGGATGCAGCTCCCTCCTGCTGGTGCCAAAGCTCCTCCGCCTGATGATGCTATTGCACACAAGAACAGGGAGACCACAAAAAGGGGGGGGGAGACAGAAGAAAGACATGGTCAGTGCATGCAACACCACTACCGTTGGTGGACACAACACACAGGGAGCAGCCCTCTGCACTAGGCCATGCACTAACAGTTCCTAGAAATTTCATCTGACCATGGGGTACGAGGCCTAAGCCCAATTGCTGCACACCTGGAAGTCACAGGAGCCTGACTAGGTGTAGATTGCTCTAACCACTAGTGGGGTTGGGGTGCCACATAGCCTGCCTCACAAGGGACCTTGCCTCACAAGATCGCCCTGGCCTAGGGGAACCCACTGGCCACCTCCCCCGCCCAGATACCTCATAATGCGCGTAACATCAGCTGAATGAGAGTGTGGCTGCTGTGATTCCCTCAAGCACCCATCCAACTCTGGATACGCCACCGCCAGGATCCGTAACATCAGGGGGTCATGGTGCGACGGGCACCCCTCCCATGTTGGGAGGCCATCCCCAGCTGCGCCTCCGCCGTCTTCTTGCTCCAGCGGCGCAGGTCCTCCCATCTTTTCCGGCAGTGGGTGCTTCGTCTGTCGTGGACCGCCAGGGTCCGGACGTACTTGGCGATGGCACGCCAAATACCCTTCTTCTGGTGGGCGCTGACCTACAGGTATGGTACAGGGGGAAAGGACATTATTTACCCGTCTGGACCGTCATACTCATTGCCCCCCGTTCCCACCCTTGCCCTGACGCACATACACTCCCCATCTGCAAATCCAGGCATCAGCACCCCCCCATGTATCTTCCATCCACACCACTCACAACAGGGATTGCCCATGCAGCATGCTCACAGTGTACCCACCTGTCTGTCTGGAGGACCGTACAGTTGCGTGTACTGGGGGAGGACCCCATCCACTAGTCTCTCCAACTCCTCTGAAGTGAAGGCAGGGGACCTTTCCCCAGACACATGAGCCATCGTCGTTCCAGACACAGGTCACAGCAGCACTTGCAGTGTAGGTCCTCTCCTGTTGAAGGTCAGGTATCAAGTGAGTGAACAGGCAGAAAATGGCTGTCACGTCCGCAGCGGTGCATACCGTCACCACCTGCGTACATCGTCATTGGCTCCTGGGACCCATAGGGCCCAATGTAAACCAATGCTGAATAGCGCTGCGCTCCTCGACCGCCCACTGCGACGGTGTAGAACGCCAGTGCAGTTACCTCATATCCCCTTGCCCCACCTTACAGGTCAGGCAGCCGCCATTTCAGGGGGCCACATGGCATTAATAATAACTGCGTCACACCTATGTAGGCCTGGAATACTCACAGTTACAGGCACATTGCGTATTAATATATTTGTGCAAATTACATTTTGGGATACCTCAGTGTTGGCTGACTCTCTGCTCGCTGTTCTCCTCCATAGGGCACGTCTGCTGGGACAGGTGATGAGATGGCGGCATCCTCCGGTGTACAGACCCCTGGTGGACCTGTCCACAATGGAAGAGAAACACATAATTATCACATACAGACTTGATCGTGCAACAATCCAGGAACTGAGTGCCCAGTTGGAGCCAGACTTGATGTCAGCTATCTGCCATCCCACAGGGATACCCCCTCTAGTGCAGGTCCTGTCAGTACTCCATTTCCTGGCAAGTGGTTCATTTCAAACAACAGTGGCCTTTGCATCAGGGATGTCCAAGCCAATGTTCGCTAACGTGTTGTCCAGAGTGTTGTCTGCCCTGCTGAAACACATGCGCAGCTACATCGTGTTCCCTCAGGTGGAGGATTTGCCAACAGTGAAAGGTGACTTCTATGCCATGGGACATAGCCCCAACATCATTGGTGCCATTGATGGGACACATGTGGCATTGGTACCCCCACTCCCTGCAGGAGTGAACAAGTGTACAGAAACCGAAAGAGCTACCATTCAATGAATGTGCAGATGGTGTGTTTGGAAGACCAGTACATCTCCCATGTGAATGGCAAGTTTCCTGGCTCAGTGCATGACGCTTACATTTTGAGGAACAGCAGCATCCCTTCTGTGATGGGGCAACTCCAGAGGCACCGTGTGTGGCTAATAGGTGAGGCCAAGGACCCAATGCAGTGTGATAGGTATCTGGGTATGGGCTTGTCCCTAGGGGTTAGTGTGTGTCTAACAGTTGTCCCTCGATATTTGCAGGTGACTCTGGTTACCCCAACCTGTCATGGCTACTGACCCCAGTGAGGAATCCCAGGACAAGGGCAGAGGAATGCTAAAATGAGGCACATGGGCAAACTAGGAGGGTGATTGAACGAACTTTCGGCCTCATGAAGGCCAGATTCCGGTGCCTCCATATGACAGGTGGTTCCTTCTACTACTCACCGAAGAAGGTGTGCCAGATAATCATGGCCTGCTGTATACTGCACAACCTGGCTTTGCGACGCCAGGTGCCTTTTCTGCAGGAGGATGGTCCAGCTGGTGGTCTAGTGGCAGCTGTGGAGCCTGTGGACAGTGAAGAAGAGGAGGCAGAAGAAGAGGATATCAACAACTGAAACAACATAATCAGGCAATACTTCCAGTGAGACACAGGTAAGAACATGTCACTGCTTCCCACATCTCATACAATTTCTGGAGCTAGCATAAGTCTATCATTTTCACTCAGTGAATGAACCCTGACTTGTCACTTTGCCTTTACATTTCACAGGTGTGGGTCCCACTTTGTGCCCTCTGCTATATTTTTCTCCAGGCCAACAGCAGTGTTACATCGGTATGTGCACAAGTAAATTGACATTACTATATTCCATGGTTATTGCAATTACACGTTTGTGAAAGCACAGACTGACTCCAGTTTGTTTTGTGATTGAAGTGTATTTATTTATTTCTGTGCAAATAAGTGGAGGGGGTTGTAAAATGGGCTGGGGGTATGGTGGAGGAATGTCCATGGCAGAGTCCAGTCTATTTGTTTCACAGGTACATTGTCCAAAGGGGCATAGGAAGTGGAGCAATGGCAGTTGAAGGATGGACAGGGTGACATAGTGGGACAGAAAGGTGACATTCAGGGGGGTCTCAGTCTTGGCAATGTTCTCTGTCTTGTTCCTGGATCTCAGGGACCATTTGCGGGGTGGTTCGCCATCTGCAGGGGGTGGGGTGCTGGTGTCGTGTTCCTGTGGCGGTGCCTCCTGTCCACTAGGGCCGGCGGAGGTGGAGGGCTGTTCATCATCCAGGCTAGTGTCAGGGCCCCTTGTTGTGCCACTGTGTCCCTCCTGGTGTTGACAAGGTCTTGCAGCACCCCTGCAATGGTGACCAGGGTGTTGTTAATGGACCTCAAGTCCTCCCTGATCCCAAGGTAGTGTTCCTCCTGCAGCCGCTGGGTCTCCTGAAACTTGGCCAGTACCGTTGTCATCGTCTCCTGGGAATGATGGTAAGCTCCCATGATGTTGGAGAGTGCCGCGTGGAGAGTGGGTTCCCTGGGCCTGTCCTCCCCCTGTCGCACAGCAGTCCTCCCAGCTTCCCTGTTTTCCTGTGCCTCTGTCCCCTGAACCATGTCCCCACTGCCACTGCCCCCAGGTCCCTGATTTTCTTGGGTTTGTGGGGTTGCCTGGGTTCCCTGTAGTGGTGAACACACTGCTGATTGACGTGTCCTGGGGACAGAGGGATGGGCCCGCTGGGTGGGTGCTGTGCTGGTGTTACCTGCGGGGGGAGGTTTAGTGGTGGTTTGTGACTGTGTCAGGGGAACCGACTGTCCCGAGGTCCCTGATGGGCCGGGCTGGTCATCTTGATCCAGTTGTGCAGAGCTGCT
This sequence comes from Pleurodeles waltl, assembly GCF_031143425.1. Lineage (NCBI taxonomy): Eukaryota > Metazoa > Chordata > Amphibia > Caudata > Salamandridae > Pleurodeles > Pleurodeles waltl. The sequence continues at coordinate 1,334,312,865 of NC_090444.1, read as the reverse complement.
GTCATCACTCTGGGTCTCTTCTGTGGGGGGACTGGCTATGTCTGGCACCTCCTGTCTGGTGATGTTGGCGTGTAAGGGCATGATTATTGTATCTGTGTGTGCCATTGTGTGCAATGGGTGAGTGATCCTGTACTCCAGTGCTTGCATTCTTGGCTTGGTCCTTGTGTGATAGTTGGTTTGGGGTCTGTGTGGGTATCTGTAGTGGACATGCTTTGGTAATAGGTGTCCATGCTTTGGTGTTACATGCAGGGCTTGGTATTGGGATGTGTGGGTTGTGAGGCCTATGTGAGGTGTTGGAGTAATGGGGGTGAGGGTGGGGGTATGTGATGTCATGCAGGTACTAAAGATTTGCCTTACCAGAGTCCAGTCCTCCTGCTAATCCTGCGAGGCCCTCAGGATGCAGTATTGCGAAGACTTGCTCCTCCCATGTTGCCATGTTGTTAGTTGTGGGGGAGGAGGTGGGGGTCCACCGCCAGTCCTCTGTACAGCAATCTGGTGTCTGGAGACCATGGAACGCACCTTTCCTCGTAGGTCGTTCCACCTCTTTCTGATGTCATCCCATGTTCTTGGATGCAGTCCCACTGCGTTGACCCTGTCGACAATTCTGCACCAAAGCTCCATCTTCCTTGCAATGGAGGTGTGCTGCACCTGTGATCCGAATAGCTGTGGCTCTACCCGGACGATTTCCTCCACCATGACCCTGAGCTCCTCCTCAGAGAACCTGGGGTGTCGTTGAGGTGCCATGATGTGGTGTGGGTGATGTGTGAGGTGGTGTGTGCTGTGATGTGTGAGGGGATGTGTTGTTTAAGGTGCGTGGATGTTGTGTAAGTGATGGTGTTGTGTGTCTGTGGATGCTGGTGTTGTTTTAGGTAGTGTATCTCTCTGGCCTGCTTTCAAATTTCTGGTAGTAAGGGTTTGTGGGTAATGTGGGGGTGTGTTTTATAGTGTTGTGAGTGTGTGGGAGTAGTGTGTGTATGTGTATTAGGTGTGTGTATTTTGAATTGTCCAATGTGGTTGTGTTTTGTAAGTGTGTGTGTATTTTGAGCGCGGCGGTGTGTATCGCCAATGGATTACCACAGTTGAAAGACTGCTGCGTTGATTTGTGGGTCATGATAGTGTGGGCGTATTCCTGTTGGCGTGACGGTGTCGGTTTTGTTATCGCCAGTTTATCACTGACCTTTGGTGTGGCGGACTTGTGTGGGTGTCTGTATTATGGCGGATCCTGAGCTGTGGGTCGTAATAGCTGTAGCGGAATTCCGCGGCCGCAGCGGTATGTTGGCGGTCTACTGAACGACGGTAAGCGGCATTTACTGCCAGGGTTGTAATGAGGGCCATAGTCTGCAAGACTCACTACCATACTACAGACTTCAGCCTTACACATAAATAACAATGAAGGGGCTGGCATGGTGGGTACAGTAAGTATCCTTCCTGTACATGTGTGGACATGTGGACTACCAAATGCAGACTCATGCCACTCCGGGGCTGGGGGGGGGTCTGTGGTAAGTACCTGTACTACAGAACACTTCTTTGGACATCTGTGTCTAAGTAAAGAGATGGCATCCAACATACAAAGGTATGCATTGTGCAATTTCTGCTATTTGATCAAGCTACATGTCATGGCCTCCCAAGAATCTACACACTGCACTGTGTGTCTGTCAATTGTGAAATAAGCCTGTACAGGACAATTGTGACTAATGTGAAGGTGACAACAGAGCTGTGGGGGTAAGGGACCTGTCACGAGTCACAGACACACACTGACAATGATACTAAATGCACATATGGACTAGTTCAGGGTTGTACCTCTGTACCCATTCCTGACCTAGTCAATGGACTGAGGCATCCAGGGCACGTTTTGCCACTAGAATATCATATTGGCAATATGACAGGATCCACTGGTGTACAGGGAGTAGGCACAGTGCAACAGTTGGATAGCTACAGTGACTCTCTCACATCCTGGACTATGCCCCACACTTGGAGATACATTTGACAGGCCCTGGTTTCTGCAGGATGAGCATAAAAACTTACATTACACTCACATTTCTATCACTTCTATGCATAACAGTACATCATATGGCCATCTGCAGTGAGGCTTGTGGTTTGTGTGACAATCTGAAGGGCACAGTGAGTCCTGATATGCCTTCCAGACAACAATTTTGCAAGGCCAGATGTGGGGTGAAAGATCTGTGGCACTATCCACATTGCTCACAAGATCCTCAAATGGCTCAGACAAGATGCATACACAGCTTATGCATTCATGCACATACATGTTGTCTATTATTTACAACCATCATAAACAAAGAAATCTCATTGTATGGCAGTAGATTCTCCATGCCTAATTATGTGCATCCAACACTAGGAAGATCTAGGAGCCCAAAAAACATCACACAACGCAATGTTAATGTCCACAACATATAGTATTGGTCACCAATACCTGCACCTTGTACTTCCCTTGACGCAGTTCAGGTAGTGGAGGTACTGCTGGCAGCAGTGTCAAGAGTCAAGTGAGTGAATTTGCACAACATGGCTGTCACATATGCCACGTAGGTGGTCATCACCGCCAACAGACACTGCCATTGGGCCGTGACCACCACATGCATTAATGTTAGCCTATGGCTGTGTCTGCCCCTACCGTGTGTATGACTTCCGCTGGCAGACGCGGGCGGTTCTTAATGTTCGCTGTTTGAGATAATGCATAAGGCTGTCTAAAATGTGTCACACATATACAATATATGTGTAGGATTGTTGATTTGGCCCTTTTTGCAGGGTCATTCTCAATCTTTTTGCCTCCTTCCTCCTATTTTTTTCTAACCTGTTTTTGTTGGCTTTAGGACTCTGGGCACTTTACCACTGCTAACCGGTGCTAAAGTGCATATGCTGTCTGTGTAAATTGTATTGTTGATTGGTTTATTCAAGATTGGCATATTTGATTTACTAGTAAGTCCTTAGTAAAGTGCTCTAGAGGTGCCCAGGGCCTGTATTTCAAATGCTACTAGTGGGCCTGCAGCACTGGTTGTGCCACCCACACTAGTAGCCCTGTAAACATGACTCAGACCTGCCACTGCAGTGTTTGTGTTTGCAGTTTTAAACTGCCAATTTGACTTGGCAAGTGTACTCACATACCAGGCCTAAACCTTCCCTTTCTATACATGTATGGCACCCCTAAGGCAGGCCCTAGGTAGCCTCATGGGCACGGTGCAGTGTATGTTAAAGGTGGGACATGTACTTATGTGTTTTACATGTCCTGACAGTGAAATACTGCCAGATTCGTTTTTCACTGTTGCAAGGCCTATCTCTCTCCTAGGTTAATATGGAGGCTGCCTTTAAATATTATTAAAGCGCAGATTCCCTTTGGGAGCAGATAAAAATATGGGGTCTCTGAACTCACAATGTAAAAATACATCTTTCAGTAAAATTTGTTTTTAGATTGTGTAGAAAATGCCACTTTTAGAAAGGAGGCATTTTCTTGCTTAAACCATTCTGTAACTCTGCTTGTTTCAGGATTCCCTGCCTAGGTAAGTTTGACAATTGGGCTGTTTGCACCTCTTCTCTAGACAGTGACACAGAGGGAGCTGGGGTGTAGCCTGCATATCCTGATGAGCCATCTGTGCTAGGAGGGAGAGGAGGGAGGGAAGGAGTAGAAAGGGCTGTGCCTAACCTCACACAAAGCAGCCTCCAACCCCCTGGTGTGTGTCCGAGGCCTGGCCTGGGCAAGGCAGGATCTTGAAAATAACAGAGACTTCTCTTTGAAGTAGGCTACTTCAAGGGCAGAACGGATCACTCCTCAAATCAAGATGAACCTCTGCGAAGGAGAAGAGCTGAGCAGAAGTGCTACCCCTGCCTGTGACTGTGCTTTGTTGGGCTATCCTGCACTTGCTGCTTCTGCCTGTGAAAGGGGACAAAGATTGGCCTTTGTTGTGCGTTCCTGCTTGAGAAGAATCTCCAAGGGCTTGGACTGAGCTTGCCTTCTGTTGTTGAAGTCTCAGGGACAACAAGGACTTCTCTCTGCTAGCACTTGGGCTTTCTGCTGAGAGACCTGCCTGCCAGGTGGTGCCCTAGCCTGTTTCTGGGCCCTTGAAAAGTACAGCTGGTTGAAAAGGACAGAAATCCATGCAAAGACCGCTGTGCGGGGAAACCTTCGACGTACCACCCGCTTTGTTGCTGATAAACGATGGTCCACTGGCCTTGTGGCTAAAATCAACTCTCCACCTGCATCACAGCTGGAAGATCGACGCAACATGGCTGGAGAAACGACATGCAACACCCGTAGCAGCTGCTCTTAATGACGCAAGTCCCCACACAGCGCGGTTTCTTGACATCATGCGACTGGATTTCAACGCAACATTGGTGGGCGCGGGAAATCAACGCAAAGCCTGCCCAGACCCGAGGTGCACGTCCGATGCATCGCTCTCTTACAGGACAGAAGGAATGATGCACGCTGACCTGACTGGAGAAGGAACAACGCACGTTCTTACTTGCGGGTGAGAAATCAACGCATCGCTGGCCTTTTTTGATGCACACTCGCCCATGCAGCTTTATTTTGACGCTACCCAGGTACTTTTGCGAAATAACAGTGTTCTCACTGTTTTGTAAGGATTAAGACTCTTATTCTTTTTAAAATTCATAACTTGACTTGTGTATGTTGGATTTTTGTTGCTTTGGTCTTGTTTTCTTTAGAGAAATATTACCTATTTTCTAAACCTGTGTTGTGTCATTTTGTAGTGTTATCACTGGGTTACTTTGTGTGTTGGTACAAATACTTCACACCTTTACCTTGACTAGAGTGAGGGTCCTTGCTCGGACAAGGGGTAACCTGACTGCCAACCCCTGCCACTGCGTCCCCGTGGCACCACCCCCTCCCTCCACCTCAGTTCTCTTTCCTGCCGCTGGGTCCCTGCAGCCCGCCCCCCTGCTCTCACATTCGCTGTTTCCCCTCCCTCCTCCCTGCTGCCACTCCCTCCCACCTCCCCTCATATAGCAGCCACGGTGCAGACATGCCTGAGGAAAGCCCGTCTGCACCTGTCCGCGCCCTGACCGCACCACCTGTCCCCCTGGCCCACGCGCCCCCCTGCATCTTCACCAGCACCCTCACCACCAAGCTCCGATACAGAGCTGCAGACAACCACCTCAGCTGCATTCTGCTCAACACCCGCTCCGTCCACAAGCACGCAAACGAACTCTGGGACCTGCTGACCTCATCATCACCTGATGTCGCATTTCTCACCGAAACCTGGATGAATTTGGCCTCAGAACCAGACATAGCCATAGCCATACCTGAAGGCTACAAGATCACTAGAAGAGACCGCAACAACAAACCAGGAGGAGGAATCGCCATAGTCCACAAAAGCACCATCAGAGTCTCCACCAGCTCTCACGAGATCATCAACTCCGCCGAGCACCTCCATTTCAAAATCCACGTCAACGCCAACACCACCCTCAGAGGAACACTGGTCTACAGACCCCGGGGCCCCCGACCTTACTACTATGACGACATCGCCGACATCATCAGCGCCCAAGCCCTCGCCTCAACTGACTACATCCTACTCGGCGACCTGAACTTCCACCTAGAAAAAATAATGATATCAACACCATCAACCTACTCGACAACCTCGACAACCTCGGCCTCAAGCAACTCGTCACGTCACCCACCCACACCTCAGGACAAACACTCGACCCCATCTTCTCAGCCAGCAACCACGTCTCCTTCAGCCACACCACCGAACTCCACTGGACCGACCATCACTGCATCCATTTCTCCTTTCAGAAGCCGGTCACTCACCACCTCAACACTCAACCCCCCTGCTGCTATTGGAACAGAATCTCGACAGAACAGCTGAGCTCCACCCTCGCCCAGGTACCTCCTCCTAGGACCCGGAACCCCAGCACAGCCACCACCAACCTGCATCAATGGATAGACGACTGTGCCAACACCCTCGTGCCACTCAAACAACCCTCAGTCATCCACCACACAGCCAAGGCCAGCTGGTTCACCCCGACCTACAGGCCTCCAAACGGGAATGCTGAAGAATGGAGAAGACCTGGTGCCTTGTACCTACCGAATCCAACCACATCGCCCTCAAGACTGCCATCCGCAAACATCACCAGCTGATCCGCACCACCAAAAGAACCTACTACAAAAGCCGCATAGACACCAACGCTCACAACAACAGAGAGCTCTTCGGCATCATCAAAAAATTCTCCAATCCCAGGCACTGTTCCTACAAACTCCAGCCATCCCAGGAGCTCTACAACTCCCTCGCCATTTACTTCCATCGAAAGATCGAAGACATCCACAACAGCATCAAACCCCAGACCCACCAGCCAACCACAGACAGCCACGAACCAGACACACCAAGCAACATCAACCCTCTATGCGCCTGGACCCACGTCAACAATGAAGACACCATCAACACCATGACCTCCATCCACTCCGGCTCCCCCCTCGGACCCCTGCCCACACCAGATCTTCAACAAAGCCAGCGACATCATCGCCCCCCACCTCCGCGCCATCATCTACAGCTCCTTCGAGACAGCCACCTTCTCGGACAGATGGAAACACGCTGATGTCAACGCCCTGTTGAAGAAACCCAAGACGGACCCGGATGACCCCAAAAACTACGGGCCCATCTCCCTCCTCCTCTTCCCAGCGAAGGTCATTGAGAAAATCGTGAACAGCCAACTATCCCACTTCCTGGAAGACAGCAAAGCGCTTGATACCTCCCAATCCGGATTTCGCAAGAACCACAGCACTGAGACCGCACTCATTGCTGCTACAGATGACATCAGGACCATGCTCGACGAAGGCAAAATCACAGTGCTCATCCTCCTGGACCTCTCCGCAGCCTTCGACACCGTTTGTCACCACACCCTTCGAACACACCTCCACAACGCCGGGATCCACGGCAAGAACATCGACTGGATCTCTTCATTCCTCTCCGGCAGAACCCAGAGAGTCCGCCTTCCGCCTTACCTGTCCGAATCCTCCAAAACCATCTGTAGCGTACACCAGGGATCCTCCCTCAGCCCAACACTCTTCAACATTTACATGGCTCCTCTCACCAACATCGCACGATCTCACCGCATCAACATAGTATCCTACGCAGACGACACCCAGCTGATCATCTCCCTCACGAAAGACCCTACAACTGCAAGAAACAACCTCCACAATGGACTTCACGCCATCACCAACTGGATGGAATCAAGCTGCCTCAAGTTAAACACAGACAAAACAGAGATCCTCAACTTTGGCAGCAACTCCTCCACTTGGAACGACTCCTGGTGGCCTACCTCCCTAGGAGCTGCACCCACACCCACCACCCAAGTACGAAACCTGGGAATCATCTTGGACTCAGCACTGTGCATGGCTCAGCAGGTCAACACAGTCTCCTCTTCCTGCTACAACACCCTTTGCATGCTCCGCAAGATTTTCAAGTGGATTCCCGTCACAACCAGAAAGACAGTCACCCACGCCCTGGTCAGTAGCCGACTGGACTATGGCAATGCACTCTATGCAGGAACCACTGCCGAACTACAAACGAAAATGAAACGTATCCAAAACGCCTCCGCCCGACTCATCCTCGACGTCCCACGCCACGACCACATCTCTGCCCACCTCAGAGACCTACACTGGCTACCCGTATCGAAGAGGATTACCTTCAAACTACTCACCCATGCACACAAAGCCCTCCACAACACAAGTCCGGCCTACATCAACAACAGACTCACCTTCCACACTCCCATCCGCCAGCTCCTCTCCGCCAGCCTCGCCCTCCCCTCGGTCCCCCGCATTCGCCGCACCACCGCCGGAGGAAGATCCTTCTCTCACCTCGCCGCCAAGACCTGGAATTCCCTACCGCTCCACCTACGCCATACCCAGGACTTCCTGACCTTCAGGAAACGCCTCAAGACATGGCTATTTGACCAGTAGCTCCCCCCCCACAGCGCCTTGAGACCCTGACGGGTGAGTAGCGCACTTTATAAATTATGTGATTGATTGATTGATTTCTAACACTGGTGATTAGCGGTTGGGATTGGACTTGTATTTGTACTTGACATACAGTGATTAAGTGTACACTACTGCTTTCAGTGCAGACCATTACGTGACCACATACTGTTTTTACTTTTTGTTCTCTGGTGTCCTCCTGGATACATTGTTTATACATGGACTTTGTTTTTTGATTGCACCTGTGAAGCCTTTCCGAAATGGAAGTCAACTTCTGGCACTTGGAGATCTATTCAAAGAGGGAGCTAAACGTTTTCTGCAAGGAGAGGGGGCTGGCTGTGAAGAGAAGTTCCCAAAGGTGTGTTCTTGAGACAGCCCTGTTTCAGTATGAGATGAAACGCTGGGAAGCAAACATATCAGATGATTCTGAAGAGGAGGACCCCTCTGAGGAGGAGGGCTGTGGCCCTGAGAGAACAGAAAGAGAGGAATGGGTCCTAGCTCAAGAGCAGAGGCTGAGAGAGCTAGATGAAGAGCTTGGGAGAGCTGAGGTTGAGAGCTGGAAGCCATGAGTGCTGAGTCCAGTTCAGATGGCAGCAGCCAAAATCTTATGTTCAGTGCTGATGAAGAAGTGCACATGCCCAGAGACTTAGGTGGTCATTCCGAGTTTGGAGGTAACTGAACCGCCACGCCGGCAGCAGTCTTGTGACTGCTGCCAGGGTTGCAGTGCAGACTGCCATATAACGAGTAAAGCGGTGAACCCAACGCAACACAGACAACCTACCGCCAGCACCGCCAACGCAGACGAGCAGCATCCAGCAGCGGAAGCCGACTCCATGCAGGTGGAAGCCAATGTCCCGCCCTCCATATTCCGAGTAACCACTCCGCCAGGATTTCCTGTGCGGCATTGCAGCCATTAAAAACCTGGCAGAAACAGAAAGTATAAAAGGAAACACACACCTTCCGCGGCTGCCATGGCAAACAAACTGCTAGTCTTCCCAGCGTTGTATCTTGCCATACACCATCAGGGCTACCGACAACGATGAAGACGACAACTGTAAGTAGACCTAGCACAGAGGGGAGGAAATTGCAGTGATACACTCCCACAGAGAACACACATACCTCACACAAACAGCAAAGGCCAGACATAGGCACACACAACATACGTCAATGCAAAGTACCCAATACACGCACAAAGCCAAGCAGATACATGCCAAACATACAGCACAACACACACCAACACCACTAACACACCCCATAACCACACAACAACTAGACCACAAACACCTCAACGTTAGCATAGACAGGTACATTGTGTGACACACATACACACACACACACCATGAACTCCATGTAGCATTGACACACAATCAATAGCTGTGAACACACATCCAAACAATCATATGGGTGACACAACATGTACAACCAACATACAAGGAAATCCACACATGCAGCATTATACACACAGACGCACACAACACCCCATACAATCACACAAGCAAGCAGTCACACACATCACAACATCCCCATGGCCCAAACCATCTATCCAGCGCATGCAACAACACAGACACAATCCAAACACAGACCTCACACACCAATGCACACAGATGTCACAACACCATGTAGAAGGAAACCAGGACAAGCATCTCATCTTGCCAAATACAGCAATGTGGGCAGATGTATTCATAAACAAAGAAATAAACTATATACAAAATGTGCCAATGGCAAGTCCAATGACCACAACTGCAGGACACATTGTCCATCAAACATGGGCCAACTTGACTCCTGACTGCAAATAGGCCTCCATGGCCGAGGGGAAGCAATGGGACAGGCAGGCACCTCAGGGGTTGTAGGGGAGGCTTGGATATGGAAGGGGCACGTTTAGGTTTGGGCTTAGGAGTGGTGAGTTTGGCACTGGGAGGGTTGGAATGCTTACTGGTTACTGGTTGGAGGAGCAGGGGAAACACCAAAGTGGGCACCCGAGGAATGGGAGGTGGAAGGGCCTGAGATGGGCAAGGGGACACGCCGTTTACAGGGAAGACGGGTGGGAGAGGAGTAGGGAAGAGGTCAAGGGCGGCAAAGAAAACTTTCTTAGGTACACAGGGCAGTCACATGATTGAGGGATAGGAGTTGAGATAGAGGAAGTTCTTCTCTGATGTGTCTGTGTGCTGTATGTGGATGATGGTGTGTGCAATGTCTGTATGAGTGTGGTGGCTGAATGTTGGGTAGGTGAGTGGGTACGTATGCATTTTTGGGAGGAGGGGGGCAAAGATGCAGGGAGAGGGAATGGGAGATGTGTGAGTGAATGTTGTGGTGGTGTGTGCAAGTGAGGTAGATGTGCTGCCGGTGGCAGGGACGGTAGTCGTGGTGAGTGCAGATGTGTTGTGTGGGGTGTGTTTCTGTGAGTCTGCTGTTGTGGTGATTCACGGTATGACAGGAATGGTAGTAGGGCCAGTGTGTGATGATGCTGTGCTGGCAGGTGTGAGTGGATATGTGACTACAAGGGAGGAGGTGGTGGGGGAAGTGTCTGTTGTTGTGTCTGCAGATGTGTGTTGTATGTGTGCATGCCTGTGTGAACTGCGACTGTCTTTGCACACCTGGTCTGTTGTATTGGGTGTATGCTGGTCTGTAGGTGTGCTTCGGACAGGTGTAGGGAGAGAGGTTGTGGATTGGGAACAGGTAGCTGGAGGGGGTACAGAAGAAGAAGGTACACTGGCTGCCATCAAGGAGGAGGCCAGAGCCTGAAACAATCTCTGGTGTCCAGACAAGGCACGGTGAATGCGTACCAGGAACACATTTGTCTGCTGCATCTGGGATGCCAGTCCCTGGATGGCATTCATGATCGTTGTGTGCCCCACAGAGATGGACCTCAGGAGGTCAATAGCCTCCTCATTGAGGGCAGCAGGGCTGACAGAAGCAGGGGCAGGGGCAGAGGTGCCTGCAGAGAAGGAGATGCCCACCCTCCTAGGTGAGCAGGCACGGGCAACTGGGTGGGGTGCTACAGGGAGGGCGGTGCTGGTAAGAGGGGTGGCAGACAACAATGGTGTTGGTGGGGTCCCAGAAGGGTCTGCCACTGACAGGGAGCCACCATCAGAGGAGGAATCTGAATCAGATGTGTTGGTAGCTCCAGTCTCCCCCGTGGTGCTCTCCTCGCCCTATGTCCCAGTGGTCCCCTCGGCTTCGCTGGTGCCAGCCTCCTGGGTCCTGTGGGCTGCTGCATCCCCACTCGCTGGTGTCCTTCCTCCTTCGCCAGAGGATGCTAATGCACACATGGACAGAGGAGGAGAAAGAAAAGGAGGGTGGGAGAAATAGAAAGGGAGTAAATGATGAGAACCCACACATCCATGTAAATAATACCAATACAGCAGTAAGCTTTGGCGCCACACAACAAACTCAGACGATGCACACTGCCAATATCCCACACATATCATGTGCATGCTACACGCCTGATTAATAATGACATGTCAATGTGCACACATATACATCGTCATACATCACTCAACATGTACGACAAAGGACGTTGTACTAACCTATTGCCCTGGAGCACCGAACAACTGCCCATACTGGGGCAGGACCCCTTCCACCAGTTTCTGTAGTTCCTCTGTAGAGAAGGTTGGGGCCCTTTCCCCTGAAGTGCGTGCCATCATTGCTCCAAGAGACAGGACACAACAGCCCACAAAGTGGAGGTCTGTTGTGCCCGAATGCCAGGAGTCAAGTGAGCTAGCCCACACAAAATGGCGGTTACGACTGCAGCGGTCATGACCATCACCACCAGCGGTGATCGTCATTGGTCCCAGTCTCCCATAGACATCAATGTCAACCAATGAGGAATTGCACGGCGGTTCAGACCGCCCTCTGCCACAACGACTTCTGCCGGCGGAACAAATTCACTTCCAGCTGTCCAATGCATGCTGGACACGCAGATGCCATATTATTCTGTGCCATTACTGTCCGGAGTTTACACAGCATAACTACCTACATGTCCTCACAAACACATACTTTAGGTCACACATTGTGGATATTGACACATGTAGTGCGTCATTACCACACTTGTCACAGCATTTGTCAGCATATATGAACACATGGAAGGTGTATGTGTACATGTCCTATATATGTCCATTCCCACAGGAAACATGTGACATCGTCTGGTTAGGAATGGAGGGTGGATTAATGTGTTTTCCCACAGCATGACAGGCAACTTGCATGACTAAAACCTCATGGCTGTTATGTGTCATACTTGGTAGCCTACATTGTGGGATGTTCACAGAGTGTTGTTTGTGTCTCCACACAGATATCGCCAATATGGAGTGATGAGGAATGCACCAATTTACCGGCCACTCATAGATCTTGAAACCCTGAAAGAGCGCCACATTATCATGACCTATCGACTAAACCGTTTGTGCATCAAGAAACTGGTCGCCCAGTTGAAGCCAGACCTCCTGCCGGGTTTGAGGAATCCCCTTGTCACACCTGCTGGAGTATCCCACTACGTCTGTGACTTTGACATTATTGTTGTGTAGACACGTGTATTCTTTTGTTGTCCTGTGACAAAATTGCCAGTACAAACAATGAAGAGACATACACCATGACTTGTGATAAGTGGTGTTTATTAAGTGTTAACTATCACAGTCCTGAGGCATGGGGTAATGCTCTATGAGATGGTCAGAGTGGGTGGTACAGCTGTTTGGTTCACAGTTCCTTTATCCATTTGCCTCGGAAAGATGTGACCTTGGTATTGGACAGTCAACTGGGTTTAACAGTGGAACACAAGGGTGACAGTTCAGAAGGGGGATCTCTTCCTGGTAGGGGGATTGGTCTTTGGCTGAGGTTCTGCAGGGTGTCTTGTTGGGTGACCTCTTTTTGCGGGCGGGTTCCTCAGCTGCAGGAGTAGTGGTGGTGGTGGTGGCCTGTGGGTCCTCCTGCTGGGCCTCCATTCCAGAAGCAGGTGCTGATGTTGAGGGCAGTGGTGTTACTGGATGGGGCCTGCTGATGGGTGGAGAATGTCCGCAGGATGTTATTGAGTTCCTTGAACTCCCCTAATATGGAGACCATGGTGGCATTGAGTGCCTGCCACTGCTGCCTGGCCTCCTGGTGGTATTTTCCTTGCAGCTTTGGGTGTCCTGCAAGGTTGTGAGGGGCATATTTATACTCCGTTTGCGCTGAATTTGCGTCGTTTTTTTTACGCAAAATCGTCGCAAAACTAACTCCATATTTATACTTTGGCGTTAGATGCGTCTAGCGCCAAAGTTCCTGGAATTAGCGTCATTTTTTTGCGTGAACACCTTCCTTGCATTAATGATATGCAAGGTAGGCGTTCCCGTCTTAAAAAATGACTCCGATGCTATTGCGTCGGATTTATACTCCCGGGCAAAAATGACGCCCGGGAGTGGGCGGGTCTAAAAAACCCGCATTTGCACCGGATTTTAGCGCCTGGGTCAGGGCAGGCGTTAAGGGACCTGTGGGCTCAGTGTGCCCTCCCCTGCCCCATGGACCCCCCCTGCCACCCTTGCCCACCCCAGGAGGACACCCAAGGATGGAGGGACCCACCCCAGGGACATTAAGGTAAGTCCAGGTAAGTATTTAAAAAAAAAAAATAATTGTGGCATAGGGGGGCCTGATTTGTGCCCCCCTACATGCCACTATGCCCAATGACCATGCCCAGGAGACAGAAGTCCCCTGGGCATGGCCATTGGGCAAGGGGGCATGACTCCTGTCTTTCCTAAGACAGGAGTCATTTCAATGGGGGATGGGCGTCGTAAAAAAATGACGCAAATCGGGTTAAGACGTTTTTTTTGCCTCAGCCTGACTTGCCCCATTTTTAGACGGCCAAACGCCATTTTTCCCTACGCCGGCGCTGCCTGGTGTATGTGGTTTTTTTTCACACACACCAGGCAGCGGCGGTCGGCTAACGCCGGCTAACGCCATTCAATAAATACGGCGCCCGCATGGCGCATCAGAATGGCGTTAGCCAGCGCTAATTTTTTTGGCGCAAAACTGCGTTAGCGCAGTTTTGCGTCAAAAAGTATAAATATGGGCCTGAGTATCTGGCCTATCTTGTCCTGGGTTTGCGGTAGACTTCCAGGACTCTGGAGATGGCCTCCTGGCCAGTTGTGTCCTGTACCTGCCTCATCCCTTGGCCCACAATTGCCCTCCCACAGTGCCCTGGTGCAGTGTGACCCCCCGAATGACAACAGGACAGTAAATGTCTTGTGTTTTGTTGACTCCTGCCCATGTCCTGTGGGGCCCACTGATGATTGATGTGACCTAGGGACATAGGTATGGAAAGGTAGGCTCTGCTGTGCACTGGCTGCCACAGGGGAGGTGGTTTGAGTTGTGGGCAGGGCGAGGCTGGTGGTGGTAGACTGACCACTTCAGCCTGATAGGCCCGGTTTGTCCTCCGAATCAAGCAGTCCTCCCGTATTGAACCTGCTTCCAGGTCAGAGCTTTCTGTCACCCGGCTGCTCTGCTGTGTAACAGTACTTGGGAGACCTGCATAATGAGAGGTATTGTGTCAGATGATGGTACTGTTGCAGTGACACACATGGTTGTATGCCGTCATTAACTGTATTTGCAAATTAGTAATGGCATTGACAGTTACCAGTCCACTGCTTTTGTTACCATCAGCGGAAAGTTGCATGGGCCTATTTTGGAGTACATTTATTATTTGTCTTGCTACTGTCATTGCCATGTACTGATGTGCATTACTACTACTTATTGGTGATGGGAAGTGACATGGTTTGATGTACAATTGCAGAGAAGTGATCTTGATGTAGCAGTCAGGCAACAGCAGGGAGTGTTGCATTGTGGTACTTGCTGCTGTGTGAGGCATACATGCACTAGGTGGGGCTGTGAGGGAATGGTGTGAGTGGGGAGCTGTGGCATGCAGGGGTGTATAGGGTCCATAGAGGTATAGGGTCCATAGTGGGTTGGTGCACGTTAGTGTGGTGTAAGGGGGTGATAGGGTGGTGGGGATACATCCTGTGCATGGGGACATGTTGGCCGGTGAGTACAGTGGACTTATCAGTGTCCAGTCCAGTAGCTATTCCCTTCAGCCCTTCCGGGTGTAGTGTGGCCAGGACCATCTCCTCCCATGGTGACATTTCTGGGGGCGGTGGTAGGGATCCTCCACCAGTCCTCATGACGGCTACTTGATGCCTGGAAGCCATGGCCTGTATCAAGCCATGGCCTGTATCTTCCCCCAAAGGCCATTCAACCTCTTCCTTATGTCCTCCCTTGTGCGTGGATGGTTCCCCACTGCATTCACCCTGTTGACTAGCCTCTGCCTTAAGTCATTCTTCTGGGCTATGGATATTTGCTGGATCTGTGCTCCAAATAGTTGCGGTTCCACTTTGAAGATTTCTTCTACCATTACCCTGAGCTCCTCTTCTGTGAATTTCTATTTTTTATGTGGTGCCATGATGGTTGTGCTGTGTGTGGGGGTGTATGGTGTGCAGTGCCTGTGGTATCTAGGTGCAGTGCCTCCTTTCAGTGTTCTTTTCTCTCGTTCTATCACAGTTTTTAGTTGCAATGGGTTCTGGTTATGTGTGGGGGGTGTTTTGTAGTGCTGTGGACAGGTGTGTGTATGTGTCTCAGGTGTTGGGTATTGGTGTTGTCCACTCTGGTGCAGTGTTAAAGCAGTGGTCTCTATTTTCCCGCAGCGGTTTGGGCCGCCAATGGATTGGAGCCATGTTGGGATCCGCAATTCTGATTTGTGACTCATAATTTGGCGGGCGGTATATTCTAGGTGTGGCGGTGGTGGTGGTGCAGCCGCCTCCTTCACACCGTCGTTTGGGCCGACGGTGTATTTTTTTTCCGTTGATTTTTGGCGGTGTTGTGTGGGTTACTCATAATGCGGCGTTCTTCACTCCGCCATCGCTGGCGGTGTTTCGGCAGCCCTTTGCACGGCCGTCTTTGATTATGTCTTCGGTTATGCCTGCCAAACTCGGAATGACCACCTTAGTGCCCAGCTTGAAGGAGGGGGTTTACACACACCAGGAAGTTCAGGGGTATAAGGTAGCTCCAGTGGTGTGAAGGGTCCCTGAGGTGGACTGGGGAACTGGCATGAGGGGTCATATTCCTTGTGATAGGAGGGACACTACTGGCTCTAGGTGAGAGTGACAGGTAGAGGGTTCCGCCCAGGTAGAGGTCTTGGTTGTGGAGTGTGGAGACACACCAGAAGAGTGTGGGTTGAGTGTCAGGGACAGTGAGGTGCTGTCTCACCAGTCTCGGGAGTTATGCCAATTCCAGGTGGAGTGGTGTGAGTTCTCTGGCCCCAGGGAACTTTCAAGGGAGGCAGACCTCTGGGTGAGTACCAGACAGTCTGAAGAGGCATTTGGGGGTGCTCCTGAAGGGAGTCTTCTGGGTATTTCCCAACCAGATGAGGTGGGAAAGGATTGCAGGGACCCAGGTAGGTCCCAGTGTAGTGGGATAGGTGAGGGATCCCATGTCCAGTCTCATAGGAGAGGGGATGGTCTGAGTCCCAGAGTGCCCGAGATCCAGTCCCAGGTCCTGGGGGATTCCATGAGTGAACACCTGGCGGGAAGCCTCGCCTGTACCATAGGACCATCTGCTGAGGGAGTCCCCATAGTATCAGGAGAACTTGGGGGGTGTCTGTAGCCAGCAACCCACTGGTTCTGGTGTCTGGCAATACCACTCCTATTGAGGGGATGCAGAAGTCCAGACAGAGGGTTGGGGGATTGTGGGCTCCAGTGGAGAGCCTGGAGGGTCAGGGTTTAGCTCTGAGGTCAGAGCCCCCCAGGAATGAAGTTGGTGACACCATTTCTGACCTGGGGGGAACCAGGCTCTACCAGGTGGGCAGGGATCAGGGGACCAGCGCCAGCCAGACTCTCATGTGGCACTTAGGGACGGTGTTTCCCTTGTGGGTGGTAGGTGTGCTCCCCAGGAAGTCCTAGCTCGCCAGGCAGTGGTCCAGTCGGAGGATACAGACCCTAGGCTGGAGGGTAAGGTGCTGGGGTAAACCCTGACCTGATGGTGGGGAGCTTTGTCCAATCACCCCCCCTGGTGTGACTTCTAGGGGTACTCTTTATGGTGGGGGGTGCAGAACCCTGAGAGTAAGGGCATGGGAGAGAGAGCCTCACCCCTGGCCCCAGTTCAATCCAAGGGTACAGACTCTGGGTTGAAGGGCCAGGTTCAGGGTCCCCCCTGACCTGGAGGGAGGGGCTACTGCTAACTGTGCCCCTACCATGTTGTATTCTGGGGGGATACTCCTAGCGGGGGTGCAGGACCCCAGAAGAGAGGGCAGGGGAGAGAAGCCTTGCTCCTGGCCCTGGTCCAACCTGAGGTACAGACCCCAGGTTGGAAGACCAGTTGCTGGTTAACATCCCTGCACTGGTCGAAGAATTGTGCAGGATTACTTCTACAAGTAGCCTGACAATTCTGGATTCTGGGGGTGCATCTCCTAGAGGGAGGGTACAGAACCCCAGAGGGGAGGACCGGTGTCAGGCTGTCATCCCTGACCTGGTGGAAGGGAGAGTGGTAAAAGGGTGCCAGGCACCTATGGCTACTGCTCCCCACTCCCCACAGTCACAGTGGCTGGAGAGCCTTGAAAGGCCTGGGGCCTGGTTCTCATCCCTGACAGCTGTCAGTGGCCACTGTGGCTTGCTTTCCTGGTGGCCAGAGTTGCCCCTGGGGGGGGGAAGGAGTCACACCCCGGGGGGATAGAGTGGACCACACTACTGTCTTGGCCGTGGTGGTACTGTCTCCCCCCTGGGATGCATCTGTGAGCCATATAAGGTTAGGTGGTACACAAATGGTATCTGCGGATGAGGAGAAGGGTTCCTCAGGGGTTAGCTTAGTGGGCCCTGAGAGTATAGACAGAGGGATCCAACTGGAATCAGGAAGGTGTAGAACTGGAACATTCCCCTGCTGTTGTGGGTCTAAGTCCCTGTTCTATCGCCCCAATCAGGGAAGTCCATCAAGGTATTGATTAGTCTCCCCTGGCTTTAGGCTAGTTGGGGGTTGTGTTGGACGTGGCCCTTTTCGCAGGGTCATCCCCAATCTTTTTGCCTCCTTCCTCCTATTTTTTCTGACCTGTTTTTATTGGCTTTAGGACTCTGGGCACTTTACCACTGCTAACCAATGCTAAGGTACATAATTGGCATATTTGATTTACTCGTAGTCCCTAGTAAAGTGCACTAGAGGTGTCCAAGGCCTGTATATCAAATGCTACTAGTGGGCCAGCAGCACTGGTTGTGCCACCCACACTAGTAGCCCTGTAAATATGGCTCAGACCTGACACTACAATGTCTGTATGTACAGTTTTAAACTGCCAATTTGACTTGGCAGGTGTACCGACTTGCCAGGCCTAAATCTTCCCTTTTTATACATGTAATGTACCCCTAAGGTAGGACCTAGGTAACCCCAGGGGCAAGGTGCAGTTTATGTTAAAGGTGGGACATGTACTTATGTGTTTTACATGTCCTGACAGTGAAACACTGCCAAATTATTTTTTTCACTGTTGCAAGGCCTATCTCTCTCATAGGTTAACATGGGGGCTGCCTTTAAATATTACTAAAGCACAGATTCCCTTTGGGAGTTTAGGGTCTCTGAACTCACAATTTAAAAATACATATTTTAGTAAAATTTGTTTTTAGATTGTGTGTTTGAAAATGCCACTTTTAGAAAGTAGGCATTTTCTTGCTTAAACTATTCAGTGACTCTGCTTGTTTGTGGATTCCCTGTCTGGGTCAGTTTGACAGTTGGGCTGTTTGCACCTCTCCTCAAGACAGTGACACAAAGGGAGCTGGGGTGTAGCCTGCATAGCCTGATTTGCCATCTGTGGTTATAGGCAGGGGAGGAGTCACTTACACCTGAAAGGGCTGTGCCGACCCTCACACAAAGCAGTCTACAAACCCCTGGTGTGTGTCTGGGGCCTGGCCTGGGCAAGGCAGAATCTTGAAAACAACAGAGACTCCTCTTTGAAGTAGGCCTACTTCAAAGGCAGAAAGGGGTGTAAGAAGAGCGCCTCAGACTCCTGAAAATTCAATCACTTCTGGAATCAAGAGGAATCTCTGCCAAGGAGAAGAGCTAAGGAGAAGTGCTGCCCCTGCCTGTGACTGTGCTTTGTTGGGCTATCTTGCAGTTGCTGCTTCTGCCTGTGAAAGGGGACAACGATTGGAGTTTGTTGTGCATTCCTGCTTGAGAAGAATCTCCAAGGGCTTGGACTGAGCTGGCCTCCTGTTTTTGAAGTCTCAGGGACAACAAAGACTTCTCTCTGCCAGCACTTGGGCTTTCTGCTGAGAGTCCTGCCTGCCAAGTGGTGCCCTAGCCTGTCTCTGGGCCCTTGAAAGGTACAGCTGGTGGAAACGAACAAAAATCCACGCAAAGACTCTCATGCAGGGAAACATTCGATCCACTACCAGCTTTACAGTTGATAAATGACGCATTGCCGGCCTCTTGATTAAAATTGATGCTCCACCTGCATTGCGGCTGGAAGATCGACGCAACGCGGTTGGAGAAACAATGCGCAACATCCCCAGTGGCTGCAGTTAATGACACAAACCCCCAAACAGTGTTTCTTGACACCTTTCAACCGGATTTTAAAGCAACATCACTGGGCGTGAAAAATCGATGCAAGGTCTGCCCAGACCCTCGGTGCACGTCCGGGATCAACACATCACTCTCTTGCAGGAGAGAAGAAACGACGCACGCTAACCTGAGCCGAGGAGGAACGACGCACATTCTCGCTTGCAGATGAGAAATCGACACATCGCTGGCCTTTTTCGATGCACACTCGCCCGTGCGGCTTTATTTTGACGATACCCAGGAACTTTTTTGAAATAACAGCGTTCTCACTGTTTTCTAAAGATTAAGAATCTTATTCTTTTTAAAATTCATAACTTGACTTGTGTATGTCGGAATTTTGTCATTTTGGTCTTGATTTGTTTAGATAAATATTACCAATTTTCTAAACCTGTGTTGTGTCATTTTGTAGTGCTTTTACTGAGTTACTGTGTGTGTTGGTACAAATATTTTATACATTGCTTGTGAAGTTCTACCTGCTTTTGCCAAGCTACCAAGGGGTTGAGCGGGGGTTAACTGAGGGTGATTCTCCTTTACCCTGGCTAGAGTGAGGGTCCTTGCTTGGACAGCCAACCAAAGACCCCATTTCTAACGAGGATCATCACAAATAACATAATTCTGTCTTGTTATGTCGGTCCTACTACACAACCACAAGTGTAATGGTAATGGTAATGTAACATTTCGAGGGGCCATTGTGTAGCAGATAGTTGGGTATCGCCCAAATCCATGTAGTGGACACATGTGTGGACACCCATGGGGATCACATGTGACCCTTGTGTACTTGCCAGCTGGGATGTGTACTGTGTGTCCTATCTATCCAGTCAGAAATGCGTTGTCACATGATATTGTTGGCATGCATCATGAATGTTGCTATGGACACACTGACTAATGTTACAAATCATGTCTTTTTACACATAGGTACCCTGGGAGAGGGAGGATGCGACAGCCTCCTGTCTACCGTCCACTGCCAGACCGACAGACCTTAGGAATAACGGCACATCATACAGTTACACCGTCTGAAGAGGCAAACAGTAGTGGACTTATGCTATCAGTTGGAGTCAGATCTGATGCCAGCTATCAGTAATTCAACCAGCATACCACCCATTGTACAAGTCATGTCAGTATTGCACTTTCTGGCCAGAGGGTCCTTCCAACATACAGGAAC
The DNA here is from genome assembly GCF_031143425.1 of Pleurodeles waltl. NCBI lineage: Eukaryota > Metazoa > Chordata > Amphibia > Caudata > Salamandridae > Pleurodeles > Pleurodeles waltl. Next base: position 1,334,292,223 of record NC_090444.1, on the reverse strand, counting down.
CATATCTGCTGGTATGTTCCAGTCTATGTTCAGTCTGGTTTTAAAGGATTTCCTCAATGCAACGTTGAAACATATGGACAGCTATATCAGGTTCTCCGATGTGAGGATTTAACCAATGTGAAAGCTGACTTTTATGGATTGCCCGCCTCCCACATATGGTGAGGGCAATTGATAGCACACATGTAGGCTTGGTGCCACCGCAGGCCACTGAACAAGTCCATCACAACAGAAAGAACTTACATTCCATCGACATGCAAGTGGTCTGTTTGGCAGATCTCTATCTCTCAAATGTGTTTGCCCATTATCCTGGATCAGTCCATGATTCCTTCATAATGCGGAACAACACCTTACCCCATCTGATGTCACAAATGCACCCAGAGAGGGCCTGGCTGGTTGGTAAGTCACATCTGGCCTGCCTGTTTATGAGCAATGTCAAGTGCTACAATCATGTAGTGACTGACTCACTGTTGCACTTATGTCCCATTCCTTAACAGGAGACTCAGCATATACAAACTGTCCTTAGTTGTTGAAGCCACTGAGGAATCCAACTACGCCAGGGGAAGTCCACTTCATTGAGGCCCATGGAAGAACACGACGGCCAGTGGAGTGTGCTTTTGGATCCTGAAGGCCATATTTCTGCATCTGGGCCAGACTGGTGGAGTCCTTCTCTACTCACCCGGGAAAGGGTGTCAAATCACTGTGGCATGCTGCATGCTCCACAACATCACCCTGTGGAGGAATATCCTATACATCCCAAAGGAGGAGAGCCTCCAGTGCCACCAGGTGAGAATCCTGAAATGCCAGGTGAGAATGGCAGTGGTGAAGAGGAAGGAGCTGACTTGTGAGAAGATCTCCTCCACAGCTACTTCTCACGAGTGTAAGTATGTCATGTGCCGTCATGACTGTGACTGTACAATGAACTGTAGTTTTGAGAGTGTGTGGAGTTGTGTTTTGGAAACTGTCAGGGAGTTGATACTCTGCAATATTCAGCCTAAGGCTGCTTGATAAGATCGCTTTTGACACATACCCACCTTGATGATGTTGCTTTGTTTGTGTCAGTTTCCTTACAATGCACTTTGTTTTCCAGATGCTTGCTATGTGACTTGTGTCAGGACTGGGGGGCATGCGATGGTAGACACTGTGCTAGGGACTCAGGTTGGGGGACAAACGGTTACCTGGGATGTTGAAGCAACAGGGTTGGGAGGTCATGTGGGCACACTGAGACTCACTGTTACCGTCTGACCAGTTGCACAGATGGGCCAGAACCGTCCTCCACGTTCAGATATCCAGGGGTAATGTTGTCACTGGGGGCTTCATCCAGGGGGGTAGTGGCAGTCTATTCTGTGGCCTCAGTGTGCCCAGTGGCAGATCCACCTGTTGATGTAAAATGTACAATGTTACTAGATTGTGACTTCTACGTCTAACGGTTCAGAGTTACAGTAAGCAGAGAACGTGTACAAAGTAAAGTTGTAGTTAATCCATTTGTAGCAAGTAACCATGGTATTGGGTGTATTGACATACCATGTGTGAAGCATGTCAAATCATTCTGACTCAAGCTGCTGCTGAGATGAGCAGATAAGTTGCACTTGGGAGGATGGCATGAAAATGGCAACTTGCCACCAGTGCAGCCAACATAGTGGTTAGGCAAGATATGGCTTGACCATTTGGAGGCCCAGTTGACTGTGAAGCAGGCAGGCCCAGGACTTTGTTGTATATGTGACTGGAGTCATCCTGTGCACAGTGCTGTGTCAATGTATCTGCTGACAATACCAATCTGGTGATGCAGTTTGAGGCCTTAGGAATACTTGTTGTACACACTGGGTGAGGTGTCATGCCTGTCCTCAATAGTTTCATCTTGGCTTAGCTGGTCAGGATGGAGCTATGTAGACAGACATGTCTCTGATTTGAACGTGATCTGTGCTTGATCACTCCCAGGTGAGTACACTTCAATTGAGAGTTAAAAAACAGGTGTATCTGGGCAAGTGACCACTGGGCTGGTGTTTAGAGTTACGGACACAAGGCCTCATGGGAGTTTCAGACAGGTCACACCCTCTACTACACACACTATACGAATGGTATCTTCTCAGGTAAGAACACTTTAATTGAGAGTTAAGAAACAGGGGTATTTGAACAAGTGAACAGTGGGCTGAGTGTTGGAGTTCCTGAAACAGGGCCTGCTGGGATTTACAGTCAGGTCACTCTCTCTACTCTCCAATGCTTGACAGTTATTCTCCTCCAAGGTGAGTAAACTTCATATGTGAGTTGGCACTGGGTTGGTGGTTGGAGTTGGAGAAACAGTGCCTGCTGTGAGTTGCAGTTAGTTCACTTCCTCTCCTACACTTCACAAATGTTCTGCCCCCAGGTGAGTAAACTTCATTTGTGAGTTCATTTACAGGTGTATTAGGGCACGCAAACACTGGGCTGGTGGTTAGAGTTAGAGGAACAGTGCATGCTGGGAGTTGTCAATCCCTGTGACACACACACTATGCAAATGTTAACCCCCCAGGTGAGTACACTTCATTTGTGAGTTAACAAACAGATGTACTGGGGCAAGTGACCACTGTGTTGGTGGTTGGAGTTAGAGAAGCAGGGCCTGCTGGGATTTTCAGTCGAACTTGACAGTTGTTCTTCTCCCAGCTGAGTAGACTTTGTTTGTGAGTTGACAAGCAGGGGTCTTTGGACAAGAGGACACTGGTCTGGTGTTTGGAGTTACTGAAGCAGGGCCTGCTGGGAGTTGCGGTCAGGTCACTATCTCTACTTCCAGACACTTGACAAATGGTATCCCCCCAGGTGAGTAAACTTTATTTGTGAGTTAACAAACAGGGGTATTGGGGCAAGTAACCACTGGTCTTGGGGTTGGCATTACAGAAACAGTGTCTCCTGGGAGTAGCAGTCATGTCACTTCCTCTACTACACACACTATACAAATGGTATCCTTCCAGGTGAGTACACTTCTTTTGAGATTTCACAAACAAGGGTATTTGGGCAAGTGACCACTTGACTGGTGTTTGAAGTTACTGAAACAGTGCCTCCTTAGAGCTGCAGTCAGGTCACTCTCTCTACTGCACACACTATATAAATCGTGGGTATTACATATCTGTATGCAGACTGCATTTAAGGTTTGGGCATACATTTACATGTTGAAGCATATCATGAGTCCTGGGATTATTGTTGCATATTGGAAGACTTGCAGGCACCATTTGGACATATGGCATGTAATGGGCCTTAGTAGCTGTGATGTTTGGTCCAACAATACACACTGACAGTGTTTAAACTCAGATAATCTGGGTATTGAATATTGGTGGGGTACATGAACCAAGACAGTGGCAAAATGTGAGCAGTGAGCATGCATGACATTACACTTTTGAGACTTTTCCAGTGTGGCAACTTACCAGACTCCACTCCCCCAGGTATTCCTGTCAAGCCCTCAGGGTGAAATATGGCCAGGACCTTCTCCTCCCAGGGAAAGAGTATTAACAGGGCACTGGGAGGGCCACCGCCAGTCTTCTTGGCCTGCAGCTGGTGCCTGAAGACCAGGTAAGGGACCTTGCCCAGGAGGTCATTCCACCTCTTCCTAATATCCTCCTTTGTGCACAGGGTGGTGCCTACAGCTTTCACTCTGTCAACGATCCTATCCCACAATTCAATTTTCCTACTGAGATGAGTGTGCTGGACTTGTGCTCCAAACAATTGTGGCTCTACACTTATGATTTCATCCACCATGACTCTTAACTCATCTTCTGAAAAACAAGGATTTTTTTAAGGTGACATGGTGGGGAAAAAAACTACTGGTGACAGACTTAGTGAACTGGGGATTTGTAATAGGGTGTGAATGGACAAAAGGGTGTGCAGGGTGTTCTATGGGATGGTGAAAGAAAGGGGTGCATAGTCAATGTATTCTACATAAAAAATGTGCTCGGGCTTCTGTGTCTTGCAGTGGAAATGCAAAGGATTGTGGTCTGTGAAGCGGTGTGTATTATAGTGTCCTTTGCAGGTGTGTCTACTTGGCCAATGTGTATCAGCTGTGTTGTTTTTTTAACTTATCCAACGTGCAGTTGCCTATTACTTTGCTGACCGCGAACCACTGTGGTCCTGACAGCCCTTGACTGACCACCACAAGGGGACCTCCATGGCGACTGTGTGCTTGTAATAAGCTCAGTGGATGGTTGCAGCACTGATGGCGCTGGAGGTCAGATCGCCTATATCCAGCGCGCCGATGGCAGTCTGCCTTTTCTATTTTGTGGTCAGCGGTCCTGCCTATGTAACTCAATAGGTTGGAAGAACTCTGGCATGGCGGTCTTTTCAGGGCCGCCAACATGGCAGTCTGGTGACCCGACCACCAAACTCGTAATCAGGCCCTAAGACACTCATTCAGTATTTCAAGGTACAAACTCAGAAACATTCTAGGCTGTAGAAAGGCCAACTTCTGAAGCTCCATACAAGAATCCCAACGGTCTCATTCTACAGTGGAGGAGTTACAGTGGAATAGCACTGAAGGGGAAGATGTGACATCTTGAATAGAAGTAATGTACTGCAGCTAATAACTAATATTCCAGCTCTAGGGGGATTAACCTCTTATGACACTATTAGCATTCATTTCGAACTGTGTGAAAATTCCATAGGGCTTGAGGCAATAAAGGTAATATGGAAGTCACACAAGATAGCAGAGACAGTATATAAGGCCAAGACAGACATTGAGAAATTAGGCAAATATGAAAAATAGACAGACATCTTGCCATCTTGAGAAATATCTCTGAATGCTCTCCTTGTCATTCCCAACAATCAATACTAGAAGGATGTCTTGGTGCCATGATTTCTTTCCTTCACTCAATATCAGTGGGTTTGTGCAGATTACCCTACAGAAAGACTAAGGTTGGCAGTGCCAGATCACCTCTTTTGATGATCAAATGAGCTCATCAGACTGAGCTGGTTACCCTTGGCTTTGGGTCTTGGTACTAGGCGGCAATCCTAGCCAGCCTTCAACAGAGTTAGCAGTCTACTTATCCACTGCATCTATCCATTTCACAATTATTTCCTAGAGTGTTGCTGACTTGCACAGATTGCTCCAGAGCCCAGGCAATGCCTCATATTTTTTTTAACTCAATGGGATATCATTTGTCCCCAAGAAACCTGTAGCACACAACCAGTTCATTTAAACTATCACCAAGAATTGTTTGAGCTGGCGATCTCCAGCAGAGTTCATGGTAGGCTGTCAGGAGGCCTAGCCAAATATGTATCCACGGCCATTAAAGTTAGGATAACGAAGTCAATATCACCTGCAGCTTTTTTGAAGCAATAGCCTTTCAGAACTTAAGTTTTATCAATAGAAAAATCATAATGATTTTTATAAATGTCTACTTAAATATCCTCACTAAAGATTGATAGGCCACAATTACAAAATGTATTGCCAAGTTTAAAAAATGTTAATCTTCTTACTTACAGGATATGAGCTTATTATCACAGGAGACTTCAACCTGATCTTATTAGAGGACAAGAATCCTTCTCTTCATCGAATGTTGTGTATTGCAAAGACATGGTGAAACAAGACACGCCAGGAAGATTAACTGATTCCTTTTTTCCCCCATCCAGCTACTCCCCTTGACAAGATGCAGTAACTTCAAAACAGCAGAAAACACAGCCCATATTTCCCATGGAAGATGTGCCATTCCTGATAATACTTACATCTTGGAATTTCCCTTTTTGATATGCTCAAACTACTCAATCATTGATAGACGTGAAAGTGACTGCCATACAGCAATAACTTATTTGTTTGCTTTAATAACACCTTCCAATCAGCTGCCCTAAATTGGAGATAGTACATCCCCTTTGACACTATAGAGGGTCACTTGGAAGCCACTTAAGGTTAAAACAATGGCAAATTAGTCTGGAGTGTCTGAAAGAAAGGACTTGTTCGCTAACACAAGTCCTGATCTCTTACTAGTTTGGTCAATAGTAATACATTCTTTGCAGAATAATATGAATTCTGGAAGCAGCAATTTAAATACTTTTAAACAAAGCAAATGAAATCATAAAAGATAGTTCACCCCAGAATTAAAACAACTAAAAGTAGAAAATGGCAAACAAAAGCACCTTTTGGCTAAAACGGCTCCAGACTGATTTTTAGATTTCGCCTGCATGCACGCTTGCGAAATCAATTGTGAATAAAAACCCTTAAAAGGCACCTAGAACCAGACCCTTACTTACCTAAACTTACTATTGGTTTATTCGAACGTCACTCGAATGTCCTTGCATCTGATTGGCCAGTACCTCGTCTGCTTTCACTTCCTGCTCTCTGCTGCTTGCTGCTTTGCCCTCCTGCTGTCGTTTTGCCTCAGGACCAAGTATTCCTTCTAGTCACTGCCATTGGCTAATTGTCAATGTCCTTCCACTAACCATATCCTTCCAAAGGTACTTTTTGGTTTACTTCCACAGTGTATGGGGCTGCATGAAGTACATCCTGGAGATGCTGCCTGTTTGTTAGTTCCACCCGTGAATGGAGACTGTGAGACCAGCACAACATAACCAGTTAGTTTGTTCACAAGAAAGTTTTGTCTATGGGCTTGCGTTTCTGCGATGTTGTGTGTTGTTCAGATGGTCATGGTGGGAAGACAGTGACCAGCCCACTGTCATCCCTGTATCCTTTAACCTACGCCACACCACCAATGAGACTTTCTTATATTGGGAGACTATCGATGTGGCCGGACGATGAGTGCGGGATGATGGTGAGTGTGGTACTGGGTTTCCCTAGCCCTACTGCGCAGTTAGTATGGCTATCTAGAGCTTTTGCATGTCTGCCACTACAACTAAACCACAGGGAGGTCACCCAGTTATTTGGGGAAGAGGTGCGTTTCCTTCATTCTGGACAGCCAGCAGGGGAATGAAAGACTATGTTCATTTTTAGGATGATGTATAACTGTATAAACGCTGGTTTGGTATTTGACCCCCGGTGATGAACCTTCTTAGTCTTGTATATAATGAGTGATAGATGTAGGGTGGGCTCTGTTCATGCTTTCTTGCACATCACATTTTCTCTAGTAGCTTTAGAAGAGTACATGTATCTTGTTTGCTTTGCAGTTTAGGAATGTGGCGGAGGCCTTTGGTGGAGTGATTTCTGTTTTGTTGATTCAGTAGCAGTGGGCACAGTAAAACGTGTTTATCTGGGGTTGACTAAACAGGGTGTGCTAATGTGTAAATTAGTGATAAGCTCAAGTTAAATGCAATATATTAAGTAATCACCTTTGGTGTATGGCTGATTTAACAATGTAGGAGACTGGCCATCTATTTAGTGTGCAAAGAAAGCATACTGTGCAGGAGGTTCAGGCAACCACACGTTGGTTCACAGAGGTAAAAACTGGACCACCTAATTTATATGGTAGCTTGGTAGAGCAGTTAAGCTAATCTTGGAGAAGTGTAATGCATTTGTTGTACTCACAGTCAAAAGAATAACTCAAGACCAATTTACAAAAACACTTCAGATTCTTATAAAATGTTTAGGACCAAGATCATCAAAATTGAGTAAGTCCTTTTTAAGTTACAAATTTTGAAAGTTTTAATAAAGTTAGTATTTCTGTGCGTAGTTACGCACCATGGGTATCAATGGAGAAAATTCACAGTAAAGCAGACAATGCATTTACCAATGTCTCCTTTTGCAGGTAGGTCGAGGTCGTCGATGAGTACCCTGGACCAGCTGGAGAAGTTCAGGGGACTCCTGGTTCCGGCGGGAGCAGCTGCAGAAATTCGAAGGAGCTGGTGCCAGGCCACTAGGGGGATCACTTGCAAAAGCACTGTGCAGGCGTAATTAAAGGTAAGTCCAGTGGGGCCACTTGGGGTGTTGAGGTCACAAGGGGTGTGGGACCCTTGGGTCACAGCTGGAACTTTGGTGCAGGGCACAGGGCGTCCGGGTGCAGAGCGAATTGGTGAGCCAGGAGCTGTGCACAAAGGTGCCCTTGGAAGCAGGAGGTATGTCACTTTGAGGGTTGCTTGCAGGTAAGCAAGGGGACTCTGGTGGGAGGTCTAGGTGGTTCCTGAAGTCCATCAATAGGGGCTTCCTTCTGGTCCTTTTTCAGTTAGGAATGGACTGTCCTACTGGGTGTCTGGGGTGAGGAGACCAGTATCTAGGGCTATTGCACAGTCTGGCCACTAGAGGTAACAGTCCCACCAAACTTGACTCACTGGTAGGATTCATCCCCATGGTCTGACAGGTGAAGTTTGGTCTAGCTGCGGTATCCAGTTCTGTGGTCAGCAGCCAGTCAGTGAAGTGGCCTTCACTGGGTCTTTGGTTCCTTGGGGTTGTAGAGTGATGCCTTCACTCTGGAGAGAGATCTTTGGTGAATTTTGAAGAGTGGAGGTCCTATGGGGGTTTGTATAGTTTCAAGTTCCAAGCAACTCCTCAGTGGTGATTGTCGAGTCCTGGGCGCAGCAGGCAGGGTTTAGTGCCTTTTCTTGGTGCAGCAGTACTACAGTTCTCGAACCTTTGGTCTTCCTTGTTGCTGGTGTTTTTTGTCCATGGAATCTGATTTCTTGGTCTAAGGATCCCCACTGAATTGGACTAAGGATCCCCACTAAATACTGTATTTAGTGGGTATATTAGGGCGGAACCTAGTAGTGACCAATGGGTCATCTAGCTTGGGGTGGCTACACCCACTAGGTGACCCCTTCCTGTGGGCAGAGGTCACTTCCCTACACCTGATTGGCTATTTTCCTTCCATGCAAGATGGAGGAAAATTAAATGGAGAGGTCACCTTGCATGCAACACCTGAGGGGTTGTGCAACCCAGAACTGACCACTCCTCCTGTCCTTTGTCTGGTTTCCTGCCATTGCTCCTGCCAAAAGTGGGGATTTGCAATGGGAGCAGCCATCTGCTGCTACCAGCAGGCTTGGGATCGGGTTTATAGAGTGGTAAGCCCTTTGAAGCTCGCTAGCTAGATGGAGGGGGTGTTAGCACCTCTGCCCAGGAAGGGCTTTGTTCTGAATCCCAGGGAGCAGGATCTCTCACCCCAGGGATTCAAACTCTCATATGGTGGTGGCAGGCTCGTTGTGACTGGCCAGCAACCATGCCAGGGTTGTTAGCTTTTGTAGGGGGCACCTCTAAGGTGACCCGGGTACAATTTGCAGAAAATCCAATGCTGGTATCAGTTTGGATTTATCAGTCTGAGTTGTTTGATACCAAACAACCCAGAATTCAGAGTGGCCATCACATAGCTGTGAAACTCAGATTGACCAGTGTCCAGCACACACACTAAAAAATGGCTGCTCTGTTCACTCACCATGTCTCAGGTTTGGCAACGACACAGTGGGAGCATATTGCTCATGCATCTATGCCCACACATACCATAAAGTGCACCCTGCCCTAGGGCTGGAAGGCCTGCCAGAAGGGTGGCTTACCTATAGGGCATGTAGTGTATGGTGGACTTCCCTCAGGGGCCTAGCCTTAATACCCCATGCCCTGAGTATCTAAGTGACATTTACTAGGGGCTTATAGTGGCAGTGAAAGGTGTCTCCAACTTTGCCAATGCAGCACAACAGTTTTGGGGAAAGAGATGTGGCCCAGGGAATCTGATTAGCAGGGGCCCTGGGCACTTACAACTTTGAGGCTACAACATTTATCAAGAAAAAAGTGGTGGGCTAACCATGTCCGAAGAGGCGTTTTCTCACAACAGAAAAGCATAAAATGCATGTTGATTACTGCTTACCTAGCAGATGTGATATAAGTCACACATTTCTTAAAATATAGTCAGGATATGTATCTATGTGTAAACTACCTTGTAAACAGATCACAGATTGTTGACAGAAACACTTCTATCCTGGAGAATAAAGAGTCTGGGCCAATTAGTACCCATCCAACCAGTCTTCTGCGACAGACTGATAAAAAGAGGCCTGTGCCACTGGATACACTACAGATGGATTCCTAATTTACTTGTTGTCGATTTCTTGCAACAGACAACTCTGAAACACCAATGCCTGCTGGGTAGCCTGCTCTTTCCTTAGTGTAAGACTTATGCATCCCTACAGACCTTGGCTTACAAACAATGTGAGATGGGTCCTTTCACTCATAGAAACATACTGCATATAACAAGCAGTATGTACCAACTTGAACACTACTGAGTTAGGTAATATTTTTACAAGTTACTGATTTCTTTGTTCCCTCTTGTTTATGTTGTGATGTAAATTGAAGTAATAAACAATAACATAAAAAACTAATAACGGTTTATCAAATTTAAAACAAAAAGTATTATAAACATTTTTCTGTATTTATAATCCAGTTAGATAGCAAGATAGAATACAAAAGAAAAGGCAAAGGCGAAACCTATGGGCTTTGCCAATGATTGTTTTTTCAGCAAATAAATACTAGAAAGAGAATATAAGCTTAAACTCTGAGAATTCAGAACCCTAGTGGCAAATCCTTTACAAGTTATCCAGATTAAAAAACAATAGTAAATTACGTAATATCTTTAAAAAACTGGATCATTGTTGCTGCTCTGTAACAGAAAATTGAGTCAGCATCACAACATGGGAGCTTCATATATTGCAACTATACTCTGCTGAGAACTTAACAGTTCCTGCTTTTTCCATCAATATCAACATTTCAGTCACAAGGGAAAGTTCATTAACATGCAAAGTACAATGTTTGCCTTACAAAAGAGCAGATCAAGTGGTGCCCTGTGCCCTAATGGTATAACCAGCTCAGTGCTGAAGGCCGAAATAGTCTTTTAGTCATCCAGGTTAACTTCCTTGTGCAAGGAATCATTTCAACTGTCTTTAGTTAAGGACTCCTGGTGAGGATTGGTCCTTTACCCACATTTTTTTTAAAAAGGAAATCTGGAGGGTCTAACCTGCTACAGTCTTATCGCCTTATTGGATATGAAGGTAAAGAGTATGCATGAACTGTATTAAACAAATTAGAATCATGGATCGAAGAAAAGTAAATTATTCCATTCTATAAGTCAATTTTCAAGTCAGGATGCAGCATGGTAGACAACATAGTGACTGCTATTTTTGGTACAGCTGGCTATCTTGAAGAACAATCTTTCTTCATCAACTACTCTGCATCTTTTGATAAGGTTGACAGACACATCCTATGAAAAAACTGTATCTATGGGGGATTCCAACTGCCTTATTACAGACCTTAATATTCCTATATAGGCATCATGTCCCCTGCTCTCTTCATCCTCTGCAAAGCAGACATTAGTGATGCAGTGGGTACAGATACATAATTTCCACCAAGAATACATAATTATCACATTCAACTTCTGCAATACACCAATGATATCATACTTTTAACTTGAAAAATGAGCTTACTTTCAACTAATCTAAATCAAAGGTAATGATTTTCATGAAATATACAAATAAAGCCGCAAAATGGTATGCTTACCCAGCAACTTTGAATTACATTGCTGCATACAACTACCTTGGTGTCTGGTTTATGGTCAAACGGTCCCCAAGAATTCACTTAGCAAACTTAAGGCACAGAGGCACAGAGGGATCGACCGCACCTTTGGATTATGCAGACTTCAAGCCAGACTCCACAGCCCTTCCGCCTCCATTTTAACAGAAACCAGAGCAAAACTTCTCCCAGCCTTGAACTATGGGCATCAAGGGTATCTTGAATGGTGTTTGCTGTAAGGTTGCATTGACAAAGAATATCTGGAGGGTTCTGAGTGGGAATTCCACACGGAGTCGGTTGAATTGCCCTTACTGGTGCGGGAGGACTACGAGGAGCTGTCGTTGAGGAAAGTACTTTACCCAAAAAGACATACTTGCAAGAATATTCTCTTTGATACAACATATTTTTGGATACGATTCACCAGTTCAGCTGTGAGGACAGCTTGTAGTCCGAAGGAACCTACGTTATCCAGGCTGTTTAATCGGAGACTTGGAGAAACGTTTGTTTCCCTAACGATCAGAAGGTACTATCATCAACCTAACCAAGCGTTAACTGAGGGTTATGTTCAGAACACAATTTATTAGGCCAGGTTGCATACCGGTACTTGCGTGAGCAGTACAAGCGCGAGGTGACCACTATTCAAGCGCGCGTGCCGCATAAGCGCGTGGTGCATGCATTCAAGTCATCAACCATCAACGGTGTCATCAAATATCATTGCCGTACATCATTTGATTGAAAATCTTACCCAAAGCGCATTTACATACCATCGATGTATATATATATATATATATATATATATATATATATATATATATATATATATTTGCTTTCTTAATTGGAAATTTTACCTGAAATGCATTCTTTCTTTGAGGGAGTGCGTTTCTCTAGGCTGCCAGCAATGTAATAAACACAGACGAAGGACTACTGGTTAAGTTACAAAAAAACAAAAAAGGACCACTGATTGAGCTACAAAAATCAAAGAAGGACTAAGAGCTTGAAGATACAACACATCTGGTATAGAAAGAAGACTTTACTGTTGGAAAATGGTATTATTACTGGTATAGGATTTTATTCTTGGATAACAACAATGTTCCCAATTCAATTACAGATTCAGCAATAATTCCACCACCATTGTTTTTGCAGGACATAGGTTCTCCTTCCATCGAATGGGAAGAATGGATTGACACATTTGAAAACTGTTTAGAAGCGTTGGATGGCCCAGATTTCTGGACTACACGTAAAAAAGCAATTTTAGTAAGTGTGTTAGGTAAAGAATGTCAACATGTCTAAGTATTTACCTGTTGCCACCAATGAGGATGGAACACAAATTGAGGATGTTTACTTAGAGGTTAAACTACGATTACATAAAAGATTTGCTAAAGACACTAACGTAGTTATGTGCAGATACAAATTTTACACACAACAACAGAAACTTGATGAATCTATTAATGATTTCGTATCCAGACGAAGGAAGTTATCTACTAAGTGCCAGTTTGGCGGACTGATTGACGAATTGACGAATTAATATGTGACCAACTTATTGTACAGTGCAAAAGCAAGAAAATACAAGAAAGGTTATGGGCAACTAAAAACCCTACACTAAAGGATGCTTTGGAAGTTGCTAAGGTGGTAGAATAATCAGAATTTTACATGAAGGAGATGGGAAAAAAAGAAATAAACAGTGATGAAGTTACATTCACTTCTGAAGTGTTACCTATGACTAGTCAGGGCTTTGTGAACAAAACAACGGGGAGTTATAAGCCTAACAATAGAACATGTTTCAGGTGTGGAGTAGTCTCCATAATGCAGACTTCAAAGGATATATAGCGGTAGGAAAAGAGTGTAAGAAATGTGGACGCAAAGAACATTTTGTGAGAGTATGTAGGTTAGGTCTCATGCTCAATCTAAGGTGGCAGCAATTTAAGACGGACACAACATCAGCAGTGACAACACTGAAGGATATGATGGAGAGGAAAGGATTCTTTGTGTTGAAGATGCAGATTTGGATTCTGGGAGGCGAATTAGACCTAAAGCGAACTTTGTTATGTTGAACAAGGTTGTGCAGCTCATGGTAGATTCTGGCTCTCTATATACTATTGTATCTAAGAGCATGTTCTTACGGGAATGGCCTGGAGTTCGTTTATTACCCAGAAATATAAATCCGGGGGGTTACCAAGTCGAAAACATCAATATTATTGGATACATGTTAACAAAACTGGAATTTCTAGATAGATTGATGTTCTTACGGGAATGGCCTGGAGTTCGTTTATTACCCAGAAATATAAATCCGGGGGGTTACCAAGTCGAAAACATCAATATTATTGGATACATGTTAACAAAACTGGAATTTCTAGATAGATTGATAGAGGGCAAGATACGTGTGGCTGGGTCAAGACCTCCAATTTTAGGGTGGCAACATCAATATGATCTCCACATCATTATTACTCCCAGGGCACCTAACCAGGTTATGGTTGTTGAAGAAATGAGCATAGAGGAGATCATTGATGGTGCCAAAACAGTGTTTTCTGAAAAACTGGGTGAATTGAAGGGATACGTACACAAAATAATAGTAAAGAATGATGCAGTACCTATACAGCATACTTTACGGAAAATACCAGTGGTAGTTAGGGAAGAAGTAAGTAAAAAGATTGAAAGTATGGTATCTGAGGGAATCATTGAACCCGTTGAGAGTTTAGAATGGGTTTCTCTGGTGGTGATTACAAAGAAATCAGACAGCAGTTTGCGGTTCTGTGTGGATTTGTGTAGCATAAATCATAACATAGTAACTGACAATTTTCTGTTACCTACTATTAACAAGATGGTACTATTACTTGAAGGAGGGCACTTTTTCAGCAAATTGGACTTGAAAAGTGCAGATAACCAGATTAAATTACACCATGAATCAAAACAAATCACAACTTTTATAACCATGGAAGGCATTTTTCAGTTTAACAGAATGCCTTTTGGTTTATCAGCTGAGAATGTTTTTCAAAGAATGATGGCAGATATTATTAAAGGTTTGAACAATGTCATATTTTTCAGGATGACATTTTGGTGTTTGGAGAAACTATAAAAGCTCACAACTTTGCTTTAAAACAGGTTTTAGACAGACTCATGACTGCAGGTTTGACACTTAAAAAACAGAAAAACAAATGTTTGGTTGAAGAGATTGAATATTTAGGATATTCTCTCTCTAAGCATGGTGTGAAGCCAAATAAAGATTTGCTTAAGGCTATTAAAGATGCTCCGGCACCTCACAATAAGGATCAGTTGAGATCGTTTATGGGGATCATAGAGTATTATTCAAAATGTATCAAGAACTTTGCATACAAAACAGAAAAACCTCCAAGTGCTGTAAAAAAAAGAAAAACAGTTTTGTATGGGGTGAGAGACAAATGATAACATTCAATACCCTTAAGGATGAGTTGTGTAATGCTGAATTTTTGTCCACGTTTGACATAGGTCTCAAGACTATTATCACTGTGGATGCAAGTGCTGCAGGGTTGCGGGCAGTGTTGTCTCAATCGCATAATGGAGCCTTTGCATCAAGGTCTCTCACTGTTGGTGAAAGAAATGATTCAGTTATCGAGAGAGAGGCATTGGCTGCAGCATAGGCATTGGAGTACTTTCGCACATACATCTGGAGAATATCTATAACTCTGCGCCCAGACCACAAACCCTTAGTCAAGGTATTAACACCAGGGGGGGCAGGAAAGGGTTCTGCAAGATCAGCGAGATTGGCTTCTTGTCTCTTGGAATACATGTACAACATAGAATATATACCGAGGTGGCGTACTGTTCAAGCAGATTGTTTGTCACGCTTGCAGTTGAATGGGAGAAGATGGACAAAGCGAACTTTGAAAAATGGGAGAGGGAAGGTGCAGTTGCAAGCATAGAGGATATATTGGAGTATGGTCAGGGAACAGTATCTAAGGATGAGTGGCACCTAGCAATGAGGGAGGACGTTTCCCTGGTGGAAGTAGCATCTTTGGTAAAATTCGGTGGTAGGAGAGAAAGTTCAGTGAGTGAGCCAACACATCCGTATTTAAAGGTGTTGGATGAGTTGTCAGCGGAAAGGAGTGAGATACTTATGAGAGGTAATAAATTTATACCCTGAGTAGTTTACGCTTGATATTGTTTAGACTAACTCATGAGGGCCATTTGGGGCAAACGTTGCCGAAAAGAAGATTGAGAGAGAATTTTTGGTGGCCAGGTATGGATGGAGATATGGAAGAATGGGTAGAAAAATGTAAAGAATGTAAAGAGAGTGAGAAAAGACTGAAGGTAGGAAACCAAAATTAGGGTGAAAGTGTGGACGATTCTGGTAGTCTGGCATAGTGTTTGTATGGATTGTATTGGTCCGCTTGGTGGTTTGAGTGGAGAGATCAAGTTTGCTTTAGTCATGGTAGATGTTCATTCAAAATGGCTTATTGTGAAATTTCTTAGTGAAATCACAACTAAATCCACTATAAGAACCATGGAAGAAATTTTCAAGGAAGAGGGGTATCCCAACAGGATTATAACTGATAATGGGACACAATTGTTGTCTGAAGAAATTAAGTGTTATTTGGAAAATCTGGTATCAGACACTCACATACTATTCTTCACAACCCACAAGCCAATGGCATTGTTGAAAGGGCTAACCGTATGGTAAAGGGTGCTATTCATATGGCAGTAACTAATGGTATGAATGTGAAATCCACAATTTTGGACCTGGTATGGACATGTCGTACAACCAAGAATGGAGTAACTGGGAAAGTACCTTTTGAATTAATTAGAGGAAGGTCAGCAGGGACAAAAAAATTCTCAGCATGGATGAGAAATTTATTGGATACAGGGTTGGAAACTAAGGCGGACATTCAAGACAACAAAAGTAGTATCAAAAACAAAATACAGGTTGGAGATTTAGTTAAAATAAAATCAGGCAGGATGTCGGGGAGTTGGAGGAAATTTCGGGGACCATTCAAAATGAAAGCAGTGCATCGCTATTTCCTTGTATTAGAAATTGGGGAAAGATGGATCTTGAGGAAGGTGGCAAGGCACGGTAATGCGAATTCTGTTACTATGAAAAAAGAAGATAGATGCAATTATCTTCTTTTTTATTAGATAGTAATTATATGTTAATAGATGATGAAGCACTTTTACATATTGATATCAAACAAGGAAGTTCAGTTGGGGAAGAATTTGAGAATGGAAACATACGAATAGAAGAAATTGGCACTGATAATAAAACTATGGAACTGAGGAAGACACAGAGAAATCTCAGTCCCTGGTTGCCTTTAAGGATTTTGTGATGTAGTTGGAATTTTTATGTATTCATATTTGGGTTTGTGTAGGTGTTGCTACAACTTTGTGATGTCATACATTATAGTGCAATTGACTGAAACGTGTATATAATCATTCATGGTTTTATTTCTGTTAAAGGTATGTAGCATTGTTATTTTGTTTGTTTTTTAATGCCTTTATTGTTTTCTTGTTGTTTCATTTATAAAGAAAGGAGATGTGTTATATTTTGAATGGTGTTTACTGTAAGGTTGCCATGAAAAGAATGTCAGGAGGGTACTGAGTGGGAATTCCATTTATAAAGAAAGGAGATGTGTTATATCTTGAATGGTGTTTACTGTAAGGTTGCCATGAAAAGAATGTCAGGAGGGTACTGAGTGGGAATTCCACACGGAGTCGTTGAATTGAGCTGACTGGTGCGGGAGGATTACGAGGAGCTGTCCTTGAGAAATAAAGTACTTTACCCAAAGACGTACTTGCAAGAATATTCTCTTTGATACAACAGTATCCAGGTTAGATTGCTTCTGCTCTTGATCAGATTCAAAGTAATGCATACAGGAAACCACTTAATATGCCAAACAGCTCCTCAAGGGCAGAGCTGTGCCTGTAGCTTGGTTGAAAAAGGCAAACCTTAGCTTGCAAAGCAGACTTCTGAAAATAATGTCATCAGGTCACTAGCACAAAGGCAAGCAGCAAAAATACATAATTCGTTTTTTTTTGGTAGTTGGAAAAGCTGTAACCCACGGTCCAAGTGTCTGAATGAAGCGATACAAGCTCTTGAAATTGGCCATATATGGGGAGAGAAACTGATGAGACCGACCCTGATTCAACACTCAAAACCCAATTAATGTGATAAGCATGGGTGTCAATTCATCAAAATGCCAGGGTAGCAGAAGTGACATCACATGCCATTTGACCTTTACTGTGACTCATACACACATGCTTACATATACACACACATTCTCTCACATAAACACACTCACCCGCAACATACATACCACGTACATTTGAAAGCATTTTTACATATCTTAGCTGCTAGTCATAATGGAGCGAATTGTACTCCACTTTTATTACACGAAAAGTGAATAATGTTATTCACTATTCATGTAATAAAAACATTGAAAAAAAACAGGTAAATAGACTTCAACTGAAGCCCATTCGGACGAGCTGCCCCTGTGTTCCAGGTACTGATTTTGCCACCTCTGAGGCCAGGGGTCGCAAAGGAAGTGCCAGGGGTCGCAAGGGGAAGCTAAGGGTCGCAGCTGCAATCCCCGACGACCCACGAATGACTTCCATGATTATAAGCCCATCAGAAGACACAGCAGAGTTCGCCACGAACACATTTTCACCATTAATCCATTATAATCATGAATTCCTATCACTCATTAAATACACAATAATAGTTACATACAAACACACATAATTCATTAAGGCCGAAAATAATGCGAATGAGATTCATGTCGTTCCCAGAATAAGAGTACAGAGCATCACGGCCCTCACAATAACACCCTAGCTTAAGATGCATTCTCTGTAACTACAAATACGAGTCATTCATTCATCTTCTGTGCTGTTGTCAGGCAGTCAGCAGGGAGAGGAAAATCTACTTAAAACAGATAATGCTAACAGACAACCTAAACCACCTGTAATGAAGCAGCAAGGCACTGTGTGAATACAAAAGACATAACTGAACTTTGTTCATGTGCACAATATCTACAAACTGGTTTTGAAAAGCTCATTGATTTCCTTTCGTGCTAGCTAGCCTAGTCTTTTTAACCTTTAAACTACTAGATACATTTTATAAATTAATCGTGTTAGTGTTATATATCCTCATAAATCTTTTCGTCTGTATTTGCAGTGGCTTTAATTATTCAAGGAAATTAATTGCTCGTGATGCTCTAGCAAGGCAGCAGGGCCCCGGATGGACTCAACCTATAGCCTACCAGGAATCGGTACGTCCCTGCACATGCCTTTTTCTGAGACGTTCCTTACAATGAGCCCACCGTTGTCATCTGGAAGAAGCCTGTTGCCTCTTGCAACGAGCCTGCTCCATCCACAAGTACCCTGATATGAGCGCACCTGAGCAAGCCAGGGGGGCCAGTGCAACTGATTAGGATCTGCATCACCCAGCTATAGCCCTGTTCTACACCATGCTTAACTTCAGCCGGTGGGTGCACAGGCACTCATTTTTGGGGACCGCATTTATTTCTGATGTTTCCCCATCAGACATTTCCTGAGAGCAAGAGAGGGAAAAACAAACAAAGAGGAAAGTCAAGAGAGGAGAAAGATGGAAAAGATGTCCGAAAGGAAGAAAGAGGGAGCCTGTAAGAATAAGATAATGGGGCAAGGAGTATCTGGCAGTAGATTAAAGAGGCCTGAGGTGGATTCAGGACTACACAGCCTTGGTATTCTGCACACTGCATTTAATAGCGCTGGCCGCAGGCTTCTGAGCAGCGCCTTGGGCACCAGCACTCATTATTTTTGCAAATTCACACTGGTTCTACACCAGCAATGACCCACCCCTCTTTCGAAATGGCCTCTTCCATGTCTAATTAACAGAGCCAACTTCAAGACCCAATCAGATTTGTTTTGGTGGGCCAGCTCTTAAAGGTATCAAGATTCTGCATTTTAATTTTATGACCAATTCAGGATGGAAGTCAACTTTCTTCACCAGGGAAAAGGCTCATATATACGCATATGCAGCGCTACTTTTTACCTGAAACAGCGGGATCACTTGCTTTCATTTTTTTCTACCAACGTGAACTTGACTGACCTTTTTGGTGTACGTCTGAGCGTGAAAAGAAAGGTGAAGGCAATAGGAGAAGTTAACAGAATTTGCCACAGCCGTAAAACAAGCAGTGACAAAGCCAATAGTATGTCTTTTGTACAGTGCTCTGGATTTTGGGTTTATGTGTGTGTTGCACGCACAAAATTAGTGTATTAGACTGATATACTGTATGAGAAATACGTGAGAGAGGTGAGGTACAATGTGCAAAGTGCAAGTGTCTCTAGATCACACTGTATGTTGCATCACGTTTTTTATCGCCCAAAATACTCTTTCCTGTAATACAATGCTGCACTAATTTAACCCAACCCAAGTATTAGTGCTGGGCATTTGAGACATGCTTTATTTTATTTAATAAGTGGGTGCCTCCTTACCATTTATGTCAATGTACCTATTGTTGTTGCAATGTTCTTTTTGATATGAAGTAGTCCTCACTCAGGCTCAGTTTTCAGTTCTCACCTCCAACAGAGCATGCGCACTCGCTTGCAAAATATATTGTTTTCTACAAGGGACTTGAAGCCCACCCATTGCTTACCATTTGTGGGGTTCATTGTCACTCTCATTTGCTGCCCTCTAATTGGGCAGCATGTGAATGCATCACTTCCTCTTCTATCGTCTGGAGCATGGACCAAATACTGATTGCTCCATCTCGATAAGAGTCCTTCCTCTGCTGGTGCCATGTTTGAGGTACTATTTGGCTTTCTGGCTAGCACAGTCGTCCTTGTTGCTTCCCCCCGCCCATCCCCAGGCCTGTCTTGTCCTGTCGCTTCTTCCCTCCCACCCCACCCCTCATCCATGTTGCTTCTTCCCTGAAACCCCACCCCATGTTACTCATGTTGCTTCTTCCCTCTCATGCCCCAACACCCTCCCGTTGTCTGTGTTGCTTCTTCCCTAACCCCATTGTACATGTTACCTCTTGCCTCAAACCCCTCATTGTCAGTGTTTGTTCTTCCCGCCCACTCCTCTACGCTCGTGTTGTCTTTGTTGCTCCCACTCTCACCTGCCATAAGAAAAAAAAGCGATATGATGCGGCCAGCGCTGGCTGTGTCACCGTGCTTTTTTGTTTAGCTTCCCGTTCCTGCTTCATAGCACTTTTTTGGAACTTTCAGCTATGCTGCACAGCAGTCACACTGCTATGCAACATGGCTAAAAGACATTGACAAAGCTAAAGTCTCCCACATAGGTGAGACCTATTGGCTTTGTGATGCTTTTTCTACGTTGAGATATGCATAAGACCCTTGATAACACAAGGTTGATAAAAATAGGTTCTGGCAGTTTAATGGTTCTGAAAGAAGTAAGCTAAAGGGCGGAATCACCTGTAAACCAGAAAAAGTATTCATAAGAGTTGATTTTAAGTGCCACCTTAAAGAGATTAAAAGACTAAGGCCCGTATTAATACTTTTTTAGTGCTGCATTTATGGCGTTTCTTTACTCAAAATCGGCGCAAACTTACAAAATACAACTGTATTTTGTAAGTTTGAGCTGCTTTTGGTAAACAAATTACGCAAGTGCGGCGCTAAAAAAGTATAAATATGGGCCTAAAAACTTGTTCACAAATAGAATCTACATTCCACTCACTTTTCTAGCAGCTATAATGGTTTTCAGAAAAGCTAGGTTTAAATTTAGTATTTAAGTTAGTATATCTTCATTGACTCAAATGGGGCACCCATCAAATTTGATAGAATACTGTTAAGATGCCTGGACTCTGAGGGTAGGAGCCAAGATGGCCGACAAACAAGACGCAGCGGCACTGAGCCCTGTCCAAACGCATAATTTGGACCCCTCCAGGACTCATAGGAGATACTTGGTCCCCCCCATGACAAGGCACATGCCTTGAGCACAGAGACGCTAGAGCACGGTACCCCCGACAGGGACTGCAGCGAAGGCGCAGGCTGCCTGAAAAAGGACCTGCACCACCTGGGCAGAGCTACGGAGGTCAGGATCACCTGCTGGTGAGAGTCCGGTGACCGGTGGGGATCGGACCCGGCTGGGCCTTCACCCCGGGAGCACTCTTGGTGACATACGCCATGACATGGCGACATATGAGCACGGTGTCCCGCTCAATTGCACAGCGAGGAATGAGGTGAGGCTGGGCAGCCTTCCAAATACACAGGGAGCCTCGTACACATATTGAAGCACGAAATGAGGATCGTTGTCGGTCCACCTCACCGCCTTGCAAGAGATCCCAACTAATAACGGGCAAAGGAACTGAAAGTGGGAGAGTATTGCCGCACGCAGAAGGGAGCCAATACACAGAAACACAGTGGGGATAACAGAGATTAAAACAACAGGACCCCCAAGAACACTAATATTAAGGGATACTGAGGCCTATTAGAACGCGCAACAAGCTGGAGGTACGAAAAGGGTTGCTTAGACATTTTTAGCCAGCACAAGCAGTTTATTTCCACTTGTGCAAGCCCACCCTAGCTGGCAACTGTGACCTTGCTGCAGGAAGGTAGGGCAGCGCAGGACATCAGGAAGGAGGCCACCAATATGTGAGGTGAGCACCCTCTCTCAGACGGACTGAGACTGCCTGGTGGTGTGTGTCTGAGCAGGGGCATCCGGGGGACCTGGACTGGAGTTTCACCTGTATATCTCCCCTTCATGTGAATGCCTCCTAAAATAAAAGGGGGTCCGGTGTGGCTCCTAAACCACGCCACACAACAGAGGAGGACATTGCCAAAATGTCATGGGGGGCACTTCGGAGTGGGAGCTGCAGACAAGTGAGATGATGACACCAACTGCCCTAGATATCAAGAACCTGATCCTGGAGGGGAACAGGGCCATCAACACGAAACTCAATGGTGAGGCAGTCACTGTGACACTGTTTCATCAGAATATGGAGAAAATGAGAGTGAGAGGGTGAAAGATTTAAGCACCAGGGCCTACGGTGCGGAGGAGACCTTGCAACCACTAGTCAGCTGGCAGACCAAGAGCAGCGACTGCAACAACTGGAGGTCAAACAGCAAATCTGGAGGTCACGCTGAAATACTGTGCGAATCCTGGGAGTGCCAGAGGGCACTGAATGAGCACCAGTTGAACATTTTCTGAAGAAATGGCTGCCTACGGTGCTGCTAGGGCTGGACACTGGGACTGAATACCAATGGACAGAGTGCATAAGACGCCAAGTGGCAGGCTCACCCCTGGTGCGCAACCTTGTATGCTGCTTGCCCGGATGCTACGGTATAAGGGCAAGCTGGGTATACTGGCAGCAGCTGGACAGCAAGATAAGATTGAATACAATGGGGACCGTATATCGTTTTTCCCCAGATTACGGAGGGGAGACACAGAAGAGACGCAGAACATTTATAGCGGTGAAGAGAAAACTTTGCTATAAAGGCTGGGCCTACGCTTTGCTGCCTCCCACACATTTAAGAGTTGACTTCGGGGGGAGAGGTATTTTTTCAGTCAGACTGGGGAAGCCATGCAATTCACTGAGAGTCACTGACCGACTGGCCGAGATGCACGTTATCTGTGCTGCTCCCAGCTGTTGAGATATATTAGTTACTCACATAAAGAAGAATGCTGTAGACCAGCTTATAGAAGTTTGAGGAGACTGGGGGGTAATCACCAACAGCTACCTTCCAATGACCAAAGAGGGGGTCATCGCAGACAATTACTATACTATGTAAGTTGGATGGGGGCAGGGACCATCACATGTGGCTGTTCCTTGATGCAAGTTTGCTCCATGATGATGTAGTCCCTGGGGTGCCCAACACCAGGGAGCACAGGGGACAGCACGCTGTAAAAGGGGTGACTCTTTCTGATGTTAGGAGGGGTATAATGGACACTATTGGGGTCATTCTGACCCCGGCCAGCGGCGGTAGCCGCCGGCCTGGCTGGGACCGCCAGAAGACCGTACCGCGGTCAAAAGACCGCGGCGGTCATTCTGGGTTTCCCACTGGGCTGGCGGGCGACCGCCAAAAGGCCGCCCGCCAGCCCAGCGGGAAACACCCTTCCACGATGAAGCCGGCTCCGAATGGAGCCGGCGGAGTGGAAGGTGTGCGACGGGTGCAGTAGCACCCGTCGCGAATTTCAGTGTCTGCTGAGCAGACACTGAAATTCAAATTGGGGCCCTCTTACGGGGGCCCCTGCAGTGCCCATGCCATTGTACAGGATGGCGGTGAGGGGGTCGGAATCCCCATGGCGGCGCAGCCATGGGCAGCGGAAAGTCGGCGGTACACCACCGACTTTCCGTTTCTGGCCGCGGCTGTACCGCCGCAGTCAGAATGCCCGGCGGAGCACCGCCAGCCTGTTGGCGGTGCTCCCGCCGACCCCGGCCCCGGCGGTCCTTGACCGCCGGGGTCGGAATGACCCCCTATATCTGTCACTTGTGTTGGCCAGGTTGGGGTCGGCCACACAGGAGGGTGTTGGAGGGAAGTTAAGGTTTTTGACCCAGAGAGAGGAAGCACACACAACTGGAAGGGTATGGACAGGATGAGGCACACAGCAAGTGGACACCTGGGAATGTTAAAGGTCCACAACCCCATTAAAAAGCAAAGAATATGGTCATACATACGTAAACAACATGCCAAGATAGTGATGCTCCAAGAAACACATTTATCACCACAGAAGCATGAGAAACTGTGTGAAAAGTGGGACGGCATAATGTAGTATGCTAGCTTTAACTCCTCAGTGCACAGGGTACTATTGTGGGTAGACGCTAGTGTCCCCCTGAGATTAGATAGTGAATTCAAAGCATCATATGGATGGTATATCGGAGTCATAGGGGAGATTGGTGGCATGCCTACAGTACTATTGAACACATATGCTCCTAACACAGACACCTCAGACTTTTTTTGAAAAAGTTATGAATCTTTTGGTGCCTTATGTACATTATTATAAGATAATGTGGATGAGAGACTGTAATTGTATATGAGACACTGGCCTGAATAGTTTCAGATCTACAGCTAGACCACTGAAAAGGGCCTCGAAGGCATTATCAACAGCTATGGGCACACTGAACCTAGTGTAATTATGGAAGGAGACACATGACAGCACACAGGGGTATTCCTTTTACTCACATCCTCATGGTACATTCTCTAGGATCGATTACCTATTCACACAAACACAGCAGGCAGTATACTTAGGGGAGGTCCATTATTTAGACTGCACATTCTCGGACCATGCTCCCCTGGTGGCAGAATCGACAGGTCGGGTATATATGACGTCACTGCCGCAGTGGCGGCTCCAGCCCCGGGCACTAGGGGACCAAGCATACAGAGAAATAATTAGAAACATAATCAGAGAATACTTTGCCCTAAATACGGGGTTGTGGCATTCACTGGGACACTGTGGGAGGCTTTTAAGGTAACAATAAGGGAAAATGTATGGCCACCAGCTACAAGTACGCAGGTTCTTGACACACATGGTGAAACAATTGGAACACCAAATAGGTGACATTGATAGGCAGGCTCCACATACAGCTGAAACATGGGAAGAACGACGCCGACTACAAAGTGAATTGGGGAAGCCCCGGACACACTGGGGAAACATGACTATAGGACATACACAGAAGTTCAACACAAACACACTGGGTGGTCTCGCATGGTTAATCAATAGAGAGAAAGGAGGGGACGCAGTAACAACAGTAAAGGACTCTGCTGGGGTGGATCTTACAGAGCAGGAAGATATTCTGAGCCATTTCGCAGAGTTCTACTCTGGACTATACACACAAGAGGCACATAGGGGGGGTCACACGAATTCTAGACAAAGCATGCCTGCCCCGAGTGGGGACCGAGGCAAAATAGGTTCTGAATGCCCTGTATCCCACAGCGTTTGTTTTGCTTTGTTTTGCTTTGCCCTGATAAATAAAACAGATATCAGGTGAGCCATCAAAAAGATGAATATGTGGAAAAGTCTGGTATTGATGGCTTACCTGTGGACTTCTACCGGGAATATCTGGATCTCCTAAGTGCACCACTCTTGGAGATGTACCAGGAGGCATTTGAGGCAGGGGTACTCCCAGAAGCGCTTAGAGAGGCATGTATAATGATTTTTCCCAAGAAGGGCAGGGATCCCACCAACTGCGAATCATACCGACTCCTATTGTTGATTAACACAGAGGCTAAGATTTTAGGTAAAATTTTGGCACACCATCTGGCTAAAGTGGCTGGGGACATTGGCTAAAGTGGCTGGGGACAATATACACACAGACCCGGCAGGCTTTGTAGTAGGTTGTACTACTACAACCAATATCAGGAAAGAATTCCTAATAATGGAATAGATCAAGAAAGAAGGGGAGCCCTATGCTTTAGGACGCACACAAAGCTTTCGATATGGTGGATTGGCAGTTTATGGACCAGAGATTAACACAATATGAATTGGGAACACATTACTTGAAGTGGGTTAGTCTCCTGTACAGCAGCAGCAAGACGAGAGTAAGAGTGGGAAGGATATATGACTTTTGGCTGGTGGAGCGGGGCACCCCAAAGGGATGCCCCTCTCTCCCCTCATATTTGCCCTAGTCATCAAGCCGCTGACCTGCATAGTCAGAACTAAACTTGCAGACAATGGTGTACAGATAGGGGATAAAAGGTAAATTATATATCTATAAGTGGATGATATTTTATTGACTATCCAGAATCCAGAGACTACTTTGCTGGCAGTCTATAATACAAGTGCAACAGTGGGGACGCACTCAAGGTCCAGCTCAACGCAGATACATCAGCGTTATCCCCCATGGGGCATGACCTGGTGGTGGGCAATGGCTACTCTAACATACATCATCAAACGACCCCGGTTAAATCTTTAGGTACATATCTAAGCTTGAATATGTCGGAAGTATATTAATCAATTGTGGGCAATACGATCACATCATTAAAGAAATATATACATAGATGGTTGAAGTTCCTGATGTCCTTAAAGATACGCATAGCGCTGAGTAAAATGTTAATGTCACCTAGAGTTCTATATACATTGCAACACATGCCTAAGCGTATCCCAGAGACTTGTTTCAAACATCTTGATGAGCTGCTACGACTCATATACTGGGGAGAAGGTAGGGCGCGTATCAGCCTGGAGGTGCTGTGCTTGCCTTGGACTGGGGGAGGACCGCAGGCTTCAAGCTCCATACATACTATAGGGCCTCCCAATTGCTATATGTGACACACTGGTTCAAGGAGAAGGACACCGTCCCAGTTACTGACCTTTTGGACAGATTGGTTGCACCACGTAGATTGCTAGCCCTACCCCTCAATCATAAGAAAACACGAATGCGGATGCCAATGCAATTTAGAACCATACTGAAGATATGGGAAGAAGCCTCACAAAAGGCGGGTGATGACCATATAGATCTACAACAGTTAATACCATGGTACACGGGGATCAGCCCAGCTATGGCCCCTCCTCTGTGGAGCAGGGAGGTAGGCACTGCCCCACGGACAATGGGCAACCTATATGAAGACAGTCATTTAATGGGATATGCCGCCTTCCGCACTAGGTGGGCTTTGACGGAGGGCTGTCTTTTGGCCTATGCAGTCCTATTGCAGGCAATACATAGGGCCTGGGTGGGTTCCCCTAGAAGCCAGACACACACACATATTAAATTAAACCTTTTCAGATATGGGGGGAGAGAGCAAACTGACCACATAATTACAAGCTTTGTTGTTTCTACAAACAGCCCCACGCATAGATACACTGAAATCACAGTGGGAACAAGATCTGAGGGAGTAAATCCGAGATAATGAATGTACATCCATGTTAAGCAACTGCAGTAAGGTGACACGCAATGCAAAACTGAAACTAATCCATTATAAATGCGTTCCAAGAGACTATGGCCCTCATTCTGACCTTGGCGGGCGGCGGAGGCCGCCCGCCAAAGTCCCGCCGTCAGGTTACCGTTCCGCGGTCGAAAGACCGCGGCGGTAATTCTGACTTTCCCGCTGGACTGGCGGGCGGTCGCCTTCAGACCGCCCGCCAGCCCAGCGGGAAAGAGGCTTCCACGATGAAGCCGGCTCGGAATCGAGCCGGCGGAGTGGAAGCTGTGCGACGGGTGCAGTTGCACCCGTCGCGTATTTCACTGTCTGCGCAGCAGACAGTGAAATACATGTAGGGGCCCTCTTACGGGGGCCCCTGCAATGCCCATGCCAGTGGCATGGGCACTGCAGGGGCCCCCAGGGGCCCCGCGACCCCCCCTACCGCCATCCGGATCCCGGCGGTCGGACCGCCGGGATCTGGATGGCGGTAGGGGGGGTCGGAATCCCCGCGGCGGTGCAGCAAGCTGCGCCGCCGTGGAGGATTCAATGGGGCGGCGGTACACTGGCGGGAGCCCGCCAGTGGTGCCGGTCCGACCGCGGCTTTACCGCCGCGGTCGGAATCCCCATTGGAGCACCGCCGGCCTGTCGGCGGTGCTCCCGCGGTCCTCCGCCCTGGCGGTCTTTGACCGCCAGGGTCAGAATGAGGGCCTATGTTACACCCAGTTGGGTTCATCGGATAGATCAGACTAAGCCCGAGGGTTGCCCCAAATGCAAGATATCACCAAGTCCCTACATACACATATGGTGGTCATCCCCAGTGGTCAGGGGTTACTGGGAGGTCGTGGTGACTGAACTCACGCTGAGACCAACGATTCAGCTAAACCTACTAGGCCTAGTGAAGGGGGGTTAACATACTAAACATGCAGAGAAAATATTGGAACTTGGGCTAGCGGTAGCGAAGAAATGCGTAGCTGTAAGATGGATAACAACTCATTTACCAACTTGTAAACAGTGGATGCACGAATTAAGGAAATGGATATATACTGAGGCCCATATTTATACATTTTTAGCACCGCATTTGCGACGCTTTTTGACGCTAAAGCGGCGCAAACTTACAAAATTAGGCCCATATTTATACTTTTTGACGCAAAACTGCGCTGGCGCAGTTTTGCGTCAAAAATATTACCTCGGCTAACGGCATTTTGGTGGGCCGTGCCGGCGTCATATTTATACTTTGACGCACGGCGGCACAAACAACAGGTGGGAGTTGTAGGAAGTTGGCTCTGTATGTGCTATTTCAAAGTAAGGAATAGCATGCACAGAGTCCAAGGGTTCCCCTTAGAGGTAAAATAGTGGTAAAAATAGATAATACTAATGCTCTATTTTGTGGTAGTGTGGTCGAGCAGTAGGCTTATCCAAGGAGTAGTGTTAAGCATTTGTTGTACATACACATAGACAATAAATGAGGTACACACACTCAGAGACAAATCCAGCCAATAGGTTTTTGTATAGAAAAATATCTTTTCTTAGTTTATTTTAAGAACCACAGGTTCAAATTCTACATGTAATATCTCATTCGAAAGGTATTGCAGGTAAGTACTTTAGGAACTTTAAATCATAAAAATTGCATGTATACTTTTCAAGTTATTGACAAATAGCTGTTTTAAAAGTGGACACAGTGCAATTTTCACAGTTCCTGGGGGAGGTAAGTTTTTGTTAGTTTTACCAGGTAAGTAAGACACTTACAGGGTTCAGTTCTTGGTCCAAGGTAGCCCACCGTTGGGGGTTCAGAGCAACCCCAAAGTTACCACACCAGCAGCTCAGGGCCGGTCAGGTGCAGAGTTCAAAGTGGTGCCCAAAACGCATAGGCTAGAATGGAGAGAAGGGGGTGCCCCGGTTCCGGTCTGCTTGCAGGTAAGTACCCGCGTCTTCGGAGGGCAGACCAGGGGGGTTTTGTAGGGCACCGGGGGGGACACAAGCCCACACAGAAATTTCACCCTCAGCAGCGCGGGGGCGGCCGGGTGCAGTGTAGAAACAGGCGTCGGGTTCGCAATGTTAGTCTATGAGAGATCTCGGGATCTCTTCAGCGCTGCAGGCAGGCAAGGGGGGGATTCCTCGGGGAAACCTCCACTTGGGCAAGGGAGAGGGACTCCTGGGGGTCACTTCTCCAGTGAAAGTCCGGTCCTTCAAGTCCTGGGGGCTGCGGGTGCAGGGTCTCTCCCAGGCGTCGGGACTTTGGATTCAAAGAGTCGCGGTCAGGGGAAGCCTCGGGATTCCCTCTGCAGGCGGCGCTGTGGGGGCTCAGGGGGGACAGGTTTTGGTACTCACAGTATCAGAGTAGTCCTGGGGTCCCTCCTGAGGTGTTGGATCTCCACCAGCCGAGTCGGGGTCGCCGGGTGCAGTGTTGCAAGTCTCACGCTTCTTGCGGGGAGCTTGCAGGGTTCTTTCAAGGCTGCTGGAAACAAAGTTGCAGCCTTTCTTGGAGCAGGTCCGCTGTCCTCGGGAGTTTCTTGTCTTTTCGAAGCAGGGGCAGTCCTCAGAGGATGTCGAGGTCGCTGGTCCCTTTGGAAGGCGTCGCTGGAGCAGGATCTTTGGAAGGCAGGAGACAGGCCGGTGAGTTTCTGGAGCCAAGGCAGTTGTCGTCTTCTGGTCTTCCTCTGCAGGGGTTTTCAGCTAGGCAGTCCTTCTTCTTGTAGTTGCAGGAATCTAATTTTCTAGGGTTCAGGGTAGCCCTTAAATACTAAATTTAAGGGCGTGTTTAGGTCTGGGGGGTTAGTAGCCAATGGCTACTAGCCCTGAGGGTGGGTACACCCTCTTTGTGCCTCCTCCCAAGGGGAGGGGGTCACAATCCTAACCCTATTGGGGGAATCCTCCACCTGCAAGATGGAGGATTTCTAAAAGTCAGAGTCACCTCAGCTCAGGACACCTTAGGGGCTGTCCTGACTGGCCAGTGACTCCTCCTTGTTGCTTTCTTTGTTCCCTCCAGCCTTGCCGCCAAAAGTGGGGGCCGTGGCCGGAGGGGGCGGGCAACTCCACTAAGCTGGAGTGCCCTGCTGGGCTGTGACAAAGGGGTGAGCCTTTGAGGCTCACCGCCAGGTGTCACAGCTCCTGCCTGGGGGAGGTGTTAGCATCTCCACCCAGTGCAGGCTTTGTTACTGGCCTCAGAGTGACAAAGGCACTCTCCCCATGGGGCCAGCAACATGTCTCTGGTGTGGCAGGCTGCTGGAACTAGTCAGCCTACACAGACAGTCGGTTAAGTTTCAGGGGGCACCTCTAAGGTGCCCTCTGGGGTGTATTTTACAATAAAATGTACACTGGCATCAGTGTGCATTTATTGTGCTGAGAAGTTTGATACCAAACTTCCCAGTTTTCAGTGTAGCCATTATGGTGCTGTGGAGTTCGTGTATGACAGACTCCCAGACCATATACTCTTATGGCTACCCTGCACTTACAATGTCTAAGGTTTTGTTTAGACACTGTAGGGGTACCATGCTCATGCACTGGTACCCTCACCTATGGTATAGTGCACCCAGCCTTAGGGCTGTAAGGCCTGCTAGAGGGGTGTCTTACCTATACTGCATAGGCAGTGAGAGGCTGGCATGGCACCCTGAGGGGAGTGCCATGTCGACTTACTCGTTTTGTCCTCACTAGCACACACAAGCTGGCAAGCAGTGTGTCTGTGCTGAGTGAGAGGTCTCCAGGGTGGCATAAGACATGCTGCAGCCCTTAGAGACCTTCCTTGGCATCAGGGCCCTTGGTACTAGAAGTACCAGTTACAAGGGACTTATCTGGATGCCAGGGTCTGCCAATTGTGGATACAAAAGTACAGGTTAGGGAAAGAACACTGGTGCTGGGGCCTGGTTAGCAGGCCTCAGCACACTTTCAATTGTAAACATAGCATCAGCAAAGGCAAAAAGTCAGGGGGCAACCATGCCAAGGAGGCATTTCCTTACAGGAGTCATTATTTTTTACGCACACCGCGGCGTCAAGTCGTAAAGGAAAACAGCGTTAACGCGGCGGAAATGACTGTGGTCGATTTACGACACCGCAAACCGGATATGCGCCGGTTTTTTTTACGCAATAGCGTCAAAAAACCCTGCGAACACAGCCATTTCACCAGAGGAGAGCCAAAATGGATCCCAGATGCCACTACAGACCCCAGGAAGATGACAGCAGACCAGGAACCAGCCAGGAGGACCCACACAAGAACCAGGACACATTTAAGAAGAAAATAAAGTGTTGCTTTAGTGCAGAGGAGCAGGAAATTCTGGTTAAAGAGGTGCCGGAACACCAGCACCAACTGTTTGTCACATCAAAGTTGCCAATCAGTAGGAGAGAGGCCATATGGCAACAAATTGTCGACAAGATTAACAGTGTGGCTGAAGTACGCAGAACAGTCATCGAGTGCAAGAAACGCTGGCATGACTGCAAGCGCAGGACCAAGGAAAAGATGGCCAGGAACAGGAAGGCAGCACTGCAGACTGGAGGTGGGAGTCCAGTACACCAGGAGGCCCTGGACCACATGGAGGAGATGGTCGCAGCCGTCATCCCTGAGGAGATCGTCACAGGGATTCAAGGACAGGACAGCGCAGACTACCAGGAGACAATGCACATGCAGGGTAAGTCGCATGGGGAATTAAAATGCAATAATGTCAACTGTAAGCATGGAGGGGATACCGACCACAAAATGCATGGAAGTCATCATATACATGGAGTGGCATGGGTAAAGGGGCACAGCATGGGGGCATGGCTTGCACAGACAGAAGCTGGGGCACACCATTACACTACACCAACAACAGTCCCATGGGGGCATGCTGTCATGCCAACGATGGAGCAAAGGGAAAGCCACGCCAGGAGGGAAGGCCACTACGTCAAACTGACATCCTGGCACTCGTCAGCCAACATACCCCCTACATTAACTAGGGCCCTATTAGCAATCCTCTAGTCATACCGACAACTGCAATGTAACTGCGACAACAGTTGCCACTACCACCTCTGCTCTGTGTGCAGCTCAAGTAGCCAATGGCAGTAACCTCCCCATGGATTATACACACCTAAATTAGGGGGTGAGGATGACAACTGCAACAATCCCCAGAAACAAGACAAAGGCCCCAGTACTCTCAAATGTCAATGCCCATAGTTGTCACAAACATCAGCAAATGTAAACAACAATAGGAGCTACACAGCACTAAGGACACACCCATGCTGCATATGTCAGGGTCCATCCTGTGCCTGGGTAACAATGCAACATCCCAAATGTCATACTGCTCAGACAACAGCATTGAGGGGGGGACACATGTAACTGGTCACTGAAATACACCTGCACAGTCAGAGGAGGAAATAGGACACTGATACGACTATCAGGGCAATCCAATGTAACACACATTCCCCAACATCAGCAGGACACATTAACAATGTCAACATCCATATCGGATCTGTAACATTGCCTTGCATAGGATATGCCACATGTCAATTACATTTAAGTGGATGTGAACGATCAGGGATTGGGGCAGGTCCAGATTGTTAAGTGTGCTGCCAGGGCCATCAGTACACCCACAGCCAGTGAAAGGTCTCACCATTAGAATGGATGTACACGGAGGGTCGAGTAGGAAAAGAAGGTGGCAATTCTCTATTTGGCAAAAATCAACACCTAGAGGCGATGAGGCTGACAAGTCTGATAACTCAATAACATACATGTGACACACAGGTGGGCCATAGGCCTGGAAGAATGCCCATCTGAAGGACTGGAGAAATTAACACAAAACAAGATCACAAAGTGAATTCATCAAAAGGCAGGCACGTCACATCAAAATTGCCACAACACAGACACACTAATTGTACCCTGTTTCATTGCAGAGGAAGATGGATCTCCTGCCGATATGCCTGTCCCAGATTTCCCTGATGACATGGATGATGAGCCGATAAACATTCCCCAGGAGACCATCCAAAAGGTCCTTGAAACCCTCCAGACCCCACCTTCTGTCACAAGGAGGAGCACAGAACAAGCAGCCATCGCAGAGGAACCACCCACCACCCCAATTGTAAGACCTGCCAGCTCCAATACAGCTGAGGACTCAGACGACACTGGCACCAGCTTTGAGAGAACTGTAGTGGGAGTACAGCGGGAGCTGGCCAAGGAGGTGCGGGTGGGGATGCAAACTATGGCAGCCAGCCTAGAGGGGGTGCGTTTGTGCATGATGTCATCTGCAGATCAGGCAGCAGCTATGCAAGCCCTAACATCTATCTTGCAGGAACTGCAGAAAACCCAGAAGGAAATCAGCACAGCTGTAATAAAGTTGACCCAACACCTACAACAGCAATCCTGTCAACGCGTGCACGAATGCAACATTGAACCCCTCAGGGCCGACCTGGCTGCCTACCATTGTGATGTGGCTGCTATTCTCAAGAACCAGCAGGCCCTCCTTGCAGCAGTACTGCCCTTAAGACCTTCACAGGGAGCATCGACCGGGATGTCTGACTCCACGTCTTCTAACACTGAGGTGTGTGTTGCCCCTTCACAACCAACAACAAGGACAAAGCAGGCAACACACACATCAGAAGAAGAAGACATGGAACAGATCACATTCACAAGGAAAATTACCCGGAAGCACTAGTCCCTGCCACATGGCCAACTATTACCAAGGTCCTGCGCTTTGTAACTTGCCAGTCTTGAAACAACTGTACTCAAGCACTGTTCTGAAACCACTGTATATCTTGTCACCCACCCCAGTGATTGTCTCTCTCCTACTCATTGGCTAAGTCTGTCCCTCTGCAATGTCTGAAACAGCAACCCCAGCATGACAAAAGCATTTTGGTAAACCCTTGTGTTGGATCACAATGTAAGATGTCACTATAATGGACTCACAATCATGGACAATGTACAGATAGCACTACAGCACTTTTCAATAAATAGCACTTACACAACAAATCTGTCTCTGGGTAATGTGACATATCAACTGTGCAGTAGATAACTGAAATGTGCCTACTGTCAAATTACGTAGATTGTCAATACAACTGTCCTGATAATATGTAGTTAGAGAAATCTGCACAGTGCCCATGATTGCATCATACTCTGCCCATCCTGAGGGACAAATCTCATGAAGTGAGAAACCATACACCACCATGCTGTGTAGGACAGAAGAATGCTTCCTCAGGGGATAACTAAGTCATCAAATAGTGTTAGCAAAATGTTGTAAACATGCAAAAATAACAAAATAAACATGCCACACTAATCTAAGTAAACACTAAAAAAAACTGCACAAATGAAGGTGTTTGAGTTAACATACAAATAGGTAATCATGCCGAACTGTGTCACAAATGATGTATGAGGGTCATGAAGACAAGAATACAAGATTGCCAATGAGAACTCATCTTATAAGGGTGTGCATGATCATCACACTGCAGTCAGACCTAAAACTGTTTCCCCAATATCAAGTCTGGAAGCACTGTTAGTGACTTTGAAAACACACTTATCAACAGAAACACATTGGGATCCATATTAACTGTGATTGGTGGTTGCAACAAAGGGTAGACACTTTGCAAGGTAGCTCTGGGCTAGCTGCCAATCGTACAGCTCAGTTGGGATTTGTTTGTAGCATAGGACACAAATGTAATAGAGCAACATTTATGTACACTGAATCCAAACCCACGATCAAGTACCATTCAACCAATACTATTAAGGGGTAACCAAATATTTGCTAAAAGCTAACCATAGATGTATGTATGTATGTATTGAGTATTTATAAAGCGCGTTCCGGCCCAAGGGCATCGAAGCGCTAACTGGATGAGGCGGGGTAACTTAACCGGAAAACTCCCAAACTTATTGAGGAAACAGCCAAGTCTTGACCAATTTCCTAAATATTAGATAGTTATGTTCTTGCCTTATGTTCAATGGTAGAGAGTTCCAGATTTTAGCAGCCGCAATGGTAAATGCTCTGTCTCCCCACTTTACTTTCTTAGTGCGGGATGTTTGAATTTGATAGGCACAGGCCGAGCGCAACAGCCGATTCGGCCTGTGCCATTGCAGCTTGGTGGTTAGAGCCTTAGGCCCAATCCCATGGACAGCCTTATGGGTGATGCAGAGAGCCTTAAAAGAGAGCCGCTGGATTACCAGAAGCCAGTGTAGATCTTTAAGGCACCTCTTAACAGAGGCCCCGCGAGGCAGATTTAATAAAAGCCTGGCAGCAGTGTTCTGCATCAGCTGTAGTTTGTGCAAAGATTCTTTATCCAGATTGAGTAAAAGCGCATTTCCATAATCTAATCTGGAAATGACTAAAGCCAAAATGACCGTAGTTCTGCAGGTTTGTGGAATAAAAGGAAATATTTTTTTTAATTTCTTCATAGTCCACATACAGGTCTTAATTATCAGATTGACCTGAGGTTTAAATGATAGTTGCTTATCAAATACTACTCCTAAATTTTTTGAGGCAGACCGTGGAACAGGAAGCGTCCCACATTCTTCAGGCCACCAGCTGGAAGACCAATGTACCCTTCCAATTCCAAAGCACAAAATCTCAGTTTTTTCACAGTTGAGTTTCAACCAGTTGGTCTTCATCCAGTGATTCACTGCTGTCATACAGGCGTTGAAGCGGATGGCCACTTCTTCAAGATCTTTATTAATAGGGATGATGATTTGAGTATCGTCTCCATATGAAGTAGGAATAAAGCCAAAAGAGCGAACCAACTCTGCCAGCGGTGCTACGTACACGTTGAATAGCGTCAGGCTTAAGGAGGAGCCCTGAGGGACCCCACACGGCAAAAGGTAGGCAGGGGATCTAAAGTCGCCACTACTAACTGTGGCCCACCTGTCAGATAGAAAAGATTCGATCAACTTAAGAGCCTGGTCTCTAATACCTGCCTGATATAAACGGTCTAGCAGGATATGGGGAGCAATGGTGTCAAAAGCTGCCGACAGGTCCAATAGCACCAGAAAGACTATCCACCAGTCTGCGTATGGTGTCCGATGATGCAATGAGAGCTGATTCAGTGCTGTGGGATTTCCGAAAACCATGTTGCGAGCTGTCCAAGCCCTTAGAGGCAGACAGGAAATCAACCAATTCTTTATTAAGATGTTTTTCTAAGATTTTGGCCGCATACAGGAGAAGGGCTATTGGGCGTAAGTTCGTCAAGTCATCGGGTTTGCCAGCTGCCTTCTTTTTTAACGGAATAATAGTGGTTTCTTTCCATGCCCTGGGGTATGAGCCTGTTGCAAGCACTTCCTGAAAGATAGGGGCCAGCCTAGAAACCGCTAGCTCTGGTACTAATTGGAGGATAGCAGGGGGGCAGGGATCCATAGGGGAGCCTGATTTACCTTCCAAGAGCAGTTTACACAAGGCCTCATGAGAGGGCATCTTAAACTTTGAGAGTAAGAGTGGCTTGTCTGGCACCCCGTTAATTGTCACCCCAGGGTGCAAATAAGTAGGATGAGGAAACTGAAGGAAAAATCTTACCTACCCTAATCTACCCTGACTACTCATTACCCACAACTGTCCCTAACTAACCTAAGCTACACGTACTTATCACATGTAACGAAACGTTCTAAACATCTACCCTCCACCCCCCTTATGAGACGGGACACATTGAGGACAACACATACTAACCTAAACACATACTATCATTAACAAATATATATTTTGTTGTATTTTTTTTTTTTTTTTTACACACAAGAACCCCAACATAGCATACACATGTAATAAGTAAAAAAAGA
Source organism: Pleurodeles waltl (assembly GCF_031143425.1). Lineage (NCBI taxonomy): Eukaryota > Metazoa > Chordata > Amphibia > Caudata > Salamandridae > Pleurodeles > Pleurodeles waltl. The sequence goes on along the minus strand of NC_090444.1, from coordinate 1,334,255,372 downwards.
AACAAGCAGGCCCCCCCACCCCACACCCACTAACACTAACTAAACTAACAGCCTATACTAACCTAACACTAAGCCCCCTAAGCCCACTATAAGAACACGGAAAGAGGAGGGAGGGGAGGGTATCATGTCCATCAAATCAAGTGTCTAGAGGTTGGCCCTCCGGAGGGTCCTCTTAATATCCTTGACCCGCCATTTAATGTGCCGCACATCCCAGCACAGGTGGCTCACCTTGCGCAGCACTTTGTCCATCTTATGTTCCATTCTGTTGAAGGCTGCAGGGTCAACAGATGGAGCAGTGGCAGTCTGGGTACCGGTGGAGGAGGTCTGTGTGGGCTGTCCTGCACCGGTGGCAATGCTGGGGCCAGGAAGTCCTGCAGATGTTGGATCAACAGTGGCAGCTGTGGATGGGGCCACCTGGCTCTGATTGGTGGTTGTGCTTGTGGTGGCTGTGGTGGGCAAAGTAGGCCCACCCTGTGGGAAGGCTCGCCATGCCCCAGAGGCACGTTTATGGCGATATCGCCGGGCCATCCTCCGGAACCCCGACTCCACCAGCAGGATGTGCTGGTATCGCATGGCCCGGCGCTGAAATTCACGGACCTGGTCTGGAGTCATGTTAGCTGCTGTGAAGACAAATGCAGATATGCTACATTAGTAACTGCATTGTGTGAAACGGCACAGCAAATTAATCAGACATTACAGCTACTGCACTTGTAACAGCTCATATCACGATACAGAGCATTGAATGTCCCAGAGGAAGTATATGGCAGGCCAGACAACAAAGGTCACATCACACAAAGCACATCCATAACCTACAAGATGGGTAACAACTGGCTTTGACTTGCAATCTGACTTCTGACAGTTATCATCTAAGAATCATGCTGCATATCCTCCGCCAAGAGCTGGGCTACAAATGTCAGTGTACGGAAAGCAAAACTAAAGCCACATGGTCTGCAAGTTGTAACTGGACTTTCCAATATAGTACCAAGTGCCAAACCTAAGAGTGTATACTAGTATGCAACCAAACCGTCACTTATTCACATGTATGTGTAACATACTGGTAGCATCAGTACTAGGTACCCCATTCACAAACCCATGGCCGTGTTTGAGGGGGGTCGGTGGATACACAACTATAATTTGCCAACAAAATGTACACCGAGGAGTGTATAGGCAACTCCACACATGTTTGTCTCTACAAACACACCACAGGTAAGGTCTATCTACAATTAGGAGTCAGCAAACCCTAGAGCACTCATAGGGTCAGACATGTCAGGAAATGCAGAACTTAGTACACAACATATACTTCCAGTGAGGCCTGACTTACATCAGACACAGAGTTGCTAGAACACCCATGATCATGAATTGCATGCACACCTAGGCCATTACACTCAGGTTCCACAGACTTGATGCACTACATGTGGAAGTACATGCTGCTAGGAGGTTCTACCTACTGTTTCAAACTTACGTAGGTAAATAGGGAAGCAGATGTCTATTGGAAAGCTATTAGCTCTACCAATCTTAGAGAATGTGGGTCTGACAGGCTGACTAAATTGGGGCTGACTTCCATTGCGACTCTTGGTGATACAAGTGTCATACACATGACTATCCCCTGTACTCACAGTGGGGCCTACAGAGATGTCCTACAATCCCTACATGATACCATTGCATACGCATTGGCAAACTCAAAACATGTGAGGACTGCATTCCCACTCATGGAACAAGTGAAAAGCTTGCCCAACGCATCACACCTTGCTATGCGTCCAACTCACATGAGTCCATAACCAGCAAACACAACACATAACAGACATATCAACACTTACTGGAGTGGTCGGGTCCTCAAATGTCGCCACCTCTCCCACAGTGTAGTGTGCCGGTCCACCTGTAAGGTATGAAAGGAAGAAATGTGCTCAAAATCTGTGCACAGTGCAACAATTTCATAAACATTTACAATGTGTAGGCTGAGTAAGGAAATGGAAGCCATTCAGACATGATGGTACTGCATCTGATATTTCACGGCCAACTTGTACATAGCATGGGTCTCCTGTGACAGTTACACACATATCTGCACACATACACTGGCCCTAACTATCATGTGGTTGCAAACATGCCCCATAATTGGTGAGTACTAAGAAATATGGAGTGTAATCGTCTCATCATGTGCATCCAAGAGAGACATCCAAAGCCTGGTTACTTGAGGACTGCAGTACCAGTCAAACATGCCTTGTAGCCATGACACATTTATTGCACATAGGCCCAATGTACAGAGGGAGGGGCAGGGACTCTTGTAAGCCATCCTGTTGTTATAGTATAGTCAATTGATGTGGCCCAGCTATGGTGATTTGCACCAACCGTGGAGATGTGAAGCCATGTGCATACACTTGGACTGCCATCCATATTTGGATTGTTGCTCAACTAATTCCAACAAACATCTTAAGATGTTAGCTGAGGGCACCTTACACCTTTTCACGATGTTTTCAAATCAAGAACTGACATGTATCCAAAAAGATCAAGAAGCGCAATAATCCCACACATTCATAGTACTTCTGTGAACGCTTTCCTTCCACACTCACCAAATCTCACACGAGACAAATGTCTGAGCCACTTTGCTATTATCAATTGACGTGAAGGCAGCACTCATTTTCTGCATCATGTAGTGATTCTAAAGTCAGTCTAGCAATTGCGTCAACATAGTTGGCCTAAATGTTGGTACATCTGTACTTCTCTGTCAATAGTACCCTATATAGACATGATTGGCTCCTATTTTTGTTAGCTGGTCTGACAAAAAGGCCGCACCAATTTCCTTCATGGAAAAGTAACCTGTAAGTTTTCTGAGCACGTGCTACCTGACAGCTAGCAATTGTGATCCTTGCCATAGTGCATCAATGATCCCCTTATATTTCCCCAGCATTACACAAAGTCAGCAAGTTAGCTGGCAGACATTGCACTAATCCCCTGATGTCACTACAGAGCATTTAATGGTGCACATTAACATTAGTCGTACTCACCAACAGTGCCACCAATCATGATTCCCAGGTGGTCCAAGAGATCCTGCTCCCTGGTTATGAGGTCAGCCCACCGGTGCTTCAGCTGGTGGTCACTCCTCTGGCTGGCATACACATGCTGCAGGTGATGCAGCACTTTTCCCCACCGGATTCTGCGCGCCTCTGTCGGATACCCCTGTATAACCCTGCCCCCTGCCTGGATCATGAGCGGCAAGAAATGTGTCACCAGCCAGATGAAGCCCCCCAACTCCTCTTCCCCCATCCTGCCAAGACGTGGCCTACCAGACATACTAATAATTGACGATAAGGAATAGGGGTAAAAGAAATAGAAAGGGGAAAAGGGTGAAAGTAGGGGTACAAAGACAGAAAAAAAGTAAACCTAAACTCTAAAGGAGCCCAACTATCCCCAAACTATCACTACCCACAACAGACTCCCACAAACAAGAAAAACACAAGATAAATGGACAAATGTAGACAAAACACAGTACTACAGTATACACAAACAATATTTATTTCACAAAAGGACTTTACAGATAGCACACAGGACAAAAACAGCACACAATCTCAGGACAACACTCTGTACACAGCCACACAGTTTAGAAGGATCATAGACTGCAAAGTGAAAGTAAAAGTACACCCACTGTACATGATCTGTAAACAGAATATCCTATGACATCACTTCCTGTATGAAAAGTCCCACCTTTTTCACGTTATGCGTCATTTTTCGTTTACCAAAACTGTATTTGCGTCATTTTTTTTTACGCACAGACGTGAATATTAACCCGCATCCACATAATGATACATGGACTGTACAAATATCTGGATGCGGGCTAAATTTCACTCCTGTGCATCAAAAAAAAATACGCAAATACAGTTTTGGTAAACAAAAAATGAGGCACACTGCTAGGGACGTCAAAATTACAGTGCATTAACTGGTTTGGGGCATTTTTACTTGTTTTTTGGTTATTTTACATTTGGAACACATCAGAGATTGGCTAACTGAAGACAGTATGGTGTTGATGGTGTATGTTCACATGTGTGACATCATACTGCAGCAGAACATCATACACTACACCCTTCACAGTATTTTTACAGTTGGCTGACGCAATAGATGGTCATAAGTGTGGCCTACATATATGTGTTGCACATAACGAGAGAATAGCAATGTGACGCACATATGTACAATACCTAAATGCCTTTGGCTCAAAGTGTTTGCTTTGACAACTAATGTGTTGGTTGACCAAATGTGTGTGTATCACATGAAGCATAATTGCACATATGATTGTATGAATGTAACGTCCATGTGTCCAATCCTTAGATGCAAGTCAAATTGAAAATGAGCAAGGGCATGTGTTAGTCATACATGTAACAACACCCGTAAAGTGTACTTCCAAGTTTTAGGCTCACGTAGACACCACATGTGACATAGCATGCACCAGATGGATGGCAGATGCTTGTTCATGTCAATGGTCCACATTTTCTACAGCCTATGTCTTAGAGTATTGGTAAGAGCTTCCTAGGCACTAATTGGTGAATCCCACAGTGAGTCATACACATGCATTGAGGAAGTGGGTACCATGTTGTTTGCACAGACAGACAAGGGTGAATCTCATATGTATGATGACACCACAGTTGAGGCCATAGCAGTGAGACCCAACTATCAAGTGGCTGGGGTGGACCAGCATACAAGACAGCACGTGTCCACATATTTCCAGTGATCAATTGCACATAGGTGTCTTGTTCATGTGTGTGGTCCAATGATGATCCTGTAGATTGTTAGGGGTGTAATTTGTCACAGTTCGGTCCAGGACTCATCATGGGTCAGTGGCAGCTATTACTGTAACTACTGAGTATCCTTGGTTGATCAATGTGAGTAAAGTAGATGTGGACATGTGAACCAACATGTGGATGGTCCCACCCTGCCTCATCACTAAAGACGTGTAATGAGACAGTCAACAGGACAACCTTGGTGTGCTGAGTGAGATAATGTCTCAGGTATCATGTTCCGGCAGGTGTCATTACAACATTTGTACACAGGTTGGCCTCTGCACTTCCCACTGCATCTGGGAACATCATAGCCTCTGTGCTGATTATTCTCGCAGCTATTCACCACACAAGGCTCATCACTATGTTGTGCGCACTGTGATGCTGTGTGTGAACTGTCATGGTCCTGACATTTGTGTATTATTCATGGACATTATCAGAGGTTGCTGGTTATGCTTAAAGCCCCATACCCAATCCCTGCCTACGGCCCTGGGACACTGTCACACTTTGTCATTCATGCATAAATGCAACCCAGACAAGGGATGGGCCATGAATTTTGTTTTTCCAAGAGGATGTAACTCAAATGGTGCAGTTAATAGGTAGATGATGCTATACAAGGTATTTGGGTATGCATGGAAGAAGCCCATGCCCAATGCCCCCTGATGAATGGCAGGTTTGCTAACGCAAGTGTGATACATATGTAGACACAGGGATACTTTAGTGTGATGCACAGACAGTTGCCAGTGAGGCTGACAGAATGCAAGGTGATTCAGGATCCAGTTACTTGACAAGTTACGTAATCAGTGGTCTGACTGAGACTGTTTTGAGGACAAAGTAGGCAGTTGACAAGTCAAACTGTGTACGTCCTGTGTTTTTGAAGGTGACAAATGAACCCAGTGGCTGTGTTACACGGCTTAATTAGTATCAATGGTTGACGGTGTAGTTGATATTATGGCAACCCTTATGCTGTTCCAGGCATCATCTGGGGCAGTGCTTTTTGAAATGTGTGGTGTGCATGGAGGTGATCATAGGTGTGGGCTGCATCTGTTTCTCACCAGTCCTGTAGGTGAGACTTGCATTCTAGGGGCCAACAGACATTTTCACAAGGGGAAGCAATCTACATGTGCTAACAGGGCTTTGAAACTAGAAGACAGTGTATAAATTGACCTGACATCCTTGCAGTCAAATGTTCTATGACAATGGCATACCATAGGAAAGGGTATAGCACACTGGTTTGCTAATGTTGGTCTGTGTGTGTAGAGGAAGTATTATCAAGGTACACATCTTAGTATTCCAGGGACGTCTTCCGACAGGTGGGTTGTGACCAGGTGCATGGGTGTGTAATGAGTTAGGAAATGGCCTGACATGTACATGGAATGTCATGTGCGCAATGCATGTCTTATGTGTGGCACTTGTGCTGTCTATGTTCTGCTTCTATGGAACTCTGGTCACAGATAGTCCTTGCAAATATTGGATGCAGTTGGACTAACTGCTGTCAAGGGTCTGGTCAGACATTCCTGTTACTGATGCCAAAGCACATTGACTGCCTCATGTATGAGGCTTGTTTTCTCCTTATTGACTGATGGTGTCTTAGTTGTGTGCCATATGCTGCGTTGGACCTTGCTTTCAACATGTATGTGTGAAATAGTTGTGGTCCTCTGCTATTGGCCTTCAAAGGAGATATGTGCATGATATATGTCATTAAGAGTGTGTGTGTATGTGACCATTGTGTGTTAGGCATCACATTAGCTCTGGGATGTTCCGTGTCCTACTCAGTATCTCAGCAATGCTCCATGAGGCAACACTCTTATTCTGATAAGTAGAGATGAAGGTGTGCAAAAAGGAATAGCCAGACCATGATATGGTGATTAGAATAGGTGTTTATTTAAATTAGTTAACTAAAGTGGTGAAGGTGATCATATTCAGAAGAAATTATTTACAATCTGTTGCCGCCTGCGTATACCAGCGGCCGTGTTCAGTAGTTCCCCCTCCTGTTGCAGGCCAGCATCCTCCTCTTCCTCCTCTTCAGGCATGTGTGGCTCTGGTTCCAGGAGGGGAATGTTTCTATTGATACAAATGTTGTGCAATATTGCACATGTGAGGATGATCCTACAGACCATCTGGGGGGAATATAGGAGGCTACCACCAGTGATGTTGAGGCAGCGGAACCTTGACTTGAGGATGCCGAAGGTCCGCTCGACAATGCTGCGTGTCCTCCTATGGGCGTCGTTGTATGCACGCTCTGCAGCAGTACTCGGGTTGCCAAATGGTGTCATAATCCATGGCTGGATGCCATGCCCCTGATCAGCTGCAAGAGAAAATGAATGGGATCATGTTGATGTAGCTGGCACTATTGAGAAGACCTTTCATGGCAGTAGTTGTCTTGTGTTGTCTGTGACTCTTTTGTGTACTAATGTGGCATCCTATGCTTGTATGGCTGTACCATCTCCATTGTGTTGTTTCCTTGGCTGAACGAGTGTTTGTCTGCTAAATGTTTGTCATCAGTATGTTCTGGGATTTGCAGTACAGTGTGCCCTCCCTAGCATTGTGACTTGTGATACAGGTGTCCGTGTGTCTTCACTGGGGGTGAGATGATAGTTCCATGCACAGTTAAAATTGAAAGTGTTGTTAACACGTTCATATCATAGTACCCTGGACATCCCATACCTTGAAACTTATGCAATGTATTAATGTAAAGGTCATTGGGACACTTACAATTTGCAAGGTGACATTTAGGCAACCACACTCATTGACGTCTTAACATTAGGCTGTACAGTAATTTCCGATGTGTGACAGGTTCAATGGTGACTTAAGAAACATGGGTAGTGATGTCACGCCCTCAGTGTGTTCCTGTTGACATGTTGCTGTTGTGGTGTATGTGTTGTGTGTTCTAGAGGGTTGCTGTGCAGTGTGTATATAAGTAGGTTTTTGTACTTATCAACAAGTAGTCCATTGCCATACCGTCCATCCTGGAAGTGTTCATTGATGGTGCAGTGACTGAAGATGTATGAGTCATGTACACTCCCAGGATATTTAGCCATGATGTTGGTGATCAATCCCTGGTGATCGACTATGGCCAGCACTTTGATGGAATGTGTGTGCTTCCTGTTGCAGTAGAGGTGTTCAGTTGCAGCAGGTGGCACAAGGCGTACATGTGTGCAGTCAATTGCACCAAGGACGTGTGGGAAGCCACTGATGAGGTAGAACCCCTGTTTTGTTTCCTGCTGCTTCTGCAGTGTGTTAGGGAAGCAGATGTGGCAGGGTGGCAGTCGAACGATGGCATCCAGTACTTTGGGCAAAAAGGCAGAGAATGATGGTTGTGATATTCCGCCAACCAGGGCACCAGTTGTTTGGAAAGAGACACTTGCCAGCATATGAAGTACGGCAAGCAGCTTTGTTTCTGTTGGGATGGTGTGGGGTGTCACCAAAGTGGGGGCCAACTGCTGTTCAATGTTGCGCAGCAGCTGCTGAATTGCCTGCCAGTTCAACCGGTACCTCTGTATGATGTCGTGTTCCCTGAGGCCCTGCAGGGTGGTTCTTGGGCAGAATATCCTCTCCTGCCTTCTGCGCAGCCTTTGGTGTCCCTGCTGGTGTTGTGGTAGCTGCTGTTGTTGCGGCTGGGCTCTGCGTCTCCGTGCACACTGGATTAGTATCACCTCCATGGCTCCCTGTTGCTGCTCTGCTGTTTGTTCTGTGTGTTCTGATTAAATACAGTTGTGTTTGCCCCATTTTAACGCCTGCCCTGACCCAGGTGTTAATTTTTTACGCAAATCGGGCTGTGCGTCATTTTCTGGCTCCGCCTCCCAGGAGTGTGTCATTTTTGCCCGAAAGCATAAATACGACGCATGGCCCTTTAAGCCATTTTTTGGACGGTAACGCCTACCTTGCATATAATTAACGCAAGGCGGGTTGCCACATCCCAAAAATGACGCACACGGTGGAATTTTGTTGTTTGCAGCCTCGGACGTCAAAGTTTAAATACGGGGCAACGTTTGCGCTGATTGTGCGTCAAATGTTTTGACGCACAATCGGCGCAGACGGAGTATAAATATGCCCCTTAATTTGTATTTAGTAAGTTTGCGCCGCTTTTGCGTCAAAAAGTGACGCAAATGCAGCGCTAAAAAAGTGTAAAAATGGGCCCGAATGCAGCGTGAGACACAGATTAAAAACCACAGGAATGGTACAGGGTGGCAGGATGACCTGGGACAGGGCAGAGATTCGTTTACAGCTTTACAGCAGGAAATTGGGTTAGATGCGGAGATACAATCGAATAGGACACTGCTATTCACTTGGAATAATGTAATGTGATAAATCTGCCTGTACTACTCAGAGATAAGAATTATTATGTTCATCTCATTCTCCACGTTCGGGGGTGGGGGGTGGGGCGTGGGGAGGAATTTCACACTGTTTTTGACTTTATGACTGAAGACCAATAAAATATTTATTTTTTTAAAAAGATGCCTGGACTCTGGACTGAGGAAATGTTCAATAAAAAATAATGTACAAAGGGATTTTAAATAAATGTATTCTTGAAGAGATTTCCTGTATGCATTTATAGTTGAATGATTGACTTTGATCAAGGTATAGTGGTCAGCTTTTGCCAGATAAAATAGAAATGAAAAAAAGTGTTTTACTGTGTGACCAGGAACTTGTCGACATGAAAGACTGACCAAGTGTAACTCATGTAATACTTAAGCAAATAACAGTTCCTCTTAGAGGGACGGTGTTCTTCTCTCAAAACTTTCATATAGCCTTTTGGAAATTTCTACTGTCCACACTGGAGGACTCCAGAAGCCAAGCTGTCAAGGTAAGGGTTGTCAAGTTCGGATAGAGAATGTTCTCTCCGTTCCTAGACAGTGGGACTGGTTTGAAAGGGAGTATATGGTGCGAGATGCTACAGACAATTAAGACAGGTGAAGGCAACAAATATGCCTCTCCCAATTAGGAATCGAGAGAATCTTTGATTCAGAGCTCCTGAATATTCGTACAGAGAACAGAATCAACAGATTATGAGAAAACGCATATAATGATGTCCTGTCCTAATCTAGTATGCCTCTGAATGCTGGACTTGGCTGTCTTGGTTAGTAGAGCTGGCATTTCTGGCTTTCTTCTGTGGTTAAAATATATATGTAAGAATATTCCTATAAGGCAGAGATCAAACTATGCCTAGGAAACATTCCCATTTGTGGGCTCATGAGAAGTATTTGCGTACGGTGTCCGGTCACTTGCTATGGATTTATTAAAGCAAGACCTGTATCTCTAAAATGTTGACTTACATAAACTCACACCAGTGCATCATGCTTGCAACGATACACAGCAGTGAAAGCACACTTTTTACGGAGGAACACAATGTGAAGCATGCCCTAGTTCTCAATGGCATGCACCACTCTAGCAATACCAATGTAATAGTTTAACAATCAGTAGGATTTGGGGATACCTTTCCTCATCATTCAAAAAGTGACAGCTGTCCCGCCCCCTTTGAAGTGATGTCACATCCGTTACCGGGACTTCTGGTGACCCCTGGGAGTCCGTCCCAGAACTGATATGATGTGATGACGTGTTATTCACTTGCCCTGTTGCTGTCCCTAGGGTCTGGGTGTATGTGTTGTATAAAATGGCTGCCGTGCAGGTGTGCACTGTGTTTCTGGACCTAAGAGGACAGGTCTGGGGATGTTCATGCCATCAGGCTTGTTGGGCTGCAGTGTGGCTCCTCAGAGGGAGGTGCGGTGGAACTACGGAGCCCCCACCCACCCTCCCTGAGCGTTGCATAACCTGGAGGGAATATACGATGGTGACCTTTTTAATAAAAAAGAATAAAAATCTTAAAGCCCACAGGCACAGAAAGGGTCAAGCAGGGTGTATATGGACATAGAGTGTGACCTTTAAAAACACAAGTCATAGCTACCTAAGGAATGTAGCTGTGTGTAAGGCAAAGATAAGTGAGTCCTAACAGGCCACGTGGGGATCTTCAGGCAGATACGCAGTTTCTAGAGGAGCTGCCGCCCACCACCCCTATTATCTTAGCAGTCCTGCTTGTTACTGCTTACATCCAGCGTTGAACTTTCAACCTCTGTTTTTGAAAGTCAGAGTGACCCATACATGCTTAGCAGATGTCAACATAGAAAGTGATAGCCCCCAGGTGACATGTTATGATATTGTAACCATAAAACATAATATGTTTCTGAGCCCACCTCTTCACAATGCCTAAGTATAATTAGCCTGTCGTAGCAAGTATAAAAGCCCCCCAAATGTATCATACACACAAGTATCTCACAAGACTCTTTTTGTGAGCAGTGTATTGAAGCTTGTGGAGCGCAGGTCTTCCCCACTGACCATCAAGAAGAAAAATATGAAGGCCAGAGCGCAAACTAGTAATGCAAACCAGTTTCTACTTAAGGTAAATAACTATGGCCTGTTTGTATATTTTTGTAATTTAATTTCAGCCTGATTTTGTCTTTAGCCTCTTTCCCTAGGTCACACAGAGCGTAATGTATGCCATGTACTTTGAACACTATTTTCTAAGGGCATGTTTTCTATTTTATCTGTTTATTATTACTATATTCTATTTGTGTGGCACGCATAATGTGTTTTTAATTATGATAAAATGGGCTTGGGGTGCCCATCGTGAATCCTTACATCCCTCAGCACCACAAATGGCTACGCTCAAGGAGGGTGGGGGCACAGAACCAGGTGCTCCCACCCAAAGTGGCCATTACCTTAAAGGTGGGGGCATAGGGGTGTCCAGCATTTTGAGCGTTTTGGGTCACTCCAGCACCCCAAAGACCAGGGACTGGTTTAGGTAGGTGCTAGCGAGGGGAGGCCACACCGAGTGCAACCCTGGATAGGGGTGCTAACTGTGAAGCCTACCATTTAGAAGCACATGTTGAAAAGTTCCTAGTGTATGCAGCCTTTAGGAAACAAAAATGTTTCAATATACCGCTCATAATTAATGTGGCTACTAGTGAGCGCTAGTTTTGACTCTCCATAAAGTGCCACGGAGTGTTAATACATATGCTGTAAAGAACAGAACTATATTTTATGTGGATAGCTGCCAGGAAAGGCAAAGCATGCCTTTAAATGTGCTTGTAAATAATACCAATGGAGTACTGTGGAGAGGTGTGGGGCACATTGTTTTTATTGGTGGGTAGGGTGGGTGCCAAAATGATTGTTGCATGGGGCCGCAGACTATAACCCTGAGAGCACGCATGCAAAGTTATGGGCTGCAGGGTGGGGGGGCACCGAGCACATGTGGCTCGGCGTTCTCCGTAATTAACCTAACAATGCCGGTTCTCAGGGTCCCGAGCCTTATAGCCTGCGGTCCGTGAGGCTGACATGTTAAGTTAATAATGGTGGTCGCCATGCGATTTGTGGCTCGGCGACCTGTTATTAGCATAACAAACCTGATCACAGAGGACGCGCCTTTAAAAAAAATATATATATATATTAATTAAAATAGAAATAATAAAATAAAAAAAATTAAAAAGTTTTAAAAATAAACAAATAAAATAAACATAATCACATCAAGGGTTGGGTGGCATTCAATACTTGTGGTTGGGCTCATGATGTCCTGCGGAAATGCTGAGCACGACGCAGGGGCCCCCCATGCTCCCTCCACAGCCTGTAATTTTTCAAAAATACTGTGTCCAGGGTGGTGGAGCTGGCTCTGCCTATCTGCTCCACCCTCTAGGCTGTACCTTAGAGTGAGCTCTGCCCCAACATATGGTCCAGAGCATGGGGTAGCTAGGGCAAAAACACAGAATTGGTACCAGGATCAAGCTGCCATTCTATTGTACATGTATATATACAATGAACTGTAATGTTTCAAATTGTTTTGAGTTATATAGTTTTATAATTAGTGTAATTATGTGGCATTATAAAGATTATAGGCGGCATTGTAATATGAGTAAAATAAGGCGGCTGAACCATATAAAATAATGCCTTATTGAGAGATTCCTAGATCTTATGTTGTGCAGCAGCGCCACCCTGTGGACTTTTAAATAAACAGTGTCTGGTTTTTGAGAAATGTGAACAAGAGGCTTTGGGCCAGATGTACGAACTGTTTTTGCATGGAGCAAACTGCGATTTTTGCAGTTTGCACCATGCAAAACGGCCATCGCGATGCATATTCCCATTTTGCGAGTCGGTACTGACTCGCAAAATGGGAATGCGACTTGCAAATAGGAAGGGGTGTTCCCTTCCTATTTGCGACTCGCACCGTGATGCAGAATTGCTTTGTGACCGCGAAAGCGGTCGCAAAGCAATTTGATGTTAGCACCCACTTGAGGTGGGTGCTAACTCATTCACAAAAGGGAAGGGATCCCAATGAGACCCCTTCCCCTTTGTGAATGTCGCAAAACATGTTTTTTCAGAGCTGTTTCAAAAATGGTTTCATTTTTTATTTTGTATTGCAACTCGTTTTCCTTTAAGAAAAACGGGCTGCAATACAAAAAAAATAAAAACTGCTATATTGAAAAAGCAGTCACAGACATTGAGGTCTGCTGTCTCCAGCAGGCCACCATCCCTGTGAGTGCAGGGAATCTCAAGGGGGACTCAAATTGCGACCCACCTCATTAATATTAATGAGGTAGGTCTTTCCGACCCCCTTTAGATTCGCAGAAGGTGTCTGAGACACCATTCTGCATACGATTTTGCGAATCGGAAATTGCGAGTTGCACCGACTCACAATTTCCGATTCGCAAAATCGCATCTTCCTACATCTGGCCCTTAGTGTATTGTACTTTAAGAACAATGTAGGGTCTGATAGTGTACTTAATAGTTAACATCCTGAGTGAGATTGTTTAATTGTGTATGTAAAATTCAGGGGAAATTTGACTGTTGCCTTAGCATATACCTCTGAAATTACATATACCCCCACTATTTAATAATGATTACAGTCGTTAGCCAGGGGTAACGTTTCAAATCTTAATTATTCAAGTAAGCACTTTTACAGTCTTATGGTATATTTATGAATGTGATATGACGGTACCATAAAAATGAATGGTGGTCTAAAATCAAGTATGTTTCTTTTTTGTACATAGGATCCCCAAGAGCAAGCGCCGACCCCTGAGGAAATGGATGCTTTTCAGTTAGGTACAGCTACCTATAGCTTTGTAGTTAGAGAACCGTGTCAATGACCTAGTCTTATTACTTATTTTGCTTTATTTCTAATAATGTTTTCTGGTACTTTTCTTTCTTTATACAGGATATGAGGCTGAAGTTCAAACGGCTGTCAAAGCTCTACAGCAGATCCTAGAGGCTCAAGACGCACAGTCTTCAGCGCAACAAGATACAGCTCTTATGGGTAAATAAAATTATCCGATGCCTCAGAGGATGCTAATAGTGACTGGTTTATATTATAAGTGTGACATTGTTTTTCCGACTTCTGTACAGAGCCCCTGGCATACACGTACAGAGCGTCATTGGCGCAAAATGTGCAACACAGCGTTAAAAAGGCAGGCCAGAAAGGGAAGTCTACAGCAACTAAAGATGGACCACCTATAAAGAAAGGTCCCAACCGTGGAAACAAATCAGGTGTGTTTTAAAAATGTAAAGCCAAAATAATCCTAACCTCTTTCTCTCTCTCTCTCTCTCTCGCTCAACCTACTTTTTTTTCTCTCTCTAGCTTCTAGCAGTTCTAGCAATACCTAAAATGTATTCTTTTATCATTCACATCGTAGAACCGTCACAGAATATCTCAGAAGGTGTCCGCCATAAAACCAAGCGGTCTGCATCGCCTCTAAAGGACATCACAGGAGTCTTACAAAACACAAAGTCGTCAACAGCTGCGAAGATCGGCGCAGGGCGTCAGGACAAGCAAGGACCCGGGTCTACAGATAATTGTCATAGACCAGGTGGAGCCCTTAACCACTGCACCACTTTACAAATAAGCACCGCCACCGATACATTGACAACTTCTACAGAAAGTACATTTCTGCAAGGGTTGGTACACACAGGTGATGGAGCTGTTACACCCGCAGACACACAACATCAAGTACTGTTTAAAACAGCTGAAGGGGATCCAAAACAGTGCAACAACCCTAAAATAAACCGTCTTTCCTGAAAGAATCGTAAGAAGAAGCAAACGGTCCCTGAGCTACAAACGGTTCTCTCAGTTAAAAACACAGCTACGCCTCTGACAGGACCCCGTAGTCCACAGAGGTCTAAGTGCTTTACGGATGAAACGGGTAATGTAGCAGCGGTTCTGAGCGGATCGGTCCCAAAAACTCATATAATTATTTTGGACTCTAGGTTTGAAAATGATCACATCATAGAGGACCCTTTTGCCGGCTGTCCTAGCCCCTGCGCATCCCAAACATCCACGGCCCTAAGCTATTGCAATCACGATTTTGGTTCCCCATATCTGATGTCCCCAATCACACCTCCAAGAGCGTACGTTCCCACCAGTCCCCCATAAAGTGTATACGTTCCTTAGTCTTCTCCCTCTTCAACATACCCTGATAGTAGCACAGGTGGCAGCAGGTCACAACATCTAAGTCTTGGAACCCCGTCTAGCGAGGAACAGTCCTCTGAAACACCCGGGTGTTCGCATTGAAGCCCTGTTTTTATGACCCGTCCTGGTCCAGCTATTCAGGAAGCAGGTATTGCTGTTAACAAAGAAACTACAGCTGGTATGGCTCTGGGAAATATCAACCCACATCTAACGCCTCAAGTAATGACTCAGAACATGACGTTTTGAACTGCACTAGAGTCCTGGACACATATATGAAAGAAATACACCAGTCTGTTAGAAAACAAAAATTCAGACTGAGCCTCAAGACTTTAAAACTGGGGAAGGGGGATCACGATACTGCATGCTCCAGAGCTGTCCTGAGGGCTTTAACCCAGAGGTTGGCGTTGTGTAGGAGGAAGGTGGTCCTATCATCTGAATCAGACGCTGCAGACATAACTAATATACAGGAGTGACTAGGCATGCAGGGTAGACTAAGGAGTGTAAGAACCGCATTTATTAATACTAGTGTCCACAGGTCTAAATCTAAAAAGAAGACCCAGGATATACTCACTAAAGCTCTACGGATCTTACGAGCACTCAAAATAAAAAAAACGCAAGAGCCACCCAACAACTGTGTAAAACCCATAAAATCAGCACCCATAACATATAAAATGACTCCCACTAGACTTAAAACATAAAGTTAGGAGAAAACATCACAAACATAGGGGTTTTTAAGACCTCAGGGGGTAGAGTCCAGAGCCTGGTTACCCCCGAACATCCTGCAAGACCTCCACCCGTAGTAGGTGAAGTGGCAAGGACACAGCTCGTAAATACACCGACTATTGTTCAAATAGGCTGCAGGTGATTACCTAAAACCAGCTGGGCTTGTAAGAAACAGAAGTGGGCTAGTAGCGCTAGAAACCGTAAGCTTTTAATAAGGAAATTAAAGAAAGCCAGATTAAGTGTTACAAGGAGATATAAAAATACGCCAACAATGACACATAGTCAACTACCAGTGAATGATACCCCAGTGAGCCCATCATCCTGCTCAAGCTGAGGATTCAGAACCGGTGTTTTTAGAAAGTGTAAAAAGGTACAGTAATACTGTAAAGAGGTTTAACACCACAGAGCATTTAAGGAATTCCGTTTTGTTAACCTGGATCGTATAAATTCCTCTGATCATGACATTATAGCTATCCATCCAGCCGTACAAACGCTCATAGAAAGGCTGTTACATGATGTGGGTCCTAACGATTTCTTCCAACTACGCTTCCAGAAGCAGGGCATTGACAGCCCCTTGTTCAGCCATCAAACACCCTGCCTGTGTTTGACGCTGTAGAATTTCTAAAAAACCTCTCTAGCCTGCTACAGAATAAGGCTGAAATAGTACCATATGTCACCTTCAGAGTCATCGACCTTGTTGTCAGGGGTCACAAGGGTGGTGTTTACAGACCGTTAAAGAGAATCTTGTATAGTAAGATAATTGGTAAGAAACAAAGATGGTTGCTCAACTTTAACACATGGGCATCCAACACGTGTCTGGCTGCTAGCATAGCAGGGTTACTGATGGATCGCACAACACCTGATGCTCACATTATGTCTAGAGCTGGTGAAGCCCATAGGGCGCTTGAAATACCGCACAACAGAATGGTCAGTTTTGGGGACCTAGGGCTTTTTGAGAACTATTTTGCCATTACAGTAAAAGTTGTTTACAACAACGGTTCCTAGAAGTACTTCACGACCGGGGAGAGGACAAAAAACAAGACTGTGTATGTTCTCCATCATGAAAATCACTTTTGCGGTATTTTGAACCTGAGGGGTTTTCTAGGAGCCAAGTACATGTGCACCCATTACGACCATATCCACAACATACATGTGCCAGAGAGATGGGTGTATTGAGATCGCAGGGCAGAAGGTATGGTGCCGAATGTGTAATATGTTTTGTCGCTCGCAAAACTGTTTGAGTTTACATAACAGACTTGTTCGCTGTGTCTCTAAAGCAGACTGTAAGAGATGCGGGCACTACGTCGCCTACATGGTTAAAGGATTCCCTCAGACTAAAACCAAAGACTACATAGTGTTTGATACAGAGTGTACACAGGAGACGGGTGTACATCAGTCTAATTATATTTATGCTCATCATCTAACTTCCGATGACAGCTGGGAGTTTGAAGGGCGTACGTCCGTGAAAGATTTCCTCACCACTTTCATGCAACCGAAATTCTACGGGTATACTATGCTGGCTCATAACTCAAAAGCGTACGACTCCTTCTTTATGTCGCAGACCATGATTGGTGAAAAGATGGCTGTAGAACTCATCACCGAGGGTTCCAAACTGATGTTGTTAAAGGCAGTGCCTTTTCAAATAAGGTTCATCGAAACCCTACATTTTCTACCCATGAAATTGAGCAAATTACCAAAAGCCTTTCGTTTCCCAGGGTGCAAAGGTTATTTCCCCCACTTTTTCAACACCTGAGCCAATCAGAATTATGAAGGTCCCATGCCACCACCACACAGCTACGGTGTTGAGTATATAATGCCTGCTGAGAAGAGAGCTTTCTACAGTAGTACGATCAAAACTGTGAAAATCACTTTCATTTTCAAACAGAGTTGAAAGCGTACAGTCAGGCGGATGTAAAGATATTAGGAAAAGCCCACAACTTTTTTAGAGATATGGTGATGGAAATTACCAAAAGGGTTAAGGTTTTGAAGCGCAATACCCGAACGGTGAAAAAGACAGCACATTACATAGACCCTTTCCAAAATATCACACTGGCTTCCATGTGTATGTCTATCTACAAACACATGTTTCTGAAGCCCTGCACCATAGCTCTAGTACCGCGTGATCTCTATAACGGCAAACAGAAACGTTATTCAACCCCCTCCATCCAATGGCTCATGTACGTCTCTGACAAGGAAAACATCTTCATTCAACACGCCTTACAGGGCGGTGAACACAGAGTGGGGCCTTATTATCTAGATGGCTACACTATAATTAACGTGTGCCTACGGCTTTCGAGTACAACGGTTGTTTTTACCACGGTTGTCCCAGCTGTTACAAGGCCCATGAGTTTAACAGACTGTTGGGCACCAAGTTTGAACACTTACACTGCTGTACTCTGATGAAGGCAGAATAGATTGAAAGCTGTGGCTTTGTAATGAGAACCCTATAGGAACATGAATGGCTAGATATGCTAGCTTTGGATGCAGAACTCGCGTCTTTTAAGAGGCAACAGTTAACCGAGCCTTTGGAACCGCGCAACGTCTTATTTGGCGGTCGTACAAATGCTATACATTTGTACAGGGCTGCGGGTGATGGCGAAAAAATACACTATTATGACTTCACAAACTTGTACCCATTTGTGAATAAACAGAAGTTATACCCTGTAGGCCACCCCACCATCATTTATAGGAAGTTTAAGCCCATAGGTGAATATTGTTGATCCGGCCTCTAAGCAAAAGTACATTGAGGATTACCATGCTCAGAAAGGCATAAGATTGAGACCCAAGTTCATCGAAGTCAACCCCGCCAGGCGTCAGTTAGCCAAGCTCTGCCTAAACTCCTTATGGGGAAAATTTGCCCAACGTACAAACCTACCAAACACTAACATAATAACAAATACTGATGAGTTGTTTTAGTACCTTTTTTCACCTAGTTATGATGTGTCCAGAGGCGAGTTTATCAATGATGAGACCGCCGCTCTCTGCTGATAATACACAAAAGAGTACCCCACCACATGTAACAATATCAATATTTTCCTAGCTTGTTTCACAACGGCTTACACTCGTTTAGAGCTTTACAGGGTGCTGGATAAACTTCAGGAGCGCTGCCTGTATCACAATACCGAGACTATGATTTTTGTAAAGATGGTGATGAAGACCCACCCCTAGGTGATTATCTATGAGATTTGACCAGCGAATTAGATAAGGACGACTACAGAGTAGAATTCACTTCATCGGGACCTAAGACCTAGTCCTACAAAATGGTAACCAACGCCATGTGTATGAAAGTGAAAGGTATCACCTTAAATATTAACAACATAGTCAAAATCAATTTTGACAGTTTAAAGGATTTGGTGAACGAATACCCTATATCAAAAGATGGCGATAATAATAAAACCATTGTTGTACAACAGCCTGGCATTGTGCGGTCCAGAAAGTGGTGGGAAATTACAACCAAGCCTTTACATAAAACCTTACGTGTAGTGTTTGATAAAAGGGTCCTTACTGAAGACTACAAAACCCTGCCATACGGTTACTAAAGGTGCTTTAGAATCTTGAATCCCCACAACTATGGACACAAGATTGCAACACCCATTCTCCTGCATTTTAGCAGGCCCCTCAAATTGCGGTAAAAGTTATTTTATGAAGAAGTTGTTGGAAAACGCTCCGGGGGTTTTATTCAAGACCCCGAACAACATTGTATGGCTTTATCTATGCTGGCAAGATCTTTATGCGGATCTATCCCTAAGGATCCCTCACATTAAATTTATAGAAGGCATACCCGACACCCTCAACGACGATGCCTTGTTAACTAAACACCTTATAAACATGGTGATTGTAGATGATCTTATGCGCGAGGGCGGGGACCATCCCGAAATAGAAAAAGCTTTTACCCAATGTAAGGAAATGCCTCCTTGGCATGGTTACCCCCTGACTTTTTGCCTTTGCTGATGCCAAGTTATGATTTGAAAGTGTGCTGAGGCCTGCTAACCATGACCCAGCAGCAGTGTTCTTTCCCTAAAACTGTACCTTTGTCTCCACAATTGGCACACCCTGGCATCCAGGTAAGTCCCTTCTAACTGGTACCCCTGGTACCAAGGGCCCTGATGCCAGGGAAGGTCTCTAAGGGCTGCAGCATGTCTTATGCCACCCTGGGGACCCCTCACTCAGCACAGACTCACTGCTTGCCAGCTTGCGTGTGCTGGTGGGGAGAAAATGACTAAGTCGACATGGCACTCCCCTCAGGGTGCCATGCCAACCTCACACTGCCAATGGTATAGATAAGTCACCCCTCTAGCAGGCCTTACAGCCCTAAGGCAGGGTGCACTATACCATGGGTGAGATGAGCACTATGCTCCTACAGTGTCTAAGCAAAACCTTAGACATTGTAAGTGCAGGGTAGCCATAAGAGGATATGGTCTGGGAGTCTGTCATACACGAACTCCACAGCACCATAATGGCTACACTGAAAACTGGGAAGTTTGGTTTCAAACTTCTCAGCACAATAAATTCACACTGATGCCAGTGTACATTTTATTGTGAAATACACCACAGAGGGCATCTTAGAGATGCCCCCTGAAAACATACCTGACTTCCAGTGTGGGCTGACTAGTTTTGCCAGCCTGCCACACACCAGACATGTTGCTGGCCACATGGGGAGAGTGGCTTTGTCACTCTGTGGCTAGTAACAAAGCCTGTACTGGGTGGAGGTGCTTCTCACCCCCCCACCCCCCTGCAGGAGCTGTAACACCTGGCGGTGAGCCTCAAAGGCTCACCCCCTTTGTTATAGCGCCACAGGGCATTCCAGCTAGTGGAGATGCCCGCCCCCTCCAGCCACGGCCCCACTTTTGGCGGCAAGGCTGGAGGAGATAATGAGAAAAACAAGGAGGAGTCACTCGCCAGTCAGGACAACCCCTAAGGTGTCCTGAACTGAGGTGACTCTGACTTTTAGAAATCCTCCATCTTGCAGATGGAGGATTCCCCGAATAGGATTAGGGATGTGCCCCCTTCCCCTCAGGGAGGAGGCACAAATAGGGTGTAGCCACCCTCAGGGCTAATAGCCATTGCCTACTAACCCCCCAGACCTAAACACACCCCTAAATTGAGTATTTAGGGGCCCCCAGAACCAAGGAAAACAGATTCCTGCAACTTGAAGACGAAGAAGGACTGCTGACCTAAAAGCCCTGCACAGAAGATGGACACACCAACTGCTTTGGCCCCAGCCCTACCGGCCTGTCTCCCCACTTCAAGAAAAACTGCAACAGCGACGCGTCCCCCAGGGTTCAGCGACCTCTGAAGCCTCAGAGGACTACCCTGCATCTAAAAGGACCAAGAACTCCCGAGGACAGCGGCTCTGTTCCGAAGAAGCTACAACTTTGCAAACAAAGAAACAACTTTTAAACGACTGCACGCTTCCTGCCGGAAGCGTGAGACTTTCCACTCTGCACCCGACGCCACCAGTTCGACCTGCGGCGAACCAACACTACAGGGAGGACTCCCCGGCAACTGCGACCCTGTGAGTAGCCAGAGTTGACCCCCCTGAACCCCCCCCAGCGATGCCTGCAGAGGGAATCCAGAGGCAACCCCTGACCGCGACTGCCTGCTTCTAAGAACCCGACGCCTGGTAAAGACACTGCACCCGCAGCCCCCAGGACCTGAAGGATCCGACCTCCAGTGCAGAAGCAACCCCCAGGTGGCCCTCTCCCTTGCCCAGGTGGTGGCTACCCCGAGGAGCCCCCCCCTTGCCTGCCTGCTTCGCTGAAGAGACCCCTGGGTCTCCCATTGAACTCCATTGCAAACCCGACGCCTGTTTGCACTCTGCACCTGGCCGCCCCCGTGCCACTGAGGGTGTACTTTCTGTGCTGACTTGTGTCCCCCTCGGTGCCCTACAAAACCCCCCTGGTCTGCCCTCCTAAGGCGTGGGTACTTACCTGCTGGCAGACTGGAACCGGGGCACCCCCTTCTCCATTGAAGCCTACGCATTTTGGGCACCACTTTGACCTCTGCACCTGGCCGGCCCTGAGCTGCTGGTGTGGTAACTTTGGGGTTGCCCTGAACCCCCAACGGTGGGCTACCTTGGTCCCAACTTTGAACCCTGTAGGTGGTTTACTTACCTGCAAAACTAACCAATACTTACCTCCCCCAGGAACTGTTGAAATTTGCACTGTCTGATTCAAGGTTCC
Source organism: Pleurodeles waltl (assembly GCF_031143425.1). Classification (NCBI taxonomy): domain Eukaryota; kingdom Metazoa; phylum Chordata; class Amphibia; order Caudata; family Salamandridae; genus Pleurodeles; species Pleurodeles waltl. Next base: position 1,334,233,254 of record NC_090444.1, on the reverse strand, counting down.
TATGATACCTAAGTGAAGTACCTTTCATTTGAAGTATTGATTGTAAAATTTGAACCTGTGGTTCTTAAAATAAACTAAGAAAAGATATTTTTCTATATAAAAACCTATTGGCCTGGAATTGTCTTTGAGTGTGTGTTCTTCATTTATTGCCTGTGTGTGTACAACAAATGCTTAACACTACCCTCTGATAAGCCTACTGCTCGACCACACTACCACAAAACAGAGCATTAGAGTTATCTCTTTTTGCCACTATCTTACCTCTAAGGGGAACCCTTGGACTCTGTTCATGCTATTTCTTACTTTGAAATAGTACATACAGAGCCAACTTCCTACACCCAATATTCACACCATCGCAATCTAAGCATATGCTACATTGTGCAGAACTTGTTTTACAAGAGTAAGACCAGTCGTTCTGTAGCTCTGAACGCCTCATACCTCGTCCTATTTAAAATAAAACATGACAAACAGCAGATATCTATCATCGCTAAACAGATTTACCCCAGAAACACCCAGTTTTTCTTGGAAGCCTTTAACAACGCTACCACTAAACCTCATGGCTACCTGCTGGTAGACTTGAAACCCAACACTCTAGAAGAAGACAACAGACTACGTGCTGATATTTTCCCATCCAACTTCCCCGTTGCTTACATTCCTAAAACCAAACCCAAATCTTTTAAAAAGAATTGTTAAAAAGACTTTTGCAACATTTACACTCTAAGCCTTATAATATAAGATGCTGACCATGTTCGTGCATCTACACCGCAATTTAGCCCTCCTAAAAATGCTGGTCACAGCTAGTCCCCAACAAAGAAAGGCCATCCTTTGCTCGGCTTCAGACGACTTAGTCGCTGCTATTTCAGAAATCACGCTAAATACCCTAAAAGGCAACGTCCTTATATCAGAGAGTCAGTTCTGTGTGCTGAAGAAGCTTAACCTCATCAAAAAGATTAGTAATAAAAGGGCTTCCCTTGTTTCTAAGAAACAACTTGTAAAACAGTTGGGCGGCTTTATAGGAGCGCTTCTGGGCATAGCGATTCCTTTAATTACAAACCTCCTAACCAGGAACTAATGGATTACAGCCAAAAGATGGGCTTGGTACCGCGCCAACAGCTGGAACAGTTAGGCCCTTCTATGAGCGACGCTTGGTATATATGAAAAAATGAAACACTACGCCTAGATGCCGAAATTAGAAACATTTTAAATTAAATCTTACAACAAAGCCCATCTTTACTCCAGAGTTTGTCAAAACGTTCTACCTTATTACAAGCAATGGCAGTCAGAAAAAATATTCTACTGTTGAGTCTCATAAGTACGACCTCGTCAAAGGTTTCACACACCCCAAAACCCTATCACTCCAGAAAGTGCCTGGAGGTTGGGACCAGTTTCTACAGGCTGCTGTAGAACTCAGCGTTCCTTCTACGATTGTTGGTAATGCTGAACCCAGACAGCTGTTTGAAAGTTTGAAAGATCCTACTTACAGCCCCCCAAGTACTCCAACACCTGTTGTTTTTAAATCTGGCCCTACAGTGCCCGCCACCCCGCTTATCCCCCGGCTACACCCTCATGGAACACATCGCCTCTTCCTTTAGATACTAAAAAGACATCGTCCAAAAGTTACACTTGATTAAATATTTGATACTCCTACCTTTTGAACCTATGTATATATTTTACACTGTCTGCGTGTAAAGTTTTACACCAATTAATGTATTTAGTGATTTCTTTCATCATTTATTTTCTTTAGTATGTTTGGTTGCTAGTACTAAAATTATGTGTAATAAACACATTTTAACCGTTTCACCACTCTTTTGTCATTTTTTAACGTGTGCCCCGCAGGAACAATGAAAATGTATGGTTTGATTTCGAGTTTAAATTCTTTTATTGTAGACAATTATAGTTGCATGTATATAAGCATTACATGGCCTTACACTTTTGACAAACATTGTATTCTGTTTTAACAACGGTCATCGTAGACCCCGCACATTCTTTTACATACTTCACAACCATACGGTCGTTATTCACTAGATCACTCAAATATAGATTTAGAAAATTTCTAAACGTCAAACCCTCAGACATTTTACTAATAAAATATATACAGTGTTCCTCACATGTGACTGATAAAGAACCCTGCACCCGCATCTTGTTATACTCGACCCTACCTGCAGCTTTTTTACATACTTGAATATGGGTTTTGTATAGATGCTATGCTTGGGGAATGCCGCTGAACTGTCAAACACTGTAACCTTGTCAATATTCAGAAACATTCCCACCCAGTGTGTTCCACCCTTGTGATGTGGCTCTGTGTTAAAGACTAGCGAGTGCGGTCTTTCTACACCAGCTTCCTCGGGTAGCCCATCACTCGGAAAAACATCTAAAAAGTATCTCCTTGCATATTTATGTCTCCTTAAGGACTCACATATCTGCACAGTGTCCATTTTGGAATATTTTAAAGATAGTCAAACATGATTTGGTGGGCATGGGTGACCTGGATGATTCTGTCGAACACTGCAAATACAATCATGTTCACATTGGTAGCCAAGGGTTGACTAAAACGTATTTCAGCTTTTAGATTTCCATTTTTTATCAGGTTTTAATGATCACCGTCTTCTATGTCGGGCATCAGATCGAAAGTGAACAGCGTGTAGCCGGCCCCATATCCTTCTCTTGAAACGACGACTCTAGAGTCCCTCAGATGTTTTCCTGTTATCGACACCAGTCCAAGATATTCCCTGATAAAATTAAATGTTCCAAAACTGGGTGTGTACGGTTTCGCAGGAATCACAGCCCCCTTGTGTACCAGCGCCACGTAGTTGATGTCGTAGTGTTTGAACGTGAATGGGTTTGAGGTATATTGACAGGTAAAAGCTGTATTGTCCAAACCCTTTAATAATGAGTTTCGGTAGCTGTCCAAGAAATACATTTTGCTGCTGTGTTAATCTGGTACCGGTTGGAATACTACATATCTTCAGGGCTACTCTTTCCACAGCGTACTTGGGGTTCGATAGTTGTAAGGCCTCGACATGAGCCAGTCTGACACTTGGTGACACTTTCACTCACTTTACAAACAAACTGGCGGACAGTGTAATGAGTTTATACTGTTCCGCATCCCCACTGATGAGACAGAATGAATCCTTGTTGCGGATTAGTTTGATCTTAAGATTGATGCCGTTGACAAGTAGTTTATCTTGGTATAAAAGGTCCGAGTGTATGCGGCCTAGTAGGTCAAACTGCCTACTGCCGGCAGCAAAGCTTTCTCTTTTTACAAAAACCTGACTGCAAACGTCCAGAGCAGTAGCTTCAAAATGACCATAAGTATCTTTGTAGAAGAGTCCCGCTGAAAGCTGTGTGTCCAGGGCATCGCTGCTGTACTTAAGAACACTCTGAATGTATGCCCTATACGCATATATGTTGTCACTTTGCGTGATAAGGCGATCACCGAGGTTAATGTCCACCTGATTAAACATGGTTGCTACGGGGTAAGCAATCGTTGCTACTTCAGCGTCATTTGCTATATCGGAACCATCAGCCTTTACAATTTTACAGATGAGGTGAAGCAGCGTGTTGTTGAGATCCAAATACATATCCGTGGAACCTGACACATAAACCTCAATTGGCGCCAAAGGTGTAAAGCGGCTAGCGGTGATACCTCCATGAAAAAACTGTTTTCGATGCTAGTCTGCGTTAGTTTTACAGAAAACAGGTCTAACTCTGATTTAGCACATTCACCCAATGCGCAATGTACGAAGGTTTATGTTTGCAGGTTGATCAGCTTTTTAAAAAATATTTACATTAGAGACACTTCTCTTCTTCTTCTTCTTCAAAGCTCTGTTACGACTTACGGATCTTCGTTTGTGAGTGGTTTTTGAAGATTGTCATCTTTTTTTATAGGGGGCCGGTGGGCCCCTGCGCTTTGAAGCACCACGCTTCCTTTCAACAGGTGTGCGAGACTTGAACACCAGCCCTGCTGCTTCTTAAGGTTGTTTATTCAAATGTTCAACAACTGCAGACGTCACAGAACCCACCACGTCCTGTGCAGCCGCTTTAACATGCGTTTTTGCCATTTCATAGCCTCTTCTCAAGAAAGGCATAGCTCTTCTAAACAAACTACGGAAGAAACTCCCCAAGCCTGCCCCATACATAACTGGGGCCTCTTGAAAGTACATCGGCAGGGCTCCATATCCAGCCTGGTTTCTGTAATAATCCCTATACATAGAGGGGTCGCCGTATGTTTTCATATTCGCCATGATGACTCATTAATAGTCGCTCTCGCATCGCAGTCTTAAATGAAGCTCAACAATAACTTTCCCATATTTAAAGGACACCAGCTCAGCCTGATCGTCAGAGATTGTGATCGTAATGGTGTCAAAATGTTTTTTAGAAATTGATACGTAGTCGGGTTTGTTGTATTGTAAATTAACCATTGTGTTATTTTCACCCTTTACCTGGACCCATCTCAGCGAAGGTGAATAACTATCCCCTATCCTATGCGACTCTACGATGTCACCATACACGTAGAGTGTATAGAAACCTCAGTTAATATCAGGGCACGACCGGTCCGGTTCTACTTGACTTCTTAAATTTTGCACTGTTCCTAAAACCCTTTTTAATTTACCCAAACAGTCAAACATTGTATTGCGATTTGGAGTTTTAAGAAACACCTTACGTCTAATGTTATCTAACACTAACTGAATATTCGCATACGACTCATTGCTGGCTTTGGATTTGTTGATGGCTTCGACCACCGCAGCTACAGATGGGTAATAACCGTGAGGAAACCCGGCGTGGATGCTCAAAGCGTCCTGAGCACGCTTTATATTAAATGTGGCGTTGTACATTGAAAATGTATTCCATGTTCTGGGGTATTGGGTTTCTGTTAGGGCTACCTCTCAATCCCCTTCCAGGTCAATGGGTTTAGCCAATTTCACTGTATAATTAGAAATTCTGTTGTCAGGGAACATGTCCTTCGAGGCGTTGGACGGCAGAGTGATATAATATGGCACTGTATCCACCTTCGCATCTACACTGAGCTCCCCATTGTACTCACACAACCTGCACGGAATGCCATCTGCGCCATTTGACAAAAACCTGATGGTTAGCTCCGCTACCTTTCCTTTTCAGAATCTTTTCAACCCAGTACATCCTGTGCGGATCATTAGGTATCTTCTGCAGCTGTTCCTTGTAAAAGACACCCGACACGTTTTCCCCGTCATAGACCTTTAGTCTGTAAATATATACATCCTCTTTAAGCTCCACACTTTCCACTATGACTATCTCGTAACTAAAAGTCTGTTAGTAGCCCTTCGTAAAAACCCCTTTCAATTTTGAAACTCTAACATGGTGACCTTCTTTTAAAAGTGGCTTCTTTATATCTGCAGCGATCTGGCTCCCATACACAGTTCATCACACCTTTAACGAATTGTCAGCCGTTACGTCTACGGGTGCCATTTTGATGGTTCTGTGGTAAGTGGTGTTATAAACATCTAAAAAAACTTGTAGAACATCCACGGACCGGTAGGTGTTATAAGCCGTGAAATGTCTCCACATCTTAGACTTTAAGGTTCTGTTAAAATGCTCTATAACAGATGCTCTTACCTCCGTGTGTGTTACAAAATGTTTAACATTATGCTGCTTTAACAATTTCTGAAACACTTTGTTTAAAAATTATTTTCCTGCGTCTGTTAGCAGTTTTTGAGGGGTTTGCCCTTTCCTGAAGATTGCTTTAAAGACTTCAGTAAGACTGGGGCCACTTATAGCGCTTAGCACTTCTGCATAGACGTACTTGGACACCACATCTGTAACCATTATTATGTATCGAGCACGGTTATTTTGCTTTGCTAAATCTTGAAGACTGATTATGTCCGCCTGCAATTGGTAATCTACTTGCGCATTAACGATGGTAGGTCTTCTCTTAAAATATTTCCTGGCGGGCTTATGGAGTAAATACACCTCTTCCCCAGATAACCACGTCTTCCCCACTGCTCTGTTTACCAGTTCATTTTCAACTAGAGGCCTTCTAAACTGTGCTTCAGCGCCACCTAAGCTATCAACACTGCTTGTATCGTAATAAAGCTTCCTTAATCCATCACTCGACATATTGTCATCTCTTACAAACCATGAAATGAAAGACACTGGTTTTGTGTAATGCCATTTTATTAAAAATAAAAAATATTAGCAGGGAATAAAATTATATACTTTACATTTCTAGATACAGATATTATGGTGGGGTATTGTTGGACATTAGGTTGTCTTTTGACTACGTGTACATACTACCACACTCGCTACATACGTTACTAGGCACCATGTCGCTAATCTACACAAGTTTTGCTATTTTTATAGATATACACTCGATAGCTCTAGACACAACTTCCCTCTTACCCCTCCTATAATCTTGTACACACAGGATACTGACAGCATTCATAAGAACGTGCAGTTCAAGGGCCAACAATACTAAACCCCTCTTTGTGAAATAATCATCTGTCAGAAGCTCCAATGCTGTGTGTAACGCGATCGTCGGCAAAAGCCTTAACTTGCACATACGCCTTTTGTACACGCTCCAATATTTATCAGCTGTGGTCATCCACACGTTGATACACCATTTGGTTACACATTCAGGACTGTTGCACATCATCGTAGTGGGCGGCTCAGAAATGTTCAAATAATGCAGAGTTACAGGGTGTATTTCATCTGCACGTATACCATTCTGCCAATGCAAATGTATCCAGGGTGTAACTCGTAGACATCTTGCACCTTGACATTCTGATACACGTCCTAAAAGTGAGTTAGTATGTATGTTAAATAACAGCGTGATGACCCTCTACCCAGGACTCTAAATTTTTTTTAAACAGTCTTCGTGGAGCTAATGGACCGATTCTTCTATTTTTAAAATAAACATCACACAAACGTCTCCCTATAACCCTTTCTATCATCTTTCTATCAAAGTACGTACACATCCCCTAGTTTGTTCGAGCATTGGATCTCTTTGAACGCTGCTGCTATGATCTTAACCATATCGGGTGTACATTTTTCTTTTCCTCAGACATCCCATACACAACTCCTAAAATTTTATTCACCTTGTATGGGTCTAGCCTGCTACATATATATCGAATTGTTCTTGGTGTGTACGACTCATGTAGACACTCGTGAGCCTCCAGTCGTGGTTTGTTAATTTTATGACCATAACAAAGATTATAATAGTTGCGTTTCAAATATGTGTTCACAACAGTCGCTGCAAAACCTTTAACAGGCCATACTGCGCCTTGTGGGACGCCCATATTTCCTTTTCGAAAACACCGCCATTGTAGGTACAAACACAATTCTCACGCAGCTCTTTGTGCTGGCTTGTGGAACTTTCAGACTGTTTTGAACAACATAAGCAGTAAAAATTTACATCATTAACCTTTGATGATGACCCTTCTCCCACAGCGCTTTTTGTTATTGTTTTCTACGGTTCAATCAGAAACAAAAACATACTATTAGTTAAAGGTAACAAAATATACACATAAATGCGTTAAGTGTCTATTTCGTATTCTTTACTAACCTCTTCATTTTCTGGATACTCAGTGGCGCCTCTGAAATCTTGAGGATCGCACAGATACATTGATGCGTAAGTGGCGTCGGTATTTATACACAGCTGCTGCACAATAACTGAGTCCAATGCCTTTTACTCCAAAAACCCTATATCTTCATAGACAGGGGAGTTGGGAGGCGCTACAGATTCTTCGACATCGTCAACGACGGTGAAAATGTTTCCAACATTTAACTCTTTACTAGGTGCATCGCTGCCGCTGCTGTCGCACTTAATAGGAGATATCAGCTGTGGTAAATTCTTGAGGCTGAGCTTTTCAAGCCGATGGCAAAGATCCTCTTGAAATCCCATAACATCGCACCCCTCGTCTTTAGGAGTGCCCTGCTGTGCGTTCTCATCCAATACCAAAGGTTTTAGGGCCCCTCTCAGGCTGCCTTTGTGATGAGGGGGTTGTATTTCTTCACCTTATGGGTGGGATTATCTAGAGGTGGTACACGTCTACTGACTAGCTAACTTTCCCACCTGTCCAGGTGCCTTATGGGTCTCAGGGCAGGGGCGGGTACACCCAGGACTGGGGAAGCTGGGGGATATGCATACCAAAGATGGCAGGGTCTTTGATGATATTGGCTTTGGTTTGCAGACATGCTAGCCAACCTGCTGGAGTAGATGGTAACACCCCTCTACAGAGCAGGCACTGTTTCTGCCCTCTCAGAGCATGGGCTCTCACCTCCAGGGGCTCAGAAATGTGCCTGGTAGTGGCAGACTGGACAAAACTAGTCAGTCAGTACACCAAGGGGCTGGTGATGTTCAGGCTACACGTCCAAATAAATCCAATGCTGGAATCAACCTGTATTTATTAAGATGAGGTGTTTGATACCAAACACCATGGGGTTCAATGAAGCAATTATGTGTCTGGGTCACTAGTGTTAACGAGTGTCCTGCACATACCTTAAAATGGCTTCCTAGTTCACTTGCAATGCTCAGCAGTGGGGCTGAGCATCACAGGGCCATATGCACTTGCACAGATGTGTTCATGCACTAAGGCCCATATTTATGCTTTTTGCCACAAAACTGCGCTACCGCAGTTTTGCAGCAAAAGGTTTACTGCTGGCTTGCCTCATTTAACAACGCCAGCCAGGCACCGTATTTATTGAATGGCGCAAGCCGGCGCTAAACTAGATGCTAGCCGGGTGGGGGTGGCAGAAGGGAAGGAGGCGGTTGTGCATCAGAAAATGACGCTAGCCAGGTTAGGGGCAAAAGAACATGCCTCTAACCAGACTAGCGTCATTTTTCTGGCGCACAACCAGCAAAAAAATTACTCCTGTCTTAGGAAAAACAGGAGTCATGCCCACCATCCCAATGGCCAGCACAGGGGACAAGTGTCCCCTGGGCATGGGCATTGCACCCTGTGCCATGCAGGAGGCCCCAAGTTAGGGCCCCGGATGGCACTTAAAAAAAAAAAAAAAACATACTTATCTATACTTACCCTACTCACCTGGGATGGGGTTCCCCATCCTCTGGGGTCCCTCTGGTGTGGGTGGGGGTGTTCCTGGGACTTGGGGAGAACACCTGTGGACCCATTCCATGGTGTCTAATGCCTGGTTTGACCCAGCATTAAATAATAGTGCAAAGCAAGCTTTGCACTATTATTTAGACCCTCCTCCCACCAGTGCTTCATTTTCGCACAGGGGGATAACTCAATTTTTTAGTTGGGAACGACTACCTTGCATCTCATTGACGCAAGGTAGGTGCACGCATCCAAAAAATGGTGCAAACTCCTATATATTGAGGTTAGACGTGTCAAACCTCAAAATATAAATATGGAATTAAGTTTGCGCCGAATTGGCATAAAAAATATGCAAATTCAGTGGAACTGAAGTATAAATATGGGCCCAAGTGTACTGCATCCTGCCTTAGGGCTCTTAGGCCTGTCTTAGGGGTGACTTCCATATACTGAGCTGCAGTGATGATGGCATAGCACACCAAGGGAGTTCCATGTTGTGTTTTCTCCTGATTTGCACTAGGTCACACAAACTGCTATGGCAGCGGTGTGTTTCTTGTTTGTGGTGGGGGGGGGGGTCCTGAGGGTGGCACAATCTGTGCTGCAGCACTTAGAGACCCTCTCCTCTATCCAGGCCCTCGGTACCAGCGGTATCATTTACTAGGGTCTTACATGGGTGGAGGAGTATGCCAATTGTGCACCATTTTACCTGTTTTGGGGAAAGAGCACTGGCACTGGGGGCCTGTTTAGTAGGAACCCAGAGCAGCTCTGTCGAACAACTTCAGTACCAGTGAACAAAGAGGGTGGAGAAAGAGGGGTGACCATGTTAAAAAGGAGCATGTTCTTACACTCCCGATGCAGAAGTGAAGTCTTTAGTTGTGTATGTCTAAGTAATGTCCAACTAATACACACTTGTTGCTTATGACGGGGGGGGCTTTTGGAGGTAAACAATCGACATAGTTATGGCTTAGAAATGCTGTTTGATTGTCTGCCCGATGCTTGTTTTTCATAGATTAGCACTGTAATACTCTGTCATACATTCATCAGTTGCCCTCTTAACACACTCCTTTGAAATGGCAAATACATTCTAAATGCGTGTGGAAGGGTCTTTATGATACTTCACATTCAACTGCTGTGATCGATCAGGTCACCCCTGCACGGATGGCCACGACACTCAAAACCCAAACTCCAAGTTCTGATTATATCAGGAGTTGACTAAAGTAATATGCTATACCTGGTGGCTGAAAAGGCTGTAGTCCGGCGCCTGCAAATAGTACAGAACGCAGCTGCCAGATTACTTTTTCAGTTACCACAACATGTGTTCCAGGAACTGCACTGGCTCCCCATAGGCAAACGCATACAGTTTAAAGCTCTATGACATATGTATATGGCTAGCTCAGGCTCTGCACCGCAATACTTACAAGACTTTGTGACTGCATACCAGCCCACCTGCATGCTTCAATCAGCTTCGCTGTCCCGTTCCAAAGTGCCAAGAATTCACCGAGCATGCATGGGAGGGCACTTGTTTGCTTATTTAGTCCCCAAATTGTGGAATGATCTGCCAGAGACCCTGCAGAATAGTCCGTCTCTGGTGGCACTTTGCAATGGTTTTAAGACCTGGCTTTTTTAGTGGGTTTAGAGCAGGAGTGCTTTTACTTCATTTGGCTCAGCTCCAGGAAACCCTCTCTGGTGCCTCTGCGCTTTATAAGACACAAAAATAAATAAAATAAACATGACATGATGCCTTTTTATTTCAGTAATGATTGATTGAAGCATAATTATGCTGTGCTACTGTGCCATAATACACCTTAATCCAAGAAAGCATTTCAGACCCGCAGCACTTCAGGCCTGGTTTCCGACACCAAACTTGTACCGTCATCAGGCCGCTTGTGCGGCCTGAAAACCACAGCTCTATTAGGAGTTCACCGCAGGGCCGGCGGGCAGAAACAGGGTTTGGTTATGGGTCTATCTGTTCTCTGTTTGTCCTTCTTCTTGTCAGGAACTCACCATGTTCTAAGTATTGGTCTCTCCTTTTTCCACCTCTCCCTCTGGGGCCGCCTCTGCCAAAAAGCGTTTTGACCCCTGGGTGCTGAAAGTTAGTGGCAGAGGGTCCGGGGGTGTCTTACTCCGAGTCTGATGAAATGTCGGAGAATGTTATGCACCTTCTCCGTGATCTCGTTTGGAATTGTGGGGCATATTTACAATCTTTTGACATAGGGTAGCGCTGCAAGCTTTCTTGCAGCACTGTCCTGTGTCAAGAGAAAAGGGCTGGATTGCGCCGTATCCACAAGATATGGCATATTCCTGTCCTTTTGCCCTGCTCTGGTGCACAATGGGCTGCGGTGCGCCAAGGCAGGAACCCTTGCACTGTGGTGCAAGGGGTCTGCATTGTAGGGATGATTGTTTTTGTGCAGGAAAGGACACCTTCTTGCACAAAAACACTCATAAGAGGCATTTTTCTCTTTCTATGTGTGCTGCAGAATGCAGCACACATAGAAAAAGGAAATAAACGTGGAGAACTAAAGGTGTTTCTCTTCGTTGCACTTCCCTTATGCCTCCACTGAGGAGGCGTAGACTTTTGACACATCACCGGTTTAGAAATCCTTGTAAATCTGGGAATGTGTAAAAATCCATGAGTGTTGCATGGGAACACCCACCGCAAAACCCATGGAATGCCTCTTTGCTGCAGAGCAAGGCAATGCAGCAACTTGCGCTGAGTTGCCTTACTCTGTATCTACAAGGCCATGAAAAACCATACATATGGCCTTCTAGATATTGGCCTGCAGTCTGCCCCCGTCAGTACGTCAATAAATGTGATGCACTGGAGGCACAAGCCGCTTGTAAATAAGGCCCTGTATATTTAAATTGCTTGGATTGTTATTTTTATAGAAATCCTCTTTTAAGAAGGGGTAGACATTTTCAAATGTAATTTCTTTGGTATCTCTTGAGACCTTAGTGGTTTTCTGGTTGACCATATGGGTTTTAAAGTTAGCTATGGTCTCATCTACAGTTTCTAGCAGCATCTTGGCTTTCTGAATTGTTGGGTCACTAGCTATGTCCCTTTCCAGTGCTTTGATCTCTTTAATTTGAACGTTGCTTGTGGTAAGGCTCTTTCTATGTTTAGTGCCAAACAATCGCAGGAGCACTTTGTGCCTATGCAGCTAAATTGTGATAAATGCGTTTTGTCAAAAATGAAGATCACAGGAATAGTCTTAACTAAGAGGTATTGTGTTATTCTTAAGGTGCTTTAACTGCACTTGTGCATGTAATTGTGTTCTTAATTTTTTTTCAGTTGTTTCAGTCTTTCTACTTTGCCAAGATTTCTCATTGCTGGAGTTGCTTGGTCCCCACTCAATAGGGAGGGGTGTTCTAATAATCTATTTATTTGAGCGTCTATATAGCTGACCATGTGAAGGTCTGACATGTCTACTAACTGAATGCATATGAGCAATCTATTTTTTTTTTCTATTAACAAAATATTGTTTCTCTAATATTTTTTATCGACACCCACGCACCTAACCAGGCCGCTTTGGTGTGCATTAGGGTTCACTAATGACTTGTGGAAGAGTTGTTGCGGCTTACCCTCATACATCAAATACAAGTGGATGAAGGGTAGGACACAGACATCTACTTTTTGTACCACTGACAAGACATTAAACCAATGTTTCGGAGGAAAACATGCTCCTCACTGGGAAAAAACATTGCTGTGAAGAAAAAATAACCAGTAACTCTGATGAAAAAGCTCTTAATAATAGAGGAAGACTTTGATCCTCAAGAATAAAAGAAAGGAGGAATGCATGTGACAGGCACAGATGGCACCATCCATAATTTGCTCGGTCATGTCTGGTGGAGTGCAGTGTATCGGTGGATGGATTTGCAACAGTGCCATCTAGTGCTGGAATGCAGCTATAGTGCAATTGAAAAGATTTTCCACATACAGTCTGATGCCTATTGAGAACTCAAAGATGAGAAATTCAGGAATACGTATCTATCAAGATATCAGACAATGAAAAAAGAAATGGAGCACAAGTCGGACATCCCTGCACATAGACACACCCATCGACAGAATGGAAGTGGGAGTAGAGGAAGACAAATCCTCAGAAGTATGCACATAAAATGGTTCTGAAAGGATTCATTCAAATCAATGTCATCATTTATATGAGCAGAAAAGTGCCAGCTATACCCCAATTATAAAACAACATAGTTCTTATTGCACAAATACAATAGTATTATTCACAAAAATCATATGTTTCTGATTTTTTTTATCAACTCAAAATTGCTCAAAAATGACCACAAAGTGAAAATGTACAAATGTCAAAGTTTACATATAAAATAGAAATCATCCAAGGACCAACTACAAAGACAGGCCATTGGAAACTGGAATGGACAGTCCTGTAGATGTTTAGATATATAATATTGAGTTTTTAATATTGTGGTAGCAGAATATTGTCCCAAGAATATCGTGATGTAGGAAACATCAACAGCAATATTGCAGTTAAAAATATTGTTTTAGGTATGTTTCTGATATCATTGTTAAATATATCCTTTAAAAATATTGCTTTTACTATCATTTTATCAATATATATTTTTGAAATGTATTTGTTGTTTTGTAGGTGATTTTTAATTTTTTGTAAAATATTTCATAAAAATATGTAAAATTATATATATTTTTCTCTAGCAGCAGGATGTTGGATTTATTGGGGAAAAGGGTGGAGAAAGTTTTTTAAAAAAAAATTGTAAGTGTTACTTTAAAAATTAAATTACATTTATAATGTGTTTTTACACTTCATAGGTTTCAATATTTTATTTTCATGGTAGAGTTTAGAAATGTGTTTTCTATTTTATTTACTTTTGATTCATGAATATTTATTTTACTTTTTATGTTTCATTTCAAAGCTATTACTCTGATATTTCTTGTACATTATTTAAAATGCTTGCATATTTTTATAATTGTTAAACAAAATATTTTACAATGTTAAGTATTTCCTAAATTAAAATTTTAAATGTTGTTAAATATGTATTTTTTTTAATTGGCTTTTGGGTTGATGTAGTTATTTAACAACTATTATATATAGATAACATTATTTTATCTAAATGCTTTTTTATGTTTTGTTTTAGTGTTTAAATATTTATTTACTGCATTTGTTATTGTGTTTAAGTAAATGTAAAAGTTATTTGGTATTGTGTTTAAGTATTTTTGTGTGTGTTGCATCTGTTCATTTCTATATCTATATCAATATGAGCACGTTACATGTTGTAGTACATAATGTAAGTATTTTATTGTGCTATCCCTTGTCTAAAATGGTTTATAATGGATTGGGAAGAGTTAATTTGACCACTTTGATTTAGAACAACGTTCCCAAAATGTTTTAAATTGGAGTTCCAATAGCCAATTTGACCCCTTTAATTTGAGTTCTGTATGCATTTGTTTTGATAAAGTAAAGTGTTATATTATTGTTCTGGTTTAATTTATAGTAGTCTAGTGCTTGTTTTGTCATAAATAAAAAACACAGTTACAGTTTTTAATATATTATATTTATAGTTGTAAAATATTTTTGAATGTTACTATTCATACTTTATTTTTAACATATGCATTTCTTATTACACAAAACTAGTATCATTTTATAGTATTTGTTTACATTTAGATACATGTATAAATATAATTTATAAAAATTACAAACATGTTGTAATGTTTAATGACCCGTTTATGCTAAATACATATTAATTTGTTTTTACACATAATAAATATTTGTTTCTTAACATATTTATTTTTCCCACAAGTATACTGCTTACCAACATTTTTGTAACATTAAGTTCACTTTTCCATATAAATGATTTTGAACTACTTTTTATTATGTATATGTTTTTCAGTACTTTTAAAAATATGTGTATATACATTGGTAGTGGTTTAATACATTTTTTTTAAATAATACAAATTGTATACAATTCTTTGAGACATATGTATATATTTTACTTCAACATTTGC
Organism: Pleurodeles waltl; assembly: GCF_031143425.1. Taxonomy (NCBI): domain Eukaryota; kingdom Metazoa; phylum Chordata; class Amphibia; order Caudata; family Salamandridae; genus Pleurodeles; species Pleurodeles waltl. The sequence goes on along the minus strand of NC_090444.1, from coordinate 1,334,218,245 downwards.
ATTTATTTTCACTGGAAAATATATTTTTTGGTGGACATTTAATTACCATTATCTGCATTTTATAATGTCCATCATCATTGTTTTTTATTATAAGCATGATTACGAGTCTGGAGGTCTCGAGACGGGGTCGAACCGCCGCACTGTGGCGGTCGACTGCCACATTACAACCCTAGAGGTCCAACTGGAAGGGGACTGCCGTCTCTGCCAGGATTTCTGATCCCGACAGGATGATGGTGGTCTTGGTTAGGATTAGTCAGGTAGGCACTGAAGTCAGTGCCGCCCTGCTGATTACAACCTTGTTCTCCACCAACTTTTTCATGGCAGCCTGACCGCCATGTAAAGACTGGTAGAGAACAAGTGCAGGAGGCCCCCCTGCCCAACACCCTTGAGCAGAGTGTGCATTTAAAGGGTGCTGGTGCACCCTGCGTGTGGCAGAATTGCCACTGGTTCAATTATGAGCCAGGAACAATGCTACTGCACCTTTACCACTGGGATGATGGGCAGGAAACTTGGTCAGCCCAGTAGGAAAGTTGTAATGGGGATGGTGAGGAGTCCACCAGCACCGTGGCGGTCTCCTCATCGGGAGTTAGGTGGTCGGAAGCTTCCAACCACCAAATTTGTAATGACCCCCTACATTTTTCATCTTGTTTCGTAGTTTTGGTTTGTGGGGATGCAGTTCCCTGCTGCTGCTCAAGTTATAAGGTAAGACTTTTCACACAGGTTTGTTTTGTTAGGATTTTGGTGTTGCACAGTGTAATGTTGTAGGCCTTACTTTAGTTTTTGTTGTGTAGTTACTTATAACCATTATTGTAGTTACATTAGTAATGTGTGTGATGTATTGTTGAAATATTTGCAGTGTTTTTGCATGTATGTTTTGTGAGGGTGTTCTGCTTTCCTACATATCTCCTATCGGAGCTTACAGAACCTCTCTGGAATGCACTTCTGACTTCAAAGAAGACCTTTATTGTTGTTAATTCTCCCCCACCCACAAGTTCCTGAGAGACTAAATTAGTAGATTTCAAGCACACAACGTAGTCGCAGCAATGAAAGCAAAATATATCACAGTACTTCTCAGATGCAATGTACACAGCAAATATATATGATTATAGTATCAAAGCAAAGCATAAAAGTCAAATTCATCACCGTATGGGCAAGGCGGCAGGGCCTATATATTCAGCTTCATCTTTCTGGGGTCTGCAAGTTGATGACTCCGGTCAACTCCGAAAAAGAGATTATCTACCCAAACGGGAGACTGGCAACTGACGTCTAGCTCCAGCCTGAAGTCAAGCAGATTCGAATCCAACTCACTGTAGCCCAGAGTCATCCTTAAAAGCAAACTCAGTGTGAGACTTGAACGACCTTGGAGAATGGCCAATTCTCTGAGCCATTCCGCTCTCAGACTGGATTGCGAGGTAAACACAAAATCTACGTGCTCTTATCAGCTAAGGTCTGGTGTGAAGAAAACAGCTTGGTTCATCTTGTAGAAAAACACAGCTCGGAAGAATACAGACATCTGCGATGTTTCAACTGCAATGTCTAACTCCACGTTAAAGCCAATAGGCAGCTAACCTAAATATCAAATGTAATGTCTAATGTCATGTCAAAACCAATAGGCAGCTAACCTCAAATGTAATGTCTAATATCATGTCAAAGCCAATAGGCAGCTGAGCTGAATACAGAATGTAATGTCTAATATCATGTCAAGGCCAATAGGCAGCTGAACTGAATACAACATGTCAAAGCCAATAGGCAGAATACAGAATGTAATGGCTAATACCATGTCAAAGCCAATAGGCAGAATACAGAATGTAATGGCTAATGTCATGTCAAAGCCAATAGGCGGCTAAACTGAATAAAACATACAATATGCTACTGGTGAACATTGAGCTACTAATATGCGCAGTGGTGAAACACAAAGTCATTGGTCAAACACAATTAATAGCATCACATTCCACCCTATGACCAATGAATTTTTGTTTCACATACCTCTTATTTCAAACAAAAACAAAAAACAACTAATAGCATCACAAAAAACATTATAAGCAAATCAGAATTGAATAATCAAAGCCATCACTGTAAAGCAATGGAAGTGGATTAACATATTGATCTCATAACCTTTCACATCAGATACATCTACACAGAAAAGACTGAAACTTTTATACTCTGAATGAGATTATAGTGTCTCTAAAATAGCAATTTGATGTAGCATGAGTTCTACTCATGTAAAGGTGCACGGTCCACCTGAAAGGTTTGCTGGAATGTAAGCGAAAGTCAGAGTTCCACACGAAAAAACACAGACAGTTAACTGTTAAGGTTGATTAGTTCCGGTGGAAGAATGTAATCAAACAAGTTGAACTTGAACTGAAGGCGCCATTTGCGCAAAATGGATCCATGGTGCTTGCACTTTACTCAGTCAGGTTCAGGTTGGGGGTTCGGTCCCTTCCCCGACCCCACACGCACACACCCAAAGGGGGACCACACAGCACACTCAGGGTCAGTGGCGAAACATGGTAGGATCTGCAAAAGAAAAAAGTATGACTTTTCTTGCAAATAACATTTGTCATCTGAAATGTGCCCTTCCTCTTACTTTCCCTGTTTTATAATCAGCAGGACGTTTTTAGGGCCCTTTGTTATAATTTCTGCAGGTTCTGGAGGGTCATCTGGGGCTTCAACCCACACCTCAGCACAGAGTTTTTTATCTGCTGCACCACAGCTTACCTTTCCTTGCACTGTCAGAAGGGTTGGGGCAGACTCATTCTTTACCAAACCTCCATTCACTGCATTTTTTACAAGTTGGGCCATTCTGTCTCCAATTTGTATGAATGAATCAGATTATTTTCTAGTTATCAACATAATTTTGATTTCTCCTTGGTAATCTGCAGCAATCACTCCCCCTAAAACCTGATCAATTTGCCAATCTGTCCTGGTAACTTTCCTCTCCCCAACTGCTCTGTGACTGTTTGTGGGACAGATCTCTCTTGTGCATGCTGCACAGTTTTTATCAAATCTAGGGGAATGTGCATCTCACCCATCTCTGCCCACCTGTAAGTGGCTTTTTCTCCCAGCTGTTCACATTTCTGGTGCACCCACTTTGCCATCCCCACTAAGTCAGAATTCTGGGTGAACACTTCAGACTCTGAATTTTTCTCTTCAACATCTGCAAGGGAATTGAACCAGTTATATACAAGCCATGTGGAAAACCAAACGGCTAAACCATTGGCAGTGAACCAAGAATCAGTGTAAAAATGACACATCTCACGCAGCTCTTGCTTTAAAGTCTGACACACATTGTACAACACTGTTCCTTCTCCTGTGCTAGAAAACAACATTTCAGTCAATGAATCATTAGTCAAACAAACATGCTTTTTATCCTCAGGGGACACATATTCAAATGGTGCACTCAATTTCACTGGTGACTCTTTTACCTGTGGTACTCCCTGCACCCTCTCCACATCCTGAAAAGGGGCTTGTGGCACCTGTTCATGTAGGGCTGCAGTGACTCTAGCCCTGTCTTTCATGTACCAGATCCAGTGTATGATCCTAGCTAGGGGCACTCTTTTCTTCCCCTGTCCCTGATTTGCATGTAAATCAGTGTTTCCCTCTTGCACTGCACAGAAACCTAAAGTCTGCATTATTTCATTTGCCAAATCAAAAGCGCGCAGCTGCTTATATTTTTTCCTAGTGTCTTTATACCAAAGTGTTAAGATTTCACTCAGATGAGGGCTATACTGTTTCCAAAAATCAAACAAACTAATGAAACTCAGTGTCTCTTGCTTAGTGCAAACAGTAAGAAACTCTAAAATCTTTTGTTTTACTTGCACATTTTGCAACGGTAACTCGTAAATCACATTCTGAGCTCTGTTCTCCGTGTTATCAGTTAAGGAATGCACTTCAACTGCCAAAAAGCCTAGCTCACACGGAGGCTCAGACTGGCTCACAGCTGTCTTAACCCCCTCATTACTGGAATGGGAAAATACAGATTTTTCTAAAACAGCAGTTTTATAGATTTCAGCATTATCTTGCATTAATGTGTTCTGGCTAATTTGCTCACGTAAATTCTTATTTTCATGTTCTAACTGCCTACATCACTCCTGCATTTTTCTGTAAGCAGATAAAGGTATCCAAACCCTTCTGTCAAGAACAAAAGGAACATCATTGCTTTCAAAAGGCACATTTTCTAAATATGCTTTATCACAGCAAGAAAACATGTTTCTCACAGCACCATCAGACAGTTTAACTACACATGCATTTTCAAACATGGTCTGCTGTGCTTCTGTAATTCTCTAAACAACAAAAAAACAATTGCACTTTTAAATTGTGCACGTAGAAATCTCCAATGGCAGACTCTGAATCTGCCGACTACGCCACAATGTTCTGCTTTCCTACATATCTCCTATCGGAGCTTACAGAACCTCTCTGGAATGCACTTCTGAGTTCAAAGAAGCCCTTGTTGTTAATTCTCCCCCACCTACAAGTTCCTGAGAGACGAAATTAGTAGATTTCAAGCACACAACGTAGTCGCAGCAATGAAAGCAAAATATATCACAGTACTTCTCAGTTGCAATGTACACAGCAAATATATATGATTATAGTATCAAAGCAAAGCATAAAAGTCAAATTCATCACCGTATGGGAAAGGCGGCATGGCCTATATATTCAGCTTCATCTTTCTGGGGTCTGCAAGTTGATGACTCCGGTCAACTGCGAGAAAGAGATTATCTACCCAAACGGGAGACTAGCAACTGACGTCTAGCTCCCGCCTGAAGTCAAGCAGATTCGAAACCAACTCACTGCAGCCCAGAGTCATCCTTAAAAGCAAACTCAGTGTGAGGCTTGAACGACCTTGGAGAATGGCCAGTTCTCTGAGCCATTTCGCTCTCGGACTGGATTGCGAGGTAAACACAAAATCTACGTGCTCTTATCAGCTAAGGTCTGGTGTGAAGAAAACAGCTTGGTTCATCTTGTGGAAAAACACAGCTTGGAAGAATACAGACATCTGCGATGTTTCAACTACAATGTCTAACTCCACGTTAAAGCCAATAGGCAGCTAACCTAAATATCAAATGTAATGTCTAATGTCATGTCAAAGCCAATAGGCAGCTAAACTGCTAATGTCATGTCAAAGCCAATAGGCAGCTAACCTCAAATGTAATGTCTAATATCATGTCAAAGCCAATAAGCAGCTGAGCTGAATACAGAATGTAATGTCTAATATCATGTCAAAGCCAATAGGCAGCTGAGCTGAATACAACATGTCAAAGCCAATAGGCAGAATACAGAATGTAATGGCTAATGCCATGTCAAAGCCAATAGGCAGCTAAACTGAATACAGCATGTCAAAGCCAATAGGCAGAATACAGAATGTAATGGCTAATGCCATGTCAAAGCCAATAGGCGGCTAAACTGAATAAAACATACAATGTGCTACTGGTGAACATTGAGCAACTAATATGCGCAGTGGTGAAACACAAAGTCATTGGTCAAACACAATTAATAGCATCACAGAGGGTCATTATGTTATTCATTATTTCAGTTCATTCAGTCACGAGAGAGGATTTTGTGATGCTGTTTTATTTAGAGAAGGACATTTTATTGGTTATATTTTAACCAACATTATTTTTACATTTCCCTTTTTTTCAGTTTTCCTGGAGCATTTTTTAATGATTTCCTTGGATTATGCAGCATTTCTGTGGATTTATTTTTGAAACACTGCTCTTTGCATTTTTCTGGAGTTTATTTTGGCCTATTTAGAAGGATTTGTTTTATTTTTGTGGAGGCAAACAAGTTGCTTACCTTTGGTAATGCATTACCTAATAGAGTCTATATGTAGCTGCTGATTCCTTGCCTTTGAATTTCCCAGGTATCAGAGTTGATCTGGACACTTTTGATTGAGCAGTACCCGTGCGTGCCGTCGGGTGGCTTTGTTCTGTTCCATGCAGCAGCATCAGTGCCAGGAAGGACATTGCATTTACCTATATAGGCGCCACCGAGGTGCGTGGACATCAGTTCTTTTCTTTTCATGGCAGTAAGTGCTAATCCGGAGAAGAGCTAACCCTCTAAGGCCTTTTTGGACTTTTTATTGAAGATTTTTTTCTCGTTGTGTGTTGAGGATTAAATCTAGAAGGGTGGGGTTCAAGCCATTTGGCACCTGTCACCGCGCCATGGTGGTTACCAACCTGTGCCTTCTCTGCTTGTGATTCAAAGTCGTGCTCGGACTGCTGAACCATGGTAATGAAGGCTTTCAGGGAGTGGTCCCTAAAGCTGCTTGCAGCCTGGCAGTCAATGTCACTAAGCGCAACTCTTCAGAGATCTCGCTCCCAATCAACAAGAAGGTCATGGGACCGCTCCAGGAGCCCCAAGTCCTATTTGTCCCACTCAAGGTCCTCTGGACATTCAGAGAGGAGGCACATGAAGAAGAAGTCCAATTGGACTTTGACTTCACCTCGTCCATTAGCTGACGCAACAAGGCTTGGAATGTCAGCACTCCAGGCACAGTTCCTCAGAGCCGGACGTTCAGATACACTGCGGCCACTAGATTCGGGAACGCTGCGGGTGAATAAGACCGCGCGGCGTTTTTCCCCTTTTTTCCGATATTGAGTCACTCTGACACTTTGATGGAGATAATATTCGATGACTACCTAACGATATGATTATTGTGAATATATGAAGTACAGTAAGCCCTGATGAAGTCCTTAATGAGAGATACTTCTCAGAGGATGAAACACGTGTTGGCTGTTCTTATGGAGGATATCTGAACATTATAAATAGGCTGTTCCTTTGGAGGATTTCTGAACAGTACTAATAAAACTTGGACCTTGATACAAACACAAGTTTGGTTGATAATTTACGAAGAAGACTGGATATACGTACAACGTCTAACTCTGTTTTTATACCACGAGTGCTACGCCTTTTGTTTGTATGTTTTTGTGTTTCTCTGGAAACATTGGAGGATTGAGGGAGATCCTCCTGTCAGAAGCACCGTGCCATGAACTAAATGTGTGATTTATTCTATGGACTTTCTGTGAGCGCCCATATCCTATGAGTATCTTCCTCATTGTCACTTTTTGATTACAGTTCCTCAGAGCTGTTGCCAGGTCTGACTCTGTGCTTCCCCCGTATCCGATAGCCAGAGCGACTCTCACTCAAGTTAAGGAATTCTACGAGGCCATGCGCCATATATTTGGGTGAACTGACCCCTCCAGAGCGCCTTCGGGTCCGCAGGGTTGTAGGAGGCCCCATTAGGTTCCACACCAACTGTCCCAGCCTCTGCTCTGATGGGGTCTCACGGATCTGATCACGGATCGGGATAGACACTGCTCATAGCCAACGCAATCCTTCTTCAGTGCTGGTCCCAATGTTCACAGTGTTGCCAGCGGTGCCAGCCCCATTCTGATCCCCGATGACTCAAAGTCAGAACGGCATTGTTTAATGCTGATTCTGGCTCCGGTAGGGCCCATAGGTCCTAGGTCATTACCTGAGTGTTATGTGGAGCAGCCAGGCATGGTAGAAGAGTGGGAGGGGTCACTGGACCCTTTAGTACACCAGTTATACACCCCAAGTGAGACTTTGGACTGGTATGAGGAGATGCCAGTGGACTGGACACCTCTCCAGATACTGGCTTGCTCTCTCCACCCACCATGGCTACGGAGCAGGAAGCATCTTATGCAATGATGGTGAAGAGCGCAGTGGAGGTCCTTGACCACAAACTTCCCACGGTGGCGATCAAGACTAACCTCTTGACCAAAGTGCTTCAACCTAGGGCTTTCTCATCTGAACCCTTATTGCCCTTTAATGAAGGCCTTATAGATGTCCTTCTGGAATCTTGGTCCAAGCCCAGCACAGGGCCTACTGCCATCACCCAGCCCCAGGAGATCCTAGTTTCCTCAGTCAAAACCCCACCCCTGAGAGCTTGGTGGTCCAAGCTTCAACTTCCCATGGCACGTTCCCTGGCACCCCCCTGAACATGGAATCAAAGAGGCTGGACACAACATGGGAAGAAGATGTTTTCTTCTGCCAGCCTGGCATTGCGGTCAGTGAACACTGCATGCCTTGGACTTGCAGGATGCGTATTTCCACATTCCCATCTTGCTTATCCACAGGCGTTACTTGCGGTTCAAGGTAGCCACGAACACTTTCAGTTCACCGTGCTACCTTTTGGCCTTACCAGTGCGCCTCGGGTGTTCACCAAGGTGATGCCAGTGGTCGCAGTTTATATATGCAGTTTATGTGTTTCAGTCTTCCCCTACCTCGACGAATGACTTTTGAAGGTGGGCTCAACCCAGGCTATCTTCTCCCATCTCCAGACTACGGCAAACCTCCTGCAATCGCTGGGGTTCACTATGAACATGTCAAAGTCACACCTGACAACTCCTCAGATGATCCCTTTCATTGGAGCTGTTATGGACACAGTGCAGTTTCTGGCTTATCCTCCTGAGCAGCAAGTCAAGGATATTCAGGTTATGATACCGATGTTTCAGCCTCTATCCTGGATTTTAGTGAGAATGAATCTGAGGCTGCTGGGCCTCATGGCCTCCTGCATCCAGCCAGTGAATCATGCCAGATAGCATATGCGGGCTTTGCAGTGGGACCTGAAGTTTCAGTGGGCATAGCACCAGGGGAATATCTTCGACATAGTCCAGATCTTGGAGGGAACTGCAAAAGATCTGCAGTGGTGGCTCGCAAACCCTAACTGGCTCAAAGGCAGACTCCTCTCCCTTCTCTAACTAGGTCTGACAGTAGTGACAGATGTGTCACTCCCGGGATCGGGCAGCCATCTGGGAGAGATGAAGATCAGACGACTCTGGTTTCCAGCGGACTGTGGGCTGCACATAAACTTGTTGGAACCCCGGGCAATTCGGGTAGCATTGAAAGCATTTCTTCCCTTTGTCACGGGGAAGTACAAGTGTTCATGAAAAACACCACAGCTATGTGGTGCTGCAACAAGTTGGGTGGGGTGGCATCATGGACCCTCTGTAAAGAGGCTCTGCGTCTCTGGGCATGGCTGGAACAACAGGGCATGGTTCAACACCTGGCAGGTGCTCTGAACACCAGGGCGGACAAACTCAGCTGTCAATGCCTAGTGGATCACGAGTGGCGTCTCCATTCGTAGGTAGCACAACAACTCTTTCAGCAGTGGGGAGAGCCTTTGGTAGATCTGTTTGTCTCCTCAGAGGATGCGCAATGCCAGCAGTATTGAACATTGGAGTTTCAAAGGCAGCAAACGCTTTGGGACGCTTTTGCTCTCGAGTGGCGTTCAGACCTCCTGTACGCCTTTTCACCCATACCACTTCTGCCCAGAGTTCTCAAGAAGATCAAGAACGACTGGGCCCAAGTGATCCTTGTGGCTGTGGACTGAGCATGGAGAGCCTGGTATCCCGAGCTTCTGAAAATGAGCATTGATCCCCCAATCAGGCTGCCCCTTCAGGAGGATCTTCTGTTGCAGCTGCAGGGGAGGGTCCTCCATCCAAACCTGTTACCTCTCCACCACCTTGCCTGGAGATTGAGCTGTGAAAATTGATATTTTTGACCTTCCTACCGATGTCTATAAAGTTATCTTAGAGGCCAGGTGGCCCTCCACTAATATAGAATACGCCTGTCATTGGCAGAAATGTTTAAAATATAATACAGAAAAGTCTATTTACACTCTTTCAGCTTCTATTTCTGATAGTTTTCTCTTCATTCTTACCCTTGCTCAACAGGGCTCTGCTCTAGGCATTCTTGAGGGTTATTTCTCTGCTCTGTCTGCCTTCCTGTGGCTGCCTGACCAACCCTCTTTATTTAAGCACCCTTTTATACATAGGTTTCTCAAAGGGCTTGTACATATATTTCCCCTTCGCCCTTTATCATGCCTCAGAGGAGGCATCTAAACTTAGTTCTAATCTACCTTATGTGTGCTCTCTTTGAGCAGCTGCACAATTGTTTCTTCTGGCTGCTTACCATCAAGACAGCCTTCCTAGTGGTGGTAACATCTACCTGGAGGTTGAGTGAGCTGCAACCTTTATCATGCAATACTCCTTATCTCTCTGTGTTCCCAGGCAAGTTGGTGATTCACACCAGGGCCTCTTTCTTACCAAAAGTGGTGACCCCATTTAATTTGGGACAATCTGTCACTCTGCCCACCTTTTATGCTCCTCCACATCCCTCTAAAGAAGAGGAGCGACTCCACAGTCTGGACCCAAAAAGAGTGAGTGTTGCTGTCCTACCTTGACCGCACAAAAGAGTTCAGGGTGGACGACCAAATCTTCGTGGGGCATGTTGGAGCGAAGAAAGGTCAGATAGTACAGAAACAAACCATTTCACGACAGGGCATTCTTTTTATTAAGATCTCCTACGCCCTGGCCAAAAATCAACCTCCTAAGAGCTTATGGGCCCATTCTACCAGAGGAAAAGCTGCGACAACGGCGTTAGCTCATGGAGTTCCAGTCCTGGACATCTGCCAGGCAGCAACATGGGCGTCCCTTCACACATTTGCCAAACACTACTGCCTGGCCAGTCAGTTCTGCAGATACAGGCATTTCACCCGTTCGGTCCTGCAGGACTTTTTGGTATAGTCAATTTGTCCACAGCCCACCACCAGGAAGGTATGGCTTGGGTATGTGTTCAAAGGTAAGGAATCTGCAGCTAGAAATCTCTCTCAGATGACAACTTGTTTACCTTAGGTAATGCATTATCTGGAAAATACTTAGGGGCTGATTACTAGTTTGGCGGTCTCAATGCAGGACTTCCAAACTCACGGGGAGGACGCCATGATGGTGGAGCCCCCCCTACCCTAATACAAGTTTTTTGCCGGTCTGAATTAGAATCCTTGAATAGAGCCTTCCCACAGGACAGTGCTACAAGATAGTACTCAGGTCCATTAAAGGAGCTGAGACCTATCTCGTAGCACAGAGGGGGACGACCAGCACACTCAGAAGCAGACAGTGCACATTCCAAGGATGCTGGGCAGGGGGCCCCCTGCACATGTTCTCCGCCAACCTTTTAATGGTGGGGAAACTGCCATGAAAAGGTTGGCAGAGAACAAGGTTGTCATCAACAGTGCAGCGCTGAGTTCAGTTCAGTGCCGCCCCAGGTTATTACAACCAAGACCGCCATCAGTCCGTTGGGATCTTGGATCCTGGTGGAGATGGCAGTCGGTTGGCAGGTCCGCCCACCAACCTCATAATGTAGGTCTAACCACCACCAAGAGTCTGGTGGTCTTGTGTCTGCCAGACGTGTATTCAGGCCCTATATCTAGCTGCAGATTCCTTACACCCACCCATGCCTCCCTGCTCTGCAGATTTTTAGGGCTAAGATCGATCCCTTTCAGGACCCTAGGAAAAGCAACTGATGTCCACGCACCATGGTAGCGCCTAAATTGATGACCACACCGTCACTTCCGACGCCAATGACGACAACGTGCGGATCCAAATGAAAACACCCAATGGCATGCACAGAAAATTTCTTGATCCAGTCTGACATCTGGAAAATTAAAAGATAAGGAATCTGCAGTTAGATGTCACTATCAGATATGGTGAATCACAGACATCAGATGCAAAACCATAAGTTTATTTTACTTTTCTTTCTATATTTTGAGCTAGGTAATGTTATTGTTGCAATAAGTATGTATTTATATATATAAAAGTGAAAATGTCTTGTATTTTGTTTGTATTTGATGTTATAATATGAATGCATTTTAATTTAATCTGATTTTCTTTTACACTGTTTGGAGGTATATTTTAAATAGTTTTTACCTTATAAGATTTGTATCTCACTGTTTGTTGCATGTTCGACACAGTATAGATTTTTGGAGGTGTCCCCAAATTCTTTGATTAAAATGATAACAGCAAACTTGTACGGCTGTGTGTGGGTAGATATTGCGAATTGTTTGTATCATTGCATGATCAAAATGTATTATTTTTTTGGGATAGGAGTTGTTTGTTTGAATACATTGTGTTAAACATATTATTGTAATTATAACTAACAGATCAAAATAATTTTTTTACATTTCATACTTACATATCTGCTGTGCTTTGAACAACGTGTTTCTTTTCTTCTGATTATGTTTAAATCATTTTAAATGTGGGACAGGTGAGACGTCTTATCGTTAGGTAGAAAGTAGGGTAAAGGTAGAAAGTTTGCTTAATTTAGAGTTTAAAATATATTTTAGTTTGGCTTAGGAGTTTGTTTGGGGTATGTTTAATTTTCAGGTTTTAGGGGATAGTGCGTGTTGTACTTGTACTAGTTTTACTTTTAAAGTGTATTAGTTCAGGTTGACATTTATGGGGTTCATGTTGTTGGTGTTAGATGGAGTATTTCTTCAAAATGGTGAAGTGTAAGCTATAGTTGGGAGATAGAAACTGAAAGATTAATTGTAGTTATATATTTTAAATTAAGGTGAAAATTAATTTAAGTTACATTGCAGTTTGTTAATGTATTTTACTTACTTGTAGTGATTTGTAGTTAGGTTTGTGAATTGCTGCTGCTGGATTTTGTTGTGGAAATCTGGCAGAGTTTTGTTTTCTTGTAGTTGTACCATTTTTGCTGTAAAATGTAGTTGTTTTCCGTGCTCTTTTAGTGGTATATGAATTAGGTAAAGGTTTCTATTGGTTATTTTGTTTCATGCTGATTGTTATTGGTTAGTTGGCATGTTTTCTGGATATTTATTTTAGTTTGTTCTTTATTTGGTAGACTCTAGTTGAGGTTACTTTTTTGATTATATAAATATATAGTGCATGTAGGAAGCTGGCTCTTTATACAGTGGACCAAAATGGGGTACACTGTGCAAAGAGTCCAGACAAACCTCAGAGGCACAAATTACATCTCACATATTCTCTTTTGGGGTGGTGTGGTCAAACAGCTAGGCATATCAGAGGGTAGTGCTAAGCATGTAAGGCACACACTCATACAGTAAGTGAGACACACACTCAATTAAGTAGTCCGAAACCAATTTATAAAATTAACGCATACTTTTATATAAACTTTGATTCCAAGATCACCAGAATCAGGTGAGTAGTTTTCAAGATATAGATTTTTAATTTTCAGTGACAGTGCAATTTTTGGGTGTGGTAATGTTATCCTATGGGGGAAAAACATGTACTGCATTTGGACACTTCACAGCGACTTACGGGACTGTTCTATGAGACTTACAGTGAGTAGGGGGCAAGGTGCAAAGCATCACCAACAGTTCACTTCAGGAGGCACTGAGACGTCCAGATGCAGAGGTGCTTTTCAGCCTCTAGTGCCCCCATGTTATCCTATGGGAAAGAAACAGACACTGCATACGGGCACTCAGCAACTACTTACAGGACTGCTGTTCTGGCCTTGAAGTGAGTATGGGGAAAGGTCCAAGGCCACATCAAAAGGTTACCACGGGAGGCCCTGGGACGTTCGGGTGCAGAGCTGTGTTACTGCATCTAATGTCCCATTCACTTCAAGGGGGAACAGTCCGGTCACAAAGTGGCTGCAGAGATGGACTGTAAGATCAGTCCAGGGGAACCCACAGAGAGGCTTGACCCTTGAGGTTCTCGGTCTCATGGGGACACCGTTGGTCCACTCCTCCTCAGGCTGTAGCACGCGGGTGCAGTGGTGTCTTCTGGTGTCGGGTCCGGTGCAGGAGTTCTTTGCGGTTGCAGGGGGTACCGCAGAAATACTGTGCAGGCATAGACTGGGGATCCAGTCTGACCCAGCCAACAAGTGGGCTTAGGTCTCATGAGGCTGGGAGACATGGCGACAACCTTGGTCTTCTCCTCGGTCCGGAGCAGACAGGTGCAGAGGTGTCCTGAGGGGTTGGGTCTCTGTCTCCTGGTCACTCATGGTTGCAGGAGGGTCTGCAGAAACAGGCTGGAGACGCTGTTGTGAAGTCCACAGTGAGCACACTCAAGGTGGACTTCATTTCTGAAGGGCCTGGGGACTACACTGGCACCAGTTGGGGACTATACTGACACCTTTGGCCCATTTCAACACAGACTAGGAGGCTCTAGTGCAGTGGTGATGCCGGTGTCGGGTTTTGGCGGTCCCGGTCCTCTCAGCTTTTTATTGGGTGCCTGCACATGCAGGGGAGCAGCTCCTCTACTCCCAGGGAGTTCTTCTTGGTGATTTGCGAAGAACTGTCCGCTCTCCCAGTTTCTTGGAGGCTGCAGTGGCAGGAAAGGTCAGTTGCTCCTCTAGGGTCAGGTGCAGCAGGCAGGCCGGCAGGGTTGGTGACAACTCAATCGTGCTCCTCAGTTCTCGGGTTCAGCAGGATTCTTGTCCGCTCCTTCTTTTGTGTCCAGCGAAGATCTGAAATCCTGGTATCAGAGGTCCATGGGGTGTTAAGGGGAGTGAAGAGTAGTAGCCAATGGGCCCAGATGATAATTTCCAGTGGGGAGTGGGCATCACCCTGTCCAGAGTTTGTAAATTCCAATACACACAAGATGGGGGGATTTCCTAAGTTGTGTCCACTTCAGGCTGGTCACCCTAGGGATGTGTCCAGCCTGGAACAGTGACAAGCCACATGCATAGCTAATTTCCCACCTGTCCAGGTGCCAGATGGGCCTTGGGGCAGGGGGAGTTGGCATCCTCCTCTGAAGAAAGCCAGTTCTGCAAATCAAAGGTGATGGGCTTCTTTGAAGGTCCCTGGCTTGGAATGCAGAACTGCAGGTCATCCTGTTAGGAGGGGTGTATTAACACCCCAGACCAAATTGGCTTTTGTTTCTGACCTCTATAGAGTGCCTGGAGGTCAGATTTTCATCTGCTGGTGGCAGACTGACCAGAACTGGTCAGTAAGTTCACCAGCAGTTGGAAGGTTTTTCAGGGGGCACCTCTATGGTGCCATCTGTGCGCATGTATTAATATACCCATCACTTGAATCATTGAGGGTTTATAAATACGAGATGTTTGATACCAAACATTCTTAGTTTCAGTGAAGCCATCATGTAGCTGGGGAACTCGTTTTGAACAGTGTCCAGCACATGCATTTAAAATGACTTCCCTGTTTACTTACTACGTCTAAGAATCAACAAAGACATAGCAGAGGCATGTCTGCTCAAGTAGATATGTCCTCGCATGCAATATAATGCACCCTGCCTTAGGGCTGTTTTTTTATATTGTTGTTATCAGTATTGGTGATTTTAGATATTTTTAATAGCAATATTTTTCTTATCGATCTTTGTGTTTGTCTTGTTTATGTAAAGGATAGGTGAAATTTTTGCCAATGACATATTTTTTGCAATATTGTAGTAAATCAATATTGTGTTTGTCAATGTTATGTAATATAACTATCCAGTACTTCATAGGGTTTCAGCCTTATAACATAATCTAAAAGGTGGTCATCAGGGCTACACACTACCCAAGGTTCTTTTTTGCATACTGGGTTGCCTTTTATTAATTTTTTCACTACCCCTTAGAAGTAACATGACATACCTAGGGCAGGAATAAGAGCCCTTGACATTTTAAACACTTCCTCAATATTAAGGGTAAAGAAGCCATGTTTAAGGAAGAGAGGTTCTATAAAGGAGTCTGCTCTGGGGCAGACTAGGGTAATACTTTCTCTAGCTATTTTCCGGTACCGGTCTGGATAAGGCCATCAATGACGTCGGATGGCGCGGAGAAGGAGTCGGATGAGAAGCCGACAGATCCACATTCCCAGGCGAAGGACTCCTGCCATGGGAAACCCCCGGCGCTGGACCACCAGGCTCTGTGGGGCAGAAGGGCATGAATGGAGCAGCCCTGTACGACGCCGGTGAGCCCAAATTGAATGCCAATGGCCCCGTGGGACCCGCCGGTGCACCAGCAGGAGCCATGGATTGAAAAACAGCATACATTGCATTCAAAAATGCGGCCAGATCCGTCCCTGGAGTCGGGAAAGCCGGGTACTGCTGTGTAGATGTCTGGGGAACATCAGGATCCCTTGGCGCCGGCGAAAAGTGAGGACTACCTTGAGTGACCTCATAGACTGAAGGCGCCGGTGACAACCCCGGACTCTCCGGCTGAGGCGTGACCGTAGGGCTCATCTCCCACGTCTTCTGGCACCATGACGAACGAGACCTCGAACTCGAACGACTCCTCGATCGGCTCCGCTCCGAACGGCGCCGAGAGTCATGATGACGCCGCTTCTTATGTTTTTTGGGAGAAGCATGGGAAGAAACCTTCTTGTGTTCCTTCTTCTTTGCCTTGGCCAAGAAGAGCTTCGCCTTGCGTTCTTTTAGAGCTTTCGGATTCATGCTCTGGCACGAAGAACAACCTTCCACACCATGTTCGGAGCTTAAACACCAAATACAGTCCGAATGGGGGTCGGTCACTGACATCCGACCCCCGCATTCCCTACACGGCTTAAACCCGGACTTCTTCGGAGGCGACATTGTAACTTCGAGAGATTGCTACAGTTACCAACGGGCCAGGAAGAAAAAAACATTGTTGTTGAAGCACGGAAAAAGGAAAACTGACGTCAGTATGCCGACGAGGACCTCTTATTGGCACGTTGACGTCAGACGAAGTCCCGCGGAGCCGTGCCATTATGACGTCCTCGTCGACAGCTAGGAAGACGACTTTCCGTCGGATGCTGGCGCTAGGATCGAATTCATAAGGTGAGGAATCCACAGGTAGTTATATCCACCAGAAACTGTGGATTCAAATACTGAGAGAGAAGATAAACAGCTGACTGTGAACCAACTGAATCTGCCCAAAAAAACTAGCAAAGTGGGGAAAGGAAAGAGATTTAAATGTTAGGACAGTTGGTGAACTGCAGGCCACTCCAGGGTCTACCTACCCCTTGAGGAGACAGACCACAGAGCATGGCCTATACTCCAGTAACCATACCCTTCCCCCAAAGCCAGTCCCTCTACTCTGTGAATGGGTTGACTGTTCAAACAAATGAAAATATCAGCAGCTAAAAATGGCTTATCTTCCGTAACGATCTTTCTGGTGCAGATTCCTCACCTATTGAGTATCCAACCAAGACAAAACCAGCACCCCACCCCCCCAGGGCATCGGAGAGCTTTGGTAAAGTTTGCAGATCCTGTCTGGCTCCTGTGAATATTCAAAAGGTGAGGAATCTACAAGTGGATTTTTCCATAAGAAGATTTTGGCCCTGGAACAATCCTTTAAATTGAGAGAGGGGCTTTGATTGGGAGGGCACAGATGGAATTCAGGTGTGCTTGCTTACTAGTAGGGGGATGTATACACAGTACCTCAGTTGTGTTGTGGAAAAACCAGGCCAATCACACACTGTAAGCTCTTGAATGGACAATTGTACAGTCCAAGTACAAATCAATGTGCCCACACACCTTTTCCCTTCACTTTCAGTCAAGTTTCCTGATAAAAACACATCATCCACTGAGCAGGAAAGTGGATTTATGTTCCACGCAAGTGTGCAGTGGTAGTACTGGTTGAAGGGGTTCTGTTGAAGGACTTCATAGAGGCTGCTAGGACCTCCAAGTTCATCAGAGCCATGTACTTAATCTGAGAGATGGCAGGGAAGAATTCAGAGCTCTGCTTTCCTCCATGAAGAACAAGTTACTTACCTTCGGTAATGCATTACGTGGTAGAGACAATATCTATCCTCAGATTCCTTACCTTTGAATTTCTCAGGTGTCAGACAGGATCGGGACGTTTTTTGGTTGCGCTGTACCCCTGTGCCCCTTCAGGTGGCTTTGTTTGGTTCCGCGTGTCATCAGCATCGTTGGTGCCAGAAGTGACGTCACGGTCACCTATATAGGCGCCACCCAGCCACGTGGACGTCAGTTACGTTTCACGACTTTCCACACCAGGAGCGCAGAGCCATGAAGTGAACTGATGAATGTGTATCCAAACTAGGGCCCTGAAAAGGGAGCAACTCTGGCCCTAGAAATGTATCCAGAGTGAGGAGGCATGGGTGGGTCTGTAAAGAAACTGCAGCTAGATTTTTTCTCTACTAGATAATGTGTTACCGAAGGTAAATAAATAACTTGCTCATCTGATAGAGATGGCTAGCTGCAGATTCCTTACATTTGAATAGGTACACAAGCCATACCATGTGGGTGGAGGACACATTTTCTATACTGAGAAAGTCCTGCAGGACCCAACAGGTGAAATGCCTGTCCCTGCGGACCTGATTGTCCAGGCAGTAGTGTTTGGCCAACATGTGCAGAGACACCCACGCTGCTGCCTGGCAGATGTTCATAACCGGGACTCCATGAGCCAATGCCATAGTCACAGCTTTTCCGCTTGTTGAATGGTCCCGTAAGGCTGCTTTTTAGCCAGGGTGTAGCAGATCTTCATATAGAGAATGACCCAGTGCGAAATGGGTAATTTCTGTAATGCTGACCTTTCTTCGCTCCGACACATCAAACAAAGAGTTGGTGGTCATCTGCTCGGAACTCTTTTGTGTGGTCATGGTAGAACAGCAACACTCTTTTTGGGTCCAGCCAGTGTAATCGCTGCTCTCCTTTAGAGGGATGTGGTGGAGCATAAAAAGTGGGCAGGGTGACAGACTGTCCCAAATGGAATGGGATCATCACTTTCAGGAGGAAAGAGGCCCAAGTGTGAAGCACCACTTTGTCAGGAAACATAATTAGATAAGGAGGCTTGGATGATAAGGCCTGCAGCTCACTCTCCCAACGGATGCTATTGCCACTAGGAAGGCTGTCTTAATGGTAAGCTGCCAGAGTGGACAATTGTAAAGCGACTCAAAGGGAGCACACATGAGGTAAGTGAGAACCAGATTTAGGTCCCACTGCGGCATGATAAAGGGCAACGTGGGATACATATGTGCAAGACCTTTAAGAAACCTATTTACAATAAATAAAAAGGGTTGGTCCACGCAAGGAGGAAGAGAGTTGACAGGTTCAGGTGGAGGACCCTCGCCTGCTGCTGCAACATAAGATCCTCCCAAAGGGGCAGCCTGATCGGTGGGTCTATGCTCGTTTTCAGAAGCTTGGTGTAGGAAAGTGCCCTTTTTGGCATGGTTACCCCCACCCACCCACTTTTTTCTTGATACTTATGCTGACTTGACTGAGAGTGTGCCGGGATCCTGCCAACCAAGCCCCAGCATCAGTGTTCTTTCCCTAAAAATTTACCATAGTCCCCACCATTGGCACACCCCTGGCACACAGCTACGTCCCTTGTAAAAGGTACCCATGGTACCAAGGGCCCTGTGGCCAGTGAAGGTCCCCAAGTGCTGCAGCAGGTATTATGCCACCCTAAGGGACCCCTCACTAAGCACATGCACATTGCCACTGCAGCTTGTGTGTGTTGGTGAAGAGAAAAAGACAAAGTCGACATGGCACACCTCTCAGGGTGACATGCCCACAAACTACTGTCTGTGACATAGGTAAGTCACCCCTCAAGCAGGCCTTACAGCCCTAAGGTGGGGTGCACTATACCACAGGTGAGGGCATAGCTGCATGAGCAATATGTCCCTACTTCTTAGACATTGTAAGTACAGTGTGGCCATATAAAATACATGGGCTGGGAGTTTGTCATTACGAACTCCACAGCTCCATAATGGCTCCACTGAAATCTAGGATGTTTGGAATCAAACTTCTCAGCTTAATAAACCCGCACTGATGCCAGTGTTGGATTTATTGAAAAATTTACCCATAGGGCATCTTAGAGATGCCCCCTGTATTTTAGCCAAACATCTAATGCAGGACTGAAGGGTCTGTGCCAGCCTGTCACTTGCAGCCAAGTTTCTGTCCACATGGGGTGAGAGACTTTGTGCCCTCTGTGGCCAGAAACAAAGCCTGGACTGGGTGAAGGTGTTTCACACCTTCCACCTGCAAGAACTGTAACTGGCGGTGAGCCTCAAGGGCTCAGGCCTCTTGTTACCGTGCCCAGGGCACTCCAACTAGTGGAGTTGCCCACCCTCCCGGACAAAGCCCCAGTTTTGGCAGCAAGTCTAGCGAACAAATTAGGGAAAACAAGAGTGACCACTTCAGCTGGGATTCCCCCCTCCCCCAAGGTGTTCAGAGCTGAAGTAACTCCTTACTTGCAGAATGCTCCATCTTGGTTTGAAGGACAGGTACTAATAAGGTTAGGTTTGTGTCGCCCTCCGCAAAGCGAGTGGACAACGGAAGGGTGTAGTCACCCTCAGGGACAGCAGCCAATGGCTACTGCCTCCGACCCCTGTAGCACCCCTAAATACAGTATTTTAAGGACCTCTCTGAACCCAGCTCTCCAGATTCCTGGCAACCTCAAGAAAATGACAAGAAGAAAGAAAAAGGCCTTCTAGGCTGACCCCCAGTAGAGAAGACTGAAGACACCAACTGATTTGGCCCAAGCCCTACTGGCCTGTCTTGAGGTCCTGAGGCCCTTGCTACAACAAGGCTACGGATCCTGCAGGACCACAGACCTCTTGAAAGCCTCAAGAGGACTGCCTGCACACCAGAGGACTAAGATCTCCTGTGGACAGCAGCCCTGTCCAGAAAGAAATTCCAACAAAGGATTCTAGAACCGCCCCGGATCCACGAGTCCTGCCCACTCTTCACCCAACACCCATGGCCCGTGTCTAGGTGGCCCAATGGATTACAGCTGGCCCCCAGGTGATTCTGACCTAGTGCCCACCCTGAGTTGATCCTTGATGTCCCCCACAACAACACCTGCAGACTAAATCCAGAGTACCCCACTGCCTGTGAAGGATCCAGACGCCAAAAGATAGCCTGCACCCACAGCCCCTGGCCTTGGGAAACCCGACATCTGGTGCAGCAGGCAGCCCTCCTCACTGTCCAGCCTGTAGTTTTTCTGAACCAACCTCTTGGACCCAGCCTGCAGCCTACTTGTGGCCCTTGGGGTCCCTCCTATTTTAAAGCATTGGGGGCTGTGTTTGCACCCTGCACCTGGCCACCCTGTGCCACTGAGGGTGTGTGTTTGGTGCTGACCTGTGGCCCCTCCAGTGCTCACCTAAACCCCCCCAGTCTGCCCTCCAAAGACACAGGTCTTTACCTGCAAGGATGCCTGATTCTGAGTACCCCCAATCTCTATATGATTCCATTTTAAATCCTGCATCATCTTTGACCTCTGCACCCGACTGACCCTGCTGGTGGTGGGTGTTTGGGGTTAACTTGAACCCCTATCTGTGGACATGCTGACCCCCGGAGACTGGAACTGTAAGTCATGTACTTACCTTGAAACAGCACTCATTTTTCTCCCCCCCCCTAGAACTGTGGTTGAAAATTGTCAACTTTTAAAACAGATATGTTATTTTCTTAAAAACTTTTTAACTTGCCAAATTGAAACAAAGTGGTGTTGATACATATGTCTGATACTTACATACAAATGCACTTACCAGCAAACTGAATCTTGTAGATCTAGAAATAAAGTAACAATATATATTTTTGCTATATAAAAACAATTGACCTGGAGTTAGTCATTGAGTGTGTGCTTCAACAAATGCTTTGCACTACCCTCTGATAAGCCTAACTGCTCACAAAAGAGAGCATTAGTATTATCTACTTTAGCCTCTGTTAAGCCTTTGGGGAATGCCTGGACTCAATATCTTATTTTGATACAGTATATACAGAGCCAGCTTTCTACACCTGGGATACCAGACTCTCTGTGCCCAGTCCGGAGCCACAGGGATTACTTGGGTCTGGTCATTCTTGATCTTCTAGCAAATTCTGGGCAGAAGTGATATGGGTGGAAAGGCGTACAGGAGGTATGAACTCCACTCGAGACAAAAAGCATCTCTGAGTGATAGCCAGCTTGGAAACTCCAAAGCGCAATAATGTTGACACTGTGCATCCTCTTCTGAGGCAAACAAATTTAACCAAGGCTCTCCCCACTGCTAAAAGAGCCCTTGCCGCCAACAGATGGAGACACCATTGATGATGCACTAGGCATCAAAGGCTAAGTTCGCCTGCCCTGGCGTTTAGAAAACATGTCAGGTATTGAATCACCATGGTTATGTCCTGTTGTTTTAGCCATGTCCAGAGACACAGGGCGTCTTGAGAAAGAGTCCACGACCCGCCCTGCTTGTTACAGTATCACATGGCATTTGTTTTGTCCATGAACACCCTCACTAACTTCCCCATGACAGAGGGAAGAAATGCTGTCAATGCTAGCCTCTTCACACAGAGAACCAGAAAGCTGATGTGAAGTCCAAATTCCACCATAGACCAGAGACTTCTGATCACCACCTCTCCCAGATGGCCAGCCCATCCAAGGAGTGACACATCTGTCAATACTGTCAGATCTGGTTGAGGAAGGGAGAGGAGTCTGCCTTCGGCCCAATCGTGGTTCTTTAGCCACCAATGCAAGACTTTCCCAGGTTCTGGACCTGGTCCAGGTCCAAGATCTGGACCATGTCAGAGAGATTCCCCTGATGCTGTGCCCAATGGAACTTCAGGTCCCACTGCAGAGCCCACATATGCCATCTGGCATGATTAACCAGCAGGATGTAGGATGCCATGAGGCTCAACAGCCTCAGAGTCATTCACACTGAAATCCAGGACAGAGGCTGAAACATCTGTATCATAGCCTGAATATCCTGGACTCGCCTCTTGGGAGGATAAGCCCAAAACTGCAGTGTGTCCAGAACAGGTCTGATGAAAGACAGCATCTGAGAAGGAGTCATGTGTGACTTTGGCCCATTTACAGTGAACCCCAATATATGCATGAGGTCTGCTGTAGTCTGGAGATGGGAAGCAAGAGCCTGAGGGGAGCCTGCCTTCAGCATCCAGTCATCGCAATAAGGGTAGACTGATCTCTGCAGATAAGCTGCGACCACTGCCATCACCTTGATAAACACCAGACGGGTGCTGGTAAGACCAAAAGGTGAATTGAAAGTGCTTGTGGCCTACCTTGAACTGCAGGTAACACCTGTGGGCAGGAAGATCCTGCAAGGCCAATGCTACCCGCCAGTCTCCTTGGTCTAGGGCAAACAAGACCTGAGTCAAAGTGAGCCTTCTCAAAGTTCTCTTTTTTGATGAAGAGATTGACAGTTCAGAGGTCTAGGATAAGACGAAGGCCTTTGTTCTTTTTAGGAATCAAAAAGTAATGGGAGTAAGAGCCACTGCCTAATTCTGATATCGGAACCCTCTCTAAAGCTCCCTTGGCCAAGAGAGCTGTAACTTCCTCTTCTAGCAAAGATAGATGATCATCCATCAGCCATTCTTGTGTTGGTGGTATAGGTGGAGGAGAAGACTGATCGGCAAGACCCATTTGTCAGATGTGATGGATTGATAGTGGAGCAGATGATGTTGAATTCTCCCTCCAACTTGGCACCCACCGTCTTGCAGAACTAAACTAAGAGTGTTTACAGGCTGCAGCTGCCAAGGGATTGGCAGCAGACAACTTCTGGCTACCTGACCCACAGCTTGGAAAGCTTGCGCAAGACAGTGGCTGGCATAGAGCTGGCCCTGTGGCAATCCCCTTCCGTAGCCATGAAAGGGGTGACAGGCATACTGGGAGCAGGGTGTCAATGAGAGGCCCAAGGACTTGGCCGTAGCCCATGAGTCCCGGAAGCCCTCCCATGAGGTTGGACTGGACATTCACAAAAGGCCAGATGTTTTCAGCCAGAAATGGAGCCTCAAGGCCACTGTTGATGAAACTACTCTGCTCAGTGATTCAGTTGTGTGCAATCCACACTTGATGGTGAACTTTGCTGCATCTCTCTTGTCTTTCACTGCTTGGGAGAGGGTAGCCTGGGCCTCCTCTGGAACCTGTGCCAGCACCATATCCCACAAGGAATGGGAATAATGGCACAAAAGGCATGCAGTGTTCACCCACCACAATGCTAGGCTGGTGGAAGAAAACATTTTCTTTCTCAAAGTGTTCAGCCTTTTGGATTCCTTGTCTTTTGGGGGGCGGCGGGGAACATGCCATGGGAAGTTGAGGCACGGACTACTAGGCTATCAGGGGTGGGGTGTTGGGCAAGGAAACTAGGATCACACAGGGCAGGGCAATGGAGGCAGTCAGTTGTCCTATTCACGTTCCCAGCAGGACATCAGTCATTGCTTCCTTAAAGGGCAATAAGGGTTCGGATGAGGAACCCCCAGACTGAAGCACTTCCGTCAAGAGGTTAGTCTTGACTGCCACAGAGGGAAGCTCCATGTCAAGGACCTCTTCACCACCACTCCATAAGATGCTCCCTCCTCTGTAGCCATGGTGGGTGGAGAGATCAAACCAGTATTTGAAGAGGTGTCAAGTCCACTGGCATCTCATAGTTTCTCATTCAAGTCCAATGAAATTGGGGTGTCTAACTGGTATTCTAAAGAGCCCAGAGACCCCATTCACACTTTTCCACCATTCTTGGCTGCTCCAGAAAACGCTCAAGCAACGATCTAGTACCAAAGGGCCTTGTCGGTGCTGGAGTCGGCGTCAAGCAACACCTTTCCAAATCCGAGTTGTCAGGGATGAGAATGGGGCTGGTGCTACCGGTGGATGACGATCACGCCCGTAGCATCTGCATCTGGACCGGCAAAGGAGAAGGTCATGTAGGCACAACCAGCACCAGTACGGATCAATGATTTCATCCATGAGACCCCATCGGAGTCGAGGCTGGAGCCGTCAGCGTGCAACCTGATGGGGCCTCCAATGACCCTGCGGGGGCTGAAGGTACACCGGAAGGGTTGACCTGCTGGAATACATGGTGCATGGCCTCGTAAAACTCTTATATTTGAGCATGGGTTTGCTCCAGGACCAAGAAATGGGGGGGAGGCACAGAGTCAAACCTGCCAACGGCTCTGCAGAACCGTGCCTGGAAAACCAATGTTCCAAACTTGTTGCTCGGCCGATGGATGAGAAGAAGTCAAAGACCTCTCTAATTTCTTCCATTTCTTGTGCCTCTTCCTCAAATGTCCAGAGGACTTCAAGTGAGAGGAAGAGGACTTGGGGTTGTTGGAAAGATTTCATGACCCTCTTCTCGATCGGGATCAAGACCTCCTATGAGTCATGCTGAGTGGCATCTACTGCTGGGCAGCAAGAAGCATTAGGGACCGCTCCCTGAAAGCTTTTTGCGCCATGGCCCGACAGTCCGAGCACAACTTTGGGTCGTGGTCACAGTCGAGACACCTCAAGCATACTAGGTTCAGGTCTGTAACTAACATGGCATGGTGACAGGTACCTCAAGGCTTAAACCCGACGGTTTAAAAATTACGAAAAAAGTCTATCAAAAAGACACAGGGGTAGCTCTTCTCAGGATCAGCACTAACTGGTGCAGCAAGAAAAGAACTGACGTCCGAGTGCCTGGGAGGTGCCTATATTGGTGACTGCGACATCACTTACGGCACCAAAAGTGCTGTGCGTAACCAAACAAAGCCACCCGATGGGGCGCATGGGTACTGCTCACACAAAAATCTTCCAGATCCACTCTGAGGCCATGGAAACTGAGGTAAGAAATCTGTAGCTAAATGCTTCTTTCAGATTATGAAACATACTTGTACAAGTCCCCAGAATAAACAATGCAGTGCCCTGCACAATGTTTTTTCCTTTGTCCCTGAAGTTCCCATTTCTTTTACATTTTGTCTGTGTCGTCCCAGATTCTGATGGGTGTCCCAAACTGCAAACTGGTGCCCCCTACTCTCCCCCCAGAGTCAATCTTTTGGTAAGCCATTAAAGGAAAGATTGTAAATTGGCCTCTCACCAAATGGTCTGAAGGGGTAGTTCCTCTTGACCTCACCTGCACAAGCCTAGGTGGTAGCTAGGTGATAGCTGTATACTTTTGCTTCCGAGCAGCGTAGGTACCACTGCCTCCTCATGCAATTAAGTCCTGAGTCTTTGTGTTTATTACATTTAATATGTACAATCATTTTGTGCACCTGCGATGCATAAAAACTTTGTGAACATTGCTGGTGCATGTGGTATTAGGGATAGACATTGATATTCATGAACACTTTTTTGGAAGAATGGCATTTTCAAGATGGAGGATGAGTACTGCCCACAGACAACTATCCCATCTCCAACTATTTCTTCTTCTGTTCGGTGCACATGTTCTAATAACTAAATGAATGATAGCTCCCAAACAGACCAGGTGATCACCCAGGAAGCACTCAACAATGCCTTGGTTTTCATGAACTCTATGTAACTAAAAAGCAAGTCAAAAACTATAAAGAGCCCGGAAAAAAGAACTTTGATCCAATGAATAAGGTACAATATAAAGAAGCTATTAGGAAGAATACAGGAATCTCATGTCGTTCCACAATTCTGTTGTCAGAACATCTTATCAAGGAACTGACTTCAATAGTTAACAAGTTTAGCAGCCTAGAGACAGTGAACATATAAATAACCCCCTTTCAGAATTTCAGTGAGGATTTGGATATATTTCTTGAAGTGAAAATACAGGGAGTGCAGAATTATTAGGCAAATGAGTATTTTGACCACATCATCCTCTTTATGCATGTTGTCTTACTCCAAGCTGTATAGGCTCGAAAGCCTACTACCAATTAAGCATATTAGGTGATGTGCATCTCTGTAATGAGAAGGGGTGTGGTCTAATGACATCAACACCCTATATCAGGTGTGCATAATTATTAGGCAACTTCCTTTCCTTTGGCAAAATGGGTCAAAAGAAGGACTTGACAGGCTCCGAAAAGTCAAAAATAGTGAGATATCTTGCAGAGGGATGCAGCACTCTTAAAATTGCAAAGCTTCTGAAGCGTGATCATCGAACAATCAAGCGTTTCATTCAAAATAGTCAACAGGGTCGCAAGAAGCGTGTGGAAAAGCCAAGGCGCAAAATAACTGCCCATGAACTGAGAAAAGTCAAGCGTGCAGCTGCCACGATGCCACTTGCCACCAGTTTGGCCATATTTCAGAGCTGCAACATCACTGGAGTGCCCAAAAGCACAAGGTGTGCAATACTCAGAGACATGGCCAAGGTAAGAAAGGCTGAAAGACGACCACCACTGAACAAGACACACAAGCTGAAACGTCAAGACTGGGCCAATCAATATCTCAAGACTGATTTTTCTAAGGTATTATGGACTGATGAAATGAGAGTGAGTCTTGATGGGCCAGATGGATGGGCCCGTGGCTGGATTGGTAAAGGGCAGAGAGCTCCAGTCCGACTCAGACGCCAGCAAGGTGGAGGTGGAGTACTGGTTTGGGCTGGTATCATCAAAGATGAGCTTGTGGGGCCTTTTCGGGTTGAGGATGGAGTCAAGCTCAACTCCCAGTCCTACTGCCAGTTCCTGGAAGACACCTTCTTCAAGCAGTGGTACAGGAAGAAGTCTGCATCCTTCAAGAAAAACATGATTTTCATGCAGGACAATGCTCCATCACACGCGTCCAAGTACTCCACAGCGTGGCTGGCAAGAAAGGGTATAAAAGAAGGAAATCTAATGACATGGCCTCCTTGTTCACCTGATCTGAACCCCATTGAGAACCTGTGGTCCATCATCAAATGTGAGATTTACAAGGAGGGAAAACAGTACACCTCTCTGAACAGTGTCTGGGAGGCTGTGGTTGCTGCTGCACGCAATGTTGATGGTGAACAGATCAAAACACTGACAGAATCCATGGATGGCAGGCTTTTGAGTGTCCTTGCAAAGAAAGGTGGCTATATTGGTCACTGATTTGTTTTTGTTTTGTTTTTGAATGTCAGAAATGTATATTTGTGAATGTTGAGATGTTATATTGGTTTCACTGGTAATAATAAATAATTGAAATGGGTATATATATTTTTTTTGTTAAGTTGCCTAATAATTATGCACAGTAATAGTCACCTGCACACACAGATATCCCCCTAACATAGCTAAAACTAAAAACAAACTAAAAACTACTTCCAAAAATATTCAGCTTTGATATTAATGAGTTTTTTGGGTTCATTGAGAACATGGTTGTTGTTCAATAATAAAATTAATCCTCAAAAATACAACTTGCCTAATAATTCTGCACTCCCTGTAGAAAAAAATGAGTTCTACCTTTGACCCTAACCCCACCATAGGCCATGAGCTCACAACTGCGGAAACCCCAGCCTCTAAACCATGCTCAGTGAATTTGCCAAATTAACACAGGAATAGATACTCTTCTTGCCACAGTTATGTGAGGTTCCCCAATGGATGTCCCCACATTAAAAAAAAACAAGCAGATGAAATGACAATTCCCTCTATTAACACTCTCATTAACTGCTCTTTGGAATTGGGAGAAGTCCTGCAAACTGGAGAGAAGCAATAGTCACTTGTCTTCTAAAAAAGCCTAATGGGATCCATTGGTCTTAACTAACTATACACCTACATGACTTCTACCTTTCGTTTCCAAAATTATTGAGAAAGCAGTGAACACACAGTTGTCCAACTTTATGGAACATAAAAACATCTGGACCCTACGCAATAAGACTTCGGCCCAAACTACAGCATGGATAATTGCAGATGATCTAAGATTGATCTTTTACCAAAGTGACTCTGCAGCACTGGTCATTCTGGACTTCTCTGTTGCCTTTGATATGTTTCACATTTACTCTTTCTGTCCTTCTGGAAAGACCTGCAGCAGCGGAGAACAAGAGTTTGGCTTTAAAATGGATCAAATATTTTTTTTTCCATTGAGAGGGCTAAGGGTTGCGGTGGGAACATATAAATCAGTTCCCTTTTCCTTATGATATGGGGTCCCATCAGGGTTCAGCCTTAAGCCCCACACTGTTCAAAATATATATGGAAAAACTAGCCACATTACTGAAATCCTTTGGACTCTTGCTAGTGTCTTGCTATTGTCTTACGGGGATGACACACAAGCCTTTGTGAATATAGGCAACAACTCCCGGGATGCAAAACAGAATTTCAAGAACTGTTTACAGACAGAAGCTGCATGAAAATTAATGGCGAGAAAAATCAAGATGTTAATTTCTGGAATGCCATTTGTGAGTTGACCACCAGACTGAAGGCATAGGAGCTTGTACCCCCTCTGCAGTCAGTAGAAGCTGCTAGAAATCTGGTCTTCATATCTGAAACCAAACTTGTTTTTAATAAACAGGTGACCACAATAAGAGGTACAACCTTTATTGTGCTTATGTCATATAACGTTTTTTCTTTAGTATCATTAGATCAAATAGAAAGGCGTTACTAGCCCCAGTTGTCGCTAAGATCGAAAATGGGAATTCCCTATATTTAGGGGCCCCAGAATACCTCCTCAGATACCTTCTAGTGATTTAGAATGCAGCCAGTAGGCTCCTTCCAAACATTCCTAAACATGTTGACTCCACAACTCAGATCCTTGCACTGGCTGCCTGTAAAAAAAGAGGTTTTGTTTAAGACCCTAAGTATCACATATAAAGGTCTGGGAGGTACTTTATCAATATATCTGAAAAATAATTTCTCTCAGTATCACCCTATCCCTGAGCTTTGGTCCAGCTCTTAATTCTGAGTATCTATTTCAAGAATTAAATGCAACAGAAATTCAGTAAGGTGTTTTTTCATATTTGGCAGCAAAACTATGGAACAAACTCCCTCTACTTTTACATTCCCTGCCCTACTAGTCTATTTTTAAAAAACAAATAAAACAAGGTTTTTGCATTTGTAATAGTTCCCAGCTCTGAATGTCTCATTTGTCTTATGGTGCTGGGGCACATTAGGATAGCTGTTGCACGTTAAATGCTGTTTTTTAATTATTTATTCACATAGGCAAAGGCTTCTGCAAAGCGATGAAAGAGAGGCCCAGATTCATGTGTGAGGGGGGAAACTGTACATCAAGCACACAAAGATGAAGATAAAAATACTTGCAAATAGTGTAACCACTGGGAATCCTCGGGGGAGCATTCCAACCCATTGTTTTTCATCCATGTGTGCCACTCTAGATAGGGACTGGCCTTATGAAAATCAGTCCTGGCCCTGGTACTAATGGGAACAGTCCATCCAGAACTGCTTGGTGAGGCCATCTCCAGAAGGGAACACAAGTAAACCAGACTATTTTCTGCCTACTTAGCCTTATCAGTAAGATATACCTTGGATCCTGTGGAACAACAAGCAAGGGACCCACTGTAGGAAAGTAACCTCTTTCTTGGTATGGTTACCCCCATTTTCTGCCTGTTGTCAGTGGGTTTGACTGTGTTCACTGGGATCCTGCTAACCAGGACCCCAGTGATTATGTTCTCTCCCTTCAAACTTGGTTACTTGAACCACTTACAACCCACATTTGGCATACTGGTCCCACTTGTAACTCCCTTGTATATGGTACCCAGGGTATTGGGGTACCAGGGAATCCCCATGGGCTGCAGCATGTATTATGCCAAACATGGGGAGCCCATGCAAAGTGTATCTGCAGGCCTGCCATTGCAGCCTGCGTGCTTTTCAGTACTGGTCACTACACCAGTCACCCCTATGGTAGGTCCTCCTAGCCCAGAGGGCAGGGTCCAAGTACCTGTGTGTAAGGGCACCCCTGCACTAGCAGAGGTGTCCCCATGAACTCAGTTCCATTTTCCTGGACTTCATGAGTGCGGGATGCCATTTTGCGTGTACTGGACATAGGTCAAGCTACATAATGGTAACTGCAAACCTAGGCATGTTTGGTATCAAACATGTCAGAACCATACCCCACTACTGTTTCCAGTATTGGAAGTATGATTCCATGCACTCTGGGGGCTTCTTAGAGGACCCCCAGCATTGCTCCTACCAGCCTTCCAGGATTTCCCGGGCAGCCCAAGCTGCTGCCACCCCTCAGACAGGTGTTCTCCCTCCTGCTGCTTGATTTCCTTTGGGAGAGGAGGGTAACACCCTCTCCCTTTGAAAATAGGCGTTACGTGGCTTGGGAGGGGTAGCTTTGAAGGGCACATTTGGTGCCCTAAATGCATAAACCAGTCTACACAGGTTCAAGGACCTCCAGTGCCTGCTCTGGCACGAAACTGGACAATGGAAAAGGAAATGACCACTACCCTGTCCATCACCATCCCAGGGGTGGTGCCCAGAGCTCACCCAGAGGGTCCCTTGGCTCTGCCATCTTGAATCCAAGGTTGGCATGGACCTCTGGGAGCATCTGCATGGCCAGGTCTGGAAGATTACTTCAGAGCCACCTCCTGATAGGTGGTCACCTGGCTAGGTGACCAATCCCCGTTTGACGGCTATTTAGGGATCTTTCTCTTGAATGGGTCCTTAAATTCGGCTTGCGAGATTCCGGAAGGACTCCTCTGCAACCTCTACTTTGACTTTTAGCCACTAGAACCACGAGTGGACCCTCCAGGAAATGGCAATCTGAATCCACAACAAAGAATCTGCTTGCAACATTGTTTCCACAGTTTCTTCCAGCTTCTGCAACATTTCCCGGCTGTGCATCCTCTGAGTGTGGCAAGTCTTCAGCCTGCATAAGAAGGAAGAAGGAATCTCCCTTGGAGTGAAGGAATCACTCCCCTGCATCCACAAGTACCAACTGCAACGATGACCGGTTGAGTGGATCTCCGCTCTTCCTGAGCTGTGTGGATCCTGCATCACAGGTGGTGGTCTGGAGTAGTTTCCTTGGTCCTCTCTGCCAGCTGCCTAACTTTGGCAGAGATAAGCCTTTGCCTTCCCACACAGGACAGTACCCCCATACACTGCATCTCCTGCAGCTACCAAGGCTTGTTGGCATCTCCCCCAATGCATCTTCAGGCTCCGTGTAGCCCCAGCACTCCTTCCTGTGATGCACAGCCCTCTGTGTGCTTCTTCTGCGGCATGGGACCCTTCTCCAGTTGTGCTGCAGCAGTGTGGGCTGTGTGGAAAATCCTAGAAGACTGGTAGGAGCAATGCATGGGGTCCTCTAAGGAGCCACCAGAGTTCATGGAATCATAAAACCAATACTGGCAACCGTATTGGGGTATGAATTTGACATGTTTGATACCCAACATGCCCAGGTTCCGAGTTACAATTATGCAGCTGGACACAGGTAGTGACTTGTGTCCAGTACACGGGTAAAATGGATTCCCTGCACTTATGTAGGAGCACCTCTGCTCATGTAGGGGAAGCCTCACACACAGGTACCTGCACCCTGCCCCCTGGGCTAGAAGGGCCTACCATAGGGGTGACTTACAGTGACCTGGTGCAGTGGCCTATAGTGAAAGAGTGCATGCACTTTTTCACGCAGGCTGCAATGGCGGGCCTGCAGACACATTTTGCATGTGCTCCCATGGGTAGCACAATACATGCTGCAGCCCATGGGGAACCCCTAGTGTCCCAATACCCTGGGTACCTAAGTACCATATACTAGGGACTTATATGGGGGCACCAGTGTGCCAGTTGTGGGGTGTGCTAAGTCCTAAGCAACCACATTTTAGAGGGAGAAAGCACAATCACTGGGATCCTGGTTAGCAGAATCCCAGTGGAAACAGTCAAAACACACTTGACAGCAAGCAAAAAGTGGGGGTAACCATGCCAAAAAGAGGGTACTTTGCTACACACAGTACCACAAAAAGAGCACTAGACCTATCTATTTCTGCCTCTGCAAGCCTTTGAGATCCACTGGACTCTCTACAAAGTTCACTTCATTTTAGAGCACTATTTAGAGTCAGCTTCCTATAGCACCCCACTGGAAAAAAACAGATAGCCCTCCACTCATACAGTGGCACCAGAGACTGTGAGCTATTCTGGCGAAGAAGCGCTTGACCACCAATATCTATGGATCACACTTGGCCTTCGAAGGGAAGCGGAAACCACTAGTTCAGCAGCTGAGCGGAGGCCTGCCCGGCCAGTACCTACTCCCTGTTGGAAGGTTCTAGATCTTTTTTACTGACACTCACAAGGCGAGACCCATATAATTAGCCTAGACACCGTCATCGTTGGGACCTACTTGGGCATACAGGGACATGGGACAACCTATTTTGGTTCATTTCATTTTCAGGTGGATGGGTTGGGACATTTCATCTTTCTGCTGTTCGGGAGGGCAGAAGGTGGAGAGCAGGGAAGTTGGCAAACAAGCAGATAATGTACAGAGACAGGGTAACCGGTGCCCTTTATATAGATTTGCCTGTGAACATCTTTGGCCGACGGTACCTGTGGCCCACATTAATCTTTTGGATACAGCCTACTAACCCTATTGGCTATCTTCTTCTAAACAAGATGGAGGATATGTTTTCGAAAACACCAATAAAATATTGTAAAATAAAATATATTCCAACAATAGAAAGCTTGTGCGCAGGAGACAAAAAAGGCAAAATTCTTTCTAGACGTAAATCATGGATTGAAAAAAAGAGAACAAAAACCACTATAGGAAAATACACTGTATATTAAATAAACGTATTCATGGATTAAAAAAACAAACTTTAAAATATACATTTATAACAAGAAAACACTAATTAATTAAAAGCATGTACAAATATTGCTGCATGATAAGGTACTGTAGTGTGGCTGGTTTAAAGCGTCACAATTTGGAACTACAAAACATACTGTAAATCCTCAAAAGGTGGAGGTAATAATCTCTGCAGCACTGACATTCAAGGAGCATTCTGGACTCATGACCCCTTGCCTAAAGGGTCACATCTGATAGGTAGATGTATATTGCTTGGTGGCCGCCACTGCTCGGGACCGGGTCTGTATTGCAGGAGTTGCAGTTTCGAGATGAATGCATCTTACCTTTGAAATTTAGTCAGACATTGACTAGCTGAAGAGCTAATCTGTCCCACCCTGTCCTTCTGTGAAACGGAGTAAATTCAATTACTATTTAGTTGTTGTTTCAGGGGGGCTGGTAATATTTGAACGACCTAATTCCGTTAAAACACTGTAGTGTGAGCATTAAGGATGCAATGCACAGTCTTCTTATTGTGTGCAACGGGCACAATTGTGTACAGTGTTTGACTGGACATGAGCTTCTACACAGGATTTGGAATCTGATGGACGTTTGATATACTGCGCATAGGTCAATCTCACTTTAACCCCTTGTACTAATCCCACTAAAATTGGGGTAGATGTTACAATTCTCTTTCTTGTAAAACAGCAATAAACTGGGGTACCTTGATGGCCAGGAAAGGGAAAACGTTGTTGGAGACCAGAGGACTGCGATCCACTGCTTCTTGCAAGCTTTGTCAATCCTGATTGCAACACAGAGGGCATTACACCTTGGATGCTACAGGCAAGAAGGAAAAAAGACACATAGATGGCAGGGGCACAGAAGCGCTCAATGAGGCAGGTATCGCTTGAAGTATGATGTGTTGACCTTATGCTTCATAAGGCCAAGGTAGAACTCCTGATGCCTATGCCACTGGTCGGATGCGCCTGTGCTCTTCATAACCAAAGAGAAGGGGAAACCGCTTCAGGCCCTCATTTCAGTCCTTCCGTATTTCCCTGTGCTGCACTGCCGTTCATATGTTGTAGTAGTTGTACATCCCTGGTATTGAAGATTCCACACTCCAAGTGACATAAATAAAAATATTACTTTACACAACAATCGTCTTTGCGTTTCAAGGCACGTCATATGTGATAAAGCTAGTAGGATCCCTAGGTGGATGGATACAGAAGTTGAGCTCCAGTCCGCGAATCATCTCCAAGTCACGCATTCCAAAACATTTCAGGAAGGTTAGGTGGAGATGAGGCAGGAGCTGGAATAACAACACCCTGCCGCTGCAGTTCACGCAGTACATCCAGGATGGAGTCCAATTCAATTCTGAACTTCTGCAGTTCTTGGTTCTTTGAGTGAGCAAGCGCCTTCCACTTTTCCACTTCTTGTGTTTGCTCTTCTTCCACGACAGTGCGGGTCTGCCGAATTACCTGAAAAACAAAACGAAGCAACTTCTCAATATCTGTAGCACAGATTAGTACTTGTCCCTCTCTTTCTTCACATTGCACTGTTACAAACGTCAAAAAGCTGGGCATGTGCAGTGAGACAGATGACTGGGAGTTCCCTAGACAAACCTTTTAATGCTTTTGGTCTTTTGAGAACTAAAGCTTCCAATACTCCGACCTCAACACCTCCTAGAGGTTGACTTGCAGAGTTGTGAACACCTTGATACAAGTTAATTCAGTTATTTTTATCACTCTTGTAGCAGAGGTAGCTAACAACTTCAGTAAGCACAAACTGATATACTCCGTAGGAGTCGACCCCCAGCAAATGATGCAACGAAACGGAGGTTACGGAAATAGGTACACAAATATTTCTTGCTCTCAATAACGATAAAATGTATTAATTAAAAGCCACTGTGTATTGTTATAAATAAGGGGTGTCCATTACAGGTCTAGAAGGGAAGGATACATGCCAGATTTTTGAGATAATGATGCACTATGTGGATAGCATTGTTCACACCACCTTAACATATGTTTAAAAAATGTGCAATTCATATGAAAAACAGTTAAAGGTCACTTCCAGTTCCAACTTAAAAAACGAAGAAAACTCTGGAAATTGCCAGTTATGGTCTGCTCCGCAATCCAATACTCTTAAAACAGCCATGCAAACCATAAATCGCAAAACAAATGTAATACCGGGCGCAATACTGGGGTTCCAGGAAATGTTTTAAACTGGGGAGCAAAGTAGGCGTGCCCGATTTACCTAGGGGCACACTACGGTGACTTAGGAGGTGAGTACACCACAGTGTATGTTCTCTTCATCTGAGGGGAAACGCACAATTTTTATCAGCTCGATTACCATTCCTTCACAATCGCAGGGAACCTTTCCTTTTCAAAGCCCGGGAGAGGACAAACACATCGTTGTTAACGCTATCATCACTGAGCCAGGAATGAACAATATATGCAGCTTCCATTTATAAGTCTGATGTAAGACGTCCTAGGATGACATGCCATTATAAGCATCTTTTAGGGATAGCTAGGACATTGATAGCCCTCGCAGAGTTCGCAGCTTGAGACTACTTCCTGAAATCTGGAAAAAATGTCACCCGGCACACAGAGGAGACAGGACTCGCGGTTTCCCCTTGTTCGTTCTGTTTTCCCTTAAGCATCCTCATGTTGACTGCTGAAGGCTGGTAGAGCGAGGAGCTAGAAAGTCTCTCACCCAGTCCCATCTCCAGCACGTCACGCGGCAGTGGGAGGAAGAGGCCCTGCACTGAAGTGGCGCCACACGCTCTGTCCTGCATCTGGCCAAAAGCCACCACCTTCCAACTTCCTTCAGTGCCTGCTATGCCAGGCAGTGGGCCTACATTACAGAAGAGAAGTACAACCACAAAGCAAGAAGCTCGCCCAGCATCCGGGGCCACATGTATGAACCTTTTTTCTAGTCACAAACGGGACGATTTTGCGACTGGAAAAATGCAGCTTGGGATGTACAAAGCCCAATCTGCGAAACGTGTTACTGAATCACAATTTGTGTTTGTGATTCGTTACCAGGAAGGGGCTTGTTGAGGGCTCCCTTCCTAATACCGAATCGGAAAGGTATGTACGAATGCCTTGCGACCGAAATGCGGTGGCAAAACATTTGCATATTACTCTGTGTGCGCACATGAAAGAGCACATAAAGCATCTGGGCATGTGGCGTACAACCAGTGCTTGAAATGGAAATATAAAAGTGCTGGTACTCAGCATCCCAGAATGCTACTGAGTGCTGCTACTCTCCCATTAAAACTATTACACCCTTGCAGAAAAGTACTGGCACTATCATTGTCAAATGAAAGAAGTGCAGGCACTCAGTACCTGTGAGTGCCTATCTATCTAAAACAGTGCGTACACTGGATACTGACTGACACAGCGCGCTGCTTGGCACGCGAGGCAGTGATGGAGAAAACAAGCGACTACAATGGCAAATCAGGCTCCACACAGGCTTGGCATATGAAACATTATATAATTATATTTATCTGAAGTAACCAGACACTTAGCACTGTACAAAACATCCACATTAATGCAACGAAGCTCAGGGGTATGAGTCTCCTCCTGGATATAGGATACTGTACCCAAGTATACAACGCCTAATTTTGGCATACAGGCGTTGTAACTGCAATAAGAATGCACTGTGCTTTTTATTGGACGAAAAGGGCAGTGTTATGGGATAGTCTGGCAACAGGAAATGCTCCAGTGACTGCACGCACCTTCTCGCGATAACTTTATATATGATCTGCAAAGGCTATGATAATGCTGCCCCCTCCCCTTCCCCCCCCAAAAGGATGGGTGACAATAAAATCATAGATCAAAGAGGACTGGTCAGAAGTAAAGAGCAACACCCTCTATTTTAACAGGGTAGATTTTCTATATTCCTATAGAGTATTTTAGGAAATAACACACAGTCTCAGACTGGAAAACTAACAGCCTATGGGAAACAGGTGGCCCCTAAATGAGTCTCATTGCAGTGCTGAGAGAGTTTCACCAGATGTCAAACAGTAACACAAAGGTATCAACTGGCACCCATGGCGTGTGTTCTTCCACGCTTCTCCGCTACACAGAGCTTAGCAGTAGGAGAAAGAGAGACATAGAGAACACAAAAGAAAAAACTGTTACAGAAAAGTTAAAAAATCACATACTCTGAAACGAACTGAGAGAGGAGGTGTAGGAAGTTGGCTCTGTAAATACTATCTCAAAGTAAGAGATAGTGTGCACAGTGTCCAAGGGTTCCCCTTAGAGGTAAGATAGTGGCAAAATTAGATAATTCTAATGCTCTATTTTGTGGTAGTGTGGTCGAGCAGTAGGCTTATCAGAGGGTAGTGTTAAGCATTTGTTGTACACACACAGGCAATAAATGAGGAACACACACTCAAAGACATAACTCCAGGCCAATAGTTTTTATATTGAAAAATATATTTTCTTAATTTATTTTTAGAACCACAAGTTCAAGATTTGAAGTAAATACATAAAATGCGAGGTACTCCACATAGGTAAGTTAGGAACTTTGAATTAGAGCAGTAACATACACAGTTTTAGTTAAAATGGCAATACACTATTTTAAAAGTGGACCCTGCAAAAATCAACAGTTCCTGGGGGAGGTAGGTAATGGTTAGTTTGTCAGGTAAGTAAGACACTTACAAGTTCAAGTTCCTGGGCATAGGCAGCCCACCGTTGGGGGTTCAAGGCAAACCCAAAGTTACTGCAACAGCAACACAGGGCCGGTCAGGTGCAGAGGTCAAAGGGGGGCCCAAAACACATAGGCGACTATGAAGAACAGGGGTGCTCCGGTTCCAGTCTGCCAACAGGTAAGTACCTGCGTCTTCGGAGGGCAGACTAGGGGGGTTTTGTAGGGCACTGGGGGGGGGACACCAGTAGGCACACAAAACACACCCTCAGCGGCACAGGGGCGACCGGGTGCAGTGTGCAAAGCAGGCATCGGGTTTTGTATAGGAAACAATGGAGGGACCCGGGGGTCACTCTGTCAGTGCAGGCAGGGCACAGGGGGGCTTCCTGGGCTAGGCAGAGGGTCGCCTGGTGGTCACTCCTGCACTGAAGTTCGGTTCCTTCTGGTTCTGGAAGCTGAGGGTGCAGTGCTTGGTCCAGGCGTCGGGTTACTTGTTACAGGCAGTCGCAGTTAGGGGGAGCCTCTGGATTCTCTCTGCATGCGTCGCTGTGGGAGTCCAGGGGGGTCGTATCAGGTTACTCAGGAGGTCGCAGTCACCTGGGAGTCCTCCCCGTAGTGTTGGTTCTCTGGAGCTCGAGCCAGGGGCGTCGGGTGCAGAGGGTGAAATCTCACGCTTCCGGCGGGAAGAGTGAGTTCTTTAAAAGTTGCTTCTTTGTTGCAAAGATGTTGCTCTGGGTGAACAGTGCCGCTGTTCTCTGGAGTTTCTTGGTCCTTCGGGTTTCAGGGCAATCCTCTGAGGCTTCAGAGGTTGCTGGTCCCTGTTGTATGCGTCGCTGTGCAGGTTCTTTGAATCTGAAGACAGGCCGGTAGGGCTGGGGCCAAGTCAGTTGTCGTCTCCGTCGTCTCTGCAGGGCTTTCAGGTCAGCAGTCCTTCTTCTTGTTGTAGGTTGCAGGAATCTGATTTCCTGGGTTCTGGGTCGCCCGTAAAAACTGAATTTAGGGGTGTGTTTAGGTCAGGAGGGCAGTAGCCATTGGCTACTGTCCTAGAGGGTGGCTACACCCTCTTTGTGCCTCCTCCCTGAGGGGAGGGGGGCACATCCCTAATCCTATTGGGGGAATCCTCCAAACCCAAGATGGAGGATTTCTAAAGTCAGGGGTCACCTCAGTTCAAGGCACCTTAGGGGCTGTCCTGACTGGTGGGTGACTCCTCCTTGTTTTTCTCATGATCTCCTCTGGACTTGCCGCTAAAAGTTGGGGGCTGTGTCCAGAGGGGCAGGTATTGCCACTAGCTGGGATGCCCTAGGGTGCTGAAACAAAAGGCATGAGCCTTTGAGGCTCACCGCCAGGTGTTACATTTCCTGCAGGGGGAGGTGAGAAGCACCTCCCCCCAGTGCAGGCTTTGTTTCGGTCCTCAGAGAGCACAAAGGCTGTCACCCCAGGGGGGCAGAAACTCATCTCAGTGGCAGGCTGGCACTGATCAGTCAGTCCTGCACTGAAGGAATGGGTAAATTGCAAAGGGCATCTTCTAAGATGCTATCTGTGTGCATTTTGTAATAAATCCAACACTGGTATCAGTGTGGGTTTATTATTCTGAGAAGTTTGATACCAAACTTCCCAGTATTCAGTGTAGCCATTATGGAGCTGTGGAGTTCGTTCTGACAAACTTCCAGACCATATACTTAATATGGCCACACTGTACTGACAATGTCTAAGAATAGACACTGTAGGGGCATTTTGCTCATGCAGCTATGCCCTCACCTGTGGTACAGTGCACCCTGCCTTATGGCTGTAAGGCCTGCTAGAGGGGTGACTTACCTATGCCACAGGCAGTATTTTGTGGGCATGGCATCCTGAGGAGGATGCCATTTCGACTTTGACTTTTTCTCCCCACCAACACACAGAATCTGTAATGTCAGTGTGCATGTGTTACGTGAGGGGTCCCTTAGGGTGGCACAACACATGCTGCAGCCCTTAGGGACCTCTCCTGGTCACAGGGCCCTTGGTACCACTGGTACTTTTTACAAGGGACTTATCTATATGCCAGTGGGGTGCGCCAATTGTGGAAACAATGGTACATTTTTAGTGAAAGAACACTGGTGCTGGGTCCTAGCACACTTCTCAATCAAGTCAGCATCAATATCAGGCAAAAAGTGGGGGGTAACTGCAACAGGGAGCCATTTTCCTACAGGAGGGTAGTGATGAATGTGCGTAAAGACATTTTCCCTCAGGAACGTCTGTATGAAGGTAACTGGTCTAGCTAATAAATACTTCTTCACACAAATTATTCCTCTTTCGAACTACCCCATTAGCAGGAAGTATCAAATAAGGCGTGCCCGTGAAACAACCATGTCTGAAGAAATGGAGAAAACAACTGAGTTGATTACCAGAATCTATATTGTGATATTTTGTGTAAGTTGCACAGAGGCCTAAGTTGCCTCTTACTTGTCAGCAGACAGCCATCCCTAAAGAAGGGTCAAAGTCCCAGCTCTCTCTTTCAGTAAATAGAAATAAATACCATCACAAAGGTATTTCCAGGAGAGTCCAGGTAGGACCATCTATTAAGACTTATGGAA
Organism: Pleurodeles waltl; assembly: GCF_031143425.1. Lineage (NCBI taxonomy): Eukaryota > Metazoa > Chordata > Amphibia > Caudata > Salamandridae > Pleurodeles > Pleurodeles waltl. The sequence goes on along the minus strand of NC_090444.1, from coordinate 1,334,177,971 downwards.
CTGGTTTGTTATTTTGTAAGGTATATTGACCGTAGTCTAAGGTACAGAGACGGTAGTGTGAGATGTGACTGCGTTTCCACAAAGCAAAAACAATAAGATTTTATTTAGGCAAACTTTTTGCGTTAGGAATACCTATAGCTCATTCATTGCATCGTGGCAGAAGCAGCAAGACCTTCCTCTAAGAAAAATCTATTTGGTGCTTGTGCAACAACAGCAACATAACATTACATTGAAAAAACATAAAACAGTCAACATTTTCATATGAATCAAGTTAAAATGATATAAAATAACTCCTGAATAAAATAGTAACAAAATGAAGAGTTGGTATGGAAACTGTGCTTATTTTGAGCCAGTGGTCTCTGGTGCTTGGCAAGGGCACTTAATTGTCAATACCGGTGCTTGTGAAAATCTGCTACAAGTTGGCACTGTCTGGGTAATTTAGAGATGACCACAACAAGAGTTAATTATTAATTCAATATACATAAAAAATGACCATTACATGCCGCCCAATCAATTCTTATAGCTTTAGGGGCCTGGAATAGCCCGACTTATCACACTTGTAGGAGCGTGATAGTTAGTAGTTGTGTTGTTACGGTCATTGGCAGCAAGCCAGGGCAATGTGTGATACAAGCTGCAGAGGTGACTTGACAAAAGCCCTGGCGCCTTTGTTTTTTTGTTTGTTAGTTTTTTACAAATTAAGCACTGTATGGAAAGAAACCCATGGTAATAATAGGGAATCAAAAATCAAAGTAAGTCAATGGCATCTTGTCGACCAGGACCTTGGTACCCTCCTTAAATCGTCAATGCATGTTGATTTGTTAAAAACATAATGACAAATAGAACAGGCAAAAGACAGGTGATGAAAAAAAGTAAATACACTAACGGATTAATATCAAAGGCCTCCATTATATTCTAAAAGGAATACATATTAGTGGAGTAACAAATGAAGTAGCATATTATCTTTCAATATTAACCAGGTTTCTTGGACAGAAGGCAGTTCAATGCCTACCACAGATTCTCAGGTCGTTTTAATAAAATACTGTAAACTCTTCTTCCAATTTTCAGTGATGTATTTCAAGTAGTGCACTTTACAGGCTAGTAATACAAAATGCACCCAAAAAGAGAATCCTTGGCAACAAATGGAAACAATATGACTTGGATCATTTGCCAGTTACAGCCACTTAACCTTTCAAATTTCACCCTCTGAGAACAATAAAAGCACTAGAGGGTTTGCTAAGAGCACTCTTTTCGAAAGCATTTGTACACTGTACGTTCAACTACTAATAACATGGACACCAGGGGCGGCTCCTCCGTTAGGGCGGAGGAGCATCGCCCTCCTGCCAGCAGCAGAAGCTGCAAAACCTTTAAGAAACAAAATAATATTAGCATTGTTTCGTTTGTTAAAGGGACGGGCCACAGGGGTGATGAGCAGCGAGGGGGAGTGCTGTGTACTCCCACTCACTGCGCATGTATGTCTGGGGTGGCCAGACACACGTGCACTAGGCTTTCAGTAACACAGCTGCCGGGCTGGAGAGAGTCTGCACAGGCTCCGAGCCTACCTGGGAGTGCCCAAGGCACTCCCAGCCAATCCTGACACTGCTTTGAGCAGCATCAAGATTGGCCGCAGGGCAGGCTGGGAGCATGTGCCTGCCTGAAACCTCCAGAAAGGAGACAGAGGAGCAGAGCGGCGCGTGGCAGTAAGGGTAAATGTTTTTTTAAATCTATTTTAAAATACATTTTACCCCCTCGCATCCCCCCACACCACCCCCGTGACCCAAGAGAGCCGCTACTGATGGACACAGCATTCAGAAAGCAGAGGGGCACACAAATGCTTGTGCAGGAACATCTTAAACCTCAGTCTATTACACAAACATGCATTTTTATGTTCATTACAACAGAGTGGAATTTCACTTACCTCCTAAGGCTGAGCACAAGGAATTCATTCAAATCTTGTATGACTCAAGCATTATTTACTATTGCATGAAGTAGGATGTGAATTTTACATGTAGAATTTTATACAAAAAAATGAGAGCAGGGAACCTGTCAATTATAAACCAAAAGTTAAAGCCCAGCCTGTGCCACTGCCCCAATCAACAAGGGAGAGATCCCCAGTTGCCCATTACACTGTATCACTGAACTCACTGCATCCAAACTAGGTCAGGACATGTTCTTCTTTTCTCCTTATTTCCCCAGTGACACCTTCTTCTGATACCATGTAATGATCGCTGCAACAAAGAGTTTCAGTTGCTGCGAGCCAAAGCTGACCATCCAGGTCTGTGGAACCTATGAGGATCCGCAGGTTTTGCACTGAGCAGAGAAAAGAAAGGTTCAATCACCTATTCAGGTTTATATTTCAAATATGGGCCCTTCATGCAGCCTAAGTGGCAAGATACACAAATCATTTATCGCTCCAAACCCCGCTACGTACATTTTTGTAATGCAAATCTCCACAGATCCATTAAAGCCAACTTTGGGATAATTCTGCTCAGCAGCTTTTGCTATAGCAGAGAGCGAAAATCTCTGAGGCAGATTGATGAAAATGTTACTTACAAATATTAACATGGACTAGATGAGTCCATTCCACAGAATGAGGAGGAAGGTGGGTCACTGAGATACCTGTTGTTGGTTGGAGTATCCACCAGAAAGAGCGGTACCAAAGGGAAGAACATTTTCCTCTGATCGATACTTTTAACCGTAAATTCCTCTCCAGGTGACTAGATACCCAAGCAGTACCTCCCCAGTTTGTGGGTCTGTGAAATGGCTCAGATCAGGGAATCCTGACCTACAAAATGCCCCTTGCGTCAGATGTGGCTATCCACAGTTTTGTTTCATGAACGTGTCAACTGATGCCCATATAGCTGCCTGGCAAATATCCAAGACTGGGACATTGTACACCAGTGCAGTGGTAGAAGCCTCTCCTCTGGTGGAATGAGTTTGAAGACCTTCTGGGGGATGTTTCTTGGCCAGCCGATAACAGATCTAAATGCGCAAGACAGCACATCTGGAGATATTTCTCTTTTGCAAAGCTTTGCACTTTTTTCACCCCAGAGAAACCCACACAGGCTGACCGTCAACCCAATGTTCCTTGGAGTGATCGATTTAGAAGCTCAGGGCTCTCACGGGGCCAAGGTGACGAAGTCTTTCTTCCTCTTTAGATGGATGAGATTAGTTGGGAGGGGGATAGACTGACCTATTTGGAAAGGTGTGATGATCTTTGGTAGGAATGCATTGTCCCGAGTACCATCTTGTATGGGAAGAAAGTGGTATACAGAAGGTGGAGAGGCAGTGCTTGCAGCTCACTCACACGATGAGCTGAATTGATTGCTATGAGGAGAAAAGTCTTCAGCATGAGGAGGCAGAGAGATTAGCTACGTATTGGTTCAAACACAAGTTAAGTGAAAACCAAATTAAGGTCCCATTGGGGCATCACAAAATGCTTTGTCAGGAGCATATGAACCAACCCTTTCAAGAAACAGGTCACTTGAACAATGACGGCTGATCAGATAGGTAAAGAAAGGCCGAAAAGGCCAATAAATAACCCTTAGCTGCGGCAACAGCACAGCTTTGCTAAGCCAAAGAAAGAAAAAATAACAGTAAGTCAGCTAACTGTTCCTGTAAAGGCTGACTATAGAGAAAGAAATACCATATAACAAACTTCTTCCAGTGTCCTGTGTAAACAGTTTTGGTTGGGGGACCCCTGGCTGCCAAGACAACACCAACATCAGGAGGAAGATCGAAAGCCATCAACTGTTCCCACTAAACTTCCATGAATGGAGGTTCAAGTTGTGCAGGTTTGGGTACAGTACCATGAGCTGCTAATGTGACAGGAGGTCCTTCTGAAGGGGCAGCCAGAGAAGAGGACAGCTGCTTATGACCAGTAGTTACGGGAACCACATTCTTCTTGCCCACATCAGGGCCACTGGGATCATTTTGGCCCGGTCCTTCTTGATCTTAAGAACTATGTGGAAGCGTACAGGAGTCCAGAGCTCCAAATGAAATGTTTTAGGAAAAAGTCTGGGCACTGTACTGTCTCTGTGGTGGTGAAAATATTGACTCAGGGTTCTCTCCATTATTTGAAGAAGCCCTGTTTCACCTTGGAATGCAGCCGCCATTCATGAGCAACTAGGCAACTTCAGCTGAGTTCATCTGCCCTGGCATTTAAAGACCCTGCCAGGTGCAATAAGACTAGGGAGATACCCTGGCCTTTCGGCCACGTACAGAGGCGCAGGGGCCTTCCTGGCACACCACCCAACACTCTACTTCTTGTTGTCTGTAAGAACCTGTACTCGTTCTTCCTTTATGGTCGGGAGCAATGCTTTCAGTGGCAGACAAATTGCCTGCAACTCCAGCAAGTTGATGTGGAGATGGGCTGCCGTCAGACACCAGAGCCCTCTGATTGCCACCTCTGCCAGATGATCTCCCCAACCATGTAATGCCTCAGTCATGGCCCAGGATTGGCAAAGAAAAGGGTATACCAGTGGACCAATTGCAGTCTAGCAGCCACAACTGCAGATCGTTTGCAGTCTCCTGCAACACCCGGAAGGAATCTGAAACTTTTGTCCTAAGCTCACTGAGGCTTCAGATCCTAGTGCAGAGCTCGCATGCACCACTTGACATGATCAACCAGCAGGATGTAGAAGGCCAAAAGGCCACAGAGCGACTCTCACTGAGACCCAAAACAAGGGTTGAAATATCAAAACCACAGCATGAATGTCCGGGACCTGTTGAGGGAGAGAAGGCTCAGAAGAGCAGGGTGTCCAGGATGGCGCAAATGAAGGGGGATCCGTTGTGTAGGAGTCAGGTGTGACTTCAGCATGTTGATGGAAAAGCCCAAACATGTCAACAATGCAATGCTGTCTGGAGGTAGTTTACGGTTGTCTGAGATGAGTCCTCCTTTAGTAGCCTATCATCGATTTATGGTAAGACTGGTATTCCCAGCCTCCACCAATGGACAGCGATGGCCACCCGAGGTGCATAGTAAGACCGAAAGGGAAATGAAAGTGCTCATAGTCTACCTGAAACCGCAGGAAGCATCTGTGACTTCATGCAAAGCTAGACAAGGAGAACATTTTTTTTGCCAAAATGTCCATGTGTTTCAGCTCTGAAGTTGGGGGTGTATTCAGGAATGCATTGGGGGTCAGTTAGCTGGTAGAAGTCTGTACCACCAGACTTTCTGGTGAAGGATGCAGGAGGAGGAAGGCATGATCCCCAATGCAGGCTTGTCTGTTCACTGGAGAGGAAGATTCTGGCTTTGCCCAGTTGCCCAACAGTGTATTTGTGGGGGCCTTGTTGAAGGGAGGAGAGACTCCTGCTTTGTTTGTCCTGGTTTACACACCTCTGTTAAGACGTTTGTCGTGACCTCAGTGGTGGGCAGGGTGAGGTCTAAAACTTCTGCTGCTCTTCTAATGACAGTGGCAAAGGAAGCAGACTCTTCTGTAGCCACATTAAGTAAAGGCCAGGTGATGTGTCTAAGCTACTGTTGTCCTGGAAGTCTAAAAACAAGATGTCATAATCATACAGTGACTGGCCTCATCAACATCAGCATATTCATGAAGCTGTTGCACAACAGACTCTGGGTCAGAGTCTGAGTATACGCAAGATCAGTGTGACATTGGGTAAGCTTCTGACTCCAACAGCACTATTGGCTCCCCTTCCCGCATCGGTGGAGATGTCAGCGCTCGAAGATGCATTGCAATAAGAGGTATTGGCATTGGTCCCAAAGCTGGGGCAGATCTTGGGGTGGGGTCAAGTGGCATGGTCGGCATCTGTAACAGGTCTGTTGAAGATAGATCAACTAGAGGTCACCTCAGATCCTTGAGGCCTGAACGTGTTCCAGAGTGCTCTGGTTGAGTACCGGCTATTCAGTCCATAACCTCCTCAAATTACCTTAATTGTTGCGGCATCGTCGCAGGGCCAGGTAAGTCAGGTCGAATTGGAAGGACAGTCGAAATCAGTTTCAGGGTGGGAGATGTAGCTGGCGGTCTTGGGGTACTTGGAGTGTTGCGCGACTCCAATAGGAGTGTGAAACGTAAGGGGGCTGTGCTTAGATTTTTTCTGCTTCTTAAATTTTTGGATTTACCTAAAGATCTTGATTTCAATGAGAAGAGTTCATGAGTATACATACAACTTGGACTCATGGTCTTAGATGAGCTTCAGGTGCATCTTGGCACATTTCTGGCCAGGTCAGAGATAGACTTTGTGAAGGTCTGTAACAAACATCTGTTTGTGGCAATCATGCTCAGTTTCAACCGTGTCGCTTTAAGAGGAGACATGTCCCTAGCACACTGGAAACAATTTTGAAAGAAAAACTCTGTCAAGTCTGAAAGCACTTGAGAATGAAAGGCAGGACCACACCAAAAGGTGCGGAAAAACAAATTACTTACATTAGGTAGCGCATATCTGACTGAGATAATACCTGGTTGCAGATTCCTTACCTTTGAATTTCCCCCAAGCGTCAGACTGGATCCAGAGAATGTTGTGAGCAATACCCCTGCAAGTCCTCAGGTCGTGTCGATTGCCTCCGCGTCCGTCATCACCACACCAGACATGATGTTGCAGGTCCTCTACAGGCACAACCCTAGCGAGCTGACGTCAGTTTATTTTCACAACTTTCCATGCCAGAAATGCAGAGCCATAAACAAACAGACTACTGGTGGGTCAAAACTAAGACCCTGAAGGGGGAGTCTGTGTCCCTAGAAATCTGTCTGCAGAGTGGGGAGGATGGGTGGGTCGGTAAGGAATCTGCAACTAGATATTGTCTCTATCAGATAAGGCGATACCGAAGGTAAGCAACTTGTTCATCTGAAAGAGACCACTAGTTGAAGATTACTTACCTTTGAATAGATACCAAAGCAATACCATCCCTGGAGATGGGTCTGTGAACCAAGATCATACTAGAAAGTCCTGCAGGACCAAACAGGCAAAGTACCCATCCCTACGGACCTGAATGAACAAGAAGTAGTGTTTGGTAAACATGTACAGGGCTGCCCATGTTGCCGTCTGACAGATATCAAGGCATGGAACTCTGTGTCCTAACGCAGAGGTCACAGCTGTACCTCCATTAGAATGAGCATGCAAACCCTCGGCTGGTTGCATTTTGGCCAGTGTGCAGCAGATCTTAATGCAGTGGACGACCCATCTGGAGATGGTCCACTTCTGCAATGCCTGAGCTTTCATTCCACCCACATCAATTACAAAGGGTTGATCATCTACCCCAAACTCTTTTATACGATCAAGGTACAATGCCAATGCTCTTTTTCGGTCCAGGCGGTGGAGTCTCCTCTTCCTTAGAAGGATGTGGGGATGCATAAAAAGTAGGCAAGGTGATGGATTGGCCTATATGAAAGGGCGTAACCACTTTTGGCAGAAAAAAAACCCTAGTGCAAAGTACCAATTTATCAGGGTAGATGGAAATGTAGGGGAGCTTAGATGGCAATGTCTGCAGCTAACTCAGTCTGGGGGCAGCTGTAATGGCCACAGGAAAGGCTGTTTTCAAAGTGAGAAGCCTGAGAAAACAACTGTAGAGAGACTTGAAAGGAGCGCACATCAGAAATGTCAGAAACAAATTCAGATCCCATTGGGGGACAATAAATAGGGATGGAATAAAAAGATGTGTAAGACCTTTGAAGAACCTATAGGGAACTTAAACAAGGAAGGTTAGTCTGCAAACTCAAAAAAGCAGAAATACTAGAAAACTTTTAAGGGTGCCCATAGCAGAGCCCTGCTTGGCCCGGGAAAGGATAAACAACAGGACCACAAAGAGAGGGGCAGAAAGGGGCTCAACAGGCTTGTCTGCACCATGCCACAAATTTCTTCCAACGACAGGCATATACTGTTTAGGTGGAGGGACGCCTGGCTGCCAAGATTACATTATAGTCTTCAGGAGGAAGGTCAAAAGCTATCAAATGTCGCTGCTCAATCTCCACACAAGAAGGCAGAGAGTGCAAAGGTTCGGGTGCAGAACCCTTCCCTGCTGCTGCGACAACAAATCCTCTACAAGGAGCAGTCTGATCGGAGGATCGATGGACATGCTCAGTAGCTTGGGATACCAGACTCTCCGTGTCCAGTCCGGAGGCACAAGGATTACTTGGACCCGGTCGGTCATGATGTTCCTGAGAACTCTGGGCAAAAGTGGCGTACAGGAGGCCTGAGTTCCACTTGAGAAGAATCTCAGAGCAATTGCTGCCTTGGAACCTCCAACTTGCAAAACTGCTAACATTGCACGTCCTCAGCAGAGGCGAACAGACCTAACCAAGGCTCTCCCACACTGATGAAAGGGACCTTACACCACCTCCAGATGGAGACGCCATTCGTGACCCGCTAGACATTTTTTGCTGAGTACATCCGCTCTGGTGTTCAGAAAGCCAGCCAGATGTTGAGCAACCAGGGATATGCCCTGCTGTTCCAGCCATGTCTAGAGGTGCAGATTCTCTTGACAAAGGGTCCACGACCCCACCCTGTCCTTCATGTTTCAGTACCACATGGCGGTGGTGTTGTCAGTGAACACCAGCACCATCTTTCCTTTGATAGAGGGAAGAAATGCTTACAATGCTAGCCAGATCTCACAGAGCTCCAAAGGTTTGATGTGGTTTCCAGATTCAGCCATAGACCAGATGCCTCTGATCTCCACCTCTCCCACATGGCCACTCTATCCAAGGAGTGACACATCTGTCACTACTGTCAGATCTGGGTGGGGAAGGGAGAATCATCTGCTTCTGACCCAACAGAGGTTGGTTAACTACCACTGCAGATCTTGTGTAGTTCCCTCCAAAATATGGACCTTGTTGGAGAGATTTCCCTGATGCTGCGCTTACTGGATCTTCAGGTCCCACTGCAGAGCTTGCATTTGTCATCTGGAATGTGTCACCAGCAGGATGCAGGAGGCCATGAGGTCCCGAAGCCTCAGAGTAATTTTCACCAAAATCCAGGACAGAGGCTGAAACATCAGTATCATGGCCAGAATATCCTGGACTTGTTGCTCAGGATGATAAGCCCGAAACTGCACTGTGTCCAGAACAGCTCTGATGAAAGGAAGCATCTGAGAGCGAATCAAGTGTGGCTTCTGCACGTTTAAAGTGATCCCCAGCGAATGCAGGAGGGCTGGAGTAGTCTGGAGGTGGGAGAAGACAGCATGGAGTGAGCCCGTCTTCAACAGATAAGGGAAGACTGAAACCCCTGATCTGCGCAGATGAGCTATGACCATCATCACCTTGGTGAACACCAGAGCGACGCTGGTAAGTCCAAAGGGGAGCACAGTGAACTAAAAGTGCTTGTGGCCTACCATGAACAACAAGTAATGCCTGTGGCCAGGCAGGACCGGAATATGGAAATAAGCATCCTGGAAGTCTAATGCTACCATCAAGTCTCCTGGGCAGAGGGCAGATAGAACCTGAGCCAGAGTGAGTATTCTGAATTCCTCCTTCTTGAGGAGGAGATTGACGGACCGCAGGTCTAGGATAGGGTGGAGGCCCTTGTCCTTTTTGGGTGCCAGAAAGTAGCGGGAATAGCAAACACAACCTACTTCTGGCACGGGAACCCTCTCTATGGCTACCTTGGCCAAGAGAGCCGTAACTTCCTCACTGAGGAGGGACAAGTGATCCTCCGTCATCCGATCGTAGGGTGGCTGCATGGAGAGGGGAGGGAGTAACGACTGCAGACTATCTGCAAAACTCACCTGTTTGATGTGATGGATTGCCAGCGGAGCAGGTGATCCTGCCTTCAACTGGCCCTAGGTAGGGAAGGGTCAGACTAGGAAGGCTTAGAGGCTGCTGCTGGGGGGCAGCAGATTGTCCAAACCACTGGGTATCCAATCCATGAGGACGGAGGATCCCGTGCCTTCGGCCACACAGAGGCTGGGCAGCATGTGTGGCAGCGTGGCTGGCAGGGAATGGATGCGGTTGGAGACCCTCTTTAGCCACTAATGGGGCAAAAGGCAGACTGGGGGGATGAGGGAACCCCGCGAGGCCCAAGGACCTGGCTGTAGCCAAGAATCCTTGAAGTGCTTGAGTGCCAAGTCTAACTTGTCTCCGAAGAGATGGGTGCCCTCAAAGGGCATGTCCAATAAGGTAGCTTGGACATCCCATGAAAACCAGTCCTTCTCAGCCATGGGTGGTGCTTCAAGAATATGGGCGAGGAAACCGTTCTACCTACCAAGTCGGTTGTGTCACCAACACCCCCTTCCACTGTAGATGGATATTCATAAAACTTGACATGCCATGCAGAACAACAAAACAGCACAAGTTACTAATAAACAAAGCAAAACAAAACATAAGAACACCCTTTTGATCGATAGTGAATCACGACCATAATTACACAGTCACTACAACTTTCAGATTTTCTGGAAAGTGTTGGGCTCATATTCAGTCATGCAGTTTAGTCAGTTCTAGTGGCTGTGACTGTGAAACTCATTCAGAGGGTGTATGACAAAGCTATCAGTGCTATCATTTTATTGGATATTAAGGCAGCATTTCACACTGTTGATTACCCAACCGTCCAAGCATGCTTAAGGTCCTGTTGGAGGTGCGGATAGCAGGACCATTCGTGTAACATATTTTCATCCTTTTTAAGTGGAAGTTCCCCTTACTTAATAGTCCCCGTTATATCTAAGCTGCTTGGTGCATCAGGGCCATCACTCAGTTCTGCACTGTTCACACTAAAGTGCGTTCACTGGCCACCCTTACCTTGAGCTTCGATTTTTCATGTCTGCATGTGATGGATTTTCCCAAGTATCAATAATGCTAAGCCTGCAACTCTTCAGACAATACTAAAGACTTGTTAAATTGACATCTCTTCATGGATGGAACAAACATTCTTAAAAATTAATGGGACAAAAGACTGAAGTGGTAATCTGTAGTGATAAATGTCAACTGGCATTCTGCAGAATGGCTGCAATGCCCAGGTAGTTTGAGCTGTCCCACACTGAAACAACAGCATGGCTAGTTGTTCAGGATGCCCATTCACATTGTCTCAGATGGTGTTAGTGGGTGTGGACCGACAGGAGTAGAGGGAGGAGCATGGTTTAGAGGATTCTGAATACTCAATGAGCAGTATCACACCCCTAGTTCCCCAGTTTCACTCTGGATTCAAGATCTAAACAGCTCCCGCTCTTTCATCCTAAGTGAACAGGAGGGAACAAACAACTGGGGATGTTCAGAGACTGAATACTGAATGATCAATACAAGAAGGAGGAGCAGAGGCTGTGGTCCTGCAAATTTCGTTTTCAACATGCCAACACAGACTTAAAGCTAATCTCCATTGTGGCCAGCTCCCACCTCACCTCCCTCCTCTTGTCCTACTGAGGGACACATGGAGATGACGTGATGAGAAAAGGAGTAGAAGAAGGACACTTGGAAAGACAGACAGTACAAGGGAAAGACAAACTCATCCAAGGGCAGAGGGGAAAAGTAAGTGAGAGGGACAAAGGGAATAAGGGGAACAAATAAAGAAGAACTCATGGGGTGGAACCTGGAGACAAGGGGCAAATGTAGATAGATACATGGAGAAACAGAAGAGGAACAGGAGAGTGACAGAAAGAGGAAGAGAAGTCTAAAGTGGGCAGGAGTAAAAGACAAAGGAAGAAGAAGAAGAAGAAAGAATGACACAAATGTAAAGAAAGATGATGAAGAGAATCAGAGGACTAATGGAGGGAAGAGACAAATGGAGAAAAGGAGGAAATGACAAACAAAGAGGGCGAGCACAGGGCTAACGGGGAGAGGGACAAAAGGGAGGAAGGGCAGAGGGACAGTTAGAGAAGAGGGGACAATGAGGAGGAGATGGAAATGAAGAGAAGAATGACAAATTTGAACAGAAAAGAAAGAAAAATTCAGAGGGACAAATGCACAGCAATAGGAGGGGGAACATGAAGACATTGGCGAGAGTAGGACAGGAATAAAGGAAGAAACAGAAATAATGGGGACTGGGCAAGGGGAAGAGGGGCAACTGGATAAAAAGGGGAGAAGAATAGAGAGAGCTGGGAAGGAGAAGAGGAGGAGATGGGCACAAGTACAAAAACAAGGAGGTGAGGGACAAATCAAAGGTAGAGGAAAGGGGTAAATGGAAAAAGGAGCAATGGGTTAAATGTAGAGGAGCAGAAGCAGGACAACAAATGGAGAGAAAGTGGAGAGGTGAAATTGGACAGTAATAAAATTAGCACACATTGAGAGGAAACATAGGGGAGGGAACATGGGAGCAAACAGGAAAATGACAGAAGGAATACATAGATAGTAAATATAAAAAAGAGGAAAAAGAAACAGACCAAGAGAGAGGCAGAGCAGGAGAGGGGAGAATGGTGGAAAAGAGGAGATGGACACCAAGATATGAAGAGGTTAGGAAAAAGTGAGAAGAGAATCAGGACTACAAATGGAGTGAAGGAAATGGGCCAGCTGAGGAAGAGAGGGACAAAGAACATTCTAAGGGAAAAAGTAGAGAGAAAGATGGAGAAAGAGACCGCTAGAAAGGAGGATCAATTGTATAGGTGAAGAAGCCCAAATGAGGAGGAGCAGCAAGAGGGAGAAAAATTTAGAGAAACAAATTAAGAGAAGATTTAGATTAATCAGGAAGAGTAGAAGAGGGATAAATGAGAAGGACAAATGGGAAAAATCCTAGAGGAGAGGGACAAAGTACAAGCGAGGTGAGAGAGGAAGACAAATGCAGTGGAAAATACGGGCAAACAGACAAGAGGAGGAAAGCAACACATGGGAAGAAAAAGTGGGACAATGTCCAGGAGGATGAGGAGACAAATGGACATGAGAAGAGAGACCAATGGAGAAAAAAAGGATGTGGTAAATGAAGAAGTAACAATTTACATTTGGTAACACTGCCTGGTGGATACTCTATCTGCTAGCACATTTCTCTCTTCTTGACAGTACCCCCAGGCATCTGACTGAATCCAGACATATCTCAGGATGTGACGTCTCAGAGCCACATGTGGCACCATTTGGTGCTCTGATGTCAGTTCTTGCCCTATTTTTCAAATGGTCTTTGAAGTGACAGACATAAAGGAAAAGAGTGTTTAGAACCAACATCCACACTAGTGAACCAGTACAGTAACCACTACACAGACTAGGAAGACTGGTGGGTCGTTGAGAAAACTGCAGGTAGATAGTATCCACCAAAAAGATTATTAAAGAAGGTATCTTTTTGCTGATGGATACTTCTACTTTCAGATTCCACACCTTATCAACCAATTTCAAATCAGTACCAGGAAGCAGGAGGGTTTGAGGAGAATACAAGACAGCTAACCAACCCAAAGCTCTGGCAGACAGTAGACACATCACAAAATACACACTAACCAAGATAAATTGCAAACAGCAAAAACACGAAACAAGGCAAAAGCCTAACCCAAGGGACATACCCATCAGACACCTCAGGACTACAGCAAATAGCTGCATAACCGACACGTGCAAGAGAAGGGGCAAAATGCCTGTTTTGTAACACCCGATACCACAGGACCAATAGCCCAGCAGGAAAGAAACATCTGATGCCAGTAAACCAACAAGAAGTGAAAGTCAGCCAAAAGAAAGGAAGCAGGGTGTTCCAGATTCTAGCCTTCGTTAAACACAAGGAAGCAAAGCCAAACATGCCAATCACTCACAACATCACTGCCAGTAACTGTTAGCTACTAGGTAGGTGCCTCAACTTAAGCAGCAACAACGTTGCAAACATCCAAGGACAAAGGGAAACAAAACACCCTTCTAACAGAGATCCAAACTTGAGGAACACCAAAAGAAAGGACAGCGAGTGTCAAAATGGAAACCCACGCAGCAACGAGGAAGAGGATACATATCACCAGAAGCCAATTGTTTAGGAAAGGCCAGAGAAACAAGGGCGAGCAGGATGAAAAAGCAGAATCCGTGAAACCTGCACAGCCCAATCAATAACTAGGACAAGAACAAAGATAACTACCCAGCAACACACACCCGAACAGAGCAGTCATTCTTCTTGATAAACGTTTAAAGGAATATGCACCATATTCAAAACAATCGCAAACCCCACAAAACAGCAGATACAGTGAACTAAAGAAAAACAGACACTAAGCAAAACCCATTTAAGAACCAAGCAAGAACTAGGCCACTATTGGTAGCAACATACCACCATTAACAAGTAAGAAACCGAACACAAGGGCATGCAACTGCAAATATCCACCTGGCCAGACATCCAAGCATAGCATGAATCAGCCCTCTCTGTCTTGAAGCAAAGGGCAGAAGTACATACAAACAAGAAACAAGGACCCAAGCTTATCGCACTTACATCACACTCCAGTAGCACAGCTGCCTTGCTCAAAACAAGAAAGGATTAGTGTAGGAAGCTAGCTATCTATGTAGTGTACTAAATGTAGGGATGCACTATGCAGATAGTAGTGGTGACCCTTATTGGTTTACAGGGTTAAAAGTGACAATCCCAAAAGCTCTCTTTCGTGGTAGCGTAAGCGAGCAGTTAGGCTTATCAGAGGGCAGTGCTAAGAACTTGTTCAACTTGCAAAGGCAATAAATGAGACACACACTGGGGACTTGTTTAGCAGGGACTCAGTGCACCTCAGTCAATAAACCTCAGTACCAGTAAAAAACACTTTCCTACAATCGGACTCTGAAATTTCCTTGCAAATATAAAGAACAGGGCACAATGCAGCTCAAAACCTTATCTGAAAAACTGATCTCAGTATGGAAGGCATCAAGCAAGAACAATAGGCAACAGAACCAAATTAAGAACATACCTTACGCACCCTCAGGTCTGCAAGCACGACTACACACTGTCCTGAAAAACAGTACCATTACACACTGCAGTGACTATCCAGTACAATTGTACAGAACCCCTGCAAAGGAAGCCAAGAAGGCTACAGAAAGACACCAGTAAAAACATGGTAGAGAGAAGTTAGGAAGCATAAACAACTGGGTTATGGCTTATAAAGCCAACAAGGTGGTCATCTTCTGAGAGTGTGCGGCTGAATCACTATGAATTTGCTGCAATACGTTTTCTGGTTTGGGAAGAAACAACTGCTTTGTATACTCAAATGCCTTTAAAAGGGTGGCAGTGGCATACCTGGGACAATGTTTCACCTTCTCTACCCCTAGAGGCAATTTTGGAGCATGAGTGGACACTGCTCTACATATATGGCTGACAAGATGACAGCTGACCCTAGATCCCTTGTGGCTCACCCAGAGGTGCCCAACATTGGGAGGCTGAGTGGAGCAAATGGAGTCTGTGCTGACCCTGTCACACCTGGTGCTCTCTGAGACAGAGGGGCTTGGAGGGGCACTGCGCTGTGCTAGGGGATTGGAAGTGAGCCACTGGAGCATTGACCTATAGGACAACCCCTGATATCTGCCAGCATCCCTCCTCAACCGCTGTTGGCCACAGGCCTTACATGAGAACTGTAGCTGAACACCCTGTAGATAGGGCTAGGGGCAGTGGCCTGCTCTGGACTGTAGTTGGCCGCTTGGCAGAGGTATGCTGTGCCTGGAGTGTTCAAGAAGCCTTGGGCTTTGGGAGCACCTCTCTCCCCAAAGCTCCCTCAGAACCTCCATCTTTCTTTCGTTGAGCGGGCAATACATGGGGGAAGGGTGTGAACTTAGTCCTGGGCCCGAACTGTGGGCACGAGGTTTGTGCTGCCCCCAGGGCCCCTGACCCCCCCACAAAGAATATGAAGCCTGCTGGCAATGGGGCACCCCCTGGAACTCCAGCTGCTCAATCAATCAATCAATCAATCAAGGACTTATAGAGCGCACTACTCACCCGTTAGGGTCTCAAGGGGCTGGGGGGGGGGGGGAGAGCTACTGGTCGAAAAGCCAAGTCTTGAGGTGTTTCCTGAATGATAAGAGGTCTTGGGTCAGGCGGAGGTGGAGCGGTAAGGAGTTCCAGGTCTTGGCGGCTAGGTGAGAGAAGGATCTTCCTCCAGTGGTGGTGCGGCATGGCATGGTTTTCAAGATGTAGTGCAAGCAGGCCAGCGGGAGCTCAGCCCTATGTGAGGAATTGACAGCAGCATTCAGCCAGGTTGTCAACTGGGTATGAGGCAGGCCTCGCCCCCCCCGATGTAACGTAAGGACCCGGCAACAAATGATGGTCAACATCGCATATTACTCCTGCTTGTCACTACCGGGGCAGTTGTTACGAGACCAGGGGTAAAGAACTAAGTGGCATGGCCTTGTCTTGGTCTGAGCCAAGGGATTAACTAACAAATTACATTACCCACCCCCTCAATTGCCTTCAAGGCATTATCACTTGACCCCTCCAGCCTTCACTTTTCTCTCCAAGTTGCTTGGTGGGGCTGAAAAATGAAGCTGGTCCAGGATGAGAGATCTATCCTTAAACAGGGCATTTCCTTGTACTCCTTTGCCTCCTTCTGGACTGCTGTGTCCTGAAGGGGCTGAAGAGTTTTCACCCACCATCTGCTCGTACTGCCCATGACGCAGTGCAGCAATCGAGGTCCCAGCAGGCAAAGGTTGGGCTTATTACCTCACTGCTCCCCTATTTGTTTCCGACTGCACTGTAACCATCCATGAATCCTGCTAGCTTGGAATCTTCCCTGTAAGGCTGGACTGGGAAAGCACAATCACCACATGCAGCTCCCAAATGATATTCCTTCAGGATTTGTCCCCCTAGAGTGCCCTGTTCCTTGCACTGGAACATCATGGGCAAGGACCAATCTGTTGCCTCAATTGCACAAACTAAAATGGACAGATATACCTCGCCACCCTCAGACACTCTTGTGAAGTTGACCAGCTCGTACCCTGACCCATCTGCTTCGGTGCCACCTGCACTGAAATAACCCGTTCAGAGAGTGTCTGACCTGCCACTTTACACAAGACTGTTTCTACGGAAGCAGGATCAAGACTGATTTGTATATGGCTATTTCCTGTTTGAGGTGGCATGGAGGGCAAAATAATGATGGACTGTAAGGCGGCCCAGATTAATTACTAGTGGCAGAGATTAATTGAAGCATTCCACCCATTACTTTTAATGCAACTCTATCAGAGGGACCGAGCAGAAAAAAGGGAAATGGTCTTTGCTTGCTTCTTGTCATTCAGAACGAGCCTGGCATGGTAGTTTGGTCTGGATTGGTCCTATTGGAGCAGGATTAAGACTGATCCATATAGTTGCCTGAAGTGCCATGGTTGCAAATGAGCAATGGACTGAAGGGGACTGAAATGCGGCCCAGAGTGATTACTAGTGACTGAGATTAATTGAAGCATTCCACCCATTACTTTTTGTGCAACTCTATCAGAGGGACTGAGCAGAAAAAAGGGAAATGGGCGAAACAGAAACACGACTAACTTTGCCCTTTCAGTGGATTTGCCTCAATCAGCAGAGGTTTCAAGGGACTTTAAAGGAAGTATACCATGGACTTAAGAGACTTCAACCAGGGTGTACTATGGACTTCAAGTGATTCGGAACCATGTATGTGATAAGTTGAACACCACAGCTTAAAACACAGGACAACAATGAGATAGAAGGAATGTGGCGAATGATAGTACTGCGCAGGCAGAGCAGGTGTTTCCTGATACAGACTGCATATGACTGCTTTACTGCACATTTGCCCACCTTTAAGGACTGCATCTTATTCCGAATCTGACACAATCCTTGCTGCTATCATGCAGAGCTCAAGATTTTTGTGATCACTTCAGGCCTTGAAAAAGCCCTAGAAAACACTAAGCGGATGCGGTGGAACACATGCTTGCTGTCCTCCAGAATGAGGCCACTGCGAACAACACTAAAGCAGAAAAGCACAAGAAAGGAGAATAAAAAACTTTAAACTAAAGAAACTTAAACTTACATATTAAGAAACTTCTGCACATTCTCTTGAATTACTGAAACACAGCAGTGTTGGACATATATATGACAACTGTTTTATGAAGATTACGTTAGCATATTAGAATTTCAAAGTTGTAAACACAATGATTTCTTCTATGGCTACACACTCTTCTTGCTCTAAAAATGGTCGAACCAGGTTTAGCAGTCATACTGGTGAATGGCAAAGTAATGAGCTCCTGTCAGAACAGGATAACAGGTAAAGTGCCCATTCATAGCTAATATATTTTATCAGGAGTGCTTTGTAAAATAAAAAGGAAGAAGCCATAATGTGTGTTCAATGACTGCATTTATCGTAATACCTCTTTTCTGCCACCAACAACCTTTTGCCAGTGAGGGCTAAAGAGGAACATAGAGCAAGGTTCTTTCGCAAAAAGATGAAGTGTGGTACGTGAAAACTCTGATTGCCCCATCGAGACGTGGGCTATGGCTCATTCTCGGGTGCAGCTTGCTGCTAATGGCCTTCTCTGTATCCTCTTCCGCTCCATAAGATCTCAACACCTACTGAGGTCTTCACCATGTCATATGTCCAGTTGTGCCTTCTGACATTACTGTTCAGACGAGGCCTAGATAACCCACTAATATCCACTTGGAGAAAGTGATGAGGCTCTGACTTCTGTCCTTCCCAGTGCAATATTGTTTTTACAGGGTTACAGTCTGCTAAATCACGATAACGCTCACTTTTTTATAACCTGAAGGCTTTGCTTCCTTTTTCCTCCTAATGTGAATTAATGGGCTGCACAAGAAAGTAGTTAAAAATGGAAGACACCAGGAAATCTCATCCTTATTAAGGGTACACTGTGCAGCTATCAGTGTTCCATTTCGCTGTGACCCTAACAGCTGCAAGATTTTGGCTTTATGGTATTGGGACGACATCCGCTCACAATAGGTAAGACAGATTGCTATAATTTTCAGGAATAATTAAAAGTGCCACACTAGTTTTAGAATTCATACAATCAAGCACACGAAGAGGTGCAGAACATATGTTTCAGAAACTGCAAACCTCAGCTTTCTGCTTTTTTTTAAATTTGAAATGGTATATAGACAAAATCAACCTTTGGTGAATGCCCACAAATACTGTGAGATAATGGTTAGGATTCCAATAGGCAGCAGCTATTAGAAATGTCCACATATACTCACCCAGCTCATCCACATTAACACACCTGCTTTCTTTATTATAATTAGAGAAAAAAGAATGCAGGCAAACATTAATAGTGACAACAATCTAAGCATTCTGATTGGCAAGGCCAATGTCTGATTTTCATACAAGGTGTGTACATTCAGTAAAAGATGCAGTATGAGATGACAGCATCTAGTTTATTACCTGCTGAAGTTCCAGCTCTCTCTGTGCATGCCTGTTCTCCATTTTCCTTATTTTATTTTCCAAAGCAAGGAAGTGCTTCATTTGTGGGCTGTGGCTCTCTTTAGCTTCTCTCAGTTCTTCCAGAAGTTTTGCAACCTGAAATTTGAGATGGAAGGAGGAATTCATTTTTGCAAAAGCTTTCTTTGCATACACACCTTTTGAACACACAGTTAACGTGCCATTTTGTGAAAAGTCAAAAAATAAAACCCCACTAGTTTTTTTATTCTGATGAAAGTGACATTTAATTACAGTGATAGATAACTACAGCAGTATGAAACACTATCACTGATGAGCAAATATTATTATTTTTTAAACATGCCAGTGCGCTGTCAATGCTTTTAATTAATAAATCAAAATGGTTGAGAAGCAGGGCATAAGCCATGTGCGTCTCATAAGATAATGGCCTTGTTCAAATAAAAGAAACCTTCACAGAAAGCAATACAATGTCAAACCCATATAGACTTATTCAAATTTAAGACACAGTACAGAAGGCAAAAGTTGTTAGTAAAATGCAAATCAGCATCAATAATGCATGAAGTGATGCAAATGCGAGAGGCTTACCATAAGGTAAATGACAACGCAAGCAAATAGGCAAAACCAGAGTATAGTTCTGCAAGAGGACTTATGGAAAATCTGTTCAAATAGTTTAAGTATTAAGCCAATAGACAGACTATGGCAGAGTCTGCACAGTTAAAAAAGAGGCAAAAAAGGCTAAGTATAGGCTAACAGAGTCTGCACAATTGAAAAAGCCATAAAAGTCTGGCACATTTTATAGATTTCAGGCAGTCAAAGCCACATACTTGACATCAAGGAACACCCACTTTCATGCATAATTATAATACGAAATAACATGATATTTGTGCAAAAGACTAAAACAATAGACAGTCCAACTGATGGATGACTCCCAGAGCAGATTCGGGTAAAGAACCTTGAATATGTTGCAAATACAGTAACATTCTGCAAATGTCTTCTTTCTCGAGATACACATTAATACATTTCAGCTCGACCATAATTTTGCGCAATTCTATCTTGGTTATTTTCTAAAATAGACACAAGAGAATCATGCACATAGAAAACTAATTAATGTGATTCAAAAGCACATTTATTATTCTGTCACTATAAATGAATGTCAATGCTGGATGATTAGGCCACAGTTATGTTAACTGAAGCCTGGTTATGCTAACTAAACATATCTAAACAAGCATTAGTTTCTATTAATTAACAACACGTGTACACATCCACCTTTAATGATTTCTGAATCATCATCAAATTCTTCTATTCTATATTACAACAGTTCATCAACCATTCCCAGCTTCTTTGATTATGTCTTTTCAGAGGCCTTCATTTTATCATAAGCTCAGGCTTTGAGGTCATCAAGGCCACTTTCATCCTTCTTTCTCTTTGTGGTTGTCAGTTTCTTCTTCTGACAATCACATTTTAAATCTCCCTTAAAACAAATAAGTTCTAAAAATTAATATTAACATTAGACCAATGGTATTCAAGGTTAATATTGTAAAAATTGTAAATTGTGTTAGCATTTTCTTTAGTAAGTCGCCACCTACATCACCAAACCGTTCACCATTGTTTCCAATTCCCTTTCAAATCTTACTAAACCACGAACCAACTGTTTCCCCTACACCAGTCTCCCAGCAATTTAGTTTCACTCGCAACATTAGTTATATTGTTAATATATTTATTAATGTCCACATTGTTATCAGGTAGAAATATACAACACTACTGGACCTGAATAACACAACGCACTCAATCTTGCTTAGAAAACAATATGTCCAAAGCCAATCTAGTTAGTATTACCAACCGATGAGTTACAATGACACATACATTCTTGACAAGAACACAAATAACAGTTATGCCAAAATCAAGGAATGTACGTCTCACATGGTTGACTGGATGTCGTGTCTTTTCATAAAAACTGAATACGGACAAGACTGAAATCTTAATTTTTCCCAGATGGAAGGTTTCTGTTTTCTCGTCCGTTAATTTCTGGCCATGTCATCTTGGGGCCACTCCCTCACCAGCTCGTTTAGTTTGAAATCTAAGTGTCCATCTTGACCAGGGCATCTCTTTGATGGCTCAGGTACCAGGTTTTCCTCCTCCTATTCCAGGATGCTCCAGCTTCTGTGGAAAATGCTTCCGTACCTCTCGCACTCTTCTCTTCTCACGGTAGTGCAGGTATCAATTATTTGCTGCGTAGACTACTGTAATTCTTCATTGCTTGAGTTCCTGACTATATCTCAACCATCTTCAGCATCTCCAATATGGAGCAGCCGGCACACTGTTCCGCAACAAAAGATCTCTGTGACTGTTTTTTTGCTTTTCAAAGCCATCCATGGACGTGGCCTTTTTTTACATGAAAAATAGGTTTCAGTTTTACATCACACCTAGATCTCTCATGCCTTCTGCGGCTAGGCTGCTACTCATCTCCCAATTCTGCTTGACCGGAGCTGAGGCCAATGCATTCTTATCACATCTGCTGAATTCTGGAATCCCTCTCACCTCCGGCCAATTACCTTTTAGCTTTCCAGAAACAATTGGAAGCTTGGCTATTCTCTAAACTTTAAATTATGCAGCCTGTGCATTCAGCGTTCAGGTAACAGCGTGCTTTACACATATAAGTGCAAATACCCTTCCATTTTATGACCCTGAATGTTATACTTACTTACCATGCTGTATACCGTCCAATGATCCAAGAAAACAATGGAACAATAGAAATGAAAAACCAGAGTACATAAGAGGCTCGACTTTCCTGCCGATGACAGTTGTATTTATTTTATTTGATGACTTTGATGTGTTCTATGACTTTCGTCTATTCAGTATCTATAGGTTTCCCTTAGTCAGTCGAAGAGCTAACCCTATCCCCAGGATAACAGCTATCTGATTTTGACGAATGGGCAATGGGATACTCCACAATCTTTATTGGTCTTTGCACTAGTCGTCACATGATTTTGACAACAACATGTTTAGGTTAAAGTCCCCAGTAATCACCATGAAATTGTGTGGCTATTTTCCAGATAATATGTTGTATCATATCTAAGAGCTCATGTAAATGTTTTTCTCTCACCCCCTTAAAATGTGCTAATTAAAAACGTAAGAAAAGAATAGAGAATACAACATTTTGTACCTACCTATTAATGTGTAGCCCGGAACTGTTATTTTGCAACCTTCATCAATCACTTAAAAAGGAAACGATAAACATACCTGTAGCCATAGTCCTGCATCACAGGAATCTTCATTGAAGTCAGAAACCTAAAATAATTCCATGCTGCCTGAGTGAACCCCGTCCAGAGACAAGCGTGCCTCTTATCATAGGGTTCAAGCCTCTAGATGGCTGTACCAATATCAACAACTGAGGAAAAATCAAAGGTCATTCTAAAACAGGGACCAGAGGAAGCAATCTCCTCCACATAAAGCCCTCACAGACCAAGGGCAAGAATTTTCAGTCTAAGCAATGAGAAGTGCATACCCCCTCCACTGTTACCCACTCCTGTGGGGGGAATGTGCATTGTTGTCCATAAGAGTGGAGAAAGATAACGAAAGACAAATGGGTACGAAGCATCATTCAGTTTCCACTATTATTTGTACTACCCTACTACAGCATTTCAAGGCAAATACATCACTGATAGTCTACACTGCGACTATGAAGAAAATGATTTCAGTGATGAACACTATAAAGACATTTTTATAAAACCTAAACATAGGCTGATGGAGGTGTTCTGAAGTCCGAACAGGCAGCACGGAATTATTCTAAGTTTATGACTATCAATGAAGATCCTACGGTGCAGAGCTTAATTTTATCAGTTGGAGTTAAGATCACTCCGCAGGATCAGCCACTTGTGTGAACACACTGCTTTTCTTAAAAAATCTTTAATAAACATTTACATGTAATATATCAGTTGCCTAGGTTTCAAGAAAACATGCTATCCTACCAACGTAGAGATATTTTTCTAAACATTTCTTAATTCTGCAAGATACAAGGACTATAAGGGTATTATTTATATTTTGAAAGAAATTGATTTTGAAGGACTGACATTGTTTTAATTAGTTTTATCTAGAACATTAGGAATTCATTTTTGTGCCTTACTTTGTGGTCGTATGTAAACTAGACAGGTCATATTCACTCAAACCTTTGTTCTAGATGTACATGGCGTACGAGCAGGATGGCACAGTGAGTTAAATTCTCACTATTTTATTATCTGCATTTCAAAAGTTTGAATACAGGTAAAGCAAACTCAGTCTTTCATCTTTTAGAGTTTGGAGAATGAAGTACCATTAAATTAGTAACACTGGTTACAGCAACATAAGTGCCATACTGTGATAAAAAAATGCCAGAAGTGCAATATGAAGAGCTACTTAAAAAACAGTTTTTGGCTTTAGCAATACATGCTGAAAGTGCCTAGAATCCTCCTATTGACCAAACTTTGAGGAAGGAGGTTGGTATTCAGGAATTGAAAAGACATTTAATATTTGGCAGGTTCCTTTTTGTGAATGCAAAAAAAGAGAATTTTACAGATTGTTAGGGTTATTAATTTGCCAACACAATAACCAACTCTAATTAATATAAAACACAGTTTTGAGAGATTCTCTGCTCAGCCCCCAAAAACTATGGCATAAGCAGCAGGCAATCCCCTGAGAAGTGTGTGGTAAAGTAAGGAAGTAAAAACAATTTCAAAACGAACACAATAGATTTCCCTAACTAATTTAAATAAATAAATAAAAATGTAATGAGCAAAAAGTCAAAGAAAAATGTAATGAGCAAAAAGACAAAGTTCTAAGAGAAAACACTCCTAGAAAAAGTCAAGCATTATGGAAAAGCATTTGTTCGCAGTAGACTGGAACCTAGGTGCAGTTTCACGCAGACTACAATGGAATGGAGTTTGGATACACAA
The DNA here is from genome assembly GCF_031143425.1 of Pleurodeles waltl. Classification (NCBI taxonomy): domain Eukaryota; kingdom Metazoa; phylum Chordata; class Amphibia; order Caudata; family Salamandridae; genus Pleurodeles; species Pleurodeles waltl. The sequence continues at coordinate 1,334,153,902 of NC_090444.1, read as the reverse complement.
AGCAGGTCCTGGTCAAAGGTTTCCATCAGTTTGGCAGTTTATTTAGAGTTTGATGAATGGGCTACTCTGTCACAAATGTAGGGAATGTCTTGATCACTGTATTGTAAGTACATTTTATTTTAGCATATGGCACTTGTAATAGGTGTATGGGATATCTGTCACGTTTTGATGGAGTATCTTGCCCATCAAACACCAAATGAAGCCATTGATCTCACACTTCTTGAAAACTTCTTCTGGCCAGTTCTGCAGACTCTACCCTCTTGGGTCAGAGTTCTAGGCACCAAGTCTCTCTCCAGCCAGGCCTCCTGCAAGGCCTAGCCTTTAGTCAGCTGGGGCATCTTAGAGTTATGAGTCTTTCTGCTTTTTATGTCCCCAAAGCTGGTAAACAGGAGTACTGCCACCTGACCCTTGGTCAGCAATTCAAGTCCAGGGGTGATAAAAGAATACAGGGAGGTGTTGGTGGAGGAGCCAGAATTAATCAATGCACTAGCCAGTCCCTGAAATAATTCTACAGCCATACCCTACTAATTATGTCATAGGCTCCCACTTCCTTTTGTAGCGCTTCATCTTTGTCTTGCTGTAAAGTTACTCACAAACCCCTGCTTCAAGATGCCAGGACCCAGCTGCCACTAGATAGGCCTGTCTTTAGCTTCTTGACTACTTTTCTAATTGACGGGGTCAAAACTGGTTTTCCCTCCTACTTTGGCTGGAAGCTAATTGTCTGGAAGAGTTCTTGGAATGAATAAAAAAACCTTCTTGGCATCTTCAAGTCAGAAGATGTGGGAAAGCTGCCCTTTGTTCTCCCAACTGTTCCTGTACACTGCCAGATAGCTAACCCCTGCCAAGTGGTCAGCAGTTAATGCTAATTCGCCTTTCCTTGGCCCAGAGGCAAGACATGGTCCTTTGAATTGTCTACTCTCCCAGCCAAGGAAAGTGTATTACAAAACTGGAGGTGTGATGAGTGGCAAAATTAGTTTTAATTCAGTTCTGGCTCAGGCAGCCTAAAGTGCATTTTTACAAAGTTACTTTTCTGACTGAGTTATCAAAATTCCAACTTCACCATTAGGTTACTGTAAAACCTGGCATCCTTGGAGTGATTAGCCCTTAAATTCTCCTATTTTGCTGATTTTGTTTTTGCTGGCTTTAGGACACTGTACACTGCTAACCAGTGCTAAAGTGCTTGTAATCTCTCCTTAAAGTATAGTAGAGTGAAACTGGCTTAAACCAAAATGGCCTATTTATGTTATGTCCCTAGTAAAGTAGTACTATCTGTGCCCAGGGCCTGTAAATTAAATGCTACTAGTGCGCCTGCGGCACTGATTGTGTTCCCCACTTAGGAAGCCCATTGAACCTGTCTCAGGCCTGGCACTCTAGCATGTGTGTGCAGTTTTAAACTGCCAGTTTGCCCTGACAAACTACACCTAGTCATGTAAAAACCTGGGTCACATGACTAGGTGTAGCTGGCAGTTGGTCTTTGTGTATTGCTCCCAGACTGTGAGACATTGAGAGAAGGGAAAAATAGGTGTTGGCAGGATGGGCCACTCTGAGCGAACGAGGGAGAAGAGATGTCACCTACCACACTTGGACATCACAAAGGCTCTGTCTGAACACTCTCACAAAAGGGTTTGTCACTGGTCTTTTGTGACCCCTGACAAGCTAGGGTCAGGACAGGGAGGAATGGGATGACTAACAACTCAAGGGGGAAGAGACCTATAGAAGCTTCCTCCACTTCTAAGTGGTCACCAGGTATAAATGATGGACCTCAGACACCAACTCTTCAGTACACATCTGGACCGGTGGACCCTTCCATGAAGAAGGAGTGCTGTGCTGCTGAGAGGTATGCCACTTTACTGGAGTGTTGTTCATTAGGATGCTGCCTTGCTGTGCTGACCTGCTGCCTTCTTGTCTGAGTGAGAAGGACTGGACCTCTATCTCTGAAATGATAGCTAGTTGGCTGGGCTTCTGATCAGAACTCTCAGAGACATAACAGCCTTCCAACAACTTTGACCCCAGCACCTGGACTCCACCATCTGTGAGCCTTTCTCTCCCAAGCGGTGCAGTCCTAGTCCTGAACCTTTGGAAGTGGCCCTGAAGGTGCCCTGCCAGCCCATCTGTGAATCCAGTAGAACCAATGCATCGCTTCCGCGGCACATCTCCAGCACAACCTGCACATTACTTCTGCTGCTTGATGCATCATCCTCAGAACCGGTGCGTTGCCTCTGCTATGCGCTATTCCCCGATGCAAGGACTTTGTATCCATCAGAGTAGACGCATCTCCACGCAAGTACATCGCCTCACCCAACGTAACTCATCAGAACCCTGCTGCACGACCCATCTCCACACAAGGATATTGCCCTGCACTTTGTAGCTCCCAGACACGCCACTGCACAACACATCGCCTCTGCTGCACAACACACCCTCAACCCGGGACTCTGCATCTCTTTGCAAACAGCATTAAAGGCACTCTTGTTCAGTGGGCCTAAGTGGGCAACTGGAGCCAGCTCGCTCTCCACTGTGGTCGGCCTGAGCTTGTGACTTTGTCTCAGTCCAGTGTGACTAGATAACCACTGATTGCACTTTATGCTTTTTGGTGCTATTACCAATATATCTTTATGTAGGAAAGTACTCTCTTTCTTGGCATGGTTGCCCCCATTTTCTGCCTGTTGTCAGTGTGTTTGACTGTGTTCAGTAGGATCCTGCTAATCAGGAACCAAGTGATTATGCTCTCTCCCTTCTAACTTGGTAACTGTACCCTTTTCTCCCCACATTTGGGATACTGGTGCCCCCATGTAAGTCCCTAGTATATGGTACACAGGTACCCAGGGCACTGGAGTACAAGGGGATCCCCATGGGCTACAGCATGCATTATGCCACCCATAGGGAATCCATGCAAAGCGTTCTGCAAGCCTGCCATTGCAGCCTGCGTGAAAGGGTACATGCACCCTTTTCACCATAGGTCTCTGCACCAGGTCACTATAAGTCAACCCTATGGCAGGCCCTCCTAGCCCAGAGGGCAGGGTGCAAGTACCTGTGTGTGAGGGCACCCCTGCACTAGCAGAGATGCCCCCACGAACTCCAGTGCCATTTTTATGGACTTCGTGAGTGCGGGGATGCCATTTTAAGCGTGTACTGGACATAGGTTACTATCAGCAACATAATGCTAACTCCAAACCCAGGCATGTTTGGCATCGAACATGTTGTAATCATACCCCAATATTGTTGCCAGTACTGGAAGTATGATTCCATGCATTCTGGAGCCTCCTTAGAGGACCCCCAGCATTGCTACCACCAGTCTTCAATGGTTTTCTGGGCAGCCCCAGCTGCTGCCACCCCTCAGACAGGGTTCTGCCCTCCTGCTGCTTGATCTGATCAAACTCAGGAAGGCAGAGCAAAGGATTTACTTTGGGAGAGGGAGGTAACACCTTCTCCCTTTGGAAGTAGCCTCCCCAAGCCACTGGTATGCTTTGAAGGGCACATTTGGTGCCCTCCATGCATAAACCAATCCATACTGGTTCAGGGTCCTCCAGTACCTGTTTTGGCGTGAAAATGAACAATGGAAAGGGGAGTGACTGCTCCCCTGTCCATCACCGCCCCAGGGGTGGTGCCCAGAGCTCCTCCAGAGGGTCCCTGGGTTCTGCCATCTTGAATCCAAGGTTGGCAGGGACCTCTGGGAGCATCTGAGTGGCAAGGCCAGGAAGGTGAAGTCAGAACCCCCTTCTGATAAGTGGACAACTGGCTAGGAGACCAATCCCCCTTTCAGTGCTATTTAGGGTCCCTCTCTTGGGTGGGTTCTCAGACTGGGCTTGTAAGATTCCAGCAGCATTCCTCTGCAACCTTCACTTCGACTTCTAGCCAATGGAAGCACAACTGGACCCTCCAGGAACCGACAATCTGCATCCACAAAGAAGACTCTTCTTGCAACATTGTTTCCATGGCTCCTTCCAGCTTCGGCAACATTTCCCCGGCTGTGCATCCTCTAAGAGCGACAAGTCTTCAGCCTGCACAAGATAGAAGAAGAAATCGGAGTACTCCTCTTGGTCCTCTCTACCAGATGTCCAACTTTGGTGGAGTTAAGTCCTTGCCTTCCCACGCAGGACAGTACCCCATGCTATGCGTCCCTTGCAGCTGCCAAGATTTGTTTGCTTTTCCTCAAAGGCATCTTCAGGCTATGTGTAGCTCCAGCCCCCAGCACCACTTTCTGCGACACACAGCCCTCTGCGTGGTTCTCCTGCGGCGTGGGATCCCTTCCTGTAGTGCTGCGTGGGCTCCTTCTGCAACTTCTTTGTCCCCATCCTGTGGGACTCCTGTGAGTGCTGCCTTTGCTCCTGTGGACTCTGTGTCGCTCTGTGTCCCTCTGACTCCCCCTCCTGGGTTGAGTCCTCCTGGGCCTAGCTGGTCCCCGGCAGCACTACTTTTCCACTAAGAACGAGTTTGCTTTTACCAAGGCTTGTTGGTGGAATTCCTGCACCGACACCCATCTGCAATCTTCCTTCCAGCGTGGGACATCTTCTACATCCCTCAGGAACTCTTCACCGGCTCCAGGGCTGCAGTGCCGACATTCCCTTCATCACCGACGACCAACTCCTGCACGTATAGCTGGGTGGGTAGTAGCTCCTACTCCTCCTGGACTCCACTGTGACTCTTGGACTTGGTCCCCTCTCTCCACAGGTCTTCCTCTCCATGAATCTACTGCTGGTTTCTTGCAGTCTTGCCTCTGTGTCTTCTTTTCTTCCTTTTGGGTGGTTTGGGGAAAATCCAGTGATTTACTCCTGCTTTCTTGGTCGCTGGGGGGTACTATGTTACTTATCTCTGTGGTTTTCTAGTACTCCCAGCTCCCCTCTACACATTCCACCTACCTAGGTGGGGTCCTGTGTTCGCATTCCATTTTTTTAGTACATGGTTTGTGCTCCCCCTAGGGTTACTATTGTCTAACTGCATTTGCAATTTTCCAACCTTTTCTATGTCTATTGCTGTTTACTGGAGTATATAATTAGTGCATTACTTACCTCCTATTAGAGGGTTGCCCTTCTAGTACTTTGTGGTATTGTGTGACCAAAAATAAAGTACATTTATTTTTGTACAACCGAGTGTTTCTTTCATGTGTGACTACAGTGGTATTGCATGAGCTTTGCATGTCTCCTAGATAAGCCTTGGCTCCTCATCCACAGCTACCTCTAGAGAGCCTGGCTTCTAGGCACTGCCTACACTTCACTGATAGGGGATACCTGGATCTGGTATACGGTGTCAGTACCTTAGGCACCCACCACACCCAAGGCCAGCATCCTACACTTTAATACTGTATATGTCAGGTTGTGATCATTGGATTTTTTTCGCATTTTGGTCATGATTTATTTATTAGCATTGACTCTGTTTTTCTAAATCAGTGTGGAATTTTTCTTGTGTTGTTTTTTCACTTGATTACTGTTTGAAGTGCTGCATAAATCCCTTTCACTTTGCCTCTAAGTTAAGCCTGACTGCTCTGTGCAAAGCTAGCAGAGGGTTGCGCACAGGTACTTTGCTTGTGGCATCACCCTGACAAGGATTGTGGTTGGTGCTTGAGTTGGTTTTCACCCTCTCTCCCCCAACCAATAACTAATTTCTTACAGTTAGATTTCAAAAACTAAGCAGGAAATAGCTTTGAAGCATTTTTCTAGCCCTTTACTAAGCAGAGGTGAAAGATAAAGATTTTAATCCTACCTTGGCCTAATAACGTCCAGACTGGACTACATTGTGAAATAGCTCATGGGTTTTATTTCACTGTGAGGGCACTCTAACGTCAATATATAGTGTGCCCTATTTTCATATGACAGCACCCTGTGAAATTAGAAGGCACACTTTGAGAATGAACTATGAACATATACAAATAGGCCCTGTCATGAATGACTGCAGTGCACTGAAATAGATGCCTAGTTAGGGCACAGTTGTTCTCCTGGAAGAGATATATTTTATCATACATGAGTTTTCTTTAAATACACAGTCCTACTTACATATTATATTTAATTTTCCATGCCATAGGTTCCCTTTAGGCTCCATGTACAATGGCCTTACTGGGAAATTAAATAGGCCAGATAGGGAGTTCCGAAATAAATCACATGATTTAGAGGGGAAGCACTGACGCCTAACTACTGTTTAGCAGTGTTAAAATGCACAGACTACTAGAGCCAGCAAACACAGGGTTTAGTAAAAGCCAAAATATCTGAGTGACCATGCGGTCGATTTTCCTACAGTTGTGCATATAAGTAAGTACCTTGAAGTGTCAGTGTACACAGACAATACAATAGTCATTCATATAGAATGCAGACACTGCGTGGCAGGTCTATGGTGACAGAAGCATATTTACTGTCTACAAGTTACCTGAGCAACACTTATGCAGCTTAAGTACCCCAGAACAATCAAATGTGCTTCAAAGCACTTCCGTTTTGGTAAAAACACTGAAAATAGTGAAAGATAAATACTAAAACGAAAGCCACAGTCATTATATCCATGCACCAGCATAGAACAGTGTGGGTGAGCAAAATTGTTTAACAAAGTGTTATTTACAGACTGTCTGGTGAAAGAGAAAACCACATAAATCAGCCTTAAAGTATGATAAGTTCACTTGTAAGGAGGTAAACATAATCTACCATTGACTAATCCACAAGAATCACATTCTTCAAGAACAAGCAATTTGACATATTTAATCCCAATGATTTCCAATGCTGCACAGAGTCCACATGAGTGTGCCCCATGCACAATTTGGTTCACATAGTTCAGCCTCTTCAGACATAAGATATGCACCTGCGCCTCAATGCAGCACTAGTGGCCACCACAGAAACTGGCACGGCTCAGCAAAGTTTGGCTTATATCATGATAGCCATTGCAGGCTTAGCGCATAGCTGAGTGCCTGTTTATCTGCGCTTTGACTGTATAAAGTGAATTATTTAACCTGATGTTTCTCTTAGGTACTGCTTTGTTTTCAAACAGCACAGCTCCAAAACAAAAAGAGGCAATCATTGCTTATTGTTTCCTAGCTGTACGGTCTGAAAATAAAGCTGGTGCCATTTAATCTCTAAGCACGAAGGTGAATAATGCAAAGACCCGGGTGCAGAAACACCCAGTGTAACAGCAAATCCTTCCAGAGGGGCAGCCAGATTGGAGGCCAGACACTCAGGCCCAGGAGTTCTGCATACTATACTCCCAAGTGCCCAATCAAGAGCCACCAGGATGACTTGGCTTGGTAGCTCCTGATCTTCTTTAGAACTCGGGACAGGAGTAGTATCAGCCAAAAAAGGCATTCAGGAGTGATGAGTTCCATTTCAGGCAGCATGCATCTCAGGGCGAGAGATACCTTGCAAACTACAAGGCACAGAATTTCTGACATTGTGAGCTCTCAGCAGGGGTGAACAGATCAAGCCAAGGTTCTCCCCATTCGAGGAAGACATCTTGCACCACCTCTGGGTTTAACTGCCAATTTTGATCCGCTAGTTGCCAACGGCAGAGCTTGTCCCTGGTATTCAATGATCCTGCTCAGTGGTTCACCACCAGGAAGATTTCTTGTAGGTCTATCCCCTTCCAGAGATGCAAAGCCTCCTGACACAGGGTCTGTGACCCCATCTGCCCAGTTTGTTGCAATATCACATGGTGGTGTTGGCTATGAGCACCTGTGCCAGCCTCCTTTTGATGGATGGAAGAAAGGCTTTCAGCGCCAAGTAGATTGCCCTCAGCTCTAAAAGGCTGACATGGAGCCGGAACTCCACGAGAGACCAGAGGCCTCAAATCTCCACCTTTCTCAAGTGGCTGCCCTAACCCAGATGTGATGCATCAGTTTCCACTCTCCGCAAGGTAGGCAGAGGTGGTCAGCTGCTGACCCAATCACAGTTAAGTAACCATCACTACAGGTCTTTTGCAGTTTCCGCTGAACTCTGGGCCTGGTGAGAGAGGTCCCCTTGATGTTGGACCCACTAAGGCTTCAGGTCCAACTGTAGAGCCCGCATATGCCACCTAGTGTGCTCAGACAGCAGGATGCGGGAAGCCATCAAGCCCAGCATCCTTTGAGTCGGCCTCACTGAAATCCAGGAATGAAGCTGAGAGATCAGGATGACACCCTGAGGCCCTCATTATGACATTGGTTGTCAGCTGACCACCATGCCGGCGATGGCGGTAGTTCCATTGCAGGCTGGCGGTGAAGACGCCAAATTATGACCATGGCGGTGATCCCTCCCATAGACAGCCAAAGTACCACCTGAACCGCCAGTGCGGGCCACCCACCGACCACGGTGGTTGACGTCTTCAGGCTGACTGAACACCATTCCCCGCTCACAATATAATGACATAGCAGACTGCCAGTATTTTCGGAGTGGGACCACTGCCAGGAAAAGCCTGGTGGAAACAAATCATATAAAAGGAGACACTCACCTCCAGGGACACAGAGGAGTCTGCGGCAACCATGGAACCTGCACTAGAAGCCCTGCCGATGGTGTACCACGTGATGGCAGACCAGGAGCAGCGACAGCAACGGTGAGTACAGCTGCCTAGCACACAAGGGAGGGAGGGGAGAGAAACCTACCCACATGCACAACACACACCATATACAGATACCACATACCAAGAACAATCTGCTGAGAAATCAAACAACATAAGCCAGAAGTAAAGAAAGCCAGGACACATACCTTTGGTCCAACCACTGTATTCCGGTGGACTTTCGCCCACAACAAATGAGGAAACCATATACAAAGGGCCATTGGCCTGTCCAATGTCAGATACAACCCACAGGGCAACGTACAAGGCCCAACTTGACTTCTGACGGTCCAAATCACTCCACTGGGCAGGGACTGGGGGGGTTGTTTCGGGAGGGGGGACCTCAGGTTTGGGTTTGGGAGAGGGTGGGTCTTTGCTCTTTTGTTTAGGGGGCGGAGGAGTGGCAGTTTTGTGCCCCTTAGTGGGAGGTTTTGCTGCAGCGGGAGGGACATGAGAGGACAGGGAGCTGGAGGAACTGGGCTGGGGGAGCAGGGCCTTCCTTTTCCAGACAGGATGGGGAGGGGGAGAAGAAGGGAAGTGGTTTAGGCGGGCAAGGAACAGTTTTTTGGGTACAGTGGGGTGGGAGCAGGTTTGGGAGTGGAGGTACAGGGAGGGTTTGTAGGAGGAGTAGGTGTGCTGGACTGAGTTGCAGGGGCATGTACAGTGTGCGTGTGTGAGGTGGGTGGCTGTTGAGTGTCTGAGTGGGAGCGTTTATGTTTTTTGGGGGGTTTGAGCAGACAGGATGGGAGAGGACAAACAGGTCGGGTGAATGTATTTTGTGGTGGTTTCTGCAAGTGAGGTGGGTGTGCTGCATGTGGTTGTGCTGGTGGGGTAGGTGACTGCGCATGTGGGGAATGGGGTGCTAGTCTGCATGTTTGCTGTGGTGGTGACTGTGGGCAAGGCTGTACAGGTGGCAGGATCTGGGACTGATGAGGTAGTGCTTGCAGGTGTGAGTGCTGATGTGACTGTGAGGGAGGAGGAGGGGTAGACAGTGGGGGCAGTGGCTGGTTCTGTGTGTTGGCTGTTTGTATGCTTGTGGTGTGATCTGTGGTGCCTGTGCTTGTCTGTGCAAGTCCTGTCTGTTGACTTGGGTGCATGCTGGTCTGATTGTGTGCTTGGGATGGGGGGGGGAGAGGGCTTTGGGACTGGGAACAGGTAGTTGGAGGGGGGACGGAAGAACCAGGGACACCGGCTGCCGTCAAAGAGGATGCCAGAGCCTGAAACGATCTCTGTAGGGCAGCCAAGCCTCCATTAATGCACTCCAGGTAGGCATTGCATTGCTGCATCTGGGCTGCCAGCCCCTGAATGGCATTCACTATGGTTGACTGCCCTACAGAGATGGATCTTAGGAGGTCAATAGCCTCATCAGTGAGGGCAGCAGGGCTGACTTGGGCAGAGCCTGAGGTGCCTGGGGCGAAGGAGACGCCCACCCTCCTGGGAGAAAGGGCACGGGCAACTGGGTGGGGGGGCTACTGGGAGGGCCACCACCACCAGGGAGCTTCCATTGGAGGAGGAATCAGAGTCAGTAGTATCACCTCCTGTCTCCCCCGTGGTGCTCCCCTCGCCCTCCAATATACTAGTCCCCTCGGCATCTGTGTTCTCCGCCTCCTGAGTCCCGTGGGCTGCAGCTCCCCCACTCGACAGTGCCCCTGCTCCTTCGCCAAATGATGCTGATGCACACAAGGACAGGATGACAAAAGGAGAGAGGGTAGGGGAGAAAGAAAGGGTCAGTTTCAGCAACAACAGCACATAAGGCATACACATCACAAGGACTCACTGGGACTAACAGTGTGCAGTATGAACCATATTACCAAACCATTGCCTGGGAACTACAGCAGAAATGAACTCAAACACTACCATCTGCACACCTACTGTGACTCACTAAGCCATGTCTGCCATGGTATGCCAGCTACTTGTCAATAGCAAATGTACATACCACTCTTCATTGCTAAGCAGGACTCTACAAGATTAGCTAAACAGGCATATTGGACCATCCATTGACTAGAATCTTGCACCCATAAAAAATGGAAGGCATCAAGAAAGAATTCCACACATTGTGTACTCACCCCCTTGTGGCTGCTGTGCTGCCCTCACCGCCCATCCAACTCCAGACTGGCCACCGCCAGTACGCGGGCCTTAGGGAGCTCAGGGTCCAACAGGCACCCCTCCCTCATTGGGAGGATGTTCCCAGCTGGGCCTCCGCAGTCTTTCAGGCCAATTGTTGTAGGTCCTCTCACCGCTTTCTGCAGTGGGTGCTCTGCCGATATGTACCCCCAAAGTCTGCACGTCCTTGGCAATGGCACGCCATAACCCGTTCTTCTGATGGGCGCTGACCTGCATTGGGAACACAGACGAAAGGACACCATGAACTCAACACTACATTCTGTTACAGCAATGGCTTACATATTGAATAGATCCACACATTGACCTCACAAATGACTCGTACCTCTGCGTACACACTGCATGCAGCAAAAATATACTCCTCAAATGACACACTACCAGCACACACATACATCTACATACAGCCATGTCGCATCCAAAGTACCCAAAAGAGGCTCACCTGTTGATCTGGAGGCCCACACAACTGTCCATTCAAGGGTAGGACCCCATCCACAAGCTTCTCCAGTTCCTCCGATGTGAAAGCTGGGGCCCTATCCCCTGTAGCAAGGGTCATCGTGAGTTCCAAACACAGGACACAGCAGCACACGCAGTGGAGGTGTTGATGTGTTGAGAGAAGTCAGGAATCAAGTGAAGTGGGATGGAGAAAATGGCGGTCGCATCCGCGCCGGTGAACACCGTCACCGCCGGCGGTGATCATCATTGGTTCCTGTGCTCCATAGACTTCCATGTTAACAAATGAGGAGTTGCACGGCTGTGCAGACCACCTTCCGCCAAGACGCCTAACGCCGGCGGGGTGAGGTCACTTCCACCTGTCCCTGAATACAGGACAGGCGGTTGCCAATTCCTAATGCTGGTACTCACAGCAGTCAATTTAATGTGTGACATAGGTACCGATGGTAGACACCAATGCAATTCCAGTCCGCTACATACTTTGGTTTGCTTGTAGACTCAGGCACTCAAATTATATTGCATTCCAGTGCACTGCTTGAAGATGAGTATTTGACAGTACATTTAAAATGGGATGCTAGTAATCACGACACACGACTCCGACTACATCTGTGTGACACAATGGCTAATGAACAGTATTGGTAATTTTTGAAGATGTATGTTTGCATGTAAAGAACATCAGTGCAAATTACAATAATTGTTGGAGTATATTGGATGTGACTGCTCTGTGTACCGTGATATTGTGTGTCCAACCTTCCTGTAGTCACACACTTCTGATGTTTGGTTTACTTAGATACCAACCGGAGGAGGAGGAGGAGGAAGAGGCAAGCACCTGTGTACAGACCCCTAGTCGCCTTGGCTACACTTGATGAACGGCACATTACAATGACCTATCGTCAGGACAGGGCCACAATCACTGAACTGTGGCAAAAATTGGAGCCAGATCTGATTCCTGCTATTCGTAGCACTACAGCAATACCCTCTGCAGTAGAGGTCTTGACAGTGCTCCACTTCCTGGCAAGTGGTTCTTTGCAGGTGACTGTGGGTTTTGGTGCAAGAATCTCACAGCCAATGTTTTTGATTTTGCCTAAGAGAGTTTTGGCTGCCTTGATGAAAGACATGAGCAGCTATATCGCATTCCCCAGAGTGAAGATTTGCCCACCGCGAAGGCTGCATTCTACACCATGGGACACATACCACATGTGCTTGGGGCCATTGACGGGACCCATATTGCCTTGGTCCCTCCCAGTGCAGGTCTACAGGAATAGGATCTGTATGGTGTTGACTCGGGTCCCTGTACAGGTGGGCACACTGTTGATCGACGTGTCCTGGGGACAGAGGCTTGGGGACGTTGGGTGGCTGATGTGGTATTGGACTCAGCTGGAGGGGCCCTCCAGTGAGACCCTCTGGATGCAGGAGAGCCAAGACTTTCTCCTCCCATGCTCTTTACTGTGGGGGAGAAGGTGGGGGTCCGCTGCTAGTCTTCGTGATGGCAACATGGTGCCTGGAGGCCCTGCACGCACCTTCCCCCATAGGTCGTTCCACCTCTTGCGAATGTCCTCCCTTGTGCGTGGATAGGTTCCCACGGAGTTCACCTTGTCCACGATCCTCCGCCATAGTTTCTTCTTCCTGGCAATGGATATCTGCTGGACCTGTGCACCAAACAGCTGTGGCTCTACCCTGACGATTTCTTCCACCATCACCTGCAACTCCTCATCAGTGAAACCGGGGTTCTTTTGTGGGGGCATGTGTTTTGTGTAGTGTGTGTTGTGCAGAGGGTGTTCGGTGTTGAGGTATGGTGTGTGGTGTGTGATGCATGACGGGCGTATAGGTGGCTGTGGTTTGTGTGTGCAGTTTAGAGTTATGTGGGCTGGCAACGTGTAGCAGTCTTTTCGAGTTTGCGAAGAATTGTGGTTTGTGTGGAGGGGTGTTTTATAGTGCTGTTGGTGGGAGTGTATGGTGTGTGTATACGTGTCAGGTGTGGGTTTTTCAATCTGGCCAATGCTGCGTTCTGTTGGTGTGGAGTGGCCAACTCGACCGCGGCTGCCCACCGCTGTGTGTCCGCTGTGGTGATTCATGTTTCATAATTTGGAGGGCGGTGTGCTGTAGGCGTAGCGGGGAGGGTGGTGGGTCCGACAGTTTTTCACCTCCGTTGGGTCTGGCAGAATTATTGTTGTGGCTGCTTTCTGTCAGTTTTGTGCTTGTGTGTCATAATGTGGCGGGCGGATTTCCGCCTCCGCGGTGGTCTGTTGGCAGCCGTCACCACGGCGGTCTTCGCATAATGAGGGCCTGAATGTCCTTGACTCTCTTTCCTGGGGAAAGGGCACAAAACTGAACTGTGTCCAGAAGGGATCCTTTGAAGGGGAGCATTTGAGAAGGAGGCAGGTGTGACTTTGGCACGCTGATAGTGAACCCAAAGATGACAGGAGGTTTACTGTAGTATGGCGGTGGCTAATGGCTGCCTGGGGTTAGCCTGCCTTTAGTAGTCAAGGTAGGAGAAGACTGCCCCCTAATCTCTGAAGTTGTGCTGCTACCACCATTACCACTGTTGTGAACACCGGAGAGGCACTGGTGCGACCAAAGGGAAGCACAGCAAACTAAAAATGCTCCTGTCCCACCATGAACCAGAGGTAGCGTCAATGGGTCTGAAGGATGGGTTACTGGAATAAGGGTTCTGGCAGGACCAACACTACCATCCTGTCTCCAGGGTTGAGGCAGACAAGACCTGGGCCAGAGTGAACATCTTGCAGTTTTCTTTCCAGAGGAAGGTGTTGAGATGGCACAGGTATAAAATTAAGATGAAGGCTTCTGTCCTCCTTGAGCACCAGAAAGTAGCAGAACAACAACCACAACCTACGTCTGGCACAGGCACCGTCTAGATAGCCCCCTTGGCCAAAAAGGCTTGCACTTTCCAAAGCAAAACAGAAAGGTGGCCCTTGGTCAGTTGTTGGGGAGACGGTGGAAGGTGCAGTGACGCTAAAAGGAAAGACAGGGCATAGCCCTTCCAAACAATTCGCAGGACACAACTGTCTGATGTTATGTCCTGTAAACCCAACAAGAATATTTGGATGATGCCTCCTATCAGGTTGTTATGCTCCACAAAGGGCATGCTAAAGGAAACTGGGGACTGAGTGGCCCTTTGACCTAGCCAGCAATAGAGGCACTACAGCTGCAACCGCAAAACTGCTAGACGCCATTCTGTGGTTGGATTGTCTGGTGGTATTGGGCATCTCTGCCAAAGCCGCAAAAGGAGCTGTAGGTCTGGTGTAGTTGGTGAGGTGGGGCAGAAAGGCCTAGACAGTGAGCCATGGCACTGTTCTCCTTGAGCCGCTCGAGAGCAGATTCTGCCTTATCCCCGAACAGACGAGTTCCATCAAACTGCATGTCCATGAGGGGGCAACTAGATGTCACTTGACAAACGGTGAACCGCAGCCAAGTGTGGTGGTGAATGGCAACACTGGTGCCAGTGGCCCGCCCGCATCCTGATTGTCCTGAATGACCAGGACAAGGACAGGTCGGAGATCTTTGAGGATACCACAGAGTCCCAAAGAGTGTTATGTGGGAGTAGGGTCCCAGGAAACAGCTGGCATTTACTGAACGAATGCTAGGCTGGTGTAAGAAAATACTTGTTACCCAAAGGCCTCTACTTGCTTGGATTCCCTAATGGAGGTTGTAGGGTAGAAAGTGTTGGGGTTGTCGCCCAAGAAGGTATACGTTAGTGCCTCATTAAACGGCAGAAGGGGCTGAATTGATGATTGTCAAGGGTGGAGGGTTCCTTCAACACATTAGTTCTAATCTACGAAGTGGGAAGCTGGAGATCAAGGACTTCAGCTGCCCTACACATCACCATGGCATGTGGGGGGATACGCAGGGGGTATTCCTAGGTGGTTGGGCCAAGGGGTGAAAGAAGACATGATTAAGGGGAAGTAATTGAGACCCACTGCCCTCCTACAAGTCATTGTACGACTTGTCCTCAGTACAGGGCTGACTAAAGACATCAGTCATGTCATAATCGTTGTTTTGAGTCTGCGCTGAAAGGAAAGTGTAGTGTATATATTTTCCCTTGTGAGGGAAGCAAATCAGATGGGGGAAGCACAGCTTCAACAGTGGTTGGTTGAGGTTTCGGTTGAGGTTGTTCAGGTGCCGAGTTAGAGTTGGAGAGTGCTGTAGGTATCTCTATGTTTGGCATTGTTGGATTTGGTAAAGGTGTTGACATTCCAGGAAACTCCGTGGACTGTGGGTCTGGAATAGTTGAGGAAGCATAACATGCTCTGAGTGGCCAAGTGGCACGAAGGGTGAACTTGTGGTGGGTCTCCAGATAAGAGGCCTCTCAGCTCCTTGGGGCCTGAAGGTGTGCCAGATAGAGTCTGAAAGAATCAGAAGAATTTTTAATCTGTTTAGGACCAGTGGATGGTCCCAGAAACACAGGCTGTGCTGGAACCAGTTGCAGGATCGGCTCTGAGGTTGATGGACTCCGGGAGCAAGATCGCGAGCCATGGTGCTGCCTCGCACCTTCTCAGGTGAGTGTCAGTCCTGATATGGGGCAGAGTCCCACTTCGATTTCTTATGTTTCTTTTTAAACTTACAGGACAATTTAGATCTTGACAAAGACTGACTCCTGGAATGACTTTGTTGACTTTTGGAGCAAGAATAGGACCAAACCTTCAATTTGGACCGCACCTGCACCTGTCTTGTCACGTGGTCCTATACCTAGCAATTTAGAGTTTTGCCTTGCAGTCTAGGATGACCTTTGGATTCATTAACACACAGTCTCTCCAGGCCTTAGAGTTGTGACTTGACCAGTAGCTCACCTGATTGAGATCTGTCACAGACATGTGTTTGTGACAGTCTCTAGAGGGCTTAAAACATGTACATTTTGGGTTTAACATTCTCTTGCACACTGACTTTTTAGACAGAATATATCAGATAAATGTCTCTGAGAGAGGAAAAGCAGCTCCGGATCTATATCTGGTGGTGCAGAAAGAAAGGAACAGATGTCAGCATGTAGTTGTGGAGACTACACAGACCCGCACATAATTTTTAGAGTGGGGAGGCATCAAAGCAGAGCTGCGTGGAGACACCTTCAGGAGCACAGAGGTACTGCTGAAAAGTTTCCAAATCAACTGTGATGTCTTGTGAGTATTCTAAAGGTGAGGAATCTGAGGCTAGAAGTCTCTATCCAAAGTTTTGCACTGTATTGTTACAATAAACGGAAACACAATGATGTTATCATGTGACTTGAATGTGTTGGCCAACTCTGCTGAACTTTTTAGTCATCTAACCAAGCTCATCGCAAAGCTGGTTAATGCAGCGCTTGTTACTGGTAAAGGGTTAAGAGATACAAGAAATCATGGCATCGGACAAACAAACATCACCTGTGAAATCTTCATCATCTCATTTTACATATGCATATAGATCAGGATCAAAAGAGAGAAAACGAGGCAACAATAACCTTCCCTTCTAAAAGTGAATTTGTTAGGTCCAGCATTTTTCGACTTTAAGGGTACTAATAGGTGTTCATCTCTCTTCTTGGCAAAAGGTTTAGTGCCAGCATTCTAACATGTCCTTGAAACTGAGCCACAAGCCCCAATCCAGAATAGAAATAATTTCGTACCTTCCAAGGAGCAAGTACGTGCACAGATGTTCGAGATATCACTAGTCAATCTCAAGGAAAAGCACAAAATTTGACAATCAGAGAAACACTTTTTTCAAGACAGAGTTTACCAAAAGTAACTGCTGTCTCTCTTTCCTTCCATTTATGTCAATATTTATGGCGCAGTCAGGCTGAGACATACCATTCTTAGATTTGTGACTCAGAACTCTACCGGAAGATATCCCACAATATTTTAAAAAGAGAAAAAGGTTAAGTAAAATCACAAAATATGGCCCCTCTGTTCTGGTACTTACACAAGTAAAGGAGATGGACTTTAGTGGCTAAACTGATAAATATGTAAACTAGAAATCTGGATTCTAATACTGCCTTTGGTACTTGATCAAAATAATCTGGTTGATCTTGGCCAAACAAATTCATCAACCGTTGCTTGAACTTGTAAATTTGTGAATAGTAATAGTGCAATGTAAAATGCATTTAATGCAAGTATACAACATCTCCCACCCACTTACAACGCTCCTGTCTCAACACGCCTCCAACTATGCTGTTCCATGTGCAGCTAAAACTGTCCTGCTAAAATACAAATCAAATATCTTTTATAAAGAGTTCTGCTGCTGTCATAGACAGATTTCATTTACATGAATTGCCCAAGATAAAATAAATACTCGTACACTACAAGCCTAAGGAACGGCAAATACGTGTATAATTAATTAGGGTATGCGTTCCTATAAACAGTAACACAAGCTCTGGGACATGGCAGTTATCAATGCACCTTCACTCCCATAGTATGATTCTGGCCTTCAATCCTTTTAATATGCATTATGGGACACCAGTAAAAATTAATAAAAGACTATGAATGCACAAAATGAAATATACAGTTGCGGGAAAAGAAGCATTAAGGAATGAGCAATGTGAAAATGTAACAATATAAAGTGTTTTTCTAATCACCTCCTTTTGCAGAACGTCCTCTCGAACTTGAAGCCTTGCCAGGGATTCGCGATCTCGCTGAAGCTCATTAACTTGCTCTTGAAGATGTTTTATGAGAATCTAGGGAAAAGGTTTCAATACTCTCCATTAATAAATAATCACGCACTTGATAAAACACTGGTAAACGTGAACATTGATGACTGATACTGTCTGATGGGCTCCTTTTGTTAATTGATCTGCCTTACAATAGTACTACAGAGCTCAAAAAATTGAAAGAATGAACTTAAAGTTCAGAAAAAGTTTGCAAATGTACTCACTGTAATGGCTTAAAGCTTCACGCATTCAGTAATTCGTGCTAAACTGGACACTAATCTTAACCAAAGGAAGAAAAAAATCGCAATATTAATTGTATTAGTCATAATTTCAAGATCACGTGACAGTGGAACTAGTAAAACAAAGCTCTGACAGAGTGCTGGAATATGGAAAGTGTAGCAGTCTCTTTTGGTATTGGCAGTTTGCTTCTGCACTGCACCCTTGCTAAAACACCTTAACTAATCTACTTGGATGGAGTACACACTTGTGATATTCTAACTGCAGAGTGTGTCAGCACAGTCGTTCCTGACACACAGCATATGTTCTGCTATCAGACAGATCCTGTTGCTTATGGCCCAGGTCCACATCCACAGCACTCCGTCCCAAAAAGAAATGGGATCCATCTCGTCCACTTATCCTAGTTGACTTGTAAAGCGGCAGAAGTGCTTCCCTGTCCAGGTCAAAACTGAAAACTTGATGATTCTGGAACGGAACAACTAAAAGGCCCCTGATGAATGGCACTGAGCTCCAAGATACAGTTGCATCCACAATTTCGTAGATGACAGTTTATGGGGGCACAACACAATCTGAGACGTTGGTTCGAAAATGGAGGCCAACTGCAATGTTCTGTTGCTGATCCCTCCATGCCAGACTTAATTTTAAACTAATGCACAATGCAAACAGGGATTAATTTAAATCTGCTGACCACTTGTCACTAAATGCAGCTCTCACAATGCAAAAGCAACACAACTAGTTACTGTGGGAAGAGGTTTCAGTTATGTTCATTAATTGATTTCATCCCTCTTCTCCGCCTTCATATTGCACCTCAAAGACATTTGTGAACATCAAATTCGGTTATCAATCCTGATCCTGTTCTTCAAAAAAAGTAATTTCTGTTGCATTTTCGATATACACATGGGCTTAGTTCATAAGTTCAATTCATACTTTTGAGGAGCTTCTTGAACAGCAGACACTCAATCAGCCATTTATAGAGCACTGCGCTGTCACCTCAGGGGTAGCTGGGATGTGATGTCTCTATTGAAGAGCAAGTTCTCAATTCTCTTCTTGAAGTCTGCCACTGAGGGTGCGGGCCGGAGGGGGATGGGTAGGTCGTTCCAAGCTTTGGCTGTGATGTAGGCGAATAAGCAGCCACTGCTGCAGCTGAGACGGATCCTGGGAGTGTGTGCTAGGGCCAGGGAGAAGGAGTGGTGGAGTCTGGCAGGCTGGTGGAAGTGTAAGCGGTGGTTGATGTAGTCCAGTCCTTGATCGTGCAGGGCTTTTTAGACGTGCGTGAGTGGAGTGAAGTGGCATCTCTTCTGGACGGGAAGCCAGTGGGTGTTTCTGAGGTGGGGGTGATGTGGGTGCATTTGGGTAGGTCCAGGATGAGTCTGGCTGCGGTATTCTGTATTGTCTGGAGTTTCTTTAGAAGCTGGGATGAGATGCTAGCATACAGAGCGTTGCCTAGCCTGGGTGATGGTTTTCCTGGTATTAGCTGGGACCCATTGGAAGATTCTCCAGAGCATGTGGAGGGTATGGAAGCAGGAGGAGGAGAATGCATTGATCTGACGCTTCATGGTCAGTTTGCTGTTGAGGATGATACTGAGGTTGTGTGCGTGGTCTGTGGGAGTGGGAATGGATCCGAATGTGGTTGGCCACCAGCTATGGTGTAATACTGAAGTTTTTTCCAAAGCACAGGACCTCCGTCTTGTCAGAGTTGAGTTTGAGGCAGTTTGCTCTCATCCACTCAGGTACATTGGTCATTTCATTGTGGATTTTTGCTATGGTGGTGGAGGGGTTCTCAGTGAGAAAGAGGATGAGTTGAGTATTGTCTGCATAGACGATGATGTTGAGCCCGTGGGAAATGACAATATCGGCCAGGTGGGACTTGTAGGTGTGGAATAGGGTGGGGCTGAGAGATAAAGCCTATGGGTATGCCACAAGTGATGCTCTTGGGTGCAGAGGTGAAGGGAGTTAGTCAGATGCTCAGATGCGTCCTGTCAGGAAGGAGGTGGTCCATTTGAGGGTGTCGTCTTGTATGTCGATGCTGTTGAGTCTGCTGATGAGGGTGTGATGGGAGATGGTGTCGAAAGCAGCTGATTTGTCATGGAGTATCAGGGCAGTGGTTTCCCCACAATTGAGGAGTGCTCCAATGTCTGTTGCAGTGATGAGTGTGGTTTTAGTGCTGAGGCAGGAGAGGAAACCTGATTGGGAGATTTCCAGTAAGGTGTTTTTTCCCAAGTAGCAGGTGAGCTGTTGATTGATGGCCTTCTCAAGTACTTTGACAGGATAGGGGAGCAGAGAGACGGCTTGGTAATTTTTGAGTTTGTTGGAGTTGGCAGAGGGTTTTTTCAGGAGAGGTCTAATTTCCGCATGTTTTCATTTGTCTGGAAAAACTGCTGAGGTGATGGAGGTGTTGAGGATGCTGGTGAGTTCTGTGCTGATGAGGTTCCTTCTGAGAGGTGTGGCAGAGGCAAGGGTCGAAGGGTGCCCCAGAGTGGATGGATGACATGATAGCAGAGGTAGATTGTGTGGGGAGCGGTGAACACGTGGTGATTGTTCTGATGGTTTGCTTGTTTGTCGCCAAACGGAATCATGTTAAGAAGAATATCATATTTGAATCGTAAGCCCTGAAGAAGTCTGTTGGACGAAACGCGTTGGCAATGACTAATTTGATTAACTTCTGAATGTATATATGGACAATTACAGATGAATTAATAAAGACAAAAATCTTTTTAAGAAGACCTGACTGGTGGAATAATTTTGACGCATGGTACATTGTGAGTATATGAGATACACAAGGAAATGTCTTCTCTTGTTAACAGTGGACACAAACATGTGCTGAGTCTCACTGTTAATTGTTCTGATGGTGTCTGCTGGGAGGTTGAGAGAGCGGAGTTTGGTGATCGAGAGTCGAAGTTGTTGTATATGGTGGTGATGTTGCTGTGGAAGTAGTCAGAGAGGGTGTTACAGAGTTGGTGTTACAGAGTTCTTGGGAATGGTGGATTTTGTTCTCTTTGGCTGTCTGATTGGAGTGTTCTTTGACTAATCTCAAAAGTTCTTTTGTGTGGTTGGTTGCTGAGTCAATATGAGTCATGATGGCCGTTCTCTCAGCTTGCTTCATTTGTCGATGGTAGTTGCTGAAGACTGCTATGTGGGTGGTTCCATTGGAGGGGTTCCTGGTGGAGCGCCATTGTTTTCCAAGTCTGTACAAGCTGCACTTGGTGGCTCTGAGCTCTGGGGTGTACCAGCTGGTGTGTCTTAAGATTGTAATGGTTCTGGCTGGTTTCAGTGGGGCAAATCTGTTGGCGCATTAGGTAATCCGGGTGGAGAGGTTCAGGATGGCCTAGTCAAGGTAGGATGAGGCTTTGGGTTTGGATGAGGCGAGGGCCTGCGTCCACTGTGTTCCTGTTAATTAGCTCTAGCTCCTGTAGTCAGCTCTGTGGTTCTTGGTGGTAGTGGTGTGTTGAGCACTGGCAATGGTGAAGTGGATGATGCTGTGGTCAGTCAAGTTGAGTTCTTTGATGTGGCTGAATCTGGCTCTGTCGCTGGAGGTGAAGAAGGGGTTGAGTGTGTGTCTGACTTTATGTGTGGGCACTGGAACCAGTTGGGTGAGGCCTATGTTCTTGGGAAGAGTGGCAGAGTTGACATTATTGGGATCATTAATGTGGAAGTTGAGGTCTCTGAGTAGGATGTAGTGGTTAGAGTCGACGGCTAGCGGTGTCATGATGTTGGGGATGGATTCTGAGATGGCCTGTCAGGGTTCTGGGGGTCTGTATACAAGGGTGACTCTTTATGGTTGTCTTAGCATCAATTTTTTGCTGGAAAATTAGGTGTTCCATGAGTGGTATGGTTTCATTGTTGGTGGCAATGCATTGAATGGTGTTCTTGAAGATGATGGCGATAACCCCCCACTCTCCCCCTCCCCCCTTTCCCCACCCTGGGTTTGTTGTTGTGGTCTTGGTGTATAATCTTGTAGCTGTCAGGTGTTGCAGTGGGGATGTCGTTCGAGGAGGGTGATAGCCAGGTTTCGGTGATGAAGGCCACATGGGGGGAGAGGGAGATGATGGTGTCCCAGATTTCCATGGCATGTTTGCAGAGGGATCAGATGTTGAGCAGGATGTATCAGAGTGGTTCCGGGATATTCATATGGTGGGGTGAGTATGGTGGGGTCCTGTGTGGGCTGGTGCCTCCAAGTAGCAGGAGAAGCAGTAGCATCGGCAGGTGAAGGGTCCTCTGTTTGCTCAAGGGGAGGCCCTGCAGCAGTTGCTGTTGTTGAGTCCAGGGTTCATAGCTTTGAGCATCTCAGTGGAGTAGTGGTTGGAAGGCCTGGGTTCCTGGTACGGTCAAGGTGCGGACAGGCGCAGACGGGCTTGCCTTTGGCACACCTTTGGTGCACCCGGTGTCCACATTCGCTGCAGCTTCCATAAATAGGTCCTGTGGGAGGGAGGAAGGGAGGGATGCTGGGTGGCGGGAAGAGGGAAAAAGGCGGGAAGGGGGTGGTGGCAGTATGGGGCAAAGGAGACAGAAGGAATTAAAGAGCCTATGAGGCAACAGACACCGAAGAAGGCAAAAAGACAGAGAAAGACAAAACAGACAGGAAAAAAGGACAATGAATGGGCAGTAGAGGGACAGTAGAGGGCGTGGGAAGACAAGGCAAGAGGAGACAAATAGAGGAAAGTGAGTACAAGAGTAGATGGCAACAGGAGAGTAACTAGTGAAAAAAGGCATGAGAAGGCACAAAGGGCACGAGGGGGAGTAAGGAAGAGGAGAGCAGCAGCAGCAAAGGCAGACGTTACACTTATCTACTCTTTTACCTATCAAAATAATCAATGAAGACGTGCTTTAAAAAAAAAAAAGAAATAGATTAAAAATGTCTTCTCTGAACCCTGTTTGCAGCCCAGACAACTACATTACTAAATTAGAGACCTTAGCTTGGCTGAAATAATATAGCAATACCAAAACTGAAAGGTTTACATTCAAGATGAAACTATGTGTATTTTCATAACTCACAAGCTAATGTTTCAAGAAAACTTGTTGAATTTCAAAATGCATTTAAAGCTCATATTTGGGTGATAAATCATGCAGCTTTGTGGAGACTTATAACTAATATTGTTAAACAGGGTCACTTCCGCTATGTCAGTTATATATTACCATTCTATGGGTATTTCCAATTTGACAAGACATTTTTTACATTACTGCAGCAACTGTGCTCGGTGCACTGAGGTGATCACCGCTGGTAATCTTACATATGGTGGTCACTAAGGTAAATTTGGCTGATGTGGTCACTAGTAAGACTCTAATAATATTAGTAGGTTGGGATGATTTTCATTGAACATAATAACAAGTTACTTACCTTTGGTAATGCTTTTTCCGGCAGATATAGGGGGTTATTCCAAC
This sequence comes from Pleurodeles waltl, assembly GCF_031143425.1. NCBI lineage: Eukaryota > Metazoa > Chordata > Amphibia > Caudata > Salamandridae > Pleurodeles > Pleurodeles waltl. Next base: position 1,334,130,591 of record NC_090444.1, on the reverse strand, counting down.
TTTGGAGGAGGTGTTAATCCGTCCTAAAAGTGACGGTAAAGTGACGGATATACCACCAGCCGTATTACGAGTCCATTATATCCTATGGAACTCGTAATACGGCTGGTGGTATATCCGTCACTTTTAGGACGGATTAACACCTCCTCCAAAGTTGGAATAACCCCCATAGTATCTACCCATTTCACCTTTTGAATATCCCCAATGCACCGGCATTCCACGGAAACATTCCTTTTTCAGCTCTCCCACATCAGCAAGGTGATCATAATGCCACGGCTATGCACGCAACTCTGCATAACATCATCGGAGCCATAAGAAGCCCTCGTTTGTGTGCTGATGTCAGTTTCCACCCATTTTTGACATATATATGTAAAGAGAAATACAATACACTATATAAAAATAGCTTTGTTTTTGACATACACAGACAAGCAACAGGGAGGAAAGTGGGTCAGCGAGGAATGCACAGGTTGATACTAAATTCACCGGAAAAAGCTTTACTGAAGGTCAGTAACTTGTTCTTCTGATGGATATCTACCTGTGGATTCCTCACCTTTTAAATAGAATCCACAAGCAGTCTAGCAATCAGAGGCGGGTGCCTGTCCGCCTATACCAAAAATTCTTGCAAAACAGAACAAGCAAAGTGACCGTCCCTCCTCACTTCAGAGTCTATACAATAGTGCTTTGAGGAAGGGTGGAGGGAGGCCAAAGTTGCTGTTTTACAAATGTCAACTACAGGGAAAAATCTAGCTAAAGAACAGCAGAAGACTTAGCTCTAGTAGAATGAGCTCTAATATCTTCAGGTGGTTCTTTGTTACCCATGGCGTAGCAGATCTTTGTGCACAGAATGATCCATTTGAACAATGTCCTCTTATGCACAGCTTTTCCTTTCATCTTGTTGCCCAGATAGCCAACAAACAGGTGATCATCCAGCTGGAGATCACAAGTTCTGTCCACATAGGAGCTCACAGCCCTTTTAGGGTCCAAAGGATGAAGTCTTTCTTCCTCTTTAGATGGATATGGAGGAGGACAGAAAGTAGGAAGAGTAATAAACTGGCCTAAGTGGAAGTGAGTAACCACCTTTGGTAGGAGAGCAACCCTGGATCCCAATACCAACTTATCTGCATGCATAGAAAGTCGTAAAAGGGGGTTTCACACTTAATGCCTGCAATTCACGAACATGTCTAGCCAACGTATGGCGTCCAGAAATATAATTGTAAAAGTAGTCTCAAGGGGCAACTGTCTAAGGGTTCTAATAGAATACCCCTAAGGTATGTCAGTACCAAATTAAGATTCCACTGAAACATAATTATCGGAGTGGGAGGGTGTTTGTTAGTAAGTCCCTTAATAAACTGTAGCACTATAGGGGAGTTAAAGAGTTGATCGGGTCAAAAAAGAATGCCCAAAGGGCAGACAAATATCCATTAAAAGTTGCAAATGAACAACCTTGCTGCGCTAGGAAAAACGCAAAACGTAAAATGTCAGACAATCAGGCTTTTAGGGATTCAATAGAAACTGCTTCGCACCACTTTACACACCTAGCCCATCTGCCAGAATAAACAGATTTGGTGGAGTGTATTCTGGCTGATTTAATAACATCCACCCCATCAGGGGGAAGAGAAAAATAACTCAGGTTGCATTTTTCAATCTCTAGGCCTGTAGGTGCAGGCTCTGGAGGGGTTGGGAATAGAACCTGCCCCTGTGACTTGAGAGAGGTGGCCTGCCCTGAGAGCGAGACGGAGGGGAGTGCACAGTGAGAGGTGAAGAATGTCTGTGTACCATACCCTTTGTGGCCAGTCCTGACTATTAACATGACTTGGGAATGGTCTTTGTGAATCTTCTTCAGAACACGAGGAATCAGAGCAGAACCTGAGGTATCAAAGCAGCTGGGAGTCCCAGTCCAATTGACACACATCCCCCAGTGCTCCCTGTATTGGATACTGGAGGCTGCAGAATGATTATATATATATATATACACACATTTAACCATGAGTAAATATATATTTGTTAAACAGGCTTAAAGAGCATGTAAATATTATATTGTTATGAAATAGTAATTATACATATTTCTTAAAGAAATACACATATCTTGATGTATACACATAATCAAATTATAAATCTTTACCAACATAGGCATATGCAGTCTATTGCTGTTTGTATATGGTGGTTATGCAGGAAAGAGTCAACTCTTGAGTAGTCTTCTGAAGACAAGACAGTTATCCCTGGATCTTATATTTGGGGATAATGAAAGAGGCAATTAAAGATTTGTGACTTTCAAATGTCTTGGGGCATTCCAATTAAGAAGTATTTGTGTGTTCTCTGCATAGTTGTAGCATGTGAGTTGAAATGAATTGATAAATTCTAGTAATGGCATCATGTAGATGTTGAAAAGCATAGGTGAGATGATTGATCCTTGAGGGATCCCTGCTTTTGTGAAGTAGGGTTTGGATGAGAAAGGGAGAGAATAGATGATATTTGTTCTGTTTTGAAGGTAGGATAAGATCCAGTCGAGAACAGTTCCTTCTATGCCGGCTTTGTGGAGTCTTTGAATTAGGGTATGATGGTCAACAGTGTCAAAGGCAGCTAAGAGGCCCAAGACAAGTAGTGCAGCAACTCCTATGAGGTCCACTATGTTTTTAAGATCATCCCAGATTGCGATGAGTGCAGGTTCAGTGACTCTTTCTGGGCAGAATCCAGTTTGGTAGTCTGAAAGTATGGAGTTATCTTCAATTAATTGTCACATCTGGGTGAATACTGATCTTTCTACCTGTTTGCACAGGAAAGATCCATTTGTAATCAGTCTGTAGTTGTTGGGGTCCTGTGGGTCCAGGTTTGTTTTCTTTAATAACAGGTGTATGTATGCCTTTTTAAGGTCTTCAGGTTCCCATAGTCAAAGAATTATTGATGATTCTTCTTACTGGTGTGGCAGCAGAAGTAGTTCAAAGAATGTTCTTGAGGATGTGTGTTGGACAAGGGTTGGAAGGGCTGTCGAAAGGCCTGCTTGCTTTCACCAAATCCATAAATTCACTTTGTGATATTTGTTTGAAGGAGTACAGATGCTGGGCTGGCTCACTCTTGAAGGGGATTTTAGGAAACAGGTTGGTGCTGGTGGTTTGTGTTTGTTTTAAATAGGAGTCGACTGTGTCTGCCTAAGTTGTGTAATGATTTTCCAGTTTGTCTTTGAATTCTTGAGTAATGAGATGAGTTCCATACATGCATTTAGATTTTCAAAATTCGTTGAGAATTTTAGAAAATTCTTTATTAGTAGATTTAGCATTTTGAATTCTGTCAGGGTATAATCTATTATTTTTGTTGTTTTTTAATGGATGAGTTGTATACTTTGTTAAGTTTGTTTAGAGCCAGGTTCGTTGCAGCCTTCTGATTTGTTGTTTGATCTTTTTTAGTTCAGTAAGGAAGATAATTTATTGTGTCTAGAGCTGTGTGGTCTGGTAGTTGAGTTTGTTCCATGGTCAATAGATGTATGTAGGGTGGTCTTAGGTGTGTTGGTTTGTGGTGTTTTATGTTGGAAAGTTATTGAATAGTGGTCTAACCATGTGACAGGTGTGATGCTTTAAACAGTAACTAGTTTTGGGTTTGCAAAAATGACATATAGGATGATTCCAGCGATGGGGGTGGGACTGTGTACAATCTGATGTAGGTTCAATGTGACTAAGCCATTGCTGATAGTTTTTGGATGTCGACTGTGTCTGCCTAAGTTGTGTAATGATTTTCCAGTTTGTCTTTGAATTCTTGAGTAATGAGATGAGTTCCATACATGCATTTAGATTTTCAAAATTCGTTGAGAATTTTAGAAAATTCTTTATTAGTAGATTTAGCATTTTGAATTCTGTCAGGGTATAATCTATTATTTTTGTTGTTTTTTAATGGATGAGTTGTATACTTTGTTAAGTTTGTTTAGAGCCAGGTTCGTTGCAGCCTTCTGATTTGTTGTTTGATCTTTTTTAGTTCAGTAAGGAAGATAATTTATTGTGTCTAGAGCTGTGTGGTCTGGTAGTTGAGTTTGTTCCATGGTCAATAGATGTATGTAGGGTGGTCTTAGGTGTGTTGGTTTGTGGTGTTTTATGTTGGAAAGTTATTGAATAGTGGTCTAACCATGTGACAGGTGTGATGCTTTAAACAGTAACTAGTTTTGGGTTTGCAAAAATGACATATAGGATGATTCCAGCGATGGGGGTGGGACTGTGTACAATCTGATGTAGGTTCAATGTGACTAAGCCATTGCTGATAGTTTTTGGATGTCGACTGTGTCTGCCTAAGTTGTGTAATGATTTTCCAGTTTGTCTTTGAATTCTTGAGTAATGAGATGAGTTCCATACATGCATTTAGATTTTCAAAATTCGTTGAGAATTTTAGAAAATTCTTTATTAGTAGATTTAGCATTTTGAATTCTGTCAGGGTATAATCTATTATTTTTGTTGTTTTTTAATGGATGAGTTGTATACTTTGTTAAGTTTGTTTAGAGCCAGGTTCGTTGCAGCCTTCTGATTTGTTGTTTGATCTTTTTTAGTTCAGTAAGGAAGATAATTTATTGTGTCTAGAGCTGTGTGGTCTGGTAGTTGAGTTTGTTCCATGGTCAATAGATGTATGTAGGGTGGTCTTAGGTGTGTTGGTTTGTGGTGTTTTATGTTGGAAAGTTATTGAATAGTGGTCTAACCATGTGACAGGTGTGATGCTTTAAACAGTAACTAGTTTTGGGTTTGCAAAAATGACATATAGGATGATTCCAGCGATGGGGGTGGGACTGTGTACAATCTGATGTAGGTTCAATGTGACTAAGCCATTGCTGATAGTTTTTGGATGTGGCATATTGGCTTTGTCTAACCAAATGTTTAGGTCTCCAAGAATGCAGAGGGTGGAGTATAACATTATAAGGTTTGAAACTGTGTCCAGAAATGTGTCTGGGAATGTTGAATTGTTAGGCGGAGTTCTGTGAAGGAGGAGAAAGTCACAGGAGGAAGTTGGTGTCGGATTGCATCTGGCAATGAGGGCCCCACAACCTTATATGGAGATGCTTTCTATTTTGCTGAGATGAATTGCTTGTTTGAATATAATAGCTAGTCCACTTCCTCTTTAGCTTTTATGATTTTGTATGATAGTTTGATAGCCTGGAAGAATGGCTTCATAGAACACTGGGGCCGTGTCATCTCCCAACCATGATTCTGTCAGGTTGTGTGTCAGTTAGCAGGTCGTAGATGTGGTGCTTGTCTTTTGAGAGCGAATATAATAGCTAGTCCACCTCCTATTTTGCCTATACGGTTTTGTGTGATAGTTTGATAGCCTGGAGAATCGGCTTCAAACAACACTGGGGCCAACAACACCGAGGCCATGTCATCTGCCAACCATGATTCTATTATGAATAGTAAGTCAGGTTGTGTGTCCGTCAGCAGGTAGTAGATGTGATGCTTGTTTGTTGAGTGATTGAGAATTTATGAGCAGGCTGTTTAGAAAATGTGTTTTGGTGGTGATGTCATTTTGTTTTGGAGAAGGGTGTCCAGTATACTTGGAGCTTGTAGCAGATGTGTTATTAGTTGTGATAACTTTATGAGGGTCACAATAGTGTTGCTTTTCCATATTGTGTTCCTCATCCAGCAGGCTGTGCACCGCGACTGTTGCACTTTCTAAGACTTGTTGACTCTTCCTCCAGGAGATCTTCAGGCACCAAGAAGCCCCAGCCTCCAGCACTCTGCAACTTAAAGATCAGCCCCTGTCCTGCAACTCCTGCAAAGTGGGACTTCTGTTTTGTTTTGCAGGTAAGGCCTCCTTGTGACTCCCTCTGTTCTTCGCCTGTCGGTAACTTGTGGGGGCTCCATCGACTTCTGCTGGCCTTCCTGCAGCTGAGGGCCAGCCCTGACTCCCCCTCAAGGGTTGAGTCCCCCAAACTTTGCAAATACTCGTTCAGCTCCTGCTTGCATTTGCCACTACTTTTTGGTGACTTGGCTGGTCACTGACCCTCCTGCAATCTGGCAATCGTCGAGGGACAGCTTGTAGGTGACTCCTGGGATCTTCTGCAAGTCCTAGACCCTGCAGCTGGACCTCTTCCACCAACTTGCAGGAACTTCACCTTTAGGAGGATGGGCATTGCCACCTGCACCACCTGGGCACCTCTGAGGGTCCTGGACTCTGTCCCCTTTCTTTGCAGGGCTTCCACATCCGGAATCCGTCCCTGGTTTCCACCGGCCTGGACCAGGGGTTGTGACAGCAGCTAAACAATCCGAGGCATCCACTGACTTCAGAGAGAGTCCCTTCTCCCCTCTGCATCCGGGTCCCCTGGTGTAGGTACTCCGTCTTCTTGGTATACTGGTTTGGGGGTCCTCTCCAACCTTACTCTTGCCTGCTGGTTTCCTCGGGGTCCACTGGGAAGGGTCCTGAATCCGACAAACTCCAACCACTACTCTGTGTTAGCCTACGGGACAGCTGGGTGGGTAACTACCTTGAAGTGGTTGCTGGGGACACTTACAGTAATTATCTCTGTTGTTTCTATCTACCCCCAGCCCTTAGCTAACTACCACACTTACCTTACAGGGGTTCACTATTTCACATTCCACTTTTTTGGTATGTGTTTTGGTCCTTCCATAGGGACCTGTATATTTTATGCTATTTCTGTTGGTTATTTTGTGAATATACTGTGTGTATATATGTCCAAAGGGAGATATACCATTGTGAATCTAGTAGTAGTGCTGTAATAAGTGTGGTTCTTTTTTGTAAGTTACTGTCTGACTACTGTGGTATTGCAAGTGCTTTACATTACCCCTGGATAAGCTTCAGCTGCTCACCTCAGCTACCCCTAGAGAGCTTTTGCTTTCTGGACACATATTCACTATCATTAAGGGTTGCCTGGACTCAGTATAGGGTTCCACACCATAGGTGTACACCACAAACTGAGCCAGCCTCCTACAATACATGGCAGCACTGTGGATGTAAATCGGTGCCTAGACAGACTGATTCCTACTGAATGATGACTATCCTCAGTGCATACGCAGTGCCCCATAGTTTTTTTTGTACTTGAAAATAGTATTCTTTACTGCAAGTTGCTGATGCTGCATAAAAAGGTTTGACTTGAGAAAAAACACCTTTTAAGACATTCCATAAGACTACAAGAATGTATTGCTTCTCACAGGAAGTCAGATCCATATGTCTGATAAGAATCCCTTTAAGTTGCACAACGTTTCCAAGGAAGGATTGTAGGTTATAGACCTATACAGGCCCCATTAAATTGATAAAAAATAAATTAAAAAAAAACAGTTGTGCTCCACACTAAAGATCTGTTGTAATTGCTCTGAGGTATTTCGTTATGGTGAGCAAGTAAAACAGAATGTTTAACCTTAATAAATCCTGAATGTTCTTAAAGATATGAGGCGGTGAGACGTTACAACAGCACAAACACTGGAAAAGAACTACTAATCTGAAATCAGTGTCATACTGATAGATTTGGTGTGTGCGCGCAAACACTACAAACCAATTTATGAATACAACTTTATCCTCCTGAAACTGGAGTTTTGGAGTCTGACGGAAAAGCTGGCATTTTGGGGGGGGTGGCCGTTTGGTGTCTACCACTCAAAAGTACTTCTGTAGGGCCATGGCTATGCATCTCTCACCTATGTCTATAGAGTCCAATGCCAATAAGCCAGTGTGCCACTAACGGTTGAAGGGCAAATACCAACTAGCTTCAGTAAGCAATACATGATGACTGAGAGAAACAATGCCTTTTGGGAAGAGGTGCCATGACAACCACCTCATGTTCAAAGATATCAATAAAAATGCAGACTTGCGGTGTCCTCTTACCTTCTGAATATATTTGATACAATTTGACTGACTTACCTGTAAATAATTGGCTTGGAACTTGCTGCATTGTAGTCACATGCTGTTACTAATTGCTTTCCAGTGGTGGGTTCAGAATATACTGCAGTTTTATGTTAGGTGTCTAGTGATTTGTGATCCCTTTCTGTGAAACCTAGGATCCACAGGAACACAGACACTCTTCATATGATATAAATTATCCTTCAGAGAAGAAAGCAAATCGAAAACAGTGCATACAAACGCAGAGGGCTTTAAGAAGGCCATTAACTGGGCTTGACACATCCACAATTAAATCTCCAGAGCAAAATCCTATATACACGAAAGTAAACGGTTTGGGTTACCCAGCGTGATTTATGCTTCAAACCATCTAAAGGAAACTTATTCATAGTAAGTTTTAGATCCACATACCTATCTAGCAGTGAACCTTCAACTAATGTGAAGGCTCTTGCCCTTAATGCAGTCAAATAACTTAATTCTTAGGTGAACTAGGCACACTTGTGTCTGACCTTCAGGTTCAAGGCCATAACTGTGAATAATGTACCCTTGGGATAGCTTGCAAATCACAGAAAAACTACTATGTCCACTATTCTTTCACAAGGAGCTAAGTCCACATCCTTAACAAAAATTCCTTAATGGGGAATTGTAGGAGGCTGGCCTGGCTTATAGTGGGTACCTGATGGTACTTACACCTTGTGCCAGGTCCAGTTATCCGTTATTAGTAGATTAGTAGTGTTCTAGCAGCTTAGGCTGATAGAGGTAGCTATAGCAGAGCAGCTTAGGCTGAGCTAGGAGACATGCAAAGCTCCTACCATACCACTTATACCATATAGGTACTATATCATAAGAAAGACAATACTCAGAGTTACTAAAAATAAAGGTACTTTATTTTAGTGACAATGTGCCAAAAACATCTCAGCGGATATACTCCCTTAGGAGGTAAGTAAAATACACAAAATATACACACAAACCAAACTCAGGTAAGTAAAACAGTCAGAAAATAGTGCAGACACTGTAGAATACAATAGGATGTAATAGGCCTAGGGGCAACACAAACCATATACTAAGAAAGTGGAATGCGAACCATGAATGGACCCCTAGGCCAGTGTAGTGTGTTGAGGGTCGCTGGGAGTGTAAGAAAACACTAAGGGTGTCCAAGATACCCCACCCCAAGACCCTGGAAAGTAGGAGTAAAGTACTACTATTTCCCCAGAAACACACTAAACTAGTGATAGAGGATTTTGCAAAGACCACAACAGACTGCAAAGCACTCAAGATGGATTCCTGGACCTTAGGACCTGCAAAGGAAGGGGACCAAGTCCAAGAGTCATGAAAGTGTCCGGGTGGGCAGGAGCCCCCTAAACCCCGGATGAAGGAGCAAAAGGGCTGCCTCCGGATGGAAGAAGCTGAAGATTCTGCAACAACAAAAGGTGCTAGGAACTTCTCCTTCGTGCAGAAGATGTCCCACGGAGTGCTGGAGGATGCAGAGTTGTTTCTTTGGCAAAAGGCCGCAAACAAGCCTTGCTAGCTGCAAGAGTCGTAGTTGAAGAAAACGGGTGCTGCCCTGGCCCAGGAAGGACCAGGATGTCGCCACTTGGGACAGGAGACCTAGGGGGCCCTCAGCAACGTAGAGAGCCCACGCACAAGCAGGTAGAACCCGCAGAAGTCCCCGAACACGGGTTCAAGAAGACTGAACACAACAGTCTTCTCAACACTACAAAAGAGGGTCCTACGAAGCCGGAGGTCAACTCAGGGAGTTGAGCAATGCAGGATGGAGTGCTGGGGACCTGGGCGTGGCTGTGGACAAAAGATTCCTTGGAAAGGTGCACAGAAGCCCTAGCAGCTGCAGTTCACGCAGTGCACAGAATTACTGTCTGGAGAGGGAAGGCAAGGACTTACCTCCTCCAAATTTGGAAAGTTGGACCACTGGACAGTCTGGGACACTTGGGTCTACCACCTGTGTTCCAGGGGCCACACTCATCAGGCTGAGAGGGGTCCCAGAGTACGGGTGATGCTGAAGTTTGGTGCCTGCTGGAGGAGGGGGAAGATTCAGTCGACCCACAGGAGATTTCTTTGTGGCTTCCAGTGAAGGATGAAGGCAGGCAGCCCCCAAAGCATGCACCACCAGGAAACAGTCGAGAAAACCGGCAGGATTAGACGCTACAATGTCGCTGGCAGTCTTCTTGCTACTTTGTTGCAGTTTTGCAGGCGTCCTGGAGCAGTCAGCAGTCGATCCTTGGCAGAAGTTGAAGAGAGAGGTGCAGAGGAACTCTGGTGAATTCCTGCAAGTCGTTATTTGACCCTAAATAGCCCTCAGAGGAGGATTGGCCACCTAGTCAGGTAAGCACCAATCAGGAGGGGTCTCTGACGTCACCTGCTGGCACAGGCCACTCAGAGGGCTCCAGAGTGCCCTCACACCTCTGGATCCAAGATGGCAGAGCTCTGGGACACACTGGAGGAGGTCTGGGCACCACCCCTGGGGTGGTGATGGACAGGGGAGTGGTCACTCCCCTTTCCTTTGTCCAGTTTGCGCCAGAGCAGGGACTGGGGGTTCCCTGAACCAGTGTAGACAGGCTTATGCAAGGAGGGCACTATCTGTGCCCTTCAAAGCATTTTCAGAGGGTGGGGGAGGCTACTCCTCCCCAGCCCTTCACACCTATTTCCAAAGGGAGAGGGAGTAACACCCTCTCTCAGTGGAAATTCTTTGTTCTGCCTTCCTGGGACTGGCCTGCCCAGACCCCAGGAGGGCAGAACCCTGTCCGTTGGTTGGCAGCAGCGGTAGCTACAGAGAAAACCACGGAGAGCTGGTTTGGCAGGACCCGGGGTCCATAGTGGAGCCCTGGGGATGCATGGGATTGGCACCCCAATACCAAATGTGGCATGGCCGTGATCTTAGACATGTTACATGGCCATATTCGGAGTTACCATTGTGAAGCTACATATAGGCATTGACCTATATGTAGTGCACATGTGTAATGGTGTCCCCTCACTCACAAAGTCCGGGGAAATGGCCCTGAACTATGTGGGAGCACCTTTGCTAGTGCAAGGGTGCCCTCACACTTAGTAACTTTGCACCTAACCTTCAGCATGTGAAGGCTAGACATAGAGGTGACTTATAAGTTACTTAAGTGCAGTGAAAATGGTTGTGAAATAACGTGTGCATTATTTCACTGCAGTGGCAGTCCTGTGTAAGGTTTGTCTGAGCTCCCTATGGCTGGCAAAAGAAATGCTGCAGCCCATGGTGATCTCCTGGAACCCCAATACCCTGGGTACCTTGGTACCATATACTAGGGAATTAAAAAGATGTTGTGCCAATCAGAATTGGTAAAAATGGTCACTAGCCTATAGTGACAATTTTAAAGGTGGAGAGAGCATAAGAACTGAGGTTCTGATTAGCAGAGCCACAGTGACACAGTTAGTCACTACACAGGCCACAAACTATGAGCACTGGGGTCCTGGCTAGCAGGATCCCAGTGAGACAAGCAAAAACAAACTTACATACATGTAAAAATGGGGGTAACATGCCAAGCAAGATGGTACTTACCTACAGGAATCTTATATTACTTGGAGGTATGAATTAAACATTGCAGAGTATAACATGCACCTGCCTGCACATTTTCTTAAACATTCACCCACTTCAAGCCAACAACTGAGACTTAATTCTTATACTCTCCAAGTGATTTTAGGACTTGCAGGGCAACAGACTCCTTCATGCTCGTGTCGCAAACCCATTTTGTCAGGCATGACCCATGTGTACCCACTGAATGGAATTGGACAGCCAGGAATAACAACCTGATACCAGAAACGCATCAGTCCCTCTGGGTTAACAGCCAAGAGGTTGGCCAAGAATACTGGAGAGCCAAGCTACATCTTTCTGCAAAGTATGCATAGAAAATCCAGTATACAGCCACGGGGTTTCAGCTGGTCACGTTTCTTCTTCTCAGACTGCTGTACAGGAGCAGATGAAATTGTCCAACTTGACTCACCAGCAGAGCTTGAGGTTTCTCTGAAACAATCCGTGTTTTTGTTTCAGTCAAGTCTGGTTTTAGCCAGTTCATACTAAGCTTCTGTCCATACAACCTCAAGTTATCTTCCACTAAGGGGCGGTCTGGATAATTTGGAATTCTTGGTCACCTTGATTATGTTGGTGAACCAGACTAACCTTTTCCTCCTCCTAATCATGATAAATCACCATGTGCAAGGATGTATTTCAAGTAGTACCATACGGTACTAATAGGCTCAGGATGCACACCTGAAATCTGCTATAATTTTTTAAGTCAAAGGTCAAGAATAACACTTTGTCCAAAAGGATGTTTTTTGTAGCAATGCTGGACTTAGCATGTATAGAAACGTAAGTAATCCTTGTGATGCATCTACAGGGAGGTGTGAAATGAGCCACCCTGTACTTCTAGGACAAATGTCAATTCCCAAATTAAAGAGTCAGTAATATATAAGCAGGGCCACTAAAACTAAGGGATTCTGCAGCTGCGCCATTAATCCACCAGCTGCGGTATAATTTGCATATTTTAACCAAAAAAATTGTTTCTAGCACAAACGGATAAAAAGTTACTAAAAATTCTGCAACACAAGAAGCAGTGCTCTGACAGCTCCTTCACCAATCTGCCTGTCATTTGCTGATTGTAAACTTTAGGTGGTAAACTTATGCTGAAGAGATGAAACAGTTGTCCAGACAGTGCAAAAATGTCAAAAGAGTGAAGTAACACAAACACAAAATGTACTACATTATGCTGCAAAATTTGCCTTTTCTTCCTGCATTTTTTTTAGCAACACTTATGCCTAATTCGATCTTCCCCTGTTAATTTCAGGGGGCCTGTATATATATATATCAAACTCATCACTTTTAAGTACTGATTTAGAAAAAATAGTAACAATAACTTCTATCTTTCAGACCACTGTGCGAAAGTGTAAGGTGATACCCTAACTGGTGTCTTCTGAAGAAACCAGCTAATTTGATCCAGCTCTAAGAGCTCCTACTTCTTGAAGAGATCAGAAACGACAGTGTTGATGGTGTGGGAAAGAGAGAGAGGGGTACTCTGAAAGCAGTAACAACAGAAAGTCTCACAGCCTCGAATATTTTTCCCCAATGCAGAAAACCAACACCTACAACTTGTGATTCCTTCCTCTGCAGGCAGAGGTTTTGTGATTGTGTAGGGTTAATCAGTTCTGTATTTTTTATTTTGTGTTTTATGTTCAAGCAGAGAATTACTTGGAGGACAATTTGGTGTTTTACGCCTTGGATGCTTAAGTATATATTTTGCCCAGCACAACAGCTGGTAAGGCCTCTTAGCTCAGATAGAGCTTGGGTCAAATCATCAGTGGGATTATTGCTGTTTTAGAACTTGTTTATATGTAGTCTAAAAGTTGCCATTGATGAAGCAGCTGCAGATTCTAACCTTGTTTCCTTTGTTCTTGTAAATGGCATAAGTCAGTCTTATATCCTTTGTTTAAACAGATTCCCACAGAAACCTTCCTGTCACGTCAAGTTGGTCAGAGGAGATAAACCTAAGCACTGTTGGTGTGGTAGAATATATATGTCTTGCATACAATGCTTTTGGGAACAATTCTGCAACTTGTCTGTGAACTTCTCCGAGTTTCTGACATTTGACGACGGCATCTGGCGAGGACACCCTCTGCATTTTTTGCGTTAGGTAGAGGGGAGCATTTTACTACAAACAGTTGTGCATGCTGTCAGATAACTTAGCCTTCTGAAAGGAAGGGAAGTCACAGCCGAAAGTGAGGATTCGGATTCATTGTTACAAACCTTGAAATACCTATCCACTTTATTAAAAGCTAGAGATAGTACAAGGACTCTTCCGGCTGTACCAAGAATTATTTCTCGGACCAAACCTTCAGACCGTGGGTGTACATGATTTATGACGGTTCAGGGACACTTGATGTAAAAGCAGCGTCAGCTGTGGTTGTACTAGCTGATGCCTTAGGCTTTGGTGTCTTCTCCTTGGGGGCCCTATTACTAGTTAGTATAACCACACTAGAAATGACTCCCGTATTAGGTAAGGCACCTTGGGAACAATCCTGGGGTAGGCAAAGAGGGCACCTCATGCAAAGCACCTGTAGGTTGCCTGAAGTGCAGCGTTTGAGTATGAGACTCCTTTCTTGAATTAGAAGATATGCGTGATAATACCAGAGCACCAAGACTGGAGGCTTATGAGTAAACCGCTCGGCTAACATTTTAATTTCAAATAAGGAATTACCGAGATGAGCCAATCCCAAAGAATCAATAACCCCACAGCAATGGAATGCAGTGATTCCAGGAATGTGGGCAGAAAGCAACATGCACTTTAGGATAAAGTTGAAAGTTTAATTATTTCAGCTTGCACATAACTGAATGAAATAGAGGATTCTGGTGGGATAAAACATGAGAGCCACACAGCAGCGTAAAGGTCTTTCACAATGTTCTCCCATTTAAAGATAGAGCAATGAAGGTCCATCAGGAGATATATTGAAACCTTTTTATTCCTCATTACAAGTTTTATCCTGATATGCACTAGGCCCCAGAGAAGGTGTGGCACTTCCATGACTTAAGCATCTGTCTACAAATGTATATATAAAGAACTGAATTATCAGACAATATGTTGGCAACTAGTTACACATTCCTATAACTTATAGATTGCGTGGTAGAGGCAAGAAGACTATCCCTTCACTACTGCATTTACAACACATACAACTGCACACTCTTTACCTCCTGTGAAGAACTTTTGCTGCTTAGTTCTGCAACACGGGAAGCAGAATGTTCAATAGCATGCTGGCAGATTATTTTTTCTAATTCTCTCTGATGTGATAATTTCAAGGCAGCTATTTGCTTCACAGCTTCTTCGTTTGCCCTGTAAGAGAATACAGAAATAGATTCATGATGCGACTGACAAGAACCTGATTATTTTCTGAATTTATTTAAGCTTTAGCTCCACAACAGAACAGTGGTTGCACAGATGTATCTATCTGGTGGAATAACTTACAAATCAATCTTAATTCTGACAACAAGATGTTCTGGTCCTTGAAGAAAAAAAAAAAATTAAAGGAGGGTTCTGGTTGAGGGGCATAAAATACTGGCTACAGCTCAAAACCTAAAAGGACGTGAAATCTGCAAGTTAATAACTTAACCTCCGTTCACGCCTCTGCCTTCCTTTGTCAACCTGAGCTCCCACCAACACAATGACTTGTGGAAGGTGTATATCGGATGTGAATAGCGAATGAATAATTATGTGCATACGTGTTTACGTTTTTGTGTTGGATTGTTTTTGTTGTTAAATTGTTGATGTTGCGCGAAACAGTCTGATATTAAGGACATCAGTGTTTGGTTTCTTATTATAATCATGAAGTGTATTCATGCGTCAAGACATTCATTTTATGCGCGGTAGACAACTAGTACTTGGTTGTGTTATTTAAGTTTTTTGTCAGCATAAATGTGGATATGCATGTCTTTTCCTTAGAAATAGAATGTGTTATTGTAGTGAAAACTTGTTTGATGTCGGAAACTGTGTCTTGAGATGCTGGAGTTCAGACTAAGGATGATGGGAGTGGTAGCTAATGTTTGAATATTACAACATGGGTTATTTCAGAGAATGTCTATGTTTTTTCCTCAAGGATGGGGGTCCTTGTTACTCCCTCCTCCCTCTTTCGCACTGCCCAAGAAATAAAGGGGTCGAGAAATGTGCCCTCGCTGCTTTGGCTAAGGGTGAATATGGTATTTTTTCTGCTTTGCTCTGTATTTAGAGCTTTTACAAGCAAGGCATTCAGAGATAATACTCTCTTCCACCGACAGATATATTTATTTCCCCCATCTTGGCCAAGGGAACGGCGATTTTTTTTTAAATGCCTCCCTTGCCATGCACAAGAGTGTGGGTTAAATATCTCCACCTTGGACAAACGCAGGGGTTTTATTTGTTCACCTCGCCCCGCCGACTGACCTGTGTAGTAAAGGTTATTTACAGCCCTTACTCTTCATTAGTGTAATACCCCTGCAATGCTCGAGGGTGGGGGTCGGTTTAAAAACTGTCCAACTAAGTCGTAGTGTTTTTCACTCCCCCTCCACCTAACCCATGGGCAGAGGTATATATATTCCATCCCGCCTTGTCTAAAAAGGTTTTCCTTGGCTGGCCCCCTTCCACCTACCCAATAAAGAGGTGAGGTCATATTTTTCAAATGGAGAAGTGTTTAACGCTGCCCCAGCACGCTCTTTGCATTTTTGGGCAGGGCACTAGGGCATCTGCCTGGGACCTCTGTGGCAGCCAAATGCAGGGAGAGATTTGCATAAGTGGGTGGTCTCAAAGCCGCAAATTTATCTATATTGCACTATCAGCTTCTCTCCCATACTGGTTGGGGGGAGAGGCTGGAGATGGTGAGTAATGTAATGCACATTCATCTTAAATTTATTCCGACAATACAGCGCATGCCTTTACCGCAAAGACATTACAATGCATTGCAATACCACCCAATGGAAAATATACTTTTTTCTGCATTTTACTGCAAACCCTAGTGTGCCAGTGTGTGTCTGCGACTCCTTTGCCACAGAGTGTTTTTTCTTTGGCAGGGATGCTTGGGAGGGTTGTGTGTGTGTGTGTGAGTGGGAAACCACTCAACAGTCTTTAAACAAGACGTACTATTTAACCCGCCAACTCCTATACCACTTCCCAGGCTTTTCCATTAAATGGTGCTTTTTGTTTTTATAAACAAGATTCTTTTATTCAGCGATGGCCTAAAATTCACAAATTCCATGATCAGGCTATTTCAACTAGCTGCTGAAACAAAAAGAAAAAAAATGTTTCTCGTTACCTTCTTAGGTTTCTTTCGGCATGAGCGATGGCAGTTTGGCATTGTGTCTTCTGGTGGCTGATGGTCTCGGACATCCTTTCAAGCTTATTTTTCAACATTTCATTTTCCTGCAGGACTTCAGAAATATGAGTTTCTGCAAAGTTGTGAGGCTGGTAGGCTTTCTCATCCAAAGTTGTTGGGAAATTATCTGTGTTTTTAGACTCTTCATTGGCGGTAGGCATCTTGTCTTGTTTCGCTTTATTTGCAGTTTTTGGTTTGCTCAATATTTTGGTGCTTGAAGTATGATCAGACAACATAGACATCCTCTCTTTTTGAAGTCTCTCAACTGTTTTGGAAAGCCCTTGAACTTCCTTAGTTTTGGCAGTCAATTCTTGGTTGAGCCATACCAAGCGTGCATTCATGTTAGCCTGTTCAATTTGTTGCTCAACAGAGATAAAATCTTTATCATTAACGTCCCTGTTCTTAATTTCTAGCTCAGCGTTCTGTTTTTTAAGCATTTCTATTTCCCTCAGTAAATGTGCTTCTGTGTTTTGATGGGCTTCTTTGAGGCTTATGAAATCTTTTTCAAAGGCTAGGCGGCTGGCTACATGGTCTTGTCCTTTCTGGATGTCGTTTGCTGATTTGGACGCAAGTAGTTGCTCCAGTTCCGTTATCCTTTGCTCATATTGAATCTAAAAAGGCAAAACATTGACTGATGCGTGTGCACACAACATTATCGTCAACAGAAACACATTATAGTCAGAGGAAACTGCTTAGTCTAGAAGTAGAGACAAGGGCAGAAATGAATGAAATGCAATTACCTACTTGTTTTAACTTTTGTCTTAAAAAAAAAAGAGTATTAAACTTCAATTACGCACCACAGAGGTATATCGAGAGCAACCGCAGTGCCAGCTTCCATACAACAACGAGTAGAGGTAATGTTGAAGCAGCAGAAGTAAAAGCATGATGCCGCAGAAAAGTGGCAACCAAGGCAGCAGCCTCGCCCACTTCCTCACACACAATTCAAATAAAACTCATACACACAGCCACACACCATTTACAACATATGTAATGCTAAAAATAAACACAAAAGAGAAAAACGTGACTTCTAGAAACCAAAGGCAGCAGCAGGATGTCAACAAAACAAATCCACCTGTGCAACTGCAAGGCTCACTAAGTGACATCACTGGTCCAAGCTTCATCTTCGCAACAATACAAGGAGGTACTCATGAACATTGTTGGAAGCTGGCCTGATGTGTGGTGGACACCTGTAGTGTTTACATCTTATACCAGGTCCAGGCAACCCCTTATTCATTAGTAGCAGGGTCTATGAAGCCAGGGCTCTCTAGGGGTAGCTGTGGCTGAGCAGCCAAGACTTATCTAGGAGGAGTGTAAAGCACTTGCAATACCACACTAGTCAAACAGCAACTTATCACACATGAAAGGAACCACACAGGGATACAAAAATAAAGGTACTTCTTTCTTATAGTAACACTTAACTAAATTACTTATACACAGTCCCCCAACTGGAGGTAAGTACAAACTATATATACACAATCAGTATTATGAATTAGCATATAGGAACAATAAGCATTGGCAAGAAGTAGTAGAACAAAAGCTAGGGCCCTAGGGGAGGGCCAAACCATATACTGAAATAGTGTAATGCGAAGTTCGGTCCCCCACTTAATGATGTGGAGTAGTTAGTCAGGAGCTGGGAGAACTCAGGACCCCAAGAGCTGAGTACTTAGATGAGCCCCAGGGACCAGGACAGCAGAGGTAGGTTACCTGGTTTTCCCATAATCTAACAAGAGGACTTAGAAAAGGAACTTTGCAAGAACAGGACCAGACAGGATGAACCCAAATGTGGATTCTGGAAGAAGAGGACCTGTTAAAGAAGGGTACAGAGTCCAGTCCACGATGGAGTGTCCAGACAGGACAGGAGCCACTGCCCACCCTTCTGTGGGTGAACATCTGTGTCGAGGAAGGAGGATTAAGACCACCTGCAGACTCCAGGATCTGCGGATAAGTCCGCGGAGTCCTGCCGAAGATGTCCCATGCGGTCTTCAGATTTCAGAGTGGTCAGCAGTCAGGAAGACCACCGACAAGCCTTGGCAAATGCAAACCAGAGCAGAAGAGGAGTTGCAGGGCTGAAGAGGACCAGCAAAGCCTTGGGGACTCGACCCTGGGAGGGAAGTCCGGGCTGACCCTCAGTAGTCAGGAGAGCCAGCAGTCGCAGCCCCCACAGGCAAACCACTGACAGCAAGCACAGTAAGTTGCAGCAAGGCCCAGTCAGCACACCTGGAGAGGAGTCCCACGTCGCTGGAGCAGCAAAGGAGAGACTGTCCGTGCATGGATGAAGTGCAGGAGGCCGGGGCTACTTGAAACCCAAAGATCCCTTGGAACAGGAGTCAACAAGCCTTGGTTGCTGCAAGAGTCGCAGTGCACAGGGATTCCGTCCTACAAGGAGAGGCAAGGGGTCGCCATCTCTCAAGTTGGACAGGAGGCAGAGAGGACCACGGGAACCACTCAGACCCACCACCTGTGTTGCAGGATCCACGCAGTTCCAGAGAGGAGAGAAGAGAGCAGATCCACGCAGCCGGATGTCATTGCCTCAGGTGCCTGCAGATGCAGGGGAGTGACTCCTTCACTCCAAGGGAGATTCCTTTTTGCTTTTTGGTGCAGCTGAAGTCTTGCTGACCCCAGAGAATGCACAGCCATGGAAATGTTGCAGCTGCTGGAAGCAGCCAGGGAAACAATGTTGCAAGGTGAAGTCATCTCTGGAGTTGCAGTCCTGAAGTGTCCAGTTGAGGTTCAGGTGGCCAGGAGCTGAAGAAGTTGATGCAGAGGAGTTCTGGTGGAGTCTTGCATGCCGAGTCTGCGGACCCACCCACAAGTGAGTCCCTAAATAGCTCTTAAAGGGGGTTTTGTCACTTTGCACAGTGGCCACCTATCAGAGGGGGTCACTGACTTCACCTACCTGATGTGGCCACTCAGATGCTCCTAGGGGCCTCTGCACGTCTTGTTTTCAAGATGGCAGATTCAAGTGGCCACCTGGAGGAGCTGTGGGCACCACCCCTGGGGTGGCGATGAACAGTGTAGTGGTCACTCCCCTTTCTTTTGTCCAGTTTCTCGCCAAAGCAGGGACTGGGGGTCCCTGGACTGGTGAAAAATGGCTTATGCAAGGAGCGCACCAAATGTGCCTTTCAAAGCAAACCGGTGGCTTGGGGAGGCTACCCCTCTCCAGCCTTGTAACATCTATTTCCAAAGGAGAGGGTGTTGCATCCTCTCTTCCACAGAAAATCCTTTGTTCTGTCTTTCCCCCTGCTTGAGCTGGTCAAGCAGCAGGAGGGCAGATCCCTGTCTGAAGGGTGGCAGCAGCATGGGCTGCCCGCCAACCCTGATAGACTGGTAGGAGAAGTGCTGGGGGTCCTCAAAGGAGCCCCCAGAGTGCATGGAATCAGCCACCAATACTGGCATTGGTACTCTGGTATGATTCCAATATGTTTGACACTAAACATGCCTAGGTTCGGAGTTACCATTATGTAGCTGGACACAGGTAGTGTGGCTCTTACACGGATAAAATAGCTTCCCCTGCACTTAATAAGTCCCGTGCAATGGAACTGGAGGTCGTAGGGGCACCTCTGCTCTTGCAGGGATGCCCTCAGACACAGGGACCTGCACCCTGCCCATTGGGCTGAAAGGGCCTGCCACAGGGGTGACTTACAGTAACCTGGTGCAGTGACCAACAGTGAAAGGGTGCATGCACCTTTTCATGCAGACTGCGATGGCTGGCCTGCAGGCACAGTTTGCATGGGCTCCCATGGATGGCATAATACATGCTGCAGCTCATGGGGGTCACCTGGTGTACCAATGCCCTGGGGACCCGAGTACCACGTACTAGGAACTTACAGGGGTACACCAGTATGCCAATTGTGGTGTGTAAAAAGGTACCAGGGTGACCAACTTTGGAGGACAGAGCACAATCACTGGGGTCCTGGTTAACAGGATCCCAGTGAAAACAGTCTGAACACACTGACAGACAGGCAAAAAGTGGAGGTAACCATGCATAAAAGAGTGACTTTCCTACAAACGTGTAGCTCTTTACAGGTCTGGCTTGACAGTGCAGCTACCTGGAAACATAACACCAATTCTTGAAAATATTACACAGAGTGGCCTTTGACGCCACCG
Source organism: Pleurodeles waltl (assembly GCF_031143425.1). Classification (NCBI taxonomy): domain Eukaryota; kingdom Metazoa; phylum Chordata; class Amphibia; order Caudata; family Salamandridae; genus Pleurodeles; species Pleurodeles waltl. The sequence goes on along the minus strand of NC_090444.1, from coordinate 1,334,109,804 downwards.
AGAGGGATAGTCTCTCTGACCTCATGCTACTGCCTTCTAAAGAGTCATAGGTATTGCAGTGTAGGAGGAACTATTGTACATCACAAAAATACACTTCAGCATTGCATCTTACATTCTTTACTGCCTGCATTCTTTGAATACTCAAATCAGCGTTTTTTCACAGTTTCAGTCGAATTTTAGTAGTTCAGTTGGAATTTTTTTTAAATGCAAACCAGACCAATTTGTTTTGCCAGTGCTTGGTACCGTGAATGACACTCCTACAGCTATGTTTTTTTGAATCACGGAGGGATAAAATGCTTACAAATCTGAGGGTTGTCTTCAGTCCTAACCACAAGTCCATAGTACACATTTTTAATACCCTCGCTGCTTCCTTTCGCTAAAATTTTACGAAAGGAACAGGATTAAATGGTTGATTTATTCACCCGTGTGTTAAACGCGCTGTAATTACAGGTTTCCTGGCTGAAAAACGAAGTTTGGATTCCAACCATTGCATGTGTCAAGCATCCCTGTCACTCTTCACCATACGGTGAGAAAGAAAAAGGAGAAAGGAAAGTGCTACTTGCTTTATCTACCGAGTCAACATTTCCATGGGCTGCAACTGGTGGAGCACTGGAAAACAAATCCGTGCACTGGGGCAGTTTAGAAACGCAGGCCACTATCTGACATACAAACGAACAAACTGCACAGCATAGAGATGTGCTAAACATCTTGCTTCTAAAACATTCACAAAAGCAGCCACAATTCTAAACGTGCAGAACGACACTGTTCTGTTCAAAACTCCAGTGTTGACACACTCTGCCCTTCATGCGTCTGGGGCTGATTATCTAAGACCAAGATTCTGTTTTCACCAACCAGCCCGCAATCTGAGATCTGCAAACAAAGCCTTGGCAGTGATCCCTACGGAAGACCAGAGTTGGAGGCAGTTCTGTCACCTTTTTGGGGGCTGCAGGCTGAAACAAGCTTCCTCTGGAATTATGAACAGTGTCCTGTCAATCGGCTTTTAAGAAACAACTGAAAACGTGGCTTTTTAATTAGTGATCCAACTTCTGGATTTCTGGCTTGTGCGATGGCATTCCCCCCCCCCATATGAGCCTGCTGGTTAGTGAAAACATGTATGAGTACTGTTGCAGATCCAATTTAAGGTCCCCTGCCTTCCTGCTAATATCACATGCAACAATTCCTAGAGGAACTGCGGTGGCCTGGAGCAATGCTAAAAAAAAAAAAAAAAAATGTGACAGCTGCACCGCAATAGGTAGGTGAGCAGGCCTCTCCCTCTAAACGCGAGATATGGGGCTGTCAGCACTCTAATCACCTAAGGAGAAGTGCTTAGTCTCTACATGAATAAGCTCTGGGTTCGAAATTTGTCTTAAAAGTCCCCTGGCGCGACAACCAAATGTCGGGGGTTGCCGAATACCAAGGCTGTCTAGTCTTAATTTCAACCTTATGCCTTTTTCATCCATCAGCCTACTATCCCTACCACTTTATCCTTTTCTTGCAGGTTCTTTTTCATTCTTGCTTTGTCACTGTTTTTCAGTATTTCTCTTCTTTCTTTTCTCCCTCGCTGCCGTTCTCTTTCTTGTTCTGGGTCAAAGTTTGATGGTTAAACATTAGTCCTGGTCCCTAAAAAAGAGTGCCTATGGACCTCAACTGCAACCATGGCTCAGCATGAGCACTGTTTTAGGGTACTATCGTGAAGCTTCACAGCCACAGAGCTTACGAAACCAAGGGAGCAGCAGTCTTCCCAGGCTGTGGACCTGGTTTTAGAGGGGGCAACCTATCCATCTTTTGTATAATACTTCATGTAGGGTCTCCCCCTCCACTCTCTGCTTAATCACCGTCACCATGAACAGCATTTACTTGGGGCAATTTAAGTAACTGGGGGCATGTGTGAAATCAGCAGAGGCGAAAGGTGCTGATAATAGGCACAATTTAACAGCAGGAAGTACAGTGTCACACTCCCAGTATAAGAAATGAGACTGCAACAACAAGCACCACAGAAATACAAGTTACGGCCTTGGCTTTCATGGAAAAACTCGAAGGTTTCAATGGAAAATAAAAGTTACAACTGGTGTATGCTACAATGCTTAAGAAAGCCAGTATGAAACGTATTGCAACGCATCCGTGAGGTATTTTTTTTAAATAAAAAAGTCATATATTAGCAATATCCAAATTCTATACCTACTCCCGAAGAATGCAAGGAGTTGTGTCTTAGAAAATGTGTGACCATTCAGAATTGTTGAAGGATTCTGCTCGACACTATTAAGTGTCTCTGCAGACAAACCTTGCCTGTTGCTTTTCAGTACCTTTAAGATATTGTACAGGTGTTGTAGCCTGCACTCATAATACACTTAGCTCCTGTTGGATACATTGTATTAAGTGAATATTAGTGATTAAGCAGAGCTACAGAGCACTCAGAAAGAAGCTTTCCAAACAGAGAAAGCATTCTTTCCATGCCTATTTAGTAAAAGGCACAGCATACGTAATTTTTAGTGAATAATCAGCGCTTTTTTCTTGTCCGTTCGCCTGGCACGTGTAAAGCTGCATCCTACAAATTGTGCAGATATCGTACCAATTTACACTTGGCTTTGTTACTGTAGATTCTTTGTTCTGAACGTAGATTATTTTATGCGATTGTACATTCATAGGTACAGATGTATTTTTGTAGGTCACATCGTAAATTGGTCACAGCGAATCTACACTTGTTTGAACTAATGTACATTCCGTATCATTCCGTATATCAACTGGATACACTGGCTAAGGCTTAGTTTCGGATGTTCCATATAGGTAAAGCAGCAGAGGTGGTCCCACAAGGAACACCTATTTCATAGGATAGTAACTGAAGATGGAGAGATAGCATTGGTAGTGGGCCTCTGAATTACTGCCCACGTTATTTTTTAACGTGTTAACTGAATATAAATAAGTTCTTAATGTGCACACACAACCTATACACAAGTTTTAAACACATTTGAAGCGTTTTTTTCCCAAAATAATATATATATATATTTTTTTTTATTTACAAGTTAGGATAGTAGACGTGGTCCAATTCGATTAGGTGCATGTCAGAAGGAAATAGCTTTGAGTGCTTTAAGTGAATCTACTAGTCCTGGTGCTGGGACTGGCTGTCAAAAAGTGAAGATCTTTAATTATCAGCAGGTGGATCTTACGCTTCTTGCAAAAATGATGGAAGGTTTTGATTTAGGCACAATTTCAGGGAATTAGTTCCACAAAACCACCTCTGTATATCAGAACAAGCGACCACCTGCATGGGAGCATCTGAAACGCAACATACAGATACATCTATTACCAGACCTAAGAGTCTATATGCGAAGACAAAAAAGAGAACTTCTTCCGAACAAACTTTGGTCCAGCTGCCTGGGTGCCCCAAGTGGATCATGAACATGACTCTAAATGAGATTTCCTTGACTACTGAGAGTCAAGGAAGCTTTGCAGATGAGAAAATATTATCTCAGTCTTTCTAAGGCCCAACAGTAGTTAAGCAGTGGCATTCTGGACCACATGAAGATTACTGATTTAAGAATTGGGCAAGATCAGCTTAAGGGCATTTTTATAACCTAACCTAGCAGATGGAGTCACTTACGTAACAAGTCTTTTGCTATCAATGTTGTCAAATGGGAGAATTTTCCTCAACAGTCTCAGAAAAATACAGATGCAGACTACTTTATTTAACTGGTGAGAATAAATTAAACCTAAATCAAGTTTATTGACTGTGGTTACTTGCCTGGGAACCAAGGCGATGTAGGGGAACCAAGAATAGGTCCAGGGGGAGGAGGCGGGGTGCCGCCCCCATGAAAAACACCTCCATCTTCTTAGAGTTTCATTTTATGTTGTAAAGTGACAACACGCCTGCTACTGCTGATAGACATTCTTAGAAGTTTGAGGACACGGCCAAAGAATCACCTCGACATACCCAGAATTCACAGTTAATACATCAGACTATGGGCCTAATTACGACCTTGGTGGATGGGTTACTCCGACACAAACGTGATGGCTACACCGCCCGCCGTTTTACAATTCCATAAGATATAATGGAACCTGTAATACAGCGGGTGGGATATCCATCACGTTTGTGACGAAATATCCCACCTGCCAAGATCGTAACCAGGCCCATAGTGTGTAACCAAAACATCCCTCTCTGCTTTAATGGTTAGGGCTGGATATGCTTATCAGTCAGTGATCACAATTAATGGCTTGAGCCCATGCTTTATGCCAATACCCTGCTCAGAGTGCCCACTGGGCATGGTCTGCAGCTCTGCAGAATGGGGTATGGGCACAGGGCATTGGTTGCGCCCATGCCTTGTGTTGAGTAGCTGTGCTCAAAGTACAAATTGTGTACCAGACTAATGTTCTCACCATTAGACTAAAAATTATGATGACAGGTAACTTCTAAACCCTAGATGTTGTCAGTGCCTAAAAACCAGTTGATTTCCCCAAACCCCCTCACTTGTAGGTAGAGCACGCAAGCGCTCTGACGTGTTGTAATCTATCCATGGGCTTTTAACCAGGCCCACCCCACGCCCATCACTTTCACATGTTTGTGGGTTTGCCTTTCAAAAATCCTTTGTGATCATTGGTAAATGCTTTATGTTTGTCCCTCCTTGCGGAGGTTTTGTTACCGCATTGGCCATTGATCACCCTGTTACATGGATAGTTGCACGAGTGCTGATACGTTTGACTGCAAGCAAACTTCTTTTTCCTTTTGTGTGTCTCTTTCGTGCTCCTGCTTATGGCGGCCATGGTGCTTCGAAACGGCTCGGTAATGTCAACTGTTTTACTTTTCCTTTTCAACTTATGTGGCAAGAAGAGTCCATTTAGGAATTTACAATGCTAATAGCTCTAACTCAAGCAAACGTGAGACCCATTGCATTGCAAATGCTTGTTTTACTTGTGACACCATGCACCTGGATAGCCCACCGAGGGTTCTTCATGGTCCTCCAAAATTCTGAAGGCACCATGCCAGGGTCCTATATGAGAAGGATTTGGGTGTGCCTCATTGTTCTCTATACATCTCCTCATGAAGTAGGGGGGTCACTGGGCACAAAGAAAACCTTAGCAAGACCCTCTTGGTCCCAGAAACCTCACATCGCTACAAAGGGGCTGAGGTGGTGTGTAAAATGCTGCTGAAGCAAAAGTTGACCCCACACTTTCTTCCACAATGTGTCATGGAACACGGTAATCTCAGCACCAGCGAAAGGGAAGTGAGTACCAAATGGGACACAGGCAGTAAGAGAAAAAAAGGAGAATGGAGCCAAGCACTGTGGGGTGCAAAGGGGCCAAAACAGATCACAGGTTCCTAATAGATGGACAAATAATGAAATTTGTTTGCATGGCCTGGAAGTTGCATGCCTTAGCAATATTTCTTTTGGGTACTCTGATTATGTTTAATTATGTTGCGACCAGTGGTGCTGGAACTGGAACAATGTTCAGAGTGGGGGTGCGGCCATCAATGTTACATCATGAAAGTCATAAGGATTGTGAAAATTCCAAGTGTCACACAAAGAACAAGTATAGCAAGTATAGCAATTAAGCCACACCCATTACCTGGAGAGTGGTAAGGGTGTGGTAGGTAGGCAGTGGTGCATTTTGGGGTAAACTTTAACAGACATATAACTAGGCCATGGAGTGACAGCACCCAAACATTTTCTATTGAAATGGCCGTGAAATTCACACTGACATACAGTTTTGCTCATAAAACTAGATAGTGCACAGATGACAGTGCGTGGAAACTGGAAATCATCAAAAACGGGTCTGCACATCAAGTACAGTGTCGACTTGTTTTGATCATATTAAAATCCGTGTTTTCATCACTTTAGAATTACTAAAATGTGCTTCATGTGTGCTTTCATAACTCCTGATGTATTTTGAAAAAGTTGTACAGTTCATTTTTGTTGTGTGTTCGAAAAAAAAAAAACAACAACCTTCAGTCTTTCTTTTTTTATTCACAGTACAACATTGTCAGGTACCTCGGTTTACAATATCCTTTAATCTTGCAGTAACGGACAATATGACAGGATAAAGCAATCATTTAAATGCATCTTTATTACTTAGTCACTTTCTGAACTTCAGCGTGGTCACTTTGGGGGTGCTGCAGTACCCCCAGGACTCCTGCTTCCTGCCACACGACAGGGATGATTCGGGAGACGTTTTCGGAGAGCTTTGAGGGAAGATTACAGGCCACCGAGGGATCGACTCTACCGAATACTTTTCCACTTGGGCTAAGAAAAGAACAGGTCCCCCTCAAGCTCTACAACAGGCGCGAAATATTCAGAAAGTTTACTGGGTCTCTGGGGAAGAAGCCTTGGAGAGCGCAAGCCCTGGAAACTGCACCAGAAACATACAATGCACTAGAAGCAGCAATATACACAGTAGTACGCATACATATCAGGGAGTCAGTCCTTCAGAAAAGCATAAGTGACAAGGCGACGTTTGAATCTATTATAGTGCTAAAACTCTTAACGCTCATGCATCCTAATTTTTTATTTCCTGCACATCTTCCGACAGGTGCATATCTTCCACAAGGCCATTTTACAGAGTCAATTATAGAAGTAAAAATATAGAATGTAATCACTTATAGTGGGCCTGGGCTTCTTCGCGAGATGGCAAAGGGGCTTCTCCTTGATCAGGTTAATGGATGCTCGCACATGGCATCAGGCAGGTTCTATGCAGTATTTTTAGATCCATATTTATCTGCTTGCACAGAGTGACTGACCCCTCTCCTCTTTATGTACACTTTGAGGCTGAAAGGCCAGCAGCACGTTAACCTTTCCTGCTGACGTAACGCCGTATGAAGGACACGTCAACGTGAGATGCATTATGCTGCACTAGGTAACAGACTTGAACTGGAGATTAACAAAAGATGTGAAACAGCTGTCGAGACGCCATTGAAAAAGACTGCTTATCTACCTCCACTTTAATGCATATCATTGCCACATGGATTTCAAAAGGATTTATTTTTATCAAACATGTATAATAAAGTACATCTCTTCATGTTTTATAACACCCTCAGGTCCAAACTGCATACCGCATTGTTTGGTCGGCTTCAGACAGATTTAAGTATTTGATATCGTAGATAATGCACTATTTTCAACAAGCATCGGAACTGATGAAGGTGCTGCATTAACTTAGTTGGAATGAGAAGGGATAAAATCAACTTTGCAGGGGCAACTCTATTGGGACCCCTACTTTGCCAAAGACCATCTATATCTGTGAAGGATCAGCTCAAGTGAAATTTCAGGGACACCTCGACCAATTCTGAAAATACCTCTTTAATGTGCATTCTATCAAAGCACCTCTTAATTTCATAATATTGTCAGGTCAAGTGTACTAGCGACCTAAAAATATGTACATCATATGCGTGCCTGCGAAGGGGAATTCGGTAGTCAAAATATATTGTGGGAAAATACAAATCTTTCTTATTGTGCCTTGACTGTGTGTGCATATCTACTACGCTAGACCCGAGACTAAGGCATCTTGGTACCTACCTAATAAACATAAACAAACATTGGCAAAGCCAACTGGTCTCGCCTTTTGGACCTCAGAGGTGTGTAACCATGCAACATTAATATAACACAAATACACTAATATATAGGCACTTAAGCAACTGTTGACAATGTTGCCCCTTCTGAATGATGCTCACCTTATCAATGGGTTGGTCGTGTTTGTATTTGCAAGATTCCCACAACACACTAAAATGTGCGTTTGAACGCTTACTTCCTCCCTACTGAAATACTGACCATTTCAATCGAAATGGCCTGGGAGCTTGAGGAGGAGAGGCTAAATGTTCCTCCTTTCTGCTGCAAAATATCACTTAAGCACTTACTTGCTAGAAAGGTGAGAACCCTTACAGAAAAAAGTGTCAACCTCACTTCAGCCGTCACTGCGGTGCACCTTTCACTACACCTTATTTCACCCAAATGATTCATTGTACAAATAGGCGAATTACAACTAACTAATTTTTAAACATATTTTAAAGTGTCAAATAACCAAAATAATGTTGCAACACATACAATGTGTGGCCATTATAAAGAGTGCCCACGTATAAAACTGAAAGGCTGTCTAGGATGTAGCATTTTGGTAGAAACACTTGGCCTATGTGCTCAGCATTGTGTGAAAGGAGCCCTGAGGGATGTCATAAGATGGCCATCTTGGAATGCAGGTCAATCAATCAGTTATTTGTAGAGCACGTCACTGACACCCCTGGGGGTATCTAGGCGCTGGGGTGAGATGTCTCTGCCAAAGAGTGAAGTCTTCAATCTCTTTGTGAAGTCTGCCTGTGAGGGTGCAGTTCGGAGGGGTAGGTCATTCCAGTCCTTGGGGGCAACATAGGAAAAAGAGCGGCTGCAACAGATTCTGGGTGTGTATGCGAGGGCCAGATAGGAAGAGCACAGGTGTCTGGTGGATTGGTGGAAGTGTAGAAGGTGGTTGATGTAGTCCCGTCTTTGATCGTGTAGGGCTTTGAAGGCATGTGTGAGGAGCTTGAAATAACATCTCTTCTGGACAGGGATCCACTGAAGGTTTCTGAGGAGGGGGGTGATGTGGGTGCGCCTGGGAAGGTCCAGGATAAGTCTGGAGACAGTGTTCTGTATTGGCTGGACTCTCTTTGGGAGCTGGAAGGACATGCCGGCATAGAAAGCGTTGCCGTAGTCGAGGCGGCTGGTGACAAGGGCTTAGGTGACATTTTTTCTTGTGTTGGCAGGAATCCATCTGAAGATTCTGAGGAGCCTGCAGAGGGTGTGGAAGCAGGAAGAGGCAACTGCATTGATCTGCTGCTTCATGGTTAGCTCACTGTAGAAGATGATGCCAAGGTTGTGAACGTGGTCTGTAGGTGTGGGAGTGGGTCCGAGTTCGGCTATCCACCAGCTATGGTGCCAAATAGAGGTGCTTTTCCCACAGATCAGGACTTCCGTCTTGTTGGAGTTGAGCTTCAGGCAGTTGGTTTTCATCCCGTCAGCTATGGTGGTCATGGCATTGCGAAGTTGGTTCTGGTGGTGGAGGGGTCTTCGGTAAGTGAGAGGATCACTTGAATATTGTCTGCGTAGGAGATGATGTTGAGTCTGTGGGATCTAACAATGTCGGCAAGGGGGTTCATGTAGGTATTGAACAGAGTGGGGCTGAGGGATGAACCTTGGGGTACACAGCAAATGATGCTCTTGGGTGGGGAAGTGAGTGAGGGTAGTGGGCCGCTCTGAGTGCATCCTATCAGGAAGGAGGCGATCCATTTCAGGGAGTTGTTTTGTATTCCAATGATGTGGAGTCTGTTGATGTGGGTGTGGTGGGAGATGGTGTCGAACACGACTAATAGTTCGAGGAAGATCAGGGTGGTGGTTTTCCCGCAATTGAGGAGTGTTCTGATGTCATCAGAGGCAGCAATTACTGCGCTCTCAGTGCTGTGGTTGGAACGGAAACCTGATTGGGAGGTGTCCAGTAGGTTGCTTTCTTCCAGGTAGCTGGTGAGCTGCTGATTAATGGCCTTATAGAACACTTTGGCAGGGTAGGGGAGTAGAGAGATGGGTTGGAAAATTCTTACGTTTGTTGGGGTCAGCAGAGGGATTTTTCTGGAGGGGTTTGATTTTTGCATGTTTCCATTTGCTAGTAGTGTCAATACAAAGGAGTACATTCATGACATTCATTTAATGTAAAAAAAGGGCAGTCAAATAAAGGCACTTTTGTGGACAAACTTCAGCAGTATTTATTCTTATGAGAAGCAGATGAACGATCATTATTCGTTACTTGCACCGATAATTAAAAACAAGTTTCATGAAAATATAGCTAAACACTAGAAGTGCACAACATGACTATGGGATTATTAAAACTATAGCACGATATTATCGTTATGTATGGGTTCAACGCACATGTGACCTTTGTGGATGTGTAAGTGTTCCATTAGCTTTCAAATAGCAAACGTAAAAATGGTAGAAACAAATCCTCATCATTCCAATATAGAGGCTGGCAGTAGCAACGTACTTCACATGAAACCCTTTTGGCATTTCTAACGATTGTGATGTAAGCTTTGTGCCAATGACGTGGGGTGGAGGGCTAATGGCGAGGCAAGCAACAATAAAAAGATGGGGGAAGGGTGAGTGTATGCTAGAAGAACGAGTTACTTACCTTCGGTAACGACTTTTCTGGTGGATACATTAGCTACCTGTGGATTCCTCACCTAATGAATACTCCCATGGCGCCAGCATTCGACGGAAATCTTCTTCCTAGTCTCTGCACGTCGACGAGGACGTCACTCCAGCCCACGCGACGCCGTCTGACGTCATACAGGCAATAAGAGGTCCTCGACGACGTGCCGACGTCAGTACCAAAATTTTTTACGTGCATGAGAACAACAACCCAATGCAATGAAAGAGCAAGGTAACATCCCATAACATTGTAAAATACACAACATTGCAATGAATAGCTGTAAATTTAATATAACTCTTTTTTTTTTTTTTTTAAACCAACAAATATATGCAAATCATGTATATACACAAAGATATATACATATATATATATATACAGATAAATATACACAAATGTCCATATATACAACATCTACTGCAACCTTGAAGACCAAGAGGAGCGCACTCAAGGATTACTTGGTAAGACCAGAAAGGCAACGGGGAGGCGGGTGGGACCGTGAGGAATCCACAGGTAGCTAATGTATCCACCAGAAAAGTCATTACCGAAGGTAAGTAACTCGTTCTTCTGATGGATACAACTACCTGTGGATTCCTCACCTAATGAATAGAGTCCCAAAGCAGTACCACGCCCGGTGGCGGGTGCCTAAATGGTCAAACCAAGAAATCCTGCAGCACTGACCGTGCAAAATGGCCGTCCCTTCTAACCTCAGAATCCAAACAGTAATGTTTCGCAAAAGTGTGAAGGGACGACCAAGTTGCGGCCTTGCAGATGTCGACCACAGGAACACCTCTGGCCAAGGCCGAAGTGGCCGACTTAGCTCTGGTGGAATGAGCTCTAATGCCATCAGGAGGATCCTTCTTTGCCAAAGAGTAACAGATTTTAATGCAAAGAACAACCCACCTGGATAGTGTTCTCTTGTGGACTGTCTTTCCTCTCCTCTTGCCCACGTATCCAATGAACAGCTGATCCTCCAGCCTGAAATCCTTTGTTCTATCAATAAAGAAGCTTAACGCCCTCTTTGGGTCCAGCCGGTGCAGTCTTTCTTCCTCTTTAGAAGGATGAGGCGGAGGATAGAACGTGGACAAAGTCTTGGTCCTCAACACCACCTTATCCCCATAAAAAGTTGTATAAGGGGGCTTTACCGATAAGGCCTGCAACTCACTCACTCTCCTTGCAGATGTTATAGCAACCAGGAAGACTGTTTTTATAACCAAATACTTTAAGGGGCAAGAATGCATAGGTTCAAAAGGGGACCCCATAAGGAAAGTCAAGACCAAGGACAAATCCCATTGCGGCATACCGAATGGTTTTGGAGGATATTTATTTAGAAGACCTTTCAAGAATCTGACAACAATAGGAGATTTAAATAACAATGGTTGGTCTGGAAGACATATGAAGGCTGACAAGGCCGATAAATAACCCTTAATAGTAGCCACTGCACAACCTTTCTGCGCTAGATACAGAGCAAAAGACAAAACGTCCGATAGATGAGCTTGTAAGGGATTAATCTGCTTCTCTCCACACCATGCCACAAATTTAGACCACCTATTAGCGTAGATAGATTTAGTGGAGTGTCGCCTGGCCGCTAATATAACATCCACTACATCAGGCGGGAGAGAGAAGGAACTCAGGTTGCCCCGCTCAATCTCCAGGCATGTAGGTGTAGACTCTGGAGGTTGGGGTGTAAAACCTGCCCCTGCGACTGCGAGAGGAGGTCTACCCTGATAGGGAGACGGAGCGGAGGGCACATTGAGAGTTGGAGAAGGTCTGAGTACCACACCCTCCTTGGCCAATCCGGAGCTATTAAGATTACTAGAGCCCGGTCTTGGCGAATCTTCCTCAATACTCGAGGAATCAAGGGTATGGGAGGAAACGCGTAAAACAACTGGCCGCACCAGGTTATTTGAAACGCGTCCCCCAACGCTCCCTGCATCGGATACTGGAGGCTGCAGAATAACGGACAATGCGCGTTCTCCAGAGTGGCAAACAGATCTACCCGAGGAAACCCCCATCTTTGGAAGATTAAACGGACTTGATCTGGATGGAGACGCCACTCGTGGTCTGCCGAGAATTGGCGACTGAGACTGTCCGCACGTACATTCAAGACCCCGGCCAGATGATTTGCTACCAAGCAAATCTGATGGTCCTTTGCCCAGGACCATAGTCGAAGAGCTTCTCTGCAGAGAAGGTACGACCCTACTCCTCCCTGTTTGTTTATGTACCACATCGTGGTAGTATTGTCCGTTAGGACCTGTATCGACCGACCACGAAGGGAAGGGAGGAAGGCCTTGAGAGCCAGACGTACAGCCCGTAACTCTAACAGATTGATATGAAACATCTGTTCCTCTGGAGACCAAAGGCCTTTGATCTCCAGATCCCCCAGATGAGCTCCCCACCCTAGAGTGGAAGCATCCGTTATGACCGTGGCCACTGGTGGCGACTGCTCGAACGGCTTTCCTTGTGAAAGATTGTCGCTCGCAATCCACCACTTCAAGTCCACAGCAGCATCTCTGGAGATCTTGACAGCACCCTCTAGATCTCCCTTGAGTTGAGACCACTGCCTTCGGAGGCACCACTGAAGAGCCCTCATGTGTCAGCGAGCATGCGTGACCAACAGAATGCAGGAGGCAAACAGACCGAGCAGACGAAGGACCTTGAGGACTGGAACTACCGCTCCATTTCGAAACATTGGAACCAATTCCTGAATATCTTGAATCCGCTGAGGGGGAGGAAAGGCTCGACCCAATGCTGTATCCAGTACTGCCCCTATGAACAGGAGGCGCTGAGAGGGCTCCAGGTGAGATTTGGGCTCGTTCACCGAAAAACCCAGGTCGAACAACAACTGAGTCGTTGACTGCAGATGATGTGACACAAGCTCCGGAGACTTGGCTTTGATCAACCAGTCGTCCAAGTAAGGGAATACTGCTATCCCCTTCCTTCTGAGCTCCGCCGCAACCACCGACATCACCTTCGTGAAGACTCGAGGTGCTGAAGTAAGACCAAACGGAAGGACCGCAAACTGATAGTGCTGCGATCCTACCACAAACCGGAGATACTTCCTGTGTGACTTGAGTATCGGGATATGAAAGTAAGCATCCTGCAAGTCGACCAACACCATCCAATCTTCCTTGTTCAACGCCAAAAGCACCTGAGCTAGGGTCAGCATCTTGAACTTTTCCTGTTTGAGGAACCAATTCAAGATCCTCAGGTCCAGGATTGGTCTCAACCGACCATCCTTCTTGGGAATCAGGAAATACCTTGAGTAACAACCTCGACCCCTTTCCTGCTCTGGGACCAACTCCACCGCGCCCTTTGAAAAGAGGACTTGTACCTCCTGTTCTAGCAACAGGAGGTGTTCTTCTGAACAATAAGATGGGCGAGGCGGGAAGGGGGGCGGGAACTCCCGAAAGGGAAGGGTGTAGCCTTTTCCCACAATACTGAGAACCCAAGTGTCCGTTGTAATAGTCTTCCACTTGCGGAGAAAATGCTGTAATCTTCCCCCTACAGGAGAGGAGTGAGTGGGAAATGGTGGAAGCCTAAGGCTGCTTTCCCTGCTGCACCCCTCCAGAGGACGAGGAAGAGGCAGAGTGCTGCTGAGAGGCTCCTCTGGTGCGGGCCCTACCTCTCCCTCTAAAAGATCTATAGGGATGGGAAGAGGCAGGTTGCTGGAATTTCCCCCGAAAGGAGGAGGAGGAAGAGCCACGCCCAAATCCACGAAACCTCCTGAAAAATCTGGAAGAGGCAGAGGAAGAAGGAGCTTGGAGTCCTAACGATTTGGCTGTGGCCCTGCTCTCCTTAAATCGCTCCAAGGCCGAATCAGCCTTGGCCCCAAACAGTTTGTCCCCATCAAAAGGGAGATCCAATAGGGTTGACTGCACATCCGCAGAAAACCCCGAATTACGGAGCCAGGCCTGTCTCCTTGCCACCACAGCCGTGCCCATTGCTCTGGCCACCGAGTCGGTCGTGTCCAGCCCAGACTGAATAATCTGGGTCGCGGCAGCCTGGGCGTCCGAAACAACATCGAAAAGACCCTGGGGAAGCTCCGTAAATGATGAGGAAATGTCATCCATCAGAGCATGGATATATCTCCCCAGAATACAAGTTGCGTTGGTGGCCTTCAACGCCAGACTGCAGGCCGAAAAAAAATTCTTGGACTGCGCATCCAGTTTCTTCGAGTCCCTGTCCCCAGGCACCGTCGGGAAAGAACCAGGCGCTGATTTAGATGAACAGGAGGCCTGCACCACCAAGCTCTCCGGTGTAGGGTGTCTAGAAAGAAAGCCAGGGTCAGATGGTGCAGCTCGATACCTCCTAGCCACGGCCCTATGAACCGCTGGGGAAGATACTGGTCTCTTCCACACCTCTAGCACCGGATCCAGCAAAGCGTCATTAAACGGCAAGAGAGGCTCCGCCGCAGCTGAGGCCGGATGTAGCACCTCTGTCAGAAGATTCTGCTTTGCCTCTGCCACCGGCAAAGGTAGGTCCAGGAAGTTAGCTGCCTTCCGTACCACAGCGTGAAAGGAAGCAGCCTCCTCCGTGTATTCCCCTGGAGACGAAAGATCCCACTCAGGGGAAGTGTCCAGCCCACTGGCTGTATCCAGACCATGCAGTCCATCCCCCGAGTCCTCTAGTTCTCCTTCCTCCAGGACTCGTTGGTACTCCTGCTCCTCTAATAAACGGAGAGCACGTCTCCTCGAATGAAGCCTCTGCTCGATACGCGGAGTCGACATGGCCTCCGCCGAAGTCGAAGATCGGCGCCGATCCCCAGAAGAAACCGACGCCGCGTCCGGCGCCACAGGTAACTTCAGCGCCGATGAAAGAGCAGGACGTAGAGAACACGGAGCTGATGGACCCACCGGAGTCACAGGACGAAATCCCGACGTCGACGGGATGGAAATCTCCGGGGCCAATCCCTCTGAAGCCACCGGAGCGGCCACCGGCGCCGACACCGGCACCGAGCCCACGTTCCCAAAAGGGAGAAAGGGGATAAAGGGTGCCGGCTGTAGAGGCGCAGGATCACCCAATGAAAAGGCCAAAGGGCCAGCCGGAGCACCCCCTGGAGCCATCTGTTGGAAGATGGTATACATCGCATTTAGGAATGCGGTACTATCGGCTCCAGGGGTGGGAAAAGCCGGATACTGGGGTGCCTGTATCGAAGGCGACCCCGACGCCGGCCTCGACGTCTGCGACGCCGGAGACAACACCAGAGGCTGCACCACTTCAATCACCGACACCTGTCCAGGTGAAGTCGGTGACGCCGGAGAGGGCAACGGCGTCGACGGATGCGGCGTGACCGTGGGACTGACCTCCCAAGTCCTCCGGCACCGATCCGAAGACCTGGAACGAGTCTCCTTGCTTGAATGGCGCCGTGAATCACTACGGCGCCGGGAGTCTCGATGACGCCGATGCCTTGGCGAAGAAGACTTCTTGTGATGTTTTTCTTTCTTCGACTTCGCCATAAACAACTTAGCCTCACGTTCCTTGAGGGCCTTTGGATTCATGTGCTGGCATGAATCGCAAGTCGAGACGTCGTGGTCGGAGCTCAAACACCAAAGGCAGTCGGAGTGAGGATCCGTAACTGACATCTTGCCCCCACACTCACGACAAGGCTTAAAATCCGACTTTCTCTGCGACATTATTACTGCAGAGAAGGACTACGCAGCAAAAAAATACACTGTAACCACGAAAGTAACAGTTGCTCCCTCGAAGATAACCGTTTCGAATGCACGGAAAAAAGGGAACTGACGTCGGCACGTCGTCGAGGACCTCTTATTGCCTGTATGACGTCAGACGGCGTCGCGTGGGCTGGAGTGACGTCCACGTCGACGTGCAGAGACTAGGAAGAAGATTTCCGTCGAATGCTGGCGCCATGGGAGTATTCATTAGGTGAGGAATCCACAGGTAGTTGTATCCATCAGAAATGGGGTCTTTGGTTGGCAGACAGGTTACCCCCTGTCCGAGCAAGGACCCTCACTCTAGTCAGGGTAAAGGAGAATCACCCTCAGTTAACCCTCGCTCACGCCCTTGGTAGCGTGGCACAAGCAGGCAGACTTAACTTCAGAGTCTAGGTGTAAAGTATTTGAACCAACACACATAGTAACTCAGTGAAAACACTACAAAATGACGCGACACAGGTTTAGAAAAATAGATAATGTTTATCTAAACAAAACAAGACCAAAACAACAAAAATCCACCATACACAAGTCAAGTTATGAATTAAAAAGCAAGAAAGAGTCTTAAATCCTTGAGTAAACAGTAAAAACACTGATAGCGTGAAAAGTACATGGGTAGCCTCAAAATAACACGCACAGGCGAGTGCATGTCGGAAAAGGTTAGCGATGTGTTGATTTCTCACCTGCAAGTGAGACCGTGCATAGTTTCCCCTTCTCCGGTCACATCGGTGTGCGTCGTTTCTTCTCTCTGCAGGAGAGCGATGTGTCGTTTTTCCACGCCCAGCAATGTTGTGTCGAAAACCCGGCAGCAGGGTATCAGGAAAACCGCGGTGTGTGGGTTGCGACGTTAGCCTCCGTCAGGGGGTGTTGCGTGTCGTTTCTCCAGCTGCGTGCGTCAATCTTCCAGCCGCCATGCAGGTGTGCGTTGATTTTAGCTGCAAAGCTGTAGGCGCGTCGTTTCTCAGCCACGTCTCAGAAAGTGTGTCAAAACTTTCCCCGCACGCGGTCTGTCCATGGATTTTCAGTCTTGGTCTGCCAGCTTCACCTTCCAAGGTCCTAGGAACTGGATAGGGCCCCAAATGGCAGGGCAGGAGTCTCAGCAGAGAGTCCAGGTGCTGGCAGGAGAAGTCTTTGATAGCCCTGAGACTTCAACAACAGGAGGCAAGCTCATGACAAGCCCTTGGAGATTTCTTCACAAGCAGGAATGCACAACTGTTAGAAATGGGGTCTTTGGTTGACAGTCAGATTACCCCCTGTTCAAGCAAGGACCCTCACTCTAGTCAGGGTAAAAGAGAATCACCCTCAGCTAACCCCTGCTTACCCCCTTGGTAGCTTGGCAGAGCAGTAGGCTTAACCTCAGAGTGCTAGGTGTAAAGTATTTGTACCAACACACACAGTAACTTAATGAAAACACTACAAAATGACAACACCGGTTTAGAAAAATAGGGAATATTTATCTAAACAAAACAAGACCAAAATGACAAAAATCCAACATACACAAGTCAAGTTATGAATTTTTAAAGATTAAACTCAAAAATAGCGCTTAAAAAACAAAAATGCTTCGATGAGATGTTAACACGGCGTCGTAACGGAGTCATTTCCAACAAGCCGACACCAGCGGCGCCGGACACGGAGTCGTGTAGACCCCCAAGTACAGTACCTTTGGTGAAGAGTGAAAACACGCTGATGCGCGAAGTCGGGGATCGCGGCGTCTGTGCGAAACATTGAATCCATGCACTTCAAGCGGCGTCGGTCACGCCGTGGTGCGGTGACTTCCACGGAGTCGCGGACTTCAGCGGGGCTGCAGCGGCGTCAGGCCTGCGAAGAGCGTCGCATTCCGGCGAAGGTCACGGCATCAGTTGCAGGCGGTGTTACCGGATTCAGCAGCGGCGTCGGTCCGGAGTCGTCCGAAGTCGATTTCCTTGGATTTCCACCAGCTTTCCTTTCAAGGGCCCAGGAACTGGATAGGGCACCACTTGTCAGAGCAGGAGTCTCTCCAGAGACTCCAGGTGCTGGCAGAGAGAATTCTTTCATGTCCCTGAGACTTCAAACAACAGGAGGCAAGCTCTAACTCAAGCCCTTGGAGATTTCTTCACAAGATGGAAGGCACACAAAGTCCAGTCTTTGCCCTCTTACTCTGGCAGAAGCAGCACTGCAGGAAAGCTCCACAGAGCACAGTCACAGGCAGGGCAGCACTTCTTCCTCAGCTATCAGCTCTTCTCCAGGCAGAGGTTCCTCTTGGTTCCAGAAGTGTTTCTAAAGTCTGTAGATTTGGGTGCCCTTCTTATACCCATTTTAGTCTTTGAAGTCACCTTTCTTCAAAGGGGACTCACACCTACTTGTGAAATCCTGCCTTGCCCAGGCAAGACCTCAGATACACAGCAGGGGGTTGGAGCCGGCATTGTCAGAGGCAGGCACAGTCCTTTCAGATGAGAGTGACCACTCCACCCCTCCCTACTAGCAGAGATGGCTAATCAGGAAATGCAGGTTACACCCCAGCCCCCTTTGTGTCACTGTCTAGTGCGAGGTGAAAAACAACCCAACTGTCAAACTGACCCAGACAGGGAATCCACAAACAAGGCAGAGTCACAGAATGGTTTAAGCAAGAAAATGCTCACTTTCTAAAAGTGGCATTTTCAAACGCACAATCTTAAAATCAACTTTACTAAAATATGTATTTTTAAATTGTGAGTTCAGGGACCCCAAACTCCACATGTCCATCTACTCTCTAGGGGAATCTACACTTTAATCATATTTGAAGGTAGCCCCCATGTTATCCTATGAGAGAGACAGACCTTGCAAAAACGAAGTTGGCAGTATTTCACTGTCAGGACATATAAACCACATTACTATATGTCCTACCTTATCCATACACTGCACCCTGCCCTTGGGGCTACCTAGGGCCTACCTTAGGGGTGCCTTACATGTAAGAAAAGGGAAGGTTTAGGCCTGGCAAGTGGGTACACTTGCCAAGTCGAATTTACAGTGCAAAAAATACACACACAGACACTGCAGTGGCAGGTCTGAGACATGATTACAGAGCTACTTATGTGGGTGGCACAACCAGTGCTGCAGGCCCACTAGTAGCATTTGATTTACAGGCCCTGGCACCTCTAGTGCACCCCACTAGGGACTTACTAGTAAATCAAATAGGCCAATCATGGATAAACCAATTACATACAATTTACACAGAGAGCATATGCACTTTAGCACTGGTTAGCAGTGGAAAAGTGCTCAGAGTTCAAAAGCCAACAGCAACAGGTCAGAAAAAATAGGAGACAGGAGGTAAAAAGATTCGGGATGACCCTGCATAAGCAAAAGTCCAACACGACCCCCTACCAGCCTAAAGCCAGGGGAGAACAATCAATACCTTGATGTACTTCCCTGATTGGGGCGATAGAACAAGGACCCAGGCCCACAACAGCAGGGGCATGTTCCAGTTCTACGCCTTACTGACTCCA
Organism: Pleurodeles waltl; assembly: GCF_031143425.1. Lineage (NCBI taxonomy): Eukaryota > Metazoa > Chordata > Amphibia > Caudata > Salamandridae > Pleurodeles > Pleurodeles waltl. The sequence continues at coordinate 1,334,090,528 of NC_090444.1, read as the reverse complement.
GTTGGATCCCTCTGTCCATACTCTCAGGGCCCACTAAGCTAACCCATGGGGAACCCTTCTCCACATCTACAGACACCATCTGTGCAGCACCTAACTTTACTTTGCTCACAGATGTATTGCAATGGGCAGATAGTACCACCAGGGCCAACACAGTGGTGTTGCCCACTCCACCCCCGGGGTGTGACTCTCGTCCCCCCCCCCCCCAGGGGCAACTCTGTCCACCAGGACAGCAAGCCACAGTGGCCCCAGACAACTGTCAGGGATGAGAGCCCGACCTCAGGCCTCTCCAAGCACTGTGACTGCAGAGAGTGGGGGGCAGTAGCCCCAGGTGCCTGACACCCTTTGACCACTCTCCCTTCCACCAGGTCAGAGAAGATAACCTGACCCTGGTCCTCCCCTCTGGGGCTCTGTACCCTCCCTCCAGGAGCGGCACCTCCAGAGTAAAAAATTGTCAGGGTGCTTGTAGAAGCAGTCCTGCACAATTCTTCCACCAGTGCAGGAATGATAACCTGCAACTGATCCTCCAACCTGGGGTCTGTACCTTCAGGTTGGACCAGGGCCAGGGGTGAGGCTTCCCTCCCCCTGCCCTCTCTTCTGGGGTCCTGAACCACCCAACTAGGAGTGGCCCCCCCAGAAGACAAAATGGTAGGGGCACTGTTAGCAGTAGCCCCTTCCTCCAGGTCAGGGGGGACACCCTGAACCTGGCCTTCCAATCCAGAGTCTGTACCCTTAGATTGCTCTGGGGTCAGGGGTGAGTCTTTCTCTCCCCTTCCCCTACTCTCAGGATTCTGCCCCCACCCCTCAGGGAGAGTACCCCTTGAAATCACACCAGGGGGGGTGATTGGGCAAACCGCCCTCCCCTTCAGGTCAGGGTTTATCCCCTGCACCTGATCCTCCAGTCCAGGGTCTGTACCCACAGACTGGACCACTGCCTGGCAACCCAGGAATTCCTGGGGGGCATACCTACCCCCCACCAGGTCAGAGTTTACCCTCTGAACCTGGTCATCCAACCCAGGGTCACCACCCTGCGGTTGAACCACTGCCTGGCACATCAGGACTTCCTTGGGAGCACACTTACCCCCCACCAGGTCAGAGTTTACCTCCTGAACCTGATCATTCAACCCAGAGTCACCACCCTGCGGTTGAACCACTGCCTGGCACACCAGGACTTCCAGGGGGGCACACTTACCCCCCTCAAGGGACACACTGTCCCCAAGGGCCACACAAGAGTCTGGCTGGCGCAGGTCTCCTGACCTCTGCCCATCTGACAGAGTCTGGATTCCCCCCAACCCAGAAATGGTCTCACCAAGGTCATTCCTGGGGGGCTCTGCTCTCAGAGCTGACCCCTGACCCTCCAGGTTCTCCACTGGGGTCCGCAACCCACTCTCAACCCTCTGTCTGGACTTCTGCACCCCCTCACTAGGAGTGGTACTGCCAGACACCAGAACTGGTGGGACGCTGGCTACAGCCGCCCCCCCAAGTTCTCCTGACACTGTGGGATCTCCCTCAACAGATGGCCCTATGGTACAGGCTAGGCTCCCCTCCTGGTGTTCCCTCATGGAACCCTCCAGGACCTGGGACCGGATCTTGGGCACCTTGGACCTCAGCCCATCCCCATTCCCTCTCCTCAGACACTGGACATGGGGTCCCTCACCCATCCCACTACACTGGGACCTACCGGGGACACTACAATCCTTCCCTACCTCACCTGGTTGGGAAATACCTAGACCACTCCTCTCAGGAGACCCCCCCACCAAATGCCTCTTCAGACTCTCTGGTACTCACCAAGAGGTCTGCCTCCATTGTAAGCTCCCTGGGGTCAGAGAACTCACACTCCACCTGGTGTTGGCGTAGCTCTGGAAAATAAGGACTAGACATATGCTCTCCAGCAATTACATCACTCAGCCCCTTACATGAATTAACCAAAGTACCCTTCACCCAACCATCCAGTGAATCTGCTTTGAAAAAGCACCCACATCACCCTCCTGAGACTGGTGAGACAGTACCTGTCTGTCCCGGACACTCAACCCACACTCTTCTGGGATGTCTTCACACTCCATAACCAGGACTTCTACCTGGGGGGAACCCCTCTCCCTGTCACTCTCACCTAGAGTCAGTAGAGTGTCCCTCCCACCAGTAGGAATATGACTCCCCATGCCAGTTCCCCAATCCACCTCAAGGATCCTGTGCATCACTGGAGCTACCTCATACCCCTGAACCTCCTGGCGTGTGTTAACTCCCTCCTTCAAGTAGGGCACCACATCTCTGGGCATGTGCACTTCTTCAGCAGTACTGGATACAAGATTTTTGCTGCCACCATCTGAACTGGACTCAGCCCTCATGGCCTCCAGCTTCAGCTCTTCACAGCTCAGCTCTTGAGCTGTAATCCTTTCTTTTTCCAGGACTAAGGCTCTCTTCTCCTCAGCCCTCTCAAGCTCTGCATCTAGCTCTTCCAGACTCCGGAGTCGAGCTAGGAGCCAATCATCTCTTTCTGTTCCCACCTCAGGGCCACTGCCCTCCTCCTCAGAGTAGTCCTCCTCCTCAGAGTAGTTATCCTCCTCAGACTCATTTGGTGGTGTTGCCTGACAACGTTTCAATTCATACTGAAACAGGGCTGACTCAAGATCCTCCCTTCTGGATTTCTTGTTCACAGCCAGTCCCCTTTCCATGCAGAATGCTTTAAGCTGCCACTTTTTATACATAAATAGGTGCCAGAAATTGACTTCCATTCTGCAAAGGCTTCACAACCAAAAACCAAAGTCCAAAAATATTAGCAATACTTCCAGGAGGACATCAGAGAACAAAAAGCAGAATCACAAGACAAGTAGTATGTGTTCTGAACTCAAAACAGTAGTGTACACTTAATTACTGTATGTCAAGTACAAATACAAGTCCATATCCCAACCGCTGATCACCAATGTTAGAAATGGGGTCTTTGGTTGACAGTCAGGTTACCCCCTGTTCAAGCAAGGACCCTCACTCTAGTCAGGGTAAAAGAGAATCACCCTCAGCTAACCCCTGCTTACCCCCTTGGTAGCTTGGCAGAGCAGTAGGCTTAACCTCAGAGTGCTAGGTGTAAAGTATTTGTACCAACACACACAGTAACTTAATGAAAACACTACAAAATGACACAACACCGGTTTAGAAAAATAGGGAATATTTATCTAAACAAAACAAGACCAAAACGACAAAAATCCAACATACACAAGTCAAGTTATGAATTTTTAAAGATTAAACTAAAAAATAGCGCTTAGAAACAAAAATGCTTCGATGAGATGTTAACACGGCGTCGTGACGGAGTCGTTTCCAACAAGCTGACACCAGCGGCGCCGGACACGGAGTCATGTAGACCCCCAAGTACAGTACCTTTGGTGAAGAGTGAAAACACGCCGATGCGCGAAGTCGGGGATCGCGGCGTCTGTGCGAAACGTTGAATCCGTGCACTTCAAGCGGCGTCGGTCACGACGTGGTGCGGTGACTTCCACGGAGTCGCGGACTTCAGCGGGGCTGCAGCGGCGTCGGGCCTGCGAAGAGCGTCGCATTCCGGCGAAGGTCACGGCATCGGTTGTAGGCGGTGTTACCGGATTCAGCAGCAGCGTCGGTCCGGAGTCGTCCGAAGTCGATTTCCTTGGATTTCCACCAGCTTTCCTTTCAAGGGCCCAGGAACTGGATAGGGCACCACTTGTCAGAGCAGGAGTCTCTCCAGAGACTCCAGGTGCTGGCAGAAAGAAGTCTTTGCTGTCCCTGAGACTTCAAACAACAGGAGGCAAGCTCTAACTCAAGCCCTTGGAGATTTCTTCACAAGATGGAAAGCACACAAAGTCCAGTCTTTGCCCTCTTACTCTGGCAGAAGCAGCATTGCAGGAAAGCTCCACAGAGCACAGTCAAAGGCAGGGCAGCACTTCTTCCTCAGCTGTCAGCTCTTCTCCAGGCAGAGGTTCCTCTTGGTTCCAGAAGTGTTTCTAAAGTCTGTAGATTTGGGTGCCCTTCTTATACCCATTTTAGTCTTTGAAGTCACCTTTCTTCAAAGGGGACTCACACCTACTTGTGAAATCCTGCCTTGCCCAGGCAAGGCCTCAGACACACAGCAGGGGGTTGGAGCCGGCATTGTCAGAGGCAGGCACAGTCCTTTCAGATGAGAGTGACCACTCCACCCCTCCCTCCTAGCAGAGATGGCTAATCAGGAAATGCAGGTTACACCCCAGCCCCCTTTGTGTCACTGTCTAGTGCGAGGTGAAAAACAACCCAACTGTCAAACTGACCCAGACAGGGAATCCACAAACAAGGCAGAGTCACAGAATGGTTTAAGCAAGAAAATGCTCACTTTCTAAAAGTGGCATTTTCAAACGCACAATCTGAAAAACCAACTTTACTAAAGGATGTATTTTTAAATTGTGAGTCCATCTACTCTCTAGGGGAATCTACACTTTAATCATATTTGAAGGTAGCCCCCATGTTATCCTATGAGAGAGACAGACTTTGCAACAGTGAAAAACGAAGTTGGCAGTATTTCACTGTCAGGACATATAAACCACATTACTATATGTCCTACCTTATCCATACACTGCACCCTGCCCCCTTGGGGCTACCTAGGGCCTACCTTAGGGGTGCCTTACATGTAAGAAAAGGGAAGGTTTAGGCCTGGCAAGTGGGTACACTTGCCAAGTCGAATTTACAGTGTAAAAAAATACACACACAGACACTGCAGTGGCAGGTCTGAGACATGATTACAGAGCTACTTATGTGGGTGGCACAACCAGTGCTGCAGGCCCACTAGTAGCATTTGATTTACAGGCCCTGGCACCTCTAGTGCACCTTACTAGGGACTTACTAGTAAATAAAATAGGCCAATCATGGATAAACCAATTACATACAATTTACACGGAGAGCATATGCACTTTAGCACTGGTTAGCAGTGGTAAAGTGCTCAGAGTTCAAAAGCCAACAGCGACAGGTCAGAAAAAATAGGAGGTAAAAAAGTCGGGATGACCCTGCATAAGCAAAAGTCCAACAACAACAAAGTCCAGTCTTTGTCCCCTGGCACAGGCAGAAGCAGCAACTGCAGGATAGCCCCACAAAGCACAGTCACAGGCAGGGCAGCACTTCTTCTCAGCTCTTCTCCAGGCAGAGGTTCCTCTTGATTTCCAAAAGTGATAACATTTTTCAGGGGTTTGGGTGCTCTTCTTGTACCCATTTTGGCCTTTGAAGTAGGCCTACTTCAAAGGAAAGTCTCTCTTGTTTGTGAAACCCTGCCTTGCTGGGGCCAGGCCTCAGACACACACCAGGGGGTTGGAGACCGCATTGTGTGAGGGCAGGCACAGCCCTTTCAGGTGTAAGTGGCCACTCCTCCCCTCCCTCCTAGCACAGATGGCTCATCAGGGTATGCAGGCTAGAACCCAGCTCCCTTTGAGTCACTGTCTAGAGAGAGGTGCAAACAGCCCAACTGTCAAACTAACCCAGACAGGGAATCCACAAATAGGCAGAGCCACAGAATAGTTTAAGCAAGAAAATGCCTACTTTCTGAAAGTGGCATTTTCAAACACAATCTTTAAACCAATTTTACTAAAAGATGTATTTTTAAATTGTGAGCTCAGAGACCCCAAACTCCAGATGTCTATCTGCTCCCAAAGGGAATCTGCATTTTAATCATATTTAAAGGTAGCCCTCGTGGTAACCTATGAGAAAGACAGGCCTTGCAACCATGAAAATTTGGCAGTATTTCACTGTCAGGACATATAAAACACATCAGTATATGTCCTACCTTAAACATACACTGCACCCTGCCCATGGGGCTACATAGGGCCTACCTTAGGGGTGTCTTACATGTAAGAAAAGGGAAGGTTTAGGCCTGGCAAGTAGGTACACTTGCCAAGTCGAACTGGCAGTTTAAAACTGCACACATAGACACTGCAGTGACAGGTCTGAGCCATGTTTACAGGGCTACTAATGTGGGTCGCATAACCACTGCTTCAGGCCCACTAGTAGGATTTTTATTTACAGGCCCTGGACAACTCTAGATGCCAATCATGGAAATCCAATTACACATACATTTTACATAGGAGCACTTGCACTTTAGCACTGGATAGCAGTGGTAAAGGGCCCAGAGTAACAAAAACAGCAAAAACAGAGTCCAGCACACATCAACAACCTGGGAAATAGAGGCAAAAAGTTAGGGGAGACCATGCCAAGTCTAACACGTTTCCCCCTCAGCTGAAAGTGGGGAGCAACTACCCAACCTCATGGGAGTTCTCATTACTAAGGTGGAAGAACCTGAACAGACCATCAGCATTGGTGTGTTCTGTGGCAGGGCGGTATTCCACCGTAAAGTCCATCCCCTGTAGGGAAATGGACCACCTCAACAATTCTGGATCCTCACCCCTCCTCTGCATTAACCATCTGAGGGGCCTGTGGTCGGTCCGAACCCGGAAGTGAGTCCCAAACATGTAGGGTCTAAGCTCCATCAGCGCCCAGACCACAGCAAAAGCTTCACTCTCAATGGCACTCCACCTATGTTCCCTGGGAAGTAACCTCCTGTTAATGAAGGCTACAGGTTGATCTAGGCCCTCTTCATTAAGCTGTGAGAGTACTGCTCCAATACCATGCTCTGAGGCGTCTGTTTGCACAACAAACTCCTTGGAATAGTCAGGTGTCTTCAGCACAGGTATTGTGCACATGGCAGCCTTCAGGGCATCAAAGAGGCCTGGGAAGACTCAGTCCAGATCACCTTTCTGGGCTGCTTTTAGGAAGTCAACTCAGTCAAGGGAGAAACAATTGTGCCATACTCCTTGACAAACCTCCTATAGTATCCTGTGAGACCTAAAAAGGCTCTCACTTCAGTCTGGGTCTTGGGAGGCTCCAAAGCCAGAATGGTCTACCTTTGGCTGTAGGGGTGCCACCTGGCTACTCCCCACCTGGTGTCCCAAGTACACCACAGAACCCTGCCCTATTTGGCACTTGCTTGCCTTAATAGTGAGGCCTGCATTTTGCAGGGCCTCCAACACTTTGCAGAGGTGTTGCAAATGTTCCTTCCATGTGGAACTGAAGACAGCAATGTCATCCAGGTAGGCAGCACTGAACTCACTCAGCCCAGCTAACACCTAGTTGACCAACCTCTGAAAGGTGTCAGGGGCATTTTGCATCCCAAAAGGCATCACCTTAAACTGAAAGTGCCCATCTGGGGTAGAAAATGCAGACCTCTCCTTGGCCCCCTCAGACAAGGTAATCTGCCAATACCCAGACTTTAAATCAAACATGCTGAGGTATTTGGCAGCTCCCAACCGATCTATGAGCTCATCAGCACGGGGGATGGGGTGCTTGTCAGCTTTAGTGACCGCATTGAGACCCCGGTAGTCCATGCAGAACCGGAGTTCTGGGGTGGCACCAAGAGCAGCAGCTTTTGGGACCAAAACCACAGGGCTGGCTCAAAGACTGCTGGAATGCCCAATAACCCCTAGGATAACATCTTGGATACCTCATCCTTGATGCTAGCCATGATCTTGTCAGTCACCCTGTAAACCTTTTGATTTATGGGTGTACTGTCCCCAGTGTCCATATCATGTGTGCACAGGTGTGTGACGCCCTGGAATCAAGATGGTGAGGCGAACTGACCCAGCACCTGGCGACAGTCCCTCTGCTAATCTGCAGTCAGGGAGGGGGAGAGGTTCACTTCCTCCACAGACCCATCGTTCTCTCCAGCATACAGGAGGTCAGGAAGAGGCTCACTCTCCTCCTCCACCCTGTCATCTGTCGCTAGGAGCATGGACAATTCAGTCTGCTCAGAGTGTGGCTTGAGCCGGTTCACGTGCAAGACCCTCAAAGTTCCTGGGAGTCTGCAAGTCCACCAGGTAGGTGACTTCACTCTTGCGCTCCACTACCTCTAATGGCCCAGTCCACTTGCCTTGGAGCGCTCTATGCTCCACTTGTGCCATTACCCACACTTTCTGACCAGGTTGAAACTCAACCGGAGAGGCAATCTGGTCATACCAGCGTTTCATATCCTCCTGGCTTGCTTCTAGGTTCTCCTGTGCGTGACTCCTGAAGCGGGCAGTCTGGTTTCTCAGAGCCAGCATGCGACTGAATACATCCTGGGGGAGTTTACTAGGAGCTTTTTCCAAAGCCTCCTTCACCAGACTTAAAGGTCCCCTCACAGGGTGGCCATAGATAAGCTCAAAAAGACTAAAGCCAAGTCCCTTTTGAGGCACCTCCCTCTAAGCGAACATAAGGCATGGCAAGGGGACGTCCCATTATCACCTCAAGGGCTCTGACAGGCCCATGATCATGTCCTTTAAGGTGCGGTTGAATCTTCAACCAGACCATTACTTTGGGGGTGGTAAGGTGTGGTGAACCTGTAGGTTACCCCACACTCCTTCCACAGAGACCTCACATATGTTAATATGAAGTTGGTACCCCCATCGGACACCACTTCCCTGGGGAACCCCATTCAGGTAAAAAGTCCCATCAAGGCACGGCCCACCACAGGGGCAGTGATTGATCTTAAAGGAATGGCTTCTGGGTACCGGGTGGCATAGTCCACCAAGACCAGGATAAACCTGTTGCTTATGGCTGTCTTGAGATCCAGAGGCCCCACAATGTCAATACCAACCCTTTCAAAGGGGGTACTAACAACTGGAAAAGGTTGGAGGGGAGCTTTACATTCCCCCCCCCAATCTTGTCACTTGCCTGACAAGTTGGGCAAGACCTACAATGAGCATCAGAGGGCCTGCATATTTGGGGCCAATAGAACTGGATCACAAGCCGCTCAAAGGTCTTGTCCTGTCCCAATTGACCAGCTAAAGGCACGTCATGAGCCAGACCAAGTGAGAAGGCTCTGAAGCACTGGGGTACCACCAGCACACGGGCTGACCCAGGCTCAGGTACCTTAGACTCGCTATATGGGAGGCCATCTTCCCAGTAAATCATATGTGATCCAGGCTCTTTGCCAGAGGCCTGGTCTGCAGCCGCAAACCCTACAGAGTAGGGGATGACTTCTGTGCCTCACAGAATGCTTCCCTGGTGGGCCCCTGGCTCCCACATATCTGGTACCAACTCCTCCCCAAGCGCTACACTAGCCAAACACTGGGACTGCGCACCAGTATTTGCCAATGTACTCTTGGGGCATTTGGGGTCCCCCTCACATGACCCACTTGGTCACATGCAGAGCACTTACATGACTGACCCCTGCCACAGGTTTCCCTTTGGAGAACCATGGCTTCTTCTCACTGGGGGGTTGGGAATCCTTACCCTGGGAATCAGACGGGGGCCCTTTAGAGAACTCCCCCTGTTTACCCCTACCCCGCCCTTTCTTCTGAGAGGGACCCTGCCCACCGTTGGTGTGGTCTTCCGCATACCTCTTCTGGACCCTGGTGCTCTCCCAGCAGCCTGCTTCCTGCGCAAGCTTCCTGGGTCAGTCAGCTTGCTGTCAATTAGGTGCTGGCACAGCTCTGGAAAACAAACTGTACAAGTGCTCCCAAGCAATCAAATTGAAAAGCCCCTCATACGTTGTCACCTTACTGCCCTTCACAAAACCATCCAGTGACCTGCAAAAAGAGTCAACACATTCCAACCATGTTTGGGATTCCTTCTTCTTATGGGACCTAAACTTGTCCTTATACTGATCAGGGATGAGACCATAGCTAGTGATCAGTGTGCCCTTCATGATAGGGTAAGTGAGCCCATGGGGACCCCCTAAGGATGTCAGAGTATCCCTCCCTTCTACATCAAAGTGCTTCCACAGACCTGCCCCCAATGAGCTTCAGGGACCAGATTCATATGGACAGCAGACGCATATCCCTTAAACCACAACAGTATGTTATCTTCCCTCTTGTAATCCTTCACAAGGTCCTTAGGAATGTGCACCCCCCTCTCAGTCTGCACTTTGTTATTGCTGCCACCATCTCTACTAGACTGGCTCCACTGATCCAGCTCCCTCAAGCTGAGTTCATAAGCCAACAATAACTTTTTCTACTCTATGGCCATCCTCATTTTCTCCAACTGCAACTGGTGAGCCCTCTCTGCCTGTCTGTCCTGCAACTCTTCAGGAGTCAGACCCTTAGATGAGACACTGCTACTTGCTCTGGAGACCCTCCCCCTGGACAGAACAGGCCCTCCCACAATACCATTGTGAATACTCTGCACCTCCTGCTCCTCTTTACCCTCATACTCATCTTCTGTGTGCCCCTCAGCTTCCTTGGCTGCCACCCAGGCCCTCAGTGCCTTTTGCAGCTCCTCCTTCCTGGTGGAGCTCTTAATGGGGCAGGCAAGATCCTTACAGAACTGTTTCAATTGAACGACTGTGTAACTCTCCAGTTTCCCTAAATCACAAGCAGCTCCAGCTGATGCATCCCCAGATTGAGGCATGATGGAGAGTTAAAAGTGCAAAGTTCCAAAGGCAGAAAAACAAGTTCCCAAATGGAGTTCAAAAGTCAATCAAGGATTACCACAAAATGGATGTAGGGAGAAATCCAAAAAAGAGAAAAAACAAAAATCACAAGACAAGTAATATGTGGTCACGTGGTGATCGGCACTGAAAACAGTAATGCACACGTAATGACTGTATGTCAAGTACAAATACAAGTCCAATCGCAACCGCTGATCTCCAATGTTAGAAATGGGGTCTTTGGTTGCGAGTCAGGTTACCCCCGTCCGTTCAAGGACCCTCACTCTAGTCAGTGTAAAGGAGAATCACCCAGACAGGGAATCCACAAAAAGGGCGAGTCACAGAATGGTTTGGGCAAGAAAATGCCTACTTTCTAAAAGTGGCATTTTCAAACACACACTCTCAAAAACAATTTTACTAAAAGATGTATTTTTAAATTGTGAGTTCAAAGACCCCAAACTCCAAATGTCCATCTGCTCCCAAAGGGAATCTACACTTTAATCATATCTAAAGGGAACCCCATGCTAACCTATGAGAGAGACAGGCCTTGCAGCAGTGAAAAACGAATTTGGCAGTATGTCACTGTCAGGACATATAAAACACGTCAGTATATGTCCTACATTAAACATACACTGCACCCTGCCCACAGGGCTACCTAGGGCCTACCTTAGGGGTGTCTTGCATGTAAGAAAAGGGAAGGTTTAGGTCTGGCAAGTGGGTACACTTGCCAAGTCGAATTGGCAGTTTAAAACTGCACACACAGACACTGCAGTGGCAGGTATGAGCCATGTTTACAGGGCTACTAATAGGTGGCACAACCAGTGTTGTAGGCCCACTAGTAGCATTTGATTTACAGGCCCTGGGCATCTCGAATGCACTGTACTAGGGACTTACCAGTAAATCAAATATGCCAATCATGGAAATCCAATTACACATACATTTTACATAGGAGCACTTACACTTTAGCACTGGATAACAGTGGTAAAGTGCCCAGAGTAACAAAAACAGCAAACACAGAGTCCAGCACACATCAACAACCTTGGAAACAGAGTCAAAAAGTTAAGGGAGACCACGCCAAGGTTGCCAAGTCTAACAGTGTATGAGCAAGCAAGGAGGGCGCGGAGGGGTGCAGGGACGGGGAAACAAGAAACATGAGCACCAAGTTAAACAAGCAACGACAAACACAAGTAGGAAAGAAAGAAAAAAATAGTCCCCTAAAATAAACACATGGACAAAGAAGTGTTTATGTGGCAGTGCTGCATGGGAGGACAAAACACAAAAAGGAAGGATTAACCACTAGCAAATAAGCATTTTTGAAGGACAATCAAAAGGACGAATAAAAAGGCAATGGGCGGGCTCTAAGCCTGACCCCAGATAGGATGACGATTGATGGGTCCTGAACGTTTCATCTTTAGAAGTTTATGGCATTTTAGACAGAAAGAAAACAGCCTCTCCCCTGAAGGATACACTCTTGCTGCTTAGTGTTCAGAACTGACCCCAAGTAACAGATGGACAGGACTAGAAGCTGATTGTATTGGTTCACTGAGACCCAAGCACTGCAAAATAGAAATAACTGCACTTTAGTGTTACCAAGCCTCCTGGTAAGGGGCTGCTTTTACAAGCCAGTGACCCAAATAGGGATATAAAAAAAATAATTACAAAAAAAAGGTCAGATTTCCAAGATGTGCAGTGACTATCCCATGCACTTTGAAAATGTTCTAGGAGCCAACAAATACTGGAAGGAAGGATTCTAAATTGACAGCGCATATTTTCCACTCAGGAATTTGTGATATTTCTGCACAAAGGGGATACAGAAATAAGCATCCCGGAAGTCTGCGGCACACATCCAAACCCCATCAGAGTTGAGGGAAGATTTAACAAATAGCCAGATTTCGAAACTCCATTACATATTTTCTTAATTTGGATCCTTCTTTCGAACGAGGAATACTTTCAGACCTCTTTGCATAGAAGAGTGCTGACCATCAGCTGAAATATAACAAACTGCATTAAGAGGTTTTGTTTAGGCAGAATGAATGGAGGAGATGGTCAGCACCTGAGTATAGCCATGCTGACCAATATTCAGCACCCATCTGTCTTTTGTTATATTGTTCTAATCTTCCAGATGGTTGCTGATGTTTTCACCTAGGACTGATGAACGGAAATGGGGCTATAGGAGTTGCCTCTTGAAGGGTTTTCCTGCAGCACTGAAACTCAATAGTTGACTCTTAATTTTACGGACATCTGAGGCTGGTAGGGTTGTTTCTTGTGTTGCAGGGACTGTGGTTACTTCTGGAGCCTATGAGGGGTTGAAATCTCTGCTGCACATCAAGACCAGTACAGGGTGTGGTAAAATAGGAGCTACCAGAACCACAGGAGAAGCAGACGTTAAGCAACAGAGCCGGAGACTCCAGACACCCTGGAGAGGGTGCACTGGGAGCAGCAGCCAAAGAAAGGGTTACTCCATGTGAAACTTGTTGAAATGGCAAGTATGCTCCTCAACAGTCTGAATCAGCAATATACAGAACTCCTTTTCTGTCTTGCAGACCCAATCTGCAGAGAGTTGAAAAGATCTGCTTCAAGTTGGGACATCTGTGTTGGCCAGGTGTACGTTCTTGTTTTTCTGTCAAGGTTTTTCCTTGGATCCCCCCATCTGAGGCATCCTTGGAAAAAAGGGGAAGGAAAAGTAAAAGAGGGTATTTGAAAGAGAAATTATTGAAAACAAAAAAGGCATATTCCCCTTTAAACACTCAAAAAACTGTAAGTGTATTCAGAATGGAAAAACAATGATCAATCTTACATTGGAAAAATTGTTTTTAAGGGTTTCAGTACTACTGATAGTAGAAACAGCACCTATCCAATAAGGTGTTCCTACTGAAAATATTAAGTGGCATGGCTGAAAGAGCAGTGAAGAATAGATGGAATCAAGATTGATCCAGTATCTACTTGAAAGATTCTCGATCTATCGTGGAGAGACGTTTCTCAGAGGTTGGATTATCAGATTCTTTGAGACACAACAGGAATCCCTCCCGTTAAAGGTGTACATAAATCAAGTGGAAGAGGTTAAGACTGAATAAAGTAAGGATGAAGAATGATAACTTGATTGTTACATAATTAGAAGCATACGCTTTGGATTAAAAGCAGCAGTCTACTAGCCTTTGATGGAATGGTTCTTAACGTAGAATTATATATGTGTGCATCACATTAGTTAACAGTAATGCAATATTAAAGTGGGTGCATCACAGATATACAGCGCACGCAGTGTGAATAAGTGATGCAAAATACGTTTACAATTCCTGTAACTGAATTGCGCTCCACATCAGAAATGCATGCTGAATGCTTGAGACAGAATACAAAGACTGATAACTGGTCCCCCACAATATGAACACTACGCACAAAATCAGGACTGGACAGTTAGCCGGCACCACATATAAATACTGAATACGCAGGAGGGTCTTTGCAACATACTCATGGACCTGGCATTTGATTACGACTGTCACCTTCAATGTGAAACAGATGCTCCATCTAAATACACACTAGATGTGTCAACATTCAGGTACTGTAATTTTTTTTTTCATTCTGACGTGACAAATGAACGCAGGTTTACGGAACGCTGGTGGTTAACATGACATATCATAGTTAAAGTAAATATGCCAGTGGACTACCTTACAAAATGGGCGCTGCAGTATTCAGGAGTCTGCCTTGTAGGACGCAGGAGCCCGGCACCCGCGCAAAGTTATAGACTGGCCATATGTAGGTACAATATGGAAACTAATGAAACCCTAATATAAGAGGGAGAGAAGCTCTGGGGCCATGCTAGGGCTCCATCGTAAAAGGCAATGTAATATTAATTTTGCAAACATTCCTGTACACACAAACTGAAAGCACCCTGACCCAAAGCTCACAAATGACCAATTAATTGTTATAGCACCTCACCACCGCAGACATATAGGCTACTATGGTGAGTGTACATACCTGACACTGCTGACTCTCGAATGATCATAGTGCACCTGCAGAAAGTGCTGTATTACATATCAGTAACTCGTTAACTTCATAACTACATTACAAAGCATCTGCACACGGTGCAAACCTACAAATCATAATAGGCGCGCACACACTTCACAAATACACACACAGTGGTGACCTGTATGGGAAGCCGTTCATGTCAAAATTACAGCTCCCTATATAGGACACCTCCTGAAAGGCATAGCGTGCTGAAAAATGAATATGCCACACACCAGAATGAATGTAATATGTGTCAAATAAATATACCACCTGCTAGAGTGATTCTGATCTGAACCAAAACAAATATGAAACCTCGCAGAGTAAATATGCTACTTAGGGATTAATATGAATAACTCACACTCTGATTTGAATAAGAGATATATTGAAACACATATAAATCGTGTTGAAATACATATGGCCCTCCCTTGGCAATAAAGCAATAAGTAAAACAAATACAATAGTCATCAAAAAGAATGGGACATTTCTTGAAAAGACTGCCATATGCTAAGAGGAATATGACATACTTTGAAATTAAAATGACAGATTGAAATGAATATAAGGTACTCAAATGAATATATATTATTCTGAAAAGAATATAATGTACATTGAAAATAATATAACATACCCTCAAATGAACACAACACCGTTTCCCAGATTCAAGGTGGGAGAGATGGGTTTCCAGCAGTAGGGAGACATCTACGCTCTAGGATTGCAAGTAGGACAGTACTGTACTTTCCTCCGTTTGATGTAATGCATGAGGCCATTCACATTTCAGGAGATGGCACGCAATGCGGAGGTTGTCTTGGGTCCCGTGGTGGACATCTTGACTGTGGGTGGGGTGGTTCTTGGGAGGGGTGGTGAGTTGTGGGCTAGGAAACAAGGGCCTGGACAGAGGGGAAAAACAGGGGGAGAAGTCGAT
Source organism: Pleurodeles waltl (assembly GCF_031143425.1). NCBI lineage: Eukaryota > Metazoa > Chordata > Amphibia > Caudata > Salamandridae > Pleurodeles > Pleurodeles waltl. Next base: position 1,334,075,232 of record NC_090444.1, on the reverse strand, counting down.
ATGGTAGGAATCCCTCAGTCACAGTGGGGATGGTAGTGTCTGCTAGAGGTTAGAGGAAAAGAGAAGGGAGGGATAGGGGAGAGAAAGAGAACAGTGGGACAGCCTTGAGTCAAAAGGGAAACCTTATCGAAGGCTGGGAACTATAAAACATGCACCTAAACTTGCGCGGCTCGCACACCAAAGGCCCCCAAGGGGTGGGGTGAGCAGAGCGAGGAGCACAACGTAGAACCAGGTCATCAATGGAACTGGAGGGGGCAGGTAGGATAAAAAAAAAAGAAAGGGAGGGTGGCCAGCATCGCGGTCCGAGGGGAGGGGCTTGGAGAACTGTTGGGTGTCCCACAGTATGCGGATTGAGTATACACAGGTGCGTTATGGCACGGGCAAGGGCCACTTAGTGATCTAGCTGTGTGTCGGGATGTGACAGAGCATTCTGGTGGTGCGGGGTGGTGGTTTGTTGGAGACTGTGATGGGGCAAGGGGTGATGAATGATTAGGCTTGGCTCTCCCCATGGAAAGGGGGGGGAGGGGAAGGTGGGATAGGGAAGTAGGAAAGACTGGAAAGTGGCTGAGGCCAACTAGGTCAGGTTATGCATTCCAAGATGCAAAGCAATGCAGCAACAGACAAGTATTATGTTCAGCACTGGATTTTATGTGTGCATAGGATGCCTAATCACTGAGGGCAACTGGCCTCATAACAGTGCAAAGACATTGTTATGTAGGGCTGCGTGGGGCAGCATGATCAGGCGATATATAAGCAGGACCTTCAATGCCAAGAATGAACAATCAGTGGAAACGGAACAGCAGGGATTATAAGCTGTAAGGGAATAACACAGTATAAGGGACAAAGAGAGGGCTCAGGGGCTAGCCTCTGCGTGTTCACTGAGGTGCATAGAGATGCCTAATCATCTGGGGGCAACAGGCCCCATAGATACAATAAGACACAGTGGCACAGGGCCACATATAGCGGCATGACTAGGAGATATAGAGATGGGGTGTAGGGTGCATAACATAAACAATCAGGCTTCACCAGGGCAGCAAACACTGTAAACTGCAGGGGAATAACTATGTATAGGGTACTAGGGGCTAGCCCCCGAACATTCATCAAGGTACATAGGGCTGTTTAATCATTAGGTGGAAACAGGCCCCACAGCAATGCTAGGGTATTGTGCCAAAGGTTTGCATTTGGCAGCATAACCAGTAGGTATACAGACAGGACCTGTGATGCAGTTCACGAACAGTCAGTCTCAAATGGATTGGCAGAAGCTGCAAGCTACAATGAGATAACACTGTAGAGGGGACTAGGGGTAGTCCTCGTGAAAGCATTAAGCTACACGAGGAAACCGGGTCATTCAGGGGGTAAACAGGACCCGCAACAGTACAAAACATGTGTGGTACAAGGGCGCGTATGGCGGTACATCTAAGAGCCATGCAAACTGTAACTGCAGTGTATTATCAGAAACAGTCAGTTTTAAACGAGGCAGCGAGAACTGCAGTCTGTTATAGGATAACAGTGTATAAGAGACTAGGGCCTAATTCTATGCTGCATTAAGGCTTATGGATACGTTCCAACTGTGTGCCAAGGTACAGAGGAAGGGTTGGTAGTGGTCTCCGTGGAGTCTCCTAAGGGGGGGGATCAAGAGGTGTTAAGCATATGATCAGTATAGAGAGCATTCGTGTAGGTACAGTGGATATACTTACCAGGCAATCGGACGGGCGTCGAGAGGTCCTAATTGCAGCAGCAGTAGGGCAGCACATCCTGGTGAAAAGAGAGCCTCAGTCACCTGTGGGGGAGGGTTTTAGCAGGGACCAGGATTTGACTCTGCCCTGGTCCTGAGTGACGGGAGCTACCAACTGTAGAGCTGTGTCTCTGCCATCCTGCAACCTGGAGGGTTGCTCCGGGGCTCTGTCTCATTTTTGGTTTCCGACAGCACACCAGCGACTGTTGGGGGCAGAGGGAAGCGAGGATGCATCCAACGAGGGAGAGACAGTCGGGTTTCCAAGGGGGTGTGCTTCATTGGCTGGACAAGGAGGTCATCCAGGAAGTGGCGTAATGCTACTGTGTCGTAAAAATCTCTGGACCTGCTATCCTTTGTTATCCACATACAAGCAGGTTCAAACAGGCCGAATTTAATTTCTAGTTTCTGTAGCTGTTGAAGAACGGCCAGGAATGCCTTCCTTTTATCATTGTTGTCACAGGGGAACTCAGGAGTGATAAGTATTTTGCAGCCCTTGTAGTCGTATGGACTGTGGGTGCGGGGAGCAGTCAGTAGTTGTCACACCTGTTCGTGTCGTAGGAAGCAGGCTATTACAGGGTGCGCTCTCCCAGATTGGTATTTGCTTGTGGGACCCATCCGGTGTGCCTGCTGGAATTCCAAGGGGGGGGGAGCAGGGGAGTGAGGGCGGTAAGAGTATCCTTGATGAAGGCCCTGGTATCTGTGCCCTCCGTCTCTGAAGCTTCTATCCTCGAGGTCTGTCAGTTTTTTCCAGTGGAACAGCAGTTACTGATCCCCATCCGGTGCGTCATTGAGCCTGTCCACCCTGATAGTGATGCAGTGCTCCACTCCTGCCACCCTGTCCTGGAATGCAGGAATGTCAGTGCGGATGGAACGGTATTCCACAGCATGGTCCAAGATCTTGGTGTCCATGCCCTCCAACCATCTGCCGACTGCTGTGATTTCTTGTAGAATGCACTCCATCGTGACTTATGGCCTTGGCACTTCAGGGGTATCTGGTGGGCCTGACGCAGGTGGTGCCTGTTGGGAGGGCATGGACCGTTGTTGAGAGAGGGCCTCGGAGAAAAGAAGTTGGCAGGCAGGTTTTCCAGCAGGTTTGTCTGTGGGCATCATCAACTTAGGATCCCGCAGCCAATGAGATGTGTCCCTTAAGGGGGGTGGAGAGAAAGAGAGCGGTGTGGTAGACAGAACACCTCACTGCAGTGGTAGCGGGGAGCACAGTCCAGTCGGGTGTAGTAATGTGCCAGGGACAGACACTTTTTAAACCTGTGGTCCTTGTACGTGTCCGTAATGTGGATCTTTCTCTCTGGAGGGTGGTACCGGCAAGATGGGAGCAAGCCGGGAGGGAGGACGGGAGATGTGCTGCTGGCCCTACATTTTACTCCTGGGCCCGAAGGCATGGGAATAGGTGGAGGGTGACTGACCTGTGGAGGTCATGTATATTGGGGGCTGTGCAGTTGCCACCTGTTGGGGGAGGTGATGGTCCCCCTTGTGGTGCAGAAGAGCTTGCCCCAGGATCCTCAGTGAGTCGTAGGGAGGGGAGCAGGATATGCAACGGTTCGTCCATGGGCTCCACCTCCCTTTCCGTCTACTGTTTATTATGGGTGGAGACAGGGGGTTGCTGTTGGTTAACAATCTTCTCTCTGAGGCCCAGGGCTGAGGAGCGGCAATAAGGCTTGGTGCAGTGTGCGTGACTGGGCCCAGGCTGAGGGCAGATCAGTCAGCAGGTTCCCCAGACGTGGTGTGGAGGGGGCCACTGTGCTCCATTTGCAGGCGCGGGATCTCTCATCATGGCCTGCGTTAGTCCATAATTCTCCTCATGGTGTAGACTGCGCTGACTGTGAAGGGGCCTTCTACCATGTGGCCCAGTGTCTCGTACTGCGGGCAGGTGAGACAGGGTGGGCCCCAGTGCCCCCCGGCAATTGTTGCGAAGGGTGGGTGGGCAGGGCTCCCTGGGGTCTCTTTTAATGGGCAGTGGTCAGTGTGGGAGAAGGCTCAGTCACAGTTGTGCCCTTTGGGCACAAAGCAAGTACCTCTCAGCAGCATCGGGAATTGAGCTTGCGGCTTCCTTCACCTCAGTAGGCCCGAGTTCAGGATGGTAGTCATTGAGCTCGCGGTGGGTGCTGCAGCTGGCTGTAACTTGCAGTCGGAGCACTGCCACTGTCTCAGTCCCAGGGGACATGGGAGGGGTGATTAGGGTGCCCCCACAGCTCCCTGGGTTCCGTCATCGCCCTCACGTTGCCTACCAGCATGCAGAGTTCTTACAGCAGGAGGCCATCATCGTTTGTGGCCAGAACATGCCCGAGGTGATGTCCATTTCAACACAGGTCATATTAATTTCAATACATGCAATATTCATTTTGATGTGTCCCATATTCATTTCAAAGCATAACATATCAATTTTGACAAGTTTCATTTTAATTTCTGCATTGGTCATATTCATTTTAAGGCATGTTGAATTAATTTCAATGGTGCTTACATTCATTTCAATGCATGTCATATTTATCTTAGCATGTGTCATATTCCTTTCAATGGATGTCTCATTCATATTAACACCTACTTTTAACATGAATCATATCCATTGCAAAATGTATTACAATCATGTCAGTGTATCATATTACTTTCAACGCGAGCCAAATTCATTTTGATAAATGTAATATTTATTTTAGCCGTACTCGTATTAATTTTAAAACATCTCAAATTAATTTCAATGAAGCTCGTATCCATTTCAAATTATGTTATTGTCCTTTTAATATGTGTTATATTCCTTTCAATCAATGTTATATTTATTTCAATGGATGCCATATTCATATCAACATTTGTTAAATTATTTTTAAGATGCAGCTTATCCATTTTAACATAGATATTCATTTGAATACGCGTTATATTTATTTCAATACATGCCATATTCGTTTTGACAAATGTTATGAGAATTTAAGCTTTGGTCATACTCATTTGAAGGCATTTCAATTTCAATTCAATAGGACATATTAATTTCAACACAAGCCATATTCATTTTAAATTATCTCCTATTTGATTCTGTATATCTTATATTCATTTTAACACAATGCATATTCATTGCAACATGTGTAATGTTCATTTCAGTGTATGTTATATTATTTTCAATGTGCATTATATTCTTTTTAGAATATAATATATCAATTTAAGTACATTTTATTCATTTCAATCTCTCACATTCATTTCAGTGCATGTCATATTCCTCTTGGCATATGTCGGTCATTTCAAGAACTGTCCCATTCTTTTTTATGAATATTGAATTTGTTTCAGTGATTGCTATATTGTTTACAGTAAGGGGCATATTTATTTCAGTATGATCAACATATATTTCAGTATATCTCTTATTCACAATGCAGTGTGTGTTATTCATATTAATCACTAAGTAGCATATTCACTCTGCCAGGTTTCATACTTGTTTTTGTTCCAGTCATAGTCACTCTGGCGGGTATCATATTTATTTTGACAGGTCTTACATTCATTCTGATGTGTGCCATATTCCTTTTCCAGCACATTATGCATTTTAGGAGGTGTCTTACAGGGGCAGCTGTCATTTTGACGGATTCCCATAGACTTGCAGATGCTTGTGGCATATTGCTGACCAAGCACTGATTCAAAGGTCTATTAATAGAACAGCCCAGTGTTTAGAGAGAATGGAAAGGACAGCTTTTGTCCAACCCAAACAGCTTGTCTTGCACTTGCAAGTGTGACCAAGGGGACTGCACACATATAGAATGGGGAAAAACTGTTGCGGTCTTGGGCACATACTCTTGAATGGATGTTTTATGCATGGACCATTATCATTGGGAAGGGTGTAGAGGAGATACAGTATATAGTAAAAACAGGAAAACATGCATTGAACGTAAACAAGCGCACACAGGTGCAGTACACCTCAAACCAAGGGAACGCTGCACTCAGATTCCAAGAAGAAGCACTGAAGGCACTAGCATGAATGTGGGCTCTGTCACACATTGCTAAGCCCTGCAGATAAGTGCTGCAGAGCTCATTTACGAGCTGTGGCCTCCCGGCTCCGACAGCTTAGTTTTAATACGGCATAAGGTACGCTGGCTACTTACAAGAACCTTTGGTAAACAGCATCAGGACAGAAAACTCAAGGGAAGAACAGTGTTACCCCACTTCGTTCCCTGGCAGGTCTGCAATAAGTGCTGGGGAATCACAAATTAAGCAGGGGATCATAGTACTAAGAAACAGTGACTACCTGGTCCTAGTCTTGGCTCGTCAGCATGTTGGGAACTGTAGTCTGTTACTTAGCGAGTTAGGTGTTGGCAAAGGACGGGGTACAAATCTGTGGCTAAATGGGCGTAGCCCTTTGCTCTTATTTTAGTAACCGTTAGTGTTACTCCAAAGCTGTGCCTTTACTGCCATGTTGTTAAATAAATAAATGACTCATGCACATTCCGTCCTGACTGCAGCCCGCTAAATAAATAAATAATTACATCATACAAATGGATCACAAGGCCTCTGACAGAATGAGAAAGTGGTAACACGCTTATAACAGTGACAGGTTGGTGAGTAACATCCCACTCGGCCAAAAGTGCAACCAATGAGACAATTGCCTACTGCACTGCAGAGGAAAGGAAATGCCACCTTCCTCCTACTCTGCAGCAGCCCTGATCAAAGAAAAAAAATAGTCCCCCCCCAAACAACACATAAACACAAAGGCGTAAGGATAGAAGTAATAGGCCAGTGCTCCATGGGAGGAAAAAAATAGACAAAAAGGTGGGACAAAGAGGATGAATTAACCATTAGCCAGCAAGTATTTTTGAAAGAGTATGGAAGGGGTGAATAAAAAGGCAATGGGCGGGCTGTTAGACCACAGAGTGAAAACAGCATGTCTCGAGGCAGCGCATGCGCTGCCTAGGCTCAACCTGAAAATGGAAAGCCATGAAAATGCTGGACCTAATCACGGCAATAACACGTATAAATAGACAAGAGCTAACTCCAGGAACGATAGGCCAATCCAGTATGATGAAGGTAGATCCACGTTGTAACAGGCTTTGAATCTGAGCCATGCAAAATGCTAAAGGCCCTGGAGGCATGCTGCACATCACATGAACGTTTAATGGACACTATTAACATCAAAATCCACCTGCTGAGGTTTGATCTGCAAATCTGTCTGATAACATGAGTGAAACTGAGGAGGTCGTCTACAATCTGCCAAAGAAAATACTCATGGATGCATGTGGGTGATCTTGCAATAGAGGTCCGACTATTAAGTCTGAAAGCTGAGACCGGAAAGCTGAGGATGTGAAATGAATTCTAGGCAAAGCATTGTATGCTATTTAGAAATGCCAGAAAAAGAGGAAGGGAGCAGTGTGGGTCTTTTTATTATAAAGAAACTGATTGTGAACACTGAAACTGCATGGCTTATTAAATTCTCCTTTGTAGAAAAAGGTAGCGTTGGTCACCAATTACTCTGCCCATCCCAGGTGTTCGCCCCTCCATCTTACAACTGCCAGCCTCCCAGACAAGGGAGCTTTTCACAAACCTATCGGTGGAAATATTCACCTCTCCTACCCTTTATATGGAGAGGTCACCACACATGTAAGTTTACTACCTAGTACAAATGGGAGGGACTAGGGGAGTAAATGGAAAGTGTACTATAAATAGGAAGGGTTCAGGGAGCAATAAGGAGGGGTTTAGGGAGGGACATGCTAATGCAAACACCAACCCACAAAAGAGTAAGACCATTGCTATTCACAAACAAAGAGGGAGAAGGAGGTTGTGGGGCTGGGTCTGTCTTCCGTAACATTACAAAAGAGGCTCAGCTAAAATAACTATCACAGGATGGACAGGAAAAATAATTTTCCTGTGAGAAAAACCCTCACCCACTAGGGTTACCCCTTGGTGGCACGCTTCATCATTGGGTTTCTACCCGTTCCGCTACGGAGCGGGCGAGCTACGACCTACGGGATAATTGGGAGCACTGATGAAGTCTTGTCAATATGAATCATAGGAGGGATTGGAGTGGTGGGGTCTTGGGTGAGTTAAAAATACCTGACTCCTAGTAATTCCAATGATTTAATAGATCCCTTGGAGGCGGTATGATTAAGAAGGGGCTGCGAAAGTGGGGGATGTAATGTACCTGACTTCCTAGTCTATATTTTTCTGAGCCTTACCCCTAGGCTCCTCTTCAGGACCAATGTGGACTCCCTGGTGCCACTCCTTGTTTGACTACCTCTAATGAAAGCATAAATAATACATGCTCTGTGATAAGGTGCAATTCATCTTACTAATGGGGTGCCATCTGTTTCAGACCCCACGGAGGTGAGCATTAGGGAAAGAGCGGGAGTGTTGCTTTGAGGAAAGTGTGTCTACAAGCACACTCCCCTCCCGGAGGAGCTATGATATGAGAATCCAAATACTACAGAGTATCAATGACGGACACCATAAACGATAGGTATGATCTTATGACACCACATTAGTAAGGTGAAATGCACCTCACACTAATCAGGGTGAGGGAGACACACAGCCAAGATAACCCGGCTTGCCCCGTTGGCAGCTTGGCACGAGCAGTCAGGCTTATTTCACAGGCAATGTGTAAAGTATTTGTGTACACACACACACACACACACACACACACACACACACACACACACACAGAGAGTAACACAGTGAAAACACCACAAAAATACTCCACAGTAGTTAAAAAAAAATAGTCAATATTTAGCTGAGTAAAACAAGACCAGAACAACAAATTTCGAACATACACAAGCAAAGATACACATTTTCAAAGATTAAATCGTAGTAAAGCGCTTAGAGACACACTAGCTCCAACTGAAGCTATCACAATGTTTTGACAGTTGTTCCCATCAGTCTGACACCACTCGCAAAGGAGAACGGGCGGTCAGGGATTCGCACCGACCCCAGGTACAGTACCTTGGAAAACGAGGAAACAAAGAAATTGCACAGAGTCGGGGAGGTGAGGTGTCGCTGGAGCTGGTTACTACTACCGGGGAGATGAGGCGTCGGCCCCTTAATGCTAGGCTGGGGAGTTGAGTCATCAGTTCCTTACTGTTGCAGGGGAGGTGATGAGGCGTCGGGGGCGAGGCATTGGTTCGTTATGATCCAACTGGGTCGATGAATGCAGCAGGTGAAGACGCAAGGCGTCGACTTTGCGGTGTCGCGATCACACCACGGGGCCACAGATGCTGCAATGGAGTTGGAGTCTGATGTCACGACATCGGTGACACAGTACTCACACTGTGGTGGGACTTTGGAGGTGCTGCGGTGGCGTCGGACCTGCGGCTTTGGTCACAGTCGTTGCACTCAGTGGAGACCACGGCTCTGGTGCAGGCAGCAGCACGCAATCTGACAGCAGCATCAGTTCTGAAGTCGCTCTGGATCCGATGTACTTGTTTTTTTCTTGGTTACACCAAAACTCACTCCGAAAGGGCCCAGGAACTGGATCTGGCATCCCTTGTTAAGTCAGGACTCTCGGCAAGAGAGCCCAGGTGCTGGCAGATTAAGGGGGTTATTACAACTTTGGAGGAGGTGTTAATCCGTCCCAAAAGTGACGGTAAAGTGACGGATATACCACCAGCCGTATTACGACTTCCATAGGATATAATGGACTCGTAATACGGCTGGTGGTATATCCGTCACTTTACCGTCACTTTTGGGACGGATTAACACCTCCTCCAAAGTTGTAATAACCCCCTAAGTCTTTAATGCCCTCAAGACTTAACAGGAGGAAAACTCAATCCAAGCCCTTGGAGAACCTTTGGAAGCAGGATGTAGAAAGCAAAGTCCAGTCCTTTCACTCCCATGACAAAAGCAGCAAGCAGCAGGCCAGCACAGCAAAGCAACAGGCAGAGTGGCAGTCCCTTCAACAGAATCCAGCTCTTCAACCTGGCAGAATGTCCTCAGTCCAGAAGGATTCTAACTTTGTGTGGTCAGAGGTACAGTACTTATACCCATTTCTGCCTTTGAAGTAGGTAAACTTCAAAGAAAAGTCTTTGTAGTGCACTAGAGCCTGCCTTTCCTGTCCTGGCCCCAGACACACTCCAGGGGATTGGAGACTGCTTTGTGTAAGGAAAGACATAGCCCTATTTAGGTGCAAGTGTCAGCTCTTCCCACCACTCTAGCCAGGAAGACCCATCATGATATACAGGGTACATCTCAGCTACCTTTATGTGACTGTCTAGAGTGAATTCACAAACAGCCCAACTGTCACCCTGACCCAGACGTGTATTCCACAGACAGACAGAGGCCCACAATTGTTAAGCCAGAAAATGCCCACTTTCTAAAAGTGGCATTTTCAAACTTACAATTTAAAAACCAACTTCACCAAAAGATGTCTTATTATTTATTTATTAAATTGTGAGTTCAGAGACCCCAAACTCCATGTCTCTATCCGCTCCCAATGGGATAATTACACTTAACCCCTCCCTGGTGCGGGTCACGACCAGTGGCCGACACCAGGGAGGGTGTCGCACCCGAGGATTATTATTTGTTTTCTTGCCCCGGGAGAAACGGAAGCTTCCGTGTCTCCCCCCGCCCCTTTGTGACGTCAGCGTGCCGCGAGGCGCACTGACATTACAAAGCTGTTTTCCCCATCGAAGCAGGAAGCAGCCTTGCAGCCGCTTCCTGCTTCGATGGGGAAAACGGCCTTCCCCACGTTCGGGAAGGCCTCGTAAGAAAGGGGAGACTCTCCACTTTCTTACGAGGCCTTCCTGAAAGTGTTTCCTGGGCCAGGAAACACCACTAGACGCCAGGGATTCGGCCCCCTCAGAAAACACCCCTCCTTCCCCCCCGGGGGCATATTTTTAAAAAAAAGGTAGGTGCCCCCTGGGGACATTTTGTTTTTTTCCTTAAAAAAATAAATAATACAAAAATAAAAAGGACTGGGGGCAATATTTTTTTTTAGATGTAGGGTTTCCCTGGGGGCCATTTTGGCTCCCAAGGAAACCATACAACAACTAAAAAAATAGATCTATATATACAGATCTATATATATAGATATATCTATGTAGATATATCTATGTATATCGATGAACATGGATATATCTATAGATATATCTATGTAGATAGATAATATATAGAGATAGATCTATATATATATCAATCAATCAATCAAAGAGATTTATAAAGCGCGCTACTCACCCGTGAGGGTCTCAAGGCACTGGGGGGTGGAGGGGGTGGGGGAAGGGAAAGGGGTTGGGAGGTTCACTGTTCGAAAAGCCATGTTTTGAGGCCCTTCCTGTAAAGAAGTAGGTTTTGGGTCTTTCGAAGGTGGGTTGGGAGGGCGTTCCAGGTTTTGGGTGCAAGGTAGGAGAAGGATCTGCCCCGGGTGGTAGTGTGTTTGATGCAGGGGACAGAGGCGAGAGAGAGGTCAGCTGAGCGGAGGTTTCGTGTGGGGGTGTGGAAGGTGACTCTCGTTGAGGTAGGCAGGGCCTGTGTTGTGGAGTGATTTGTGTGCAAGGATGAGGATCTTGAAGGTGATCCTTTTGTCAATGGGGAGCCAGTGGAGGGATTTGAGGTGTGGAGAGATGTGTTCGTGTCGGGGGAGGTCGAGGATGAGTCGTACTGCTGAGTTCTGGATGCGTGTAGTTTGCGCTTGAGTTTTAGAGTGGTGCCGGTGTAGAGGGCGTTTCCGTAATCAAGTCTGCTGCTGATGAGTGCGTGAGTGACAGTTTTTCTGGTCTCTGTGGGGATCCATCTGAATGTTTTTTTCAGTATACGGAGTGTGTTGAAGCATGAGGAGGTGAGAGCATTGATTTGTTGGGTCATCGAGAGGGAGGAGTCTAGGATGATGCTGAGGTTGCGTGCGTGGTTGGCGGGGGTGGGTGCAGGGCCTAGAGTGGTGGGCCACCATAAGGGGTCCCAGGTGTTTTTGTGTGGGCCAAAGAGGATTATTTCGGTTTTGCTTGAGTTGAGTTTCAGGTGGTTGGCGGTCATATATATATCACTTTTGTCAATATGTGTGTGGTTTTTCAGACTTGTCTAGTGGCAGTTTTAGTGCCATAAAGAAGCGCAGAAAAGAGAAAATCTGTATTTTATGTAAATAGCTGAGTACATTAGTAAAGTCAGCCATTACCTGCGGTATAATACCAATGAAATATATGTGCGGGGTGGAGGGCGGCTATGGAGAGATGAAGGGCACTTTTGCTGGGTGGTAATGAGGGAATCCGAGGAGGAGGGAGTGGGAGCACCAATAATGATTGTTGGACTGGGCGCAGGAGGTGCTAAAGACTGTGACGAATGGTATGTGACAAGGTGTTTTTTGAGTGTCTTGAAAGAACGTGCTGATTGAGGGAAGAAGCGCAGGTAAGGTGGCCTCTACTGTTGCAAGTATCTCACACACACCATCGATTTTGTGACTGTCTACGTAGGCTAGTGTTTTAGAGCAACAGTTTAGCCAATAGCAGAGATGGGATCTTGATGGATGACTGCTGCCTGCACTTGGGTTATAGAGGACTGCTCTGACATAGGATCAGAGACTGAGACATCAGATACTGAGACAGCATCTGAGGGATAGGACAATGGCGCAGACTCTTGGAGTGATTTTTCAGTCGGAGGAGTCCCATTCGATAACTCCTCTTCCAGTACATTATGAGGGAGGTGATGAGGACAGTCCTGCTGTCCCTTCACAAGCTGTTTGTGCAACTGGGTAATAGTGGGTTAGCCCAACCCAGAGAGCAGGTGAAGGCGGCGCCAAGCAGAGAGAGAGTGCTCTCTTGGGAGCTCCCCAATTTAGTTCAGCCCCAAATTCCACCACCCAAATCGTATTGTGGAGACATCAAAATTATCTATGGCAAAACAAACTGGTTTTGTAAGGCAGGCACCTGTGTTTTTGGTCCTGGGTTCGGCGGCCATATAGAGAAACAAACTAAACCCAAACATTTCTGGAAACTAGACATTCGGGGGAGTCCACAGAGGTGTGACTTGTGTGGATTCCCCAAAGTTTTCTTACCCAGAATACCCTGCAAAGCTGAAATGTTGAATAAAAACTCTAATTTTCTCGCATTTCTGTCACACAAACTACAGGAATATGATGGGATCCACAAAATTCCTACCACCCAGTGACTCCTCACCTGTCCTGATAAAAACACTACCCCACTTGAGTGCCTACATCTAGTGCCTGCGTCAGGAATGGATCACCGCAGGGTCAACAGCTGCCTCATGTAAGGACCAACATTGACCGTTGTGTGATCTATTCCTGTCGCGGGCACCAGGCCTACCCACACAAGTGAGGTGTCATTTTTATCGGGAGACTTGGGGGGAACGCTGGGTGGAAGGAAATTTGTGGCTCCTCTCAGATTCCAGAACTTTCTGTCACCGAAATGTGAGGAAAACGTGTTATTTTAGCCACATTTTGAGGTTTGCAAAGGATTCTGGGTAACAGAACCTGGTCAGAGCCCCACAAGTCACCTCATCTTGGATTCCCCTGGGTTTCTAGTTTTCAAAAATGCGCTGGTTTGCTAGGTTTCCCCAGGTGCCGGCTGAGCTAGAGGCCAAAATCCACAGGTAGGCACTGTTTTCTATGAAAAAATGTGATGTGTCCACGTTGTGTTTTGGGGCATTTCCTGTTGCGGGCGCTAGGCCTACCCACAAAAGTGAGGTATCATTTTTATCGGGAGACTTGGGGGAACTCTGGGTGGAAGGAAATTTGTGGCTCCTCTCAGATTCCAGATCTTTCTGTCACCGAAATGTGAGGAAAACGTGTTTTTTTTAGCCACTTTTTGAGGTTTGCAAAGGATTCTGGGTAACAGAACCTGGTCAGAGCCCCACAAGTCACCCCATCTTGGATTCCCCTAGGTCTCTAGTTTTCAAAAATGCACAGGTTTGGTAGGTTTCCCTAGGTGCCGGCTGAGCTAGAGGCCAAAATGTACAGGCAGGCACTTTGGAAAAAACAGCAGTGTTTTCTGTCAAAAAATGGGATGTGTCCACGTTGTGTTTTGGGGCATTTCCTGTCGCGGGCGCTAGGCCTACCCACACAAGTGAAGTATCATTTTTATCGGGAGACTTCAAGGAACGCTGGGTGGAAGGAAATTTGTGGCTCCTCTCAGATTTCAGAACTTTCTGTCACTGAAATGTGAGGAAAACATGTTTTTTTAGCCACGTTTTGAGGTTTGCAAAGGATTCTGGGTAACAGAACCTGGTCAGAGCCCCACAAGTCACCCCATCTTGGATTCCCCTAGGTCTCTAGTTTTAAAAAATGCACAGGTTTGGTAGGTTTCCCTATGTGCCGGCTGAGCTAGAGGCCAAAATTTACAGGTAGGCACTTTGCAAAAAACAGCTCTGTATTCTGTCAAAAAATGTGATGTGTCCACGTTGTGTTTTGGGGCATTTCCTTTCGCGGGCGCTAGGCCTACCCACACAAGTGAGGTATCATTTTTATCGGGAGACTTGGGCGAACGCTGGGTGGAAGGAAATTTGTGGCTCCTCTCAGATTCCAGAACTTTCTGTCACCGAAATGAGAGGAAAACGTGTTTTTTTAGCCACGTTTTGAGGTTTGCAAAGGATTCTGGGTAACAGAACCTGGTCAGAGCCCCACAAGTCACCCCATCTTGGATTCCCCTAGGTCTCTAGTTTTCAAACATGCATAGGGTTGGTAGGTTTCCCTAGGTGCCGGCTGAGCTAGAGGCCAAAATCCACAGCTAGGCACTTTGCAAAAAACAGCTCTGTTTTCTGTCAAAAAAATGGGATGTGTCCACGTTGTGTTTTGGGGCATTTCCTGTCGCAGGCGCTAGGCCTACCCACACAAGTGAGGTATCATTTTTATCGGGAGACTTCGGGGAACATAGAATAGCAAAACAAGTGTTATTGCCCCTTATCTTTCTCTACATTTTTTCCTTCCAAATATAAGAGAGTGTGTAAAAAAGACGTCTATTTGAGAAATGCCCTGCAATTCACATGCTAGTATGGGCACCCCGGAATTCAGAGATGTGCAAATAACCACTGCTCCTCAAAACCTTATCTTGAACCCATTTTGGAAATGCACAGGTTTTCTTGATACCTATTTTTCACTCTTCATATTTCAGCAAATGAATTGCTGTATACCCAGTATAGAATGAAAACCAACTGCAGGGTGCAGCTCATTTATTGGCTCTGGATACCTAGGGTTCTTGATGAACCTACAAGCCCTTTATATCCCCGCAACCAGAAGAGTCCAGCAGACAAAACGGTATATTGCTTTCAGAAATCTGACATCGCAGGAAAAAGTTACAGAGTAAAACATGGCTGTTGTTTTCAGCTCAATTTCAATATTTTTTTATTTCAGCTGTTATTTTCTGTATGAAAACCTTGTAGGATCTACACAAATGACCCCTTGCTGAATTCAGAATTTTGTCTAGTTTTCGGAAATGTTTAGCTTTCCGGGATCCAGCATTGGTTTCACACCCATTCCTGTCACTAACTGGAAGGAGGCTGAAAGCACCAAAAATAGTAAACATGGGGTACGTCCCAGTAAAATGCCAAATTTGTGTTGAAAAATGTGGTTTTCTGATTCAAGTCTGCCCGTTCCTGAAAGGTGGGAAGATAGTGATTTCAGCACCAGAAACCCTTTGTTGATGGCATTTTCAGGGAAAAAACCACAAGCCTTCTTTGGCAGCCCTTTTTCCCAATTTTTTTGGAAAAAACGAATTTTTCACTGTATTTTGGCTATTTTCTTGGTCTCCTTCAGGGGAATCCACAAACTCTGGGTACCATTAGAATCCCTAGGATGTTGGAAAAAAAGGACGCAAATTTGGCGTGGATAGCTTATGTGGACAAAAAGTTATGAAGGCCTAAGCGCAAACTACCCCAAATAGCCAAAAAAGGGCTCAGCACTGGGGGGGAAAAGGCCCAGCAGCTAAGAGGTTAAAAGATATTTGAAGGCCTTCCCCATGTTACCGTGTGGGAGAGAAAGTCCTTGCAATAGTGAAAACCGAATTCAACAGTATTTCACTATCAGGACATGGAACACACACCAGTACATGTCCTACCTTTCAAATACACTGCACCCTGCCCATTGGGCTGCATTGAGCCTACCTTAGGGGTGACTTACATGTAGTGAAAGGGAAGGCTTGGGCCGGGCAAGTGGGTGCACTTGCCAGGTCGAAATGGCAGTTTAAAACTGCACACACAGACACTGGAGTGGAAGGCCTGAGACATGTTTGCAGGGCTACTCATGTGGTTGGCACAATCAGTGCTGCAGGCCCAATTGTAACATTTGATTTCAGGCTCTGGGCACACCTGGTGCACTATATTGGGGACTTACTGGTAAAGCAAATATGCTAATCATGGATACACCAATCACCAATAGCATTTGGACAGAGAGCACTTGCACTTTAGTGCTGGTCAGCATCGGTAAAGTGCCCACAATTTTAAAGCCTGCAAAAACGAAACTCAGGTACAGGATCAAAAACAGAAGGTCAGAAGCAAAAAGGCAGGGGGAACCATGCCAGGAGAAGACAGGTCTAACACTACAGAATGGTACCGTCAGATTTGCAGGAAGAAAGACTAAAGGTACTCTTCTGCACCACGCCATGGACTCTTAATGGGCTGAGAGAGGCACTAAACTATTGGACCAAACTCTTCTGTTGTGCGTTTGTGTAGGATGCATGCACTGTTGTCATTAACATCAATGGCATTACCTTCTTTCTATCTCGTTGTTCGTAAACTAGCTTCAAGTTTAAATACATTGTTTGTTATTTTTAATTGTTAGGCCACTGCTCATTCTCAGTGTGATTTTCCAATATGAATACACTGGCTGTCAAAATGGGAATTTTATGACTCTCAACCACAGTATGGGGATCTAAGAGTGTGTTTTGCTTATCTGGATGTGTAAAAGTGTTTGATTACAGGGAAGTGCCTCTCCTTCTCTTACTTCTGAAGTGGAACTGAGCCAATTAGAGAGAAGGTTAGCACACAAATAAATAATACTTGTATATACCTTTTCCAACTTGCAGTGGTGTGGTCATCATTGTTCAGCATTTTAAAGGGTGTGATACACTTCACTCAGAGGTGTGGTGCACAACGTTTACTATAAACCATTGAGTGATTCTAATTTTGCAAATATGAAAGTTAATTATATATTTGATTATATTTTGTCACAGGTAAAAAAAAGAGGTACATATACCAGGTACAAGAGCATTTCCGCCTCAACTGTTGTGTTGCATACTAGCCAGCACATACTTAATAGGGCCGGTCCTAGAGCCCTGAAGAAGGGAGTTGATCCAGGTGGTCAGTAAATGACTGAATTATAAAAACAATAGTTAATGGATGTCAGAAATACTATTTTCAGTACTCATCTAGGACTTCTGGGTTTTAACAGTGCCAGAGGTGACCTCTCAATAAAGCGAAATCCTTTAGTATATACCACTAGGTATTTTTAGGATTATCTGGATCCCAGTTTATATCCAGTTGAATTTATTTTCTGAACTCCCAGCTTCAGCTTAGTTCGTCTAGGTTGTATTCTCCTATCTATATGTGGTGAGGACACTGATGATGAAGAAGGCCACAATAATAACAGGGTGCGGTGTCCTCAACTAACATTTTGTTATATATGATACTCGTTTTGGGGACAGGTACAATTGTCCCTATCTTACTACGTCTGTGTACTGTTAGTGTCTTAATATAAGTTTAAGGGGAGGACAGCACACGGTTTTAGTTTTTTTCCAAATTTCTCTTTAGTCAGGCTGCTGCTTGCAGCGGCGGTGTCTCCCTGAGGGCAAAGAAGCATCACCCGCCGCTGAAAGTTAAGGGAATCATGAAAAATAAAATGGTAATAAAACAAATTAATTATCATTTTATTTTTCATTCTAGGAAGCAGCTGAATCTGAGAGGGTGGGCCAGCAGCAGGTAGGAACAGTGGGCACAGTGCACTTCAGTTTCAAGTGAGCATGTCACTTTGGCCGGCTGTCTTGCGATGGCTAGCCTGACATGCACACTTTAAACACTCCAACCTGAGCTGTCTTAGCTGGGTGGTGAGAATGCACAGGCCTCCACGGCCTGAAGGAGCATTGGATCAGGGCGCTCCAACCAATCCAGGCCCTGCTCTCATGCTGCTTGGGCAGCTTGAGAGCAGGGCCAGGATTGGTGAAGGGGACTTGGACAAGGCTTTTGTAGCCGCCTGTGCTGGAGGAGCCACCAAGTACCTAGACGGGTACGTAAATCTTTATTTCAATTTAGATGAACTCACTGACAGACACTGTGAGAAACTCACAGTGCCTTCAGCCTCTAGTCCAGAGCTCAATCATGGCCTGTTATAAGATGGACGATGATTGAGAGCTCTGGCGCTGAGCCTAAGGGCACTGCTGTTTAACTTCTTATGACTTAAAGGTATTTTGTTTGTTGGTTGCAGTGTCCTTTAAAAATTCTTGCTCGCTAGTGGTCAGTTCTGCCTTTTTTCTCCCTCCTTTTTTTGTTTCAGAGCAGTGAACAACTACTCTATTATTCCACTTAGGCTTCTTTATCTGTTGCTGTGACTGACTACTTTGGCATTTTTTTTGGTGCTCCCTTTTCACTGTGGGTGTTTTAGGCTGGTAGCTGCCTGCATTTTATTGCAGAATTCCGGTCTTCCCACCTCCACCCATGTCGCTGACATTTGTTCTGGCTTCATTCCAGTCATGTCCTCTCCTCTGGCTCCTAAAATAAGCTTCTTTTACAAAAGAAGCACCCGGTCCTTTAGGTCACTGCTCACGAAAGCCACAATATGCCCTTCCTGGTATAATGTGCCTAAACCTAGAAGCAATGATGTGAAACCTGATTAACCTTGCAACTGGAGTCAGCAATCAGAACATTGCACATAGGGCTTTGCTTATCTCCTTTATAGGGCCATAAATCTTCTCTTTGTTGAAATGCGAAGCAAGAACGCTTGCAAGATTTCATTCTGTTAAAATAAAAATAAAATACTTTTCCAGCCTTATTTTCCATCTCTCTCCTCAACGGCTTGTGATTTCTGATGTCAGTAGCCCCTAGTGACCACCAAAACATGGCAAAAAAAAGACATAATTATGAGACAGGGTTGACCAATTTATGTGGCAAGAAAAGTCCAGTTCTGAATTTACAACAGCAATAGCTCTAACTCAAGAAAACGAGACCTATTACACTGCAAATGCTTGCTTTTTGGGTTTTTTTAAGCACCATCTGTCAGTGGGTTACATATTTGCCTCACCACTTTTGTTTGACTCTGGCTGCCCCTGGCTGCTTGTTTAAACGCAATGACCGCGCTCCTGTTTGGCATGAAATGTTTTAAAAGGTGAGGTTAAAATATGTATAAAATCTGGATTTTTGAAAGAGATGTCTCTCTTTGAAATAAGTGTCTCTATGCCGGAGTCGGAGAAAAGCAATTTATAAATATTAATGAGTACTGTTCAATAGAGAAGCTATGTCCTCCCCTCTTACAGGATTCTGAGCATTGCTTCAGGCCTGAACAGAAATGCATTGAACACCTGGATGAGGGGAAAATGTACATAAACAATCGGGTGATTTCCAAGGACAGTCTCTTCAGACATCGCAGTGCAGAAAACCTGAATGCGGATGCTTCGTGTTTGCAAATTACATCAGCTCTCGTTGGAGGAAGAACTGCAATTTCTGTGTGCTTGTATTCAATCATAACTGGCTGAATATTGGTATCACTGTCACAGTGGGCCCAGTATGGTTTAGGCTGATAGCTGGCACAAATCTCAGGAGAAGTGGAGAAATCAAGTGGAGAAGGGTACTCATCATGAAGAAATATGGTGTAGTCTCTCGCTACACATCAACGAAGCAAAGCACAAAGTTCTGGCAGGGCTTTTACCCAATTTGCAGGGACACTGGTAATTTGAGACCGTGAAGTAGGCAAGAGCGCAGGCGCCCCGGGATATTTTGTGCAGTGCCCAACCGTGCTGCTTAGATGTCAGTTAAGGGTAGGAGCTACTCTGGCCTCTGGTACACCTGACCAAGCCTTTCTTACTACTGGTCCCAAGGACATGACAGTACTGGCATGATCAGGAAGTAAACTCGCCCCTGACAGTCCTTGCTTACCCTCTTATGCTTTCCACACATTGACCTATCAGCATGAAACAGCAATCAAAGGGTTCAACTCTGTGATGCATATCAGTGGTATGTGAGGTCACATCCGCCGCCTCTGTTATTTGAGTAAATCAACATCCATGCTGTGATGTCGTGCACCTTGAACAGCGGTGCCCTTGCATGGATTAGAGTTGCAGAGGATAAAATCAACCACGGACAAAGCCAACAGTTCGGGATTAAATGTTTCAAAACATGCAATGATGTACACGTGCTGCTTTCATGTGTTAGCACAGTAAGGCCCGTTTTATAGCTTGTTTTGAACTTGCGCTGCTTAAAGTTCTGCAGCAATCGTTTTGTCGGCCATTCAGACTTCCCATGTGGGCTTCTACAGAGCATTTCAACAATGAAGGAAACTATGCATTTGTGTTAAAATTAAATTCCCATCTAGTCAATCGCAATACATTGTGCGCAGAGACTGTGAGTTTTATGTCTGATGCACCCGCAGAGGCCATGTTCAAATTAAGTAGTATGCACACTTAACTCTTAAAAGATCAATTAAAATAACTCAGGCCCTCATTACGTGGACCCGGCGGTAAAGACCGTCACATTACAAGTTGTGGGGCTGGGCCGAAGCTACAATGCTGCCTGGCCCGCTGGTGCGGTCACACTGACGTGGCTGGCAGTGAGCTCCTCCGGGCCGGTGGCAGGCCTCAGGCCGCTGGCCGCATTACATGACAGGGCACGGCCAAGCTTTTCGCTGCAGTCACCCCACCACGAAAAGCCTAGCAGTAACGCACCCGGTGACAAGAATCCCCATTCCTGTCACCAGCAAATACACACACATATGTGCACACACCCCCATACACCCTTCCCACTCATCAGCATACATGCATACAGCCCCTCCAAATTCAAACTCATGCACACACCTCACCCCCTTCATCCACACACATGCATGCACCCCCCTTCATCTACATACGTGCACACACTCAAGCCCTCCATGTACACAGACATGCACTCACGCACACCCATTCAGGCACCCATACATGCACACACCACCACACACATGCACCCAATACACCTCCCCTTTCGGACGATCAATTTACCTTTTCCAGTGAGGTGGTTGTCCGGGAAGGGATGGGTCCTGGCGTTTTCCAATGCCAGCACCGCCGTACAGGTCTATGCCATGCTGTATTACATATCGTGATACAGTGGGAGGACTCTTGTTGGCGAGGCAGTGCTGGTGGTGGAACTGCATCTTCAAATCCGTCGGCCAGCCTGACGGAGTCGGATTTCAACCCCTAAATGGGCAGAAGTCCTTTCAGGACTCCTAATATGGTGGTCAGAAGACCGCCAACACTGGCGGACTGTTGACTGCAGCGGCTTCCGTAATGAGGGCCTGACTGTATAAAAGGTTTATTGCCAAATAATGTTTACATTTATTTTAATGTACAGCATAGATGAAACTCAATTTGTTAACGAATAATCTGTTTCTACCTTGTGATCCTCTAAGATATTCACCCATCCCTACACAACAGACCGATTACAGAAGCTCAGCTGACAGATGGGCAGCCAGGCCCCAAAGCAAGAAATGCGCGGACAGCAGGAAACCAGGAAACAGTAGTGCAATTTCACCGTCGCGAGTCTGCAAGGGCACAGCTAGCAGCTCCCCTGTGCCACCAATACCCAGATCTGGGTCCAGGAAGAGACACCTCAACTTCATGGTGGTAGGCGCTGTAACAGTGCACGCTGCAAGGGAATTTGAGCAATCACAGAACATGAAAAATCCTCAACTGACCAGCAATATTTTTTGATCACAATAGACACTAGAGTATTCTTGAAATGGGACTGCATTATTTTTACTGTCATAGAAACCCTTGTAGTCGTCTCTGAGGAATACGTTAATCAGATTCACTAAGGAAATCTTGCGTTGGGTAAAGTTATGAAGTTAACAGGCATAATGTTTAACAACAGAAACATAACTGTAGTTAGTGCGCAAGGATTCAATGCAATATATAGGAGGGAGGCACAATTTCCACACAAATAGTTGGCATTGGCCATGGGTACAGAAAGACTAAAATGATGGCTGCATCTGACATATATATCTTAAAGAAATAGGGGTATGCCCATATAACTCCACTGTACCTGGGTCACAAACATTATTATATATATGTATTGTGGTATATAGTAGCAAAAGAATCAACATAAATTAAAGCAAAGATGAGAATATCATTTGCTCACCGCCTCCTCTCAAAATATTTTTAAAATCTCTTTTACTCACTTGAAAAATGAATAATCCACATTCTCGGTTAGTTTAGGTTGATATATAAATTTTAAAAAATAAAGCGAGCACATGAAAAATCACTTCTATCACTCTATAACGTTACAAAAAGTCAACAAAAACAAAATTCACATAAAAACTTTGCCAATTCTACCAACTATGTTTTGAAAGGCTACTTTATTATACAGTTACAGTCCTTTTCAAAGGTAGTCCTTCAGGACAAAGTCAAAATAAAAGGGCTGAAATGTCCCGTAAACATTTATGAGATAATTCCCATATACTTGATTTCATTTCTTTGTTTCAATTTGTTTTTGGACTCCTCCAAAATATGTGTTGATGCGTTTTGACCATACAACTGCAGGCCTCCTCAAGACAAACAGGAAGACAATAGAGTCTACAAAAAAAATACTACATATAATCAAAATCTATATACATATATATAATAGATAATTTAGACAATTAAAACACTGCGGGGCATATTTGTACACACTGCACTATGGCCTCCATGTTGGCAACTTCCCTTCAATTACAGTTATGTCACATAACCTCTTCAAATTTACCGAAGTTGTGTACAAAAGGTATACATAAAAGAATGAGTGCTTGTCAAACTCACTAGAACGTCTTTGACATATACTGTGTTTATTCATTGTGCCCCTACCTAGCATGCCGTGATTGGGTGAGGCTGGTATAGTAGTGCGATGACCAAACTCTGCCCAAACCCTCTTAAACCACCTACAATATAAATGCTCACTGTAAATGGCAGGAAAAATGTATGTGCTAACTAAGATACTCGATGTGCGCCCACAGATTCAGAATCGTGCTTGTGGTGTGCTCCCGTCAACTGAGGAAGGTTGCTCAATCTGATAATCATGCTGCATGCAAAAGCCCACAAAGTACGTGGAAAGGCATGCTATCAAATGAAAATGAAATAAATACCTGTTCAGCTCTCCAGAAGATGAATTTGGATAAGATAGAGTTAACAAATGCTTCTGTGCTATCTACCACATGGCAAACAAATACTGTGGCAACTGAAATTTCAAACCGTCCCGAAATCGCTAAACATGCCCGAAAAATTCACATGTCACTGATGATGCTGCGGGAACACCCAGGACGCCATATCCGTCTCCAAGGGCATGGGCCTCTAACCGGAGAGCTACACAGACTGGAAACTCAATATTACCGCTATCCATCTGCTGGCGCTAGATAAACACATTCTCATCAAGCCTGATTTAGAATTTGGTGGACCGGTTACTGTGACAAATACGATTAATCTCCTGTCCGCCTTATTACAAGTGCATTATATGTTACTGCATATGTAAGAAGGTGGTCGGAACATTCTTCACGTTTGTGACGGAGTTCACATCCGCCAAACCTTAAATTATGTCCAAAGTGTGAATGCTTGGAACAAAGAAAAATAAAGGCTGGGATTAAAAGGTTGTGATATTAGGTAGGCTTGACTCCAAGATGGTCACCACGGAAGTCTTGTGAGATTGCAGTTTTAATGTTGTTGATATTTCAAGACTACGCAGGCAGTCACGTTGAGATCTGAATCACCCAATCTGAAAGTCACAATGGGGTGATCATCTTAAAGCCCGGTTTGCACACATGTTCTTAATACTAGTCCTTCATTCTGATGGACCGTTAAACTAGGTTAACAGAATAACTGGAATTACAAACTGGGGGAAAACTGCAGATTAATTTAATTATACTTTAAAATCCCCTACTGAAACTTCAGGGGATTAGGGGGTAAGAGTGAGACCCAGAAGTACCAATTACCCTGGTAGTACTCATTTCTATGGTGAGCCGGAGGGTGCCACTTGCAAACCCTGGTAACTGTCTTTCCCACCCCGCACCCCACCACATCCAAAAGTAATCAATGCCACTGGTATCTCTCTCAATAAGGTGGAGTTACTGGGCATAACAGCGGACATCCTAATGAGACCCTGAAGAATTGAAAAAAATCCTGCAGTGGTGGGAAAAATGTAAAAGATTGATGGACAAGTTACTTACCTTCTGTAACGCCTTATCTGGTAGAGACTATGGGAGTTATTATGACCCCGGCAGTCGACGTTAATATGGAGGAAAGTACTGCCAACAGGCTGGCGGTACTTTCCTCCATATTAAGACAATGGCGGTTTGGCTGACTTCAATATCCAGCCCGGAGGTCGTCACTTGCCCGCCTGCGGGATTATGACCCCGCCTACCGCCATGGTTTTCGTGGCATCCTTACCACCGCAAAAACCATGGTGGTAGGCACTATCAGTAATAGGTAATCCTTCTGGCAGAAATCCGTCTGTGGTCTGGCGGACGGCTGTATTTTGGAGAAGAGTACTGCCAACAGGCTGGCGGTACTCTTCCCCAAAATATGACATTGGCAGCTTGGCTCAAGCCAAACAGCCAATGTATCACTCCGTCCGCCAGAGCGGTAACAGCCGCCGGGCTGGAGACTTCAGTCTCCAGCCAGACGGCTGTCACTGTCCCATCTGCGGGATTATGACATCGCCTACCGCCATGGTTTTCGTGGTTTCTTTAGGCACTATCAGTGACAGGGAATCCCTTCCCTATCACTGATAGGTGTCTCCTCCCCCACCCTCCCGCTCCCCCTCCCACTCCCACTCCAGAACCCCCCATGACAGACACACACAATCACGCACCATCATAGACACTCATACCCACATTTACCCACGCATGCATACATCCATTCACACACACATCCACACACACACTTACATACATACAAGCACCCACGCATTCACACAACACAACATACACGCACACTCACAACCATGCATGCACACACGCATTCCACATGCAATACACCCAAATGCGCACACACACACATACACCTACGCCCCCACACAACACTCACCTCCCCTGTCAGAGCACCCGACTTAACTGATTGCAGGGGGTCCTCCTGCAGGAGACAGGACGGGGTGCTGCTGCCAGCAGCAGCGTCCGCCAGCAGAACACCGCCAGGCCGTATCATGTGTCATGATACGGTCTGTGGCGGTCTACTGGCGTGGAGCTGCTGCTGCCTTACCGCCGCCATGGCCGCAGCCAGAATTCTGTCATCCTTCTGGTGGAATTCTGGCTATGGTAATAATATGGCAGGTAGCCGCGGTGACGTGTTTTGGCGGCCGTCGCCACGGCGGTAGGCGGTCAATATCGCCGTTGACATAATGCGGGCCTAAATCTAGCTGCAGATTCCTTACCGACCCACCCATCCTCCCCGCTCTAGAAACAGATTTCTAGGGCCAGGGACTTCCTTTTCAGGCCCCAAGTGGTCTGTATTCTTCATGGCTCTGCGCTACTAGCGTGGAAAGTTGTGAAAAGAAACTGATGTTGGCACGCCTTGGTGGTGCCTATATAGGAACCGCAACATCATTTCCAGCGTCGATGATGACGGATGCGGAGCTGATCAACCCCACTTACCGGTATGCAGGGGTACTGCTCAAGAAATATCTTCCGGATTGAGTCTGACGCCTGGGGAGAATTCAAAGGTAAGGAATTTGCAGCTAGATTTAGGGCCTCATTACAACCCTGACTGGTCAAAGACCGCCAGGGTTGTTTTGGCGATTGTACCGCCAACAAGCTGGCGGTACAATTTGCAATTTTATGACTGCGGCAGTAGCGCCGCGGTCGCACCACCGGGACCAGCAGTTTCCCGCCATCGTTGTCTCGGCAGTTATAATCCGCCAGGGCAGCGCTGCCCTGGGGATTATGACTCCCCTTCCCGCCAGCCTGTCCATGGTGGTAGAGACCGCCATGGAAAGGCTGGCGGGAAGGGGAGTCGCGGGGCCCATAGGCACAGCCCCACCCTACTTTTAAGCGCGACGGGTGTAGCTGCACCCGTCACATGGCCGCAACACCGCCGGCTCCATTAGGAGCCGGCTCCAATGTTACGGCCCAGCGGGGATGTTGTAACGCGGCCAGCGGGATTGCGGTCGCATAGGCGGCCGCTCGCCGGTCCAACCTTGGCGGGGGCGGCCTCCGTCGCCCGCCAAGGTTGTAATGAGGGCCATAGTCTCTACCAGATAAGGTGTTTTCGGAGGCAAGTAACTTGTCCGACTGATACAATAAAATTAATGGGTGATGATCAGTCTACTTTTGAGATGTGAAATAGTCCTTCATGCATTTCATAGCAAGTCCATCAAAGAGAGGTAAAGATACACGCCAAAGAGCCAACAGTATGAGGTCAAAGTAAATACTACTCCTGGGCGGAACCAAAGACCACACTATATAAATATTTTAAACAATTGCTAAAAATAGGATTTACAGACAGCTAAAGATATCTATAACTAGACCAAATTATGGCAATATGTTTGTATTAAAACCAACTCTTGGACAAAAAACAATGCCAAGGCTGACTGTTGGAAAATGTAGGCTTGTGAAAAACAATCCAGTAACACAAAGTGCACGTCATTCGCACAATGAATAATTAATCAGCTATTGTTTTGAAAAGCATAAAGGTGTTTGTATATTACATTTGAATGACATTTTGGCCCTCACTACGACCCTGGCGCTCAGCGGTAATTTGGGGAAAGGTACTGCCAACAGGCTGGTGGTACCTTTTCCCAAGGGGTTCTCCCCCGCCCCTCTACCCCTCCCCAGAGTCCTCCTCCTCCCTTTCCTGCCCCCGCACATTTACACAGCCAAACGTGCACACATCCACACTCATATACACACGCATACCCATATCCACTCACACATGCACACATACATACCCACACACCGCAACACACACCAACATGCATTGTCGCACACACGCATTCACAACACACACGTACACTCACATTCAGGCACTCATTCAACGCGACTCACAGCCGCATGCACGCAAACAAATACAGACACACACACAAACACCCCCACACACAACACCCCTCACCCCCTCTCCTGTCGAAGAACCCGACGTACCTGCTTGCATGGGGTCCTCCGGCAGGAGACGAGACGCAGCGCTGCTGTCAGCAGCAGCGTCCGCCACCAAAACACTGTCAGGCCGTATCATTACTCATGATACGGTTGGCAGTGTTTTGCTGGTGTAGCAGCGCCACCTTACCGCCGTCCACTGCCATGACTGTTGACGGTATTCTGCCAGCCTTCTGGGGGATTTCTGTCTACGGTCATAATGCCACGACAATGGTATGTTGGCTGCCGTTGCGGTAGGTGGCATTTGCCGCCAAGGTCCTAATGAGGGCCTTTATCTCTTGGGTTTTTCTTTTACAAAACACTGCTTTCAGGTGCGGTATATAAATTAGTGCAATTGAAATGACTCCATTCTACAACTCATAGAATGCACTAGTGTTAAAACAATGCCTAGGGTGGAAACAAGATGCCCCAGTGACTTTGAAACACCAGAAGCTGTATTACAGCTGTGTGCACCTGGTTTGTGTGCCCCCGGGGAACTATGGTATTACAGAAGGAGACTGAGACACTTGTGCAGCCTTTTCTGTAATACTGATAGCACTGGAGCACAAATAGTGCCATCGTGAGAGGGCATTCCCTCATTTGTATGTGGGCGCAGCCTTATGTAAACAAGGGAATCACTTTCCCTCTGCACCCAAGTACCTAGTACATGCCCTTAGGAGGTGCACCAAGATTAGTGAGCCCCCTGAGGGCTGCATTATAAGAGGGAAATGTGATCACATTGACACCAACCACCCACCAATCTCAGGTATCCCCCTCGAGGTGGTTGGTGCACTCACTCACTGCACCTGACAGAAGGTCTGTGCCCTCTTCAGAATGCAAGCGGTTGCTGTCTGCACAGATAAATATGGAATGGCTTGTAAGCAGTCGCTCTGTATTTTACTGAACGAGTTGCCCTCAGGGCAGTGCAAGTTTGTCGCTGCCCTGGGGGCAGTACATTCATAATTGGTCACACTATTCCGGTCTGCGCCCTATGAAGGAAGGTGCGCCATGGTGTACAGAGGGAAAGTGTGCCCTGTATACAGGACCTGGTATCCTCATGTAAGTTCTCACATGGTACTAAAAGAAGTAAGAGATTTTAACATGCTACCACAGCTGATGGTGAAGACAAACTCCTCCTTTGACACCCATGCTCAGCAATCGCTTACAGGCTCAACATACAGAAAACGTCAGCACTGCTGTTAAACTTGGAAATATTCGGGTGCTGCTCTGCAGTGCTTTAAATGGGCAGGTACTGTCCAGTATTGAGTACCTGTACTTCTTTAATTTGAGAGGGGGAGTACCTCACTTCTCAGCACTGTGCAATACATTTAATGGGAGAGTTAAGCCACTTCTTAGGAGAAAACAGGCACTTTTTATTTCGATTTAGAGCACTGCCACGCTGCAAAACATTACAAAAAGAGACAACCTGAATAAAAGCGCTTGCTTCCTGGCACAGTGCTAGGAGAATAACAATAAATCTAATTTAGAAGACGTCTATTGTTCTAGTAAGTCATAAACATCCACGCAGCAGTTCAATAGTGTCAGCAGTTTTTCAGTAAATCACTTCATGGCAGATTTGTTTCTTGGAAAATCATCTCTGCTTAAAATGTCACTTTTTAAAATTATACTAAAATAAACTGTTAGCCTGTTTACAAGAACTTTAACCACTAATGAAAACTAAATTTAGCAGTGCAATAGAAGGCTTTACTTTCATTATATTTGTCTTACTTCAAGGTCAGATGATAAACGATGGATCCATACCACTGATAGAGTACAAAATAATTGTTTCTTTTTAAATGATAAAACAAACTAACGAGTTAATTAAACTAAGTTCTACAGTGAAACACATTGTTGGGTAGCAAAGACAACCTGGGGAAACAATATCTCACAGCTCTCACAATGTAGGGCCCCACGAATTCCACATCACGGAATGATTCCTGCGATATGTAGGCCCCGATGTATAAAGATAAATGCTAAACTAGGAATCTCGAAATGCAGAACAACGTTGGCTAAAAATCCTGAACCACGTGGTGTCCACATGGGGTCACTGGCTCCTACACACTGTACACCCAAGAGCTGCAACCAAAATGAAGAAACCAGCAGCAAAATGCAATCCAACTCGAGTAGAATCACATAACCCTAAACTGAGCTAGAGTGTCTTCAAAATATGTTAGACTCATTAAAAACAACTACACAATGTGTCTATGTTAGCCGGCCTCGAGCTCACATTATATTAAACTGTATAAGAAAAGGCATGCCATAGCTCCTTAGGGCACGAACTGTACCCCAAAATTGTGCATGTATTCCAGTATTACATTAACTAAACGAATGACCCTGAACCTGCATCTTTAGTAGCAGAACGCAAAGTAGACATAATTTCGAGAAAATCTCAGATCAGTGCTGATGAGCTAAACATTTCAGATAATTTAAGGTACGGCTTCATCTGCAGCGTTTTTGAAATCAAAAGCCACCAGCAGCCCAATATATCAGTCAGGTCTCACTGGATCCGCCTAGGATGCCTCAGAGGCAGAAGACTCAGATCACGAGCAGACCTTGGCAACAGCAAAGGAATGCCACAGATGTTGTCTTATAAGATGCTGCTCTTCTACTTGTCCGCATCGCTGCAAACTCTGCAGGCCTGGGATCAGGCCTCATTGGAGGTTTGCAGACAAGGAATATAACCTCTGTCACCAATGACACACTTTTGCTTTGTAGAGCATCTGACAAACATCCATCCAAAGACAAGTTTATTTTTACAATTGTTTCATAGTAGTCTGTGAGAGAACTGAAATATATTTCTAACAAAGTGCGAGGTTTAGGTAACTCAAGCCTTGTAAACATTTCCATTCAATCGGGGCAGAATGGCTATCGGGGAAGTCTCTACTGGGGAGGTTAAACATTTTAATTACCTAGGAGTACGGATGGCGGATAATCTGACATGGCCCCACAAACCGAAAAAATTGAACTATTCATCACCAAAGGGCGGCTGCTATTGCCAGAAAACACGAGGGTCTATGGGGGGGAATCTCACCAGCCCTCAGTGTGTACGTAGCTACAGGGGTGGTAGCTGAAACATATGGTGCTGAGCTACTGGGTTATACTAATTGTCATGCCCTCACGTTGACCGAAAATAAATTAGTTCGGGTTTTGGTAAATTTACCCACAGGTATCCCATTTACACCGCTCATATTTGATACGGCCCTTGAGCACATCCATCGCGTAACTTTTATAAAATCACTACTATGCTGGGTACGCTTGTGGACCACTGAGGAATGGAGTCCATACTGGGATGCTTTGGCAGAATTAATTCCCCAAGATACTCATGTTCACACCCTATGACTCAGACATGTTAAGAATCTGTCCAAGTCGATCAAAATGGGTGAGATACGGAACTCTCCATTAAAAATAACCAAAGGTGTTACCCAGGAAGTAAAGCTAGCTTATTGGGAATTTGTGCTAATGCAGATCCGGAAAGACCAGGCAGTGGAAAGCTTAAAGGGGCAATTTCTTAATCACAAGTGCTCCCCCAAGTACGAGCAATAACTGGACAGAATTTATCCACCACAGGCCAAACACTTGTATGTAAAATTTAGACAGCTGACCGGAGATGTGGCTGCGGTGGGGGATGTCCAGGATGAGTCTGGCCGAGGTGTTCTGGATTCTCTGCAGTTTGTTTTGGAGTGTTTGAGTGGTGCCGGCATAGCATGCATTGCCATAGTCTGACTGTTCTCCTGGACTCGATTTGGGTCCATTTCAAAATCTTCCGGAGCAGGCAGAGTGTGTGGAAGCACAAGGATCAGAAGGCGTTGATTTGGCAGTTCATTGAGAGCCAGGAGTCCAGGATGATGCTGAGGCTGTGTGCGTGGTCGGTGGGTGTGGGGGGGCTCTGAGCGTTGAGGGCCACCAACAGATGTCGCAGGTGGAGGAGGTGGAACCTCTGATGAGGACCTTGGTTTTGTCAGAGTTGAGTTTCAGGCAGTTGTCCTTCATCCAGGTGGCCACTGCCTTCATTTTGTTGTAGAAGTTGCTTTTTGTGGCTGCAGACTCGTTGGTGACGGTGAGGAACAGCTGGGTGTCGTCGGCGTAGAACACAATGTTGAGTCTGTGGTTTCTGATGATGTTGGCGATCGGGGCATTGTAGATGTTTTTGAAGAGGCTGGGGCTCAGAGAGGAGCCCTGAGGAACTCCGCAGCTGATGTCTGTCAGTTTTGAGGAGAACGGTGGGAGCCTGTCTCTCTCGGTTCGGCCAGTGAGGAAAGAGCAAATCCATTTTAAGACTTTGCGGTGGATGCTGGCGTTGTGGAGTCTAGAGCAGAGGGTGAGGTGAGAGACGGTGCTGAAGGCAGCGGTGAGGTCCAGGAGGATGAGGGCTGCGGTTTTGCCTCTGTCGAGGAGAATGCAGATGTCGTTTGTTGCTGCGAGGAGGATGCGGTCTCAGTGCTGTGGTTATATCTGAAGCCTGATTGGGAGGGGTCCAAGACGTGGTCGGTTTCGATGTATTTGGTAAGTTGGGGTCGATGGCCTTCTCAATGACTTTGGCTGGGAAGGGGAGCAAAGAGATGGGTATGTAGTTCTGGAGGTCCATCGGGTCGACATAGGGTTTTTTCAGCAGTGGGTTGAATTCTGATTGCTTCCAGTCTTCTGGGAAGGTGGCAGACTCGATGGAGCAGTTGATGGTGTGGCATAGTTTGAGGGTGATGGTTGCGCAGGCTCAGCTGAAGACGTGGTGGGGGCTCCAGAGTATATGGTTTTCATGATCTTCAGGGTGTCGTCAGTGGAGAGAGTGATCCAGTTCAGCAGGGTCAGCTGGGAACTGGAGCTTTTGGGTGTGGTGGGTGGGTCTTGAGTGGTGAAGCGGTCATAGATGTTTAAGATCCTGCATTGGAAGATGGTGGCAAGGCTGCCGCAGAAATCCTGGGAGGGGGATGTCTAGTTTAGTTTAGTTTTAAGGATTTATAAAGCGCGTAGTTACCCTAAGGCATCCCAGCGCTAAGACCGGTGCTAGCAGCAGGAGGAATTCAGAGAGTTATCTACAAAAAAGAATGGTTTTGAGTTTCTTTCTAAAAAGCTGCTCTGAGGGTTCAAAACGAAGTTCAGAGGGGAGATCGTTCCAGAGTCGAGCGGCCTTGGTGGAAAAGGAGTTGGACCCCCAGGCTCTCTTAGACCGCAGGATGGTCACATGTCGGGAGGAAGAGGACCTCAGACTTCGCTAGGGGGCATAGAGATATAGCCTCTTTCTAAAGAACATCGGACCCTTATCTTGAAGGGCTCTGTGAACAATGCATAAGGCTTTGAAATGGGTGCGCTGCTTAATAGGGAGCCAGTGAAGCGTTGCAAGAGCAGGCTTCGCAGATAAATGTCTGGGAAGATTGATGAGAAGCCTAGCAGCTGCATTCTGGACTATCTGCAGCTTTTTTATGACATAGGCCGGGGCGCTAAGAAACAGTGAGTTCCCATAGTCCAGACGGGAGAGGATCAGAGTTTGAACGAGGATTCTTCTAGCCGTAGGGGGGGATAAGATTAAAGATCTTCCTAAGGACTCTTAAAATACCAAAGCAAGTAGAGGAGACTTTTCTTGCTTGATAGTCCATGGTCAGGCGAGAGTCCAGCCAAAAACCAAGGCTTTTTACCTGGTCCTTGGGCGGAGGAAGATTATTGAAAGCCTCTGAGTGCAATGAGAGGGGAGCGGCTGGGGGGGCATTGCCCAGTACAATGACTTCTGACTTTCCATCATTGAACTTAAGCTTAGACTGGACCATCCAGCTTCCAATGTCTTTCATACAGCACGAAAGGTTGGCCGCCGACGAGTCCCCAGAACTAGATAGTGATACCACCAGTTGAGTATCGTCGGCATAGGTGACCAAAGATAGATTGTAGGGAGCGATCACATTAGCCAGCGGGGATAGATAGACATTAAAGAGGGTTGGACTCAGGGAGGAGCCCTGAGGAACTCCACAGGTCAATGGAAAGGTATCGGAAAAGTAGGCTCGATCCAGAACCTGAAAAGATCTACCTTTGACAAAAGCGGACAGCCAGGAAAATGCTAAGCCTCCTATCCCTAATTGAGAGAGCCTACAGCAAAGAAGGTTATGATCCACCGTATCAAAAGCTGCGCTAAGATCAAGCAGAATCACGGCTACATGAGCCCCTTGGTCCAGAAGCTGCCGAGCTGACTCTGTCACTGTGAGGAGGGCTGACTCCGTGCTATGATGGGCTCTGAAGCCCATTTGAGTGGGGTGGAGAAGTTCGTGGCTCTCTAAGTAGCTGGTTAATTGGTAGTTAACATGTTTCTCCAAGATTTTTGTTGAAAGGGGGAGGAGAGCAATAGGTCTGTAATTTTCCAGCAGAGATGGGTCCAATTTCGGCTTTTTTAAAAGAGGCTTAATAATGGCATGCTTAAAAAGTGGGGGAAGAGAACCTGAGGATAGGGAATGATTCAGTATTTTTGTAAGGGGAGGGGCAATAATATCTGAAACCCGCGAGAGAATGGAAGGAGGGGCGGGGTCTAGGGGGGAGCCTGATTTAATTTGAAGAAGAAGATTGGTAGTAGCAGTATCAGTGAGGGGTGCAAAGGCAATTAATATACTTCCGAAGGGGGAAGGATCCATTGTTTGGTGCTCTAGTGTCTCTAGGGAAGGAGAAGAAGAGAACCCAGAGTATATCTTAATGACTTTGTCATTGAAATGGGATGCCAAGAGGTTACTGTGTTCAATGGAGGGCTCTGTGGGGGGGGGGGGGGGGGGGGTAGGGGTTATGGTTAATTCTTTAAAAATCTGAAAAATTTCCTTTTGTGAGCAGGAGGAGTTTTCTATTTTTGTCCCATAGTATGAGGACTGGGCGGCTTTAATATTTTGGTGGTAGAGTCTGATAGATTGCCTATATATTTCTCTATCAGTGGGATTGTAGTTCTTTCTCCAAGATCTTTCTAACTTTTTGCACTTTTTTCTTAGTTCTGATAGAAGAGGAGAAAACCAAGGTTTAGCCTTATGGGAGGGCTTGTTAGATCTTGATTTGATGGGCAGAATAGCATCCAAAGAAGAGGAGATCCACTCATTAAATAAGTCTGCTGAGGTGGAGGGGCTGCTGACCCCAAAGGAGGTCTGGAGAGCAGCACGCCATTCTCTAAGAGCCAATTTTGACCAGGTACGGCCAGAGGTTAAAGAGGTGGACTGCATGTCTAGCGTGGCCTTATAAGGGAAAGAGAAAGATAAAAGACAATGATCTGTCCAGGTTGGAGGCAAGGACGGCAGAGTAGTGAGAACAGGGAGATTACTAAATAAGAGGTCCAGCATATGGCCTTTGGTGTGAGTGGGTCCAATTGCGTGTTGAGTTAAATCAAGCGCAGAGAGAGACGCAAGTAAGGACCTGGCATGCAGACAGTTTTCGTTATCAAGGTGGATGTTGAAATCCCCAAGAATAGTAAAATTAGGGGATTTACAGATAAGACTAGCTGCGGCTTCTGGCAAGGAATCTAAAAAGCAAGTGCATGACCCTGGGGGTCGGTAAAGAAGCATACCGGAAAAGGTAAAAGTGGGGGAAAGATAGAGAGAAAAAGTTACGCTTTCACAGTCCAAAATATCAGAGGGATAAGTGATACACCGAAAGGTATTTTTGTGGATAATGGCTATGCCACCACCTCTTCCATTGGGTCGATCTACATGCACCATAGAGTAGGTGGGGGGTAGGGAGTTGCAGATATCAACAGCTGAGTCACTGCCTAACTAGGTTTCAGTAAGAAACAGAGCGTCGGGGAAGAGATCTTCTATGAGGGTATAGATGTAAAGGGAATGCGCAGGTAAAGAGCGACAATTGAGAAGTAATATTTTGCTCAATTGTGGAGGGGGGGAGGCGGGGGTAAGACAGCCGTGGAGGCACTAGGACAGGCAGGGCAAGAGGGAGAAGCATGGGACCCAGGGGGTACTGAGAAGGATAGGCCGGACCCTTCCCCTTTAAGCGCGTAAAGCTGTGAGGGAGAGTAGACTAACCTGTCTGCAGTAGAAAGGGCAGCATTTCTGGGCTCTGGGCGCTTCAGGGCGCAGACGGGCTTGCCTTTGGCGCTCCTTCGGCGCGTCCGGCGGCCTTCTGGCATTAAATGAGCCGGGGGAGCCGAACGAGGCTCAAGGGCCTAGGAACAACTAGACCGCTAACAAAAATGGCGGTCTAGTTTAGTCACAACCAGGAAGTAGGGAAGCAGAAAGAAATAAGCAACCGGAGACCACTGAACACGGGCCCCCGAGGTTGCTGTGAGCAGAAAAACCAAATAATGCCCCCAAGATACAAACGAAGACAGGAATGTGCCCCCAATGCAGGTAAAATAAAAAAAATACAAATGTTCGTTTTTTTTCCTTTCCCTAATAATTAATTTTTAACGAAGGAATTGCCCCAGAAAAGAGAGAAAGCCAAAAACTTATGGCCTTCAAAAGTAAAAAAATACCTAATAGCAGTTAAAAATGCCTAATAACAGTTAAAAACATTCATTTCATTTAAATAAAGGCTTACACGATTGTATCTGGTGCCCAGCCGGCGTCCTTCTGGCATTAAATGAGCCGGGGGAGCCGAACGAGTCTCAAGGGCCTAGGAACAACTAGACCGCTAACAAAAATGGCGGTCTAGTTTAGTCACAACCAGGAAGTAGGGAAGCAGAAAGAAATAAGCAACCGGAGACCACTGAACACGGGACCCAAGGTTGCTGTGAGCAGAAAAACCAAATAATGCCCCCAAGATACAAACGACTATGGAGTCTGTGCTTGGTTTGATGAGTTCTTTGATCAATCACAGTGAAGAGTTCTTTGCTGTTGTGTGCACAGGCGTTGATGCATTTGTGGATGGCCATTTTCTTTGTAGTTCTGATGAAGTGGTGGTGTGTGGTCATGGCGGTTTGGAAGGCTGCATGGTCGGCTGGGATCTTGCTGCTCCTCCATCTTCTCTTGAGCCGACTGCAGGTGCTCTTGGAGGGTGGGGGAGAACCAGTTGGCTTTCTTGGGGGAGTTACTTGTCAGAGGGTTTCCTGAGGGGGGCCAGTGTGTTGGCACAATCAGAGACCCATTGGTGGAGGTTGTATGCTGACGTGTTCGTGTCCATGGTGTTTGGGGGAGGCGAGTTGGTCTTTGGAGACCTTGTTCCAGCTTCTTCGTGGGTGGCAGTGGGTGCAGTGGTATTCATTGGGCTTGCTGAAGGGTAAGTGAACGTAGTGGTGATCAGTCTAGTGCAGTTCGGAGGTGTGGGTGACGAGGATGTAGTTGCTGGTGGAGAAGACGAGGTCGAGCGTGTGTCCTGCTGAGTGGGTGGGAGAGGGGACCAGCTGTTTGAGTTCCAGGGTTATGAGGTTCTCCAGTAAGGAAGGTGGGTTGTGGTCGTTAAGGTTTTCCAAGTGGAAACTGAGGTTGCAGAGGAGGACGTAGTCCGTTGAGGTGAGAGCATGGTGTGCGATGAAGTCAGCTATGGATTTGCTGAATGGGGGACCAGGGCCTGGGGGGTCTGTAGAAGAGAGTACCATGAATGGTGGTGTTCGGGTTAGTCTGGATATCGAAGAGGAGGTGCTCCATGCCGGAAGAGTGGTTGTCAGAGCTAGTAGTAAGGTATTTCTGTGAATGATGGCGATGCCTCCTCCCAGTCGGTTGATGTGGTCCTTGTGTATGATTTAGTAGCCATCGGGATTGGGGTAGCGATGTCTGGGGCTGAGGTGGGGGTCATCCAGGTTTTCCTGAAGACGGCGATGTCTGAAGAGATGGAGTCGAACAGGTTAAAAAGTATGAAGCTGAGTTGGTCGGATCTGGTACTAGGTGGGTGTGTGCTAGGAGGGTCTGGTGTGTGGACGCAGGAGAAGGCGCAATTGGCGCAGGTGAACAGGCCTTGAGTGTCCTTTGGCAACGCGAGGTGGCAGGTGGTGGATCCTCCGCTGTTGAGGGTGAGGAGTGTGCTGCCGCCTTAGCAATGGGAGGTGCGGGGACCGGAGTCTGTGGCACTGGGCGCAGTCCAGACATGGATGGGCTCAGATGGGCTTGTCTTTGGTGGAGGACTGGTTGGCCAGCTGGGAGGCAGGAGGTGGAAAAGCAGCGCTGAGAGGGGGGCAGGGATGCAAAGATGGAGCAGCAATAGGGGTAGAGAGGCAGAGGAGTGAGGGAAACGGCAGAAGGAAAAAGCAAGGAAAGCGGCAGAAATGAAAAAACAAAGGGCAAAATAGAAGGAAAAAAGCAAAAGTAAAAAGCAGAAGGCAAGAGAAACAGAGACCGAGCTCACCACTGTACCACCAGAGATGAGGCACAGGTGGGAGTCAACGGGTGTAGGTGGGCGTTGACATGCAAGCCTGGAGCGCAGAGCAGCACAAAGGGCAGCAGCAGACAGGTGGAGCTGCGCAGTGAGGAGCAAAAGACACTGACCAAGAGTCAGTGAAGTCGCTCTGTCACTGTGCAGTGATGGCCATTAAGAAGGGCAGGAAGGTGGGAGGGGCTGGTCAGCTGGGAGGCAGGAAAGCAGCACTGAGATGGGGCGGGGCTGCATGGACGGAGCAGGGGTAGGATGGGAGAGGAGTGAGGGAAGAAGGGAAAAAGCGAGGAAAGCAGCATACATGGAAAAACAAAGGGCAAATTAGAAGGAAAAAAAGCAGAAGTAAAAAGCAGAAAGCAAGAGAGACATAGCTCACCACTGGACCACCAGGGATGAGACGCAGGTGGGAGCCTACAGATGGAGTGTCTCGATCGCACACACCTGGAGCACAGAGCAGCGCGAGGGGCAGCAGTAGACAGGTAGAGCTGTATGGTGGGGCGCAATGGGCGCTGACTAAGGTTCAAAGTGGATCACTGCATTATGTAAGTTGCTTAGGGTCAGGAATTATCGGGAGTAATTTAGGATCTTGAAAAGTGAAACAAGTGAACAGATTGTGTTCCCTGTCTCTCGATTCCTGTTGTGGGCATAGAAACTGAGAATAAAAGGAGCTCCCTACCTAGGTGCTTGCTAAAATTGATTTTTGTTATGAATAAAAGCAAAAGCACTAGGTCCCACCCAGCCACCCAGTTTCCTTTAAGAAATGGATATTACCATTGTCTTATGTTTTTTATTGTCTAATTGGTAACAGAGTGAAGTGACTATAATGACTACTGCTGCTTGGGAAAGATTGTTTTACGTTTTCTGTGGGACTTATTGGTAGTTGTATTGCACTTCATATAAACATGTGTAAATATGATTTTTAACTTATTGTTTTTACTTGATGATGTGCAGGACTTTATTTTATATACTAATCTATTTATTGTTGCATTGTGATGAATACTTTTATGGCTTTTTAGCCGAAATAAAGAAATAAAAAGAGAAAGTCAGTTCAGTGAACTTGTTGAACCCTCCAGTGTTCGCAAACTCCTTGGTTTGCTTCTCTTTGAAACTTACACCCCACCCCACTCAGATGGAGAGCTAGCAGGTTCTGGTGCAGGACTGCATTAACCACTGGGGATGCAGCACTATACAGAGGCGATGTGGAAATCTTGCTCACCCACCCGAGACCTATGACTTCTGTCACTACAGCCACTACAGGCTCGCAAAAGATTTTCATGTAAGTGTTATCCCAGTGTGTGACTCAGTATTTTTGTAAACAGTTATATAAGTTTGTCACTAATAATCTAACTTTTACCAATGCTCCTACAATTGGGAAAACCTGGATGTGTGATAAAATCTTTGTATGACAATGGCTCTTGAGCGGACACCATTTCAAGATACCTGAAAGAAGTAAAGCAGCCATTCCCAGTGAGACACATCATGACTGCATTAAAGAGGTTGGTGAGCTGATGTTTGCATGTTGCACTCCTGGATTTTAAGAGCAAGATGTAATGCATGAAACACCCACAGTAACAGCAAGAGCGACACAAAGACATACATTGAAAAAGAACCAGAACAGGGCTGATGTGTGGTGAACAGGGGGACAGGGAGAAGAGGGTGAGTAGGAATGAACCACTTTACTCTGCGGACCGGCCGGTCCCTTGTTGAAAACATTAGGTAGTAACTTGCAACTGAAGAAATGTTCATCAAAATGAACGAGAGGAACCCCTTTAGACAATGACTTCTAGACGATTTGTGATTAAGCATGGAAATCAGACCAGCAGGAAGGCATTTAAGCTGTCGCATCTACAGACATTACTTGACAAATGAACACTCAGATGACGGGCACGGTTGGCCCATTACTAACAATGGTAAAACCAATTCCCTTAGAGCCAGTATGGACAGGCTAAATTTACTATGAATTACAACCTTTTCAAATGAAAACAAAGAGAGGGGACATACCCAGGAGGTTATCTGGTTCCACCCTAATCCAATTTCTTGATTAATACAGTTGTCCTTGGGAATCCATTAGATTATATGAAGTGGCAACTGTCATTTAGATCTTAATTGTGGCTTACCTCCTAAATTTTAATTCAGGTTCCAATACACCATTGGCTTCCGCATTCGAAATTCTGTAAGCATAATCGCTTAGCAGAAGAATACACGTAGCGTCAGTTTGCAGTAACCGAGTAGCAAACTTAAATATGGAAATGTGTACCTTTAATTTTTGGAACTGTTGCTCCATGCTTCGAAGGCTTTTCTTTGCGTCCTCATCTTTTCCTTCAAGCTCCGATTCTAACTTTTGGATTCGTCTTTCCAAAAACAACGTCGTATGAGGTTTAGCCGAGCTCGAGTCATCTGCTGTGGCAGCAGCATAAATTAACGCAGGTAAAGAATTGGGATGTCGCTTTTTTATAATTGTTTCCATTTCCTTTACCTGTTAAAAATAAAGTGAAAATATGAGGGAGGGCAAATTCCAATTCAATTTGAAAAAGAATGGGTTTTTTCCCCCCAATCGTAACAAACATGGACTCCTCACTTCAAAACCACCACGAACAATTTTACCTTTGGCCGCATTCATTTTCTATTATCTCCTTAGCTGCCTTCTTTAACGCAGTATTTAATGAGAAGAAGCCACCCTCCTCTGGCGCCCCGGATCCAAGTCTTTCACTTGTATCAGTGCCCTGCCTACCCGTGCCATTAAAGCCATTTTCGCTCACTAGACGTTTTGCTTTTACGTTAAGTTGACTTTAATCAATACCTTTTGATTGCATTATAATTGTATATAATGTACTTTCAGTCAGTCCTCTTCATCCGTTGGACTGCTGTTAATTAATATTTTTCTTTCATCACTGCAGAATACAACATAGTTGGTCAATACACTTCACACACTGGCTAACTTCAAAACTATGAAAAAATAAAACGAGCGCTAACAAAGCCAAAATGCTTGCAGCCAACGCAAGGCCAGTTGGCTTTGTCAGTGCTTGTTTATATGTGCTTCGCTTGGTGGATACCTGGGGCTCCGGCAGGTTCGGAGTCACTGCTCAGTGAAATGCATGCGTGGATGCAGCATTAGCTTGTCTCGAGGGTGCCTTTTACCCCTTCTCAACCCTTGTTCTTCAGATTCTAAATAAGCCTTTGTTTCCATGGACCTTGTGTTCAGGACCAGACTGGCCGTAGGGCGTTTTACAGGTAGGCTCGGAGGGTGGGGGCTGGTTTTGTTACTGGGGGGCGGTTTTGCAGCAGTGCTGCAATATCAACCCTCAGTAACAAAAAAAACAAAAGCAGCACTGCTTCTCCCCCCACCCCGCAACTCGGGGGCTGGTCTGACAACATTGCCGGGGCTGCTTTGGGTTCCCAGTCCAGCCCCCCTTGTGTTGTGGGTTTGGCTCGATGGTCTGCGTACTGACTCCTTCCTGTGGAAGACAGGGCCCTATGAGTTGCATTTCTAGTGGCATCCGAGCCTCAGAATGACAAAAGGAAGCTTCCAGCACAGATGATAGCTGGGACTGCGACTAAGACTCTCCTGGATGGGGCTCTGGTGCTCCAGTTATGCCAGGATGACTCCTGCAGCACGAACCCTGCCCCTGCAATAAGGGTCTATAAGCAGTGGCGGCTAGTGACATTTGAAAGTGATGGGGCGTAAAAGTTGGGTATGACATTTATGTAGCGAGTGAATCGAGCAAGCTTAATGGACAAACGTGGGGTCCAAGGTAAGTCCTCCTCTCAAGGAAAAAAAGAACAAAGATTAACAAATGGCGCATTTGAAAACAAATGAATTTAGTGAGAAAGCCAGGTTTTTAAAGCAGAGGGAACGTATAGTCTTGAAATACTAAACACATTAAAAATGCCCCATATCTTTTGGCATTAATATGTTCAACAGTTACTTTAATGTGCAAATTGTACAGCGTGACAATTTCAGGTCCTTTAAAGTGTGTGCTTGCCCAGTGTCTTGCACTGCATGCAGCATCAACCCTGGAAGAAAATACTCTAACTAGGCATCAGGAAGCACCCACAACTGCTGACTGCAATCAATCATACAGAAATATGTACAGACAGATCTTTAAGTAGGATGAAAAAGGTGTGG
The DNA here is from genome assembly GCF_031143425.1 of Pleurodeles waltl. Taxonomy (NCBI): domain Eukaryota; kingdom Metazoa; phylum Chordata; class Amphibia; order Caudata; family Salamandridae; genus Pleurodeles; species Pleurodeles waltl. The sequence continues at coordinate 1,334,033,949 of NC_090444.1, read as the reverse complement.
GCTCTCTAAAAGGAAACATGTCAAATACATTTCTGTGATTCCCATAGTGTGCCATCCGGCTTGTATTTTGGTTTCTCTCTGAGATGTTATTGCTTACAGAAATATAACACAAGTGACGTACACCTAAAACCTGTCAGAACTATTGGCTTAGTCAATGGTGTTTAGATGTTTAAGATAAATGAGTAACAGCAATGATTAGTTATAAATAATTAAGACTCAAAATGTGTCAATTCTGAAATTGTGAGACTGTGAATTAAATATTAAGGCCTATGGAAGGAGCATAGCCATCAGTTATGTGACCTTTATTTTAGATATATATACCCTTTTCTCTTCACAATCATCCACCTGCACATTTTCAACCTCCTCTCTTTCTTCTTCAGCACCCTCTTTTCCCTCTCTCCTGAATACACTCCCTCCCATCTCCCTCATTTTACCACCCCAAACATACACTGCTCTCACTCGCATTTAAGCATTTTATTTCATTTTGCTTTAACCTTCTAAATATTTTGACCTATTTTGACCTCTACGCACCCCTTCACACACATTTACACTGAATTTAATTTGCAACTGGAATAAATGACCATCGTTCTGTGTGCTCTGCAGAGAGACCAGTCAGGCACTTTGCTTTGCCTTCAGCCTCAGCACCCTCATGGAAGCCCCTCATAAACAGCAGGGATGTGGAATTCCTGTTGCCCCATGCCCGGGACATTTTGTTTGTGGTCAAGGGCAACAAGTTTTCATGTTTATTTTGTTCTTGGGACAAGTAGGCCCAACCCCCTGCAGCACAAACCCTTTGGCTGCCAGTTTACAGAGAAGGGAACTGTTTGCATTTGAGGGAATGTATGTACATATGTTAATGCTGTTCAAAATTGTATTTATTGTTTAGTAATGAAAAGCCTTCATAATTAGTGTGAATGTTGTAAATAAACGTTTTAAGCTCACACTGGACTACTGACAGTGGTTCCAGAAAAAAACAAAAAAAGTGTACACACGTTTGAAAAGTTTAACAATATGAGGCTAAGCATAATGCTCCCAGAATGCTCTATGATTAGATACAAATGTTTGCAGAAGTTTGTAAGCAAGGGTGATGATTCTTTGCTTTCAAAATAAAATGTTGTGAAAAAAATGCAAGTATGAAAAAAAACGTTTTGCTACTGTGAAACCTTAGGTGCTATTTCTTTAAAGAAGCATTTAGTAAAATGTGTTGATGCATGATAGTATTTCCAAAAACATATTCCTAATGGAAAATCAGTGTAACCATTTTCAATGACATTATGGGAAGCAGGAAAATAAACAAGCACTGGCAAAGACATCGATCCAACATTTTCAGTGAGTCTTTTGGTTTCATCAATGCGAGTCTTGTTTTGACCTGGGTTTTATAACACTTTATTGTTGTGGGAGCTGCCAGGCCCTCACCATTGTAACAAACACTGGCAAAAGGAAAAAACAGTTTTTGGTCTCAAAAAGCACATATTGCCACCAGTGGTGTAACACAGGCCCTGCAGCTCCCCTCAAGGGGGGCCCCTCAGCACAGCACCTGCCCTGACTGATGCTGGGGGAGGGGGGGACCCTCCATGTTCTTTGCAGGGGACACCCTCCAGTTTTATTATGCCACTGACTGCCACAATAGTTCCTGGCACTGAACAAAACTACTTTGTGTGCCAATATGGTCCTTGTGGAAGAGCAGAATGCGATCACTCACAGTAAAGCCAGACAATTTATAGAGAGAGAAACAGAAGTTTCATTAAAAAAATTTTTGTTGTTAGCGCCAGACCTAATTAGGGACCCAATTCTTAAAGAAGGTCACAAAAGTGCACCCATGGTATATGTCTTTGAATTAGTGGGTTTCATGAATTCACAAGAACTTACAGAAGTAGACCAAGAAATCGTACTCCTAGAAAATATTTGTGAACTGTATTTTAGCACAATCAAATGGGCAAGTGTAGATTTGCTCATGTGAAATTCTATTGAGAGTTTACAAGTTCACTTTCCCTACCACCGCTATTATCCCAACCCTGGAAGAACGTCTACTTCTGCCACTGTCAGGAGTAAATTTCCAACCTTTCTCATTATGGGAAAAGATTAGAGAAGAGCTGGTGAAAATCCTTAAAACTTGCAAATTAGTAGGTTTGCAGACAAAAATATTTCACCCTGGAACGATTGCTTACTGCTTCCTCCAACCCGAGTATGAAGATCTGCGGAAAGGTTGCAAAATAAGGAAATTGCAATAGTAGGGATTGAAACTGCAAGTACTCAAGCCCTACTACAGTAGTAGCCCTGGCATAATTAGAGAGGCTATTATCAGAGCTCTTACATAATGAGATTGCTGCCATAATTTGTCACCACACTACCTGGCACCAAAGGGACAAGTAGATTTTTTTTTACAGGACATGTAGATTTAAGAAGCAACCGGTCCCATGGACAAGTAGATATTTTATTAGATCTCCACCCCTGTAAACACCTGGCACGCGTCAAAGTATGCACTATGCAAGAGTAATACAATACACAGAAACAGTTAACTCTCGCGGAGAGTGCAACATTAGGTACAATGTGAAATAAGAGGAACTAGATGGCTGACACACATTACACACATTTTAACATTCATTGTTTGCATATCAATCCATGTTTGTGACTTTAATGTTAAGGGTATGAAGATTGGGCCAATTTTAACGCCATACAGCTGATAACTGCCTTTATGGTAAGCACATGGTTCTCCCCTTGAGCTTGACTCGGATATTTAGATAAATTTTGCAAGGGAGCAAGAACTGTGGTCGTGTGTGGAACAATTTCACGAGGAACAAATACAGGAGCTACACTTCTAAAGGAGCCAGTGATCTGCAGCCAGGGCCTGGGGTGTCACATGGGGGAGGTTAGCATGACAAGGGGTCTCAGTACAACAAACATAACACAAGATTAGCATTGTAACACTTACCGTTACAGAAGACATGGTACTAAATCACATGTGCTTGCATCCATTCCTACTGCATGAGGAATGGGGAAAGGATGGTATCTATGCCTGCTACTGACATGGCTGCCCTCACAAAGGGATGAAGACTCAGACGCCCAAAATCATGACGTTAAAAGCATCCCTGGCCCAGAGTGGATACTGCCATAGACCACAATGGGAATGAAGGGTTTTAGAGCAGTCAGCCTTGTGTCGTGTGTCACAGTGTAGAAAGTTGATTTACTGCCTGGCTTCCGTCTCATGCTTCAAAGCGAGGGGGGCAGCCAGCCTGGGACAGACAGCCCAGACTTAAATGCATCGATTTCTTTAAAGATACAATCGTATCTCTAAACAAATCGATCAATTTCCTATTTTTTTATATGAATGTGTAGGAATTTCAGAGGGGTGCAGTCCCTTCAGCCCAAAAAGAGAAAACATCTCTGGCTATAAGTGCCAATGTTATTTCAGTTCTGAGCAGTTTCAGGATAATGAGGAGATGATTTAAAACTTCCTGCCACCATTTGTTCTGGCTCCATTGATGCTGTGTGTATACACTGTGAATGGCAATGTATTATAGATTGGGCCTCTACAATATGCCTGATTTTATTTGGTCAGTTCCAGGAATGATTTCAAGTGGGAACTCGCCAGCCAATATGAGGTCCTTATGGGCATGCATAAGGGCAGCCTGGGCATGTTTTTGCACATTGTGGTTCCAATTCATAAGAAGCAAGCACACTCGAAAATGACATAATTTGCCTCCATTCAGGGGCATGCAGTGGGGTGGCAGCCATTGGAGACATTCCAGTTCCCATCAGCCTCCTCCCCCTTTTCCGCACATCAGGGGCAGGTACTGGCCCAGCTTGTATTTGAGGTGCTGGACAGGCCATAGAGTTTTCACAGGAAAGCCCTGCTTCTCCAGTTCTCTCAGTCTCTTCCCGGTGTACTGTCTCCTCTTCTTTGACTGTGGAATCATCTTGGGAGTATGATGATGGCATGACTGACCACAACACAAGAACTCTGCTCTTAGGGGTAAAGAGGAAGGGGAGTTAAATAACACGGTCAGTAATTTGTCCCCCAACCTTCAGCCATCTCCTTATGAAGACTAGTCTGGCCCTAGTGGTGAGTGGTTCTGCCACTTTCATGTACCTGCTCTTTCCAAGTGCAAGTGAATTCAACAGATTGTGTCATTTTGCTATAAGAAGGGAAGTGTCTGAAAAGGAAGCTGGTTACAAGGTTCATTGGTCATGTACACACCAAGGGTGACCAGACCCTCCCACAGTACCTTTTACTGGGATCCATGTCGGTGAACTCCACAGGTCATGCGACATAGAAGATGAAACTAACAAAAAAAGAAGAAGCTGCCTTAAAATGATCATCTCGGGATATAAATGTAAGTTTGTGAGCTGAGATTTATGAATCCTATGCATTATAATCATTGGTGAAAGATTTTCAGGCATTATCCTGCACCAATCGGGAGGGTGAGGATTGTTTTCAACTGCTGGACCTTTCAAAATCGACCACAAAAGTCTAATTTGAGTTTTGATAACCTAAAAGATCTAAAGAGGCGTTGGCTTCTTCTCACTGGTATTTCCTTTATGTGGTTGGTTTGGGGAAGCTTCACACAGCTTATGTTTTTTGATAATGCAGTTCCTTGGTCACAAATTATTTGGCAATGATCTTGAAATGGGTTTTATACATTTTCAAGAACCAGAAACATGCACAGCCCTTCAGGTGCAGGTATCCAGATTGTCCTTGTCAGCATATGATAGAACCTGCATTGAACCTAAGAGTCCACATAGCCCTCTCTCAAGACATCACAAGGACTTTCCAAGGAACAATCAACAGCTATCCTGACTAAGCAGATATTCATGGAGGAAGGGTCTGGAGAAAGGGTTGACAGTCACATAAATCATTTTCAGACCAATGGGTTCAGGAAGTAAATACATGCACAAAGGAATTTACATAACACGGTCAGGAAATACCATTGAATTCTGCATGTCCCCCCAATTCCAGCACCATTTACACACCTTGGCCCAGGCATCTGCAGAAACAATAGGCTTTGATAAACAGCATCAAGACTCTGGTCCCAGTCGAAGTGGAGTGTCAGGACTGACATTCCATTTCATTCCAGGTACTGAAATGTTTAGGAGGCTACAGACAGAAGATCAATATAAAAAAGCTAAATCTCTTTGTGAAGACTCCTAGACATCAAATAAGAAATGCTACAACACCTTATCCTACTGATATCCAAAGAAGACTTGTTAACATTTGTCGATCTGCAAGATGCCTAGCTACATGTCCTCCTATGACTCTGTTATCAATGGTTCCTGAACACCTGGCCAACAGTCCAAGTCCTCTAAAGCCAATATTCCTTACAAACCAGTTCAAATTTAATCTCAATCCAAGAGAGGATCTGTTATAGGCCATAGCATGGTTATGTCCAAAATTGAGCAATAGCCTGGCGTGCCTTCAAAATGGGCAATAGCCCGGCGTGCCTTCAAGTGGAGGGTGGCATGGTGAAAGACAGTTAAGGTATTCTTCTTCCACCTTTAGTTGGTCTTAAATAATTTGATCTAATTGCTTGTGTTCTACAGGCTTTTAGGCAGCCTCTACATTTCTGATGCCATACCTTCAGTACCGCTCTTTCTGGTGAATACTCTATTTAAATGCAGATTCTCTCCCAGACACCGGACTGAATCTGGAAACTTTTCCAGCAATTACTCTTGTACGCCGGTATGTGGTGCCATCAGACTCTGCAGCAATCTCTCCCCAACAATGAAAATGAAGTGTCAGGAATAAGGCTGTGCGCGGTCCAGGTCCCGCCCGAAATTCCGCTGTGCGTATTTGCGGCGCTTCATGCGCACCACTTGTCATCCCTTCCTGTTCTAAAAGTGGTCATCAGCATCGCCTGCCCTATGGTAAAGCTCATGTAGCTGCAGGGTCAGGACATTGGTGGACAAGATGCACTTATCAGTGCTATTCTATGAAGGGACTACAATTCCCAGGTTTTTAGAGGCAGCGGCCATCTTGGGGTGTGGCAGGCCTATAACGCCCAGCCACACCCAAGCACATTGCTCACTATTTTGAAGACTTCAATGCAGTCAGACCTTGTGGGGGTTCCTCTGAAGAAGAGCAGATTTCCTGCATGGCAGATTGACAGCAAGTCGGAGTATCCTTGTTTCCATGGTGAATTCAGATACGAGTAGGTCGTACTCGTAGCGGTAAGGAATTGATGAGCCCAATCTTGAAGGAAGTTGTTACTTCCAAAAGTACAGCGCCCCTTAGCACAACGAGCAAAGCGTTTCCAGTTCTAAGAGTAAAGCGGTCTTGGCGCGACGATCAAAGTGATTCGGATCACAGGAGTAAAGCGCCCCTTAGCACAACGAGCAAAGCGATTCAGGCCACACGTGTAAAGTGCCCTTGGCACGATAATCAAAGCGTTTCAGTCCACATGAGTAAAGCACCCTTGGCACGACAATCAAAGCGTTTCAGGCCACATGAGTAAAGCGGTCTTGGCACAAGGATCAAAACGCTTTAGTCCACATGAGTAAAGGCGCCCCCTTAGCACAACGAGCAAAGCGCTTAAAGGCACAAGAGTAAAGCGCCCTTGGTACGACAATCAAAGCGTTTCAGGCTACATGAGTAAAGCGATCTGGGCCCGAGTATGAAAATGCTTCAAGCCACATGAGTAAAGCGCCCCTTGGCATAACGAGCATAGCCCTTCAGACAAAGCAAGTAAAAGCGCCCTCTGGCATAATGAACAAAGCGCTTCATGTATGATGATTAAAGCGCTTCATGAACAACAAGCAAGGCACTTCTGCCCAATGAACAAAACGCTTCAATTTCAATGAGTAAACTTTCAGGCCTAGGTAGTAAATGTGAAAACGTTTCAGAGATAAGCAAATTATAGTTTCATTGCTTTTTGGGAAGCATAATATGTGAGATACATATTTAAGTCTTTGAGAATTTCTAGGCTGAGATCAAACGTTTATCTTATGAATAGATAATTGTTACATGATTGATATTTAGAGGATGACATAGTCCAAAGCTCTTGCCATCTGTAGGTTTAGAGGTTGCAGTTTGTTCTTGTTCCATGATTCAAAGAAGGGGCTACGCCCAATTCACAAAGCGTCTCAATCTGATATCACGGAGACGCCTTTATTCAAGAGTCTATTGGTGAGTTATACTGTTATGAATGAATGTATGCATATTTGTTCTAACCGTTTCTTTTCAGATCTCTCTCCCTGCAGTTCCGTACCCTAACTCCCTTCCCCCGCCTTGCTTCATTATAACTCTGTGCTATAATAGCCTCCTGAGTTGGTGACGCCGGGAGGTGGGCCTTTTGCTCAGCAGCGTGCAGATCCCGAGGAAAGGGCACTGTGACATGAAGGCACAGAGCCATATATGTGCCATTCCTGTGTGCTGACATTAGTTAATGACCAAGCATTCTACGCCCTCAGATGCAAAGTGTCAGTGATATAGTCCAAACTGCAACTTTTTGCAAAACCTAACTTGGAAGCTTATTAGTGCCTAGAAAGCATCTCCATAAAATGGGGAAGGGAAAGGGACAGTGATCCACCAGAAAGAGAATTAATAATAATAACAGTTGCAAAAATTAAGTAATGTCCAATCTGCAGGGGAAAGAATGTTTTTTTATTTTTTTTATTTTTTTTAATGACCAGGCATTCTACGCCCTCAGATGCAAAGTATCAGTGATATAGTCCAAACCGCAACTTTTGCAAAACCTAACTTGGAAGCTTATTAGTGCCTAGAAAGCATCTCCATACAATGGGGAGGGGAAAGGGACAGTGATCCACCAGAAAGAGAATTAATGAAAGTAAGCAACTTGCTCTTCTTATGGATGTTTTTAACCACAGACTCCTTACAGTTTGAGTAGATAACAAACAGTACCTCCCAAAAAGAGGAGGTTCTGAGGAGTGCATTGAACACCAGAAAATCCTACAGGGCCAAGCAGCGTGATAGTCCTCCATGTCAAGACAGTAATGTCTGGTGAAGGTGTGGACAGATGCTCATGTAGGCACGTAAGTGATGTCCAGCACCTTAACATTCCTGGACCCAGGCCATAGTGACGGTCTTAGCTCTCGTAGAATGTGCTCAATGGCCGAAAGAGGCTACCTTTTACCCAAAGAAAAGCAAATTTTTACGTTTAGCTAAACATCTAGATGAGATCAATTTCAGGACTGCATTTCCCTTTTATGCCCAAGAGAACCCCACAAAAGTTGACCAACCACTTTGTGCTTCTTAGTCCAATCTATGTAATAGCTAAGGGCCACCTGTGATCCAACCAGTAAATCTCTTCCTCCTACTCAAAGGGATGTGGTAGAAAGAAGAAAAGAACATGGGGAGCATGATAGTCTGACCCACATGAAATGATGACACCACCATTGGCACAAATAAGGCTCACGTCTGAAGTACCATCCTATCCAGAAGGAGGTACATGGTGATTGCACGGATAATAACTGCTGCCCACTGATACAGTGCATGGAAGTAATCACAATGACGAAGACAGTTCTACGGGTTAGGTACCTCAAGGAGCAATTCTGCATCAGCCCAACAGATGTGCATCTCAGGGAGGTATTAACCAAATTAGGGTCTCATGATGGCATAACAAAAGGTGCAAGGGGGAACATATATGTGCACCCTTTCAAAAACTTAATCGCAACTGGTGATTTAAGTAAAGAGGATTGAACTGGCAAACACGGAAAGGATAAAAGGGCCCACAAATAACACTTTACAGATTCCATGACAAAACCTTGCCGGGCCAAAGACAACACAAACAGGAAAACATAATAAAGTTGAGCTTGCAGAGCACCAACATGACAGTACTCCCACAAGGCCACAAACTTTGTATAATGCCCAGAATAGATTGACTTCGTGGACAGTTGACAAGAAGTCAATATGACATCTGCTACTTCCTTGGGCAGATTGGTCCAGCCAGTGCCATAGCCTATCCTCAGCACCTCTTAGCACAGAGTACATTACTCACCACCCTGTTTGTTGCAGCATCACAGGGTGGTCATGTTGCGCATTAGAACCTGCACAAAACTGGTATTGATGGAAGGCAGTAAAGCTGTGCGAGACAACTGGATGGCAAGCAACTCCAGACGAATGATGTGGTGCTGCTGCTCCAGTTAAGACCAAAAGCACCTGATCTCCACTTGGTCTATATGGCCTGTTTAGCCAAGAGTCGATGAATTCATCACCACTCTGAGCCCTGAATAACACAAGGAGAAAGGCCTTCTGGCTGAAAGTGGTCCTTCCCTAGTATAAGGCAGAGGAACTGTCTGAGGGAATGCACGGGGACATGAAACTAGACATCTTGCAAGTTCAAGGACACCATCCAAATCTCAGAATCTAAGGTGGACAAGACCCGAGCCTGAGTCAGCATCTTGAACTTGTACCTCTGAAAGAAAGTGTTCAAGAAACAAAGGTCTAAAAACTGTCTGAGCCCACAGTCCTTTTTGGCCACCAAGCGTAAACAGGAGTGGCACCCGCTTCCTCTTTTCTTCTGAGGGGTTCTTTCTATTGTCCCTTTGCTCAGCAATGACTGAACTTCTTTGACACAGATGGAGACATGTTCTGATGATGTCTGAGTGAAAACAGGGGGAACTGTGGGAGGGGTTGATGGGAATGGAAGGGCATAACCATGACAACCAGCAGGAGTGAATGGTACAAGGTATGTGTGCACTAGTTGGACAAATTGTATTTTGCTCACCACTGACAACTCCTGAATCAGAAGCTTGCTGCAACAGTGGCAAGGGAAGAAGAACACAAGGACTCACTTTGTTGATGAGAATTCTGGTGAAAAACTGTCCAAGTGCACCACAGTGAGGAGCATCTCCATAATGAGGAAAGAGGCAGGTCAAAAGAAGACTAGTCCAGTATTAGGCCTAGCTATGCATGAAATCCTATAATTTTCACCTGAAGCTACAGGGATTGTACTCCTTTTTAGAGGAGGGAAATTAAATGCATTTTTTAATCCTCTAGAAATCTGTAGGGATGATTAGTTTTTCTTCTTACAATTATTTTTCTTTTTTTTGTTGCTTTTAAATGTTTTACTATGGTGGCCTTAAATATAGTTTTTCCTTGGTTATTCCAAGATAAGTCTATACTGCCTACCTGCTTTTCGAAAGCTAATGTTGGGAGGCCATCCAGGGTCCACAGCAATGTATTTTACTAGTCTCTGTCCCTCTATTATAATATTTCTAGATAGATTGTAGGAGGGACCAGATGACCAGTCTACTACCTCATCTGGCTGCAACTTTAGGGGTTTCTTGAATTCACAGAAGTATGCCTCGACACCTATGAAAATTGTAGGTTTCAAAGTGTATGCCAAAAATACTTGTGTAAATTCCATATAAATGTGCTCTTGTGAACATCTACTAAACAAGTACAAATTAATCAGCTAACTTTTATTTTTCATTTCATTCCACAAGTGAAACATTCTTCCTGTGGAGAAGACCGTCGTCCCATTTTACTGCACCAATTTCAGGGATATTCCTTTCCCATTCTGGAAGGGGATTTACTCCCACCTTTGTCAGGGGTAAATGTATGATCTGCCCCAAGGGAATGGGTCAGAGAGAAGCATGTGAATAACCAAAAATACAATAGTACATTTGTGTACACAAATATTGCAGGATGTACCAACCTAAAACTTCTACCTAGCACCCACACTCTGCACCTATGAATAGATATACTCACACAAACCAATTTTTTGGAGAAAATCCTTTAAGGCAAGCAAAACCAACTATTGTGAATTACAAAAGTGTTTCTGGACTTGTAAAAAGGCTAATTGTGCAGATAAGCCAAACCTAAACAAACAAGTAGTTTTGTGCATTGATCTTTTAAAAATCTACACTAATCTCCTTTTGGTAGTGCCCTGACACGTACGTTTAAGAAAACAGTATTTTCACTGTCATAAAATGAGGGGAAAAAAACCCATGGACAGAGCAATCTAGGTAATATCCGAGGTACTGCTGAGAAAATGCATCATGAAAAGTAATGTAGAAAAAGACTACAGTAAAAAGTCTTCAGCTAGTCCTCTGCATCTGCTACTATGGCTTCCCAAACGCCAGTGAACTGTTTTCACTATGTTCACACTGGTCCTCAGCATACTTTATAGAGCAACAGAGTAAAATCAAACAGCAATATCTACTTCCTTAGTCACCAACATCTTAGGTAGGACGCCAGCTTACCAAAGCACTGCTTAAGGACTGAAGATAAGTGGAGTTTACAAAGCTCCTGGACGCCTATGGACTTCTAATGTAACCAATCCACAACTTACCATCTTGAAGAGGATCAGGCTTTTGCATTACTGTCTAATAAGGGATTAGTTAGAGGGTATTTTCAGGGGCTTTTCAACGTGTGCAATTTTTGGATGCAGATTTTGGTATTGCCCTTCACGGTTCCCAACTTTTTACAAACACACAAAACCGAGATTGATTGCAAATATCCATCCACCTCTTGCAACGTAGGTCCCACGCAAATTCATTATATTTAACAGGAGCTGTCACCAATTGTGATTTTACCCTCGAGTTGCACACACGAGTAGCCTGACTTATGCTAGGAAATGTATTTATTTATTCAGACTTGCTTCCTACTATTCTAGATGGCAGGGACAGCGCCATGTTGATTTCTGGAGCAAAACAGAACTCCAGTTCTTTTATACTAAACGAGTATAATTGTAGTAAATCCTGTTTCGCCACAACTGCTTTTTTTTTTATTTCAGCTGCAACACCGCATCAAGAAATTATGATTCATAGGACGGACCAGTTCTCAGACTCTACTTTAAAAGCATCCCTTTAAGCCCCATTTTAATTTGTTTCTTTTTATGAGAAACAATTCCTGAATGAAAACCCCAAGGAATATTAGCCTATCCTTCGCTCCCCACTAAAATATTTGCATTTACCTCCTTGAGGGAATTCTTTACAAATGTAGCACTCTCTCTCCGCTCCTGCTTCGCTCCTTCCCTTGCCTCAAGCTCTGATGTACTACTGCTGCATACGTTACTACATTATTCCCAGGCCTATTGCTTTACCAATGCTGGTTTCTAACACAATTAGTTGAATGGTGCAACCTTTCACCAGCCTTACAATTTAGAAGACTACTGCAAGAGCTGGAATTCTGCACAGATTAAATGGAACACATTTGAAAATTGTAAAGGGTTCTCAAAAATAGGTTTTTCAAACCTGCACAGGCTATTCCAAATCCAGCAGCAACCTGTTAAACTGTTATGCAATTATATGTACTGATGAAGCTGGAAAGGGATCAGGGCTGGTAACCTTTCCACCTGTTAAGATAGAATACAAAAAATGGTTATACGCTCTCTGTACAGGTGGTATCAGAAACAGTCGAAGCTACATTCACCCCTACCTTAGTAGCAACCACGGGGCCGGGCAAGGGGGGGTGACTTTAGGGAAGGTCTTCACATCTAGTATATATCTGCAAAGGACTAATGCTTTTGGAAGGAAACTTTGCCTTGCATTACAGATATGGCAGTGATATAACTGCCCACAGAACTACTGATGATTGTTTAATGTCTATTTTGCCAGAGTATCCGGTACCTAATGAACGATTCTATGTTGTGCATTTTAACTCTGCATTTTGTTGCTTTGCATTTGTTATTTGGACAGTGAGTCTCGACTGAAATATGGCCGGGCATGACTGCATTCCCTTTGTGGTCTGTCATGTCTGCTTGTTAACAAGGTTGAGAGTGATCTTACCTTGTCTTTTGAAGAGTGGTAGTAGGTCTAAAGGGGGACCATCTGGTGACGGACATCGTCAAATAACCTTGTTTTTGGTGTCCTGGTGTAGGGTTAAAAGACCTCGGGCCGCATTTATACTCTGGTTGCGCCGAATTTGCGTCGTTTTTTTCGACGCTAAACTAACGCCAACTAACGCCATATTTATACTATGGCGTTAGACGCTTCGGGCGCCAAAGTGCCCGGAGTGTGCGTCATTTTTTAGCGTGAACCCCTTCCTTGCGTTAATGATATGCAAGGGAGGCGTTCCCGTCTTAAAAAATGACTCCCAGGCCTTTACGTGGTATTTATACTCCCGGGCAAAAATGACGCCCGGGAGTGGGCGTGGCCAAAAACGGCGCATTTGCGCCGCTTTTTAACGCCTGGGTCAGGCATGGCGTTAAGGGACAAGTGGGCTCAAAATGAGCCCAGAGTGCCCTCCCCTGCCCCCAGGGACCCCCCCTGCCACCCCAGGAGGACACCCAAGGACGGAGGGACCCATCCCATGGACATTAAGGTAAGTTCAGGTAAGTTTTTTTTTTTTTTTTTTGTGGCATAGGGGGGCCTGATTTGTGTCCCCCTTCATGCCACTATGCCCAATGACCATGCCCAGGGGACAGAAGTCCCCTGGGCATGGCCATTGGGCAAGGGGGCATGACTCCTATCTTTACAATGATAGGAGTCATGTTGATGGGGGATGGGCGTCGTTAAAAAATGGGGCAAGTCGGGTTAAGACGATTTTTTCGACGCAACCTGACTTGCCCCATTTTAAGACGCCCATACGCCATTTTCCCCCTACGCCGGCGCTGTCTGGTGTACGTGGTTTTTTTCCACGCACACCAGGCAGCGCCGGTCTGGTAGCGCCGGCTAACGCCATTCAATAAATACGGCGCCCGCATGGCGCTTCAGAATGGCGTTAGACGGCGCTAAATTTTTTGACGCTAAACTGCGTTAGCGCAGTTTTGCGTCAAAAAGTATAAATATGGCCCCTCATTTTTTAGGTCGCTGCCTGCCAGACTGTGCGGATGTCTGGTTTGCTGAAGACATTTTGGGGACATTCAGAAAGTTGACCTAGAAATTAATTCTGTCTGTTGCTTACCATTTGCTTTGTATTTCACATTATCTGGTTTGGTATTTGCTAGCTGTATTTGCTTTAGGCAGTCCAGTTTGAGTTCATCGCTCACCTTGCCTAAATCTTGTTTACTGTATTCTTCCATAAACTTCTGTAAACCAGCCTTTAAATATTTTCCTTATCTTGTCACATTTGCTGGGCATTCAAACACAGAGGTCAAATGTCAAGTTGTCTCTTCCATGGAAGCTTGGTGTTTGCTTTCTCTGCGTTCAAAGTGAGAGAGTTTAAAGGAAAGAGGAAAGCAGATTACTCTCCTCCTGGAGCCCACTCGGCTGTTACATAACCCTTACAAAGCACATTATTGTTATATGGGTCCACAAACTACAGCAGGATACTGGAAGATGATAACTGGACGTTTATTTGAGTAGAGTCAAATCCTCTGCCTGGCAACTCAGACACCCGCAACTTTTCTCTCTCAACCACCTTAGAACAGAGTATTGTCATAAAGCTTAAATTCTATCCCTACCATGACACCTCAAAGCATTAGAAAGAAAATGCAAACCATTACACAGTAACATAAAGTACCACAGTATAACGCATCTCCTTTCCTTCACAAACACAACACACATCCTAAAACAACACAACAAACATCACCAACCACAAACAAACAAGGAAAGCAACAACACACACAACTCTTTCCATCATAAACTCAATCCAAAGTCACGGTCATCACAAAACACATATCACCCATTACCCACACACAAAGTCACCCAACCAACCGGTTAGTCTGCAACCCGACTTTCTCTAGCTGCCACCCAAACATCCCCTGAACCTTGAGCATGCCAGGAAACTTGACCCTATCTGACCACCTCCCTTGCACCGGCAGCGTTCGCTTGAAAATTATTAATCTCCATCATCAACCACGCCGAGCAACTACCGCCTGCATCGCCCTGCTTTGGTTGATTTCCAGCTCCCTTCTGGAACAATGCCACCCTTCTCAAATTCCACATCTGCTCATTCTCCAATTTCACTCATTTGCGACCCACCAATTTCACTTGATACGGAACACAAAACTTAGACAAACCCTGACTCACATCCTCCAGCCCATTTTTCACCCAGTCACAAACTCCAATTCTGCCTAATTTCCGACCATCACTCACAGTTCTTGCTTACTCTTTAACACAGCCACCCAGCAACTACCTCTTACCATCTTGAAAGGGGTATACCCTGTGGCAGCATCTGGTGTGGTGCGATATGTCCACAACACATCCTTCACAGCTTTTTGCACACTCAAGCACACTCTATTATTCAACTCCATGGTCCCTTTTACTAGAAAGTTAACCCTTTCCACCTGACCATTTCCTTGGGGGTAATATAGGGAGGTGCGAAAGTGTTTCACACCCACAATCTTCAAGAATTCCTTCATCTCAATAGAAATGAGTTGTGTGCCATTGTCTGTAATCAATTTCAATGGTACACCTTTGCTCCTAAAAATGTCTTCCAACACCGCAATGGTGGACTTGGTACTTATGTTCTTCAAGAAAACCATTATAAACCACCTCGACTTGGCATCAACTAAGACAGCTGCAAACTTCTCTTGTTCATACAAAAAAAAAAATCTAAAGGTTCAATGTGTCACGGCGCGGCATTTGTTAAATACCGCGGCCTGTGTGCGGGCCGCGGGAGAAGCCGCGGCTTGCAGACAGGCCGCGGGAGAAGCCGCGAGCCTGGTCAGGGGTCGCGACACTCGCTGCGCCCCCTTCTTTCGGTTCTGCCGCAAGGGCAGACGCGGCGGGACTTGAGACCCCGAGTGGGTTTCAGACCTGCCGCACATAGCGCATTTAGTGCGCTTTACATTCAAACTATTTTGCATAAACTTCTGCTTCACCACTTACCAGTATTTACAGGCAAAAGCCGAATACCTGCACATGGTGGTGTTTTTATGCCTGCCTTTTCCCTTTCCCAGCATGCTGCCCACCTCCTCTCTTCCCAGCATGCATTGTTTCTCTCTGTTTGGACGCATGTGCTTTATTCACTATTATACTCTTTTCCACATTCCAAGATGGTGGTGTTTCTACTTCCTGTTTCCTACTTCCTGTCTAGGGGTATATAAGGGGAATTCAGCTGCTTGTTCACTCCTTTGGTGGTAGTCACGCTCCGGCTGGTTTCTTCTTGTGAATCCAGTATTTCCTGACCTGTCTTCATCTCCAGTCTTCCTGTACCCTCGGATCTTCAGTTCTAACGCCTTGGTGTCCTCCTTCTGTTTCAGGGAGTTTCTGTTGGAGGTTTTTTACCCTTTTGGGGTTTTTCCTCTGGGACTCCTTCTGGAGGGCACGGACTGTAGTGGCTTGCTATTGTCAAACAGCACCGTGGGTACCGGAAGGGGTCGCCCCTACCTCAGCCAGAGCAGAACCTGCCGGAACCGGGGTCGTTCCCCAACCCTCATCAACTTCGACGGTAAGCCCAGTGAAAACCGTGACACAATGAAATACAAGCTCACCTTTTCCCACACAAATCCGCTTCAGCCATATGTTGCTGACGTCCATACCTTTCCGCACCTACTCTCAACCTCTTCTCAGAATTCTTACACTCCACACAGCTCTCCACCCGCATGTTTACCTCACTGTCCATCATAGGCCACCAAACATTTTCCTTCAATCCTTTCAGGGTTAATGTCTGTCCCATGTGCTCTTCATACGCCAGTCGCATAACATTACATGGTAAAATCAAATACCACAGTATAACAATCATGTAACATATGGACAACAGATTTTTATTTTAGCTAGATATGTATGTTGGTTACTCATTTAACTGCTTTTAACACAGAGATCCTTTGGTTACCTGCAGTTAATAAATTGTAATCCTTCTAATACAGCATGGTGAGCTAAGAAGGACATGTGACTCCTACACCTGTATCCTTCACTGTTTTATGCAAAAAACATCTTGTACATTGATTTACATACTTACATGATTTATTGTCAATGTATAATATGTTTGTTATGTAAAGCACTCTGACACCCTGCACTGGGATCAGTAGCACTACAAAAGAAATAAATTGTGGTATTTATATTGTTATTTGTGCAAATACTGGGACAGACCAACGCAACTGGCATTCTTACAGTGCCTGCATTTCTTTTATAAAAAGGGACTGAACAAAGTCAAAAGCACGCCTCTCTTAAGCATCTGTGAAGTGATAATAAGCTGTGAGCCTTTCTTTCCCTTTGCTTTCATTTGCATCTACATTTGGGCCTCCAGAACGAACTAAGCCAGAATCAGACTGGAACAAATGGAGGCCTGATGGCCCCTCAACCTTGGCCTTTATCTTTGGCTCAGTTGTAGGTGAAAATAAAAAAAGGCCTCTCTTCGCCTGCAGGCTGCTGCTTAGAATGAAACCAGACAACCATGCAGGTGCTGTTAAACATGTCTTGGTGTCTGAAAATTACACCAGGACAAGTTCAGCATAGGAAAAAAGGCAAAGTTGTTTATCATAAACAACAACACCCATCATTGCTCTTCTAAGCATCTCAAACCACCTCTTCCTTCCCTTTCCTTTGAATACGCACTTCCAGGGGTTTACTTTATTTTCAAACAGCAAGTGCATGGACACCAGGACAATAAGAACTCATGGAAACATAAAACCTACACTAATTTTTCAGTTTACATTTTAGACAAACAAAAAGAACACAATTCTTTTACTTGCACTAGGATAGTGGTTCCCAACCTGGTGAATACTGTGGACCCCCACTTGATCATTACTGGAGGCCTGGGGATCCCCACTGAATCATTATTGAAATCCAGGGACCCACCACGGAGTCATTACTGGAAGCCAGGGATCCAGACCTAAACATTGTTGATGATTTGAACCGCAAAACACTACACACCAAATACCGAAACTTGCATTTCATCAAACAGATGCACAAATTATAGCATTTTTTTTTTTTTTTTGCAAACAAATAAAATGAAAATAAAAAAGAGAATGTTAATAGTAAGGTTGGAAGTTTTCTAAATTCAAGTGAAGCCACAGTTCCTTCCATACTATATTCTGTTTGATGCACCTGCACTGCTCCCATGAATAAATTTGAGGATACTAATTTACTTTATAGCCTCCAAGTTCCTAATTCCTTGAAATTTACAGTACATTTTCAAAATTTTCAGTTGTACATTTAGCCACTATATTTATAGACATTTTATTAATCTGTTAATATTAGTTAATTTTCTAGGCAGTCACAGACCTCCTGAGAAGGCTTCGCGGACCTCCAGGGGTCCTCGACCACAGGTTGGGAACCACTGCACTAGGAGATACCACACACTGCTTACACCATTATATACATTTTGACCCTAGCTTTATGTTAAAATACTAAGTATGGCTATTGTTTACAAACACCACAGCTTATCACCCTGCTCCTGGGCACACACACCAACAACACACCTCTCTCTTTATCAGTCATTATGAACTACACTTATCAGACCAGACATTACACTTGTGCAGCAGGTACAGTGGCACCATGCCCAACATAAGCACAATGAACATAAACCACAACTGCATTTCACCAATTTACAAATTCCTCTTCTGTCCCTAGACTCACCTCACCTTTTCCCACGCCCCCATGCTTTTACAAAGTCCTCACTTCCATTCAGGCAGTAAGTCTACTGGCTCCAGGACGGTAATTTCACCCCTTTGTGCTTTTATGCACAAACTGTAACATTAACCTTCATGCTACCTGTAAGCAAGCAGACACCTCAATGATAGAGCCACTCTGAGAATCCCTACTCCACCCACCCATAGGTCTATGCAACCCCAAGCTCCTCTCCATCTTCCTTTACAACTTCAAAGCTTCAAAATCTGCCTTTAGGTTCTTTTAATACTTTGTCCAACACTGTGTCTACTTACACCTCACCAGACGCTTTAACAACAATTACAATACATCCTTCATGCCCTTTCACCATGGACAATTAAAAATGCAAGCTCTTTCAGGCCCAGTCTTTCACTTATTAAATCACATAAGCAACACAAACAGGCCTCTCACTTTTTATTACTTTTCCAGGCCTAGCGTATAAAACATTACTTAGTGCGCCTTGATTACATTATACGTACTCTGTGCAGTAACACCCTATGCGAAAAATAAGATCAATATACAATAATTTGTTGTTCTGCAATCAAATACAGCTCCATATTTAATTAATACCATTAGAACACAGGACACACTAAATCTGCCACGGAGCACACTTCCATTAAAATAGATTTGCCCTGCTTTTATAATCACCTCTAACCAACGCCAATGTGTTCTTTCAAAACAACAACAAATCCTCATCATTAACCCCTTAGCTGCTGGGTCTTTCCCCCCACACCCCAGTGCTGAGCCCTTTTTGGGCTATTTGGGGTACTTTGCACTTAGGCTTTCATAACTTTTTGTCCACATAAGCTATCCACTGCAAATTTGCGTCCTTTTTTTCCAACATCCTAGGGATTCTAAGGGTACCCAGAGTTTGTGGGTTCCCCTGGAGGAGACCAAGAAATTAGCCCAAATACAGCTAAAACAGATTTTTTTCTTCAGAAAAATGGGAAAAAAGGCTGCAGAAGAAAGCATGTGTTTTTTTCCCTGAAAATGGCATCAACTAAGGGTTTGCGGTGCTAAAATCACCATCTTCCCAGCTTTCAGGAACAGACAGACTTGAATCAGAAAAACACATTTTTCAACATAATTGTGGCATTTTACTGGGACATACCACATTTTTACTATTTTTTGCCTTCTTCCAGTTAGTGACAGAAATGGGTGTGAAACCAATGCTGGATCCATGACAGCTAAACATTTCTGAAACGTAAACAAAATTCTGAATTCAGCAAGGGGTCATTTGTGTAGATCCTACAAGGTTTTCCTACAGAAAATAACAGCTGAAATAAAAACATATTGAAATAGAGGTTTAAAAAACAGCCATTTTTCTCCACGTTTTACTCCGTAACATTTTCCTGCAATGTCATATTTTCAAAAGTCATGTATCGGTACCTCTGCTGAACTCTGGTTGCGGGGATATATAGGGCTTGTAGGTTCATCAAGAACCCTAGGGACCCAGAGCCAATAAAGGAGCTGCACCTTGCAACGGGTTTTATTGCATACTGGGTGTACATCAATTTATATGGTGAAACCTAAAGATCGAAAAATAAGTATCAAGGAAACCTCTGTATTTCCAAAATGGGCACAAGATAAGGTGTTGAGAAGCAGGGGTAATTTGTACATCTCTGAATTCTGGAGTGCCCATACTAGCATGTGAATTACAGGGCATTTCTCAGATAGACGTCTTTTTTACACACTGTCTTACATTTGGAAGAAAGAAATGTAGAGAAAGACAAGGGGCAATAACACTTGTTCTTCTATTCTGTGTTCCCCCAAGTCTTCTGATAAAAAATGGTGCCCAGCGGTGTGGAATTTATTAAAATATCTACTTGTCCAGGGGACAGGTTGCTTCTCAAATCTACTTGTCCTGTAAAAAGATCTACTTGTCCCTTTGGTGCCATGTAGTGTGGCGGCACATTATGGCAGCAATCTCATTATGAAGAGCTCTGACAATAGCCTCTCTGATTATGCCAGGGCTACTACCATAGTAGGGCTTGAATACTTGCAGTTTCAATCTCTACTGTAGCAATTTCCTTATTTTGCCACCTTTCTGCAGATCTGCATACCGGGGCTGGAGGAAGCAGTAAGCAATAGTTCCAGGGCTGGAATACCTTTGAGTCTGCAAACCTACTAACCTGCATGTTTTAAAGATTTTCACCAGCTTCTCTCTAATATTTTCCTATAATAAGAAAGGTTGGACATTTACTCCTGACAATGGCAGAATTAGAACTTCTTCCAGGGTTGGGAAGAAAGTGGCTGGAGGGAAAATGAACTTGCAAATGCTCAATAGATTTTCACATGAGCAAATCTACACATGCGTATTTACCCATGCTAAAATACAGTTCACAAATTTTTTATAGGGGTACGACATATACCATGGGTGCACTTTTGTGACTTTCTTTAAGGATTTGGGGCCACATGTAGGTAGGTTCAGATTTGCGACTCGCTAATCCGAATGTAGGATGGTATCCCTGACACCATCTGTGATTCGCAAGGGCTTCGCAAATGGCCACCTAATGAATAATCATGTGGTGGGTCGCAATTTTCAACCCCCTTGCGAATAGCGGCCCTCACAGGGATGGTGGCTTGCTGGAGACAGCAGACCACCATGTCTGTGACTGCTTTTCAATAAAGCAGTTTATTTTTTTTTTGTAATGCAGCCCATTTTCCTTAAAGGAAAACGAGATGCATTACAAAAACGAAAAATGAAACGTTTCGTTTCATTTTTTCAGAGCAGGCAGTGGTCCCAAGGACCACTGCCTGCTCTGAAAAAATGTTTACAGTGACATTCACAATGGGGAAGGGGTCCCATGGGGACCCCTTCCCTTTTGCGAAAGTGTTAGCACCCATTTGAAATGGGTGCAAACTGCGAATGGTTTGCACCTGCGTTCGCGGTCACAAAACAATCCTACATTGCACTGCTAGTCGCAATTAGGAAGGGAACACCCCTTCCTAATTGCGACAACCCGTTTTGCGATTCGGTAACCAGGTTACCGAATCGCAAAACTGGGTTTGTGCATCGCAATGTGCTTTTTGCACGTCGCAAACAGCGAAAGTCGCTGTTTGCGACATGCAAAAAGCTACCTACATGTGGGTCTTGGTCCCTAATTAGGTCTGGTGTTAACAAAGACATTTTGTTTTTATTAAACTTCTATTTCTTTCTCTTTCGGCTGGCTTTACTGTGAGTGATCGCATTCTGCTCTTCCACAGGGAGCATATTGGCACACAAAGTAGTTTTGTTCAGTGTCAGGAACTACAGTGGCAATCAGTGACGTAACGAAACTGGAGGGTGCCCCTTTGCAAAGAACATGGAGGAGCCCCCTCTCCAGACTCACTCAGGGCAGGTGCTGTGCTGAAGGGGGCCCCTGGAGGGCGGCTGCGTGTGCTTTTAGAGTTCAAAAACTTTTTGGGGGGTTTTGCCAGTGTTTGTTACAATGTTGAGGGCCTGGTAGCTCCCACAACAATAAAATGTTACAAAAGCCATGTCAAAATAGACACGGATTGATGAAACTAAAAGACTTATAAAAATATGTCAGATCAGTTGGCTTTGTCAGTGTTTGTTTATTTTCATGCTTCCCATATTCGTGTTGAAAATGGCTACACTGATTTTCCATTAGAAATATTTTTGGGAAATACTAGCATGCATCAACACATTTGACTAAATGACACTTCAGTTGCATCTAATCAGAGAGCATTCTGGGAGCATTAGCCTCATAGCCTAAACTTTTCAGACATGTGTACACACATTTTTTTTTTTTTGTACTGGAACCAACGTCAGTAGTGAAGTGTGACCTTAAAACATTTATTTACAGCACTCACCCTAATAATGAAGGCTTTCAAATAATGAACCATAAATACAAGTTCGAACAGCATTATCTTTTGGAAACACATTACCTCAACTGCAGAGTTCCACTCTCTGTAAAAAAAAAAGCAGCCAAAGGGTTTGTGTTGCAGGGGGTGGGGCCTACTTGTCCCAAGGACAAAGTAAACATAAAAACTTGTTGCCCTTGACCCCAGACAAGATGTCCCGGGCGTCGGGCGATAGGAATTCCACATCCCTGGTACCTCACTTGCATGGGTAGGCATGGGTAGGCGACAGGAAATTCAACATGGACACATCGCATTTTTAAATTGAAATCTGACGTGTGTTTTTGGAAAGTGCCTAGCTGTGGATTTTGGCCTCTAGCTCAGCTGGCACCTAGGGAGACATACCAAACCTGTGCATGTTTGAAAACTAGACACCTGGGGGAATCCAGGAGGGGGTGACTTGTGGGGCTCTCACCAGGTTCTGTCACCCAGAATCCTTTGCAAACCTCAAGATTTGGCAAAAGACAAAACTTTTCCTCACATTTCGGTGATGGAAAGTTCTGGAATCTGATAGGAGCCACAAATTTCCTTCCACCCAGCATTCTTCCAAGTCTCCCGATAAAAACAGCACCTCACTTGTGTGGGTAGGCCTAGTGCCCATGACAGGAATAGGTCACACAACGGTCAATGTTGGTCCTTACATGAGGGCAACTGTTGACCCTGGGGTGATCCATTCCTGATGCAGGCACTAGGTACAGGCATTCAAGTGGGGTAGCGTTTTTATCAGGACAGGTGGGTAAACACTGGGTGGTAGAAATTTTGTGGATCTCAGCATATTCCTGTAGTTTCACCTTTGCAGGGTATTCTGGGTAAGAGAACATTGGGGAATACACACAAGTCACACCTCCGGCTGTCTAGTTTCCAGAAATGTCTGGGTTTGGTAGGTTTCCCTATATGGCCACCGAGCTCAGAAACAAAAACGCAGGTGCCTGCCCTACAAAACCAGGTTGTTTTGTGATAGATAATTTTTATGTCTCCACAATACGATTTGGCGTTGGAAATTGGGGAACTCCCAAGAGAGCACTCTCTCTCTGTGCTTGCCGCCGCATGCACTTGCTCTCTGGGTTGGGCTAACCCGCTATTGTCCCACTGCACAGACTGTGCTTGCGAAGGGACAGCAGGACTGTTCTCATCACCTCCCTCATAATCAATGGAAGAGGAGTTATTGAATGGGACTCCTCCGACTGAAAGATCACTCCCAGAGTCTGCACCATTGTCCTATCCCTCAGATGCTGTGTCGGTATCTGCTGTCTCAGTCTCTGATCCTAAGTCAGAGCTGTCCTCTATAACCCAAGTGACGGCTTGAGCAGCAGTCATCCAAGGAGATGCCATCTCTGCTACTGGCTAAACTGTTGCTCTAAAACACTAGCCTACGTAGACAGTCACAAAATTACTGGTGGGTGTGTGTGTGTGATACGTGCAACAGTAGAGGTCACCTTACATTTGCTTCTTCCCTCAATCAGCATGTTCTTTCAAGACACACTATTACTTCACCGTGTCACATACCAATCGTCACAGTCTTTAGCGCCTCTAGGGCCCAGTCTAACAATCATTATTGGTGCTCCCACTCCCATGACCTCGCCCTCGGATTCCCTCACTACCACCCAGCAAAAGTGCCCTTCATCTCGCCATAGCCCCCCGCACATACATTTCATTTGTATTATAGAGCAGGTAATGGTTGACTTTACTAATCTACTCAGCTATTTACATAAAATACAGATTTGATTTTTGCAGTAGGCATATAAACCTTCTGCGCTACTTTATGGCATCAAAACTGCCACTAGACAAAAGTCAGATCCTTTTGTAGCAGAAACATAATCACAAGGCTTACTTGACTTTTTTATTGCTGCCTAAAAGCTACAGTTGAAACGCATCAGTTGAAGTATGTGCATTGCTTTGAAGACGCAAGCTGCAACTGCAAGAGAACTGGTGGCGAATACATATATATATATATATATATATATATATATATATATATATATATATATATATATATATAGAGAGAGAGAGAGATCGAGATCGATCACTTTTACATGTGTGTGTGGTTTTCCTGGGGGGGCGATCGCAGTCCCCAGGGAAACCACACACGCATTGACAAAAGTGATCGCTATATCTATATCTATATCTATATCTATATCTATATATATATATATATATATATATGTATATACATATTTCTATATATAGATATTTCTATCTATATCGATATATCTATCTATCGATATAGGTAGATATATCTACATAGATATGTCTATTTAGATCTATATATATAGATCTATATATTTTAATAGCTGTATGGTTTCCTTGGGGGCCATAGTGCTCACGGTTGACCCCCTGTCAATTTATTTTTTCTTTTATTATACACCCCTGGGAGCACGATCGGGCGCGGTCACGCCCCACCCCCAGGGGTAAACCTGTATTTAAAAAAAAAAATGCCCCTTGGGGGATATGAGGAGGGGGGGGAGGGAGATTGGTGGTGGCCTGTTTTCCGAGTGGGATGACCCCCCCAGTGAAATCCCTGGTGTCTAGTGGGGTTTCCTCGCAGCGGGCAGGTGGGTGGGAGGGAGACACAGAAGATCTTACGTGTCTCCCGGGGCTTTTTTAACCCCCTCCCTGGTGTTGGCCACTGGTCGTGACCCGCACCAGGGAGGTAGTGCTGGCACTTAAGCAGTTAATAATTCAGAACACTTTAGCAGGCGTCTCTTTCTCCTGTCCCTACCTTTCGCACACAAACTTATATGTCACTCTTTCTCTTTGAGCAACAGGTGCAGTTGCTCAAGGACAATCCGGCATCAAGTACATATTGAAAACAAATTACTGCTTCTTTTTGAATTTTTTTAACACGACACAAGGGCATCATTTCCTCTACCTCTATACCACAGTACTCTATACCACTGCTCTCTACATCACTTTACTCTACCCCACTGCACGCTAAGCCACCCTACTTTACACCACTGCACTCTACAACACTCTACGCCACTGAACTCTATGTCACTCCACTCTGCTCCACTGCACTCTATGCCACTGGACTACTATACTGTACACTACTTTATGCCAATGCACTCTATGCAGCTCTAATCTACTGTGCACCACTGCACTCTACGCCACTTTACTCTGCACCTCTGTACTCTACACCACTGTACTCTATGCCAATGCACTCTACTTTACTATGCACCACTGCATTCTTGGCCACTAGACTCCACACCACTCCAGTCTAGGCCACTCCTCTCTATGCCCCTCCACTCTACCCTGCCCAACTCCACTCTACCTTGCAGCACTTCACTTTACGCCACTTCACTCCACTGTGAAATAATCTACTCTACACCACTGCACTCTATGCTACTCTACTCTATGCTGTGCCACTCTACACCACTCCACTCTATGCCACTGTGCCCTAAGTCAGTCTACTCTAAACCACTGCACTCTACCCAAAGTACTCTTCACCACTTTACTCAAAACTGATGCACTTCACACCATTGCACTCTATGCCAACTGCTCTGCACCACTTCACTCTACGCAACTATACTCTATTTGAAATACTTTACGCTACTGCACTCTATGCCATTGAACACTATGCCCCTCTACATCATTGCACTCTATGTCACTGCACTCCATACCACTCTATTCTACTCTGCACGCACCACTTTACTGTAAGTCACTGCTCTCTACAGCTCTCCACTCTGCAACACTCTATGCCACTGCAGTCTAAAGCACTGTACTCTACGCGAATGCACTCTACACCACTGCACTCTAAGACACTCTACTTTGCAAGACTGCACTCTTCAACACTTAACTCTATGCTACTCTGCAGCACTGCACTCTGTTCCCCACCACTCATCTTAACTCCAATACACTCTACGCCAATGTAATCTACTCTGCACCACTGCCCTCTTTGTGGCTCTATGCCACTGCACTCTACTCTACACCTCTCCACACTATCCTGCACCACTCCACCTTACCCTGTACCACTTCACTGTATTCTGAAACAATCTACTCTACTCTGCACCACTCCAATCCACTGCAATCTACGCTGCACCACTCCACTCTATACCACTACTCTACACCACTGCACTCAACACCAATGCACTCTACACTACTTTACTCAAAACCAATGTATTCTAAGCCACTGCACTCTATGCCAAGCTAATCTGCACCACTGTACTTTACGCTACTACACTCTAGGCCACTCTATTCCACTTTATGACTCTCTACTCCATTAAACTCTACTCCATTCTATTACACTACTCCACTCTAAGATGCTCTAAGCAACTTCCTCTATGTCACTCCATGCCACTTTACTCCACTCTATTCTACAACATACTACTCCACTCTATGCCACTCCAGTACTTCACTCTATGCCATTCCACACTACTCTTCTCCATGCCACTCCACTCTACCTCAGTGTACATCACTCTATGCCACTCCATTCTACTACACTACTCTATGCCTCTCCACTCTATGACAATCTTCTTCTCATTACACCGCTCTACGCAATAAACTCTACGCCATTCCGCTCTATACCATAAACACTCTATGCCACTCTACTCTACACCACTCAACTCTATAACACTCCACTTCACTCTGCACAGATCCACTCTACTCCCTCCACGACAATCAACAGCACTATGCGATTTTACTCTATGCCACTCCATGACACTCCACTCCATGTTACTTAACTCTACACCACTCTATGCCTCTCTACAGTACTCCGTAACACCCCACTGTACTCCATGACACTGTATGATACTCCAGGCCACTCTCCTTTAAGCCACTTTTAACCATGCTGAACAGCTGCCAAGCTGGTTTACAACATAGCTAAATCATATTTGCAAAGCCAACAGCTCTTGCATTGGCAAGACCTCTTGGCTTTGCCAATGCTTGTTATTTCACTGGTAGGCCCCTTATAGTTAAAGCCGCTCAGTCATGTCACTTCTTACTTCTCTCACATAGCCACGGACCTTTCAATAATCCATGCAATTTCGAAAAAAAAAAAATTCAGGCCAAGAAATTTGTTCTTTGACCTGTAACTGTCATTATCCTTTTTACACGTTTTTCAACTGCGCACTACAAAAGGAGGTACACTCTGACCAGCTTTACCCGGATGTTGCTGAGACGCGCTTGTGACAGCCCGTGCCTCATTAACTATATCGCGACTACGAAATTCTGCAGAAGAAAAAAACTTAACTGAGGTGCTATCAAGTATAGCATCCAATCTGGCAGTCACTGTTTCAGTTTGGGAAACGTTTCCGTATTTCCCCCATGGCTTCCCTCTATAATAGCAGGAGTAGGGGCCATGGGTTGCCTCCTGTGGAATAGTAAAATGTCTCCAATTGTATTCTGAAGTTGCAATTAGAATTATAATTAGAACATTCCTTTTTTGTCGTTTCACACAAAGATCAATTTCAATGCACTGAGAAGGCGCCTTGAGTGTAAAGCTATCACAGTGGTTAAATTTTTCGGAGTGACATGCACTGCTACACTTATGATTCTGAAAGCTGCTGTGCCTCTCAAAAAGAGTACGTATGTCTTTTTTTTAATCCATCAAGCTACAACAGACAACCACAGTCGTATACGTTTTCCATAGAACATTTAAAGAATGCTACTGACTGAAAGACATTATGATGCCCAGTATGAAGCTGCAAGCCAGGCTGTACTGACCGATTTTTGAACAACTTGGCTTTCTCAGCCTTGTTAGAAAAGTATACTTCGGTTAATCTGGTTGCAAAGTACACGAAAGCTGAGATCACTCAATAATCTGAACACGGCGAATGAGTTCAGAAGCTGCCATCCCTCAGAGGGCAGATGGTGGATTGCACGCTTAATGATCAAACTTTAAGAGCTCTGCAGACCACAAAGAGCATATATCAACACTTCAAAAACGAGGGGATTCTTCCAGCGCTTTTAACATTTATTCTGCAGTTCTTAAAGCAGAATAGGATTTCTCGCTGACACGCTCCTGAAGCAAATGGAAATAAGAGCAGAGGCAGAGACCAAGAAAGTATTTCCAATGAAAAGAGTTGCAGAATAATTGCTCTCCGGCCACGGGCCAAAGCCTGGGGCTACTCAGTGACTCGTAATAAGAGACAACTGTGCAGGAAGAACTCAAGGGTTTACTTCCTACTATATTTTAGCCCACGCCATTTAAGGAGTTTAAATATTGATCCAATTACTTCACCATCAAGGTTTAAGAATAAATGACCTACAAAAACGACACTTTTCAATGAAACGTATATTTTTCAGTTTATTCGTCTGATATTTTAGAAGATTAACAAGTTATCATCTTATCTGCCAAATTAATTGAATGCTAATGCTAAACAAATGTAATGGAAAGGTAGTGACCTAGCTTGTATTGTCAAATAAGTTACTTATCTTTGGTAATTCTCTTTCTAGGGGATACTCTAACTGCAGATTCCTCACCTTTAGAATATTCCCCAGTTTCCAGGATGGATCTGGAAGTTTTCATAGCAGTGCTCCAGTATACCAATAGGTGGTGCCGCCATGTGCTCACATTCAGCCCCGGAAGTGACAGAGTGGAGACGCTTAAGAGCACCACCCCACTGTGGTAACGTTTGTTTCTAATTTGACTCTTTGTGTGCCCTTGGACGTGGAACGCATAAAAACAATCGGAGGTATCAGTGTAAAGATCAATAAAATGGGGCCTTTTTAGAAGACAAACGGAAACAACTCCACAGGGCGAGGAGGTGGGTGGGAAGTGAAGAATCTGTGGTTAGTTCGAGTATTCATCAGAAAGAGCATTATCAAAGGTAGGTAGCATATTCTTCTGAAAGATATGTCTTATCGCAGATTCCTCACCTTTAGAAAAGATACCAAAGCAGTAACACCCACATGTGGAGGGTCTGTAGAGTGGGCTCAAACCAAAAAGTCCTGCAGGATCAAAAAGGCGACACCCTTCCTGTCGGATTTAGCTGTCAGTAGAGCTTAGTGAACCTGTGAACAGATGTCTACATTGCGGCCTGGCAGATGTTGAGAACAGGCACTTTGCGCGCCAACACAGGGTAGCAGACTTGACCCTAGAGGAATGAGATGTCAGACATTTCAGAGACTGCTTCATGGACAAAGCGAGGCAGGCAGAGGACTATCTACCATGACAGAGTCATTTTCTGTACCGCACTGCCTGAGAATCCCACAAAGAAAATGTCCCCCTCGTGATATCTGGTGTGATCAATATAAAAGCTCAGAGTCCTCTTGGGTTACAGTCAATGGAGGCTCTCCTCCTCTTTCAATTGGTGCGACAGAGAAAAGAATGTTGGCAGAGAAATGGGTTGTCCAAAACGAAATGGCCTGGCAACCTTCGACAAGAAGGCTATCCTGGATCTCAACACTAGTTTATCTAGAGAAAAAGGTAGTGTAGGGCAGCTGCACAGATAGAGTCTAGAGCAGTGGTTCCCAACCTTTTGACTTCTGTGGACCCCCACTTTATCATTAATGGAACCCAGGGACCCCCACTGAATCATCATTGGAATCCGGGGACCCCCACTGAGTAATTATTGGAAGCATGAGACCTAATTTGTCAAGATTTGTTAATATTTTTTAATTTTCTTAGCAGTTGCGGACCCCCTGAGAAGGCTTCGCGGACCCCCAGTGGTCCCTGGACCACAGGTTGGGAACCACTGGCCTAGAGCTCTCTCAAGTGCTGAAGCGAGCTGAAGTGACTGCAATAAGAAACACTTTTTTGAGGGTAAAAAGGCACAATGAGCAACTATGCATGGGTTTGAAAGGAGTACACATAATTAAAGTCAGGTTCAAACTGAGACCCCATTGTGGCATCTCAAATGGTTTGGGAGAGAACATTTTTTATCAAACCTTTAAGAGCACAGAGAGAGGGCAGCACAACAGGTGATTTAAACAAAGATGCTTGGACCGGCAAACACAAAATCGCCGACAAGGCCAACAAGTAACCTTTAAGCACGCCCACAGCAATAATTTGCTGGGCCAAGCACAAAACAAACAGCCAGTCTGGCTTGTAAAAGGTCTGTGTTTGTGGACTCTATATGAGGTCATATATTTGTCCCTGTGTTCGGTGTACATGGATTTTGTAGAAGTAGGTCTAGACAAATTAATGATATCCACAACCTCAAGTGGCAGAAGTTCAAACATATTGAACTGCCACCTCTCGATCTCCATGCAAAGAAGTGTGGACTGCAAAGGCTCAGATGCAAAACCCTGCGACAAAAGATCTGATCAGCCTAATCAGAGGTCGACTTTGCATGCCCAGAATTTCTAGGTACCACACTTTATTGCCCAGTTTAGAGCCACTGGGATGACTTGAGTCTGGCCGTACCTGATCTCTTTCAGAACACAGGCAGAAGAGGCAGTAACGAAAAGGAGTCCTGTGCTCCAGTCTAGCCTGAATGTTCCTCCTAGAGAGAGCTTTCTTGTAAACTTCAACATACAAAAGTGTTGACATTGCGATCTCAAAGCTGACAAAAAAATACAACCAAGGTTCTCAAGGGGGCTGTGCACCCTTGAGGTACAAATATAATGTCGGATTCTCTAGGCACCACTGACTGAGCTCGACTTACCTGGTGCTCGAGGATCCCACCAGGTGGTTGCCGATCAGGGAAATGCCCTGACACTCCAGCCAACTTCAAAGGCACAAGACCTCTTGGCATAGAGCTTAAGACCCTACACTGCCCTCCTTACTGCAGTACCACATGTTGGTAGGGTGGTCCATGAGAACATGTGCCAGCCTTCACTTTATGGATGGTAGGAAGACTTTGAACACCAAGCAACTGACCTTGAGTTCCAACAGACTCATGATGAGATGGGTCTCGGAGTCCATTCTGATCTCCTCTCCCAGACAACTTCCACAGCTTGGTAGGGAAGCATTTGTCACCACTGTCAAGTCTGGGTGGGGAAAGGAGAAGGATCTGCAGTTGGTCATGTTGTGGTCTAGCAGACACCACTGCAGATTTTGTGCAGTCATCATCTGAAATCTAGATGACATCCAACAGGTAGACAATGGGGACAGGGAGGATGCATGATGCCACCTGGCATAGAAGACTAATAGATGCTTTCAATAACAAAGTACAGAGGATGTACATTAGGATCATAGTCTGAAAGTCCTGGACTCATTGCAGAGGAAAGACCCTGAACAGCATCATATCCAGGATGACAGCAATAAAGGGAAGCCTCTGCAAAAGAGTCAGTAGTGACTTTGACTCATTAATCGAGAACCCCAGTGAATTTAAGAGGTGGTCACCAACTGATTCTGGTGAGTCCACCTTCAGTAGCCACCCGTAATAGGGAAACTGGTATCCCCAAACTCGAAAGGTACACAAAGACTACGATAATCACTTTTGTGAACACCTGAGGTAATGATAAGGGCCAAAGGGAGCATGAGAAAAAGAAAATGCTCATTGCCAGGGATGAACTGCAGGTAGCATCTGTGGGGCTGCAGAACAGACACATGAAAATATGCATTCAGCAGGTCCAAGGCAACCACCCGGTTGCCCAGATCCAATTCAGACAGAACTTGGACCAAAGTAAGCATTTTAAATTTATCCTTCTGGAGGAAAGCATTCAGAAGGTGACGATCTAAAACAGAATGAAGGTCTCTATCCTTCTTTTGCATACGAATTCCCATTCCCACTTCCGAGGCTGGCACTTTCTCAAAGGCCATTTTGGCTAATAGGGCTTGCACCTCTTGCAACACAATGATAAGGTGCTCCTCTGAAAGCCACTCTGATTTGGGAGAAAGTTAATGTGGGTTGGAAGGGAATGGTAGAGTATAGCCCTGTTGGACAATCTGAATGACCCATCTGTCATATGTGATAGTCTGCCACCCTGAAAGAAAATGTCTGATCCTGCCTTTCACCAGTGCTCTGCTCTGAAGACCGCAACAGCACTATCTGATGTGGGTATGCCCAATGCCAAGGCTGTGGAGTCTTGAATCCACCTCATACCTCTGTGAGAGATGCTGTGTGCTCCTAAGGGACAGATACAGTGGCTTGGAGGCCACGGAGACGGGGCAAACGTCAACTGAGAGAAGCACTGTTGCTGGTGATCTATGCAATGTCACTGCCCTGAAAGGGTGGGTGACTGCCAAAGAGGTGGTAGGGGCCCAGTGCTTATAAGCTAGCACCCTGGATCTGGAGTATCATCGAATGGGACAAGACTGCTGAGGAAACTGCTTGGAAGTAGTAGAAAGGTCCAAGCAACGGGCAAAGGCTCTGCTTTCCTAGATTCATTTGAAAGCAGAATCAGCCTTTTTAACAAACACAGCCAGCACAACTGCAGTCATTCTTGCAGGTGATGCACTCGAAGAGGGTGGCACAGATGCCGATGTCAAGGCAAGAATAAGCAAAGCAAGGGCTGCTTTCGTTCAGCTAAAGAACATATGGATCCCTAATGCTGCAAACCAAGGTCAGGCTTTTTAACACCAACATCAATTTGGTCATTCTGTTTCGAGCAGAAACTTGGAGGCAACAGTGTCCACCACCAACAAAATCCAGACCTTCATCAACAACTGTCTAAGGAAAATCCACAGAATCAGCTGTTTAAAGAGCGTCAGAAACAACGACTTATGGCAGCAGACTTTCCAACTCCCTGCTCATGAAGAAATCATGAAAATATGTGGGCCTGGATAGGTCACACCTTCCGTAAGCCTGCATCAAACACCATCGGCAAGCACTGACCTGGAGCCTTCAGGGAAAAAGGAAAATAGGAAGGCAAAGAAACACCTGGTGCCGAGGCCCTGAGGCTGACTGCAAGTGAATGGGTTATCCCTGGAGTCAGACTGAAAGAAAGGCCCAGGACAGAGGAGGCTGGAGAGTCTTTGTTGATGGCTTAAACTCCAGAAGAGGTAGTAGCCATAAATTAGTAAGTGTGCCGATACTGGAAAGCTACAGTGTCTTGGGGGCTGATGCTATGGAGGACCAGGGGTGTGGACTGAGTGGAGCATTGTCATTGAGTCCTATGCAATGTCACTGTCATGAAAGAGTGGGGATGAATGCTGTGGAGGTAGTGGGGCCTGGCAGTACTTATATGCTAGCCCTCTGGAGTATCCTTGAAAGGAATGGGACTGCTGAGGAAACTGCCTGCCAGTAGTAGAAAGGCTCAAGGAATGAGCTATGGCTCTACTTTCCCTAAAGTCTTTGAGGGCAGATGTACCCCTTTTTGCCAAAATGGTGGGACGCACCAAACAGCATATCCATTAGGGATGAGTGCACCTTCCCAGAAAAGCTAGTAGGTCTCATCTACACGTGGCAGTGGAGCACCACACTAGTTCCACCTGCACACCCCAACCAATCAGTAATGTTGAGGCCTGCTGAGATGACATATTTGACTGTGTCCTGGCTGTCCTAAATGGTTTAAGTTAAAGTGGCCCAGGACTCCTCTGGAACCGCTGGCAAGCTCTTGCTGGCTATATCACAAAGGACTGGCTTATAATAGCCCAACAAACATACCACATTGGCTGAATACAATGCCAAGCTGACAGAGAAGACGTCTGTTTTCAGTACCCCTCAATACTTTTCGACTCCCTATCTGCAGGGGGGTCATAGGATATGCATTAGGGTTAGTGTTGCTGGTAGAAACTTGCACCACTTGAACCTCAGGAGTCAGGTGCTGAGTAAGGAAATCCAGGTCATGAAATGATGGTTGCCTCAGAACACCAGACGGACCATCACACATGCACTCATTACTAAGCAGGCTGGACTACGTCAACACTGTCTACGCCACAATCTCGAAATAACTCCCACATAGATTCCAGACCATCCAGAAAGCAGCTGCACGATTCATACTCAAACTCCCATGCCGCAACCACATCATGCCACAACCACATCACACCGCACCTCAGGAAGCTTCATTGGCTCCCCAATCACAAGCGCAGCCAATTCAAACTCCCCACGCACACATACAAAGCCCTAAAAACACAGGAACAGAATACCTAAACAGCCACAAGCACTTTCACAAACTCAGACACTTATCCTCTGCCTCACTCTCACTTGCATACACTCCCTGCATTTTGACATAACATAACATATTCCACTCTACAACACTACACTCAACACCACTCTGTGCTATTCCCCTGTATGGCACTCCACTCTACAACACTTTACCAGAGTCAAGGCACGACCTCTGTCAGGGTTGGGCGGATTCAGCTCGAGATCAGACATTTGAGTAAGCAGAAGCTCAAACACCGTCGTCAGCAAGGGTGGATCTGGCCTTAGTGGAGAATGGACTGGTGGAGATCCTGGAGTCAGAATGGAAGTTTGCAATGGAGTAAGTGCAGAGCCCAAGGCAGGTTTAAGGGCAAAATACATTGCAGAGGATAGACCCACTGGTGATAACTCGACTGGGGATCCCTGGGGATCTTTGGTGCGCAAAGGTGCACCAGGGGTAGGTGGAGGAGAGCCAAAAATGCACAGCACGGCAGCCTTGAAGGTCTCATTCTGCACTCAGTGTTGCCAATGGCCCCAAAAACCTGGGGCTCAATGGAACCAGTTAAGGAATCGTCTCCGAGATCAGGGATCAGAAGGGGGATCATTGGGCACATTGACACTCTCCATACTTGTTTTTGGACAGAGGGGTGGGATAGAGACAAGTCTCGCTTCGACTTCTTGCATTTCTTCTTTGACTTACTCAATGACCTTGACCACAAAAAAGATATGTCATGGGAGCACCCTCAAGAGTGAGAATGAGTCCACACCCTCAAACTGTAGCAGGAATGGGACTTATGTGAGGTCTGAGACATCGTTCGGTGTTCATCAACGTATAGCTTAGCTTCACCATCATAGATCGCCTTCAGGTGTATGAGAGCAGATTATTCGCAGGTCTTGGAGTTGTGCCCCCAGTAGGGGCAGATTTCATGAGGGTCCACCCCTGACATCTGTTTTCGATAATCAATACAAAGTTGAACCCTGTAGTCTTCAGCGGGGACATTGCTGCCTTGCAGATTGGAAAGAATTGCTAAACAATTTGTCAACCCAAAAAGGAGGCAGAACTCCAGGTCTACGTACGAAAGCATGGAAAGAAAGAAACAGATGTAGGCATGCTGCTGTGGGGCTTATATGCAGGTCTGCTCTGTCACTTCCGAGGTGGATCAAGGTCAATGCGTAGCTACCTAGAGGCATACAGGATGACTTGAAAACCTCTGGATCCATTCTGGCCCAGGGGAATTTTGCAAAGGGTGAGGAAGTATCCATCAGAAATTATATTTTACTTGTTTTCCGAGTATATCATATGTCCAAATGCCATCTTGCACAGGCTAGGTCAATATCTGGACTATTCATGTCTATTTTTTATGACTGGGTTAGTTTCAATGTAGTACACTGGAAAGACAAATAAGCAAGTAACTGAAGACTTACTTGACGTTCAAGGTCCTGGATTCTTTTAGCATCAGCTGCCCGCTCTTTGAGACGTTTCTGTTCAGACTGGTTGCCAGCCTCCATTTTGAGTTTCTGCACCTGTGGAGATACGAGTCAATTACACAAAGCTGCAGATAATGAGTGCCTTCCACAAGACGTACCAGCTTGTTATTCTATGGGTCTTAGCTTATTCATCCAATACTCCATCTTTAATATAGGTATGCCAAATGAAAAGGTCTAGGAAGCAAAAGGTCAAACTTCACTAAAGGGTCATGCCATTAAGATAAGACACAATCAAGTAGCATGATTTATGGAGAACTCTAAAACACAGCTCCAGAAATATGAAAATACATCTTTTATGATCTTTTTAATTTCTAAGACTAATGATGATTCTCCTAAGCAGTCGGAAACTGATTGTACCCATAAGTGTGTATGTGTGTATGTGTGTGTATATTTAGAATTAGGGCTGGTATTAATATTTTTATTTATGTTAAACAAATAGCAAATTAACGGAAAAACAAAGGTTATAGTTACATTTTAGTTATGTGAAAATGTCACAAAAATCCCATTCAAAACTACAAATAAAAAACACTGGACTTCCCCAATTATAGTTTACTGAGTTAACTATAACTTGTGCCCCCGCCATGCATTACCCATGGCATGTTCAATGACATTATTGATATCACTGGTGACATCACAAATGAGATCACTGTTGACATCACTGATGACATCATCCAGTGAGTTATTAGTTTGCTGAATGCTTCAGACACAGGAAGATATTTAGTGACCTTCATCTAGAGCAAATTTTTGATTGCTTCTGTACTGTTAATGAGTATAAGCTTTTAAAACATGCTAAGCCTCATAATAGGGTTGCATGTGTGGAGGGTGTGAGCTCTCTGTGAAGAGTTGTCCACAGGTCAAAGGCTGTGTGTATTAAGGGCTTCACCATTTAACAGGGTGTGAGAGTCTGTAGGTAGTGGGCTCTCAGGTACTGGCTGTGAGAGTAGAGCTTGGTGACCCAATGGGGGTTGGGTGCATGAAGAGTGCCCTCTCTATGAAGAACTGTGCAAATGGTGTGTAGTGTGGGCATGTCCACCTAATGTGCTTGGGGTTCTTCAGGAAGTGAGCTTTCCATAAAGAGCCGTGCACATGCTGAAGGCTGTGTGTGGTAGGGGCTTTGCCACCAGGTAATGAGGATTGAATGTTTGGAGGGAGTGGGCTCTCAATAAAGAGTTTTGCACAGGGTGAAGGGTGATGTGTAGTAGGTCCTTGGGCACCTAATGGGGCTTTGGTGTCTGAAGGTAGAGGACTTTCTGTGAAAACTGGGGTACATTGTAAAGGATGTGAGTAGCAGAGGTTTGGCCACCTCCTGGGGCATGTGTGCCTAGAGGCAGCGTGCTACAGTTTAATTGAACACGTTATTTACCTTCTGTAGAAACTCTACCTAACCACAGA
The DNA here is from genome assembly GCF_031143425.1 of Pleurodeles waltl. Lineage (NCBI taxonomy): Eukaryota > Metazoa > Chordata > Amphibia > Caudata > Salamandridae > Pleurodeles > Pleurodeles waltl. Next base: position 1,333,996,906 of record NC_090444.1, on the reverse strand, counting down.
TTGCTCATCCTAGAATATTCCCTAGGCGTCAGACTGGATCTGGAAAATCTTGAGCAATACCTCTATGTGCAGGTAGGTGGCGGTGATCGGCTCCACATCGCAGCATTGGAAGTGAAGTTGTGGTGCCCATATGAGTGCCACCCCGGTGTGCTGACATAATTCTCTTTTGTACCTATTTCTGTGCCAAAGACACAGAGACACATTTAACCTGTGTGCAGTGACTATTAGGCACTTTAGGAATATGAGCCCAGTTCGCAGAGCGGGAAGGATTGGTGAGGAGTTTGAGTTTAGATAAAGTCTCTACCAGAAAAAGCATTACCAAAGGTAAACAACTTGTTTTTCTGATAGGATTTTCTAATCGCAGACTCCTCACCTTAGAATAGATACTCAAGCAATACCTCCCCAGAGGTGGGTCTGCGGACTGTCTTGAACCAAAAAGACCTGGAGGATCAATCAGGCAAAATACTAATCTCAACAGAGCACACTGTCCAAGCAGTAGTGCTTTGTGAACATGTGGAGTGACGCCCATGAAGTGGTCTGGCAGCTCTCCGCGCAGGTACCCTGCGTGCCAACGCAGTAGTAGCAGCCTTAGCCTTGGTGGAATGCTTCCACAAACCCTCAGGAGACTGCTTCCCAGCTAGTGCATAGTAGAGTTTAATGCAGAGCACAATTCATTGAGAGGTGGTCCATTTCGGCATCCCCTTGCCTTTCTTTGCCATTGCAAACTCAATGAGGAGTTGATTGTCCATCCAGTGATCTTTAGTGGGGTCAATGTTAAAAAAAGAGGGCTCTCTCTGTCCAAACAATAAGGTTTTACCTCTTTAAAAGGATGAGGCATTTTGAAAAATGTAGGCAGCATGATGCTCTGCACAGTATGAAAAAGGGTAACCACCCTTGTTAGAAAAGAGGCATATGTACAAAGGACCAGTTTGTCTAGGTAGGAGCTGATGTATGGAGTGAGAGTGAGCTCACTGATCTCCTGGCTAATGTAATGGCCACAATGAAAAACATTTTGAGGGTCAACAGTCGCAAGGGGCAGATGTACCAGGACTCTAATGGGGCAAACATCAAGAATGTTAGGACTTGAATGAGGTCCCATTGTGGCAAACGAAGTGATTAGGAGGAAACAGACTCTGTAAACCAGTGACTTGAACAAAGATGGTTGAGCAGGCAGCTTCAGAAAAGCGATATAGCCACAAATGCAACCTCCAACAGGGTCCATGGCAAGGCCTTGCCGGGCTAATTGAAGAACAAACAATAACTTCCATCAATGAAGCAGAAAGAGGATCCTCCTGACCCGAGACGCACCAGGAGACAAATTTATTTCAATGACAGGCATATACTGTCTTGGCGGAGGGACGCCTAGCTGCCATAATTACATCACAAACCTCAGGAAGGAGATCGAACACCCTCAACTGCCTTCACTTAATCTCAGGCATGTAAGTGGAGATTTGACAGATTTGGGTGCAGGACCCTGCCCTGTTGCTGCAACAGATGGTCCTCCCTGGGGGGAAGCCAAATTGGAGTACAGAGGCTAAGAAGGTCAGTTTAGCATACTCTTTGTGCCCATTACGGAACCGCAAGAATGGCTTGGGCCCAGTTAGTCCTGATCTTCTCGAGGTCTTGGAGCAGAAGTCGTATCAGAGGAAAGCATATAGGAGACCAGAGTTCCATATTAGAGACTCCAACGCGCAGAAGAGCTGACACTGCGCGTTCTCATTGATGGCTAACATATTGCGCCAAGGTTTTCCCCACTCCTGGAAGAGACTTTGTGCCACCTTTGGGTGCAACTGCCACTTGTGATCTGCAAGACGTCGACAACTGAGCTGATCTGCCTTGTTGTTCAGAGATCCTGCCAGGTGATGCACAACCAGGAAGATATTCTGGCTGTCCAGCCAAGTCCAAAGGTGCAATACCTCTTGACACAGGGTCCACAACCCCACCTCGCCCTGTTTGTTGTACTAGCACACAGCAGTGGTTCTGTCCAAGAACACCTGAACCAGCCTTCACTCGATGGATGTAAGGAAGGTTTTCAGTGCCAAGCGGATTGCCTTCAGCTGAATAAGGTTGATGTGGAGCTGAGATTGTGTCAGAGACCAGAGCTCTCCGATCTCCACCTCTCCCAAAAGGCGTCCTCAGCCCAGGAGTGACGCATCGGTAACCAGTGTCAGCTCTGGGTAGGAAAGAGAAAAGGGTCTGCCATGTACCCAGTTGCGGTTGGGGCACCACAAGTGCAGATCATTTGCAGTCTCCTTAGAAATCTGGTGCTCAGGCCACTAAGACTTCATATCGCTCTACTAAGCCAACATTTGCCATCGGGCATGCTTCACCAGCAAATGTAAGAGGACCTCACACCCAGTAGCCTTGGAGTCAGGCACACAAAATTCAGGATTGAGGCTGAAACATAAGGATCATTGCCTGACTATCTTGGACTCTGCATCCCTGAGGGTAGGCCTGGAACTACAAATTTTCCAGAATGGCTCTGATAAAAGGTAGCCATCAGAGAAGGAGTCAGGTGGGACTTCAGCATATTGACAGAGAACTCCAGCGAATGCAGGAGGTTTGCTGCAGTCTGGAGGTGGGTGATGACTGCATAGGGCAAGCTGCCTTCAACAGCCACCAGTCGAGATAGGGGGAACTGGAATCCTGGACCTCCGAATATGAGCAGCATGCAACTGGCATCACTTTCACTGACAGAAGAAGGAGAAAAGGACCTCCATGAGCCATTCCTGGGATGGTGGCAAATGCAAACAGGTTTCCACGTGTGGAAGGGCGTACCCCTTCTGCACAATTTGGAGCATCCACTTGGAAGAGGTAATGGAAGACCTTCGCGGCAGGTGGTGCCTGAAGGTACCACCAATGGGATGGCTGTGCACGAAAGAGGATTATAGGCTGCGGCAACTGGTGAGATGAGGGACAGGACAGTACTCTGGCTCTTGAGTTCTCTTTGGGATCTGCATCCCCGTCCATGAAAGGACTGGGTAGTATGTTGCACTGGTCGGTATGGTTGGTATTGCAGACGCCCGTATGTAGCGACCATGGCGGGGGGTGAAAGGAATGTTGCTGGGACCTGGCAGTTACAGAAAACCCGGGAAAAAGGGTGGTGACACGGCTCTCCCAAAAGTGTACAAGCACTGTGTCCAATTTATCCCCAAACAGCTAAGAGCCATCGAATGGCAGGTCAATCAGGGATGATTAGACATTCCCCGAGAAACCAATGGGTCGCAACCATGTGTGGTGATGCACTGCCATCACTGACGTCATGGCTTTAGCAGGGAGTCCAGGGTATCCAGTCCACACTTGATGGGGACTTTCGCTGCATCTGGCCCATTCACTACAGCTTGGTTGAGGATGGCTCTGCCCTCCTCGAGAATCATGGGAGGCAGCAGTGGGGTCCACCAACTGTAAGGCCAGGCTGCTGGAAGAGAAAATGCGCTTTCCAAAGGTATCTGGACTCTTGCATTCCTTGTCCGGAGGAGTGGAAGAGAAGCTATTTGGGTTTACCTTAGTCGTAGAGGCTTGTAAAACTAGGTTCTCACTGGAAGGCTGTTGTGCAAGGAAGGCTGGGATGGTACAGTTGGCATTGGGCAACAATACAGTACACAGGGTCTCCGACACAAGGTTTGGTAGATGCACCAATGAGCAAGTCAGTGAGGGCTTGATTGAAGGAGAGGAAAGGCTCAGCCAAAACAAATCCTGGGTGAAGCACCTATCAAGACATTGGTACTGACCTTCACTGCAGGCAGCTGAAGGTCAAAGACCCCCGCTGTCCTGTGCATCATGGTGGCATACAATGAGTCTTCCTCTGAAACTGGGCAGAGAAAGCATGCCAAACCCTGGAGAAGTGTCCAAACTATTAGAATCAACCAGCTCCTCATAAGTTTTCTTCTGGTTCAGGGTCCTCTTACAGGGGACTAAACCCCTCCTTCTTATCTCCCCCTTCAGGAGGGAAGGGACGATCCAGGAGCAGAGTCAAGTGAGTGGCACTGTCTGGACAGTACTGACAGTGACATCAAACTGCACAAGGGTGGTGCTGGCTCGAAGATGGGGTTAATAATGGGCTTGCCATCAAGTGACGTTGGGAGGAAAGGAGCCGGGGTGGAAGAAAGCACCCATGGCAGCGTCAAGCTGGATCCAGGGGCAGATCCAGAGGGTCCTGCTTGAGTCCAGGGTGGTCCTGTCATCTGTAACGCAGCTGGGGCACCTTGCGTCTCTCTGAGGCCCAAGGGGGCGCCAGAGGGAGTTTGGGCCCAAAGATGGCGTGCATGGCATCGTAGAATTCTTTTAGTTGGGTGGCAGTCACTCTAGCTACTGGGAAAACCAAATAACACTTCAACTTCTACTTCTTGGACTTACCGCACTTGTGGGAAGAGGTCTTAGAGTACAAATACTATCATCCATGAGAAAGGCCCCAAGATCTACCCCGGAAAAATGGTGTTGAGCCTTCTTTCGTCACACTACCAATAGCTTCACTGCCCATTTGTGAATCGCCTTGGAGTGCATTGATTTACACTTGACGAAGGCCTTGGTGTCATGGACCAAACCCTGGCACCCGAGAAGTGGGGATCAGACAGAGCCATTTGTCTGTGATATTCTCTGCAAGGTTTAAACCCTGTAGCTTTTGCAGTGGACATGTCCCTACTACACTGTGAGCAATAGGTTTTTCAGGGGACATATCTCTAGCACACAGAGAAATAGCTCCAAAATAGTTTACAAAAAGGTTAAAAAGATGGTGAAAAAATGACAGAGGTAGCCCTCTGCACTGTTGACAAGGAAAGAAAGGAACTGATGTCAGCGCACCGGGGTGGTGCTTATATGGGCACCGTGATTTAACTTCCCAACGCTGATGATGCTGACATCGAGCCAATCGATGTCACCTACCGGCAAGCAGAGGTTATGTTCAAAGTTTTCTGGACTCAGTTTGACACCTGAAAAAATATTCTAAGGTGGGGAATCTGTGGTTATAAGTCGCTACCAGATTTTTTTTTTATAAGCACATATGTTTACATAATTTATGCATCACATGATTCTGTGCCATCTGGTATTCATTTACATATGTCAAAGGGTGTACTGGTTTATAGAGTAAATTGAACAGCAGTATCTAGATGGTGCCATCAGTGATGTCATCAATGATGGAACAATAAACATATCATGAGTGATGTAATATATGAGGTCATAACCAGTGCATGGCTGGGGAGGGCAAGTTATAGTTAGCTCAGTAAGCTTTAACCAGTGTATTTCAGGTTTATTTTGGCTTACAATTCTCGTCTAACTATAACGTTATTTTAACCTTGTTTTTTTTTTCAGTGACTTGCTTTTTTTTAACGCAAAGCATGAACTTACTACCATATCTATGGCAACACTGGTCTGTGGTACCCAGGCATTGCACCCAACCTACCCAGGGGCCGCAAACCCTCCATGCACAGGCAGCTAATGACAGGACTCATCACAATATAAAGGGATGTCATTTTAAATATTGCAGGTCTACTGGATGTGTCAAGAGGGTCACCGCATCAGCATATGGATGAATATGGATTTGACTCTGGTTAGGATTTATCCCCTCATATTGCTACATTTGTTTGTGAAAAATGGATATGCTATGCTGAATCGAACATCATTTTAACTAGCTGCTTAAAACAAATTTGCTTAGAAGAAGCGCGCTTGCATTACATCTCACTTTCTATACTGCCTTGTCCCTTACTCTTGTTACATAATGGGTAAGGCTGATCAAAGGAAGAGTAAATTTTCCTTCAACCAGTTCAAATCTGTTAGACATTGCTCAGCTGAACTGCCTGTGGATGGCAGGTCAAACTCAGGAGTCCGAGGAGGCACTAAATACCTGCTCCTAGATGTGAATGCAGGACTGGCATCCATTGATGTAAAGCTAGACACTGTGTCAATGTGTCAACACAGCATTAGTGAGCACTTAGAGAGGCATAATGTACATTGAGATGGAGTGGAGCATCAAGTATCGGGGCTAGAGGAAGAGAATGTGGAACAATTGGCCCGGGTGCAGGCCACTGAGAGGAAATTGTTGGCGAATGTGGCCAAGAATGAAGATCTGGAGGCATGCTACAGTAGCAACAATTTTACAGTTGTGCTGAGCTGAACATACAAACATAGAGCTTTTAGTTGAAAATATGCTGATGGAACTGTTTGGCTGTGAAAACTTCACTACTAAGTTTATGAATTAATGTGTTTATCCATCCCTGGGTCTGAGACCAGTCCGTGGTACACCTCCGCACCCAATCATTGCTCGATTGCACAGCTATCATGAAAATGGCCCGCTGTACTATCAGGGTGAGAATATTGCCATGGTCCCCGATTCCACACACATTGTGGTGCAGGAGGCAATTTAGTGACACCAACACACTGCTGCAAAATAAGAGACTTAAATACACTGTGTTATATCCTGCAAAACTCTGTGTTGAAATTTGAGTTAAAATGAAACATTTTACAGACTTCAAGACTGCCCTGGCATTTGCCTGGGACTAGAGGCTGCTACATCCGAGAGGGCCTTTGGGTCTGGACCCATCACCTTGGGTCATGACTTGGGTGGCCTAAAAGTGATACTGAATATTATTGTCTCAACCTTTGTAACGAATCTTCGGATGAGACACAGCTGATGTGATGTAAATCCTTTGTTAACACATATAATTTTGGTTGGGATATATATGTTACAGAAAGTAATGATGTGATTTTTTTCCTCCGTACCCACATGTGTAATGTACTTAGTTGATTAGTGGTATGTGTTTTGCTGGAAAGGATACATTTACTGACAAATTGAGTGTTCAGTGTGAATGAATCACTGGCTATTTCTTGCCAAGTGCAGGGAGAGGCAAGGATGGGATTTTGATTTTTCTTGTTGTTTGAGTTACATGTTAATTGCATAGCTCACTATCCTACTGTTGTGGGTACACCTTCTTATTCAGATGATGGAGCTCACATCCCACTGATGTGTATACACCTTCTTATTCAGATGATGGCTTGTCTGTTATAGCCATGTAGTCTCTAAAAACTGATGACCTGGAATACTTGTGATTTTAAATAATCCTGAGAAACAATGGTTGGTTTAAGGCATACCTCAACAAGAATTAGGTGTCTATAGCACTGTCTATCCTAACTGTGTGACAATAACCAGGGGAAATTTGCTATGTAGTAGGGGCATTGCTATCTTGGATCCTACAGCTCCTACTCACATGGAGTTACTATATTTGTAGGAAGCTGGCTCTGTATATACTATACCAATATGAGGTATGGTATATACAGAGTCCAGGAGTTCCCCAAAGGCTAAAGTAGATAACACTAATGCTCTCTTTTGTGGTAGTATGGTTGAGCAGTTAGGCTTATCAGAGGGTAGTGCAAAGCATTTCTTGTACAAAAACAGTCAATAAATGAGGCACACACTCAATGACTAATTCCAAGCCAATTCTTTGTATAAAGCAAAAATACAGTGTGTTGCTTTATTACTAGAACCAAAGTATCTCATTTGCAGGTTAGTACAGTTGACAGTATGTATGAAGCATATCTATCAAACTTACTTTGTTGGGAATTTTCAGGTAAAACAGTTTACAAGTAAGTAACACTTTTCAATTTCAAAAGTAGACAGTGACATTTTTCATAGGAGTCAATAAAGTCCTAGGGTGAGAAAAGTGTTAGGATAGAAAGCAGGTAAGTACACAACTTACAACTCCAGTCTTCAGAGGTTAGAATGTCCACTGGTCAGAGTTCAAGTTGACCCCACAAGCACGCCACCAGCTAAATGGGGCCAGCTGGGTGCAGAGGTCAAAGTTGGTGTTGGGTTCGCAATGGAATCCTAGGAGGACTGGGGGGACTTAGTTGAAAAGAGCTTGCAGAAAAGTACTTGTGGTTTCAAGACACAGGACACAGGCCAGAAGGGGTCTACGGGCCAACAACAAACACACACCCTCAACGGCACAGGGGAGGCTGGGTGCAGGCTGCAAACACAGCTTAGGGCACCCAGTGCTTTTCTATGCGGAAACCCCAGGGGCCACAAAGAGGCTGCAGGCTGGGTCCATGGGGTCGGTTCTGGGAAACCAAAGGCTGGACAGGAAGGAGGGGTGCCCGTTGGGCGTTGCTGGACCATTGGTCAGATTCCCAAAGACCAGGGGCCTGCGGGTGCACAGGAACCTATAGGAGTTGGAAATCTTTATCGGATCTGGTCGCGATCAGGGAGAGCATCTGGATTTAGGGGCGTTACAGGGGCCAATGGCTACTGTCCCCTGAGGGTGACTATACCCTTTGGTGTCCTCTCCCTTTGGGGAGGAGGATACAGAACCCTATTGGTCCCTACCCTCCAAAGCAAGATGGGGAATTCTGCAAGGAGGGGTTCACTTCAGCTCTGGACACCTTAGGGGTGGTCCTTGCTGCAGCGGGAACTCCTCCATGTTTTACCGAATTTTCCTGCTGGACCTGCCGCCTAAAAGTGGGGCCTGGTCTGGGGGGCGAGCAACTCCACTAGCTGGAATGAGATGGGGCACTGGAACAGGAGGCCTGAGCCTATGAGGCTCTCTGGCAAGCGTTACAGTTCCTGCAGGGGAGAGGTCTGAAGCACCTCCACCCAGAGCAGGCTTTGTTGCTGACCCCAGAGAGCAGAAAGGCTCTCACCCCATGGGGTTAGAAGCATGTTAGTGGCAGGTTGGCATAGACTGGTCAATCCTGCACTAAAGGGTTGGGTAAAATACAGGGGGCATCTCCAATATGCCCGCTTTGTGCATTTTACAATAAATCCAACACTGGGTATCAGTCTAGGTTTATTGTGCTGAGAAGTTTGACATCAAACTTCCCAGACTTCGGTGAAGCAATCATGGAGGTGTGGAGTTCATAATGACAGACTCCCAGCCCTAATACTCAGTATGGCCACACTGCACTTACAATGTCTAAGAAAATGGACTTAAGACACTGTAGGGGCATATTGCTCATGCAGCTATGCCCTCACCTGTGGTATACTGCACCCTGCCTTAGGGCTGTAAGGCCTGCTAGAGGGTTGACTTACCTATGCCACAGGCAGTGGTTTGTTGGCATGGCACCCTGTGCGGGATGCCATGTTGACTTTACCTTTTTTCTCCCCACCAACACACACAAGCTGCAAGGGCTGTGTGCAGTGTGCATGTGTTTGGGGAGGGGTCCCTTAGGGTGGCACAATACATGCTGTAGCCCTTAGGGATCCTCACTGGTTACAGAGCCCTGGGTACCACTGGTACCTTTTACAAGGGACTTAGCGATGCACCAGGGGTGTGCCAACTGTGGAAACAATGGTACATTTTTGGGAAAGAACACTGGTGCTGGGGCTTGGTTAGCAGGATCCCAGCACACAGTAAAGTTCAGATTTCAGGTAAAACGTGGGGGGCACTGTAAACAAGGGGCTAGTTTCCTATAAATGAGTTTGCAAAAGAACAAGTTACTTACCTTTGGTGACGCTTTTTCTGGTGGATACACTAGCTACCTGTGGATTCCTCACTTCATGAGTTCTTCCAATGCGCCAGCATTCAACAGAAATTTTCCTTCCCAGCTCTCTACGTCGACGAGGACGTCACAATTGCCGGGCTCCCACGCGACTCCATCTGATGTCATCGTGGCAATAAGAGGTCCTCGTCGGCGTGCTGACATCAGTTTTCACCATTTTTTACGTGCCTTTGAGGCAAACAGGTGATTTCCGACATCACATACTCAACATAAATACATCAATCAAATATAATACATAATATTTATTCAAATATAAACAGTAAAAACAAATATATATATATATATGTATATATATATATATACATACATATTCATCCAAAGAAAACTTGGTATGACCAGACAGGCAATGGGGAGGCAGGCAGCTAGTGTATCCACCAGAAAAAGCGTCACCAAAGGTAAGTAACTTATTCTTCTGATGGATACAACTACCTGTGGATTCCTCACCTTTTGATTAGAGTCCCAAAGCAGTACAGCACTCGGAGGTGGGTGCCTGAGTGGTCACACCAAGAAATCCTACAGCACTGACCATGCAAAATAGCCATCCCTCCTAACCTCCGCAATAATGCTTAGCAAAAGTGTGGAGGGAAGCCCAAGTTGCAGCCTTACAAATGTCAGCCACTGGAACACCCCTAGCCAAGGCTGAAGTGGCAGACTTAGCCCTGGTGGAATGGGCCCTGATTCCAACAGGAGGATCCTTCTTTGCCAAAGAATAACATATTTTAATACAAAGAATGACCCACCTGGACAGTGTTCTCTTATGGACGGCCTTGCCTTTCCTCTTCCTCACATAGCCAATGAAGAGTTGATCGTTCACTCGAAATTCTCTGGTCCTTTCAATATAAAAGCTTAAAGCCCTACTTGGGTCAAGCCGATGCAGTGTCTCCTCCTCTTTCGATGGATGGGGAGGAGGGTAAAAGGACGAGAGTGTAAAGGATTGCCCCATATGAAAGGGAGTAACTACCTTTGTTAGGAAAGCCGTCCTGGTTCTCAGCACCACCTTGTCTGCATGAAAAGGTGTGAAAGGGGGTTTAACATTAAGAGCCTGGAGCTCACTAACACACCTAGAAGAGGTGATGGCTGTGAGGAACACTGTCTTCAAAACTAAAAGCCTTAATGGGCAAGAATGCAAAGGTTCAAACGGTGAACCCATCAGGAAACCAAATTCAAATACAACTAAGGCATAACAAAAGAAGTGGGAGGAAACCTATTAGTTAGTCCTTTTAAGAACCTTACAACTATAGGGGACTTAAACAAGGAAGGTTGGTCAGGAAGGCACAGAAAGGCCGACAGTGCCGATAAATATCCCTTGACAGTTTCAACTGCACAATCCTTCTGCGCCAAGCACAATGCAAACAATAAAACGTCTGACAAATAGGCTCGTAAGGGATCAAATTTGCTTCTCTCCACACCAATCAACAAATTTTGCCCATCTGCCAGCATAGATAGACTTGGTGGAGTGTCGCCTGGCCGATAAAATAACATCCACCACTTCTGGCGGGAGAGAAAAGGAACTCAGATTGCCCCGTTCAATCACCAGGCATGAAGGTGCAGGCTCTGGAGGTGGGGGTGTAGAACCTGCCCCTGCGACTGCAAGATGAGGTCTGCCCTGTAAGGGAGACGGAGCAGACGGCACAGTGAGAGTTGGAGAAGGTCTGTGTACCACACCCTTCTCAGTCAATCTAGAGCTATTAAGATGACTTGGGCCCGGTCTTGGCGAATCTTCCTCAGAACCCGAGGAATCAAGGGTATGGGGGAACGCATAAAGTAACTGGCCGTTCCGCATCCCTCAATGCTCCTTGCACCGGATACTGGAGGCTGCAGAACGACGGGCGGCAGTGCATGTTCTCCCGTGTGGCAACCAGCTCTACCTGAGGAAACCCCCACATCTGGAAGATGTAACGGATCAGGTCTGGATGGAGCTGCCAAACGTGATTGGCCGAGAAACGCCGACTGAGACTGTCCGCACGCACGTTCAGAACTCAGGCCAGATGGTTTGCTACTAAGTAAAGCTGATGGTCCTGAGCCTAGGACCAGAGCTGCAGAGCCTCTCTGCAGAGAAGGTACGACACCACTCCTCCCTGCTTGTTTATATACCACATCGCAGTAGTGTTGTCCGTCAGGACTTGAACTGACTGACCGCAAAGGGAAGGGAGGAAGGCCTTGAGAGCCAGAAGTATCACCCACAATTCCAACAGATTGATATGAAACATCTGTTCCACTGGAGACCAATGACCTTTGACCTTCAGGTCCCCCAGATAAGCTCCCCACTCCAGAGTGGAAGCATCCGTTATAACCGTGGCCACTGGAGGCGGTAGTGAAAACGGCCTTCCTTGGGAAAGGTTGCCGTTCACATCCCACAGCAGGTCCGCTGCAGTGTCTCTGGAGATCATTATCATCTCCTTGAGATCCCCTTTGTGCTGAAGCCACTGTCTGCGGAGGCACCACTGAAGAGCCCTCATATGCCAGCGTGCATAAGTGACCAACAGAATGCAACAAGCGAACAGACCGAGCAGACGTAGGACCTTGAGGACTGGAACAACCGCTCCATTTCTAAACATTAGAATCAACGCCTGAATGTCCTGAATCCGTTGAGGCGGAGGAAATGCCCGATCCAACGTTGTGTCCAGTACTGTCCCTATTAACAGGAGGTGCTGAGAGGGGTCCAGGTGAGAATTGGGCACGTTTATCGAAAAGCCCAGATCGAACAACAACTGGGTTGTCATCCGCAGGTGATGCAACATGAGCTCTGGTGACTTGGCTTTGATCAACCAATCGTCCAGGTAAGGGAATACCGCTATTCCCTTCCTCTTGAGACTTGCTGCAACCACCGCCATCACCTTCGTGAAGACTCGAGGTGCGGAAGTAAGACCAAACGGAAGGACCGCAAACTGGTAGTGTTGCGACCCCACCACAAACCGGAGATACTTCCTGTGCGACTTGAGAATAGGAATATGAAAGTAAGCATCCTGCAAGTCGACCAACACCATCCAATCCTCTTTGTTCAAGGCCTGAAGCACCTGCGCCAGGGTCAGCATTTTGAATTTCTTCTATTTGAGGAACCAATTCAAAACCCTCAGGTCCAGGATAGGTCTCAAACGACTACCCTTCTTGGGGATCAGGAAATATCTTGAATAACAAGCCTGACGCCTTTCCTGCTCTGGAACCAACTCCACTGCACCGTTTGATAAAAGGATTAGAACTTCCTGCTGTAACAACAGGAGATGATCTTCTATGCAAAAGGATGGGGGGGAGGGATGGGAGGGGAGGGGAACTCCCGAAAAGGAAGGGCATAACCTTTCCCCACAATATTGAGGACCCAGGAGTCCGATGTGATAAACTCGCACCCGCGGAGAAAGTGAAATAACCTTCCCCCTGCAGGAAAAAGATGAGACGCAATGGGCAGAGAACTAAGGCTGCTTTCCTTGCTGCACCCCCCCCCCCCCCGGAGGAAGAAGAAGAGGCAGAGTGCTGCTAGGTGGCCTCTCTTGTCCTAACTCTACCACCCCCTCTATAGGATCTACAGGGCAGACTTGAAGGTTGCTGTCCTGCTGGTTGGGGTCTCCCACGAAAGGAAGCTCCTTGTTCGAACCCCCTAAACCTTCTAAAGGATCTGAATGGGGTGGCATTGGAAGCCTCCAGGTCCAAGGACTTGGCAGTAACCCTACTCTCTTTAAAGCACTCTAACGCAGAGTCAGCTTTAGCCCCAAATAATTTGTCCCCATTAAAGGGCAGGTCCAAGAGGGTCGACTGGACATACATCGAGAACCCAGAAGACCTCAACCACGCATGTCATCTGGTGACAATGGAAGTGCCCATCGCTCTGGCCACAGAGTCCGTAGTGTCCAGACCCGGCTGAATAACTTGCTTAGCAGCAGCCTGAGCATCCGACAGGAGTCCCTGCATCTTCAAAGGCAGATCCGGTAGCACAGCCTTGGCCGCGTCCATCAGAGCATGTATGTATCTGCCCAAAACACAAGTCGCATTGGCAGATTTGAGAGCCATGCTACATGAAGAAAATGTATTTTTGGCAGACTGCTCCATCCTCTTGGATTCCCTATCTGAAGGCGTGCCAGGGAAGGAACCAGGAGCTGAATGAGACGAGCATGAAGCTTTGACCGCCAAACTCTCCAGAGTAAGATGTTTCGACAGGAAACCACGGTCCCCCAGAGCCAATCTATACCTCCTTGCAACCGATCTGCTAACAGCAGACGAAGTCACGGGCTTCTTCCAGACTTCCAGAATAGGCTCCGTAAGAGAGTCGTTAAAAGGCAGAAGTGGCTCCGCAGCAGCTGAAGCAGGATGGAGGACCTAAGTTAAGATATTAGTCTTAACCTCTGCAGATGGTAGTGGGAGGTCCAAAAAATCTGCTGCCTTCCTTACCACAGAATGAAAAGAGGCTGCCTCCTCTGTGAATTCCCCAGGAGAGACTAGATCCCACCTAGGGGAAGTATCTAGTCCACTTGCTGAGTCCAAACCCTGATAGTCCCACAGGGGCTCAGCAATTTCTCCTTCTCCATGAGTTGCCTCTGATACGCTTGTTCCTCTAAAAGTCTGAGAGCCTTTCTTCTTGACCTTAGCCTGGCCTCTATTCTCGGCGCCGACATAGAATTCACTGACATCAAAGATCTAGGCTGACGTGGACCAGGAGACATACCCCGCTGTACGGATCCATCTGCCGCCAGAACCGAATCCATCAGCACCGAGGGCACAGGGGCCCGCTTCACCGGCGTCGAATGAGGATGGGGCGACGTCAACAGCACCAGTGGTTTCGTAGGTGATGTCATCAGCGTCGAAGGTCTTCCAGGTGCCGGACCCACACCCCCCGCAGAGCAAAAGGGCATTAACGGCGCCTGTGTATATGGAGCCGGAGCGGCTATCGAAAAGGCCAAAGGACCTGTGGGACCAGCCGGTGAACCACCAGGGGCCATAGAACTGAAGATGTTGAACATGGCATTTAAAAAGGCCGCTGGGTCCGCACCCGGAGCCGGGAAGGCTGGATACCCTTGTTCCTCCTGTGGCGCCAGATCCGGAATGTCCGACTGCGCTCCAGGTGAAAAGCGAGGACTCTCCTGAGTCTCAACCACCTCAAAGACTGAAGGCGCCAGAGAAGCTTGGAGTCGCCGTCGGACTAACCTCCCACATCGTACAACGCCGACTTGATGGAGACCTCGATCGGGACCGACCTCTATCCGAATGCCGTTTCTTGTGCGACCTTGAGGATTTTCCAGAAGAAGACCTCTGATGACTCCTATGCTTCTCCTTCTTTGTCGCCTTGGCCAAAAAGAGTTTGGCCTCCCGCTCCTTGGGCCTCTTTGAGTTCATCATCAGGCATGAGCCACACTCCTCCACATCGTATTCGGAACTCAAGCACCACGGGTACTCATTGTGCAGGTCCATCACCGACATGCACCCCCAGCACTCCCGACAAGGTTTGAATCCGGATTTCCAAGGAGGAGAAATTGTAACCTACAAGGAAACACCTTTGGTAACAGTAACTCCCAAAAGAGCTAGGAAAAAAACGTTATGCTTCGAAGGCACAGAAAAAAGGGAACTGAGGTCAGCACGCCGACGAGGACTTCTTATTGCCACAATGACGTCAGACGGAGTCGCGTGGGAGTTGGGCAATTGTGACGTCCTTGTCGACGTAGAGAGCTGGGAAGAAGGATTTCCGTTGAATGCTGGGGCATTAGGATAATTCATAAGGTGAGGAATCCACAGGTAGTTGTATCTATCAGAAATGTAGATTACAAACACAAATAGGACTAGAGAGATTCATAGGGCAGATATATTATAATCCACTGTTTGCTAATGGACCACCTTGTTTTCATCATCAATGTCTATCGCCCCAGTCCAGAAAACACCAAGGTGTTTAGTGAAATCTCTGAAATATGTTGTTTAAACAGACTGCTCGATTATTTGGGGTGGAGATTTCAATTTGGTTTTAGATGAAAATAAAGATAGATCTAAACAAGCATCTTCCCCCTGCAGAGCCCTCCTGATGCATTACGGTCCCAAATGGAATTTCATGACATACATGACAAATGAATGAACACATTTATTGCATATTTACTCAAAATCATTACAAATGCACCTAGATACAAAACAGTTAAATTAAATTCCAACAATTATAATGTACACAAATATCACGGCAACTGTGGTGCAAGAGTCCGCCCCTTCATTCTAATAGCTTTTGCATATAAAGTGCTTGTGCATTTTGGGGTGGGCGTGCCCTCTCATCACTAGAAAACACAATTGCTTGAGGCAGCTCCTTCTTCTAGCAACTCTGACATATAAAGTGCATGTGAATTTGGGCGTCGGGGGCCCTCTCATCCCTCTAAAAAACAGTGGTAAATGTCTGCCCCTCCTGACTAATAAGTCTTGCATGAAAAGGCTTGTGCAATAGGGCATAGGGGGGCTCTCTCACGGCGATTGTCTCTGCGGATGATTGCTGTTTGCCCAGTGTTTGCCTTTGAGTGTTCCTTGGCTGGCTTGTTATTATCTTGATTTCTTAATGTTTTATTTTCCAGGTGTGCAGCCTTATTCAATTCCGCCAGGACCGCTCTCATGTATCTTCCAAAGTTGACCTACTCTGATGGTTTGTGATATATAAGGTGCTTGTGCATTTCGGCGTGTGTGGCCCTCTCGTCCCTCTAAAAAAAAAACAAGGCACCAAAATTCCCCCTTTCCTAATAGCTATTTCATGAAAAGGCTTGTGCATTAGGGCATGAGGGACTCTCGCATTGTAATGGGCTCTAAGGAGGATTACAAGTGAGCCCAGTATTTGCCTTTGGGTGACCTTTGGCTGGCTTATTACTATCTTGATTTCTTAGTGTTCTGCTCTCCAGTTGTGGCCTATCAAAATGGGAAGCCATATTCAATTCTGCCCGGGCTGCCCTGATGTACAGTCCAAACCTGACCAAGTTTGAAGGAACTGTGCAGGCCAGGAGCCATGAAACTGCCTCTACGCATGTCCTTCCCTCATGCTGTAAGAACATTGGTCTAAAGAGGGCCCAACGCTGTTAGAGCAAAGCAGGACAGCACCAAATGAGGTGTATCAGGGGCTCCATACTGTAATTACAAGTTCAACATTTGGTTATCTGCTTTAGGCATTGCCATTCTGGATTAAGCTCCTTAATTGAGAGCTGCGCTACCCGGAGCCCTTGTATATCCTTCAGGCATTTCCTGCTCAGTTCACTAGTCAGGTATGGCTGGATGATGTTAGCCTCATAGGAGGGAATTAGGCCTGGTAGCCTTCTATTTTCTTTATATCTGGCCAAGCCCTCATCCCTTGATAACTTGAAGTCTTGTTTACATCATGCTTTCTTTATTGCCATGTAGTTTACTTCCTCCTGTGTCCAGTTGGCTAATGCTAAATTCTATTTCAACACTGCAATTTGCAGATAGCTGTTTCAGGGGTTGGGTTCCCCCTACAAACAGCGTTTTGAGCACTTCCTTTAATGTTCCTGTGTCCGCTTTGATGATCTAGAAATAGTATTTCTCCAGACTGCTCAGGCATTTGTACTTCTACTGAACCAGACCAAATTCAAGCCGAATCACACAGTTGCTTCTGTACTTTGGTAGACTGAAGATATGTTTGTAACCCTGGCACTGTACTTTTTCCATGGTGTGGTCAACAATTAACAGGTCATCTGCGTACTGGAGTAAGTGTAGTGTATGTGATCCTATTTTTGTGGTCACCATTTGTAAGGCAATGCCTCCTCGGCATGGCTACCCCCTGACTTTTTGCCTTTCCTGATGCTAAGTTGTGATTGAAAGTGTGCTGGGACCCTGCTAACCAGGACCCAGCACCAGTGTTCTTTTCCTAAACTGTACCTTTTCTTCCACAATTGGCACAGCCCTGGCACTCAGATAAGTCCCTTGTAACTGGTACCCCTGGTACCAAGGGCCCTGATGCCAGGGAAGGTCTCTAAGGGCTGCAGCATGTCTTATGCCACCCTGGAAACCCCTCACCCAGCACGTACACACTGCCTCACAGCTTGTGTGCTGGTGGGGAGAAAATGACTAAGTCGACATGGCACTCCCCTCAGAGTGCCATGCCAACCTCACACTGCCTGTGGTATAGGTAAGTCACTCCTCTAGCAGACCTTACAGCCCTAAGGCAGGGTGCACTATACCACAGGTCAGGGCATATGTGCATGAGCACTATGCCCCTACAGTGTCTAAGCAAAACCTTAGACATTGTGAGTGCAGGGTAGCCATAAGAGTATATGGTCTGGGAGTTTGTCAAACACAAACTCCACAGTTCCATAATGGCTACACTGAAATCTGGGAAGTTTGATATCACACTTCTCAGCACAATAAATGCACACTGATGCCAGTGTACATTTTATTGTGAAATACACCCCAGAGGGCATCTTAGAGATGCCCCCTGAAAACATACCCGACTTCCAGTGTGGGCTGACTAGTTTTGCCAGCCTGACACACACCAGACATGTTGCTGGCCACATGGGGAGAGTGCCTTTGTCACTCTGTGGCTAGTAACAAAGCCTGTACTGGGTGGAGGTGCTTCTCATCTCCCCCTGCAGGAGCTGTAACACCTGGCGGTGAGCCTCATAGGCTCACCCCCTTTGTTACAGCGCCACAGGGCATTCCAGCTAGTGGAGATTTATTGTAACATGCACCCAGAGGGCATCTTAGAGATGCCCCCTGAATACCAATCCGACTACCAGTTTCTGCCAGCCTGCCACAAACCAGACAAGTTGCTGGCCACATGGGGAGATGCCCGCCCCTCCGGCCACTGCCCCCACTTTTGGCGGCAAGGCTGGAGGAGATAATGAGAAAAACAAGGAGGAGTCACCCAGCAGTCAGAACAGCCCCTAAGGTGTCCTGAGCTGAGGTCACCCCTGCCTTTAGAAATCCTCCATCTTAGTTTTGGAGGATTCCCCCAATAGGATTAGGGATGTGCCCCTCTCCCCACAGCGAGGAGGCACAAAGAAGGTGTAGCCACCCTCCAGGACAGTAGTCATTGGCTACTGCCCTCCCAGACCTAAAAACACCCCTAAATCTAGTATTTAGGGGCACCCCAGAACCCAGGAAATCAGATTCCTGCAACCTGAACTACAAAGGACTGCTGACCTACAATCCTGCAGAGATGACGGATGACGACAACTGCTTTGGCCCCAGCCCTACCGGCCTGTCTCCAGAGTCGAAAACCTGCAACCAACGATGCATCCAACAGGGACCAGCGACCAGCGACCTCTGAAGCCTCAGAGGACTGCCCTGACCCCCAGGACCACGAAACCCCATTGAGCAGCGGCTCTGCTCAATAACAGCTACATCTTTGCAACAAAGAAGCAACTGCCAAAGAACTCACTCTTCCCGCTGGAAGCGTGAGACTTCACACTCTGCATCCGAAGCCCCCGGCTCGAGATCCAGAGAACAAACATCACAGGGAGGACTCCCTGGCGACTGCGACCCCACGAGTAGCCCCAGATGACCCCCCTGGACCTCCACAGTGACACCTGCAGAGAGAATCCAGAGGCTCCCCCTGACCGCGACTGCCTGTAACAAGGGACACGACGCCTGGACCAAGCGCTGCACCCGCAGCCCCCAGGACCTGAAGGAAACAAACCTCAGTGCAAGAGTGACCCCCAGGCGACCCTCTGCCTAGCCCAGGTGGTGGCCCAGAGAAGCCCCCCCAGTGCCTGCCTGCACCGCTAGAGTGACTCCCGGGTCCCTCCATTGTTTCCTATCTAAAACCCGATGCCTGCTTTGCACACTGCACCCAGCCGCCCTTGTGCCACTGAGGGTGTGTTTTGGGTGCCTACTTGTGTCCACCCCCCCAGTGCTCTACAAAACTCCCCTGGTCTGCCCCCTGAGGACGGAGGTACTTACCTGCTGGCAGACTAGAACCAAAGCACCCCTGTTCTCCATAGGCGCCTATGTGTTTTGGGCACCTCTTTGACCTCTGCACCTAACCGGCCCTGAGCTGCTGGTGTGGTAACTTTGGGGTTGCCTTGAACCCCCAACGGTGGGCTGCCTATGCCCAGGAACCGAGACTTGTAATTGTTTTACTTACCTCACAATCTAACCAATAATTACCTCCCCCAGGAACTGTTGATTTTTGCACAGTGTCTACATTTAAAATAGCTTATTGCCATTTTAACAAAAACTGTATATGTTATTGCTCTAATTCAAAGTTCCTAACTTACCTGTGTGGAGTACCTTGCATTTTATGTATTTACTTCAAATCTTGAACCTGTGGTTCCTAAAATAAACTAAGAAAAGATATTTTTCTATATAAAATCCTATTGGCCTGGAGTAAGTATTTGAGTGTGTGTTCCTCATGTATTGCCTGTGTGTGTACAACAAATGCTTAACACTACCCTCTGATAAGCCTACTGCTCGACCTTCCCCAAGTCAGCTGTATTCAGGTTGAATAGTGTTGGTGCCAGGACGCAGCTCTGTTTTAGACCACGTTCCCATTATAGCTTGTGGATGACCATGTCCATATCCAGTTTTATTTTTACCCAAGTGTTACTTTATAACAAGATGATGGCCTTCAGAGGTTGTTAGAGAACTTCCAATGTTTTAATTTGTTTCACAACTTGGTTCTGGACACCACGTCAAATGCCACAGAACAGTCCACAACGCAGGCGAACACCGGTAGAGTGTTCTTATTATTCGCTTGCTGTGCTAAATAGGGTAGCGCAACAATATTGACAGTGGTTGCACCACCTTGGCGGAACCTACTTTGGTAGAACAGTAGAATGTCTTTGTCCTTAATTCATTTATTTAGCATTTACTTTACTTCAATATCTAAAAGGGTGATTAGCCTATAGTTCTTTGGATCCGTTTTTACACCCTTCTTATGTATCGGCTGCAGCAAGGAGCCTCGCCTCCATGAATCATACATTCTGTATACAAGTTAGATAGTATCTCTGCCAAATATATCAGTTCTTCTGTAATCATGCTGCCCGGGAGGCCTTTGGACTCCAGTGCTCCATTCCTTTTTATCTTTTTTATAATTTTTACCACAACCTGCTGGTATTGGGCCTTGCATCCTTCTTCCTCTTGGGACCCAGCACTGAGTGATGCACTATCTGCTAATTCTGTCTCGCTAGTCCCTTGCCAAGGTTCCCCCAAGACTGTGTATACTCTCACTAACATGCACTAGCCATGCTTATACTGTCAATGAGTTGTACTTGTCTGATGTTTCATTCTCCAGTTTAGCAACGTATTCACAGAATTGCTTCTGTCTGTTGCCTTGGCAAAGACCATTTACTTTGTTCCATTCCTGCTCCATGTGCTTTTATTTCAGTTTCCAAGTGCGGCGCTTATGGTCTTGATTAGCCTTCTTGTATGCCCTCTCGGTGTCCTGCGTCCCAGTTTTTTGGTGGGTACTTTCTGTCTTTCTTAAAATCCTGACACTTTCCCCCAGGCCTCTGTTGTATCGTTGACTGCTTCCAGATTTCCAGTTTCTCTTGGGCTTGGTCATCCAAACCCCCTTTAACAGGGCTGTGTTCAATCCAAGGGCTCCAGTTCTGAATAGGGGAGTCGAGATTTCTTTAACCCCTTCTCTGGGCTGCTCCATTATCCATTTCTTCATTTTGTCAGAATTGACTGAGTTCCACTTGATCCTACTTAGGAGCTTCTGGTCCTCGGCGCCCCTAGTGTGGCTAATGACAGAGCTTCAGATCTAGCCTGAGCATGGCTTGATTGCTTGCTTTGTGTCGAAGCATCTTGAATCCAGTCATCCTTTGCCTGGTATTCTTACTTAAAAAGGTGTAGTACATGTAGTATGGTTGTTAAAGAAGGGGACGCTTGTGGCTTTGAGTTGTAGTTCATTGGCCCAAGCATCTGCTGAGACTAGTTTGTAGGCGTGGAGAAAGAAGCTAAAAGCTCTTTCAGGAGGTGTGTTGCTCCTATGGTTGGCCACCTCGGTACCCAGGTGATGTAGATTGGAGTCTCCTGTTATCGCTGTGGCTGCAGATAGATGTTTTCACAAAAGTTCTTCTAGAGCAGAGATTACCTTTTCAATTTTCTCTAGTCCTGAGGCTCCATGCCAGTTCAGGTAGATGGTGATGATTAGCAGATCCTTCTATTTTTCTCAGTAATGTATACCTTCAGCTAAAACACTCTGAAGGGTAAACAAAGTTCTCCTGTGTTCTTTCATATTGACTTGCAAATCATGTTCCACATATATTGAAAGACCTCCCGAAGGTCTTCCATGGCAGCATACTTTACTTTCTGGTATGTGCAGGGCTGCAAAACCTTCTAGATTTACATCCTCGGTTGCCCATATTTCTTGGAGACAGATTACGTCCCCCTTTTGCAGCTCTTTCCTTGCTGATTCACTAATTAAAATATTTGCAATGCCTGCCACATTCCAAGAGATGAGTTTAAGGCTTGTCTTTTTTTCACTATTGTGTACTTTGTCAACTTGAGTTGCTTGTGTTGCTGCTTCCTCTCTATCCGTGGGAACCAATGCCCCTCCTTTATACTGGGGGTGACTGAGGTTAGTGCTCTACGAAGTGGTGGGTGAATAGTTCTGGTCCTAGTGTAATCTTACTCCTACTTCGTTGCATTTAATTACTCTTCTCCTGGATAGACCCTAGGTTGGTCTATGTTCTATAATGAGGTTCTGGAAGGGCATCGGAGCGAAACCCCACTTAGCAGGTATTGTGTGGCTTTGCTGTGGGAGCTGCCTTGGGTGCCTGCGAGGAGGACTAACACATGAGGGTATTTTTCTTCAGTTGGTCCTGACCTGTATTCCCCAGTCCTCTAATCGCTGTTTCTCCTGCAGGACCAAGTAAGCGATCCAGCCGTCTTCCATGTGGTTCTAGTGTATTCCAGGGCATTGGACTTGTTGCTTCCTTTGAATTCGATGCTTAAGAGGTTTCAGCTTGTTATTTGGGCTACTGCCAGATAAGGGCATTTGTGGCTGCAATAACAGTGGCATTAATTGCCAGTAGTGTGTCTTGAGTATTATTTGTTTTATGGAGGTTTAGGCTCGGTTCAGGGCTAACCTCCTGGATACTGTCGACTAACTTGTCTGCCTTAATTACTGCGGGTGCCCTACAGATTGGACTTATCTGTAAGGGGAACCCTTGGACTCTGTGCACACTATTTCTTACTTTGAAATAGTATATACAGAGCCAACTTCCCACACCATTGTAGCTTCTTCGAGGACCTTCCCCAAGTCAGCTGTATTCAGGTTGAATAGTGTTGGTACCAGGACGCAGCTCTGTTTTAGACCACGTTCCCATTATAGCTTGTGGATGACCATGTCCATATCCAGTTTTATTTTTACCCAAGTGTTACTTTATAACAAGATGATGGCCTTCAGAGGTTGTTAGAGAACTTCCTGCTGGCATACCTCGATCCAGGGTCCCGAACTAGCCCGTCTAATCCTTCTGGGCTCTTTTGCGATGGTGGGTTCACTGAGACATTTCCAGTCTGCTCTCCCGTATTAACCTCAGTATGTACTTCCACCACAGTGTAATGCTATGTGTATTTAACCAATGATTCCACCTTGACTGCTGACCCCATTTTGTCCTTAGTTTAACTTCAAATGCCGTCACATCAGTGACGCAGGTATTTTTTCACACACAGCTTGTTTTCTACATTGAACGTGTATTCACTCTTTCTCACCAGAGAAGGGAACTTTAGGAAAGTACCATCTTGCCTGGCATGTTACCCCCATTTTTACTTGTGTGTCAGTTTGTTTTTGCCTGTCTCACTGGGATCCTGCTAGCCAGGACCCCAGTGCTCATAGTTTGTGGCCTAAATGTGTTCCCTGTGTGGTGCCTAACTGTGTCACTGAGGCTCTGCTAACCAGAACCTCAGTGCTTATGCTCTCTCTGTCTTTAAAATTGTCATTGCAGGCTAGTGACCATTTTTACCAATTCTGATTGGCATACTGGAACACCCTTATAATTCCCTAGTATATGGTACCTAGGTACCCAGGGTATTGGGGTTCCAAGAGATCCATATGGGCTGCAGCATTTCTTTTGCCACCCATAGGGAGCTCAGACAATTCTTACACAGGACTGCCACTGCAGCCTCAGTGAAATAACATCCACGTTATTTCACAGCCATTTTACACTGCACATAAGTAACTTATAAGTCACCTATATGTCTAACCATCACTTGGTGAAGGTTAGGTGCAAAGTTACTAAGTGTGAGGGCACCCTGGCACTAGCCAAGGTGCCCCCACATTGTTCAGGGCAATTTCCCCGGACTTTGTGAGTGTGGGGACACCATTACACATGTGCACTACATATAGCTCAATACCTATCTGTAGCTTCACAATGGTAACTCCGAAAATGGCCATGTAACATGTCTAAGATCATGGATTTGACCGCCCATGCCAAGTCTGGTATTGGGGTGCCAATCCCTTGCATCCTCGGGGCTCCAGCATGGATCCCGGGTACTGCCAAACTAGCTCTCTGGGGTTTTCACTGCAGCTACCGCTGCTGCCAACCCACAGACCGGCTTCTGCCCTCCTGGGGTCTGGGCAGCCCAGTCCCAGGAAGGCAGAACAAAGGATTTCCTCTGAGAGAGGGTGTTACATCCTCTCCCTTGGAAATAGGTGTTAAGGGCTGGGGAGGAGTAGCCTCCCCCAGCCTCTGGAAATACTTTGAAGGGCACCGATGATGCCCTCCTTGCATAAGCCAGTCTACACCGGTTGAGGGATCCCCCAGCCCCTGCTCTGGCGCGAAACTGGACAAAGGAAAGGAGAGTGACCACTCCTCTGTCCATCACCACCCCAGGGGTGGTGCCCAGAGCCCCTCCAGTGTGTCCCAGGCCTCTGCCATCTTGAATGCAGAGGTGTGAGGGCACAATGGAGGCCTCTGAGTAGCCAGTGCCAGCAGGTGAAGTCAGAGACCCCTCCTGATAGGTGCTTACCTGGTTAGGTGGCCAATCCTCCTCTGAGGGCTATTTAGGGTCTCTCCTGTGGGTTTCTTTTCAGATAACGAATGCAAGAGCTCACCAGAGTTCCTCTGCATCTCTCTCTTCGACTTCTGCCAATGATCGATCACTGACTGCTCCAGGACGCCTGCAAAACCACAACAAAGTAGCAAGACGACTACCAGCAACATTGTAGCGCCTATTCCTGCCGGCCTTCTGGACTGTTTCCTGGTGGTGCATGCTCTGAGGGCTGTTTGCCTTCACCCTGCACTGGAAGTCAAGAAGAAATCTCCCGTGGGTCGACAGAATCCTCCCTCTGCTAACGCAGGTACCAAACTTCTGCATCACCGGTCCTCTGGGTCCCCTCTTAAATTGACGAGCCTGGTCCCTGGAACACAGGAGCTGGATCCAAGTGACCCCGACAGTCCAGTGGTCCTTCTGTCCAAATTTGGTGGAGGTAAATCCTTGCCTCCCCACGCCAGACGGTAATCCTGTGTACTGCGTGAACTGCAGCTGCTAGGGCTTCTGCGCACTTTTGCAAGGAATCCTTCGTGCACAGCATAGCCCAGGTCCCCAGCACTCCATCCTGCATTGCTCAACTCGCTTAGTTGACCACCGACTTTGTGGGACCCTCCTTTGTAGTGTTGAGACGACCGCCATGCTCAGATTTCTTGAAGGCTTGTTCAAGTGCTTCTGCGGGAGCTGCCTGCTTCTGCGTGAGTTCTCTGTGCTGCTGACTGCCCCCTCGGTCTCCTCCTCAAAGGGGCGACCTCCTGGTGCTTCCTGGGCCCCGGCAGCACCCATTTTCTTCAACTGCGACCTTTGCAGCTAGCAATGCTTGTTTTCGGTCTTTCTGCGTGGAAACAACTCTGCATCCTCCAGCACGCCATGGGACATCTTCTGTGCAAAGGAGAAGTTCCTGGCATCTTCCGTTGTTGCAGAATCTTCAGCTTCTTCCACCCGGAGGCAGCCCTTTTGCACCTTCATCCGGGGTTTAGTGGGCTCCTGCTCCCCCGGACACTTGCGTGACTCTTGGACTTGGTCCCTTTCATTTACAGGTCCTCAGGTCCAGGAATCCATCTTCAGTGCTTTGCAGTCAGTTGTTGTCTTTGCAGAATCTCCTATCACGACTTTAGTGTGTTTCTGGGGAAGTAGAGTAACTTTACTCCTACTTTTCAGGGTCTTTGGTGGGGTATCATGGACACCCTTAGTGTTTCCTTACACTCCCAGCAACCTTCTACACACTACACTAGGCCTGGGGTCCATTCGTGGTTCGCAATCCACTTTTAGAGTATATGGTTTGTGTTGCCCCTATGCCTATTGCATCCTATTGTACTCTACAGTGTTTGCACTACTTTTCTAACTGTTTACTTACCTGATTTTGGTTTGTGTGTATATTTTGTGTATTTTACTTACCTCTTAGGGGAGTATATCCTCTGAGATATTTTTGGCACATTGTCACTAAAATAAAGTACCTTTATTGTTAGTAACTCTGAGTATTGTGATTCTTATGATATAGTGCTATATGATATACGTGGTATAGTAGGAACTTTGCATATCTCATAGTTCAGCCTAAGCTGCTCTGCTATAGCTACCTCTATCAGCCTAAGCTGCTAGAACACTACTAATCTACTAATAAGTGATACCTGGACCTGGCACAAGGTGTAAGTACCATTAGGTACCCACTATAAGCCAGGTCAGCCTCCTACAGGAACATAACATGGGGGATACAACAATGGTAAGAGTGTCCAAGGATTAGAATGTTTATAGCAGAGAAGTGTACGGCTCTGTATTGGAAATGCACATTGGTATCTGGCCAATCCTTCTGAGTATCATCCACACTGACCAAGTACAGTCAGAGCCTGAATTTCACAACTTAATCAAAGGAGGGGGTGGGGTGGGGGGTGGAGGTTACCAGAACCTCCCCCTTGAGTTTGTTTAAGATATATAGGTGGGAAAACTTGGCGCTGAGGCATAAGGAGCTCATTTCTGAGGGTGGACGCATTGCTCGGAAAGTCATTGGAGAAATTTTTTTCTGCCTCAGCTGTCCAGGGTTCCACAGCTTGACGTTGGCAAGGACAAGGATGATGTTTGAATCGATCCCCACGGTGATGCATTTTTAATTCTTAATTATCTAGATTTATATATATATATATTCACTGCATACATATTCATTGTTGATATATTGCATTTTATCAGATTGTTATTTTTCAACTGCTGTGATTAATTTAGTAGCTGCATTAAAGTTAAATGCTCACATTAATAATTTTGTATACTTTTGTTTGAGCCCTGGGAAGTGCCTTAATAAATGTATTACTCAGACTAGGAGTGCTGCATTCTTGGCATTCTTTAGCCTTGTTTCCTCTTAGTTTGAAGCTAAGCAGAACATTTTGGCGTAGTCGTTTGCAGGATACGAAGTGAAAGATTTAAAAGTGAAACATTTTCGGCAAAAAGTCAAAGGCAGTTTTCCAGGTTCCAAATGACATGCCAGGATCTGAAAACGCACCTTATGATGTTCTTGCGAATTAATGGTCTTGTGGAGCAGGATTATGTGAGAATTGGGGCGGATGTCTTAGCGATGCTGAGCCAAAAACAGAAAGTGTCAGAAGAACAGGGATGTGATTTATTTATTTTAGGCAGACAGGGCTGGATCCTGTTATCTGCTTATAGGAAAATGCACTAAAGATAAGGGCAGTTGGAACAAGAAAACCAGCAAGGATAGAGGCAGCTAGTTGAAGCTAAAAATAACGTAAGAATGCTGTCTTGTCAGAATAAGTTATTGCAAGACAAAACGGATACTTATCAATGTGTCGCCAAAAAGGCAGCTGTCCGCGTTGCCCAATACCGGTATCAGAAATGTAGGGGTAGAGTCAATCAAAAGAAAGTTCACTTAGCTATTGCAAAAGAAGGGTTAAGCTGGGATCTAGAAATCTGGGACGCAAATATCTGAGACTCAACTGATTTTTCCGATTCCAGTGATGAGTCAGTTAAAAAAGGTGGGGGCCAGCTTCAGCCAGACGAATAGAAAGTGGTTTGTGCACAGCCTATATTTAGATGGAAAATACAGGGCACCCCACAGAACCCAGGGTGGGGTTGGGGAGAAGTTGTTGAGATGCACTCCCTAGAAAATTATACACAACAGGATGTCAATGATATGGTTCAAATTTCTTTATTCATTTTCAATATAAAATGGAAAAAAGGAAAAACACAAAGGGTGTCACAGCACCCAAAAAAACTATGAGGACAAACAGGCAACCAGCCTGATCGATGTAATTTAAGATTCCCTCCCAATACGAAGACAGCTTTGGGCATTTCCATTAAGAATATGAGTCAGGGTACCCAGTTAGCCGCAACCCCTCCAACAGAGTGGTGATCATGAGCAGTCCACTTGATGGAGCCGGGCCGGGGTGAAATACTAGTAGGTAGCGATCTTCAGTGCAGTCTCTGTGCTAGTTTTGCAGTATGCTGTGTGGAGTGTAGGGTACTAGATCGCCTCCCATTCCCTGGGTGTCATGGATCTTCCCAACTCTGTCTCCCAATGTGCCTGACTGGGGATTTTGGGTATCTTTACCGCCTGTTGGAGCAGATCGTAGAGTTCTGAAATGGCATGTTTGTCTATCGTTTTGGCAACAGCCATCTTTCATATTGTGTGAGAGGTCTACATGCCTTCTCCATAATTGAGGGATGCCTTACCCAGTGGCGGATCTGAAGATAGCGCATTCTCTCCATTTCTGGGAGAGAGTGGGTTCTTCATAAGTTTTCAAAAGGCAGTATTGCCTCTGAGTCAAACAGATGTCCAATTGAGCAGCATGAGGGGGACGTCAAAGAGCAGTAGGCACCGTGGTCCAAGCCCGGTGTGAAGTCCGGGTTCCCCAAGATGGGTGTCAGGGAGGAGGGAAAGGAGGTTAAGTTGCTCGTTCAAGCTGTTTGATCCCATACCCACATAGTAGCTCTGGTGACGGGGAATGAGTACAGGCCCCATGGTCTATGGCAGCACAGCAGGAATGGGATTCTCCAGAGGGAGGTACCCACAGTCCATAAACAGCCAACGCTTGTCCGAGTCTGGTCTGGACCACTCCACCAGGTACCTGAGATGAGATGCCCTGTAGTATTGCAGAACATCTTTGATTCCCAGACCCCCCCTGTGCGG
Source organism: Pleurodeles waltl (assembly GCF_031143425.1). Taxonomy (NCBI): domain Eukaryota; kingdom Metazoa; phylum Chordata; class Amphibia; order Caudata; family Salamandridae; genus Pleurodeles; species Pleurodeles waltl. Next base: position 1,333,968,396 of record NC_090444.1, on the reverse strand, counting down.
GGGCTGGTAAACTAGGAGGTGAGCCATTCTGGGTTTTTTACCCCCCCACCCCCATAGGAAGCAGATGATTTCTCCCTGCAACGCTTGGAGGTAGCTGGGAGGAGGCTCGGCCAGCAGTCCCTGGAATATAAAAAGTGCCCTAGGGAGACATCTTACTGGCAGCTATTCTGCCAACCCATGAATGGGGTGGTGTCTCCACCCGGCCAGGTCTGCCTTGACGCCTCGAAGGAGAAGCAGGTAATTCATCATAGCTGATTCTGACACTGTCCTATCTATCCGGATGCCCAGATATGGGATGGAGTCCTTCTGCCATTGGAATGGATATTGCTGTGCCAGTATGTTCACCGTCTCCCTCAGGAGCGTGACACTGAGGGCCTGTGACTTTGAAAGGTTTATCCAGGAACCCGAAACCGTCCCAAAAGCCTCCACCTCCCACAAAAAAGGCATAAGGACCTTTAACGGGTCATCAAATGCAACCACCACATCATCTGCATAGAGCGCAATAGTATATTCTTCTCCACCAAAGATCGCTCCAGAGATCTCTGGGCTGCCCCTCACCCTCTGCACAAAGGGCTCCATATAAAGAGCAAAATGTAGGGGGGGACAACGGGCACCCCTGGCGGGTCCAGCGACCCATCGGAAAGAGAGTGGATGTCACCCTGTTAATTCTGACTGAGGCTCTCAGTTGGCTATATGCACTTGCAATCCAAGCTCAGAACCGGGACCCCAATGTTGTGTAGAGGTGCGGCCAATAAACTTGGTTAAATGCCTTCTCAGCGTCTATGCTGAGTAGCATTAGCTCCCTCCCCGCTCGCTGAGCCTTGTCCAGTGTGTGTAATATCCGTTTGGTGTTGTCTCCACACTGTTGGTGTGGGATGAAACCCGCCTAGTCGGGGGTCTACCAATCCAGGCATCAGCAGGTTCAAGTGAGCAGCAAGGATGCCAATAAGCAGCTTGAAGTCTAAGTTTAGTTATGAGGCAGGTCTATAGGAACCGCACTCTGTGGGGTCCTTTCCAGGCTTAGGGATTAACACAATGGATGTGTCCAGCATAGTTGGTGGCATCTCTCCCAGGCCCGTAATGGCATTAAAAAGTCGGGTTAAAATCGGAGCCAGGCTGGTGCAGAATGTTTTGTAAAAGGGGCAGGGAAGCATCTGTACCCTCAAATGTCAAAGCCTACAATTGGGCTACTGCCGAAATTGCCTCCTCAATCCTAATTGGAGCCTTGAGCGGGCTGCCTCTAAGGGCGTCAATTGAGTCGTGCGGGCCTGGTTAAGATATTGCTGTGAGTCCCTCGAGTCAGTCTGTTGAGGAGAGTAAAGAGCCTGACAAAAGCTACGGAAGGCCGAGGCAATCTGAATGTCGCTCGTTACCTCTGATCTCTCTGGGGTCCTTATTACTTCCACTGCCGTGGTCTTGCCTCTGAGCCCTGAGCCTGGTTACCAAAAGACGTTTGCATTTATTTCCACCCATGTAATAGGAGAGGCGTAGTCGGAGGGCTGTGTATTCCGCCCTGTCTAGCCCCACAAGTTGGGTCCTAGCTGTGCTGAGCGGTCTCAAAACTCTTGGGGCCCCGTCCTCTTGTGGATCCTCTCAAGTTCAGTCACCTGCTGCTGTAGTTCTGTCCTTTTCTCACGCTGGATATGGTTATCTGACGCCGCTATTGTGATAAATTCCCCTTTATTACCGCCTTCAGCGTGCCCTCACAATAGACAGATTGATGTGTCAGCTGTGTTGTTAAATTCTAGAAAAGTGGCAATAGTTTTAGCTATCTGGGCCATCACCTCTGGTCTCATCAGGAGAGTGGTTCTCAAACGCCAGAGGCGGGGACCCTCGGTCCATGGGGAGACGTTGAGCGTGAGGGCTATCGATGCATGGTCTGACAATGCGCAGGGCTTGATACCTATATCTCTCAGTGTCTGTTGGATTTCTTTAGAACCCAGAAAAAGGTCAATGTGAGCATAGGTCTTATGCGCGTGGGTCTAAAAAGTGTAGTCTCTAGTGGTAGGGTGTCTACATCTCCAGAGGTCCCCCAGACCCAGTTCCTTCAGCCTCCCCAGCCCCCTTGTGGATGGGGCCCCCGTCCCACCATATCTGGAAGCTGACCTGGCCCAGTCCTTGTTTAAACTTGGTTATAATCGCCCCCTATGAGCACTGGTCTGTCATGTGTAGTCATGGCCTCTGCTAGCGCCTTGTGGATTAATCCTTCCTGTCCCTCGCTGGGGGCATAGATAGGTGCTATAACCACTTGTGGGCTGCTGATGTGTATTCTGTAGGCCAGCAAGCGACTGTGTATTTCAGCAATCTTGTCTCCCACCCTCCCTTGGAAGGAGCGTGATACTAGAAGGGCCACCCCGCAAACACGGTCTTACATGAGGAAAAGTGTTTTGTTGGGAAAGATTTGGGGCGCATTCTATGATGGTCTGCTGGGATTAAGTGCATCTCCTGCAGGAGGAATGTCGGGTCGCACGTGTTTTAGATAGGAGAGGACCGCTCTGCGCTTGATTGGGTTGTTCAACCCTTTGACATTAAGAGTGACTGTTTTAACAGTTGTGTGGGCGGAACGGGGGAAGTATCGCCAGCCAGTGTGCGCCTATGCATAAACCTTTATCCCCTCCCTCAGATAGATGAGTCTTAGTTGGGGCTCCAGTCCCATCTGTGAGACATAAAAATGTGTATGTGATTATTGCGCTCCAGGCCCCACCCATAAACAAAAAAACACAATCAAACAACCCCACTGAGGAGAGCCAGGACTGCCCAGTGCATTCCTGAGGGTAAACCTAAGTTCTAGGAGCTAGCGCCCAAGTGTCCAGTGTTCATCAGGCGCCCCCCCACACCCCCAACACCTCTCCCCCAACCGCTGCAGCTGCATGTCTTCTGGCCTCATGGCCTCACCCCTTGTCCTTGTCTGCATTCTTCATGTCCCTGGTGAGGGACTCCAAGACTGCTCTTCTTTCTGATGCCATAGTCTCTCTGTCTGGCTTGGTGCTCCTGTGCAAGACAGTCTGCCAGCGTGTGCCCCTCCAAGGGCTCCTCCAATTGCAGTACATTGTATACCTCTTTCAATGAGAGTAGTTGGTACAGTTTGCTCTCCCATCGGAAAATTAGATGGAAGGGGTGACCCCAGGAGAAGGAGACTTCCTTGTCTATGTGGTGGGATAAGATTGGGCGAAATTTTCTCCTTTTTTGTAGGGTAATGGCTGCTAGGTCCTGATAAAGGAGCAGGAAGTGGCCCCAGAATTTCAGCGGGTGCTGTTCTCTCACCATCCAGGGTATGCGTTCTTTCAGGGGGAAGTCTTGGATGCAGGCCAGGATGTCCACCGGTGGTGAGTGAGACGGCCTCGGTGGTCCCACCCTGTGTCTATCCGTACCTCCCTGCCCAAGGTCTCCCCTAGTATCCGGCAGAAGAGAGCCCCGAAGTATGCTGATATGTCCTCCTCTTCGGCCCCGGTTGGTGCTTCCTGGAAGCAAATGTTGTTCCGTCTTGATCAGTTCTCTAAGTCCTCTGAGTGGGCCTGAAGTTTGATTTGTTGGATTTGTGGCCGGATTATTTCCTGCTGGAGTTGCTCAATCTCCTCATCTCTGGTTTGGCCACTCTCTCACCGACCTCCTCCAGCTCCAGTCGCACCACCTTCAAGTTCTGTGACAGGTCTCTCTTCACCGCCTGTATATCATCTCTAAGCAATGTGAAGGGGCCTTCAAGGAAGGCCCGTGTGATAGGGGCCTTATGATTCTCTTCCGTTTGCTCAGCCATATGGTTCCCTGTTACGGAAGTATCTGCTTCGACTTTGCCCGCTCCAGGCCTAGTCAGCATGTCCTTAATGGATCTGTCCTTTTTAGGCCATCTCTCATCACCCCATCTGTTGGCCCTGTCGGGCTCCACTCTGCTCACCGCTTTTTGGCGGGCACACAGGTCCCACAAATCCCTGGGCATGGGGCCAGCTTAGGGGCACACACCCTCACTTCGTCTCGTGGAGAACTCAGGTCTGGGGCGAGGCCAAGGAGACCCGATCAGCCTCTCCCTGCAGGCCTCATCGTCTCTGCCCAGCTCTCCTCTTCTCGATGGGCGTGCAGGCCTCGGTACCCAGTCTGCCTTCAGGTGTGGGGGGGGGAGGGCTACCTCCTCCTCCCCTACGAGCAAGGGGCCTCCATCGACGTGGGCTCCCCCAGCCACTGTCCCCGGGCCCCTGTGCAGATATTCGTCCTGGGCCCCACCCTTCCTCGCAGGCAGAGGCCCCGGTCGGCTCCTCAGGAGTTGGCCATCCGCTGCCCTCTCCCGCTCGTTCTGGCCTGGGAGCCCCTCTCCTCTACCGCCTCCAGGGCCACTGCTCACCGCCCTCACTCACCGAGCAGGCAGGCGGACCCGGCAGCAATCTGGCCCTGCTCCACCATTCCCGCTGGAGGCCCCTGGTTGCCCCGCCAACCTCAGTGCTCCACCTGGCGCATTGTCCCCCAGGGGGACGGGCACACCTGCTTCACCGTCCGCTCCACCATCTGAAGGCAGTCGCCTCTCTCCGAGTCCCTTTGGAGCTTCCCAACAGTAATCGGACCCGCCCAAACCACTGCCGCTGGCTTCTTTAATGGAGCGCTGGAGGCACCCCCATCTTGCGACACCCCGGATCCTTCAGACCGTGGGCTAAGTCCTCCTGCGCCAGCCGTCTCCAACGTCTCTCACTCCCCCACACTCACCTGTGTGTCACTCCCCCATGTTGTGCGGGGTGCCGCATGTGTGCTAGGGGCATTAGGGGCTGTGCATATACTCAGGAAGTCAATGACATCATAGACAGATTCAAGCAGAGATCTCGGGAAACATTAATTACATGGATGGTGCGATTATTTGCACAGGAGCCTCTGGAGTAATGTTAGATATAGGAGGCGCTTATGGTTTGGTTGCTATGCTTTGCTGTGCTGATAGACCAAACCTTCTCTGTGTTTAAAATGTACATCTTCCAGCTTGAAATATCCCATTATCTGGGTGGTCTCCCTGAGGATTGATGGTTCTCAAGTATCTGTATCAGATTTGCTGGGGGAAGTTGGCACCAGGCTTGACCCAGTGGTGGGAGTTGGGCTCCCTGCCATAGCTCCTAGACCACTCCCAAAATACTCAGCAAGGGACTTCGTCTCCATCTCCCCCTGCTGGCCCCCCCTCAGACATCTGACTTTTGATTGCTGTTTCCTTCTTCCCCCTTTTGCTATGATAGTTGTCCTCTTTTGTAAGAAGATCCCATGGGTGACTTTCCAGTACACTGCAAATCTCGAAGGTCACTGAGCCAGTTTGGGCCCTTGATTCCTTCTAAAATGCCACCAGCTGGATCCTAGGTTTCTTCCTGACCCCTCCGGTGCTGTCTTTGGGGTGCCCCGTAAACAATCTTCCAGGCAGCTCATTAGGTTGCGCTATCCCCTGGCCCGTGGCTCTTCCTTGACTTTACTACTTTTATCCTGCACTCCTTGTTCCTTACTCCTTAGTGCACTCTGCTCTCAACTTGATCAAAGGTTGCTGAGCTGCGGTTTTGCAGTGTGGCATCATTGCAATGCTGCCAGGTTTTTCCAGTAGGAGTAGGGGGGCAGAAGCTCACCCCTGGGCCACAAACCGCACTCTTAGCTAGTCAGGCCGCCACTGGAACCAGGGGGCTCAACCTACTGCTTCGGCTTTATCGCTTCTTCCTCCCCTACGACTCTGGACAAATTCTGGCATTGTTCTCATGCTGTTTACCCTTTGCCATACTTTAGTGCCTTGTTTTTAGATGCATGAGGGTTTACTGCGTAGTGATCTCCTGCTTGTCAGGTGCCTCCTTACACCCCTACAGGTGTGCGGACGCACAGGTTTGCAAAGTAGCGACTCTGGTTGTCTGAATGTCCACTTCCCCCCTCCCTGCTACCCACGTCCCCCTTGAGGCTTTCTACTTTTGTGGTGTGGAATTCACTGCTAATGTCTGCTTTTCCACTTGTGGATGTGAGCAGTGGCCTTTGGGCTGGTGTGGGGCCATACAGCTGTGTCACCATATTTCCGTGCTGGCAAGGTGAGCGAGGAGAGGAGTGACAGGGTGGCCCTCCACAGCTCTTGCCATCTCAGTGGCCTCTGCAGCCTCTGATCCCCCGGCACCTCATTCCGCCTCCTCCTGCTACATCCGCAACCGTTGCCTCACTGCAAACTCGCTGCCTCTGCATCCAACTTTGTCACTTTGTGTGAGGAAGTACATGTACGCCATTGTTTGTTGCTGTACGATAGGTAACCAAACTTGGATTCTGCCCCAAGGCTGCAATTAGCACCATTCAAAGATCGGTGCAAAGATCTTCAAATGTTTTTGTCTTTAACTGTCTTTAACTGAGGACTCTGAGAACTGCAAAGCTGTCCATGACACTTGGCAAGCCCAATATAGGGACAAAAGTGCATACTCGTATTATTCCAGTTACGATTCAAACTCCAAAACAGATCTCTGGTGGTGCTCATATGGAGCAGGCTTCTCCAACGAATAGCTCATGAGTTACTGGTAGCTCTCCAGCCACCTACGAGTAGCTCTCCTATATGCATCCCAGCTACTACATTTAAAGCTTTTGCTTGGCTGAATATATTTATAACAAAATTGAAAACTGTATATTCAGGACAAAAAAGTGAGAACCTGATTTAGAGTTTGGTGGATGGGTTACACCTTCACAAACGAGACAGATATCTCACCCGCCGTCTTTTAATCTCTATAGGCTATTATGGTTCATAATACGGTCGACCTAATATCTGTCATATTTGTGACTAAGTGACCCCCTCCACCAAACTAAATCAGGCCCTAAGTATTTTCAAAACTCATAACAAGATGTTTGGAGAAATATTTTAAAGCTGATATCTGAGAGATAAATCATGCGGTGGTGACAAAACCTATTACAAATATTATTACCTTGGTGCTGCAAGCATTGAAGGTATGACTGCTCTGTATTACCCATGTACAGGCATTCCAAATTGACAACGCCTATTTTACATTATTGCTGGCAACCCTGCATGATGCACAGAGGTGATCATTGTTGGTAATCTTGCATAGCATGACCACTAATATAATCCTGTCTAATGTGGTCACTATTACAACACTAACAAAACTAGTAGCTTGAGATAATTTATGCTGAACCTAAGTAGTTGTCTTGCTGAAAAGGTTGGAGATCTGGAAACTTTTGTGTGAGCAGTACCCCTGCATGCCGTCTGTTGGCTTAGTCTGATTTCGTGGAGTCCCAGTCCTGGGCATCTGCCAGACAACAACGTGGGCTTCCCTGCACACGTTTGCCGGAAACTGCTGCCTGGACAGTCAGGTCCAAAGGGATGGGCATTGTGCCCCTTCGGTCCTGCAGAACTTTCTAGTTCGGAAAATGTGTCTGCAGCCCACCATCAGTAGGATATGGTGTGGGTATCTATTCAAAGTTAAGGTATCTGAAGCTAGGAGTCTCTATCAAATGAACAAGTTACTTACTTTTGGTAACACATTGGCCCTCATTACAACCCTGGAGGTCGGTGTTAAAGCAGCGGTAACACCGCCAACAGGCTGGTGGTCAAAAAAATGGGATTACGACCACGGCAGAAACTGCCAACATAGACAGCCACTTTAACATTCCGACTGCCAGGGCGGTAGCAACAAACACCGCGGCGGTGACAGCCAACAGACAGGCGAAAGACAATGTACCGTCCACCCTATTATGAGAGGCCAATCCGCCAGCTTTTCCGGGGCGGTACCAACGACATCAAAACCATGGTGGAAACAGTACATCGAAGGGGAACCACTCATCTTCCGACACTCCACGAAGAACCAGGATGCCATGGAGCCCGAATTGCAGTATCTTCTCATACACCAGGAAGTAGAAAGAAGGCGGCGACAACGGTGAGTACTGCACCTAGCACACATGGGGGGGAGGGAAAAGAGAGTGACACACACACGCAACACCCCCACCCTCACCCACAACACTAACACATCCAACAACATTACTGATACACCACGTCACCCCCTGGAAGAACCCAAGGACAAAAGGAAATGAGTCTAACCAGTGTTATATTGGAACATTCAGATATAGCAATAGAATTTAAAAAAATCAATATATACAAATTTTACATTATGTACACAAGGCCGTACACTGTCCCTTGTAAATGTAGGTGGACCAGTGGTCCCAAAAAGCATGGGCGAAGCCCACACATGACATCTGCCTCAAAACGGAGAAAACACTGCAGGGGGATCAGGTCGAAAAAATAACAGGCACCTCAAGGGGAAGGGGAGAGGGGGCACCTCAGCCGGAAGATGGTACGCCACTGCTCCTCGAGGGGGCTCCATGCCCACTGCCTGGTCCTGGAGAGTGCAAAGCCACAGTCTCTCAAGTGGGTGGTTTGTCCACTGCGGGGTCCTGGGGAGTGCAAAGCCACAGTCTCACAAGTCTCTCAAGTGGGTGGGTTGCCCACTGCTTGGTCCTGGGGAATGCAAAGCCACAGTCTCTCAAGTGGATGGCGTCTTCCACAGGTTCTGGAGGGGGCATTATGCCCAGAGTGCTTCATTCTGCCAAGGATAGGGGGAGTGGATGCACCTCTCCACTGGTTAAGGAGGGGCATTGTCCCCAGAGTGCTTCATCCTGCAAGGATAGGGGGAGTGGATGCATCTCTCCACTGGTTCTGGAGGGGGTGTTGTGCCCAGAGTGCTTCATCCTGCCAAGGATAGGGGGAGTGGATGCATCTCTCCACTGGTTCTGGAGGGGGAATTGTGCCCAATGATGCTGCACCTGGGGTGTGGCAGTTAACATCCTCTCACCTGTGTGTCTGAGCCACGAGATGTACATGGAAGATGTACGTGGAAGAGGTAGCATGATACTCCATGTAGGCAGAGCCACACTCCATCCTGCGGCAACTTAGGCTGCAAACTGCTGGTAGTACCAGTGCTGGTGCCTCATGTGGTGTGTCCAGGGTCCAGGACGTCATCTGCACGGTGGTGACCGTGGTACAGGTCGCTGGCATCTCTGAGGAAATGGTGGTCACCAGCCTCTCACCAGGAGGCATCGTGCCCTGAGGTGGCTTGCCCTTTGTCTTGTGACCCTTACCCATCTTGCTAGTCGCTGTTGGGACCTTGGTACTGTCCTCTGTGTTTGGATGAGGCCTTGCTGGGTGGGTAGTACGACTTTCCCCTGCTGCATGCCGGCCCCTTCTTGACCTTGGCAGGTGGCGGAATCTGGTGGACCTTCCCATCTGTATTGTGGCACACTGGCAGCTCTGACAGGTGCCCCCTTCGATCCACCCAGACTTGCAGGGAGCACAGCAGATGCAGATTTGGTGGCTGAGGTGCTGGGCTGGGATCTAGACATCCTGGCCCTAGGGGAAGGACGGGGGGAGGTGTAGGGAAGAGGTTAATGTTAGCCAGGAAAAGTTTTTTGACACACTGGGATGGGAAGATGGATGGGGTGTAGGAGTGGAGGAAGAGGTAGTGGTTGGAGGAGGTGCACGTCTGCTGAGTTTGGGTGAAGGTGCATGGGCTGGAGGCTGTTGTGAGGTGGATGGCTGTTGAGTGGGTGTGTGCCTGCGTTTGTGTACTTTGGGAGGAGGGCTCACATACACACTGGGAGAGGACACAGGGGACATGTGAATGGTTGTGGGGTAGTGGTGATTGCTCATGAGCGGTGTGTTGTGATGGGCGTGCTTGTGATGGAAGCAGTGGCTGATGTAGTGCATGCAGGTGTGAGTGGAGAAGAGACTGGGAGGGAGGTGGAGGACGTAGAGGAGGGGGACACAGTGGAGGAAGTGGATGTTGGTATGTGTGCATGGGTACGATGCTTGGGTGAGTGCCTGTGTGATGATGTGCGGTGCCTATGTTTTCCTGGCCACTTGTGTGTGTTGATGTGTGTGCATGCTGGTCTGATGGTGTGCTTGGGATAGGCTGAGGTAGAGGGGATTGGGTCTGGGTAGTGGAAGTTGGAGGGGGGAGGCTGGACATAGGGATAATGGCTGCCATCAGTGCTGAGGCCAGAGACTGAAAAGCTCTCTGTTGGGCCGCCACGCCAGAAGGAATGCCCTCCAGGTATGTATTTGTTTGTTGCAAATGCCTCTCGACACCCTGGATGGCGTTCAGAATGGTTGACTGCCCAACAGTGAGGGATCTCAGGAGGTCGATAGCCTCCTCACTGAGGGCAGCAGGGCTGACTGGAGTAGGGTCTGAGGTGCCTGGGGCGAAGGGGATGCCCACCCTCCTGGGTGAGCGGGCACGGGAAACACGCTGAGGGGCTGCTGGGAGGGCAGTGCTGGTACAGGGGGGTAGCGGCTGTAACTGTTGTTGGGGTGGCCACAGAGTTGTCCGCCACCGCCAGGGAGCTTCCATCAGAGGAGGAGTCGCTGTCACTGGTATCCCCTCCTGTCCCCGTCGAGAAGCTCCCCTCCTCCTCCGTCCCACTGGTGCCTTCACCCTGTGTGGATTCACCCTCATTGGCCATGTGCGATGCAGCTCCCTCGGTCGCCGGTGCCTCAGCTCCTCCTCCAGATGCTGCTAATGCACACAAGGACAGGGTGACAAAACAAGAAGGGGGGAAAGACAGAGGACACACATGGTCAATGCCAGCAACACCACTACCGTTGGTGGACACAACACACACTGAGCTGCCCTATGCACTAGGCCTTGCCCAACCAGTCACTATGGTAGTCACCACCCCATGGGGTACAATGCCCAACACCAGCACATGCACACCTGACACCCACAGGACCCTGCACACTAGTTGCTACCCAATTGTACCATTGGGGTAGGGGTGCTTCAGAGCCTGCAAACAAGGGACCTACCCTGGCATGATCGTCCTGGCCTAGGGGCACCCACAGCCCACATCCCCCACCCAGCTAGCTCCTAAACTGCGCAGAGTCACCTTTCTGAAACTGTACTCACCCCCTTGTGACTAGTGTGATGCCCTCAAGCGCCCATCCAACTCCGGATAGGCCACCTCCTCCGCAGTAAAGGCAGGAGCCCTTTCCCCAGACACTGTAGCCATTGTCGCTTCCAGACTCAGGTCACAGCAGGACTTGCAGTGTAGGTTCTCTCCTGTTGATGGTCAGGTATCAAGTGAGTGAAGAGATAGAAAATGGCGGGCACGTCCGCAGCGGTGCGTACTGTCACCGCTGGCGTACATCGCCATTGGCTCCTAGGACCCATAGGGCCCAATGATAACCAATGCGGAGTTGCGTGGAGGTCTTCGACCGCCTACCACGAAGCTGCACAATGCCAGCGCAGTTACCTCATTTCCCTTTGTCCCTCCTCACGGGTCAGGCAGCCACCATTTCAGGGAGCGCATGGCACCTAACTGCGTCACAGCACATATTGGCACATATACTGACTCACGATTTAACACACGGATTCTGTAACATTAGTTCAGACACAGTTGTGCTATCTGTGGTAAATGACCTTATGCTCACCGTTCTACTCCATAGGTTACAACCGCTGAGGCAGCATATGAGATGGCGGCATCCTCCGGTATAAAGACCCCTGGTGGACCTGTCGACAATGGAAGACAGACACATCATAATCACATACAGACTTGGTCGTGCCACAATCCAAGAACTGTGTGCCCAATCGGAGCCAGACCTGATGTCAGCTATCCACCAGCCCACAGGTATCCCCTCTCTTGTGCAGGTCCTGTCAGTGCTCCATTTCCTGGCAAGTGGCTCCTTCCAAACTACAGTGGCCATGGCATCAGGGATGTCTCAGCCAATGTTCTCAAACGAGTTGAGCAGGGTGTTGTCTGGCCTGCTGAAACACATGCGCAGCTACATCATGTTCCCCCAGATGGAGGAATTGGCCACAGTGAAAGCTGACTTCTATGCCCTGGGACATAGCCCCAACATCACTGGTGCCACTGATGGGACACATGTCGCATTTGTCCCCCACCCCCCAGAGAAATGAATACGTGTACAGAAATAGAAAAAGTTACCATTCGATGAATGTGCAAATGGTGTGTTTGGCGGACCAGTACATCTCCCATGTGAATGCCAAGTATCCTGGCTCTGTGCATGACGCCTATATCTTGCGAAATAGCAGCATCTCTTATGTGATGGGCCAACTCCAGAGGAACTGGGTGTGGCTAATAGGTGAGCCCAAGGTACCCACACAGTAGGAGTAGGTGTCTGGTATGGGGTAGTCCCTAGAGGGTTAGTGTGTGTCTAACAGGTATCCCTCGATATTTGCAGGGGACTCTGGTTACCCCAACCTCTCATGGCTACTGACCCCAGTGAGGAATGCCAGGACAAGGGTAGAGGAATGCTACAATGAGGCACATGGGCAAACTAGGTGGATTACTGAGAGGACATTCGGCCTCTTGAAGGCCAGATTCCAGTGCCTCCATCTGACAGGTGGCTCCCTGTACTACTCACCCCTAGAAGGTGTGCCAGATCATCGTGGCATGCTGTATGTTGCACAACCTGGCATTGAGACGCTAGGTACCTTTTCTGCTGGAGGATGAGCCTGGTGATGGTCTTGTGGCAGCGGTGGAGCCTGTGGACAGTGAGGAAGAGGAGGCAGAGGAAGAAGAAGTTGACAACAGGACAAACATCATCCTGCAGTACCTCCAGTGACACACAGGTAAGAGACTGTAACTCCTCTTCACATATCAGTTTACTTTAGGACATTGTACATGGCTGCCTCTTAACCTCGGTCTATGGATACTGACTGTTCCCTTTGGAGTTCCTTTTTTCAGATCTGTGTACCCCATTCTGCCTTCTGCTATGTGTACTGCTGCCCAACAACTGTCATACATTGGTATGAGCAAATGAACATATACCCTGCAATGCTTTGCTAATGTTGTAGTAATACATGTGTGAATCATCAGACTGACTCCAGATTGGTGTTTGATTAAAGGTGTTTATTTAGGTGCTAATGGGTATAGGGGTATGTGCAAGGGGCTGGGGTGATGGTGGAGGAAGGTCCATGGTAGAGTCCAGTCTCTTGGTATCACAGGTGCATTGTCCAAGGGGGCATAGGAAGTAGAGCAATGGCAGTTGAAGGTGAACAGGGTAACAGAGTGGGACAGAAGGGTGACAATTAGGAGGGTCCTATTTCCTGGGGGGAGTCTTGGCAATGTTCTCTGGCTGGATCGCAGGGACCGTTTGCGGGGTGGCTCTCCTTCTGCAGGGGGTGGGATGCTGGTGGCCTGTTGGTCCTGTGGCAGTGCCTCCTGTCCACCAGCGCCGGCGGAGGTGGAATGCTGTTCCTCAGTTTGGCTAGTGTCAGGGGCCCTTTGTTGAGCCACTGCCTCCCTCATGGTCTTGCCATTATCAGCCAGCACCCCTGCTATGGTGTCCAGGATGGTGTAGATTTTGGTGAGGTCATCCCTGATCCCCATGTACTGTCCCTCCTGCAGCCGCTGGGTCTCCTGAAACTTGGCCAGTACTGTGCCCATGGTCTCCTGTGAATGGTGGTATGCTCCCATGATGTTTGAGAGTGCCTCGTGGAGAATGGGTTCCCTGGCCCTGGCCTCCCCCTGTCACACAGCAGTCCTTCCAGCTTCCCTGTTGTCCTGTGCCTCTGTCCCCTGAACTGTGTGCCCACTGCCACTGACCCCAGGTCCCTGATCGTCCTGGGTTAGTGGGGTTGCCTGGGGTCCCTTTAGTGGTGGACACATTGCTGATTGACGTGTCCTGGGGACAGTGGCATGGGCCCGCTGGGTGGGTGCTGTGGTGGTGTTTCCTGAGGGGAGAGGCTCTGTGGTGGGTTGGGACTGTGGCAGGGGAACCGACTGTCCAGAGGTCCCAGATGGGCCAGGCTGGTCATCCTGGTCCAGGCGTGCAGAGCTGTTGTCATCACTGTGGGCCTCTTCTGTAGGGGGACTGGATGTAGCTGGCACCTCCTGTCCGGTGACGTTGGGTAGGGGTCCTGTTGGGATGCATAAGCATTGTTATCGTATCTGTGTGTGCCATCTTGTGCAATGGGTGTGTTTCCCTTATAGAACTGTGCTTTCCCTGTTGCCTTGGCCTTGTGTGATTGCTGACTGTGTGGGGTGGGTGAGTCTTTCTAGTGTGCATGCTGTGATGATGGGTGTCCATGCAGGTCTGTGATGGGTGTCCATGCATTGGTGTTGCATGCAGGGCTTGGTATTAGGATGTGTGGGTTGTGATAGTGGGGTATATGTGAATGTGAGGTGGTGGAGTGATGGGGTGAGGGTAGGGGTATAAGTTAGTGACGGCATGCAGGTAGGGTGGGGGTGGGGGGATACTGTGGTAAAGATTTGACTTACCAGAGTCCAGTCCTCCTGCAACTCCTGCAAGACCCTCAGGATACATGATCGCCTAGACTTGCTGCTCCCATGTTGTTAGTTGTGGGGGAGGAGGTGGGGGTCCACCGCCAGTCTTCTGTACTGCTATCTGGTGTCTCAATACCACGGAATGCACCTTCCCCCTTAGGTCGTTCCACCTCTTCCGGATGTCACCCATGGTTCTTGGATGCTGTCCCACGGCGTTGACCCTGTCGACGATTCTCCGCCATAACTCCATCTTCCTTGCAATGGAGGTCTGCTACACCTGTGATCCAAATAGCTGTGGCTCTACCCGGATGATTTCCTCCACCATGACCCTTAGCTCCTCCTCAGAAAACCGTGGGTACATTTGATGTGCCAAGATGTGGTGTGAGTGATATGTGTGAGGTGATGTGTGGGTTGATGTGTTGTGATGTATTATGTGATGTGCGTGGACGGTGTATGAGTGATGGTGTTCTGTGCCTCTGGGTGAAGGTGTGCTCTTTGCTTTTCTCTCTCTGCTTGATCTAATTTTTTCGTTGAAAGGGTTGTGGGTAATGTGGGTATGTGTTTTATAGTGGTATGAGTGTGAGGGTGTGGTGTGTGTATTGGTGTCATGTGTTTGTATTTTGAATTGTCCAATATTGTGTAGTTTTGTAAGTGTGTGTGTATTTTCAGTGCGGCGGTGTGTACTACCAATGGTTTACCGCGGTTGAAAGACCGCCGTGTTGATTTGTGGGTTGTGATACTGTGGGTGTGTTCCTGTTGGTGTGACGGTGTGGGTTTTGCTGACCTTTGGTGTGGCGGACTTGTGTGGGTGCCTGTTTTGTGGTGGTATTCTCTGTGTGGATCATAATACCCGTGGCGGTTTACCGCCACGGTCATGGTATGTTGGCAGCCGTCAGGACAGCGGTAGGCGGCATTTACCGCCAAGGTTGTAATGAGGGCCATTATCTGGTAGAGACAATATCTAGCTGCAGCTTCCTTACAGCCCACCCATGCTTCCCTGCTCTGCAGACAGATTTCTAGGGCTAAGGCTGTTCTCCTTTAAGGGTCCTAGTTGTGACACACATCTGTCAGTTCACTTCATGGCTCTGCATTTCTGGTGTTGAAAGATGTGAAAAGTAACTGAAGTCTGTGCGCCTTGGTAGAGCCTCTATAGGTTACTGCAACATCACTTCCAGCGCCAATGATGCCACAAGGAACCAAACAATGCCACCCAAAGGCGCGCAGGGGTTCTGCTCACGCAAAGGTTTCTGGATCCAGTCTGATGCCTGGGAAATCCAAAGGTGAGGAATCTGCAGCTAGAAGTTTTTATTAGATCTGAGAAACATTCCTGCCCCTGCCCAGATGACAAAGCTATTAGTCAACTAAGAGGCAGGTCTGGGCTTATGTTACCCTATATGTGGGCAAGATCCTTATTATACATCAAGCAAATGTTTAGTCTATTAAAACATATAAAACAGTTTCTGCATAGCAAAAATACTGAACTTTGAAGGTGCCCTCATAAGTGATAAGGAAGTAAAATGCAGAGAGGAACACAAAATTTGAGACCAGATTATGGTCTAGGACATTACATCTAGTTTGGGTAGATTATAGAAGTCACTAGACCTGCAGGTCTTGTAACATTTTTATGATTTTACAAGACCTTTGGTAGGTCTTTGGCTGCTCAGAGATTATTCAAAAAGTAAGTGGCACTGTTAAACTTATTATAACTGAGCTCCAAAATTGCCATGATCTGTACTAAATATTACTCAGGCCTATATGCCCCCAAGGCTCTATTCACAGATAGCTGAATATCTGGATGACATTGCTATGGCTTGGTTGGGGTCTACGATACATTACCAATTAATGAACCCCTGTCACTGGAGGAAATATATGAGGCCATTAAGAGTCAGGCTGCTGGTGAGGCCCCAAGTTAGATGGCCTTAGTGCTTAGTTTTACAAGGCATTCGCCTCAGTCTCAACATGCATTTCGAGCCCGAACTATGCCATAACATGCCTGACAAACACCTTTAGGAGTTGATTTGTTGCCACTGATGGAGAAAATGGCAAACTGCCCTTACAACAGATGATCTGTGATAAGAGGAGAGTGGATTTCATGCCACTGTTTTGTAGGGGGAGGCCCCTTGTTGGAACCTGCATACCTGTAGCCCCAGTGATTGCCCCTCTAGGCTCTCCTACCATATCCCCTGCTTACTTGATGGTGGTAACCCGCTGTTCTTTGGTAGGAATGGGCTTTGTCAGGTTAAGTGGGGTTTGCCCCTCCTCTGAATTGCTGCCTGAGAAAGAGCCACTGAAAGCTGTGCCATGGAGACCAACACTTCATTCTGCTGTCCCCATATACTTTGTTTTCTCCAGCATCTCATCGATTTGAGGCCCCAAGGGGTGTTTGCGGTCAAATGGAAGGCTGATGCTATTGCACCTCGGATTTAAACCTGGCGATACAATGACAGCTGTGACATTGTAGAAAGAAGCTGGTGTTTATCACTCTGGAGGCTGTACATGCAGCATCCAATGCACAGCGTACACTGGCACTAGAGATGCTTTTGCCCTCTGGTCCCTTTTTCTCCCCCCTTTTCCAGTGCCGCTCAGGGAGGTATTTGAGGAGAACCTCCATCTCCTCCCACTGAAACCTATAGTAACAGGATAGGAGAGCAACCAAACTGGTTATTGGCCACTGGTAGTTGCTCCTACCATCGCCCTCTTGCTTTCCTTATCTGGAGGGTGAACATCGCTGGTGATTTGAGCAAAGGTGTGCTTGCGGGAAGTGTATACTAATAGGGAGTCTGGTGGAGCCTGCCCCCTAATGAACGTGGGAAGAACGTATTACATTTCTTCTGTACTCTAGGGGGAAAAACTCCGGTCTTAAAGGGCTCTTCAAAACTTTTTGGGGCAGATTTTAACATCCCTTTCAACATGGAGAGAAACTGGAATGACTGCTCCGATTTGGAGAGCATCTCCATGATAAAGTCCTACTCCTTCTGAACAACATGCATATCCATCTTGTGGTAGGTGGCTGAACACTGATTTACCTCATGGTAGGCCGATGTATCATCTGAAGTGGAAGTCCTGGAAGAATAGATTCAAGCCTGGGTCACCTTATCCTAGTGGGTCTACATCACAAATCTCCCACAGATCTTGCAAAGGTCCCTTCATCATTGGTTTATAATATGGATCAAAGGGCTTGTAGTGGTTTGCCTGCAGAAATGTTGTATAGGGTGACCCCTGCAGGGAGTCTGATGGAGGGAGAAATGGCAGGTGGGTTGTGGAGGGGCTGGGGTGAAAGGAGTAGGGCAAGGGTGGGAGAGAAGCAAGGCAGGTGGCCACATCCCTGTGTCTCTATGGCAAATGATCCTGTTGGGAAGGCTTAGGAGCAGTTGCTTTCTCAATTGTGATTTTTTCTTTTTTGGAGTAATAGGGTCTGATGACAGATGAACCCTGGCAGAGGTCTTTCCAGTGAGCTGATCAAGAAATAAGAGCTTTAGTCTAACGTTAAGTTCCTGCTGAACCAGCTCAAATATTGGTGCCTCAGCTTCCCCTTCTGAGGGTGACATTTCTTGAAGTCCAAAATAAGTTCTGTGTGTACCACAGGATGGCATGGCCACACATTATGCAAAGCCCTGTACTGAATGGTGGAAGCATCAATTAGAAGATGCCTTCACCTCTCTCCATCAGAGATTTTCCTACTTTCTTCAACAGCACTCCATACTAATACAGTCCCATACCCTGTAACCACAGTTTCAAAAGCTTAACAGTACAATCTTCATCTTAATCAAGATTTGTACGTTGGAGAAACAGGCCATTAGTCAGTGAATGTTGTACGCTGATAACTTTCTTGTAAAGTTGCATGCCTACACAACATAGTAATGTTTTGGTTGACAAAGCCAGACTCTCAAGGGTTTAATGCAGAGGACGTGGTGTGAGGATGGAGCCTTGTAGGTTTTTAGGGGCTGCCTTAAGGGCTCAATATACAAGAGCCTATGATAAATGTGAATCTGAGGCTACTTGCACGACCTAGATTGTGGCGTTTTTCACAGTGCATGTGAATAAGAACCAAAAAAGGTATTCTTGGCGCAAATGGAGATAAGAGAGTAGATGTTGTCTAGTGGATATGCAGCTGGAATTGAACCAGGGGTCCTCAGTTCCAATCCCATCTCCAGCACTTTTCATAAAATTGTGATTCTGGGAAAATCCTTTAAACTGCCTCGACCTAAAATTTAAATATATGTGAAATGTAATGTAAATATAAAATTTAAATCTGTACACCTCATTAGATGTACAAGATAAAACTCCATTAATATACAGCACTTAGGTTTGCACTATACAAACACCTATATATATATATATATATATATATATATATATATATATATATATATATATATATATATATATATTCACTTAAAAAAACAAAGGTTACAGGAACGTTATTGTTAGGCTCACATTTTTAAACATACAAAACCACAGATGTTCAACTGTTATAGTTAGATTTAACTCAAGTAACTATAACTCATGTCCAAAGGTAACTATAACTCGCACCCCTGCCATGCACAATTTTTAAGTCAAAATTGTTACCGCAAATATTACATGAATATTATCAATGATGTTATCAAAGATGTCATGTCTGCCGTCATTTCTGAGGTAATTAGCAGTGCATGGCGAAGGCGTGAGTTATAGTTACCTTGGGGCACGAGTTATACTTACTTGAGTTAACTTTAACTATAACAGGTGAATTTCTATGGCTTTGTACAATTAAAAAGTGAGCAAAACTTTAAAATCCCTGTAATCATTTTTTTAACATATAGTAATTTTCATTACTATACGTTAATCTAACTACAGCCACGCACGCCCTTCTGCTGCGCACGGCGATGGTTGGCCTCAGGGCCAACCCCCTACCCAACCCTGTGCCATGCACAGCCTTCACCAGTACGCAGAGGAGGTTGCCCACAAGGCCTGGCCTGCAGTGAGACACTGCGTCCAACCCCTCTAATCACCCAACCCCACCATGCGCATGGCCCTTTGGCCATGCACAATGGTAGCTGGCAGCATCCTGCCTCTCTGGGTGTGAGAATAGGTGTAAGAGGGTGTATGAGGGTGTGAGAGTACGTACATCATTGTTCTAGTGGGTGCATCAGTTTGTGCTCGTGGGCCTGTGAGTGGGTGCATGAGGGTTTCAGTGGGTCTGTGAGTGGGTGGAGGGGCTGAGTGGGGCTGTGAGTGCGTGCACTAGGGTCTGCGTGAGTCTATGAGTGCATGACTGTCTGAGTGGGTATGTCAGTGGGTGCATAAGGGTCTGAGTGGGTGCAGGATGGAAGAAAGATTCAAAATGAGAAATTGAGAGAGTGAGATAAAGAAAGTGAGAGGGACAGCAATAGGGGTGTTTTTTAGAGTTTGATGAATGATACACTTAGAATTAGATATTTCTGGACACAATGAAAAGAAAAATGCATTTGTCAATTAAAAAGAGTGCCATCACCTTTTATTATGAACCCTAAACTTTTAAAGTAAAAAATAATTAAGGTAGGGAAATCACCACAGACACACCTGGACTAGAACCCTCAACTGTCCGCATGAGGGTCTGTAGCCTTAGCCATTATGCCACAGTCTCCCACGCTCTTTCATCCCAATATGGGACAGTGAGAGACAGAGAGTGGGAGAACCACATGGGGGGCCCCAAGGTCCCCACAGTCCTAGCCAGCTCCCAGTGTTCCGTGTCCAGCGGGAACCGACACTCCTCCCAGAAGCAGGGAGCTGCTTCAAGTAGCAGCCCCATGCTTCTGACAGCAATGTTTTCATCTGTCATATTTGCGTGCAGAGAAGACAGATGAAAAGTCCGCCTTCTGACAGAGGGAGCTGTTTGACAACTCTATCTGTCATAAACCGGACTTTGTTTGCTTTTGTTTGGTGGGAGCTGTTAGCTCTCACCAGGCAAAACCAAACAGCTATGTCCTGGGTGTGGGCAATTCGGGACATAGCAGGAGCTGGCCCTGGGAGGTGGTGGTCCCCAGGACCATCAGTGTCTCCTCAATGGGGGGGCATTTGGCCCCCCTACACCTAGCACAGCCCTCAGGAGGTGGTGACCACAGGGCTCTGAGCTCTGAAACAGACCCCCTTAACTTTTTTATTGAAGCTCCGGGGATGGGGGTGGGGGTGGGTTGGGGGGGCGGTGCGGAGGATAAGGCGGGTGGCAGTCCACTGGGCTGCACGGGGTGGGGGCCTGAGTTGGGACAGGCACCCCCTTTATATTTGTGAAAGCCCCATTGAGGCAGTGGCTCCTGGGGCTGCGAGGCGGAGACCATTTGGCCCCCCTGCACCACATTTGTTTAGTGCCTCAGGGAGGTGGCAGACCCCAGGGCTGTGGAGGGGGGGGGCAGCCCACCTCACACCACATTAGTTTAGTGCCCCAGGTTAGTGGCAGTCCTCGCGGCTGCTTGGGGGGCTGTGTGGCTCCATGCACCATATTTGTTTGTGCCCCAGGCTGGTGGCGATCCCCGAGGCTTCTTTGGGGGTGGGGGGATAGGGTCCCCCCATTCATTTTGACCAAAGCCCTGGAGAGTTGGCAGTACCCAGCCCGAGGGGGGTGAGGGGGCGGAGGGGGCAATAGTTGGCCAGGCAACCCCTCCCAGCATACGTAAATAAATGCCCTCTGGAGTTTTCGCCAGATCCTCTGTGAATCGCAGCAAAATGTAAAAAGAATTGTTGTTTCACTCTGGGGGTCCCTCTGGGATCTCAGCACCCAAGGTAAGGGATCAGGGTGACTCTACGCAGGCCTCTTTTTTTTTTCTTTTTTTTTACTTTTTTTTATGGGACTCGGCTGAAGCCAAGTCCCAAGACTTCTGCCAACACTTCCTGGTTTGAAGTGTTGGCAGCCAATGAGAGCTGTGCATTTGCCGTGCACGAGCTCTTAATCTTCACAGAGCCATCGTGGCTAAAGTTATACAAATGTAATTTCTCTTTAATATCTCCAAAACTACTGGATGGATTTATGCCAAATAAGGGAAAGTTTAATCTGAGTACCGCAAGGTAGTTTTCTGCCAAATTTGGTGTAATTCCGTCCAGCGGGTCGGGCTGTAGTTGTGTCTAAATGTCCTATGGGAATTAACATGGGAAACACAACTTTTTTGACCCCCCCCCCTTTTTCTCGGCCCCCGCTTGACGGATCACCCCGAAACTCTTTGTGTGCAACAAGATTCATCAGTGCACTTTTTGGGAAAGTTTTGTGAAGATTTGTCAAACTGTGGCAAAGATACAAGCAAGTAAAAAAAAAATTTAAAAACGCTTTTTCTATGGAAACTTGACCCTAACTATAACTACCTAGTGGTTGACTGCCACTAGGTTATTTATATATATATATATATATACATACATATATATATATATACACACACACACACACACACACACACACACACACACACACACACACACACATATAAATAAATAAATACACACACAAACATAGATAGGGTTTTTTTCTGCTAGATGGCAACTGCCCTTTACAGTATCCTTCCAATTAATGGGAAATGGCTACATGGTGACCAATAAAGCGAATGTGTGGATCTTAATCTTTTTTCTTTAATAAGAACAGATTCTGCCCTACATCAACAAGGAAAGAAAGAGGGGCAAAAGGAGCGGACGATCTCAGGATTGGGGATGAGTGTTTTGGAGGACGTGATTTCTAGAGTGAGGATATTGTTCTTCTCTGTAGTGGCTTTAACTGAGGGCACATTGCTAATAAGGTCATCAAGAGTCAGAGGATGAATGAATGCCAGGTGGGAAAGTCTGGGGAAGCGATGTGGGAGTTGCCAAATGAATGAATTGTTGGTGAGGTTTATGATGTCTGATGATGCTGATGATTTGGAAAAGTAGTGATGTATGCAAGTATTCCAGTACTTTTCCTCTGAAAGACGTCTATGAAAAACTACTATCAAGACCTAAAAGTCTCATAACTGAAAAGGCCAGGGGGCTTGAATAGCGGGGCAGTTTGGAAAAAAATATTTTTACTTTAACTATTCTTTGTGCACTGGAGATGTTCTTTAGATCTTAGAAGGTACACAGATGTAGAAAGAAACCCCATCTTGATAGGTCAACCGAAAGAGAACAGCTGTCTAACTGCAATGCAGATTTGAAGAGAAAAGGCTTGGTAACTCAAGGCTTGGTGACTAAAAAATATTTAAGTGCAAGACAGAGTAAAGATACTTCAGGCTTCTTATTTCCTGATGAATAAAACTAAAACAGAGTCCTCACTAAAATATATGCTAAAGTGATCACAGTTATAATTTCCCAAATTGCTCATTAGCTTACCAAAAGCAAAATATGAATAGGACTTTGATTCCTTCAGGCTAGCTGTTTCATGCTATCCAAAAAGAACCTGGCAGAGGAAGATGTAAATGCGTTTTTTCACACCTCAGTAGTAAATCATTAAGGGGGTCATTACAACCTCGGCGGTCTTTTAACAAGACCGCCGAGGGACCGCCGTTAGGAAGACCACCAGTAGAGGCGGTTTGCCGCTCGGTGTATTATGACCGTTGGCTCCCCACCGTCGTTTTTCCGACGGAGAGCCGCCAACAGCCATACGTGCGGGCGGCGGGGAAGTGGAGGTTGCTCCGACTCCACCACCACGCCAACAGAGCACCGCCCAGCTAATCACGTCCTGTGATTTTGCGCGGCGGTGTTCTGTTGGCGGTGTGGTGTCGGCAGAGCTGCCCCCATGGCTCCCGTCCCCTCCCGGCGGATCGACGGAACAGGTAAGTCGATCGTCCATTAGGGGAGGGGGTGGGGGGGTGTTGTGTGTTGTGTGGGTGCATGGGGGTGTGCGTGTGTGTATGTAGGGGGGTGTGTGAGTGCGTGTATGCTTGCGGGGGTGTTGCGTGTTTTTGGGAATGAGTGCGTGTATGTCTGTGGGTATGTCTGTATGGATGTGTGCGTGTATGCTTGAATGTGGGTGTACGTGTCTGACTGTGTGTGTGGATGTTGGCATGTATGTCGGTGTGTGCGCGTGTATGTGTGTTGGTGGTGCCTGCGTGCGTGTTGGGTGTGTATGTGTAAGGTAATGTCGGGGGTCGGGGTGGGGAGGGGGGCCCTGCCACCTTTGGGGGGTGGCGGGGGGTGTAGGGGAGGGAGTCGGGGTGGGTGTGGGGTGTGGGAGAGACCCCTATCAGTGCCAGGGAAGGAATTCCCTGGCACTGATAGTGCTTACCGCCATGGATTTCATGGTGGTTCCTACCGCTGGAAATCCACGGCGGTAAGCCGGGTCAAAATACCGGCGGCGGTATTGTGACGGCCGCCGGGCTGGAGACCCAGGTCTCCAGCCCAGCGGTCGTCTCCGCCCTGGCGGCCGGAACGGAGAACCGGCGGATGACCATGGCGGTAACGCCATGGTCATGATTCCACAAAGTAAGACCGCCAGCCTGTTGGCGGTCTTACCGCCGGTTTAACACCGACCGCCAGGGTTGTAATGACCCCCCTAAATGTCACCTAAAGCCCGGTTAACTGTAAAAAACGATGGACAAGGAAGAAAGCCTATCACACTCTATCTGTTGCTACTATTCTGATGTATTTGGGTACACTTTAATCCAACATGCTTGCTCCCTCATATAGTATCTGCAGCAGTGTGTTTTTATCCAACATCCAGAGAATACTGGTTGACTTCTGGGCTAGTCTAGCCTTCCTATGAGTGATTCTTATTTTACTTGTAGTCTGACAGAAATGAGCTAGCTCAGGAATCATCACGCTACCAAGACGGGAAGGGAAATGGCAAACCTGGATGCCATATATTTTCTTCAACAATATTGCCACCATCCAAAGTAATTTTCCTTCAAAATGAGGGAATACTTTAGGGCCTCCACCTGGATGTGAGGTGCTACAACAGAATAGTTGTAATGAAATATATGCAAAAAGATGTTCAAAATCTTACCTCTGTTTGAAGCATTTCTATTTCTTTACTGGCATCCCTTAGTCGACTTGCATCTTTGTCTAACAGCTCCTGATTTTCTGCAAACCACTGCAGTCTCTTATTCAGACGACTAATTTCTTGTTTGTATGATTCTTCCATGATCTTCATCTCGTATGATTTATCACCTAAAATTAAACATTTTGACTTTAAGTAAACAGAGAGAGATTTGAAATAAACAACCATTGGGTGGCATTTTAAAATTCTGAAAACAGCAAAATGGTGTTGGAATAACATTTTATTAAACAACTGATTAACGTTTAGAAAAGATGTGACATTGTAACATTAGGAGCCTTGCCTTGTTGAAATGCCCTGAGGAGTATACACTTTTTTGCATCAAGCAAACATAAAAACACATTTGATGAATGCCAGACTAATGTTTCATCTGAACAGGACCATGTTCAACATCACTTTATCCCGACAAAATATGGACTTTACCTGAAGCGTGGATTATCTGGGCCTTTGCAAGATCTCTCTCTTTTCTTATTTGACCAATATCCACTTCAAGAGACTGCTTGTCTTGCTTGAGTCGCTTTACCTCCTCCAACAAATCTGCTTCCACCTTCTTTAATAGAAAGAGAAAACAGACTGTAAGAAAATACATTTTCAGAAGACATATACAAATTATTTATTCTAAGGAATTCCTAATTATACAAGGAAGTCCTCAGAGACACATGAGTCCTCAGAGGGCTGTCCTCCAATTAGGTCTTGGCACAACATTCTGCAAGCTTGCAAAAATGATGGCAATGCCTATAGTTTATAGTTAAATGAACTAAATGTGGAGTGGCATTCTGAAGTGACTCTAGAAATCACCTTTGAATGCCTACGTGGCTGACAACTAAGGTTGGTTATCTTCACAACAATTGTTTTCACATGTTATACACTCAATAGTTCACATTCCAACTATGATCATGAGAGAAAATGCCTAGACATTGATGAGGAAGAAAGGGCACTGAAAACCACCCGTGAAAATGCACCCATCATTAAAGCTGATATTCGCTGTAAACTGAAGTATACATTTGGGAAAACATTTTGTATAACAATTCCCTCACGCTCCAAAAGGTGGTGTCCTGCCACATCGTTCTATCACATGCCGCTCGGTCCCACACAGACGTGACTTCAGGACCATTACATACACTCCATCTGCTTGCACTGGTGTCAGTTTCTTTCTGGGTTCTGCCCATCCCAACAGACATGGAACCTATAGAAATTAATATGAAACAGTGTGAAGAACTTTTATGTGATAGAATCTTATTAAAACTGGACTGTATGAGATCATTCCACAGAACAGAGAGGAGAGAAGGTAGGTGAGGAGTCTGCAGTAAGAAAGGGTCTCTACCAGAAAAGGTGTTACCAAGAGTAAGTAACTTGTTCTTCTGCCAGATACTTCTAACTGCAGGTTCTTCGCCTTTTGAATAGATACCAAAGTAGTAGCTCACAGGCTGTGGGTCTGTGGAATGACTCAGACCAGGAGATCCTGCAGGACAGATCAGGGGAGGTGCATGTCCCGCCAGTCCTGGCTATCCAGGCAGCAATGCTTGGTGAACGTGTGGACAGACACCAAAGCTGCAAACTGGCGAATGTTTAGAACTGGCACAAAGCACCACCACAGTGGTCCCAGCCTTTTCTCTGGTGGAATGAGCATGCAGGCCTTCTGGGAGCTGGTTTCTTGTTAATTCATAGCAGATCTTAATATTTAATAGAATCCAACTAAACATGGTTCTTTCTGTATCACTTTGCACATTTTGTCCCAGAAAAACAGTTGGTCATCTTGCCGAAATTCTCTAGTCCTCCCGAAGTAGAAACAAAGGGCCCTCCAAAGATCGAGGCAATGTAGCTGTTCCTTCTTTGATAGACAAAGTGGTGGATAAAATGTTGACAAGGTGATGGTTCTCCAGGAAAGGGCAGGACTACAGTAGGCAGGAATACTGTTTTTGTTTAATGAGTAATTTGTACAGAGTAAAGGTAAAAAATGGTGGAACTGAAGATAAGGCCTGAAGGTCACTCACTCCTCTAGCAGATGTTATGGCAATGAGGAACACTGTTTTATCTGGTACACGTAAAAGGCCTTAAGGGCCAATAACTAACATTTAAATGTGGTCACAGTAAGGCCTTGCTTAGTCAATGATAAAGAAAATAACAAAATATCAGATAGAGAAGCTTGTAAGAGTTGAATATGACAAAAATAACACAAGGAAACAAACTTCTCCCAGCGTACTGCGTAGATAAATTTAGTTGAAGGACACCTGGCTACCAGAACAACACCAACCACCTCGGGGAAAGGCTGTTTGTCATCAACTGTTGCAGCTCAATGTCCACATGGGGAGGAATAGGGGGTCATTCTGACCCTGGCGGTCATGGACCGCCAGGGCCAACGACCGCGGAAGCACCGCCAACAGGCTGGCGGTGCTTCTGGGGCCATTCTGACCGCGGCGGTACAGCCGCGGTCAGAAAAGGGAAACCGGCGGTTTCCCGCGGCCCCAGGGAATCCTCCACGGCGGCGCTGCAAGCAGCGCCGCCATGGGGATTCCGACCCCCTTCCCGCCATCCTGTTTCTGGCGGTTTTCACCGCCAGAAACAGGATGGCGGGAACGGGTGTCGTGGGGCCCCTGGGTGCCCCTGCAGTGCCCATGCCACTGGCATGGGCACTGCAGGGGCCCCCTAACAGGGCCCCATTAAGATTTTCAGTGTCTGCTTGGCAGACACTGAAAATCGCGACGGGTGCAACTGCACCCGTCGCACACCAGCAACTCCGCCGGCTCCATTCGGAGCCGGCTTACTCGTTGCTGGTGCTTTCCCGCTGGGCGGGCGGGCGGCCTTTTGGCGGTCGCCCACCAGCCCAGCGGGAAAGTCAGAATGACCGCCGCGGTCTTTTGACAGCGGTACGGTCTTCTGGCGGTTCCCGCCGCCCGCGGGGGTCAGAATGACCCCCATAGGTTGTTCAGGCTTGGATGAAAGACTCAGCTCTGCTGTTGCAGCAGGAGATCCTCCCGTAGGGGCAGCCCCTTTGGAGGGCTTGTGCTCATGGCCACAAATTCAGGTTACCACACGCTTCTTGCAGAGTCCGGAGCCACTAGGGTGACTTGGGCCTGGTATCTTGATTTTCTTGGGTACTCTGGGCAGGAGAGGTAGAGGCGGAAAGGAGTAGAGCAGTTTTTAGGCCCAATTTAGTCAACTGAAGAAGTTACTGAAGAAGACTTCCTTAGGAATTCCAATGTACAAAAGTTGGAACACTGCGAGTTCCCTGCAGTGGCGAATAGATTGACCCAGCGTTCTCCACATTGCTGGAAGATGACCTGTGCCACCTTTCAGTGTAACTGCGATTTGTGATCTGCTAGGCACCGTCAGTGGAGTTCATCCATCCTGACGTTTAAAGATCCTGCCAGGTGTTGGGCAATCAGGGAGCTACCCTGAGTGTTCAACCACTTCCAGAGACACAAGGTTTCCTGTCACATTACACATCACCTCTTCCACACTGTTTGTTGCAGTACCACATGCCTCTAATGTTGTTTGTAAACAACTGTAGCCATTCTCCCTTCATGGTCGGGAGGAACGCTATCAGAGCTAAGTGAATCACTCATAACTCAAACAAAAATGGATGTGGAGGGAGGTTTCCGCCAGAACGTGAGTCCTCTGATCTCCACCACTCCCAGGTAACCTCCCCAACTCACTAACCGTCCATCTGTCACAAGGGTTAATTCTGAGTAGGGTAGGGAGTGGAGTCTGCCGCTGGTCCAATCATGGTCGAGTAGCCACCACTTTCACAGTCTGCTCCCATACCTGGATGGAATCTGACAAATTTCATTGTTGCTGAACCCATTAAGACTTCAGATCCACTGCAAAGCCCTCATATGTTCCACCTGGTGTAGTCCACAAGCAGAAGACAAGAGGCCCAGAAGACTCAGAGCCAACCTCATTGAGAACCAAGCTTCATGTTGAAACATCAGGATCACAGCCTGAATGTCTTAGACTCATTGAGGTGGAGGTATGGCTCTGAATAGCACTGTATTCAGGAAGGCTCAGATGGACAAGTTACTTACCTTCAGTAACGCATTAGTTGGTGGAGACTCTATCTAGCTGCAGATTCCTTACCTTAGATTTTCCTGGCGTCAGCTTGGAATCCAGAAGTTTTGCTGGGCAATACCTTTGTACGTGCCACCGAGTGGCGTCATTTGAATCCACGTGGCGTCGTCGGAGCCGTCTGTGATGTCACGGTCGCCTATACAGGGAGTGCAGAATTATTAGGCAAATGAGTATTTTGACCACATCATCCTCTTTATGCATGTTGTCTTACTCCAAGCTGTATAGGCTCGAAAGCCTACTACCAATTAAGCATATTAGGTGATGTGCATCTCTGTAATGAGAAGGGGTGTGGTCTAATGACATCAACACCCTATATCAGGTGTGCATAATTATTAGGCAACTTAACAAAAAACAAATATATACCCATTTCAATTATTTATTATTACCAGTGAAACCAATACAACATCTCAACATTCACAAATATACATTTCTGACATTCAAAAACAAAACAAAAACAAATCAGTGACCAATATAGCCACCTTTCTTTGCAAGGACACTCAAAAGCCTGCCATCCATGGATTCTGTCAGTGTTTTGATCTGTTCACCATCAACATTGCGTGCAGCAGCAACCACAGCCTCCCAGACACTGTTCAGAGAGGTGTACTGTTTTCCCTCCTTGTACATCTCACATTTGATGATGGACCACAGGTTCTCAATGGGGTTCAGATCAGGTGAACAAGGAGGCCATGTCATTAGATTTCCTTCTTTTATACCCTTTCTTGCCAGCCACGCTGTGGAGTACTTGGACGCGTGTGATGGAGCATTGTCCTGCATGAAAATCATGTTTTTCTTGAAGGATGCAGACTTCTTCCTGTACCACTGCTTGAAGAAGGTGTCTTCCAGGAACTGGCAGTAGGACTGGGAGTTGAGCTTGACTCCATCCTCAACCCGAAAAGGCCCCACAAGCTCATCTTTGATGATACCAGCCCAAACCAGTACTCCACCTCCACCTTGCTGGCGTCTGAGTCGGACTGGAGCTCTCTGCCCTTTACCAATCCAGCCACGGGCCCATCCATCTGGCCCATCAAGACTCACTCTCATTTCATCAGTCCATAAACCTTAGAAAAATCAGTCTTGAGATATTTCTTGGCCCAGTCTTGACGTTTCAGCTTGTATGTCTTGTTCAGTGGTGGTCGTCTTTCAGCCTTTCTTACCTTGGCCATGTCTCTGAGTATTGCACACCTTGTGCTTTTTGGCACTCCAGTGATGTTGCAGCTCAGAAATATGGCCAAACTGGTGGCAAGTGGCATCGTGGCAGCTGCACACTTGACTTTTCTCAGTTCATGGGCAGTTATTTTGCGCCTTGGTTTTTCCACACGCTTCTTGCGACCCTGTTGACTATTTTGAATGAAACGCTTGATTGTTCGATGATCACGCTTCAGAAGCTTTGCAATTTTAAGAGTGCTGCATCCCTCTGCAAGATATCTCACTATTTTTGACTTTTCTGAGCCTGTCAAGTCCTTCTTTTGACCCATTTTGCCAAAGGAAAGGAAGTTGCCTAATAATTATGCACACCTGATATAGGGTGTTGATGTCATTAGACCACACCCCTTCTCATTACAGAGATGCACATCACCTAATATGCTTAATTGGTAGTAGGCTTTCGAGCCTATACAGCTTGGAGTAAGACAACATGCATAAAGATGATGATGTGGTCAAAATACTCATTTGCCTAATAATTCTGCACTCCCTGTAAAGGCACCACTCAGCCGAGTGTACATCAATTCCTTTTCCACTAACTTCCATCCTTTCCAGAAGCACAGAGCCATGGAAAGAACTAACAGTTTGTCTGTGAAAAAACTAGGGCCCTGAAAGGGACAATTCCTTACCCTATTAGAAGTATCCACAGAGTGGGGAGGCATGGGTGGGTGTAAGGAATCTGCAACTAGAGTCTCTACCAGATAATGCGTTACCGAAGGTAAGTAACTTACCCATCTGATAGAGCTGCAGATTCCTTAACTTACAATAGATACCCAAGCCATAACCTCCTGGCGGTGGGCTGCAGACAAATCTCCTTATACTTAAAAGTCATGTAGGACCCAAAAAGCAAAATCCCCATCTCTACTGACCTGATTGTCGCTGCAGTATGGTCCTGCAAAAGTGTGCAATGATGCCCATATTGCTGCCTGACAGATATCCAGGACTGGAAAACCTTGTGCCAGTGCAGTGGTAGCAGCCATGCCCCTGATGGAATGAACCCTCAGGAGGCTGCTTCTTGGCAAGCGCGTAGCAGATCTTAATGCAGAGAGTTTGTTTCTGCACTGCCCAACCCTTCTTTGCTCCCATGTACCCCACAAAGAGTTGATCATCCACCCAGAACTCTTGTATGGGGTCAAGGTAGAACAACAATGCTCTTTTTGGGTCCAGTTGGTGGAGTCGCTCCTCTTCTTTAGAGGGATGTGGTGGAGCAAAGAAGGCAGGCAGGGTGATGTTTTGACCCAAGTGATTGCCACTAAGAAGGCTGTCTTGATGGTGAGCAGCCGGAGGGGACAGTTATGTAATGGATTGGAGGGAGCAGACATGAGAAATGTGAGAACTAGATTTCAGTCCCACAGAGGCATAACAAAGGGTGAGGGGGACACATATGTACAAGCCCTTTGAGAAATCTATATAATATAGGTGAATTGAATAATAAAAGCTAATCAGGCAGCCAAAGTAACGGTGATAGGGGGGAAAGATAGGCTTTAAGAGTGCCCAAAGCAGAACCCTGATGGGCAAGGGATAAGGGAATAAGATAAAGATAACAATGTCAGAGGAAGAAGCAGAAAGAGGATCAGTAGATCTTTCTGTACAATAATTTACAAATTGTTTCCAACTGCAGGCATACATCGTCTTAGTGGAGGGACGCCTGGCTGCCAGAATAACTTTACAAACTTCGAGAATAAGGTAGAAGGCTGCCAACTGTTCCCACTAAACCTCCACGCATAAAGGGGCTGAGTTGACAGGTTTGGGTGAAAAACCTTCCCCTGCTCCTGCAACAGAAGATCTTCACAAATTACAGCCTGACTGGAGGATCGATGCTCATTTACAGAAGCTTGTGATACCAGACGCTCCCTGCCAGTTCAGAGCAAACAGGATTACCTGGGCCCAGTTTTTCTTGATCTTGAAATCTCTGGGCAGAAGTAGTATGGGCAGAAAGGCGTACAGGAGGCCTGAACTCCACTCACAACGAAAAGCGTTGCAGAGCGAGTGCCGCCTTGGAAACTCCAACTTGCAATACTGCTGACAGTGTGCATTCTCTGTGGAGGCGAGTTAATCTAACCAAGGCTCTTATGCCTCCTCTGGATGGAGACACCACTTGTGATCCGCTAGGCATCGCCGCCTGAGTTTGTCTGCCCTGACATTCAGAGAACCTGACGGGTGATGAACCACCAGGGACCACCAGGGTTATGCCCTGCTGTACCGGCCATGTCCAGACACTTGACAAAGGGTCCACGACCCCACACCGCCCTGCTTCTTGCAGTACCACATTGCGGTAGTGTTGTTTGTGAACACTTGCACCATCCTCCCTTTTACAACAGGAAGAAATGCTTTCAATGCCAGCAGTATCGTCTGGAGCTCCAGTAAGTTGATATGGAGTCTGGATTACACCAGAGACCAGAGAACTTTGATCTCCACCTCTCCCAGATGGACCCATATGTCACTACTGTAAGATCTGGTTGGGGAAGGGAGAGGAATCTGCCTCTGACCCAATCGCAGTTCACTAACCACCAATGCAGATCTTTTGCAGTTTCCTCCGAGATCTGGACCATGTCAGTGAGATTCCCCTGATGCTGTGCCCATTGGAACTTCGGCCCCCAGTGCAGAGCCCTCATATCCCATATGGCATATTTGACTAGCAGGATGCAGGAGGCCATAAGGCCCAAAAGCCTCAGAGTCTGCCTCAACGAAATCCAGGACAGAGGCCGAAACATCAGTATCATAAACTGAACATCCTGGACTCACTGTTCAGGAGGAGCTGCACAGTGTCCAGAACAGCTCAGATGAAAGGGAGCTTTTGAGAGGGAGTCTGTAGTCTGAAGGTGGGTGACGACAGCCTGGGGTGAAGGAGCCTTCAACAGCCAGTCGTTGAGATAGGCGATGATTGAAACCCCTAATCTGCACAGATGAGCTTCTACCACTGCCACCACTTTGGTGAACACCCGAGGGTCACTGGTGAGACCGAAGGGGAGCTTGGTAAACTGAAAGTGCTCGTGGCAGGCAGGATGGGGTTGTGAAAATATGCAAGTCCAACGCTACCATCCAGTCTCCTTGGTCTAGGACAGACAAGATCTGAGCCAGAGTGGGCATTTTGAATTTCTCCTTTTTGAGGAAGAGATTTACGTCCTGCAAACCTAGAATAGGTCAAAGTCCCTTGATCTTTTTGGGTATCAGAAAGTAGTGTGAATAACAACCACTGCCTACTTCTGACATCGGGACCCTTTCTATGGATCCCTTGGCCAACAGAGCCGAAGCTTCCCCACACAGCAAGACAATGTGATTGTCTGTCAGTCATTCTTTTAATCAAGGCATAGAGGGAGGGAAAGACTGGAAGGGGAGGGAATAGCCCTTCTGTATGGTCTGCAAGTCCTATCTGTCCAATGTAATGGACTGCCAGAGAGGGAGATGAAATTGAACCCTCCCTCCAACTGGATGCGTGTGGTCTTGCAGAATCTAGGAGGACTTGGGCGCTATAGAGGGTGGGGGCTGGGTGGTGGACGACTTCTGGCCAGACTCTTTGGGTCTGAAGGTACCACAACCACGTCCCCACACAGGATGCTGACCTAATGGAGGACAGAAGGTGGTCTGTGGATGGCATGGTACCCCGCCCCTTCTGAAGCCTCGAAAGGGGCGTAAGACAGACTGGCGAGGAGATGCTGAGAGGTCCAAGGACCTGGCCATAGCCAGATAATCCTTGCACCAAGTGAGCCTTTTCACCAAATAGATGGGACCCATCGAAGGGCATATCCATAAGGTTTGCCTGGACATCCTCCGAAAAGCCAGATGTACGAAACCAAGCGTGGTGACGAAGGGCCACTGTCGACAAAATCGCTCTACCCAGCAAGTTAGTTGTGTCCAAACCACACCTGATAATAAACTTGGCTGCATCTATCCCATCTTTGGCTGCTTGTGAAAGAGTGTCGCACATGCCCTCCGGGACCTGAGGCAGCACCTGCGCCACCATATCCCATAAAGTATGGGAAAATCGGCCTAACAGGCATGAGCTGTTTACTGACCTCAATGCCAGGCTGGAGGAAGAAAAATCTTCTTCCCAAGCTGGTAAAATCTCTTGGATTCCCTAACCAGGGGAGCGGAAAGGAAGGCGCCATGGGAAGTGGAGGCTTGGACCACCAAGCTCTCTGGGGTGGGGTGTTGTGTGAGGAAGCTAGGATCACTCGGAGCTGGGCGACTGTAGGGAAGCATCCTCTTTTTGGCATGGTTACCCCCACTTTTTGCCTGCTGTCAGTGTGCTTTGACTGTGTTCACTGTGATCCTGCTAACTGGAACTCCAGTGACTGTGCTCTCTCCCTCTAAATATGGTTGCTTAGGACTTATCACACCCCACAATTGGCATACTGATGCCCCCATATAAGTCCCAAGTATATGGTACTTAGGTACCCAGGGCATGGGGGCATCAGGGGTTCCCCATGGGCTGCAGCATGTGTTATGCGACCCATGGGAGCCCATGCAAAATGTTTCTGCAGGCCTGCCCCTGCAGCCTGCGTGAAAAGATGCATGCACCCTTTCACTACAGGCCACTGCACCAGGTCACTATAAGTCATCACTATGGCAGGCCCTCCAAGCCCAGAGGGCAGGGTGGAAGTACGTGTGTGAGGGCACACCTGCATAAGCAGAGGTGCCTCTACGAACTACAGCTCCTTTTCCGGGTGTGGGGAAGCCATTTTACTTGTGTGCTGGACACAGATCTGTGTCCAGCTACATAATGGTAACTCTGAACCTGGGCATGTTTGGTATCAAACATGTCAGAATCATACCCTAATACTGTTGCCAGTATTGGTTGTATGATTACATGCACTTTAGGGGCTCCTTAGAGGACTCTCTGCATTGCTCCTACCAGTCTTCTGAAGTTTTCCAGGCAGCCTGTGCTGCTGCCACCCCACAGACAGGTTTCTGCCCTCCTGCTGCTTGACCAGCTCAAACAGAGGAAGGCAGAACAAAGAATTTCCTTTGGGAGAAGAAGGCAACACCCTCTCCCTTTGGAAATAGGTGTTACATGGCTTGGGAGGGTTAGTCTCCCCAAGCCACCGGTATGCTTTGAAGGGCACAATTGGTCCTTGACCCCCGGTCCCTGCTCTGCCGCAAAACTGGACAATGAAAAGGGGAGTAACCACTCCCCCGGGATCCATCACCACCCCAGGGGTGGTGCCCAGAGCTTCTGCAGGTGGCCACTTGATTCTGCCATTTTTAATCCAAGGTGGGCAGAGGCCCTGGGAACATCTGAGTAGCCAGGTCAGACAGGTGACATCACAGCCCCCTCCTGATAGGTGAGCACCCTGATAGTTTACCAGTCCCCTTCCTGGCAATATTTGGGGTCTCCCTCTAGGGTGGGTCTTCAGATTTGCCATGCAAGATACCAGCCGGACTCCTCTGCATAATTTACTTTATCTTCTGGCCACCGAGACTGCAACTGGACCCTTCAGGAACTGACAAGCTGCAGCTCCAGCAACGGCTCCACTTTATAACATTGTTTCTCCAGCTCCTTCCAACAACTGCAACATTTTCCCGGCAGTGCATCCTCTGAGGGTGACGAATCTTCAGCCTGCATAAGAAGCAAGAAGAATTCTCCCTTGGAGTGAAGGAGTCACTCCCACGACTGACTGGGTGGATCCTCTCTACTTCCAAACTGTGTGGATCTTGCATCACAGGTGGTGGTCTGGAGTGGTCCCCTTGGTCCTCTCTGCCAGCTGTCCAACTTGGGAGACGTTAAACCATTGCCGCTTCTTGCAGGACAGTACCCCTGTGCATCGCGACTCTTGCAGCTACCACAGTTTGTTGGCTCTAATTTCAAGGGATCTTCAGACTCATTGTAGCCCCAGCCCCCAGCACTCTTCTCTGCAACGAGTAGTCTCCTGTCTGCTGCTTCAGTGACGTGGGACTCCTTTTTAGGTGTGCTGAGGGGGCCTCACTGCGACTCTGCCGGTTGCCTGTGGAGGCTGCATCCACGACTTCTTGCTCTCCTTACTGCTGGGGGTCGCCTGGGACTCCCCTTTGTTGGTTGAGCCCCCTCAGACTTTCCTGGTCCCAAGCAGCTTTGCAAATCTTCTCCTGCAACTCTTGCCTTTGCCATTGCTTGCTGGTGGTTTTTCCACACCACTGATGGACTGCAA
Organism: Pleurodeles waltl; assembly: GCF_031143425.1. Classification (NCBI taxonomy): domain Eukaryota; kingdom Metazoa; phylum Chordata; class Amphibia; order Caudata; family Salamandridae; genus Pleurodeles; species Pleurodeles waltl. The sequence goes on along the minus strand of NC_090444.1, from coordinate 1,333,932,822 downwards.
CCCTTCTTCCGACGTGGGGCATCGACTGCATTACTTGTGGAACTCTTCCTCTTCTCCTGTGCTGCATAGCCAACTCCTGGTCTCCATCGTCAACCTGGTACTGCATTTCCAGAAGGGTGGGTAGTGGCTCTTGTCCTAACTGGACACCCCAACTGGAACTGGACTTGATGTCCTTCATTTGCAGGTCCTCCTCTGTCTGGATCCATCTTCTATTTCTTCCAGTCTTGCACAGCCCTTTAACAAAGTTTCTCTGTGGGTTTGGGAAAAAACAGGCACTTACCTCTTCTCTACTGGTCACTGGGGGGCACTCTGATACTTACCTTTTGGGGTTCCTAGTTCCTCCAGCTCTCCTCTACAGATTCCACCTACCTAGGTAGGGGTCCATCATTCGCATTCCATTTTTTAGTATATGGTTTTGGCTCCCCCCAGGGTCATTACTGTGTATTGTTATTGCACTGTTTTCTATTACTTTCTATTCTCATTTCTGACAACGCGGTGTATATAATAGTGTGTACTCACCTGCTAGTAGAGCATTGCCTATATAGTATTTTAATATTTGTGTCACTAAAATAAAGTACCTCTATTTTTGTAACACTGTGTGGTTCTTTCATGCGTATAAGTGCTGTGACTGTGGGTGGTATTGCATGAACTGTGCATATCTCCTAGAAAAGCTTTGGCTGCTCATCCACAGCTACCTCTAGAGACCCTGTCTTCCTAGACACTGTCTACACTTCACTTATAAGGGGATACCTGGACCTGGCATAAGTACCACAGGTACCCACCACACACCAGGCCAGCTTCCTATAATATCTTTTTCACTTTGAGTAATAACACTTCAAGAACATCTTTTGTTTTTCCCATACATTGTATGTCTGTTAAGAGTGGGTCTCGAAAAGTGGCACATAAGCATGTGACTTTGCTAAATTGAAAGAAGAGAAAAGTGGTCATGTTGAAAGTCCCTCAAACTGTCACAGTGTGTATTTGTGTGTAAGCATGTGACCTAGACATTGGTGTGGCTGCCATTGTAATGGTCCAGAGGTGTATATGTCTGCCTTCTTCCATGTGCCTAAATCACATACTGTTCTGGACTTCACTTCAAGAAGCTACTTTCAGGGTACTGGCGAGCTACAAGTAGCTCCTGAACTACCCGTTGGAGACCCCTGGTCTAGAGAATAGGCTGCCGAATGTGTGTCTCAAAATCTGATCGCACAATCAGATCCTCCACTGGCTCGGTGAAGTTGGTTTTGGAGGCGTAGAAGGCAATGGCGTAGGTTGTCAGGAATCATGACGTCGTACCCGGTGCTGTTATTGGAGCCATAGGTAATTTCGGAAGACATAACCAGTCTCTGAACAAGGTTTAAGGACACAGCTGAGTTTGAGGATGAAGCTGGTGATGATAAACCAGCATGAGGCTCTCTCAAATCCATGGGGCCCGAAGGTGCTCCAGTGGAATCCTGCATGGCACCAAAAATCCTGTCAATAGCTAACTTAAGTGTCAATGCCCTTGACTGGGATCACCAAACCCTGGACTGTGATCAGGAATGGGTCTTTGACTTCAATGGGTCTTTGACTTCAATTCGGCGACAGCAAGCTTTGCTTAATGGTCGTGGATTGCCTCTTTCTTTATCTTGGCACATGACGAACACTACTTCCAATCATGATCGGAGTCAAGACACCAAAGACAGATGTCATGAGAATATGTAACCAAAATCTGTTGGAAACAGTCCTTACATGGTTTAAAACTTGTAGGTTGTGGTTACATATATGAGGTAGAAGGATGGAGCACCATGCCACCTGTTGGTGTGAAACACAATTGCTATACGAAATGTCTTGATCCAGTCTGGGGATTCTCAAAGGGTAAAAATACCTGAGCTCTTCTTTAGATGCAAGATTGATTTATGACACACTGCCTAAATTAAACTGAAAAACTTACATGGTTTTTGAAAAATCTGAGGTTAGAAATCTTTATCAAAAACACTAGTTCTTGTTTAGATGGAGATTGATTTATGGCACATTGCTTAAACTACAATCTTACAAGGTTTTTTAAAATGGAGGGAAATTTTCTAACCGGTGTTTATTTTCTGAATTTAACTTAAGACTTGAGAACATTAACTTAATGAACAACTTACCCACCTCCGGTAATGCAATATCTGGTAGAGACTAGGGTGGTCATTATGAACATGGCAGTAAACACAGCACTGCCGGCGGTGGCGGTAACTACTGCCAACAGGCTGACAGTCCGGACTGCCAAATAATGAGGCACATGAGAAACAGGTGGCAGCCCATCCACCCACTGCCGTTTTGGTAGTGCCGCTGACGACGTGGAAGGCCATCTTCAGCCTGGCGGAAAGGCCCTACCCGCCCACCAAATAATGAAACACCACACCACCATCAGTTCTGGGGTGGAAACCACCGCCACGCAAAGCTTGGCGGAAACGACCCATATAAAGGGAAACAATCACTGGAGGCACACAGAACACGCCGACAACGACATGGAGCAAGAGTTGGAAATAATCCCAGTGCTTCTCCTTGACATATTTCTCCAGGACCGTGACCGACGACGACGGTAAGTACCGCAGCCTAGTACACATGGGAGGAAACTACACAGTTACACACCCACCCCGCAATGCACTCCCAACCCCTCCCACCATCCCAAGCCATACAAACCATAACAAGATGTACTTACCAGACACAAGCCAACAAATACCTGCGCCAATGCACACACCTGTGCACACCAAACCCCCACAGTGAAACGCTGCACAACGGGTCAATATTGTGCCAACAGGACTGCTGGGCACTAAAATTGACTCCAACTGGATTACAATTAAATGTACAAACAAGGCCATAGGCCAGTCAATATGTACAAGTCCCGGAAAGGCAAATATAGGCTACACTTGACTCCTATGATGGCAAAGGAAACTCCACTGAGAAGGGGCATCTATGGGGCAGCCAGGCACCTCAGGGATCAGGGGCAGGGGGTAGTGTCAGGTTTTGAAGGGGGGGTCTAGGGCTTAGGTTTAGGAGGTGGAAGTGGAGAGGGTTTGGGTTTGCCCTTGGAAGGAGAGGGAGTGGGCCTGGACCGGGGAAGCAGAGGAACCATGGGCAATGCAGGGCTTCTTCCTCCCTGGGGAAGGTGCACTGGAATGGGAAGGGTGGACTGGTGAGGACTTTGAGGAGGAAGGAGTGGACTGGGCGAGGTCATGCTTCCTAGGTACAGTTGGAGGGGTTTTGGAACCAGGTCTGGGAGTGGAGGTTGAGGGAGTAGTAGTATGAGGTGTAGGTGTGCTGGACGTGGATGCAGGTGCCTGTTTAGTCTGCTTATGTATGGTGGATGTGTGTGGTGTGGGTGAGTGTGAGCGTTTGAGTGTTCTGGGAGTAAGGGGGTGGACACAGTGGGAGAAGACATGCTGCCAGTGTATATGGATGCTGTGTGGGTGTCTGCAGGTCTGGTGAGTGTGCTGCAAGTGTCTGTGAATATAGTCGTGGTGAGTGCAGGTGTGGTGTCTTGGGTGCTGTTGTGGTGACTGCAAGAATGGGGCAGCAGCAGTGACTGAGGGTACAGTGCATGTAGGTGTGCATGGTGAGGTGACGGACAGGGAGGCGGGGGAGGTGGATGTTTCTCTGCGTGCTTCTGGTGTGTTGATCTGTGTGCATGGCTGTCTGTATGTGTGCTTGGGATGGGTGAAGGGAGTGGGGTGCTGGAAAGGGTAGAGGTGTTGGGAGGGGGGATGGAAAGACCAGGGACACTGGCTGCCATCAAAGAGGAGGCCAGAGCCTGAAAAGATCTGTGGGCCAGACATGGCACAGTGAATGCCTTCCAGGTATGCATTGCATTGCTACATCTGGGATGCTATCCCCTGGATGGCATTCACAATGGTCTTCTGCCCTACAGAGATGGTTCTCAGGTGATCAATAACCTCCTCCGTGAGGGCAGCAGGGCTGACTGGGGCAGGAGATGAGGTGCCTGGGGCGAAGAAGACGCCCACCTTCCTGGGTGAGCGGGCACAGGCAGCTCGGTGGGGAGCTACTGGGAGGGCGGTGATGGAATGGGGGTGGCAGAAGATGGCAAAGAATGGGTGTGTCCAGTACGCTCCGCCACCACGAGGGAGCTACCATCGGAGGAGGTATCGGAGTCACTACCTCCAGTGGTAGTTGCCTCCCCCGTGGTACTCCCCTCGCCCTCCAACCCACTGGTCCCCTTGGCATCAGTGGAGTTTGCCACATGGGTCCCCTGGGTTGCAGCATCCCCACTCGCCGGTGCCTCATCTCCCTTGCCAGATTATGCTACAGTACACAAGGACTGAGTTTAAGTTTGCCCACCCTTGCGTTCAGAGAACCTGCCAGGTGTTGAACTACCAGGGTTATGCCCTGCTGTTCCAGCCATGGCCACAGACGCAAGGCTTCTTGATAAGCAGTCCACGACCCCACCCCACCCTGCTGGTTGCAGTACCACATGGCAGTGGTGTTGTACGTGAACACCTGCACTATCTTCCCCTTGACAGAGGGAAAAAATGCATTCAATGCTAGCTGGATCGCCCAGAGCTCCAGCAGACTGATGTGGAGCCCAGATTCCACTGGAGACCAGAGACCTCTGATCTCCACCTCTCCCAGATGGCCACCCCATCCCAGAAGTGATGCTTCTGTCACGACTGTGAGGTCTGATTGGGGAAGGGAGACGATTCTGTCTTTGACCCAATCACAGTTTGTATTCCACCACTGCAGGTCTTTTGCACTTTTCTCCAAGATCCGGACCATGTCAGAGAGATTTCTCTGATGCGGACCCACTGGAACTTCAGGTCCCACAGGACCAGTGCCATGAGCTTGGTGAACACCCGAGGGGCATTGGTAAGGCCAAATGGGAGCACAGTGAACTGAAGGTGCTAGTTCTAGGACTCTGGCCCCTTTTTTGCAGTACCCCCACTTTTTTGCCTGATATCTGATGTTAACTTGACTGAGTGTGTGCTGGGATCCTGCTAACCAGGCCCAGCACTTGTGTTCTTTCCTAAAACTGTACCATTGTTCCACAATTGGCATACCTCTGGCACACTAAGGCCCTCATTCCGAGCCTGGCGGGCGGCGGAGGCCGCCCGCCAGGCTTCCCCCCTCCGAAATACCGCTCCGCGGTCGTAAGACCGCGGAGGGTATTCCGAGTTTTCCCCTGGGCTGGCGGGCGGTCTTCACAAGACCGCCCGCCAGCCCAGGGGAAAACTCCCTTCCCACGATGACGCCGGCTCGTAATCGAGCCGGCGGAGTGGGAAGGTGCGACGGGTGCAGTTGCACCCGTCGCGTATTTCAGTGTCTGCTTTGCAGACACTGAAATACTTTTAGGGGCCCTCTTACGGGGGCCCCTGCCGTGCCCATGCCATAGGCATGGGCACGGCAGGGGCCCCCAGGGGCCCCGCGACTCCCCCTCCCGCCATCCGGTTCCCGGCGGGAGAACCGCCAGGAACTGGATGGCGGGAGGGGGAGTCGGAATCCCCATGCCGGCGCAGCATGCTGCGCCGGCTTGGAGGATTCCTTTGGGGCAGCGGGAAACCGGCGGGAGACCGCCGGTTTCCCTTCTCTGACCGCGGCTGAGCCGCCGCGGTCAGAATGCCCCGCGGGGCACCGCCGGCCTGTCGGCGGTGCCACCGCGTCCCACGGCCCTGGCGGACTTGTTCCGCCAGGGTCGTAATGACCCCCTAAGTCCCTTGCATAAAGTACCAGTGGTACCAAGGGCTCTGTGACCAGAGAAGGTCCATTAGGGCTGCAGCATGTATTGTGCCACCCTAAGGGTCCCCTCACCAAACACATGGACATTGCCAGTGCAGCCTGTGTGGCCAGGTGGGGAGTAAAAGATAAAGTCGACATGGCATCCCTCTCAGGGTGCCATGCACACAAAGCACTGCCTATGGAGTAGGTAAGTCACCCAATTAGCAGACCTTGCAGCCCTAAGGTAGGGTGCACTATACCACAGGTGAGGGCAATATGCCCCTACAGTGTCTGAGTCCATTCTTAGACATTGTAAGGGCAGTGTGGCCATACCATACTTAGTACATGGGCTGGGAGTCTGTCAATACGAACCCCACATCTTCATGATGGCTTCACTGAAGTCTGGGAAGTTTGGAATCAAACTTCTCAGCACAATAAACCCACACTGATGCCAGTGTTGGGTTTATTGTAAAATGTACACAGAGGGCATCTTAGAGATGCCCCTGTATTTTACCCAACCATTTAGAGCAGGACTGACCAGTCTGTGCCAGCCTGCCACTAACAGACAAGTTTCTGATCTCATGGGGTGAGAGCCTTTGTGCTCTCTGGGGTCGGAAACAAAGCCTGCTGTGGGTGGAGGTACTTCACACCTCCCCCCTGCAGGAACTGTAACTCTTGTTGGTAAGCCTCAAAGGCTCAGGCCTCCTGTTACAGTGTGTCAGGGCATTCCAGCTGTAGTTGCCTGCCCACTGGACCAGAGCCCAGTTTGGGTGGCAGGTCTGGAGGGAAAATTAGGAAACAACAGGGAGGAGTAACCACTACAGCAAGACCACCCCTAAGGTGTCCAGAGCTGAAGTGGCCCCCTCCTTGCAGAATCATCCATCTTGTTTTGGAGGGTAGGGACCAATAGGGTTAGGACTGTCTCTCCCTCCCCAAAGGGAGTGGACACTGGAAGTGTGTAGTCACATTCAGGGACAGTAGCCATTGGCTACTGCCTCATGACCCCTGTAACACTCCTAAATCTAGTATTTAGGGCCCCCCCTGATGCTCACTCACCAGATTCCTGGCGACCTCAAGAAGAAGGATTGCTAAGCCGACCCCAGCAGCGAAGACTCCAGATGACAAATGACTTGGCCCCAGCCCTACTGGCCTGTCTGCAGCTTCTGAGACCCTTGCTTCAAAAAGGCGATGCATCCTGCAGTACCAGTGACCCCTCCAAACCCCAAGAGGACTGCCTGCCCAGCAGAGGACCAAGAACTCCAGAGGACAGCTGCACTGTCCACAAGAAAATCTTTAAAAAGTCTCCAGAACTGCCCCAGATCCGTGAGTCCTGTCCACTCTGCACTCGATGCCCACGGCCCGAGTCCAGGTGGCCCACCAGACCAGCAGATGTCCCCAGGCGATTCGGACCTCGAGTCCATCCGGGTTTATCCCCGACCTGGCCACGACGACGACACATGCAGCCTGAATCCAGAGGCTCCCCCTGACCACGACTGAATCTGACGAAGATTCCAGGCGCCTAATGGTACCCCTGCAGTCCCCAGGCTTTGGGGAATCCAACAGAAGAACACCTCTCCTTCTTATCTAGCCATTGGTTTTCCAGAACCGACCCCATGGACCCAGCCTACAGCCTCTTTGTGCCCCCCCCCAGGGGTTCCCTCATAGAAAAGTATTGGGCACCTGACTACGTGTTTGCACCCTGCTGTCCCTGTGCTGCTAAGGGTGTGTGTTCGGTGCTGACCTGTGGCTCCCTGGTGCTGGCCTAACTCCCTAGGCCCGGTTCCTGAAACCACAGGTACTTACCAGCAAGATCTTTTCAACTAAGTCCTCCCAGTCCTCATAGGATTCCATTGCAAACCTAACACCAAATTGGAACTCTGCACCCGGCCAGCCTTGTGTTGCTGGTGGTACGCTTTTAGGGTCAACTTGAACTTTGACCAGTGGAACTCTAACCTCTGAGGACTGGATTCATAAGTTGTGTATTTAACTGCTTTCTATGCTAAGACTTTTCTACCCCTAGGACTCTACTGACTTCTATGAAAAATTGCACTGTGTCTACTTTTGCATTTGAAAAGTGTTACTTACTTGTAAACTATTTTACCTGCAAAATTCAAAGTACATTTGATACATATGCTTGATAAATATTTACAACTGTACTTACCTGCAAATCAGATCCTTTGGTTCTAGTAATAAAGTAAAAAAAATAGATTTTTTCCATATAAAAACAATTGGCCTGGAGTTAGTCATTGAGTGTGTGCCTAATTTATTGACTATGTGTGTACAACAAATGCTTTGCACTGCCATCTGATAAGCTTAACTGCTCGACAACACTACCACAAAAGAGAGCATTAGTATTGTCTACTTTAGCCTCTGTTAAGCCTCTGGGGAACCCTTGGACTCTGTACACACCATACCTCATTTTGGTATAGTAAACAGAGCCAGCTTTCCACAATAGTTGCCTGCCTTGAACTGGAGGTAACGCCTGCAGGCAGGCAGGCTATGAATGTGAAAATATGCATCCTGTAAGTCCAGCACTACCAACCAATCTTACAGGTCTAGGGGAGACAAGATCTGAGTTAATGTGAGCATCTTAAACTTCTCCTTCTTGAAGAAGAATAGAGCAAAGACTCTTGTTTTCTTTGGGTATCAGAAAGTAGCAAGAATAACAACTACTGCCTACTTCTGATATTGGGACCCTTTCTATGGCTCCCTTGGCCAAAAGAGCCATAACTGCCTCTCGGAGCATAGACAAATGATCCTTCGCCAGCCATTCTAATGTTGGTGGTAGTGGGGAAGGAAAGGATTGGAAAGGCAGGACATAGTCCTTCCGAATGATCTGCAGTACCCAAGTGTCCGATCTTATGGACTGCCAATGGATGATGTTGATTTCTCCCTCCAACTTGGCAAGCATGGTCCTGCAGAACCAAATTAAGAGGGCCTGAAGGCTGCAATTGCTGGGGGCTGGGTGGCAGATGACTTCTGGCTTTCAGACCCTCTAAGTCTGAAGACACCACACCCACGTCCTTGCATAGCTTCAGGATCTTGCAAAGAATGGTGGCTGGCATAGGGCTAGCACAGTGGTACAGCCCTTCCATGGCCACAAAAAGGGCAAAAGGCAGTAGGCGGATGTGGGGTCGCTGAGAGGCCCAGGGACATGGCCGTAGCCCAAGAGTGTTGAAAATGCTCCAGTGCTGAGTCTTCCTTCTCGCCAAAAAATCGGGTCCTGTCGAAGGGCATGTCCATAAGGTTTGCCTGGACATCCCTCGAAAAGCCAGATGTTCTCAGCCAGGTGTGGTGCTGTAAGGCCATTGTGGACGAAGCCGGTCTTCCCAGCAAGTCAACTGTATCCAGGCCACACCAAATAGTGAACTTCACTGCGTCCTTCCCATCTTTCACCTCTTGGGAGAGGCAATGAGGTAGTACTTGCGCAACCATATCCAACAAGGTGTGATAGAAATAGCCCAAAAAGCATGAGGTGTTCACTGACCTCAATGCCAGGCTGGTGTAAGAAAACATCTTCTTCCAAAGTTGGCCCAGCCTCTTAGATTTCCTGTCCATGTGAGTGGAAGGGAATACGCTGAGGGAAGTTGAGGTTTGGACTACCAAGCTCTCAGGGGTGGGGTGCTGACTGAGGAAACTAGAGTTGCCCAGTGCAGGTCAATGGCAGCGAGCAATCGTCCTATGTAAAGGAGCGCCTGTGCTGGTCTTGGACCAAGTTCCCAGCACATTGTCAGAAAGTGCCTCATTAAAGGGCAAAAGGGGTTCGGAAGTGAAAGCCCCCGGCTGAAGCACTTCAGTCAAGATGCTAATTTTTCAAACCACAGAGGGCAGTTTGAGGTCAAGGACCTCTGCTACCCTATTGTGGGGGTGGGATCAGGGCTACAGAGGACACGGACGCAGATTTCAAAAACCCTTGACAGGGATTTTACGTGATTTATTTGAGTTATAGGAGAGGTGGAACAAATAATATAATGGTAGGTCTTCTTTTCTTCCTTTGTTTCTCTTCTGCGTGAGTGTTGGGTTGCAACGGGTCTTTTAACGGTTTTCTTTTCTCCCTCTTAGGTGGCGAGCTCTGGGTGTCCTCCTCTGGGTATCGCGATTTTTCTCGGAAGAACAAAAAGGACACAGCAGGTAAGTGGGACGGTATTTCCTTGTCTCTTAATTTTAGGGTTTAGTGTGGGGGGGGGGAGGTGTGAGGGGATACGAAGTGAACAATAAAGAAAAAATTAATACAAGTGGTGTTTTAGTGGGGAAGTTAGGAGCTTGTGAGGGTAGGCTGTTCTGAGCTCTGTTAGGCTAAAGGTCGGGCCCCTCTGCCTCCCCTTCTCCCTCCTTATGGTGGCTGCCCTTGAAGAGGGCACGTACCTTGTGCAGCCACGACCCTCCTGGGCCGTGGCAGGCTGTCTCGTTTCCTCTCGGTCGTTCCGGCTTGATAGGGTCTGGACGGGGTGCCGGTGCAGCACGGCTTGTTGCTCCGGTTACGGGCGTCTCCTCCCGGTCGGGATCTTTCCTCGTCTTCTCCTCTCCTCGATGGGGATCCGTGGCGTCTCTCCTGCTCCGTCTTCTTTTCGCCCCTTTCGATCGCGGCGTCTTCCTTTTGTGGCCGCTCGGCAACCCGGAAGTCCGGTCCCGATTGTCGTCTCCGCCCCCACGCGTCTCCTTGACGATGTGGACGGAAGCCGAAGGAGGCGTTTGGCGATCGCCAGTGTTGCACGAAGGTAGGCGAGGCGAGCGACTCCCGCCTACATACCCCTTCCCATGAACGGGACTGGTATAGGACCGTGGAGTCTGGGCAGCGGGAGAGAAAGTCAGCGGGACATTGTCGTGACCCAGGAATGTGACGGACCTGAAAGGTAAAGGGTTGTAATTCAAGGAACCAGCGCAACACTCGGGAATTGGTATCCTTATGGGATGCCAACCATGTCAAGGGTGCATGATCGGTATAAAGGATGAAAGGACGACCCAGGAGATAGTATTGCAAACATTCTATCGCCCACTTTATGGCAAGGCATTCTTTCTCGATGGTAGGATAGTTTGTTTCCCTAGGTAACAACTTCCCACTGATATATACAATGGGGTGATCATGTCCCTGATCGTCCTGCTGCGCTAATACGGCCCCTAACCCGACATTGGAAGCGTCGGCAAAAAGATGAAAAGGTCTGGAAAAATCAGGACATCTTAACACAGGTTCTGTAGACAGGGCTTCTTTGAGACAGTGGAACCCCTGGAGTTGTGAGGGAGAAAAAGGAGGAAGGGTGTTTCAGTATTGCTTCTTTAACAGGTCAGTAAGGGGGGCCGTAATGGTCGAGTACTGTGGTATAAACCGTCTGTAGTACCCTACCAACCCCAGAAATGAACGGAGTTCTTTCTTAGTTTTGGGGAGTAGTATCTGTCTAATGGTGTCTACCTTATCTTTTTGTGGACTCAACACTCCCTTACCGCTGACATAACCAAGATAAGCAATCTGGGTCTGTCCTAGGACAAATTTTTTTGGATTGGCGGTAAGGCCTGCGGCTGCCAGTGCTGAGAACACTTTCTCTAGATGGAGGAGGTGGTCTGGCCAGGTAGAGCTAAAAATGACAATGTCGTCGAGATAGGCGGCCGTAAAGTCATGGAAGGGTCTCAAATGTCGATCCATCAAGCGTTGGAATGTCGCGCGGGGGAACCATGAAGGCCGAATGGGAGGACGGTAAATTGATATAACCCCGAAGGGGAAACAAATGCTGTCTTATCTTTGTCTGATGGAGCTAAGGGAATCTGCCAATATCCCTTCGTCAGATCAATAGTGGACATAAAACGGGCCTGCCCGATTTTCTCTAAAACTTCATCTACCCGGGGAATGGGGTAGGTATTGAAGAGTGACACCTCATTGAGTTTTCAGAAATCGATACAGAAGCGGACCGAACCGTCCGGTTTCGGCACTAATACTACAGGAGAGCACCATGGACTTGTGGATGTTTCAATGACTCCTAGAGATAACATCTTTGTTATCTCTTCCTCTATAAGGATTTTTCTAGCTTCGGGGATTCGATAGGGACGTAGGCGCACAATTTGGCCCTCGGGTGTTCGAATATGATGTTGAACCAAAGAAGTTCTTCCCGGAAGTTCAGAGAAGAAGCTGGCATAACTTTGGATTAGCCCCATTAACTGCCGTGTCTCCATCTCAGAAAGGGACTCATTGATACTGGGGAGTTTTTGTGGGTCTGGTTGGGATGTGGGACATAGTTCCAACCCTAGAGGGTTTGTCGGGGTGATCAGGTACCCCCTTGCAGGTGCATCGTTGTCGTTTCCCGGGTCCTCCCATTTCTTTAATAGATTGATGTGATAAATTTGGGTTCGTCTTGGGTGGTTATTTAGTTCAACCAAATAGGTAACCGGGGTGACCGCTTTTACTACCAGATACGGCCCTTGCCATTTGGCTATTAGCTTATGTTCAGAGGTGGGTCGTAGGATTAATACCTTATCGTTGGGTTGTAGTACCCGTAGTTTGGTACCCTGATCATAGTAGTTTTTTTGATTTTCTTGGGCTTTCTCTAAATGGTGTCTTACATCCTCCCAAACCGTCTGGAGATGGGTCTTTAATTTGTGAATATAGTCTAGGATGGGTCGCTCCTCATTGTTCTCCTCCTCCCACAATTCCGCCGCCATATCTAGTAAATTGCGGGGTTGTCTCCCAAATACAAGTTCAAACGGGCTATGCCCGGTACAGGATTGCTCATGTGTCCTTATTGCATACACCACTAGGGGAAGTTTCTGATCCCAGTCTTTTCCCGTCTCGCTCACTATTTTCCTCAAAAGGGTTTTGACCGTGTGATTATATCGCTCCACTAAACCATTTGTTTGTGGGTGATATACTGACGTCTTTATCTGGAGAACGCCTAGGGACTTACATATCTGTTTCATAAGTCCAGATACGAACGGTGTCCCCTGGTCAGTAAGGATTTCTTCAGGGAAACCAACTCGGGAAAAAAATGTGATCATGGCTTGTGCAACTGCCTTAGTGGTGGTACTGGTAAGTGGAATCGCCTCTGCATACCTGCTCGCATAATCGACCAGGACGAGAATATGGGTGTGTCCTTTACTGGATGGCAAAAGGGGTCCAACTAGATCCATACCAACTCGTTTGAAAGGGGTATCGATAATAGGTAATGGTCGTAACGGGGCTCTTCTAGTAGCTCCCGGTTCTACTAGTTGACATTTTGGGCAGTGGGCACAATATCGTCGGATATGCGCATATACTCCGGGCCAGTAAAACCGTCTCAGTAAGTATTCCTCGGTTTTCTCCTAGCCACAATGACCTCCCCCCGGTTGGTTATGGGCTAGGAAGAGTACCTGAGTTCTGTACGGTTCGGGAACTACGAGCTGTCTCTTCTCCCCATTCACGTTTGTGCTTACTCTATATAGCAAGTCCTTGTGTACCAAGAAGTAGGGACCTACCTCTCCAGTAGAGGCATTTTTGGCATTCTTCCAGGCATTCCCTAGGGTAGGATCTTCGCGTTGACTCATTCTAAAAGATATGGGGGCGCTGTCTATATTGGCCACTAATCTCTCCTCTTCCTTCCGATCTTGTTTAGTTGAAAATCTCTGTTTCTCTGCTCTCCTTTCCTTTCGTGTTAACTTTTTCCTTTCGGGGGGGCTATATATAGAATCATCCCAGAAAGGAGCAGTACCCCACCAATCATCAACCGGATTATGCTTCCGTGTTTGATCCAGGATCTCATTAAACCTCTGATAATCAGTCCCAATGACGCACTCCTCTATTAAGTTATCCATGAGCCCCATGGAGAGGAGGTCAAGGTGAGTGTTCCATTCTACTTCTACCACCGAAAGGGGGTACTGAGCACGGTCCCCATGAATGCAACATATCGTTACCCAATGATCGTCATTAGGTTTGACAGGGTTGATTATACTACGACGGATTACCGACTGACTACATCCAGAGTCAATCAAGGCCATGACCGGAAGTCCATTTATCCGAAGGGGGTGTTTGAAGGACACATCACTTTTCCCCAGGCACAGGACTCTTCCTCGAGTAACTCCTATTTCCATCGGCTCTACACCCTCATGTTTTTTTGGACATCCACGGGCGATATGACCCCACTCCCCACAACTGAAACACTGAGGTTGTTGCATGGGATTTCTCTCGGTACTCCGGGAGGGTCCTGGTTCTTCAGCTGTTCGTCTGGGTGGAAAATGGGGAGGAGCTATAGGCATTTTACTCAAGGGCCGGGGTTGTTTATGTTTCACATCTACAGATCTGTGGTAGGCGCATGCCAGGTCAACGGCTGTCTCGGTGTCTATTTTAGGGTGCTGCCTTATCCAGTTTCGGGTGCTGGGAGGCAGGGAATCAAGGTACTGTTCTAAGATAATGACTTTGATAACGTCCTCACGGTCAGTCCCTATGGGTCCCAGACATTTTAGTCCCAGGTCCTTCACCCAGTAATAATAGGTACGTGGGTCTTCGTTGGGTCCCCATTTAACCTTGCGAAATTTGGCCCTGTAATACTCAGTATCATGTCCCACACGCTCTAAAATACTTTTCTTTATCTCAGAATATGGGGTGGTGCCACCCGGATTGGCAGCCTGATAAGCGGATTGAAGAGTGCCCGTCAAGAGGGGAGCAATGTATTGGCCCCACCTATTTTCAGGCCATTGAGCTGAGGAGGCTACTCTTTCAAAGTTCGTGAAAAAAGAATCGGGATCTTCTCCCTCCTGGTACCTTTGTAATACCGAACTTGGCACGTTTGGATGTACCTTGCTGGCAGCGATTGTGTCGGTCAGTTTTTGGAGAGCAGTCTCATGGACCAGTTGATTACTGGCCATTATAGTGGCCTGACTCTTTAGTGCGGATTGCAGGGCCTCTCTGTCCTCCTTGGCCTCCCTTTGTTGCGCTTCCCACACTAATTAGAGGTGGCGTTGACCTTCCGCAAGTTGTTTGATCATGTCCTCGAGGCTGGGTTTGTCCTCCATAGTTGTATTGTCTCTGTATGCCCGTATGGAACCGAAATCCCACTTCTGACACCACTGTGGGGGTGGGATCAGGGCTACAGAGGACACGGACGCAGATTTCAAAAACCCTTGACAGGGATTTTACGTGATTTATTTGAGTTATAGGAGAGGTGGAACAAATAATATAATGGTAGGTCTTCTTTTCTTCCTTTGTTTCTCTTCTGCGTGAGCGTTGGGTTGCTACGGGTCTTTTAACGGTTTTCTTTTCTCCCTCTTAGGTGGCGAGCTCTGGGTGTCCTCTGGGTATCGCGATTTTTCTCTGAAGAACAAAAAGGACACAGCAGGTAAGTGGGACGGTATTTCCTTGTCTCTTAATTTTAGGGTTTAGTGTGGGGGGTGGGGGGGAGGTGTGAGGGGATACGAAGTGAAAAATAAAGAAAAAATTAATACAAGTGGTGTTTTAGTGGGGAAGTTAGGAGCTTGTGAGGGTAGGCTGTTCTGAGCTCTGTTAGGCTAAAGGTCGGGTGGGAAGGTGCCCTGGTAGCTCCCCAGTCCCTGTCCTCCCCCTTCTACCTCTCCCCCCTCTGTCTCCCCTTCTCCCTCCTTATGGTGGCTGCCCTTGAAGAGGGCACGTACCTTGTGCAGCCACGACCCTCCTGGGCCGTGGCAGGCTGTCTTGTTTCCTCTCGGTCGTTCCGGCTTGATAGGGTCTGGACGGGGTGCCGGTGCAGCACGGCTTGTTGCTCCGGTCACGGGCGTCTCCTCCCGGTCGGGATCTTTCCTCGTCTTCTCCTCTCTCCTCAATGGGGATCCGTGGCGTCTCTCCTGCTCCTTCTTCTTTTCGCCCCTTTCGATCGCGGCGTCTTCCTTTTGTGGCCGCTCGGCAACCCGGAAGTCCGGTGCCGATTGTCGTCTCCGCCCCCACGCGTCTCCTTGACGACGTGGACGGAAGCCGGAGGAGGCGTTTATCGATCGCCAGTGTTGCGCGAAGGTAGGCGAGGCGAGCGACGCCCACCTACACCTATGCACCACCACTGCATAGGAAGCTCCCTTCTCCATAGCCACAGTAGGGGGAGAGAGTAAGCCAGTATCTGGAGAGGAATCTGTCCACTGACTTCTCCTAGATCCTCATACCAGTCCAAATGTAACATAATAAAATGTGCAAACATTAAATAAATGTACTCTTTCTTCTAAGGAGGAAATCTTAAAATTCCTTTGCAATTGTGTAATTCTGTCCACAAAACAAACTACCACTTCTATAGCTCACCTTGGTAGAGCTTGGTATTTTAAAGGCCTGTTACTAGGGTTTGAGATCACTGCATGTAAAATGAAAAACTTGTTATCACCCTTATTCTGGTTCTGAAACTGTTGGAATCCTGTGTTTGATAGCACTATTCTTGACACATATTACCATTATTATGAGGCGACATTGTTAAATCTGCAATATTTGCTCCTAGCTATCTAGATCTTTCTGGTAAGGCTTTAGATGCTACATGCCAATATCAGAATTTGACACTATCCTTATCAACTTTAAAAAAAATCTAAAATTCTTTCAAAAGAAAATTATATATTTTAAAAAAAGTCTTTACTTCAGGGTCAACTAATTTAGTGTTAATGATCTGGACTTAAGGCCCTCTGTCAGTGATGTAAGTGGATTGTCAGGAGGGATTATGCCTGCAGCTGTATTGTCTGTAGAACATGCCCTAGTGACATTGACTAGCACTATAATACAATACAAACTAATGATTCATTAGAATAGGGTTCAGGTGTGAATAGGTAATTGTCATGTCATATTACTAGAGTCTTTTTTTCCTTTGTCTTCAGTAACATTCAAATATTCTGAACCTTATTTCATATAATCAAAGGTGTTCAAAGTAAGATTAACGTAGGTATTTCAGTTTTGATAACATTATATAAGTTAGTTTCATTGAGTTCCCAGGTAGCAATTGACATGATTGTTGCACAAATATGACATGACACTATAATGATGATACATTTTGGACTGGTCATATGTACTCGAGTTGAGGGAGTTAAAACGGAACTTTACTTGTGAAATATGTTGTCTGAGGTTCTGAGTGCAATGAAATACAAGACAACCAAACTAGAGTCTAAAAGGGTCCTCGTCTATTTCATATGATACACTTTGAATGTATAAATGGACAATGTAATGTGAAGCATATTTTTAACTGTGTGGAACACAAGTACTGTTGATATCCTAAATGGATTTCCTGTACATATTTTACAATTTTCGAGTGTGATATAATGTTCTAATCATTGTACAATTATTCAGACTTCAATATGGCTGCTTCTGAGATGTTGAAGAATTTATACATTTTTATGTCGAAGCCACAGCACTTGATCTTCGCAAAGAACATTTCAAGCGATTGAATCTAACATAATATGAACGTCCAGCACCTAAGGTACTGTAGCTTTGTAAAGACTTTAAGCAGTCAGATCCTACTTGAGAGAGACATCCAGTAAAGTCTTACGGCTTTGCAGCCATGTTAGAGCCTTTTCAAGCAGTTCCTTTTCACTCGAGAGGGACGTCTAGTAAAGTCTAAAAGCACAGTACTGCAGCCTTGTTAAAGACTGTTGTTTATGACTTAACAGGGAAATCTAGTAACGATGTCAGGTACTACTACTATGTGAATAACGAGAATTATTGGCATTGCCCAGGCTTGTTGTTGTCTTCCTAGTGACAAAAGTAGCAAACCAAAATGGGGTTGGCAAATTGATTTGATCAGTTTTTATGTAGCAGTGCATGGTCTACGGAATAGGCCAGAAGTATTATATAATTTAGACAAATTTTGATTCCTAAAAGGAGCTGATATTCAGGACATGAGATGTTATTAACCTGGTGAATTATTGCCAATGGTACATGTTTTAAAGAAACCAAAAATGTTCTCCAGTACTGTTCTCTGTACTGTCTATCCTGTCAGTCACAGATATCTGGTTAAGAGCAGATTTTTGAAGCAATTCATCTAAAGAATCTCCCCAGATTTAAAATATTAAAAACATCAAATGTCGCTTGCCTTCTATATGCAGGATTCACTGGTTTCTTTGCCAAGTTGATTGTTTCAGCATCAAAACACTATCTTTTTGAAATGTGAAAAGGCCGCAAAGTGTAATTGCAAGGTCAGGCAGTTAAGAGATTCACGCAGTTGACCGTTACTGCTCAGATCCAGAGCACCACAATTTCTGGTATCAAACTGCCATATGATGCTAGTATTAATAGAACCCGTCATCAACAACCATGTTTAAGTCTATTGGAAACCAGACGTTATTTCACATGAAAACAGCATTGTGGTTCAAAAACAGAAAATATAAGCTCTCCCACCGACCTTCAAGCACACCACTTAATACTGTACCTGTGCAGCTCGCAGTTCTGAAATCAATTCTGTAAAACAGTGGTTTTTTATCTGCTCAGAACCATGTTCCGTTTGCTGGTATAAATTCATGTTTGTCTTCTGCTCCCTGTGGTAGAAGAAATCAACAAAGGTTTGAAGGCAAGCACTTGATGGGGACGTCACTGTGCTTAAAGGTAGAAGAACAAAACGCTGTTTTGCCAAGAAGAGGTTTACCATCTCTCACTTCATACTCCACACATCCTCAAAAACAGCTAACATGCCTGGAGCATTTAAGAGTATTGAGAAGGTTAGAGGGACCTGTTCAGGTAATGGGTCATACAGTACAGTTACCAAATGGTCACTCGGCAGAGTTATGTGCGTCAATGGACAACTGACCCGTAGTTAGATCATTTTACCAATGCTTTTGCTATCAAATACCAGAAATGGAAGTTGTAAACAGCAGATAAGGGTGACGAAGTTACAATACCTGTTCTAGCTGAAAACAGATGAGCAACAAAGACCCCAAAAACAGAGAAACCAAAATAAATTGGAGCCAAATCTACTATCTAGAGCAGTGGTCCTTTACCTTTTGAACCCCCTCTGTGTCATTTTTGAAAGTTTGAGACCTGGCCTTAACCAATTTCTATGATTTTAACCTCAAAACAATATACAAAAACAATGAAAGAAGTACCCGTCAAACAAATTCTCAAGTATTTTGTCAAAATCAAATAGATAAAACGTATTCAAACATGTACATGTACTGCCTTTTACCTACATAGCACCGTGCCCTATGAGTTACCTAGGGCCTACCTTGGCAAGTACTTTTAAATGCCAAGTCGAAGTGGCAGTGAAACTGCACACCTAGGCCTTGCAATGGCACGCCTGAGACATGGTTAAGGGGCTATTTATGTGGGTGGCACAACCAGTGCTGCAGGCCCACTAGTAGCATTCCATCTAGAGGCCCCGGGCACATGTAGTGCACTTTACTTGGGACTTACAAGTAGATCAAATATGCCAATTGGATATGAACCAATTTTACCATATGGTGGAAGGCAGTCTTTGACACCTTGGATAAAGATGCCCCTTGTGATAAGCCAGGTGATGTGTGCTCCATTTGTTTGCCGGCGTTCAGGGACCTAATCAGGTGGCTAGGGACCAGAAAGATATACCTGGAGCACCAGCTACCTCCAGAGATGGAAAGGCTCCTGGTACAGAACCCAACACCCAACTATGCCCTTCTTGTTGCAATATCACATGGCAGTGGAATTGTCTGTGGGAACCTGCACAAGCCTCACCTTGATGGACGCGATGAAAACCTTCAGGGCAAGGTGAAAGTCCCACAGCTCCAGTAGACTGGTGTGGAGCCTGCCTGCCAGTGGAGACTAGGGTCCTCTGATTATAACCCAGTAGTAATGCTTCTGTCACCACTGTTCGCTCTGGGTAGGAAAGGGTAAGTCGCCTGCTACAGGACAAACTGCAGTCATTCACCCACCTATGCAGATCTTGAGCTGCCTCATCAGAGGCCAAGATGTAGCTATAAAAGGGAGTTGGATGCTGGGACTACTGGGACGTCAAGGTCCACTTCAAGGCCTGCATGTGCCACCAGGCGTGGCTGACAAAGAGCATGCACAAGTGTAAAAAGCCAAGAAGCACTACAGTCAACCTCACCTGGCTCAAGGATCAAACCTGAAACATCAGGATCAAAGCCTGGATGTTCTGGATTCATCGCTGTGGAAAACAATCTCTCAACTTGACCTTTTCCAGGGTCGTCCCAATGAAAAGAAGCCTCTGAGAAGGAATCAGGTGGGACTTTGGATTGTTTAAGGTGAAATCAAACTATGTCAAAAGGTCTGCAGTGATCGGAGGTGACCCACGAGTGACAGTGGCGAGCCTGCCTCCAGAAGCCAGACTTTGTGGTACGGTAAAACAGCAACTCTTGACTGCCAAAGGTGTGCCATGGCCATCGCCATCAGTTTTGCAAACACCCGAGGGGTGCTGGTAAGGCCGGAGTTGTTTGAAGCAAGCTGCAAATGCACCTGGACTACCTTGAACAGCAGTTAAATCCGGTGGGACTGTAGGATGGGGCTATGATAATGAGCATCCTGCATGTTCATAAACGTGTAGAGCAGATACGATCTGGGCCAATGTGACCATTCTGAATTGGCCTTCAGCAGGCAGACGTTCAGGGGATGGATGTCCATAACAGGCCTGAAGACCCATCCTGGTTTTGGGACAAGGAAATAGCGAGAGCAAAACCCCCACCTTTTTTCAAGTCTGGTACCCTCTCTATTGCACATTTGGAAAACATGAGGCATATGTCCTGCAGCAGAAGTGACAGATGCTCTTCAGAAATGTGCAAGGCCTATCTTTCCGATGTGATGGATCGCCAACCTGGGAGGACGTAGACTAAGTGGACCTTTTCCAGGCATGTCTGCTTATGACAGCACTGGTACCAACCACAAAATCATTACAATATGTGGTATCCAGGCCTGCTCGGAAAGCATACTTAGCTGTGTCCTGATCATCATGTTTCGCCTGGGCCAAAGAGGTCCTAAGATCCTCTGGGACTGTCAGCAAAATCTTGCTAGCCATATCCTAAAAGACATATGTGTATCATCCCATCAGACTGACTGCATGGACAGATCGCAGTGCCAGACTGGCAGAAGAAAATATGTCTGCCAGAGGTAACAATCATTTTGGATTCTCTATCTGGAGGAGTGATTGTAAATAAGTTAGGATTTACCTTATTGGTTGAGGCCTGTAAAATAAGGCTCTCTGGAGTGGGGTGCCTGACACTGTACCAAGGGAACAGTTAGCCCTTGGGAGGGACCCACTTGTTGCAATCTGAATGGAGGTGCCTAGAGCTCCTTGGGGCTAAAAGGTGCACCAGAGGGAGCACTTTTGAAAATTTGCATCACGGTTTCCTTGAAGGCCTCGATCTGCTGAAATGTTGGCAAAGGTTCAGGAAAGTTGGGGAGCGTCAAGATCAATTAAGGAATCTGTTCTGTGGCTGGTGATCTCGATGGAGTGCAACTTACATCTTGACACCCTCATGCCTCCTCTTTCGCATCAGAGTGACAGGATGGGGTTGAGTCCACTTCACTTTCCTATACTTGCATTTGAATTTGGATTTCAACTTACTGGGTGGCTTTGAGTGGGAAGGGAAATGGTCAAGTGAGAGGCCCCGGAACCAAGAACAAGCCTGGGCCTGCAACATGGAGCTAGAGTGAGATCCATGTGAAGGCTTCAGCTTTTTCTTGTGTTTGGCAATGTACAACTTCCCCTCCCAGTCCCAAACAACCTTCGGGTGCCTGAGGATACACTTATCACGCAACTTAAAGTCACGTCCCTAAGGCAGGCACCAAAGAACCGCTTGTGCAGGTCTGTCACCAACATCTGCTTCCTGCAGTCATGGTATAGCGTGAAACCTGTAATATTCGGTGGGGACATTATTCCCTAGCACACTATGAAAAGTTTGAAGTCGTCAGAAAAATGACTCATTTGTAACTGAGCTCTGGAACCTCATTTGAAGGTGTAGAAAGAAACAAACTTATGTCAGTTCACAGCAGAGGCACTTATATGTTCTGCTCTGTCTCATCTAGGCTAGTATGGAGACACATGGCACCTAGCAGGGCATGGGAGCACTGCTACAAAAAATCACCCGAGTTAGTCTGGCACCTGGGGAATATTCCAAGATGAGGGATTAGATGTAAGATGTTTCTGTCAGAATATTCATTACTGGTGGAAAAGGCTGGAATGGAAAAATGGCATATCCTTAAGCAACGTCTGCACACCACCAGACAATTCCATTGCACACATCCAGGCATGACATTTTATCGCAACACAGGTGTCCATGGCCTGTCCTACAGCCTCGTCTGGTCACCGTGCCCCTCAACATGTACTTTGCTGCCGATTTTGGATCGTCTGGGCAACGGTTTCCTAAATTATTTAAGAATGCCTAGAAAGATCTCACTGGCCACATCCCAAAGGATATGAGTGTAGTCACGAACCCTCATCAGCAAGTGCCTGGACACCAGATTAACAAGGTCAGTCAGCACCAGTGAACAACCCTTCAATGGAAGTCTAACTGGGGGCCCCTCCTGCTTCTTGGGAAATGAGGTGCTCCAGAAGGAGCCTCAATCATCCTGAAAAAATGTGACTCCATAAAGACCGTTGTTTGCTGCAGGATTAACAATGCTCTGGCAAACTCAGGGCGCACTGGGACCAGACTTGGAACGTGTTCAGAGTTGGACGATGGTGGCAAAGGTGAGCCTTTGGAGTGCCAAATGAATTACTTCTCCCTGGAGCTGGAGAGGTGGGACAGGAAAAGTCTTGTTTTGACTTCTTGTATTTCTGGTGCAGAGACAGGAACCAGAGCAGGAGTAGACCGACAACTTGGATCATTAGCATGTCCTCTGTTTGGAGTGCGACCTACCTCGTTTTTTGTGTTCAGTGACATATAATTTTGCCTCCCACTTCCTGATCACCTTCACGTGCATCAGGCAGTATCTGTTGCATGACTAACTCATCCTCCGACTCCTAGGTACCTTAGGCAGAAGTTATGTGGATCTGTGACCAACATCTATTTCATACAGTTGCAGAATAGTTTTAAAATTGGGGTTTCTGGAGGTGGAATGTTCCTAGCACATTATCTTTGAAAATCCAACTTTTGGTGGGAGTAAAAACCGTCTAGGTTGGGAGCAGAGGTCCGAATTTGCACTAAAAAGCAAGAAAAACAGGGAGCTGATGTCATTGTGCAAGGGTGCATACGGTCCCACGCCATCTGATTACATGTATCTATCAAAAGAACAAAGGCCACATGATTGTTTTGTGACCCTGAATGCGGTTGCAAAACAATTGCAGTTAGCACGAGTGTCACACTTGTGTACCCCATTCGCAAACGGGAAGGGGCCCCCATGGTACCCGTCCCCTAAGGGACCCCTCACCTAACACATGCACACTGCCATTGCAGATTGTGTGTGTTGGTGGGGAGAAAAAGGCAAAGTCGACATGGCATCCCCCTCAGGGTGCCATGCACACAAAACACTGCCTGTGGCATAGGTAAGTCACACCTCTAGCAGGCCTGAAAGCCCGAAGGCAGAGTGCACTATATCACAGGTGAGGGAATAGCTGCATGAGCAATTGCTCCATTCTTAGACATTGTAAGTACAATGTGGCCATGTTAAATATAAGGTCTGGGTTTTTGTGAAAACTAATTCCACATTTCCATAACAGTAACACTGAATACTGGGAGGTTTGGTATGAAACTTCTCACAATAATAAACCCACATTGATGACAGTGTTGGATTTATTAAAAAATGCACACAGAGGTCATCTTAGAGATGCCCCCTGTAGTTTACCCAATCCTTCAGTGTAGGACTGACTGGTCTGTGCCAGCCTGCCACTGAGAGACTTGTTTCTGATCCCATGGGGTGACAGCCTTTGCGCTCTCTGGGGCCAGAAAAAAAGCCTGCACTGGGTGAAGGTGCATCCCACCGCCCCCCTGCAGGAACTGTAACACCTGGCGGTGAGCCTCAAAGGCTCAGGCCTGGTATTACAATGCCCCCAGGGCACTCCAGCCAGTGGAGATGACCGACCTCTGGACGAGCCCCCACTTTTGGCGGCAAGTCCAGAGGGATAATGAGAAAAACAAGCAGGAGTCACCCCCTCAGTCAGATTCATTCCTAAGGTAACCAGAGCTGAAGTGACCCTCTCCTTGGGAAATCATCCATCTTGCTTTGGAGGATTAGGACCAATAGGGATAGGGATGTGCTCCCCTCCCCAGAAGGAGTGGGCACAAGGAGGGTGTGGCCACCCTCAGGGACAGTAGTCATTGGCTACTGCTCTCTAACCCTAACACACCCCTAAATTTAGTATTTGGGGGCGACCCTGAACTCAGCTCCTCAAATTCCTGAGGACCTACAAAGAAGAAGGACTGCTCAGCTGAAAAACTCAGCAGAGAAGAAGGAAGACAACAACTGCTTTGGCCCCAGCTCTACCGGCCTGTCTTCTGCTTCAGAGAACCTGCACCAGCGACGCATCCTGCGGGCCCAGGGACCTCTGCCGACTCAGAGGACTGCCCTGCAACTACAAAGGATCAAGAACTCCAGTGGACAGCGCACATGTCCAACCAAAGAAAGAAGAAACCATCTTTAAAGGGACTCTCACCTCACTCCAGAAGCGTGAGTCCCCACCACTCTGCACCTGACGTGCAGAGAAACCAACGACCCAGAGAGGATTCCCAGGCGACCCCGACTACGTGTCCACCCTGGGCTGAACTCCCTGCACCCCCACGACAACGCCTGCAGAGGGAATCCTGAGGACCCCCCATGACCACGACTGCCCGGGATGAAGATATTCGACACCTGTAGAAGCACTGCACCCGCAGTCCCTAGGCCCGTGAGGTGCAGCAGTGACCAGTAGGTGGCCCTCACCCATGCCCAGTCAGTGGCTGTCCCGGGAAAACCCCCTGTGCCCTGGCTGCAACGTCTAAGTGATCCCCGGGTCCCTCCATCGAATCCTATTACAAACCTGATGCCCTGTTTGCCCATTGCACCTGGCCACCCCCGTGCCTCTGAGGGTGTGTTTTGTGTGCCTACTTGGGCCCCCCCAGTGCTCTACTAAACCCTGAGGAGGTGGGTACCTACTTGCCAGCCGACCGGAACCGGAGCACCCCCTGTCTCCATAGGCGCACATGTTATTTTGGCTCCTCTTTGACCCCTGCACCGGACCGGCCCTGTGTTGCTGGTGCTGGGTGTTTGGGGTTGACTTGAACCCCCAACAGTGGGCTTCCTATGCCCTGGAGACTGAACTTGTAAGTGCTTTACTTACTGTGATAACTAAACTGTACTTACCTCCCCCAGGAACTGTTGAAAATTGCACAGTGTCCACTTATAAAATAGCTTATTGCCATTTTAGAATACCTATTCAAATTACCTTACATTTAATGTACTTACCTGCAATCTCAATCTAGTGGTTCTAAAAATAAATAACAAAAGAATATTTTTCTATATAAAAACCTTTTCGTCTTGAGTTAAGTCATTGAGTGTGTGTTCTCATGTATTGCTTGTGTGTGTACAACAAATGCTTAACACTACCCTCTGATAAGCTTAACTGCTCGACCACACTACCACAAATAGAGCATTAGTATTATCTATTATTGCCTCTGCAAAGCCTCTTTGGGAACCTCTGGACTCTGTGCACACTATATCTCATTTTCGTATAGTATATACAGAGCCAGCTTCCTACAAGTACCAAAGTTCCAGAAGACGCTCATAGATCACCACTACCCCAATAGCTACCATACCTCCGATTTCTCAGCACGTGTGAAAGGTATTTGCAAGTTGAGCCCAAATTTGAGGACGAAGGTAGCACACACGTTGTGAATTTATGAAAGATACAATGTGTGGAGAACTAAATTTACACTTTTTTATATATCTTTCTTATATTATGCATACCATAAACAGAATAAATGCTGATATCCGGCAGCTAAGAAAGAAACGGATTAGCAACAATCATGGGCATGGGTCATGAACAGCTTGGCTTTGTGCTCTTTGATGGCCTTAGGATGCATGCTGAGCTATGAGCAACAGGAGTGAGAACTGTGATCCGATGCCAAACCCCACAAACAAATGGAATGTGGGCCAGTGATGAACATCTGTCCCTCAAAGTCCCTACGGGCTTAAAGCCCAAACGTACTGAGGGTGACATGACACTACACAAAAAAATGTTATGAGAGGAAATAATTATTTCCTCCAGAGAGAAAGCGAGCGCTAGATCTCCATCGAAGGTGCGGAAAAAAAGAAAGTGATGTCAGTGAGCCAGAATGGGTGCTATATGGCTCTGACTCTGCTTTCGAAATCGATACAAAGCTGGCACGCCCTCCCAGCAACATGAGAGCTTTGAAGTTTCCAGATCTAGTCGGACACCTGGGATTATTCTACAGGTGTGGAATCTGCAGGTGTAATTCCATCTACTCATCTTGCAGAGGCTAAAGCCAACAGAAGAGCCAGTTTCCAATAAATAATTTTTACATATGCCTTGTGTATTGGCTCAAAATGGCTTTCATAAGCTGAGAAAGTACAATACTGAGTTGCAAAGGAACTGGTGAATATTCCATAGGTTGGAAAACTCTGAATGATCCTTTCAGGAATTCCTTTATAATTCTGTTGGATCAGAGGGCAGGCTGATTTTCTGCTCTTTGTAATGTGAACTCACAGCCAAGCTGACTCTCACTGAATCATATCTAAGGCCCGAAAGCGGTAATAATAGAAGGTATGGAAGGATCTGATGTGGAAAATAAGAAATTAGATGCAAGTTCCATTCATTACACCCAATTTAGAACCTTTTTATTAGGTTCCGTTAGATTTATTTGTTGTTACAGCTCTGGCTTTAGCCAATTTCCCTATGGTCATAAAGAATATGTAGAGTGTTAAAACTCATTGTAGCATGCTGATAAACCTAGTGACATAGGTTCTGGGACCAGTATTTGTCCCTTACTGAGAGAAAGCAGGTTTGACAGAGTTACGTATCGTGATCAAGGCTTGTTAGTCACAGTTATGAAAATCAACGCATGACAATTCATGGGCCATTAAGTATGAAATGTTCACTGCCACGCTAATGCTATGGTTTAACAACAGTAGTCCTTCAGTCACCAGATTCATGAAGTTCTATCTCTTTTTTCCAAGTCTCTTTAACAAAGAGATCTCTAGGACAATGCCCCGTGGACATCAATTTCAAATTGGAAACGCCACCAAATAGGCTAAATAGAGTGATAGTCTTCATACAACTAAAAGCAGAAGTCGAGTAGTATTAACAAACATCTTGACCTAAACTATTCTGTGTTGACATTTGCTCAATTAAATCAAGGAGCCTAGCTATCTTTTTTTAGGGTTTGCAAGGGATATTAATTCAGAATTTATTTTTTTCTTCATTTTTTATTATATTTTCAGTAGGACAGATGTGAGACATAAATGTTTTTAAAACCTATAATGTAGTTTGCAAACTGCTTATGCCCTTCTTCCTTTGTAAGAACGAACTTGGGGTGCCAGCTTGATTTAGGGTTAGCCTGAGGGAAAAATAGGCCTTGGGAATTTAGTTACTGGGTACTCCCACTCAGAAGCACGTTAATGATGTGGGGTGGCAGATAAGGAGGACGCTAACCTCTAGGGATTATGAATCAGTAGTACAGCTCATTCTTCATAACGCTTAACACTGAAATTGCTCACCAGTGTTCCTTTCCAAAACACTTGTAACCGGCATATCAAATGAGCAATTGAGGACAAAAAACACTCGCCAAGGAACAGATGCTCAACCTTAATTGCCCTTTTTTTGTGACTCTGGAAAAAAACATGACTGAGCTGCGTAAGACTTTGCTTTGTGCATTAGTCACAGAGTGAGTCATCAGGGCCCACAAGTTTCCCAGGCTAACACATGAGTAACCCAGAGCTGAGAGTTTTTTCTATACATTCTGGGACTTGCAGTTTAAAAAAAAAAGAAAAAATCAACAGTACAGTACTACACATTCCAGAATGCAATGAAAAACACCTGGACTGGGTGTGCTACTCACGCACAGACATGTGAAACTTAGCGTTGCAACCTAAGACGGATACAGCTACTTTCTGCTATAAATGGAAACAGTGGTCTAAGATGCTTGTTTGAAATCACCAATTATCAAGATCTTGTGTCCATTTAACTGAGGTTGATTAATTTTGGGTTGTGCATTTATTGCCCTACCTTTGGTATCAGCATTTTCACGGGCGGCCAAGACTGTACCTTCCACACTCGCTGCTCCCTCAGGACCTGTTCTGGGAGGATGGGATGCTTTGAATGTTTCCGACGCAAGAGACAACTCCATTATCTATTACCAAATCTCCAGTTAGTCTTTTGCTACCATTTTATGCCTTTAGCATTGGTAAATATTAACAGTCACAGTTTGCCTCTTTCATTTTGTTCTCCATAAACTCAGCTTTAGAAATAGTTTGAAGAGAAATATGAAGTTGCGGTTCAGAATCTCAATTAACGTCCTGTGAAACACCTGTTTCGACAATAATCTGCCCTCAATAGTTGTCACTAACTGTTCTGCTGTGCTTTCGAGGGCCTTGTTTGAACCCGCCACCTCTGTCTCCCTAGGAAAATGAAACGACCTAGAAGAATGAGTTCTCTGGCATGAAGGGGAAGGATCTTAGACCCTGGCCAGGTGTGGCCTCTATCTTGCCACATATGTTTGCTGATGCGACAGGTCATGTACAGGACGGTGACACACTTACAAAAGGAACTGATTTTCTCAAGGAGTGCCTCATACACTGCTGCCCTAAACGAAGCTTGATTTTTAGTTCTGCGTTTCATTAGCTCAACGAGACTGTGGTATGTGCTAAAATGTGGGTAACACAGAAGCACAATATTCCGGTTTTACAAAAGATAATGGGTGTATAACGAGAATGATACATTTTTCAGCAAGGCTATCACGTGCAGGATAGTTTTACTAAATGCTGCAATAACTCACTTCATGCTTGCCAATTCAGCCAAAAGAATTTGATTTTCATGAAACATTCTTTCTTCATTCATCTTGTTCTGACTCTGCAATTCTTTTACCTGGCGATATAATTTTTCATTTTCCTTCAAGACAAAAATGTTTTGTTAATGGACTTAGTAAAAAGTACATTGTCTGAAGAATAACAACGATAGTTGATTTTCCTAGTATTAAAAACATTGATTTATTACTTCTACAAATCAATCAGGAAACATCAAAAGTACTCTATGACAGAAATACACTGATCCCTTTGGGATCCATGAAACTCATTTTAGTAGTTGTATCGTATTCCTAGTTAAGGTGTGACTTTTTCCTGAATTTCCAGGAATAGGACACGTTTGCTCATGCAAAAAGAGTTTTGTGAGCTGGGCACTTTGTGAGTATCCTACAAGTCACTTGCAAATAGCATCAACTCGTACACATTTTCAACATTTTCACAACTAATCGTGTAGCATGTTTTGTAAATAAGGATATCAAAACAGCATTTAACGAAATAGTGATAAACCAAGTACGCTTACAGCTTCCATTGAGAACATCTCTAAATAATATCGGGGATCAAGTGGAAACACCTTGAAATAGAAACTAAGGGGTTACATGCTTTGCCTCCGTAGTACAAGCCTGCACACTATGACACGCATACTTAGTAGCCCTAGAAGGATGGGTTATGGTTAAGTATGTAGTAACCTGTGGAGCAAACCGCTCATTGCTACTCTTTTCACACCTACGGAAAGGTAATCACAGATCTGGTCCATAGCCAGCTAAGATGGGAGAAAGTAGGCATATGTTCAGAGGAGAGCAGGGCCTTCACCATCACAAGCACAATGTCATCAAGATTTTCTAACCATGTTATGCTATCTTTAATGAGTGAGTAGTTAGAGACCACTGCCCAGGCAGTCATCCCCTAGGATAAACAGCAGAATGGGCAAATAAGGCAGATTTGTTTTGCATCCCAATGGCAATGCAGATTCCTTACCTTTGAATTTCCCAGGCGTCAGGTTGGATCCGGAAACTTTTGCGTGAGCAGTATCCCAGTGCGGCGTCAGGTGGCTTTGTTCCGTTCCACGTGGTGTAGTCAGCATTGTTGGCACCGGATGAGACGTTGTGGTCACCTCTATAGGTGCCACCTAGGCATGCAGACGTCAGTTACTTTTCATGACTTTCCACACCAGGAGCGCAGAGCCATGGAGGGAACTGATGAATGTGTGTCCGAACTAATGCCCTGAAAGGGATAATCCCTAGAAATCTGTCCACAAAGGGGGGAGGCATGGGTGGGTGTAAGAAATCTGCATCTAGATATATTCTCTACCAGATAATGCATTACTGAAGGTAAGTAACTTGTCCATCTGATAGAAACTTCTAGCTCCAAATTCCTTACCACTGAATAGATACCCAAGCCATACTATCCAGGCGGTGGGCTGCGGACAAATTTAACTAGACTAAAAAGTCCTGCAGGACGGAACAGGTGAAATGCTTGCCTCTGCGTACCTGACTGTCCAGGCAGTAGTGTTTGGCAAACATGTGTAGGAACGTCCACGTTGCTGCCTGGCAGAGGTCCAGATCAAGTACTCCACAAGTTAATGCAGTGATCAAAGCTTTTCTTCTGGTGGAATGAGCCCTTAAGCCCTCAGGACGCTGCTTTCTAGCCAGGGCATAGCAGATCTTGAAAAAGATAACAACCCAGTGCGGCATGGTTCGTTTCTGCACTGCTCGACCTTTTTTAGCTCCTGCATAGCCTACGAAAAGTTGGTCATCCACTCGGGACTCTTGTACACTCAAGGTAGAGCGACAACTCTCTTTTTGGGTCCAGATGTTGGAGTCGCTCCTCTTCTTCTGGGCAGGATGACAGACTGTCCCAAATGGAATGAGGTCACTACATTCGGGAGGAAAGAGGCCCAGATGAGAAGCCCCACCTTGTCTGGGAACACAGTAAGGTAGGGAGGCTTGAATGATAAAGCCTGCAGCTCACTCACCCTTCAGCCAGATGTTATCGCCACTAAGAAGGCTGTCTTAATGGTAAGCAGCTGGAGGGGACAACTGTGTAGTGGCTTAAAGGGAGGACACGAGGTATGTGAGGACCAGGTTCAGGTCCCACTGAGGCACGATGAAGGGGGAAAACACATGTATAAGCCCTTTCAGAAACCTATTTACAATAGGGGACTTAAAGAAAGACAGTTGGTCAGGCAGCTGCAGGAAGGTGGACAGAGCAGAGAGATTACCCTTAAACGTGCCCAGAGCACAGTCCTGCTGGCAAGGGTAAAAATAATGAGAAGAATATCAGAAAGAGAAGCGGAACGAGGTTCGATAGACTTTCCTGTACAATATTTTAAATTTTTTTGTCAACTGCAGGCATATGCCATTTTGGTGGAGAGATGACTGCCCTCCAAGATAATGTTACAGTCTTTGGGAGGAAGGTCAAAAGCTATCAACTTTCGCTGCTCAATCTCTACGCAAGGAGGTGGAGAGATGACAAGTTCGGGTAGAGGACCCTCCCCTGCTGCTGTGACAGAAGATCCTCCCAAAGGGGCAGCCTGACTGAAGCCACAAGAATAACTTGGGCCTGGTCGTTCCTTAACTTCATGAGAACTCTGGGCAGAAGTAGTATAGGGGAAAAGGCGTCCAGGAGGCCTGAACTCCACTTGAGATGAAAAGCGTCTCCAAGCGATAGCTGTCTTGGAAACGTTAATATGCGAAACTGCTGACATTGCGCATTCTCTTTGGAAACAAACAGATTTAACAAAGGCTTTCTCCACTGCTCAAAGAATCCTTGCGCCACCTCTGAATGGAGACACTATTTGTGATCTGCTAGGCAACGAAAGCTGAGTATGTCCGCCCTGGCATTAAGAGAAGCTGCAAGGTGTTGAAACACCAGGGTTAAGCCCTGTTGTTCCAGCCATGTCCAGAGATGCAGGGCCTCTTGACAAAGTGTCCAGTGCTTGTTGCAGTACCACACGGTTATAATGTTGTCCGTGAACACCTGCACTAACTTCCCCTTGACAGAAAGAAGAAATGCTTTCAATGCTAGCCAAATCGCACAGAGCTCTAGTAAGTTGATATGGAGTTGGGATTCCACCAGATCTCCACCTTTGATCTCCACCTCTTCCAGATGGCCGTCCAATCCCAGGAATGATGCCTTTGTCACTACTGTTAGATCTGGCTGGGGAAAGGACAGGAGTTTGCCTTTGACCCAGTCGCGATTTGTAAGCCACCACTGCAGGTCCTATGCAGTTCCCTTTGAGATCTGAACCATGCTGGAGAGGTTCCCCTGATGTTGCGCCCACTGGAGCTTTAGGTCCCACTGCAGAGCCAGTATATGCCATCTAGCATGATTCACCAGCAGGATGCAGGATGCCATGAGGCCCAGGAGCCTCAGAATCATTCTCATCGAATTCCAGGATAGAGAGTGAAATATCATTATCATAACCTGAAAATCCTGGACTCACTGCTCTGGAGGATAAGCTCAAAACTGCACTGTGTCCAGAACAGCTCCAATGAAAGGGAGCGTCTGAGAAGGAGTCAGGTGCGACTTTGGCACATTTATAGTGAACCCCGGTGGATGCAGGAGGTTTGCTGTAATCTGAAGGTGGTAGACAGTCTAGTGCGAGGCCGCCTTCAGCAGCCAGTCGTCAGGGCAGGGGAAGACTGAAACCTCTAACCTGCGCAGATGAGCTGCGACCACCGCAATCACCTTGGTGAACACCCGAGGGGCACTGGTAAGGCCAAAGCACAGTACAGTGCCCATGGCCTACCTTGAACTGCAGGTAACACCTGTTGGCAGGCAGACTGGGGATGTGAAAATAAGCATCCTGCAAGTCCAATCCTACCAGCCAGTCAGTCCCCTTAGTCTAGGGCACTCAAGACCTGAGCCAAAGTGAGTATCTTGAATTTGTCCTTTTTGAGGAAGAGATTGACGGTTTGGAGGTCTAGAATAGGATGAAGACCCTTGTCCTTTGGGTATCAGAAAGTATAGAGAATAACAACCAGTGCCTACTTCTGATATCGGAACCCTTTCTATAGCCCTCTTGGCCAGAAGAGCTGTAACTTCCTCTCGGAGCTAGGTCAGATGATGCTCCGTCAGCTGTTCTTGCGATGGCAGTATGGGGGAGGGAAAGATTGGAAAAGGAAGAAGTAGCCCCTCTGAATGACCTCCAAAACCCATTTGTCTGATGTTATGGACTGCAAGTGGAGAAGGCAATGTTGGATTCTCCCTCCAACTGGGCAACCATCTTCCTGCAGAACCAAACTAGGAGGGCTTAGAGGCTGCATCTGCAGCTACCAGGGGTTGGTGGCAGATGACTTCTGGCTACCAGACTCACGGGGTTGGAAGGCACTACGTCCATGTCCTTGGACAACTTGGGAAGCTTGCACAGGATGGTGGCTGGTGCAGGGTTGGCTCGGGGGCACGCCCCATCCATAGCCACAAAAGGTGTTAAAGGCAGACTGAGGGCAAGGTGTCACTGACAGGCTCAAGGACTTGGCCGCAGACCACGAGTCCTTGAAGCATTCCAGCGCCGAGCCTTCCTTCTTTACGAAGAGATGAGTACCGTCGAAGGGCATGTCCTTGAGGATGGCCCTGACAACCCCCGAAAAGCCAGATGTTCTCAGCCAGGCATGGAGCCGTAAGGCCACCGTTGATGGAACTGCTTTGCCCAGCGAGTCAGTCATAACCAGACCATGCCTAAGGGTGAACTTCGCTGCGTCCCTCCCATCTTTCATTGCTTGGGAGAAGACGGTCCAGGCCTCCACCGGGACCTGTGGCAACACTTGCACAACCGTATCCCACAAGGTATAGGAATAACGGCCCAACAGGCATGCAGTGTTCACCAACAGTAATGCTAGGCAGGTGGAAGAAAACATTTCCTCTTTGGAAGCAAACAGTATCCTGTTTCCTGGATTCCCTGTACAGGGGAGCAGCAGGAAATGCACCATGGGAAGTTGAGGCTTGGACTGCACAGCTCTCAGGGATGGGGTGTTGGGTGAGGGAACTAAGATTGCCCGGAGCAGGGTGATGGTGGCAGGCAGTCGTCCTGTTCCCAGCAGACATCGGTCAGTGCTTCATCAAAGGGCAATAGGGGTTCGGATGAGAAAGATCCAGGCTAAAGCCCTTCGGTCAAGAGTTTAGTCTTGACCGCTACCAAGGGAAGTTCGAGGTCAAGGACCTACGCTGCCCTCTTCACCGCCATTGCCTAAGATGCTCCTCCGTAGCTACAGTAGGTGAAGAGTGCAAGCCAGTATCTGGAGAGGTGCTGAGTCCACTGGCATCTCCTAGCTCCTCATACCAGCCCAATGAAGTTGGGGTCTCTAACTGGTATTCTAAAGGGTCCAGGGACCCCACCCACTCTTCTCTCATGCCTGGCTGCTCCACAAAACGCTCAGGCAACGACCTAGGGCCCACCTTTCAGCACCAGAATCAGTGTTGATCTATGCCGGCCCAACTCCAAGTCGACGGGGGTAAGAATGAGGCCGGCGGCGCTGGAAGCATCAGCACAAGAGAAGGTTGTGGCGGATCAGAGATCGGGTCTGTGAGACCTCATCGAATTAGAGGCCGTAGCCATCAATTCATACCTGATGGGGTCTCCTCCGACCCCGCAGGGCCCAAAGGAGCTCCAGATGGGTTGACCCTCTCGAATACACATTGCACCGCCCCATTAAACTCATTGATTTGAGCAGGGGTCACTCTGGCTACCGGATACAGGGGGAGGCGGAGAGTTGGACCTGCCAACAGCCGTGCAGAACCGTGCCTGGAATGCCGATGTTCCTCACTCATCTCATCAGCTGACAGACGAGGTGAAGTCGAAGTTTGTTTAGACTTCTTTTTCTTGTGGCTCTTTCCCGAGTGACCTGAGAAATTTGAGTGTGACAGAGGACTTGGGGTTCCTGGAGCGGTCCTGCGACCTTCTTCCCGATCGAGACGAGACCTACTATGAGTTGTGCTACATGTCAGCGACTGCTGGGCAGCAAGCAGTTTTTGGGGCCGCTCCCTCAAAACTTTCAGCATCATGGCCTGGCGGTCCGAGCACGACTTTGAGACGTGGTCGCATGCGAGGCACCAAAAGCACAGACAGTGCGGGTTGCAGCTGACATGGCGTGGTGACAGGCACCACATGGCTTAAACCTTACCTTTGTAAACAACATTCTCGACAAAAGAAAAAAAATATACAACACAACGTTGAAAAATCTGTCAAAGAGAGGCAGAGGGGTCGCTCTTCTCCAGATCATCGCTAACTGGCATGGAAAGAAAATAACTGATGTCCGCGAGCATAGGTTGTACCTTGACAAGCAACTTTCTAGATATATGTACTTGTATCGGAGTGCTGTGGTCATAGCTGGATTTGTGTACATTGTGTATTTTCTATAATACACAATTATTTTGCCTTGCGGTAGTAAGGCATTCAACCATATAGCACCACACCTAGGAGACACCATTTGTATTACTCATTGGACACACGCAGGAAGTGCTGTTGTTTTACCAATACTACCATTTTCTGTTTATGCTCGTACATGTATAGGTGACTGCGACCACTTCCAGTGCCAACAACGCCACATGGAACCAAACAAAAACACCCAATGGCGCGCTTGGGTACTGCTCACGCTAAAGTTTCTAGATCCAGTCTGACGCCTGGGAAATTCAAAGGTAAGGAATCGGCAGCTCGAAGTTTCTATCAGTTAAACTAGTTCACACTCAAGACAATGTACCATTTATAGAATCCCCTTAATACTATTGTGTAGTTTTGTGATGGGCCGCTTGCTGGAAGCACGTGCTTGCCATCTGCACAAAAATTAAGATGCCCAAATTCTAGTGCTTGATTGTTGGCTCCAAGACATCTGATGGATCACAGAAACTAATAGCACAGAGTCAGATCTGCCCAATAAAGGGCATTCATGCCTGACCTTGAAGTAGTATAGAATGTTTCTACATAACCTTTTTGCACAAGAGGTAATGTTGGGAAAGCATTAAGTGCTTAACATCTGAACCAGAGAAGATAAACATTCAAAGCACTTCTTTCCTCCTGTTGTGATCAGTACCAAGTATGTTCCATAATAACTTCTTTTCATTTTCTAACAATAGGTATAATATGATAATATGTTTCATCCATGTACAGGAAGGAGATGCAAAAGGTTGAACACTACGGTTATCAATTTACTAGAGGATGGTGTTAGAGACATTACCGGTTGTATGTCAGAGGGAAGTATCATATCTGGGGCTGTATTACACAAAATGCCCTGGTAGTGCAATTGGCATGTCCATCTGCTTTATGCGCAACTAGGGCCTTTTGGTATTACAAAAGGGGCTGCAGACATTTGTGTGGCCCTTTATGTAATATTGATATTCCTGGCGCACATGTGTGTCACTGCTATCGTGAGGGGGAGTACCCTTATTTGCATGGGGGTGTGGCCCCATGCAAATGAGAGAATCTCTTTGCCTCTGCTTCTGTGCTGTATCATGGATGCAAGCGTGAAGGCAAAGAAGCCATTAGGAGGAACACTGACAGTGCGTTGCAAAAAGGTGGTGCACTGAGAGCGGCCCTCTGGAAGGGAGGACAAAACGGGTCCCATGAGCACAGACCTCCAAAGCAAGTTCAGCCAAACTTGGATTACGGATTGTGAAGTAATTACTTTATGAGTAAAGACAGTTATGTTGGTCTGTTTTTGAATGGATCTTGCCCTGAAGAAGCAGATATTATGCAAAACACATGTTGGCAACTGCAATGGATGGCTACTTCAGCTACGTCTTGCGGATGGATACATTTTGGCAACTATAATCAATGTATGATGTACATGCTATGAACATTATAGGTGCAATTATGATGTACATGTAATGAATATTATTAGTGCATTTCACTGCTGAAATGTTATATGGGAAACAATTCTCATGATCAGATAGATAATAGAGAGAGTGATTTGTCTTATCTTTTTGATACGATGAAAGTGCATTAACTGAATAATATAATAATTATTTTTCAATGATTTAATATTTGTGACATATTTATTTTGTTTTTGTGTAAGTGTTTCTAGTATTGAGTTTTTTTCCCCACAATTCTGTGGTATAGTGGCATATGTTAATGTTGTTCATATGTAATACAACAAACCATGTGCCAAAAAAAGGAAGGGTGCACCCAATAATTATTCATGTTGTATAAGGGAAACAAAAAATAAATTGTTCTAATGTATATATGCACTGGTTTAAGCCTTCCTTTGAGGGGTAAATGATTATTTTGTTGACTGTGTGTTTCTCATTGAACTTCAGGCAGTTCTTTCACAAACTTGAAACAGCTTGAGATGTTTGTGTAGTCTTGAAGTTGTACATAATTGGTATTTTTGGCTTGTTTCATAAGGCACTTATTTTCCCTCCAAGGTAGACCTCTAGTCATATCTGGGAGCTCATTTATGGCGAGTGGCAAATGCTTACAGCCTTACTCACCACTATTATGAGCGGTGTAAGCGGGTTAACTTCCCTAAATATAGAATTTAAGGGCCTCCCTGAACCCAGCTCACCAGATTCCTGGCGATCTGACAAGAAAATGAAGGACTGCATACCTGAAATTCCATGCAGAGAAGAAGGAAGATGACAACTGATTCTCTACCGGCCTGTATCCTACTTCAAAGAACCTGCACAAGAACAGCAACGCATCCAGCAGGACCAGCAACCTCTGCCAAGCTCCAGAGGACTGCCCTGCACCCAAAAGGACCAAGAACTCCTGTGGACAGCGGCCCTGTCCACAGTAGAACCAACAACCAAGGACTCCAGCCTCTGAATGCATGAGTCCTGACCACCCTGCACCCGACGCCCACGGTCTGTGTCCAGGTGGCCCACCCAGCTATAGAGGACCCCCAGGCGATTCTCACCAAGTGCCCACCCTGGGTTGACCTCTCCACCCCTCCATGACGACGCCTGCAGAGGGATTCCTGAGGACCTCCCTGACTGCTAAATCTCCGGACAAAGGTATCCAACGCCTAAAGACACACTGCAGCCACAGCCGCCCAGCCTTGGAGAAACCAACCTCCAGCACAGCAACGTTCAGCAAGCAGCCCTCCTCACTGTCCAGACGGTGGTTTGCCAAAGCCGACCTCCAGGACCTCGCCTGCAGCCTTTGAGTGATCCCCAGGATCCCCTTGTAGAGAATCACTGGAGACCCAACACCTTGTTTGAAACTGCACCCAGCCCCCCAGCGCCGTTGAGGGTGTATGTTTAGTGCCTACTTGTGGCTCCCCCAGTGCTCCTCTAAACCACCCAGGTCTGCCCTCTAAAGATGTGGATGCTTACCTGCCTGCAGATCTCCATAGGATCCCCACTCTCCAAAGGAGCCCACGTTAATTTTGCCTACACTTTGACCTCTGCACCCGGCCAGCCCCGTGTTGCTGGTGGTGGGTGTTTGGGGTTAACTTGATCTCCAACCTGTGGACTTCCTAACTCCCAGAGATTGGAACTGTAAGTGTTGTACTTACCTGCAAATCAATCTAACTTTTCTTCCCCCCAGGTACTGTTTATGAAAATTGTACTGTCAACTTTTAAAGCAGATAATTGCCAATATTTCAAAAACTGTATAACTTATCGATTTGAAACAAAGTGCTATTGATACATGTGTGAAATACGAAACTATTGAAGTACTTACCTGCAACTTGAATCTTGTGGTTCTAAAAATAAAGAAATATATTTTTGCTATATAAAAACCATTGGTCTCAAGTTAAGTCCTTGACTGTGTGCTTCTTCTATTGACTACAACAACAAATGCTTTGCACTACCCTCTGATAAGCCTAACTGCTCGACTACAGTACCACAAACAAGAGCATTAGTATTATCTACTTTAGCCTCTGTTAAGCCTCTGGGGAACACCTATACACTGTGCACACTACATCACATTTTGATATAGTATATACAGAGCCAGCTTCCTACAGTAGGTTTCTCGGCAAGGGAGGGTCTGGGCTTGGCTAGGGCCCAAATGCCATAGCGACCCACATTGTTAAAAGAAAACATAGATTTTTCTGGATGAAATGTGATATCTCTCTGTCGTTTTTTTTGGTGTTCTGTGTCGCGACCCTAGGTCCATCTACACAAGTGGGCTATCAATTTTATCAGGAGATGCTTTGGAATGTAGACTTGTAGAAAAATGTGTAAATAACAATTGGATTTCTCTGCATTTTTGCTTCCAAATGTAAGCTAATGTACAGGAAAAGGGGCATTTTGGCTAACCCCAAATTCAGAAATGTAAAAATTATCACTGTTCTAGAACTCAGTATCTTGTGCAAATTTCAGCGATATATAGGTTTCCTTCATACCCATTTTTTATTACTCATTATACTTTTACCATGTGAATTGGTGTATGGTCGTGCAAAATGAAAAATCATTATAACTGCAGCTCATTATTTGGTGCTGCATATCACATGTTTTTGGAGAAACAAACAACCCTGCATATCCCTGTAACCAGAAGGGTCTGTCTGAAGTAACAATACATTGGTTTAGGTAATCGACCATCCTTTCAAAAATTTACTGATTTTAAAATGTTGTTACCAATGGCTATTTTTTCCTACCTATTTTCATTATTTGATTATTTCAACTATTAGTTTCTTTGGCAAAACCTTGATGTATCGACTCAAGAGACCATTTGCTGATATAGAATTATGTCCACTTTTCAGGTATGTATAGCTATCCAAGATCATCCATGGGTTTCAAACCTGTTTTCACCTCAAACTGCAAGTAGTTTGAAAACACAAAAATGAGGAAAAAATTGACTACCTCTTTGAAAAAATGCAAACACTGAGGTATTTGTATACAACTCTGCTTGTCCTGAAGCTGGGCATATGGTGATCCTAGCATTGCAAACCTTTCATAGATGCCATTTTTAGAAAACAAATTGTGTGCTCTCTGGCCCAGCAGTGTTTTCTCCATTTTTCCTAAAACTAACATTTAGGTATATTTTGACTATTTTCCCAGTTCCCAACTAGGAGACATTCCAAAGCCTGGGTACACTTTTAGACTCTTGCGGATTTTGGGTAAAAAGTATGAAAATTT
The DNA here is from genome assembly GCF_031143425.1 of Pleurodeles waltl. NCBI lineage: Eukaryota > Metazoa > Chordata > Amphibia > Caudata > Salamandridae > Pleurodeles > Pleurodeles waltl. The sequence goes on along the minus strand of NC_090444.1, from coordinate 1,333,893,296 downwards.
GGCATGTATACATTTGTGGAAAAAAGGTGTTACAGTTTAAGTGCAAACTATCTCAGACATTCAAAAAGAGCTATGCACCTGTTAGCTTAGTAGTTTAATTGAACTCATTCTCTTTCCTATTTAGTTTTGTGAAAAGTATGCTACCTTTTTTCTTGTACCAAGAAAAGCGAGATGTGTTTTTTTTTTTTTTTATGTTTGAAGCTCACTAATTGCTTGACAAAAAGTTGCCTCCTGTTGTTTGAGCACTCCTTTTATCTTGTTATCCAGCGATTTTCATCAATGATCTCTGCTGGCACCCACACGGAAGTAAAGTGGAGTGCTTATTATGCTCATAACTTATACCTAGGAACTTTAACCAAGGATGTAAAAAGTGCTGCGTTGAGTCCACTCACCAAATTGTGATCCGTGAATAATTACAGTCCGCAGGAAAATACTAGAGTAGGTCCAACCCCCCACTTGTAACAATCCAGTGAAAACTGTTAACACTGTTGAGGTCATTGACACTCTGTCACCTCGCAGATTACTGGCACTCTAATCCGAGGCTTGAGCCTTTGAGGCTCACCGCCAGGTGTTACAGTTCCTGTAGGGGGGAAGTGTGAAGCACCTCCACCCAGGACAGGTTTGTTTCTGGCCACAGACAGAACAAAGGCTCTCACCCCAAGTGGTCAGAAACTTGTCTGACAGTGGCAGGCTGGCACAGACCGGTCAGTCCTGCACTAGCAGTTTGGCTAACATACAGGGGGCATCTCAAGGCTGCCCTCTGGGTGCATTCTTCAATAAATCCCACACTGGCATCAGTGGGCGTTTACTGTGCTGAGAAGTTTGATATCAAACTTCCCAGTATTCAGTGAAGCCATTATGTATTGACAAACTCCCAGACTATATACTCAATATGGCTACACTTACAATGTCTAAGAATGTACTTAGACACTGTAGGGGCATACTGTTCATGCAGCTATGCCCTCAGCCTTAGTGTCTTACCTATGCCACAGACAGTTGTTTGTGGGCATGGCACCCTGAGAGAGGTGCCATGTCGACTTTGCCTTTTTCTCCCCACTAGCACACACAAGCTGCAAAGGCAGTATACATGTGCTTGGTGAGGGGTCCCACTGGGTGGCATAATATATGCTGCAGCCCTTAGGGACCTTCCCAGGCCACAGGGCCCTTGGTACTATGGTGCGTTTTACAAGGGACTTATCTGTGTGCCAGGGGTGGGCCAATTGTGAAAACAAAGGTACAGATTTTGGCAAAGAACACTGGTGTCGGGCATGGCTAGCAGGATCCCAGCATACTTTCAAATTAAAGTTGGCATCAACACTAGGCAAAAAGGGGGGGGTAACCATGCCAACAGTGGCACTTTCCTACACCTACCAAACCCAGACTTTTCTGGAAACTAGACATCCCAGGGAGTCCAGACTAGTAGTCCCACAAAGTACGACTCGTGAGCATCTAATATTATTTTATTTTTTACCAAGAAGATCTGACAAACCTCAAACTTTGGCAAAGAAACACCCATTTTTCTTACATTCTGTGACAGAAAGTTCTGGAAGCTGTAGATATCCACAAAATTCCTACCACCCAAAGTTCTCACACTTCTACCAATACAAATGGTACCCAACTTGTGTGAATGGGACAAGCACTTGTGGCACAAAACACTCCAAAACACAATGTAGAGATATCAACAAAAATCTGAAAAAAAAACGACTGGGGTTAGCGATGTAGGTAAGTGGAGATTTTAGGCCCTGGCTCAGCCACCATCCAGGGAAATAAACAAAACACAGATATTTCTCAAAATTTGACACCCACAACAGTCCCAGAAAGTGTGACTTCCATGTACCTCACAATGATTTTGTAGCATGAAGTCCTTGCAAACCTCAAACCTTGGCCAAATATATGCATTTTCCTCCCAATTCTGTGAGGGGAAGTCTTGAAAGATGTGTATATCAGCAAAATTCCTACCACCCAGCATTCACACATTACCCCATATGGGCCCAGCGCCTGTAACAGTAAAGGCCGCAAAATGGACAGATAAAATTTTTCCACTCAAATCCGACTGTCTTTTTGCAATTTAGGTAGCTGTGGATTTTAGACCTGGGCTCAGTGGCCAGCCAAAGGAACTTACCAAACCTAAATATTTTTTAAAACAAGACACCTGGGGGAGTCTACTATGGTGTGTGTTATGTGTATCCAACATCGTTTTGTTACCCACAATGCCCTGCAAACCAAAAAGTTTGGCAAATAGCATTCATTTTCTTCATATTTCTAGGAGGAAACGTTCCAGAATTTGAGCAGATCCACAAAATTCCTACTACACGAGGGGAGGCAGAAAACCTGTTGCACCTGTTTTGTGTGGCAGCATCATCCATCAATTTGTCCCCAGGGAGTCATAAAGTCTGTTGTGCCTGTTCAGGGATGGGACATGGTACCATGCCTGTCGGATGTGCCCCACCCCTTCTTTCTTTTTGGCAATTTTGTCCCTGGAGTCTAGTGAGATTGTGCCCCTAGTGGCAGAATGGAGATACACACCCACAAGCCACCCCACTGTGGCTGTTCTGGGGTATTCACAAGGACTGATGCCTCAGTGGGCTAGTCCCCCCCCCCCCCCCCCTTTTTCGTAGCAGGATCTCTTTTTTTCCTAGGGAGCTTTCTGACCTCCCCTCAAAGGCGGCGGGGCAGAAAGAATGTTGCACCCGTTTTGGGGTGGCGGTACAGCCCGATGCCTGGGTGGGCTGGCCCCACTCCTTTTTTCATGTCTATTTTTCCCCTGGTGCCTTTCTGGGCCCTGAGGCAAACTGGCTGCAAACCCCATCTGCCCTCCTGGTGCTTAGTAGGCATTCCATCCCCTGGGAACATATTGGAGACAACACACCCAACAATTCAATCAATCAATCAATCATTCGCATTTATAAAGCGCGCTACTCACCCATTAAGGGTCTCAAGGCGCTGGGGGGGGGGGGGGGGGGGGGGTCAGTGCTCAAAGAGCCAGGTCTTGAGCTGCCTTCTGAAGGAGAGGTGATCAGGTATGGCGCGAAGGTGGCTGGGCAGAGAGTTCCGGTTCTTTGCTGCCATGAAAGAGAAGGATCTTCCTCCATCGGTGGCTTTGCGGATGCGGGGGACGGCTGCCAGGGCTTGTCCGGTCGAGCGTAGCGTGCGCGGAGGAGTGTAGAAGGAGACGCGGTTGTTGATGAGTTTGGGTCCGAGGTTGTGCAATGCTTTGTGTGCGTGGGTGAGGAGTCTGAAGGTGATCCTCTTGTTGACTGGGAGCCAGTGGAGTTTCTTCAGGTGTCCGGAGATGTGGTGGTGGCGGGGTATGTCCAGGATGAGTCGTGCGGCCGCGTTCTGGATCCGTTGAAGTTTCTTCTGCAGCTTGATGGTGATGCCGGCGTACAGAGTGTTCCCGTAGTCCAAGCGGCTGGTGACGAGGGCGTGGGTGACGGTCTTCCTGGTGTCGATGGGGATCCAGCGGAAGATCTTGCGGAGCATGCGGAGGGTGTTGAAGCATGCTGAGGTCACTGAGTTGACCTGTCTGGTCATGGAGAGGGATGAGTCCAGGATGAAGCCGAGGTTGCGTGCGTGGTTGGTGGGCTGGGGAGTGCTGCCTAGGGTGGGAGGCCACCAGGAGTCGTCCCAGGCGGTGGGAGTAGGGCCGAGGATGAGGACCTCCGTTTTCTCTGTGTTCAGTTTCAGCCGGCTGTGTGTCATCCAGTTTGCTACTTCCTTCATACCGTCGTGTAGTCTGGTCCTTGCTGAGGTGGGGTTGTTGGTGAGGGATAAGATGAGCTGGGTGTCGTCAGCATAGGATATGAGGTCGAGTCCGTGTTTGCGTGCGATGTTCGCTAGGGGGGTCATGTAGACGTTGAAGAGAGTGGGGCTGAGGGAGGATCCTTGGGGTACGCCGCAGATGATCTCCGTGGCTGTAGATCTGAAGGGGGGGAGGCGGACTCTCTGGGTTCTTCCGGAGAGGAAGGAGATGATCCATTCCAGGGCCTTGCCTCTGATGCCGGCGTTGCTGAGGCGGCGTATTAGGGTATGGTGGCAGACAGTGTCGAAGGCCGCAGAGAGGTCCAGGAGTATGAGGGCCACGGTTTCTCCCTTGTCGGTCAAGGATCTGATGTCATCCGTGGCTGCGATGAGGGCGGTTTCGGTGCTGTGGTTAGCTCTGAAGCCGAACTGTGTGGGGTCAAGGGAGTCGTTGGCTTCCAGGGCGGTGGTGAGTTGGGCGTTGACGATTTTCTCAATCACTTTGGCGGGGAACGGCAGGAGAGAGATTGGCCGGAAGTTTTTGAGTTCGGTGGGGTCTGCTGTAGGTTTCTTTAAGAGGGCGTTGAGCTCTGCGTGTTTCCAGCAAACCCGTGTTTGGGGGCAAATCTTCTATCTGACCTCCAGAGGAGGAGAAAGATTCTACTTCCCCTTCTGGGTCAGAGGTATGGCCTGATGCCTAGGTGGCTGCCCCCAATTCCTGGTGTCTAGTGGGCTTTCTGACCCCTCTCACAGATTTGGGTGGGGCTCAGATTGGAGGCAAAACCCCCAACATGCCTCTCAAAGGAGAGTGAGGGGGCTGAAATGCTGGTTTGACGCTACAGGGTTAAAGGCATAGCTTGATGCCAGGTAGGCCACCTGCTGTCCCTAGGGGGTGCAATTTAGGGGGGGACAGATTGTAGACAAAACCCAATTCAGGTCAAACTCTTATCTGCCCCCACCCTTTTAAGGTGGGGGGCTATGGTCTGATGCCAGACAAGCTGCACTCATCCCCTTTTTGGTGGCAGTGTAAAATTCCTGGTTCTAGTGGGCTTATCTAGCCCCTGGGTGTGGGGAGGGGGGAGTTGGCAGAGCCGAAATCTGCCTCCTGGGGGACAGAAAGACTGTATTGCCATTTTTGGGGTAGGAGCATAGTCCGAAGTTAGGGTGGCCCATACAGCCCTAGCCTACCCCTTTCTTTAAAAGAACACCCTGTTGTCTACTGGCCTTTCTACCCTGTCATGGGCAGACTGGGGACAAACCATCCAATTTATCTCGCAGGAGAAACAGAAAGACTGTACTTACCCCTTTTGGGGTGGGGGCATGGGCCAATGTCCGAGTGGGCTTCCCCACCTTTTTTGTTTCAATTTGAATTCCCTGAGGTCTAGTTGTTTTTCTGCCCCCCTGGGGGAGGCAGACATAGGTAAACACCCCCATTTGGCATTAGGGATGCATGAATACTGATTGTGTGTATGAGAGGGGGGGCTTCTACCCCAATTGCCCATGGTGTCTGGTGGAGTAGATCTCAGGGACTGCACTCCGAGGGTGAAGCTCAAGCAGGGATCCACTAGGAAGAGTTATCTTTAGAAAGGGGAAATTCTCCCTTTCTCAACAATAACTTTCCCCTTTAAAACTGGTGCTTGTGTGTCTGAGCTATGCCTTAGAGCATTGACGTAATTGTAAGTGAAATGAGTAAAAGGGCTCATATTAGTTTTACTTTCTTTATAATGATATCAGCAATTGATATCATTACAAAGAAAAAAAAACACTTGTGTTCGACTTGGAAATAAAAATGGAATTATCTGGTGACAGCACCAAAGAAATTCCCTGTCTCTAGAGGCTTGACATTATCTCCCCATCCACAGCACGGGCGAGTGTGCTTTTGACAGGGAGCTCACGCCCATGGCCGGCCTTTTACATGGGCAAGCTGGGCCCAGACCCAGGGTGCTGACCTGCAGAGAATCACTTGAGCTCTCTGCAGCAGTCTCCCTACTACTTAGGTACAAAGAAGAGTCTTTTTAAACACTTTATCCTAAAGGCCGCCAGTGCCCCAGTCTGCTTTTTTTGTTTATCTTTTCATGGCACTCCTTAATGTTGACCCGCTTGTCTACTCCTACTCCTCTGAAATGTTCAATACATAGGCTAAGGAGATGAGTGGGAGGGGGCTAGGGCAGTCTCTAGCAAAGGCCTGCTTTGGTCACGTCAATAGCACCCATGGGGTTAATCTTAGGAGCTATAATTTTTTTGTTGTTGTTGCTTGCAATGGTCTTCTTTACTGTTTATAACTATTTTCTTAGGCAGAGAGATGAAAACCTAGCTTCTGTGTTGACCCGAGTGTAATTTACTGCCGAAGATGTAGCTGCTGCTCAATGATGGTCACTCGTTCACCGTGACTGAAGTAGAGCACGACTTACCAGCAAAGGGACATTCATTTCCAGAGCACTCAGTAAAGTGTGATTTAGAACAATAAACATATCTGGCATGGCTGACTGAAATAATTTTCTAAAATCTAATGTGAGGCTTTAGGAATAATTAAGGAACCAGAGAATTTAGGAGCGTTTAGATTTATTTTAAGAATAGGATGTTTTGGAGACAAAAAATATTAACATGGTGTTCCTATTGAAATCGAGTTGGGCTTACTGTTATAAACTTTTATGGGGCAAGCACAGGGGTAAAGATGTGGTTTTCAGAAGAAAAAAAACTGCAAGTGAAGTTCTTTAGCACTGCACAGGAGATTTAAAGACCAAATAATGAAGCACTGCATTTATGGAGTATGTAAGCTATAACAGCATCAGATATACTGTGTTGAGACAATGGAAGATAGAAGAATCACTAGCAAGGAAACAATTCCTAACATTGACTGTGTCTTGACAGCTTCGGCAAAGAAGGGTCCGCCAACAAAAACAGTCAGTGACCTAACCTTAAGCAAGAAAGGAGTGATAAAAATGTTCCTTTCTTAAAGACTGGATGAAGTAGGTTGGTGTTTACTACAGAGCTGTTTACAGCTGAATGGAGGGAAGACGGACATTTTACTGTAGGTTAAGGCGCAGGAGCTTTTGTCTGAGTACTGGTGACTTGGTGAGCTTGGTACTGCTCCTCGCCCCAAGAAAGCGGTAAACAATCTGGACGTTCTGGTGGATGACAAGCCCCCTACAGTGGAAAAAGTTAATTGTACCTGTTGTTGCTGCTTTGGCATCTTTTGACTGCTGAGGAGACTGTTCTTGTGGCTTCCTCTTACTTCGGGGAAAACTGTAATCCTGGTTCTCATAACGAGTCGCTTAGACTATGGAAACACACTCTTGGAAGCTGTAAATGAGGCCCTCTTGTCAATACTACAGGTGGTTTAGAATGCAGCAACCTGTCTGGTCTGTAATCTTCCCCTGGCTCTCCCTCTGTACCGATGTAAATAGCCTTCCTATCAGAAAGAGCAGCCTGTTTAAACTCCTTTGCCATACTCACAGAGTTTTGTATCGGCACACCTGCAGTCAAGGCTCTCGTTCTACTATAGAGCAGGAATTTGAGGTCTTCAGAATAGGCGCTAGTAACTCCCTAGCGCATTGGTATTACTCAGAATGGGAGCCGTTCTTTCTAATATCTGGCTCCTTACCATTGGAACAGGTTATTATTTCAAATCCACTCGTCAGCATTTTGTGATTTTTAAGAAAATGCTGAAAACCTTTTTTTAAATAGCTCTAGCAATCCATATCCTTTGGGACTGTAGCATTAGCGCTGGGACACTCCTGAGGGAGTGAATTGATGTGCTATACAAGAACCAATAAAATAACATTAACAAAAGAAAATTAAGAAGGACAAAGTGGAGACTTCTTGAGCACAGCATTTCTAGGAAACTATGGGAGCAGGAGCAAGAGGACAAATAAAACAAACAGGCAAACGTCATACATGGTGTAAGGTACATGTGTTGCATCAATTATTTCTGCAGGAACATTGAGAAAAATATATCAACTGTGCAAACAATTCCAGGATTGAAGGAGCAGACTGGAACACAGATAAGAAATAAATGACCTCCCCTCCACATTTAACTTGTTTAGCAAATGCAGGCCGGGTCTGTGCTGATTGGCAGGCAAAGGAAAGAAGTGTGTAGGACGCAGAAGTGGCACCTATATATGAACCGCACGCATCACTTCCAGAGCTGACAATGCCACATGGAGCCGAACAATGTCACCTACCAGTGGGCGGGGGTATTGCTCATGAAACATTTCCAGATCCAGTCAGATGCCTAGAGAAAACCTCATTACAAAGACGGTGTAGGACTAGGAATAAAAAGTAACAATGGTGATTAACATCACTAATTATTTATAATTGTTACATAGCAGTTTATTTTGCTTGTACTGCCTGTGATCTTATTTTAATTTGTTGTGTTAGTTTACTTGCACTTTCATTATTTTAATTACTTTTCTTTTCTTTCAGTTTACCTTTTATTTTAGCTTTTTTTTTTTTTTTACTTTCTCAATATAAACTAATCAGAAGTAGTTATTTTTATGGGAGCTGAGCATCTGGCTCTGGTTTGATTTTTGTATTATCCACCCCGCACATATGTTTTCATTTCAAAACATATCTGCACCATGAAGGTGACCCGATGGCATGCATCAGGGGCACCAGTAGGACACCAAAGGAAGCACACTGACACCTATTCGAGGTCAGGATGTGTCCAGAGCCCAAAGCGCGGCTTAGACCGATGGCTTGATGTCTTACTCAATGATCGCCTATTCCCCCAACACGCTGCTGGGCCTTAAACTGTTTGGTGCGGAGCCGCCCTCACACATGAGGCAGGAAATCCCTCTGGTGTGGGCACCAGCATTATTACCTGCAACTAAAATTAACCTCAGGAGCTGTGGAAGAGCTTCCCCTGCTCCTGAGGTGAATTTAGTTTTCTCTTTCAAATGACGATCAGCACACGCGGTGTGTTGACTTAATTTCAATGAAAAAGAAAGTGAAGTGAGCCAATTGGCTCTTGAGGGGCTGTTTCAGCTAGGGGTGGGCAAATAATTCTGCTCTGGCGGCGAAGTTCGTAGAGCTTTCCCCACTCCGCGTGGAGCAGAGTTTTTATTCTCACTTGTGCTCGCCAACATTAAGTTGGAGAGCGCGAGCGAGAGAAATCGCTAAGTTTGGCGAGCGCAAGCGAGATTTCTGAACGTTGAGGAAGCTGGAGTAGAAAACCTACTCGACTGGCAGAAAGAAGTTAGCGCCCTCTGGCTCTCCCAGGAATTTTACAGTGCGCTGATTTTACAGTGCGGGAGAAACTCCTGGCACTAAAAATCAGCGCAACTTACCCAAACCCTGCCGCTCACGGAACTCTGCATATCACAGCAGAATTTTTTTGGGCACTTCACAGAGTTCCGTGTAGCAGGACTCCGCAAACTCTGCCCAGGCCTAGTTTCAGCCCGCCTGAGCACCGATGCATAAGGGAGAGGTATCGCTGGAAAGAAAAGAACCACCCCCTTTAATTGGTCCCATTTCCTAGTGACTTCCTTCCCAAGCAGTGATCCACCCATAAGACACCACGGAGAGGGGGAGCAGCCCCTTGGACAAGGGCTTGTCCTCCCCCTGAAAATGTTACTATAGACAGTCTTTCTGCCCCCTGGGGGCAGAAAGCCCACTAGACACTAGGGATTACTTTTTGTTTTTTTATTGTAGGGTGAGGGCTGCCCAGTATGGGCACCGCCATGTCCCTACCTCACTAAAAACAGGTACACAGTCTTTATGCACCCCAGGGGGGCAGAAAGCCAATTACACACCAGGGATTACTATTTTAATTGGTGGGGTGGGGGAGGCCCAGCATAGGCATGCCCCCACCCTATCTACTAACACCCCCCAGGCAGAAAGCCCACTAGATACCAGGGATTTATTTTTTAATTGTAGGGGTGGGGGCTGTCCTGCATGGGCATGGCCAGTTCCCCCACCCGAATAAAAATAGGGACACAGTCTTTCACCCCATGCCCCTCTTCTCTCCCCCCCCCCCCCCCGGCAGATGGGGTAATTAACCCTGATCTTCCCAAATGGGGGTCAGGGGGCAGAAATCCCACTGCATGGCAGCAATGTATATTTTCAATAAAATAATGTGGTGCATCTTTCCCAGACTAACATCAGGCCCCACCCTCACCCCTAAAGCTTCAACAGTCCTTCTGCTCCCTTGCAGAGAAAAGCATCTCATCCTAATGGCAAGCAAGAGGACATCCGATTATTTTGGGTGTTGTTTCTACAAATGGGCCAGGAGAGTTTGGCTAACTCACAGTTTTATCCTACTTGCAGTGGTAAACAGCTGCACTTTTTGGGCTTTGGGTAGGGACGCCACCTAGAAAGACCTACCAGATCCAGACAGTTCTGAAAAGTAGATAACTGGAGAAGTCCAGGGTGATTTGCTTTGCATGCATCCCACACCATTTTCTTATCCACAATGCCCGCAAACCTCAAATGTTGACTAAATACGCAAATTTTCCTCACATTTCTGTGATGGAAACTTCTGGAATCCACAAAATTCCTACCACCCAGCATTTCCCCACTTGTGTGGATAAAAATGCTGCACCGCTTGTGTGGTTGTGCCTAGTGCCAGTGATAAGAGTGCCCACGCAAGGCCTCCCATTGTCCTTGGTTTGATCCATTCCTGTCACAGACACTAGCCTAGCCACACAAGTGGTACAGCATTTTTATTGGCACTAGTGGGGAAATACTAGGTGGTAGGAATGTTGTGGATTCCTGCGGATTCTCTGAAGTTTGCATCACCAAAATGTAAGGAAAATGCATGATTTCAGGCAAAGTTTAAGGTTTGCAAGGCATTGTGGGTAAAAAAATTAAAAAAACTCATGGGATCCACACAAATTACCCCACCCTGGATTCCCCTAGGTGTCTAGTTTTAAAAAATGTACAGGTTCGCCAGGTGTCAGGTGTCCCTAGATGCTGGTGGAGCTAGGTCACAAAAAAACACAACTACCCACTTTGTAAAAAAAAACAGGTCAGTTTTGAGTGGAAGAATTTGATGTATCTATGTTGCGTTTTGGGCTGTTTCCTGTCGCGGACACTATAGTGAAGTGCCATTTTTATCAGAAAACTTAGGGGAATGCTGGGTGGAAGGAAGGTTGTGGCTCCCTGCAGATTTCAGAACTTTACATCATAGAAATGTGAGGAAGATGTGTTTTTTCAGTCACAGTTTGAGGTTTGCAAGGGATTCGGGGTAAAACAACCTGATAAGACACAAGTCACCCCATCCTAGAACCCCCTAGCTGTCTAGTTTTTAAAAATGTAGAGATTTGCTAGGTTTCCCTAGGTGTCGGCTTAGCTAGGGCCCAAAATCCAAAGCTAGGCACATTACAAAAAAAGGGTCAGCCATCAGAGGAAAAATGTGATGTGTCCATGTTGTGTTTTAGGCCATCTCCTGTCGCGGGCACTAGGCCTACCCTCACACGTGAGGTGCCATTATTATCAGGAGAGTTAGGGAAACACAAAATAGTAGAACAAGTGTTATTATGAATTGTACTTCTTTGCATTTGTGCCTTCCAAATATAAGCCAGTGTGTAAGAAAGAAGACATTTTGAGAAATACCCTCAAATGCTAGTATGGATACCCACAAATTCAGAGACGTGCAAATGGCCACTGCTTCTAAACTCCATATCTTGTGCCCATTCCAGAAACATATAGGTTTGCTGGATACCTATTTTTCACTATTTAGATTTTACCATATGAGTTGCTCCATACTCTGTACACAATGAAAAACCACTGCAAGGTGCAGCTCAGTTATTTGCTCTGGGTGCCTTAAATTCTTGGAAAATACACAAACCCTATATATCCCCGCAGCCAGAAGGGTCTAGCAGATGTAATGGTATAGTGATTTTGTAAATTGGACATTGTGATGAGAAGTTACAAATGAAAAGGTTGTCAGAAATGCCTATTTTTTTCCTAATAATTTTTTTATTTTTTATTTCAACACTTTTTTTAAAGAAAACCTTGAAGGGTCCACACAAATGACCCCATGCTAAATTCAAAAGTGTGTCTAGTTTGCAGAAATGTATAGCTTTCTGGGATTCACTATGTGTTTCACACCTCTTTCCACCACAAACTGGAGGAGGTTGAAAGCACAAAAATAAGAAAACTCCCAGTAAAATGCCAAAACTATGGTAAAAAATGGTTTTCTGAATTAAGACTGCCTGTTCCTGACAGCTGGGAAGATGGTGATTTTAGCACTGCAAACCTTTCCTTGATGCCGCCTGAAGGAAAGAAAAAAAACACACACTTTCTTTTACAGCACTTTTTTCCCATTCCCCCCTGCCCCAAAAAAACATTTTTTTGTATATTTTGGCTAATTTCTAAGGGCCAGATGTATAACAGTTTTGCCCATTCTGTGTTTATGGGAACATGTGTTGGCACATGGGGCCCTTGGTCCCCCCCCTAGGGGAATCTACAAACCCTGGGTATCTTTAGATTCCCCAGGATGTTGGGAAAAAAGGACACATCATGTGGATGTAAAGTTATCGAGGCCTTAGCGCAAACTACCCCAAATAGCCAAAGAAAACTTAGAACTTGGGGTGGGGGGGAAGGCCTAGCAGTGAAAGGGTTAACCCCTTGGCTCGAGTAAGTTTAATATCTGTATTAGAAGCTGGCCTTCTACAACCTCACCTCTTTTGTGTCTTCTGCCTCTGCAGGCCAGTACCCCCTAATCTGCATAGATAATCTGTGTACTCTAAAATGAAAAATCTTTATCCAAATAAAACAAAATGTTCACATTTAATTCTTGTGTCACTATTTAGTTCTTTTTAATAAAGAAACATGGATTTTCAATTTATCCCAGCATAACATAGCATATGCTGTTCATCCCAACTGTATCGTTTTTCATGTAGATGACTCCAACAAAATGGCAGAGGAGTACTAGTCACATTTCCTTCTTGATACATTGTTTCTTACAGCCAGGCATGAGTTTTAGTCCCATTCAAACACAGTCTCTTTCTCCCCACTTTGGCCATCCTTGGCTCTTATTTAGTTATCTTCAGTGATTTTAACTTATAGATGAAAAACATGGATGAACAACTCAAACTTACTTGCTTTGAAAGTGCAGTTTGATCCCTGAGCCACTGTTAGCCTTCAGCCCGAAGACTCCCCCCACCCACATCAATCAGGCTTGATATATACTTGATCTCCAAACCGAACACTTCTCTTATGGTCTGGATGGACCACACAGGCATCTGTTTCCCTTCTTGATCAATACTGATAGCCCCTGAATCATGCACTACTACTAGCTTCAGTCACTGACTGATGAAAGTCAGCTGTATCAACCTTTTTTGCAGCTGTAACACAGATATTACACCAAATAATTTCAATGTATGGCATTATTTAGCACTGCCACAACTAAAGTGTCTTCCACTTAATATCATTATACTTGTACACCAAAATTTGCCTTCAAAGTCCTGACTACTCAACCTACACTGCATGTTTATTCCTCCACACTAAAAGCATATAAGAAGAAAAACTGCCCACATTAATTACTGTTCTTCACAGATACTCTTCTCAAGACATTTTCTGCATTGTACAGGGTTGTTCCCCCCCACCACACACAGGACAGTTGTTACTTGTGCAGTACGCTACCTGCTGCCCCGTATTCTTCCTTAGTACATTTATTTTAGAATTCCTATGACTCACGCACACTTCTTTTATGCTGCTACACTTATCGATGAGATCTTAGATTGGCCCTTGAGCATCTGCTATAGACTACTCTTTAAAATTTGCCCCCTCTCTCTAAGTGACATCAATAAAATTAATCAGAAAATGAAAACTTCTCTCCTCTAGATCGTGCCCAGCTTTCATTTTTTACATTTTCCAGACATTGTGGCCCTTTTCTTGAGAAATCTTGGCAAACTTGTTCTCAATAAGGGTGGCTGCCCCAAAAGATGAAAAACTCTTTGGTAGTACCACTTCATAAAAAGCCCTTGTCTAGTCCTTCTGACGATGAAGACCACGCATGCGGAGTCGAACAACGTCACGTACAGGCGTGCAGGGGGTAGGGGTACTGCTCAAGAAAATTCTTCTGGATTCAGTTTGACGCTGGGGATACTTCTAAGGTAAGGAATCTGCAGGTAGAAGGCTCTATCAGATTACACAGCTACTAAAATCCTAAATTCTTCTCTGAAGCACATTTTCATCCCAGATCAGTTTTGGATCGCTATTTCCCAAGGTGGCATGGCTGCTTTGGTCCTCTTAGACCTTAGTGGCCTTCGATGCTGGGTCCAATACTCTCTGATGAAGGTGTCACCAACATAGTTTTGTCTCAAAGTTCTACCTTTTTTACTGCTTACACTCAGGAAATGGTTCTTCCTCCTTCTCTATATACTTTTAGATCTCTTGCTGTGGTGTCTTTTAAGGAGCTTCCCTCAGACAAAAGCTGCTCAATCTTTCTGTGACTTCTCTTGTAGCCCACATTGGAATTCTCTGCTTTTACCTTCAAAGCCTAGGCGGATGACAATCAGGCAATCAACCATCTTGATAAAGACATCAGCAGGAACGAGAACAACTTCCAAAATGGTTTCTAAACTGCGGGGGCATGGATGAACAAGAACTCTTTAAAACCAAAGCCTGACCAGATAGAAGCTTGATTGTGGGCTGTCTGACCTAACTGTGGTTACACAATTTGTGAATGGCAGACCTTTACCCCTCTTCCACCCGTCAATACTGTACAGAATTTATGCTTGTTCTTTGCTAGTTCTCATACTTGTATCCCTCATATCAACAAAGTTTCTACCACATGTATCTTTTAGCCAAGGGACATGTGCAAGACCCTTCTGCTTCACTGTAATCCAAATACTGTTTGGCTCCCTTTTAGTAACTGTTTGTATCTTGGCCTGTCTAGTTATCTTCTCAATGGCCTTCAAATTTCACCAACATTCTGCAGCCAGACTTCTAGTTGGCTACGCAAGACCCACATTTACGGACATCTGGTGAAGATTCACTGGTTTTCAATAGGAAAAAAGCGTAATCAAGATCATATGCATTTGTCAGAAGCCTGTTAATGCACTGGGACCCAATTTCCTTCAGAACATATTCAAACTGGTTTTCAATAGGGAAAAGCGTAATCAAGATCGTATGCATCTGTCAGAAGCCTGCTAATGCACTGGGACCCAATGTCCTTCAGAACATATTCAAACTGGTTTTCAATAGGGAAAAGCGTAATCAAGATCGTATGCATCTGTCAGAAGCCTGCTAATGCAGTGGGACCCAATGTCCTTCAGAACATATTCAAACTATATAATCCCACCAGAAGTCTCCAATCTTCAGCTGATACACTTCTGTCCATTTTTAAAATCAGTAGAACATTGCCAAACTTGGAAGACTCTTCCTCTTTGTACCACACTTGGAAGGCTCTTCATCTTCGTACCACAGTTCACCAATTCACATTATGGAAATGTCTAAAAAGATGGCTTTGTTCAATAAATCACTTCTGCAATTCTTGGTGCCAGGAATACCAGAAGAGTGACTGCGCGCTTTAGAACACTCTCAAATAAAACAATGTACAGTGAATAACCAGTACTCACTACTACTTTTCAGCATCTCCTCCTCCAGAATGATAAATTACCCACTTAAACAAACCCAAAAGGAGGCAGCAGTTATGAAAGATGACAGTAACTAAAGACAGATTGGCTTCAGAAGAAAAGGGGAATGCAAACTGTTTATTAAAAGCAGATAGGGCAGCTTTGAATATTGATGTATTAAAATGTCCCTGGCATTACCTTCGCTGACGTTTAAACTAATGAGGATGGATTCAGGAAGAAGCAATAAGCAAATTCTTCTAGAGTCTTAAAAAACTCCAACAGAATCTTCTTCCCAAGGATGAGCTCTTAGAATTACTTCGCAATTATCAATCAATCAATCAATCAATCACTTGTAGAGCGCGCTATTCACCCGTTACGGTCTCAAGGCACTGGGGGGGGAATGGTGCTACTGCTTGAATAACCAGGTCTTGAAGCGTTTCCTGAAGGTCAGGAGGTCCTGGGTCTGTCGTAGGTGGATGGGGAGGGCATTCCAGCTTTTGGCAGCGAGGTGTGAAAAGGATCTGCTGCCGGCTGTGGTTCGACGGATGTGGGGAACGGTGGCAAGGACGAGGTTGGCGGAGCGGAGGTGGAGGATGGGCGTGTGGAAGGTGAGTCGCTTGTTGAGGTAGGCAGGTATCAATAACTAGAGATATTAGAAAAGAGGACTGTAGCTCACTTACCCTAACTAGGTGCAGTCTTGCTTCCACATTGCATTTTTTCTACCATTATTTAATTTTGCAACCGTAGACTTAGTAGTTCTGTTTGCATATTTGGAAATTTACATTGTTACTTTTAAACAGTTTGCTCCATTCGGGTATGGAATTTTTTTTGTTCTGTTCTGCCAAGCACCCCTCACCCACCCAGGGCAAGTCAAACTCATGGAGATAATGACTGCACACCTCTATGTCAGTATCCTGATCAACTGTATGATGTAGGTTCCAATTTTTTAAGACATTCAATCTGAAAATACAAATGAAGGGGCCTATAACAATGATGCTTGACATTTGAGCTATGCAGTGAATGGTTGACATTTTACATGCACATACTGACATCAGACAAGCAGTGCTGGCAAATTTTCAGGTTGCTTATGTGTGACTTGTTTGTGTTTGTGTGTTTATGACAGACATTTCAATGCCAAATGTGGGACATTTTGAGTGACATTTTAAAGCGAGCATGAAATAGTGTTATCCATACAATGAGATGTTTCTGAAATTATTCCCTTTGTGCTTTTTAATGGTCTGGCAACAGTGTATCACATGTGAACAGCTTATGGAAAATCTTTACCTTACCTTCTGCTATCTGTTTCTCATTCAAAATATCTACACTAGAATGTGTATCGTGGCTAGGCCAAAGAAATACAAGTCAGAATTGTATACTGCACTAGAACCAACAGACAGCAAATGGTTCCCAACAGGGCACCTTACAATGTGGTGAACAGAACATACCACAGTACCCCATTAGCAAATGTGTACCCAGAGTTGGAGCAGTGTTCCAGTGGCCAAACATGCTTTAAAAGCAGGAAACCAGTGTGATATGCCCAAGTAAAACTGACTATTTTTTTAGGCCAACAGTGCAAAACTGTATTCAGGGACTTGCAGTTTCACTTTTCATATGGGCTGTGTCTAAAAAACTACAACTCACTGAATTTGCGTCATATAATTGATTCTAAGTAAAAATGTTCACATTTTTCAATTTAAAACCAAACTAAGAAGAATAGGTGGCATGTGAGTCTGGAGCTGGTGGCTTGGTAGGGAGAGGGTGAACAGGGCCAAGAAACAATAGCAGATACTGAGTTTTCGTGACTGTGTGCTGTGAGTTTATCTACCATGATTACCTAAAATGCAATTGCCAGCTTACATTGCACTATACAAAGGAAATCGCGCAGAACATATTCTATGTAATGCTGTTACGATCTAGATGAGTTTGAGACTTAGGGGCCCAGCTTAATTTTCACTTGGACTGAAGGTAAGCTGCGACATACTGTCTTCTACCGGTACTGCATTGTGTGTCTCAGTAGTCACATGCACTACATGCATTGAAGGCCCCAACGAATGACTCTGGGTTCACGCAGGACCTGTTACACCAATGTCCCCCCCTTACACCTTCTTCAATAGCGTTCGCACCCTGAACCTGCTGCATCAATGTCCCCACCTTGGATCTGCTGCAACAGTGTTTTCATCCTTGACTTGCTACATCAATTCTCCACCTTGTTCCTTGCTCAATAGTGTTCTCACTCTGGATATGTTGCATTAATGTCCCCACCTCAGACCTGCTGGGCTATGCCCTAGAGGGTGGTGTGCAGAGCAAAAGAGGCTCTCCTTAGAGGTATTCCTTTACTCACGTTTGGTAACGTGATTCGAGCAAAAAGGCTCAATTCCAGTTTGCCCATCATATTTTAAAGATAGTCAAACATCCTGTAGCGTCCCCATCACAGGCAACAGTCTACATCGAGTCATCATACATGAAGGACAACTTAAAGCATAGGGACTTCCTAATCAATATGGCTACACTGCTAGAGTACCCGCAAGACAAGCCAAAGTATCTATTCTTCCCCCAGACAGCACTGAAGATCCAGTATGTGTGCCATACCAGGTGATTTCCTTGTGATTTTCACTTTAACCTCTTTAATTCCCAAATATGCTGATATCCATTGTTTCTTTTTTTACGGTTGCCTAGATCTCCAATGTTTCATGTCATCACTTTAAGTGTCCGCATTTCTTGAACTTCCCATTTCTGATGTAACTCCCTGACGTCCTTGCTCCTACAACTCCAGTAACCCCTCTTGCTGTAACGATGATCCATAAAAACTCACATTGTATCTTCTGCCTGCAGTCCCAAACTTGTATTCTCTACTTTCCCACCACCTACGCAGATACTACCCAACTTCAGGTGATATAATCCCACGGCTTTAGGGCGTCTCGAGCACCGGCCAAGATGGCCACTGTAACTTGAGCCTCCCGGCCGGCCTCAATTTTATTTATATAAGTCAACGCACAGACTCCAGATAGTTATCTCTGGAGTTCAGATTTTGAAATCGGAAGGTGTCATCCTTCCGTTTATGTCTCTGTTTTGTCCCTGGCTGGCGGTGCTCCCATGGGCATTCTGACCGCGGCGGTACAGCCGCGGTCAGAAACGGGAAACCGGCGGTGTCCCGCCGGTTTCCCGCTGCCCAAGGGAATCCTCCATGGCGGCGCTTCCGACCCCCTTACCGCCAGCCTGGCTCTGGCGGTTTTGACCGCCAGAACCTGGCTGGCGGTAACGGGTGTCGTGGGGCCCCTGGGGGCCGCTGCAGTGCCCATGCCAATGGCATGGGCACTGCAGGAGCCCCCTAACAGGGCCCCACCAAGATTTTCAGTGTCAGCCGAGCAGACACTGAAAATCGCGACGGGTGCAACTGCACCCGTCGCACCCCTTCCACTCCGCCGGCTCCATTCGGAGCCGGCATCCTCATGGAAGGGGGTTTTTCCGCTGGGCTGGCGGGCGGCCTTCTGGCGGTCGCCCGCCAGCCCAGTGGGAAACTCAGAATGACCGCCGCAGTCTTCCGACCGCGGTACGGTCTTCTGGCGGCTTCCGCCGCCCGCGGAGGTCAGAATGACCCCCTTAATGTTCTGACGCCATGTTTATAGCCTGACAGGAATTCCTGAGTTGAACAGTGTGAAGGAGTGGATGACTCATCTTTTACTTTGTGGAAACTGATAGTTCTGGCTGTAAATGTAAATGTAAAAATGTAAATTAGCACCTGTATAGCGCACTACTCACCCGTTAGGGTCTCAAGGCGCTGTACTCATACCGCTATGGAACCCCTCCTGGCTTTTCCCTGTGAGGCGCCCACTCCTGAGCACCCCCAGGGTGAAGCCAGGCATCCAAGCGCTGTTGGGGCCGTTGTGGAGATTAAGCAAGCTATTGCCCAGAGTTGCAGAGTGGGACCCATGAATTAGATTAGGCACCGAGGCGAGAATTATCTGGTCAAGGGGAATTGAGCCCAAGACCTGCCAAAGCGGGACTTGAACCCTGGTCTTGAGCCAGATCTCTGCTTCAGGGTCTGCCGCTCTAACCATTGAGCCACACTTCTGAAGTGAATTCTGTGTTGGAAGGTAATTACCTTTATTTGACTAATTTTCATTGGTTTCGGAGGCTGCTTTGGCTTACAGAATGCAAAGAGCTTTCCTGTCAGAATTTCTGAGGTGAAATACAGTTTGATTACCGGCCTTCCAAATTTTATATGCGAAGAATTCTAGTAAGGAATTTTTTACTTATAATTGCTTTATGTTACTATTGCTTGTATCTACATTAACTGCAAATGTTCCTCTATTCATTTAAAAAGAAAGATTTATTTTGGCTCTTTTTGACAAATTAACTTTGACTTATTTGATTTATGGGCAAACCGCCAAAGTCAAAAGATAAAGACTCCACTTTTTACCTCTCGTCTAAGAGTATTGCCCGTTCCAAGGCTCAAAAGTTAAATTTACCTCCTAAATCTTTGTCGATTATAATGGAAGCAGCAACGGAAATTGTAACAGGTTGCTTGCCCTCATCTTCTGGTGCAACTCCTAAGAAGCTTTCTGCCACAGTTAAATGACATAAAGACACAGAGTCACCATCACTTTTCACCTTGGATGATGTTATGGAAGAGTTAGAACCTTGAAGCACTTTGTGGTAGAAACCAACACCTCGCTTCCAAGGATTGAAAATAAACTTTCTTCTCATGACCAGCGTATTACTGCAACAGAACAAAGGATTAGCAAGACTGAGCAATTCATTCCAAATGTGAACAACTTACTAAAGAAATTGAGACTCTCAAGAGTGCCACTAAGGATTTAGAAAACAGAAATAGAAGGAATAACCTCCATTTATATATATCCCAGAGAACTCAGAAGGACCAAATAAGATCGCATTTTTACAACGGATACTACCTTCTATTTTTCAAGACGTTTCTAATGCAACAGCTGCCAGACGCAAACGTTTTTTTGGAGTTTCAACCACAACTTAAATCTTTGAATATAAGATAAAGCTTACTTCATCCTTGTATCTTTAAGATAACATATAAGGAAACATTTTATTCACTTGAAGATCCTGCTAAACTTCTAGACTTCCTTCATCAACATTGCCCTGAAGACATGGAACTTGGAGCTACAGCAAAATGACATTTCATTTTTATGCATTTACTATATTGAGGTTACTTTACACTTCCTTTATGGTCCTTGCTTTTTGCTGTTATATAATATCCCATGTATTTTAGTATTTGTTTCTTTTTTGTATTATTCACTAGTCAACAATTCCAGACTGTTTGCCTCCAGTGTCATTCTTATGTCATTCTTATGTAGTATCTCTACCTCTGTTAGCTCTGGTAAGTCCTCTGATATGGTTTTGGTTCTATGTGTCTTAAATCCCTTTCTTTTACTGTTGCTCATATAATGTGGTTTCTTTTTGATTGTCACTATTACCACTAAGATTTTCTTTAGCCAGGGTCGAGTTCAGTCCTATCTTTTGTGGCTCTCCACTCTCTCTGTATCCTTTGGGATATACTCTTATTCCTTAAGGTTCTTTCTTTAACCAAGGTTTCTTTTACCGGAGTTGCCTTCTTTTCTAACATGCTTTTCAAGGTTTTTTTTTTTTACCCTTTGTCCTTCCTTCTCTTTCTTTCTATTCTTTGTTCAGGACTTTTCCTTCATTTCCAAAACTTCTGATGTCTGTATTCAAGGAACTAAGTAATACTCCTAGGGCCATATGTACCAACGAATTTTCCCATAAACACAGAATGGGTAAAACCCTTTGCTACATCTGGCCCCTAATGCATATTGATGACTTTGCATGACATGCTGCTCAAAATTACTTCTTGGAATGTTAATGGTTTGAGGAATCCAGTGAAACACCTTTCTCCCTTACACTGTCATTTAGCACTTCTTCAAGAAACTCACCTGACAAATGCAGATTCACATAAGCTTAAGAAACAATGGGTGGGGGAATGTTCTCCTTCAGTTCAAGGTAAAAATGGGGTAGCAATCCTTTTTCATAAAAGAAAAAACATTAATGTTGTCAAGCAAGAGACTGACAATGATGGTCTGTGGGTCATTATACAATTTAAAATACATAATATTCTATTACTGTTATGAATGTTTACGAGCCCACAACCCCAGACCCTAGTTTTTGGAAAATTATTTCCCAAAAGATTTTTGAGTATCATACTGACAACCTTATCTTAGGAGGAGATTTTAATACTATATTTGATCCTTTTTTAGATCGAAAACCCACAAACAAATCCATTCTGAACAATGCACATAAAGCCTTCATTCATACAATTAAACATAACGCTCTTTCTGATTCTTGGAGACTAGCCCACCCTTCTCTTCAGGAATACACTTTCTATTCTAATCCCCATGGATCCCAAACTAGACTAGATATTTTTCTTAGTAAACATCTTACACAATATATTCTACATTCAGAAATAGGCTCTATCTTTATTTCAGACCTTGCTCCCGTCTCTACTGATATAGACATTCCCTGAACTCTTCCATCAAATCTAGATGGAGGTTCAATAATTCTTTGCTTTCAGATACATCTTTCATATTTGCATTTAAAGAATTTATCTCTGAATACTTTGATAATAATGACACAGTTGACACTTCCTTTCAATTTGTTTGGGATACTTTTAAGGCTTCTTCCAGAGGCTTTATTATCAATTAGGTTTCCAATAAACGGAAAAATATGGAGAAACAATCAGCTTCCATCTTAAGTAATATTAATGCACTGGAACAAAAGTTTTTCCTAAATTATTCAAACTAATTAATTATTTAATCACAAATAACAATTCATCTGGTACCTTCACAGAAGCAATGATTTGCGTCATCCCTAAAAAAGAAAGAGATCTCTCCAAATGTAGCCATTATTGCCCTATTTCCCTTTTAAATATGGATTGTAAAATGTTTGCAAAGGCACTTGCCATTACATTAAATAAATGTATACCTGATTTAATTGAGGGTGAAGTCAGCTTTTGTTAAAGGCAGGAATGTACTACTCACGTGTCTTTCTGAACATTCGCAGCAAAGCCCCCAAACTTAAACATTCTTTGGCTGCGATTGCTCTGGATGCTGAAAAAGCATTTGGCAGAGTCAACTGGAAATTTATGATTCAGGCCCTATGCTGGCATGGTTTTGGTGCAGGATTCATTAAATTAATATCAATATTATACTCTTCTCCACCCTCCTCTGTAGTAGTAAATGGAATTCAATCACCATACTTTTCCTTAAAAAGGGGTGCACAACAGAGATGCCCATTATACCCATTGCTTTTCATATTAGCATTAGAACCCTTTTACATAGACTCAAAAATTCCGACAATTTTTCTGGTTTTCATTGTAGAGATGTCCATGTTAAATTTACCGCTTACACTGACGACATTTTATTATACATTTCCAAATCTGAATCCTCCCTTCCCAATGTTTTTGACCAATTGCATCAGTATTCAAATGTCTCAGGGTATAAACTTAACACAGATAAATCCAAAATAATGGCTTTAAATAAATATGGTCTTCAGACTGAATTTGCAGGTACAGGTCTGGCATGGAAACCTGACCAGATTAAATGCTCGGGAATATTATATTGTAATAACCTTTAGAGACACTATTAAAATCAATATGGACATTTTGCTTTCCAAAATTACCAAGCTGTCCCAAAATTGGTCTCCTCTTTTTCTTTCTTGGTGGGGAAGACTTGATTGCATTAAAATGATGGTTCTCCCAATTATCAACTTCTTTTTAATTATGTTGCCTCTTAAAATACCTGGGAAATATTTTAAATCAATTAATACGATTTTAACACATTTCTTATGGAATGGGAAACACCTCATATTTCTTTAAATCATTTAAAGTTACCTAAGAACTCAGGTGGAGTTAAATTTCCTAATTTTTGCCAATATCATAAAGCATTTTAAATTAAGCGATGTCAAGGATGCTTTCTAAATGATTTGCAGTCTCTAACTAAGATATGGTATCAATTAGAACAAGCTTTAATTTCTCCCTTCCTTCACGAACATGTCTTCTATATGTCTCAGCCCCCTAAATACTGGATACCATCATTGCTTTCTTTCTCATGCTCCCTATTTCAACCATATATCATCACTAACTCTTCTTCTAGATAAAACTTTTTATGTAGCCCTATTTGTTACAATAAACATCTTTTACATAATGGCAAGCCACTATTTTGGCGTACTTGACTACATAAAGGTATTGTTATTGTCTCCCAACTCCTTCTTCCTGATTGTGTCATATTTCCCTTTAGATCCCTTTCCTCCAATTATTATCTACCTTCCACATGTATTCAGCAATACCAGATTCTGAAACTACTTCTTTCACATGCCATAGCATTGTTTTCTTCCTCTTCTTTACACTAAACTAATTCACAGTCTTTCCCAGATCCCATCACAACCTACTTCAAAGCAGCACATATTTATAAAACCCTCATAACTCCTTCAATAGATAGGCCCATATTTAAAATAGAAAAGCTATGGGAACAAAATCTACTTTCTGATTGGCCTATCCCCTTATGGCAACGAGTATGGGATAAATTACACTACACTGTATGCCCAGCAAATCTCACTCAGACTTTATATCATTTTTACAATGGAATGTTTTATACACCAGCCCACCTTTTTAAACAAAAATTCAGAAAACTGACAATTGTTGGCGTTGTCACTCTAGTTCCGGAACCTATATTTATATGTTTTTTTCATGCTCCAAGGTTACCCAGTTTTGGGAAAATGTTTGGTCTACCATTGAAAAAATTACTGGTTCCCAGGTTCGTTTTTTATGAAAGCAGTCTGAATAATCTCTGGCTCCATATTAAAAGGTGTCATAAATTAATCGATCTGCTTTCTGCCAGTGCTTACCAGGTGATTACATCCACTAGAAGTCTACTGAAAATGTTTCCTATCTGCAGTGGTGGAACTTGGTGTGCCATAATCACAGTCTAGATCGCTACAATTTACCTTCAACTTTACTAGCGAACAAGAGGGAAAAATTATGGGAACCATTAATGTTATTTTTATCAAATACTGCTAAGATTCTTCATTAGGAATTTTTTAGTCTCAGTAGATTACGTTACTCTACAGTTGTATTTTATTAAATATATTGTCTAATATTCCTTTTTATATACAAAAAGCTTTTAGCCTTGAGTTTTTTATAGTTTCATACTTTGCTATCTTATTCTTTTATAACTTTGAAGTTTTGGTATACTTGTCTTCATATAACTAATCTTCTATACATTTGGTTATTTATAATATACAGTTTTTACTTATCTTTTCTTTCTTTATTTCCTTCCTTTCTCACTCTTTTCTTCTTTCCTTAAAATTCCTTTCTATTTTACATTGTTATAATTCGTCATACAGTTCATATATTATGAGTACATTTTATTTGTACATGTTATATTGGAGTTGTTATGAACAGTTTAATCAATATTACTCTATTTATTATTGAACTGTTATTCTTGAATATTTGTACTTTATTAATCGTCCTCTCAATAAAGTATATTAAACTAAAAAAAAAACTAAAAAATTCCACGCCTTACATAACAGCCCATACAGCACAACTATGCATTCACACCTAAGGGTGGCCTGTCCCTGTTCCACCCTGCACTCCTTTCTAGGAGTATCGTCATAATGTTAACCCTGGCTTCCCTCTATTAGTAAATCATTGAAACAGTTGGTCCAGGGGACCAATGGAACAACAGAACTAGAAGGTCAGTATAGTCAGCATTGCAAGTGTAGCAAGAAGGTGAGGTTATGAACATCTTCAGTCAGTAAACTTTAATAACAGTTTAAGTATTTGTTAAGTATCACAAAATTAGTAAAGGATAACATCTCATACACAATGAAAAAGGACCTTAGTGCCAGAAATAATCATGTCTGATTGGTGTTCGATTCTAGTTGACCACTAGGTCTCTGTTAATATCTTTCTTTTGTTTTCCTAATGACATCTCTTGAGAACTTCATGGTCTTTTTAGGCTGGCAAAGATGTGCGCACAATCTTTACATTGTATTCAGCATTGTGTTTGAAACAGCACAGTATACTTGATGTTTTGCACTTGCAGCAGTCTTTTCACCTATGTGTATACTCGCCTTGCCTTTTGCCTCTGCAGTAAAATTCAGAAAAAGAGTAATAGTAGTGCTTTGACACTACAAAGAACCCTTCCCTGGACAGTTGTAGAGCTGTGTCCTGGTGGCTTAGTACATGAGCCACTATTGGCTGGGGGGAGGCCCCCGATGGCACTCTTGAATCCAGTGATCCATGTGCTCTTTCAACTACCAACTCAGAAAAATTTGCTCTGCCCAGAAGATCATCCAGGAGAGACTCTACAAATATTTCAGGCCTACCGAGGTCGGTGGACTCAGGGAGTTTGTTTTTCCAGATTGTTCCTACAGGAGTGACATTCCAGGTCCCCTTCTTTGCAGTGATTCTCGCCAACTTCCTTTCCATTCATTGAACAGTATTTTTCAGCTCAGGGCTGCTGTCCTACAGGTCTGAGTTTCTGCTTTCTGCGTTATTAATACAGTCACTATGTTCATCTAGGCTATCTTTTCAACAAGTCCATTCGTAAAGTGAGGTAGTAAGTTTTACAGTATTTGGAACGAAGACTGGACTCCGTGTCGACGAGGATAGTTCTAATGCCCACATTTGTTAATTCATCTTGTTCTTCAGAGCTCAACATTTTAGGCAGAGAGGGAGGTCCAGAACAGCATTCTGTTGCTTAAATAAGGGTTTATTCTGTTTGGCATTGGTTGTCTCCATCTTGCAGGTGTGAGTGAGCTGATGCACGGAAGTTTGTTTTCTCCTTTCCTCCAAGTGCCCCCACAGTCCTACAAGAAATGCATGTTGCCAGTTGTGATGCCGAGGCCCCAGCTTATATTGAGTACCCTTGCCGTGCCAGCTTGCAACCTCATTTGTCAAAAGGACCTCCATGCCCCAGCGCGCTATCCAGGGCATCCTGAGTCAAATGGAAGGGACCACTGAGCCCATACATTCCAAAAGGCCCCACTACAGTGCGAGCCACTCCTCCAGTGGTCCTGTGTCTCTCAATTGCACCTTTTGCATGTCTTAAGCCAGGGCACGTATTCTCTCTTGCTCAGCTATATGAGGTAGATGGAAGACGTACAAATCTACCTCAAACTACAATGTCTCCAAATACACACCTACTGCCTCATACAAATCCAAATTTGGATGCAACTGGACTGCTTCTGCCTCAAATCTTTATAGATGAGACCGTGATCTGGGAACTACTGAATTCTTCCCCCTTTAAACTCAGCTGGTAGCCCCTCATGGATGTTTTTTCCTTCACGCACGAAGATAATCTACAAGCTGAATGTCATCTTTGACAAAGATCTGGTATTCATGCCAAAAGCCCTCTCAATAGCGACTAATCAATTCCACTTTTGGCTTGGAATGTTCTCACTGCCCTTTCAAAAAAAGGTCATCTTTAGAAAATGAAAAGTCCTGCAAAACTGCAATGTATGCAATGCTGGTTTATTCAAATATAATTCTTTTACTTGTTTGGTGCAACCTTTTACCGCACAGAGGTGAAGTATATATATATGTTCTGACCAAATAATGATCTGGCTAAAAATTCCTTGATAGAATTTTCTTTCAAATTGGTGACTCCTTATCTTGTAGAGCTGCAGATTCCTTACCTTAGAACAATCCTCAGGGGTCAGGCTGGATCCAAACATTTTTCACGCCATTAGGTGCCGTCATTCATCTCCATGTGTCATCGTATACATCATCTGTGGCAGAAATGATGTGCGCAGTGCCTACACAGGCGCCACCCCAGCACAACTTTCCACGTCAGAAGCGTGCACCCACGAAAAGCACTGACCACTATTAAACTAAGGCCCTTAATTGGGAACAACCCTTTACTCTGAAATCTGGTCGTATAGAAGGAAGGATGGGTTGGTAGGTGAGAAATCTACAGCTAGACAGAGTCTCTACAAGATAAGATGTTACTGAAGGTTCATCTGATAAAGACTTCTAGCCGCATTTACTTACTTTAGAATAGATACCCAAGCAATACCTCCCCGAAGGTGGGCTGCAACATGGATTAGACTAGAAAGTGCTGCAGGACGGACTGTGCAAAATGCCCATCTCGACGGACCTAACTGTCGAGGCAGTAGTGCTTCGTAAACATGTGCAGGGAAGCCAATGTTGCAGCAGGACAGGGACTTTGGGAGCTAACACAGTGGTCGCAGTCTTGGCTCTGATAAAATGAGCTTGCAAGCCTTCAGGAGGTTACTTGTTGACCAAAGTGTAGCAGATTGTGATGCAGAGTACTATCCATCATGAGGTGGTCAATTTTTGCACTGCCTTTCCTCTTTTGGCCCGACATACCCACAAAGATCATCCAACCAAAACTCTTTCATGCTGTCATGGTAGAACAACAACGCTATTTTTGGTTCCAGCTGATGAAGTCTCTCCTCTTATTTAGAGGGATGAGGCAGAGTGTAAAGGTTAGGCAAAGTGGTAGACTGGCCTACAGGAAAGGAGGTTACTACTTTTGGAAGGTAGTATGCTCTAATACAGAGGATCAGTTTGTCTGGATGGATGGTAATGTATGGGTGCTGTGATGACAGTGCCTGTAGCTCAGACCCTTCAGACAGATATTAGCGCCACTAGGAAGATTGTTTTTATGGTAAGGACCCTGAGAGGGCAATTGTGTAGCGACTCGAAAGAAGCACACATCAAAAAATTGAGAACTAAGTTGAGTTCTCACTGTGGCATAATGAAAGGGGCAGTTGGATACATATGTTGAAGACCTTTAAGAAACCTATTTATAATATGGGATTTGAAAAGGGATGGCTGATCTGGCAGCTGGAGAAATGCCAATAAGGTAGGCAGATAACCTTTTAAGGAGCCCAAAGCAGAGACCTGCTGGGCTTAGGTAAGTGTAAACAAAAGAACTTGGGAAAGGGGTGCAGATAGAGGCCCAACCTGTTTATCGGTACACCATGCCACAAACTTTCTCTAACAACAAGTGCATACCGTCTTGGTGCAGGAACTCTTGGCTGCCAAGATAACATTGTAAACTTCGGGCGGAAGGTTGGAAACTTAACTGTCGCTGCTCAATCTCCACACATGATGGCAAAGCAATTTCAGGTTTGGGAGCAAAACCCTACCCTGCTGCTGTGAGAGAAGATCCTTCTAAAGAGGCAGCCTGATCACAGCACCGTGCTCATGCTGAACAGCTTGGAATACCAGACTCTCCATCCCCAATCTTGGGCCCAGTCATTTCAGATCTTCTTGGGAACTCTGGCAGGAGTGGTACTGGTAGAAAGGCATACAGAAGGCCTGAGCTCCATTTAGAAGAAAAGCATGGAAACTCCAGCCCACAAAACTGCTGACACTGTGCATTCTAGACAGAGGTGAACAGATCCACCCAAGGATCACCCCCATTCTTGGAAGAGACCTTGTGTCACCTCCATACTGAGACACCATTTGTGATCAGTTAGGCGTCAATGGACGAGTTTGTCCATCCTGGCTTTCACAGAGGCCCCCCAGGTGTTGAACCACCAAGAATATGCCCTGACATTCCAGCCAGCATTAGAGATGCAGCGCCTCTTGACAAAAGGTCCACAAAACCACCCTGCCATGTTTTTTTGCAATACCACATGGAAGTGGTGTTGTCAGTGACAGGCTTTCCCTGACTGAAGTAAGAAAGGTCTTCAATGCCAGCTGGATTGCTTGGTTCCCCAAGAGGTTGATGTGGAGCCTGGATTCTGGTGAAGACTAGAGCCTTCTGATCTCCACCTCTCTCAGATGGGCGCCCTAGCCCAGAAGTGACATACCTGTCACTACAGTCAGCTCTGTTTGTGGAAGGGAGATAGGTTTGCTACTGACACAATTGCGGATCATTAGCCACCACTGCAGGTTTTTTGCAGTTCCACACGAGATCCAGACTAGGACAGCATGGGCACATGTCACAAGAAGGATGCAGGAGACTATGAGTCCCAGCAGCATCAGTGTCACTCTTACCAAAATCCAAGATAGGGGCCAAAACATCGGTACCATAGTCAGAATATACTGGATTTGCCACTCGTGAGCATAGGGCCAAAACTAGACAGTGTCCAGAACAGCTCAGATGAAAGGGGGAGTCTGAGAAGGAGTCATAAGTGACTTTGACACGTTGATAGCGAACCCCAGTGAGCACAGAAGGTTTGCCGTAATCTAAACATGGGAGACAGCTGCCTGAGGGCAAGCCTGTCTTCAACAGCCAATCATCAAGGTAAGGATAGAATGAATCCCTTACCTTCGCAGATGAGCTGCAACCACTGCCATCACTTCATGTACACCTGAGGGCCGAAGCAGAGCACAGCAAACTGAAGGTGCTCTTGGCTGACTGTGATCCAGATGGAATGCCTGTGGGAGGGCAGGATGGGAGAGGGGAAAATAATTGGCCTGTAAGTCGAGCTGTACCATCTAGTCTCCTGGGTCTAAGGCAGACAGTACTTGTACGAGCATGAGCATTTTAAATGCCTCCTTTTATAGGAAGAGTTTGAGAAGGAGCAGGTCTAGAATAGGAAGAAGGCCCCAATCTTGGGCACCAGGAAGTAGTATACATAGCAACTATGACCAACTTCTGGGGCCAGCACCTTCCGCTACAGCTCCCTTAACCAAGAGAGCTAAAACCTCCTGAAGGAGTAAGGAGAGGTGGTCTTTTGACAGCTTGTCGTACGTAGGTGCCATGGGTGGGGGGGAGGGTGGTAACAAAGGGATGGGAGTATCGCCTCTAGAAAAGCTGCAAACCCACAGTCAGATGTTATTGACCTCCAGTGGTGCAGGTGATGGCATATCCTGCCCCATCGGATGCCTATGATGGTCAGAGGGCATATTAAAAAGGTTTGGAGGCTGTGGCTGTCAGGGGGAGGGGTGAAATGGTGGACTGGTTCAACTTCTGAACGCCTGACCCACGTCTGTGGGAAGGGCGTCCTCTGCCACAAAGATTGTGCGGGTTGCTGGTTGGGGTGGCTGGGTGAATAAAGATGCGGTTGGAAACCCCTCCCGTGGCCCCAAAAGGAGCCAAAGCTAGATAGGGAGTGGTGAGGGGCCACAGAAAGGCCCAATGACTCGGCCATAGCCATTACTGTTCTTGAAGCGTTCCAGCGCTGAGTCCGCCTCATTTCTGAAGAGATGAGTGCCATCAAAGGGCATGGCCATGAAAGAAGCCTAGACATCCCCAAAAAAGCCAGTGATTCTTAGCCAGTCGTGGCATCTCAATGCCATTGACGATGAAATTGCTCTACTCAGCAAATTGGTTGTGTCCACTCCACTTCGGATGGTTAACTTTGCTGCATCTATGCCATCTGCAATTGCCTGTGACAGTATTGCTTGGACCTCCTCCGAGAACACTGGAAGCACTTGCACAACCAAATCCCAGATTGTGCTGGTATATCGGCTCAACAGGCATGTGGTGTACACTGACCACAATGCTAGGCTGGCCGGAAGGGAAATCCCTCCTACTGAAGGTATCCAGCCTCTTGAATTCCCTGTCTGGTGGAGTGAAAGGGAATGTGCCAGGATTAACACTGGATGCGGTGGCTTGAACTACCAGGCTGTCCAGGGTGGGATGCTGGATGAGGAAATTGGTATCCCCTGAAGCAAGGTGAGGGCAGTGGACAACTGTCCCCTTTCCAGAAGTCCCTGTGCAGGGTTTGGACCAGGCCCTAAGATGGTTATCTGTAAGTGCTTCATTAAAATGGAGTAAGGGTTTGGACTGGGTAAATTCTGGCTGAATCACTTCTGTCAAGATATGCATCTTGAAGGCCACCGAGGGTAGGTTAATGCCCAAGACCTCAGCCATCCTCCTCACTACCACAGCAAATGAGGCACCCTCCAAAATAGCCAAGGTAGGAAGAGAGAAAACGTCAATGTCAGAGGAAGTGTCCAAACTACTGGCATCTGCAAATTCCTCATACTAGTTGTCTTCAACATCTTCTACAGGGTACTGGTAACCGTAAGGATCCTCAGACCCCCTCCCATTTACCCCCAAATCCAGGCCTATTGAAAGAATAAGGCACTGGCTCCAACATGAGGGGTCAGCCCCCCCATCAATCAATCAAGGATTTGTAAAGCGTGGCTGCTCACCTGTGAGGGTCTCAAGGCGCTGGGGGTGGTGGGGAGGTGCTGAGGATCAGTCGAAGAGCTAGGTCTTGAGGTCCTTCTTGAACTGTGACAGGGTGGGGGACAGCCTGAGGTGGATGGGGAGGGTGTTCCAGGTCTTGGCGATGATGTGGGAGAAGGATCTTCCTCCGGCTGTGGTTTTCTAGATGCGGGGGACGTTGGCGAGGGCCTGGTCGGCGGAGCAGAGTTGTCTGGCGGGAGTGTGGAAGGAGAGTCTGTGGTTGAGGTATGCTGGTCCGGTGTCGTGTACAGCCTTGTAGGTGTGGGTCAGGAGCTTGAAGGTGATTCTCTTTTCGATAAGCAGCCAGTGTAGGTCTCTGAGAAGGGTGGAGGTGTGGATGTGTCTTGGGCGTTCTTGATATGTTGTAGTCTTTTCCGGGTCTTGGCGGGGGTTCTAGCGTAGAACGCATTGCTGTAGTCGAGGTGGCTGCTGACGAGGGCCTGGGTGACTGTCCTGGCTTCGGTAGGAATCCACTTGTAGATTTTTTTAAGCATGCGCAGTGTGTGGAAGTAGCTCGATGAGATGGTGCTCACCTGTCGGTCCATTGAGAATGATGAGTCTAAGATGACTCTGAGGCTGCGGGCGTGGTCGCTCGGGGAGGGGGCATTTTCGAGGGCAGTGGGCCACCAGGAGTCGTTCCAGGTGGAGGGTGTGGAGCCAAGGATGAGGACTTCTGTTTTGTCCGAGTTCAGTTTGAGGCAACAGTCTTTCGTCCAGGCAGCGACTGTTTTCATTCCTTCCTGGAAATTGTTTTTGGCGGTGGTTGGGTTGTTGGTGAGGGAGACTATCAGTTGGGTATTGTCGGTGTAGGAGACGATGTTGAGTGCACGGCTTCTGACAATGGCGGCCAATGGGGTCATGTAGAGGTTGAAGAGGGTGGGACTCAGTGAGGATCCTTGGGGGATGCTGCAGCTGATCTTGGTGGCTTCCGAGAGAAAGTGAGGGGGGGAGGAAGGGAGGGGTTGACATTCAGTGTTCTGCCGGTGAGGAACGAGAAGAGCCATTGCAGTGCTGAGTCTCGGATGCCGGCATCGTGGGAACGGGTGCGTAGCGTGTCATGTGAGACTGTGTCGAAGGCGGCAGAAAGGTCGAGGAGGATGACTGTGACGTCTCGCCTCGGTCGAGGAGGGTGCGGATGTTGTCGGTGGTGGCGAGAAGTGCGGTCTCAGTGATATGGTTGCTTCGGAATCCTGACTGAGAGGGGTACAGGATGTTGTTGGCTTCCAGGAAGGCATTGTTTGTTGACTGCCTTCTCAATGACTTTGCCTGGAAAGAGGAGCAGGGAGATGGGCCGGTAGTTCTTGAGGTCTGGTCGGCTGGGGTTTCTTCAATAGAGGTTTGATCTCGGCGTGTTACCAACTCTCTGGGAAGGTAGTAGTTTTGAAGGAGCGGCTGATGGTATGCCAGAGTTTGGCTGCGATGATGTCGCTGGCTTTGTTGAAAATGTGGTGAGGGCAGGGGTCGGTGGGTGTTCCTGAGTGGATGGTTGCAATGATGTTGCGGGCCTCATTGTCGGTGATGTTGTTCCAGCGGAGGAGAGCGGGGGGCGTGGTGACGCTTCGGTCGACGGGCTGGTGGTGAGAGTAGATGACGGTGAAAAGTTCCTTGCTGTTGTGGGTGTTTTTATTGATTCGTTGTTGTAGGGCGAGTTTTTTGGTAGTCCTGAGCTGGTAGTGGTGTTTGATGGTGTTTTTGAAGTTTTTGTGATTTGCGTGGGTCTTGTTGGTGTTCCATTTCCTTTCTAGACGTCTGCAGACCTGCTTTGATTCTTTGAGTGCGTGGGTGAACCAGTTTGCTTTCTTGGCTGTGCCTCTGTAGTGGGGCGTCTTGAGGGGGGCGAGGGTGTTAGCGTAGTCTGTGATCCATTTGTGGAAGCTGTGTGCGGCAGTGCTGATGTCGTCGTCAGCTTGAGGGGGTGTTGCATAGAGGCTGGCAGTGAGCTGGGCTTCAGTGACCTTGTTCCAACTTCTGCGGGGAAGTTGGGGAGCCTGGTGGCGACATATGGGTTTGTTAAAGGTGAAATGAATGCAGCGGTGGTCGGTCCATTGGAGTTCTGTGGTGTGGTTGACGGAGACGTGGTTGCTGGTGGAGAAGATGGGGTCCAGTGTGTGACCGGCCCAGTGAGTGGATGTGGTGACGAGTTGTTTGAGTCAGAGGTTGGTGAGGTTTTCGATCAGGGTGGTGGAGTCGTCGTTGTTTGGGTTTTCCAGGTGGAAATTGAGGTCCCCCTGTAGGATGTAGTTCTTGGATGTAAGAGCGTGGGTGGTGGCTAGTTCAGCGATGGTGTCGCAGAATAGAGGGTCGGGCCCGGCTGCCTGTAGATGAGGATGCCCCGCAGAGTGGTGTGAGGGTTGGTTCCAATCTGGAAGTGGAGGAGTTCCATGTTGGTTGTGGAGTCTTCGGTGCTGGTGGAGAGGCGCAGGGACTCTTTGGGGACAATGGCTGTTCATGCAGTCTTTGCAGATGATCCAGTAGCCGTCTGGGATGGCGATGGCGAAGTCTGGAGCCGAGGAGGGGTTAAGCTGTGTTTCTGTGAGGAAGGCGACATCCGGGGATGTGGTGTCGATGAGGTTCCAGCGTTCAATGGCAAAACATTTCCAGATCCAGTCTGACGCCTGGGGATTATTCTAAGGTAAGGTGATAAGAAGTCTCTATCACATTTAAATTTTACTTCATGTTATGCAAAGTTTCCTCATTCTATTTTGATCCCGGAAGGGCATCTCATTAGTTTAGAGAATGCACAAAAGGGATATGGGCAAGACCAGTACAAATGTGCACTTTTAGATCATGTTATGTTATGTGTATTTGTAAAGCACACTATCACTAGCAAGAGTATCCTGCCACAAAGTCAGTATGTGTGCCTTAAGCTACCTATAGTAGGTTGGTTAATTGATTCAAGAAAGGAGGAGGATCTGATGTGGAGAGGGCGGTCTTTCCATGCTTAAGGTGTGATGTAAGAGAACACTCACTCTCCTGATCTGGGTCTATGTATGCATGCTATGGGGGCGAGTAGGAGTACTGTGGAGCAGAGGTGTCTGGTTGGTTAATGAAAGGAAATGGAGTGCCTTGAATGTGTGTGTGAGGAGTTTGAATTGAGCACTTTTGTTTATTGTAAGCCAGTGTAGCTCCCAGGGGTGTTCTGTGATCGGAGTTTTGTGTGGGGAGGTTGAGAAAGAGTCTGGCTAAAGAGTTCTGGGTGGCTTGTAGACTTCTAGTGACTTGCCTGGTGATACCAGGATAGAGGATGTTCCCATAGTCCAACTTGTCAGAGATTGGGGCATGAAAGACAGTTTTTCTTGCGTTTGGGATCCATTTGATGATCTTCCTCAGCATCTTCAGGGTGTATAAGTGGGATGCAGTGACAGCATTGATTTGTGCAGTCATGTCCAGTTTGCTGTTGATGATTATTCAGAGGTTCCTGAAATAGGTTCTGGGTGTGGATTTAGTGTGACTGGTCACCAAGTGGCGTTCCATGGTGAGGTGTTCTTGCCAAAGATCACTACTTCTGTCTTGTCTGTGTTGAGCTTGAAACAGCTGGCTTGACTTAGGGACTTCGGTCATACTGGCAGCAGGTGTGTTTCGGTGTGTTTCTTGTGCTGGGGGTCTTATTTGAGAGGGAAAGTATGTATTGCGTGTTCTCTGCATAGGAGAGGATGCAGAGGTTGTATCCGCAGATAACATTGGCCAGAGTAATCATGTAAGCATTGAAGAGGGTGGGGCTGAGAAATAAACCTTGAGGGACTCCACAGATGAGGTTGCAGGCTTTCGAGGAGTATGGTGGCATGCTGACAGCTTGTGTCCTATCAGTTAACAAGGAGCAGACTCAGCGAAGAGCAGCTCTTTGGATGTCAATCTTGTGCTGGTGCCTTATGAGGATGGGGTGTGAGACTGTGTCAAATGTTGCACAGAGGTCCAGGAGAATGAGGGATGCTATGCCTCCTCTGTCAAGGATCATGTGTATGGCATCTCTTGTGGCAGTGAATGCTGTTTCTGTACTATGGTTGGGCCTGAATCCAGACTGTGTGACATTGCGGAGGTGGTGGTTGATGATGAGGTCGGTGAGGTGTTGGCTGAGTAGTTTCTCCAAGACCTTTGCCAGATATGGTACAAGAGAGATGGGTCTGTAGCTGGAGAGCATGACTGGGTCAGAGGATGGTTTCTTCAGCAGGGGCACTGTAGGAAGGTACCCTCTTTCTGGCATGGTTACCTCCACTTGTTGCCTGTTGTCAGCATGTTCTGTGTTCACTCCGATCCTGCTAACCAGGACCCTGGTGACAGTGCTCTCTCCCTTTAAACTTGGTTGCTTATCACAAACCCACACATTTGGCATACTGGTGCACCCTTGTAAGTCCTTAGTATATGGTACCCAGGCATTGGGGCACCAGGGGTCTCCCCTGGGCTGCAGCATGATTATGCCTCCCATGGGGAGCCCAGGTAAAGTAACTGCAGGCTTGCCATTGCAGCCTGCAT
The DNA here is from genome assembly GCF_031143425.1 of Pleurodeles waltl. Classification (NCBI taxonomy): domain Eukaryota; kingdom Metazoa; phylum Chordata; class Amphibia; order Caudata; family Salamandridae; genus Pleurodeles; species Pleurodeles waltl. Next base: position 1,333,857,403 of record NC_090444.1, on the reverse strand, counting down.
GAAAGAGTGCATGCACCCTTTTCACTACTGGTCACTGAACCAGGTCACAGTAAGTCACCCCTATGGTAGCACCCTCCAGAGAGCAGGTACCTGTGTGTGAGGGCACCCCTGTATGAGCAGAGGTGCCCCCACGAACTCCAGCTCCATTTTCATGGACTTGTGAGTGCGGCGACGCCATTTTACGCGTGTACTGGACATAGGTCACTACCTATGTCCAGCTACATTATGTTAACTTCAAGCCTGAGCATGTTTGGTATCAAAATGGACAATGGAAAGGGGAGTGACGACTCCCCTGTCCATCACCACCCTAGGGGTGGTGCCCAGAGCTCCTCCAAAGGGCTCCTTGATTCTGCTGTCTTGAATCCAAGGTGGGAAAAGGCCTCTGGGAGCATCTGAGTGGCCTGGTCTGGCAGGTGACATTAGAGCCTCCTCCTGATAGGTGGTCACCTAGCTAGGTGACCAATCCCCCTTCCAGTGCTATTTATGGTCGCCCTCTTGGGTGGGTCCTCAGATTCAATGGGCAAGACTCCTGCAGGACTCCTCTGCACCGTTTACTTCGACTTTTGGCCACGGGAACTGCAACTGGACTCCACAGTAACCTACAATCTGCAGCTCCAGCAACTCTGCCCTGCAACATTGTTTCTCCAGCTCCTTACAGCTTCTGAAACATTTCCCTGGCTGGCATCCTCTGAGGGTGGCAAGTCTTCAGTCTGCATGACAAGGAAGAAGGAATCTCCCTTGGAGTGAGTCACTCCCCTGCATCTGTAGGTACCAACTGCAACGACAACCAGCTGTGTGGATCTCCTCTCATCCTGAGCTGCTGGATCCTGAAAGGTCCTCTCTGACAGCTGTCCAACTTTGGTGAAGGTAAGCCCTTGCCTGCCCATGGAGCACAGTACCCCCGCATCAACTCTTGCAGCTACCAAGGCTTTTTGTTGGCTTTTTCCACACCACAGACAGACTGCAATCTTCCATCTGGCGTAGGACGTCGACTGCATCCTCTGTGAACTCTTCACTGACTCCAGGGCTGCATTGCTCTCCGTCTTTGTCCTACCGTCGACCAACTCCTGCAACCACAGATGGGTGGGTAGTGGCTCCTGCCACCACCGGACACTTCCACAAGTTCTGGATTTGGTCCCCTTCTCTTTTAGGTCTTCTTTCTTCAGGATCCACCGCTGGTTTCTTGCAGTCTTGTCTGGGAGGTTCATTTATTCTTCTTTTCAGTCCTTTTGGTGGTTTGGGGAAAAACCAGTAACTTACTCCTCTCTTCCCGGTCGCTGAGGGGCACTGTGGTACTTTCCTTGTGGGGTTCCTAGTTCCTCCAGCTCCCATCTACAGATTCCAGTTACCTGGGTGGGGGTCCTGCATTCGCATTCCATTTTTTTAGTATATGGTTTGGGATCCCCTAGGATCACTATTGTCTATTGCTATTGCACGGTTTTCTATTGCTTTTTACGTCTATTTCTGATTACTAGTGTTTCTATTTAGTGTGTTACTTACCTCCTTTTGGAGAGTTGCCTATCTAGAATTTTTTTGGTAATTGTGTCACTAAATTAAAGTACCTTTATTTTTTTAACACTATGTGGTCCTTTCATGTGTGCAAATGCTGTGTGACTACAGTGGTACTGCATGACCTTTGCATGTCTCCTAGATAAGCCTTGCCTGCTCATCCACAGCTACCTCTAGAGCGACTGGCTCCTAGACACTGCTTACACTTCACTAATAGGGGAACCCTGGACCTTGTATAATGTGTAAGAACCATAGGTAGCCACCACGCACCAGGCCAGCTTCCTACAGACATGACGGCCGCAAGTGTTTCAGGAATGTAGCGGAGGTGATGGAGGCACTGAGGATGGTGTTAGTGCTTTACTGACTGAGAGGAGTCCTTTATTGAAGGCATGGTCTGGGGAAGGATCAGATGAAGCCCCATAGTGGATGGTCTTCATGGTAGCACCGATTTCAACAGTGGTCACAACAGGTCACGAGGTCAAGGTATGTTCATCGGCCATGATAGGAAGTTGAGTTTCAACTATGAAGGGGTCCAGTTGAAGGTCGAATTTGCTGTACATGGAGGTGTTATTTTCATAGAAGAATTACGAGAGCTTGCTGCAAAGGTCTTGTGGGGAGGTGATGTTGCTGGAGGCGGCAGAATGCCTTGTGAAATCTTTGATGGTGCAGGTTTCCTTTCTGCTGTTAATGCTGGTGTCAATTATTCCCATGCCCATAGAAATCGTACAGTAATTTAGTATTTATAAACTGCTATGATCAGTAATTGCTTAGTACTTAAAAACTGCACTGATCGATGTGAGAGCGACAAACATAATGTGGATAACTGAATCTGACAGAAGTCGTCTTTCAAAACAGACGGCTCAGATTGTTTTACTGTGTAATTACATCACGTTTCTTGGAACATGCATGTATTTAAATGTCCCAAATGACAATGTTTGCAGCTGTCATATTAATTTAAGTAAGATAAATGTACAGATTTAATTGTAAATGTTCATCTGATATTTCCATTCACATATAAAAACATGTTTTGTGTATGGAATGGGCCACACTTCAAAATCCCACAACCATTCAAGCATTTCATTTTTTACAAAGTAACGTCAATCACTTCGTCAAAAGAGACAACAAGAGATAGCCGTCATATTTTTTCTATTCGATTTAGGGGCACATTCCCAGTGGAACTGAGGCATGCGTCAATTTGTTACTTTATGTAGATCCGTTGGCACCAGTGCTGCATATAAAGTAACAAAGGAACGTGTCCACTCTTCCAGTTGCAATGTATTGGCTAGACTGATTCTGGCAGATAGAAAGAGTGGCGAATTAAAGTGAAAAAACAAATTGTCCGGTATATTTAAAAAAAAATGATCTGGCTGGACGTTCTGGGACTTTGTATTATGGCCCATTTAATGCCCCAAATCAGCAAATTATGCGAACCACTTCTGAAAGAGTAACTTCAAGTGATTGCAAAATGCTCTGTCTTTTCTACGAAATACTCTGATGTGCAATTTTAAAAATGAAGACTGCAGACCATTTATCGGCGTTCAGATGCAGCAAAAACACAAATCCTCAATACGTATTCAAAAAACTGTTACAGCAGAATAAAAGATAGTTTTCAAAACTAAAATAGTACCTGTTGATAACCTTTAAGAAGTTCCTCTTGTTCTTTTATTTGTTTTTGTATTTCCTTAAACCTTTCTTCAGTGATAGGGTCTTTTAATTCTTCCAGCACACGCTTGCTTATTTCACTAACTTCCTTCCCACTATGTAACTGAAAGCAAAACAACTCTAAATTAGGGCAAGCAGAAATCACCAAATTGAGATAAACAGAAAATATATACATTATGCACAACACAATATTGTTAGCAGCAGCATAATGAGTAGGATATTAGGGGAGCAACAGATTATTATACAGCACAGATGTTCCTCTTAATACAGACAGTATAGACACCGACAAAGCTCATACAAAACAGCTAAATCAGTTTAGAATTTTCATGCAGAATGAGCGGGTGAAATAGGGGTTTGACTAAATAAAATAATAACTTTTTGTCTTGGAGAACACAGTGATAAACAATTATTTAAGTGACAGCGGGAGCGACTCTGATCTGAAACTTGCAAATCAGTCAAGAAGCAAATCATTTTTGATTTTACAGCCTCGCCTTCAGATGACACAACAGCCAGCAAGTAGACCTAGCCAGAACACAACAGTGTCTGACAGCAACTACCTCATGACGAGAGGTAGCAAAGCATTGTCCTGCAAGGAGTCAGGTGAGATCAAGGCGATCTCAGCGATCCGATCTGGCAGGCTGTGAATACTCAATGCTTATGAAACTGGACTTACTACAACAGCATATTAAAGAAAACGACATAGCTCGGCTGGAAGATGTAGTTCAAAGCATGGAAGGCACTGCGACTTTTAGAGATTACAATTGCAATCTGTTTACATACAGACAGGAGAGCAGAAAAGACTGATCAAGGTTGAAAAACATACTTTTTTTAGGATTGCAGCGGACACGAAACAGAAAAGATGAAACTGTTAATGGAAGGCTACATTAAAAAAAAAAAATATATGGAAGAAGGAATTCAAATGTATCTGTGACCTACGACTATTCTGATGTGCCTACAATAGGCACAATAATCTTCACCTGTTGCGATGCAATCATATGGGCAGTCAGGAGGAGTTTTTTTCCCTTTCTGTTTTTTATAGCATTTACTCGACAGGAGCGCTTTAGATGAGCACCAAGTTTTGTTGTTGTTTTTTTGGGGGCACGGGAAGAGTACTGTGTGCTTACGCAAAGAAACAACCCTGGTTCCCAGTCCCATGTTCGGCAGCTCTGGCTCTAACAATGTGAGAGTAACAATTTACTCAAACAGGAGTTAAAAAATGAATAAAATGCATTCTGGAAAGTAGCAAACAACACGACGTACTACAACTAAACAACTTTACATTCAGAGCCATATCTAAGATTTGTTTGGCAGATTAAATGCGCTTTTTTCTTGAATCTTCCGGTGGCAAATAATGTAGGCAACACCACGGGATTTGCCTAGACTGGAGTGGGAACTGTAATTTTGCCAAATGCTAGTCGGCATGTATCAAGATATACACTAACACAATCAATGGTTTCATCTGTGACCGACGCAGATATCCTGCACCTGCACAATACCCCTGGGTACTGTACATTGTTAATGTCAGGACAGCATAAATAGTGGGGAAAACAATGAATAACACACGATCTCGGCTTAAATATTTATTCAGCTTGCTTCGAAAGTAAAGAACGTGAATTACTTGTGGGTGCAGTTCGTTTTAGGAGCTGGTGTCCTATGTTGGCCTTGTTAGATGTGGGGGTCAAGCCAGGTACCGTTTTGATGAGAAATATGTCAGCAGTAGTTCCAATCGTTAGCAGTTGCCCACTCCTGTAGGTACACATTTGGAGTGAGATTTTCACACCTACAACAGAACTGTGATTTATGGTCGCTGGCTAACCTGATGCCAGCCTTCCCAGGATGTGAGCTAGGCAGGACAACGATGATGGGTGTGGAGGTCCATGACTAGAGAAGGTGTTCCTGTGGCCGATAAAGGATGCTGTGCTTCAATGTTTGGACTGTGCTGCATACACCTGTGCACATTGCAATGTGACTGACTACCCCCAACAAGCAAGCCCTCAGAGCTTCGTCAACAGGAATCAAGTAGATAAGTAGACAACAGTACCGTAGACAGCATTGGCCGCTCCTTCGCTAACCATCCTTCGTAGGTTAATTACCTGAGTACCACTGAGTTAGGTAAGAATAAACATCTGTTATTTTAGCACCAAGAGACCCGATAGTGAACATGCCTTTTACATGTAGCTGTAGTTCTCCTATATTCATCTTTTGTGGAATAATTATAAGATAATGTACTGTAGGGTGACCATTCGGAACCACTGCTCCTGCTTTTAACTCTGATAACATAAGCTTGTCATTCTTCATTTTTCCTCACTACTTGAGCATAAAGGCAGCAGCTTGTGTTATAGGTTGTGCAATGTAATTTTGAAAATCGGGCTTTCATACCATACAATGTCTAAAACTCATAAAATATTGCCTGTGCTAGGCTTTTGGAGAGTGCTTCAAAACATATGGATATAGGGGGAGGAGTGAGGATTTACCCGTATTTGCCCCGCGTAGTAGAGGTTGGGGAGTGGGCAGAAAGCTACTGGATACTACAAAAATGTAGATTTAATTTTTGAATAAATTAATGGGGGGGTTAGGCCCCACTCCTAAAGCATCATCAGTCTTTCTGCTCACCTGGGGAATAAGCATACACATCTTTATAGCAAGCAAGAGGAAGTTTTGATTCTTCTGGGCATAGCTTTTACATGTGGGCCAGCAGAGTGGAGGAAATCCCAATTTCATCCTACCTGCCATGCGGAATGGCTGCACTATTTAGGCCCAGGGTTGGCTGACACCAAAGGAAAACTACCAAACCCAGACATTTTGGAAACTAGATATCCAGTGGCATCAAGTGTGGTTTGGCTTGCATGCCTCCCATGACGATGTCTTAACCACAATGCCCTACAAAATATGTCAACGATCCTAAATTCTCCTCACCTTTCTGTGATAGAAATTTTCAGGATCTGCAGGCATCCACAAATTTACTTCCATCAAAAAAATGTAAGGAAAAAGCATAATTTTGGGCAAAGTCAGAGATCTGCCCAAAAACCTGAGCTACTTCCTTTGCGAAATCAGGTCATTTTTTTGACAGGAAAATTTGTTGTTCCATACTGCATTTTGAGGCCCATGTGTCAGGGGTGCTAGGTTCACCCACTCAAGGGGGTAGCATTTTATTGGGACAAGGGTGGGATTGCTGGATCAGAGGAATTTTGTGGGAGTCTGCAGTTTCTGAAGCTTTCCCTTACAGAGAGGATAGGAAAATATGTGTGTTTCAGCCAAAGTTTTAGGTTTGCAAGGGCTTCTGTGTAAGAAAATGTAACAAAATCCATGAAAATTACCAAATCCCTAGTTTTCCTTAATGTCTGGGTTTTGTGCCTTCTGTGATTGGCGCAAAGCCCAGACCCAAGATCCATGGCTACCCACATTGCAAAAAGATTGTCAGTTTTAGGTGACAAAGTTGTGTTTTTGGGCCCTGTAGGAAGTTGGCTCTGTATGCACTATTTCAAGGGTTCCCGTTAGAGGTAAGATAGTGGCAAAAAGAGATAACTCTAATGCTCTATTTTGTGGTAGTGTGGTCGAGCAGTAGGCTTATCAGAGGAGTAGTCTTAAGCATTTGTTGTACATACACAGGCAATAAATGATGAACACACACTCAGAGACAATTCCAGGCCAATAGGTTTTTGTATAGAAAAATATATTTTCTTAGTTTATTTTAAGACCCACAGGTTCAAGATTTACAAGTAATACTTCAAATGAAAGGTATTTCATGTAGGAACTTTAGGAACTTTGAATTAGCAAAAAAGCATATACAGTATTCACATAAATGACATATAGCTATTTTAAAACTAGACAGTGCAATTTTCAACAGTTCCTGGGGGAGGTAAGTGTTTGTTAGTTTTTGCAGGTAAGTAAACCACCTACGGGGTTCAAGTTTGGGTCCAAGGTAGCCCACCGTTGGGGGTTCAAAGCAACCCCAAAGTTACCACACCAGCAGCTCAGGGCCGGTCAGGTGCAGAGGTCAAAGTGGTGCCCAAAACGCATAGGCTTCAATGGAGAAGGGGGTGCCCCGGTTCCAGTCTGCCAGCAGGTAAGTACCCGCGTCTTCGGAGGGCAGACCAGGGGGGTTTTGTAGGGCACCGGGGGGGGGGGGGAACACAAGTCAGCACAGAAAGTACACCCTCAGCGTCACGGGCCGGCCGGGTGCAGTTTGCAAACAAGCGTTGGGTTCGCAATAGGATTCAATGGGAGACCAAGGGGTCTCTTCAGCGATGCAGGCAGGCAAGGGGGGGGCTCCTCGGGTAGCCACCACCTGGGCAAGGGAGAGGGCCATCTGGGGGTCGCTCCTGCACTGGAGGTCGGATCCTTCAGGTCCTGGGGGCTGCGGGTGCAGAGTCTTTACCAGGCGTCGGGTCTTTGAAGCAGGCAGTCGCGGTCAGGGGGAGCCTTGGGATTCCCTCTGCAGGCGTCGCTGTGGGGGATCAGGGGGGTCAACTCTGGCTATTCACGGTCTCATAGTCGCCGGGGAGTCCTCCCTGTGGTGTTTGTTCTCCACAAGTCGAGCGGGGGCGTCGGGTGTAGAGTGCAAAGTCTCACGCTTCCGGCGGGAAACGTGTGTTGTTTCAAAGTTGCTTCTTTGTTGCAAAGTTGCAGTCTTTGGGGAACAGAGGCGCTGTCCTCTGGAGTTCTTGGTCCTTCTAGATGCAGGGTAGTCCTCTGAGGCTTCAGAGGTCGCTGGACCCTGGGAACGCGTCGCTGGAGCAGTGTCTTTAGAAGGGGGGAGACAGACTGGGAGAGCTGGGGCCAAAGCAGTTGGTGTCTCCGTCTTCTCTGCAGGTTTTTCAGTTCAGCAGTCCTCTTCTTCTTAGGTTGCAGGAATCTATCTTGCTTGGTTCTGGGAGCCCCTAAATACTCAATTTAGGGGTGTGTTTAGGTCTGGGAGGGCAGTAGCCAATGGCTACTGTCCTTGAGGGTGGCTACATCCTCTTTGTGTCTCCTCCCTGAGGGGAGGGGGGCACATCCCTATTCCTATTGGGGGAATCCTCCAAAAACAAGATGGAGGATTTCTAAAGGCAGGGGTCACCTCAGCTCAGGACACCTTAGGGGCTGTCCTGATTGGTGGGTTACTCCTCCTTGTTTTTCTCATTATCTCCCCTGGACTTGCCGCCAAAAGTGGGGGCTGTGTCCAGGGGGCGGGCATCTCCACTAGCTGGAGTGCCCTGGGGCATTGTAACACGAAGCCTGAGCCTTTGAGGCTCACTGCTAGGTATTACAGTTCCTGCAGGGGGGAGGTGTGAAGCACCTCCACCCAGAGCAGGCTTTTGTTTCTGTCCTCAGAGAGCACAAAGGCCCTCAACCACATGGGGTCAGAAACTCGTCTCTCAGCAGCAGGCGGGCACAGACCAGTCGGTCCTGCACTGAACAACTGGGTAAAATACAGGGGGCATCTCTAAGATGCCCTCTGTGTGCATTTTTTAATAAATCCAACACTGGCATCAGTGTGGGTTTATTATTCTGAGAAGTTTGATACCACACTTCCCAGTTTTCAGTCTAGCCATTAGGGTGCTGTGGAGTTCGTGTATGACAGACTCACAGACCATGTGCTCTGATGGCTACCCTGCACTTACAATGTCTAAGGTTTTGCTTAGACACTGTAGGGGCATAGTGCTCATGCACTTATGCCCTCACCTATGGTATAGTGCACCCTGCCTTAGGGCTGTAAGGCCTGCTAGAGGGGTGACTTACCTATGCCACAGGCAGTGTGAGGTTGGCATGGCACCCTGAGGGGAGAGCCATGTCGACTTAGTCATTTTCTCCCCACCAGCACACACAAGCTGACAAGCAGTGTGTCTGTGCTGAGTGAGGGGTCCCTAGGGTGGCATAAGACATGCTGCAGCCCTTAGAGACCTTCCCTGGCATCAGGGCCCTTGGTACCAGGGGTACCAGTTACAAGGGACTTACCTGGGTGCCAGGGTTGTGCCAATTGTGGAGACAATGGTACATTTTAGGTGAAAGAACGCTGGTGCTGGGGCCTGGTTAGCAGGGTCCCAGCACACTTCTCAGTCAAGTCAGCATCAGTATCAGGCAAAACGTGGGGGGTAACTGCAACAGGGAGCCATTTCCTTACAGGCCCTTTCCATTCGTGGGTGCTAGGCCAACCCATACAAGTGGGGTATAATTTTTATCGGGAGATATGTGCGTACACTGAGCCGCGGGAAAGTTGTGGATCCCTGCAGATTCTGGAACGTTCCCTCTCAGAAATGTGAAGAAAATGTGTGTTTCTAGCAAAAGTTTGAGGTTTGCAAGGGCTTCTGGGTAAAAAGCCTTGTGAAACCACTCATCCGCATGCCTTATTTTTGGAAATGTCTGGGTTTGGTAAGTTTCCCTGGGAGACGTCTGTACTACAGTCCAAATTCTGCAGCTACTTATATTGTAAAAAGAAACACAAAAAAACATTGATTTTGCTGGGTGCAATATGACGTCTGCAGGTTGAGTTTTGGGGCATTAGGCCCAGCCACACAAATGGGATACTATTTTCATCTGGAGACAAGATGGAACACAGAATAGTAGAACATTTAAATACCAATTGGATTGCTCTGCATTTATGACTTCTAAATGTAAGCCAGTGTGCAGGAAAGAAGGCATTGTGCAAAGTGCCATCTGAATCTCATAATTGTATGGGTAACCACAAATTCAGAAGTGTACAAATAATCACTGTTCCTAAACTCATCATACTGTGTACATTTGAGGAAAACATAGGTTTTTTTCCTACCCATTTCCTACCCATTTTTCATGTGTTATAGTTTACCATACAAATAACTGTACTATGGGTGCACAATGAAAAAGCTTAAGGTGCTGTTGAGTTGTTGGAAAACCTGCAAACCTTAACATGCCCTTGATCAGAAGGGTGTAATGGAATATTGTTTTTGTAAAATGGCCATCATGACAAAAAGTTTATATTTTCCTACTCATTTCCATTATATTTTTGTATGTCAACGATTAGCTTTTTTGGGAAATACTTGAGGGATCTCCACAAATAACCCTAGTAAAATGCAGAATTTTGCCTACTTTTCAGAAATGTATAGCTATCTGGGATCACCCATAGGTCTCATCACTGTTTCCACCACAAACTGCAAGTAGGTTGAAACCACAAAACTTAGGGCCGTGGTGAATATTGGTCATTTGAATCCAGGCTACTCCTGTCATTTGACATGTACATCATCAAGAATGCGGGGTAGCCCAAAGAGTTCTTCATTAGCAGATTCCTCATTGCCTTCTTCAATGTCAGTCTCAAAGAGCTTTGCGGGAGGCCTCAGTGCCATCTTTCTATGTAACGTGTGGGCAGAAATAGTACAAATGGTACAGTTGATCTGACTATTGATGTAATTGGCGATGAAGGTGGAACTGTCAACGCTGTTGTCATTCATGGGAAGGCCATCAGTGGTTTCTCGACAGGGAAGCCTTCTATGGCTCGGTTTTCAAAGAAGAACTCTTTGTTGTGGGTGATAGTAGCTTTTCTGTAGATGGGGAACAAATGGTTTTCTGGATGATGATGGCTTTGGTGACTATTTCCTCATCTGTGGTATTGTCTAGAGTAATAAAGAAGGACTTGAATCTGAGGGGTGACTCAGAAAGCTTCCCTGGTTTGGAGTCAGATTATTTTAGGGATCTTCGAGGCTGGTTCCCTTGAGGCAGAACTATCCACTGCTGCAGCTGTAAGACAACCTTTCCACTTGCCTAGCTGTGCCTGACTGGGACTATTTTTGTGCAGTTTTTGAGGCATAAAGCGCCACAGAATATTCCTCCTCACATGAATGCACTTCATCCTTCAGCCTTAAAAGGACTGAGCTTGCTATGTCTTGTAGACTCTTTGTTGCAAATTCATGACAAGTCTTGTAGTCCTGTGGTTTATGGCCCAGATGAAAGCAATATATACAATTTTAGTGAGCGATGAAAGCAATATATACAATTTAAATGTGGATCTTCAAAGTGAAGGGCTTTTTTGCCCCAGGCAATGTCTGAAAGAGTTTTTTTCTTAGACATCCCAGCCATAGTAAAAGAATTTAAACTTACTGGCTCAAACAATAAGTTTCCCCAGAAACAGTCTCACAATATGATATGCCTAAGGTGTTGGGGTAAAATATCGAGCAAAATGATAGAAGCTCACTTACTAGGTTGTAGAGCAAGTCCAAATAAAAGAGCAAAGTATCCCTAAACTCATGACATGAGGCAGAAATCTGTTCCTTGGTGGCCTCTGATGGAAAGTGCAGTACAGATCAAAGAGCACAGACACCTCCACTGTACGTGCTGAAGTTTTGATCATTTTCAATGAGTCAGAGTGGCTACTAAACTAACTTGTTTTGCTCGTTTTTAGGGCTTGTTGTAGTATGTACTGCTCTTGCGTGTGACCAGAGGCTCTTATCCTGATGATGGTTAATCATTTAAGCATGTGAATTCATGAAAGATGCCATGTTAGAAAACTAAGCCATTTAGTACCTCGCATTCAGTCAGCCAAGTATTCGGCTGTCCTGAATCTGAGGTAATTTTGCTTTGTTGGAATATGGGTATGTTACAATTTGTGTTCTACAACAGTGGCTTCTAACCTGTGGTCTTGGGACCCCATGGGGTCCGCAAAGCCTCCTCAGGGGGTCCGTGACTGCTTAGAAAATTAACTAATATTAACAGATTAGTAAACTATATATGAATAAAGTGGCTTAATGTACAACTGAAAATGTTAAAATGCACTGTAAATGTTAAGGCATCTAAAAAACTGGAGGCAAAAAATTAAGTTATTATCCTCAGATTGATTTGTGAGAGCTCTGTAGGTGCATCAAACAGAATGGAGTATGAACGATGTGTGGCTTCAATTGAATTTAGAAAGTTCCAACCTTCCTATTATTTTTTTTTAATTTGATCTGTTTGCAAATTAAATACAATATGTTATCATTTGTGTATGTGTTTGATGGAATGCTAGTTTCTGGATTGTTTGTGTATTGTTTTGTGGCTTAAATCATTGCCAATGTTTAGGCCTGGGTCCCCAGGCTTCAAGTAATAACTCAGTTGGGGGTACCCAGATCCCAATAATGATTCACTGGGAGGTCCCCGGGTTCCATAAATTATAAAATGGGGGTGCACATAAGCCCAAAGGTTGGAAAGGATCAGTAACTCACCTGTAATCCTAGTTCTCTTCCAGTGGAATCCTCATCAAAGTCATAAAAGCTAAATATTCCCGCTCACATGCGGGCCCCCAGAGCACATAAAAAAAAATATATATATATATATATATATACATATATATATATATATATATATATATAGAGAGAGAGAGAGAGAGCGCGCAAAAGCGAGACAGAGATATACAATTGCACCTAAAATTGTAACCCATATATATATTTATCTACATATCTATGCAGCTTATGTTAAAAGTTAATAAATGCCTAATTTTCGTTAAATTTTTCTTTAATAAATATCAAACCAGACTCAAGTATTTCTGTAAGTCAGAAAAAGAGAGGCATAAAGTACAAAATCATCCTTTATTGAAGAAAAACTGTGATGAAGTGCAAAGGCATTGTTAGCCAATAGGCTTCATTTAAAACATATCAAAGCAAAAAACTGGCACCATGCCTTTAAGACCTTCAGGACTTTCAGTATCCCAGCATGTCCCAGAGGTGAAAGTGAGGTCAGTACTTTTGACGGTGATATGAAGAACAGAACACCACCATGTAATAACTGCTGTATATGAGATTTCGCCTGGGGAGGTGGGCAGGTTGCTTATGACTTTGATGAGGATTTCCCTGAAAGAGAACTAGGATTACAGGTAAGTAACTTATCCTTCTCTTCCAGGGGATCCTCATCAATAGTCATAAGTACTGGATAGGGTAGCAAGCCTATCCCACACCACTGCTGACGAAGCAAGATCAAAACTAAAGCAGGTAGCATGCTTATTTAAATATATTTTTAATGAGGCCTGTCCCACTTGGGTATCTGCTTTAATGTCTGAATCTAGACAATAATGTATTTTGAAAGTATGCACCAATCTCCAAGTGGCTGCTTTGCAAATTTCAGAGATTGGATTATATTTTAGCAGAGCTGCTGTTGTTGCTTTATCTCTTGTGGAGTGGGGTTTGGGCCTGCCAGATATTTGTTTATTGGCTAGCTGATAAGTAAATAGAATACAATCTATAATAATGGCCATAAATAATATATAATATAAATAATATATGGTATAATAATATACCATCTTGAAATTGTTCAGAGGAAGCGATGCTCGTCCTTATAGGGCCATAGTTAAACAGATGGTCAGACTGTCTAATGTCTTTTGTCTTGTCCAGATAAAACTTCAATACTCTTTTCAAATCTGGTGTGACTGGTTAGGAAAGAAGGTAGGGAGTGAAACTGTCTGATTAATGTGAAAGTCAGATACTACTTTTGGAATAAAACTGGGGTGAGTTCTTATCACTACCCTGTTAGCATGGAAAACAGTGTAAGGTTCTTTGGCACAGAGAGACTGAATTTCACTAACTCTGCAAGCTGAGTGACAGCGACAAGTAAGGCAGTCTTCCATGTAAGGTGATGAAAAGAAGCCTTATGTATAGGCTCAAACGGTGAACCCATGAGCTTTGATAGTACTACATTCAACTCCCAAAGAAGAAAGTGGGGGCGAACTGGGGGAAACACCTTTTTCAAACCCTCTAAAAAATCTTCAAAAATTGCCATTTGGAAGAATGATCTTTGAGAGGGTCATTATCTGTAAGCAGCAATTGCTGCAAGGTGAACTTTAACAGAGGAACTCTGTAAACCTGAGTGTGCTAGATGGAGAAGATAAGGTAAAATGACCTCCTCCTGGCCCAGAATTGGGTGATTATTATTCTGAGCACACAATAAGTAGAATTTGTTTCCATTTAAAGGCATAGGAGCATCTTGTGGCCGGTCTTTTTGACTCCTTGAGAATGTTCAGGCATTCCTGGGGTAGGCCTCAGTGACCATATTGCAGGAATTTAGGAGCAATGCTGTCAAGCTCAGCAAGGGAAGTTTGTGGTGGTATATCTTCCCTCCGAGCTTTGTAGGAGATCCGGTTTTCACAGCAGTCTCCTGTGTGGTCTTTCTGAAAGTTGCAGAAGGTCCGGGTAACACCACTGGTGAGGCCATTCTGAGGCTATTAGGATCATTTTGGTCTTGGCTCAGTAAAGTTTGCTTATAACTGTTGGTATTAATGGAAAGGGGGGAAAGCGTATAGAAATGTCTTGGATCAGTCTATCAAAAGAGCATTCCCTTTTGTCCCTGGTTGGTACCACCTTGATGCAAAGGTTGGGCATTTTTTGTTTCTTTCGCCTGCAAAGAGATCGATTTGAGATGACAACATGCCTGAAAAATATTTTGGATGACTTCTTCGTCTGGAATCCAGTCGTGTGTTTCTGTGAAGCTGGATTTAGGAAGAAATCTGCCTGGTTGTTTGATTCTCCTGGAAGATAAATGTCAGATATTGACAGACCTCTGACCGGTAGCCACTTCAAGATGGCTTGTGCCTCCAGGAATAGTGCACAAGAGTGATCTCCTCCCTGCTTGTTCAAATAATGCATTGTGGTCATGTTGTTCATCTGTATGAAGAGAGCATCTGTCTTTATGGATGGGTAAAATGACATCAGTGTGAGACGAACTGCTCTGAGTTCCAGCATGTTTCTGTGATACAGCTTCTCCTTGTCTGAACACAAACCTTGAACCAGAAGAGAGCCCATGTGAACCCCCCCCCCAGTCCTAAAGGGAAGCATCCGTTATGACAGTCTGTGTGGGTAAGTTCTGGTGGAAAGGAACTCCTGTTAGAAGGTGACGTTGTTGCATCAAGAATTTGAACGACTGTCTGGCTTCTTGTGACAGGACCAGCTTGTGTTCCCAGAGGTTGGATTGCTGAGAGCGCTGGTCTTCCAGAGTCTGTTGCAGTGGCCTAACGTATAACCTGGCATTGGGGACAATGAAAATGCAGGAAGCCATTGACCCCAGTAACAACGTTACTTGTCTGACCATCGGACGAGTAGTTTGGAGGAGAATGTGACATTTCATGTTGATTGAGGATAACCTCTCCTCCAAAGGATATAATATTGTGAGGTTTGTATCCAGAGTTGCTCCTGAGTAGTGCAGTTTTTGAGTTGGTACTTTTATGGATTTCTTGGTATATACTTGCAATGATAGTGTTGCTCTGTTTGTGCTGGAGAGTGTCTTTTGATTAGTGGATCGTCCAGGTAAGGGTAGACTAATATTCTCCACTTCCTAATGTGTGCAGCTACTACTACCAATCATTTCGAGAATGTCCGGGGAGCAGATATGAGCCCGAACGACAATACATTGTACAGGTAGTGCTTGGATGCCACTTTGAAGCGGAGAAAACTCTGATGTCTTTTTCTGATCGGAATGTGGAAGTACACATCCTGAAGGTCTATGGAGCACATCCAGTCCCCCTGATATAATTGTGGGTAGATCTAGTGAAGAGCCACCATCCTAGATTTTCCTTTGAGAATGTACTTTTTCAGGAGTCGGAAGTCTAAGATTGATCTGTACTGAGGAATTGGATGCTTTTTCTGAACCAGAAAGTATTGTAAATATATCCCTCTGCCCCGCTGAGGAAGTGCAACCTCTTCTTCTGTCTTCTTTGTGTATCCGTGCGTTCACTTCTTTTTGCAACAGTTGTAAATGAGGTGATTTTATTTTTGAAGGAACAGCAGGGGGAGGTGACTTGAACCTTATAGATTAGCCATTATGAACAATGTTCAATACCCATTTTGTCGCTTGTTCTTTTTCTCCACTCATTTAGATGTTTTGTAATGCTTTCCCCCTCCACAGCGGGAGACACGGATGGGGGAAGCGAGCACTCATTTTTTTGATTGAGTTTTAGCAAAGGAGGTTGATTGATGAGAAGTTCCTCTTCCTCTTGCTGGTCTTCGAGGATGGTAGTGTGACCTGGAATGTAGTTGAGAATGTTGGAACCAGTAAGGGGTTTGAACCCTCTGTTGGTACAGCCTGCAGTCATAGGATTTGTATTTGTGCCTGAACTCTCTGCGCTTCTCAAAGCCTAATGCTTTTAGAATATCCAGTTCCGACTCTATTTTTGCCATCTCATCATTTGCATGTGCTCCTTAAAGAGATGTGCCAGTGAAAGGGAGATTTAATATTCTATGTTGTGCTTCGGGCTTGAGGCCCGTGAGTCAGAGTCAAGGTGAGCATCTTGCACAAATGCCATGGGCGTAACCATTAGCTGCAAGGTCTGATGTATCAGCAGCCGCACTAATTATTAGGTTTGCTACTAGAGTGCCCTCTTCAAGGATATCTTGAAAATCTTGCCTGAGAGTCGCAAAGAGCTCCGTCATACCTCCCCAATAAAGCTGAGGTGCTAGCAACCTTCATTCAAGATGCGGAGATGTTACACATCTTCTTGCCAAAGCAATCAGTGGGTTGACTGTTCTTGTCTGGAGGTACAGTGGGAGAGGCGGTTGATGACTGAGTTTTCCTTGCTGCTGGAAAGGAAGTATCACAGAATCCAGAGGAGAATCAGCTTGGAAGAAAAGCAGATCCTGATGTGCTGTGCCAATGAGATCTTCCTCTTGGGGATCTGGACTGTGGACTTGGAGATCTTCATGGTATCAACTGCTGCCCTTGAGGCCTGGATGCAGGTGATGTAGAAGAAACCCTTCCAGTAGGGGTGCGCTGAGGAGAAAGGGTAGGCATGGTACCTCTGCTTGGAGTGTATGTCTGGGAGTAATCAGAACCTGGACTTTGATTAACTTTCCTTTGTTTCTGTGAAATCTGTGGTGATTGAGGAGTCACCCTAGGCACTATGGTGACATATGGGGACAAGGGTCTACTTCTTGACGTCGATATATCTGAGCACGGTGTTGAGTAATAATCAGTACAATGTTTTTTCCTTGTTGCCCGTGATTTTATCGACGTCTATAACCTCTTCCTCAACGTCTCTGTAACAGGTACTGGAGTCGGTTTCAACATCGAATGCCTGTGCAGCGCTGAATGACTCAACGTCGAGCAAGGTGTCACTTGATGCAACATAAAACTTTCATGCAACGCCGCATGCTTCAACAGCGTGTCTCTTGACTTGGAATAATGTCTTGATGTTGATTGCTGTCTAGTTGACGTCCTCGTTGAGGAGTGTCTCGACTGCGATTTCTCTATCGTCGACCTCTTTGACATCGATGGAGGCAGCACAGGGACACTCAACGTCAACGCT
The DNA here is from genome assembly GCF_031143425.1 of Pleurodeles waltl. Taxonomy (NCBI): domain Eukaryota; kingdom Metazoa; phylum Chordata; class Amphibia; order Caudata; family Salamandridae; genus Pleurodeles; species Pleurodeles waltl. The sequence goes on along the minus strand of NC_090444.1, from coordinate 1,333,840,026 downwards.
GAAGGGGAACATACTGGTATTTCTCTTGCTGCTGATATTCTGCTTGGCGACAGCAGTGGAGAATGATGCTTTTGAGTAGATTTTTCTGTTGTCCCTCTGGTGATGAAAGGAGGGCTCTTTCAAGGAAGGCTTAGACCCCCCAAAGGCCGCTTGCATGTCTCACCTTTCCTCTCTCCTGCAAGGCATGTAACCTGCTCTTTTCTCTGTCTTTTAAAGTCCTTTTTGAGAAGTTCTTACAATAGTAGCAGGTGTTAGGACAGTGTGGAGAAGGCAAGCACATCACACACACAGAGTGTGGGTCAGAAAAGGCAATTTTCCTGCCATAAAAAGGGCATTTGTTGAATAAAGCTGGCATTATTTCAGACTGGGAAATAAATTTCAGTCAGAAATTTAGTGGAAATTACACAGGGTACTTAAAAAGGTCACGTGAAATGAAGGGCTTTGAAGAGTAAGTTAATTTTTTTGACAAAAAGTCAAGTAAACTGAAGAGCTAATGCTCAGGGATCCGCACAGAAGAAACCAGAAAAAGGAAATGACCTAACTATCACTTAACTGTCAGTGTGTATATATATATATATACACTGGAAGATGCAGGATCACAGTTCTTTCATTAAGAGCTTCAGATAACCAAACCTATACATTTGATGATGACACTCTTCTGGCTACATTTGATGTAACATCTTTATACACCAATATACCACATGATGATGGGCTTATGGCATTATCTGAAGCTCTTAATAAAAGAACTGTGAAAAAACCATCAACAAATGTGCTTACCAACTTTGCAAGAGTTATCCTTAAATCCAACAATTTTACCTTCAATGGTAAACACTATTTGCAGATACAAGGGATATCAATGGGCACTCGGATGGCTCCTTCCTATGCAAATATCTTCATGGGAAAACTGGAGGACTATAAACTTGCGAGTTCTAACATCAAAAAACTGCTATGGCTACGATCCATTGATGACATATTTATAATATGGAATGCAGGAAGCAGAACACTTGAGCAATTTACAGCTTTTATCAACAGTATTCATCCTACCATCAAATTCACTGGCAGCAATACTAAACAGAAGAGTCATCTCCCTTTTCTGGATGTGTTACTCACCATTCATGAACAAAAAATTATTACCATTCATGAACAAAAAATTATAACTGATCTGTACCACAAGCATACAGATGCTCATTTGTATCTAAACTGGACCTCATGTCACCCACGCCACACTAAACTCAGCATCATCTACAGCCAAGCACTCAGAATAAGACGCATCTGCAGCAATGAAGACACTTGTAAAGGCCATCTACAGGAGCTTGTTAGATTATTTAAAAAGCGAGGCTATCCTCTGCATATCATTCTGCAACAAATTGACAAGTCTTTGCAGTTGCCCAGGGAAGCACTTATTTGGAATAACAACAGAGGAAACAAAAGTGACAGAATCCCTTTTGTGGTTGACTATCATCCATCAGCTCCCAACTACAGAAATATAATACAAACAACTTTTCCCTTACTCTCTACTTGTGAAAAATTGCAAAAGCTTTTTCCAAAACCGCCAGTCATTGCTTGCCGCAGAGGTCCCAATTTACTTATTGTGAGAGCTGAACTTAAGCAAGCTGTAACAAATGCAGGAGTTAATTGCTGTGATTCCAAAAGGTGCATCACATGTGAATACCTTTTACAAACATCATCAGTAACTAGCTCTGTTACAAAAAGGAGCTATGGAATAAGACAGCATCTTACATATCGCTCAACATGCATTATTTATGTGATTAAGTGCCAACGTCAAAGCTGTAGAAACAATATGTCGGTCAAACTGTGAATGACCTCCGTACACGATTCAGGAGCCACAAATCAGCAATAATTAACAAGAACCTTGACCAGCCTGTAGTCAACCATTTTAACCTTGTGGACCATTTACTATCAGATTTGAAGATTTTCCCTGTGGAACATGTTTTAAAGGAAGAACTACTGGACATCAGAGAACATTTCTGGATGTACTGTTTAAAATCTCTGCATCCAGATGGACTGAACATCACTGACAATACCACTTGATTTCTGCATATCTGAAGAGTTCTCAGGACTGCGTTGATTCCACATTGCAATTGGAATCTTCACTCATGATGCTTTTTGAATATTCACCAGTGTCAGCTGTGCAGCCACTGAGCAAACAATCTTGTACTACCTGAGGAAGGCGGAAGCTGAAACGTAGTAGAAATATATTTTTGTTCTTTAGTGAGATCATCTGTTGAGTCACTTCTTTCTTGGATATATATATATATATATATATATATATATATATATATATACCAGGGCTCTCTAGAGGTAGCTGTGGATGAGCAGCCAAATTTATCTAGGAGACATGCAAAGCTTATGCAATACCACAATAGTCACACAGCAGAGATAAAATAAAAAGTATTTCACCCTCGTAGGTGCAGCCATTTGCTGGAGGTGTTCCAGACATCTCTTTCCTTGTTAAAAGACTGTCTTTTCACAGAGGACAAAGTTTTTTTGCAATAAATTACCGCCCTGTCTAGCCAGGAAAGTAGCACCACTGCACATAGGAGCATGTCTGTGTGTCTAAAATGGATTGTCACATTTCGAGCATCAGGTTGGAACACTTACAGCAAATCTGACAATTTTACTTTGAATTTACCTACATAGGTCATGCACTTCTTTTAAATTTTTCTTCTGGCTCCAGCAACCCACTTGGGGTAATATGATATAATGTGCAGGACTACCGTAACCAGCGTGCACTTTGTAACTCACTTCAGAGGTCCACTGGGGCGAGGCTGGTATTTAAACAGGCTAATCAGGTGCCTGCAATTAAACCAGCTGAAGGGCCACGCACTCTGTCGTTTAACAAGGAAAGAGGTGTCTGGAACACCCCTCCAGCAATGGCTGAACCTACGAGGGTGAAATACTTTTTATTTTTTCTCTGCTGATGAAGGGATTAACCCAGAAACACGTGTCCAGAGATGAATTAACAACACAAGGCCTGGAATAATGAAAATGCTTGAATAATTCACTGTGAGTTGCTGGCTTTGCTATTTTTCCAGATTACATAACCTGTTGGGAGTGCGCTGTTTACAGAGGACAACCTTGTTTTGCAAAATATATATATATGTACATACATACATACCCAATAATAATTAGGAATTAGCATAGGAAACAACAAGCATTGGTAAGAATTGTAGAAAAACAGTAGTTGGGGCTCTAGGGGAGGACCAAACAATATACTAATATAGTGGAATGTGAAATGAAGCCCCCCACACAAGGATATGGGGTAGCTAGAGGGGAGCTGGGAGAATGCGGGACCACAGAGTTTAGCAGCTAAGTGACCCCCCGGTGAACCAGGAGAGCAGAACTAAGTACCTGGCCTTCCCAAGGACTAACAAGAGGACTTAGAACACTGATTGTGCAAGAACTGGACCAGGCCAGAGGAACCAAAGGTGGATTCTGGAAGAAGAGGACCTGCAAAAGAAGGGGACAGAGTCCAGTCCACAATGGAGTGTCCAGTCGGGGCAGGAGCCAATACCCACCCTTCTGTGGATGAAGATCCGGGTTGACGAGGGGAGGAAAAGATCGGCTGTGGAGCCCAAGAGCTGCAGAGGAGTCCTTTGAGCAGTGCAGATGATGTCCTACGCCAGTCGCAGATGGTCAGTGGTTAGGAGAACCACCAACAAACCTTGGCAAATGCAAGAGGAACAAAAGAAGAGTTGCAGGGCTGAAGAGGACCAGCAAAGTCCACAAGACTCAACCCTTAGAGGGGATTCCGGGTTGACCCTCAGCAGTCGGGAGAGCCAGCAGAAACAGTCATAGCCCCCACAGGCAACCCACTGGCAGCAGGCACATTAGGTGAGGCCCAATCAGCACACCTGGAACGGGCTCCACATCACTTGAGCAGCAGAGGAGAGACTGTCCTTGCAAGGATGAAGTGCTGGAGGCCCGGGCTACTCGAAACCTGAAGATCCCTTGGAGCGGAAGACACCAAGCCTTGGTTGCTGCAAGAGTTACAGTACACAAGAGTAAGCAAGGGCTCACCATCTCCTAAAGTGGAGAAAGGGCAAAGAGGACCAAGGGGACCACTCTAGACCACCACCTGTGTTGCAGAATCCACGTAATTCCAGAGGAGGGTAGATCCACGCAGCTGGACGTCTTTGCTGAGGTGCCTGCAGATGCAGGGGAGGACTCCTTCACTCCAAGGAAGATGCCTTCTTGCTTCTTGGTGCAGTTGAAGTTTTGCAAACCTCAGAGGATGCAGAGCCAGGGAAATGTTGCAGTTGCTGGAAGGAGCCGGGGAAACAATGTTGCAACGCGAAGTCATCTAGGGAGTTGCAGTCTTTTTGGTTCCTCAGGTGTCCAGTTGTGGTTTTGGTGGCCAGGAGCAGAAGTATACGATGCAAAGGAGTCTTGCATGCCGAATATGGGGACCCACACGCAAGGGAGTCCCTAAATAGCCCTAAAAGGGGGTTTGGTCACCTTGCACGGTGACCACCTATCAAGAGGGATCTCTGATGTCACCTGTCTGACCTGGCCACTCAGATGCTCCCAGGGGCCTCTGCACATCTTGTTTCCAAGATGGCAGAATCAAGTGACCAACTGGAGGAGCTCTGGGCAGCACCCCAGAGTGGTGATGGACAGGGGAGTGGTCACTCTCCTTTCCTTTGTCCAGTTTCACGACAGAGCAGGGACCAGAGCTTCCTGGACTGGTGCAAACCGGTTTATGCAAGAAGGGCACCAAATGTGCCCTCTAAAGCAAACAGGTGGCTTAGGGAGGATACCCCTCCCCAGCCTTGGAATACCTATTTCAAAGTGAAAGGGTTTTGCTTGTTCTGCCTGAGCTGGTCAAGCAGCAGGAGGGCAGACACCTGTCTGAGAGGTGGCATCAGCGTGGGCTGCCTGTAAAACCCTGGAAGACTGGTAGGAGCAATGCTGGGGGGGTCCTCTGAGGAGCTCCCAGAGTGCATGGAACCATACAACCAATTCTGCCATTAGTATTGGGGAATGATTCCAACATGTTTGATACCAAATATGTGCAAGTTTGGAGTTACCATTATGTAGCTGGACACAGGTAGTGACCTATGGCCAGTACACGGGTAAAATTGCTTCCCTGCTCTTAAGAAGTCCATTGCATTGGAACTGGAGTTCGTAAGGGCACCTCTGCTCATGCAGGGGTGCCCTCACACATAGGGACCTGCACCCTGCCCTCTGGGGTAGGAGGACCTACCGTAGGGGTGACTTACAATGACCTGGTGTAGTGACCTGGGGTGCACCTTTTCACGCAGACTGCAATGGCAGGTCTGCAGACGCATTTTGCATAGGCTCCCATGGGGGGCATGATACATGCTGTAGCCCATGAGGGGGAGGGGGGGCTGGTGTCCCAATGCCCTGGGTACCTAAGTACCATATACTAGGGACTTATAAGGGGACACCAGTGTGCCCATTGTGGAGTGCACAAAAGTCCTAGGTAACCCCATTTGGAGGGAAAGAGCACAATCACTGGGGTCCTGGTTAGCAGGATCCCAGTGAAAACAGTCTAAGCACACTGATAGCAGGCAAAAGGTGGGGATAACCATGCCAAAAAGAGGGTACTTTCCTATATATATACATTTATTTTAATATTTTATGTGCTCCGGGGCCCCCGGACGTGGGCGGGAATATTCTTTGCTTATGACTATTAATGAGGATCCCCTGGAAGAGAACCACTGTTCTAAAATATTAAATTGTACTAGTTTGGTGTTCTTCACTGAGAGGTGTTCAATTGGAGCTATACTTTTGTATGAAATCGCCCCTTTTGTCTTTCCTTCTTTCACGGATTTGCTGATCTGAATTCCACTAGCTTTTGAAGCTAATCAAGAACAGAATCTCCTCCCACTATTGGCAATGCTTCCTGCCACACATATGCCTCGACACATGTACTTCACTCTAAGTATTAGTTCTACTATTTTTTACCTTATTCAGTTTCCCAACCAACAGGCCTTATCTGCCCCTGTCTCCATTGTAATGAGGAGCTTCCCTATGTCCACAAAGTTGGGCAACCTTATGATTATAAATGTGTGCCTATCAACCCTCACTCTGTGCCACCTTTATGAGCTTACTGAGAATTAGAAAGCTGTGTGACTTGGAACAACACTAGACAAATCACTGATCTGGTAAAGCCACTGCTTGCATTAAAGACGACTGAGCCAGCCACTGCTGACCCAATGAGACTTTTCAGAACTCTGCATTTCTCATCATGATAGTAAACGCAGACATGCCTCAAACCATCCAAATGGAACAAAGTTATGTGCACTCTTCCAGGCTGCCACAGCCTAAAATGGGGTACACAGAACATAATATTGTCCACTGGAGAAAACTGTGTGGTAAGAGAAAAATCAATTTGAAAGGGGTATGTCAAGTTAATAAACTAAACTGAAATGTTGCTTTATCTGCCAGTCCTGGACATAGCCAAGCGCATCACTATTAACATTAACCTTTAGAACTTTAGTAATACACCTTTAAACAAAACATTATTTTTGGTGAAGACTACCCTGTAGAGCATAAACAAAAGAAGGAAAAAAAACAAAGAAGATTGAAAATCAAGAGGAGGATTGTGGATAATGTGGGAAATACCTTGGTTTGAAGAATATAGTTATCCTGTTTAAGTTGCATCAATTCTCTCTCCTGTTGTTCTTTCATCTCTTTCATCTTCTGCTCCAGATCATTCTCTTTTTCCAAAAATTCCTTTTTCATATGTTCGAGCAGAAGATGTTCTTGTCTCCATTTAGCCTCTAGATCTTCAATTACCTTTCGTAGGTGAAGTTCGTTTTGCGTAGGCCTGCTCATGTTGAGTGAGGAATAATCCCCATGAACGTTCTCAGGAATATCCACTGGCACATTAATCTGTAAGAATTAGTACACCCTAGTAAATTCTTAAACTTTGTGAGGAAGCACTAGAAAGTATTTTTTGGTGGTTACAAATGGAGACATTAGAAGGTCAGTCAGCAGGCAAGCCATGTATTTGGAGACCTTACACATGGACAATGTATTTTCACTTCACTTAATTTTATTGGTATACTAATTTAAGAGTGTGTTCAAGGTACCCTGGGTTGAAATACCATAGAAGATTTTCTTCAGTAAGGTGAAGGAAAGAAAACTACATTCATGTTCTCTGAGAAGGTTTTATTCCATTCTCTTGGTGCTTCCTAACTTTTTGATAACCTTACCTATCAAGAACACCTTACTGCAAAGTTCTTACAATTACAAAAAAACATTGTAGCTTGACAGCCCTGGTGCACCCTCAATGGTATAACAGAGAACTCTCTATTTAGGCCCCTAAGAACAATTTGTGAGTTCCTACAGGCTTTTTTATGTCCTAATTAAATATGATCCCTTGGAGTAAGTTAGTATGGGAAAGGGAATGACATGTTGTGTAGTGTCAAGAAGGGAGACCAAGGGAACAAACAGTACCTGAATTACCGCCAATCGTCTAGACTTACCCAGATGTCCTGCTTTCTCTCCTTCCCAATATATTGAAATATATTCAAAAGAAGAGAAGTACAGCAAGTAAGGGATAGCAAAGACATTACCACCTAAGAAATAATGCCTACATATAAAGACTAATTTGCTGCATTACACATCTCTAAAAAAACACATGCATTTATAAAACTACAGAAATTGCCTTTGATCTTAAGCACCAAACCTGTTAAGGAACATGTCAACCAATGGCTTCATACAAATTAGAAACACAAAGGACTAACTCCCCACAAAGGGACCTCAGAAATCATCTTACCCTGGCTCAAACAGTGTATGACACACAGAACTTTTGAACAATTAAGTTATGTTGATGAACAAATTAAGGGCCCTAGCCACAGCAATTTATTCAAAAATCTTTTTAGATGGAAGCCAATGTCACTGAAGAGAGATCAATGATAGAAAGAGAGGAACGGACAGCATAAAGCAAAACTCAGATCATCGCACAGACAAAAGGTCTTCCTGGTCCACAGGATCATGAACTTTTGCACTGTAAGTTTTCCAAAGGAAGAGCAGATGCTAGCATTCATCCAGTTTAGTTGAAATGGTAAGTTGTTTACATTCCAGTAATGAATCCAGAGCATGCCCATGTTTCTTATTACATTCTGCCTCCACACTGGTCAGAAGCAGCTCTGCTCTCACCAAAATGACAATATGACCAGAACAAAGGATTTGAGAGGCCAAATAAAAATGTGTTTGGTATTTTAGTAGTTTACAGATCTAGTCTTGGCCTGAGAGCACTTTGAGCAAAACAGAGGGAGTTCCCAGTCTCCTTTTTGATTGAGCGCCAACTGTGAGTGACCCTTCACATTCCCTACAGAAGGTATGGAAATGGCAGTAGATTTCAACAAATAAACACCTTTAAAATATGCACACAGCATAACAAAAAAGTGCATCTGGAAGATGCTAAACTTAATCTCTGTTAATCAACCTTCCCACTCTCAAACATTATGCCTACAACATAAAGGGGAGCTAAGGTCAGGTCAAAAGCACCTCATATGTTGCAACATCCATACCAGCAATTCGTACACCTTTGGGCAGCTTCCAAAATACTGTTTAAATGTTGTGTAACACATTATCCATTTGTTAAGATTTCCCTTCAACATCCCTTCAAGCCAAAGGTCTGTACCTATATAACTCATGACACAGCAACTATGCCCACATGTACTGTACTTCAACCCAATGAAGGTTGGGCCTCACTTTTAGGGTACGACCATTGACTCTTGTTTGGACGACTACAAACCATAGTTTTCAGTTTAAATCCTAAGCACCATGTAAATTATCTCCTGAGTTCCAAAAATGCAGGACCCAGGATGGCACTATGTCGGTGCAAACAAAACCGTATCTTAGAAGGTGAGCAGCATATATGTCAGCTAAAAAGTTGGGGACAGAGAGCAATTCAAGGCTGGCCCATTGAGGAATGGATGTAAAGGGACTGCTTTTCTGATTAAATGCACCCACACATCTGTCCAAAAGCACTCCAAGCAGGAGGGGAAAATATTGAACAGCTATCACTGGGGATAAGATTTGAAGAACAACAACTTAATCCAGTTCCTGTGGAAATGGAAACACAAGGATGGTACTCTGCCTCTCCTTGAACATTATTTCCCAAAATTTAAAGGTGTCACAAAGCTGTATGTATTTCCTCTTATGCATAGGTTTGTAAGTTCACATTGAAAACTCAATAAATGTTGTTAAAAGAACACCACTATCTTAGGTTTCCTTAGACCTGTTCATAGTGTGCACTACGAAAATGTATTGAATAAACCAGTAGCTGCTAATGGACATAGAAAAATACAGCACGCATTTCCTGAGATCCCACCCTCCAGTGTCTATCAAAAAAACCTGAAAACGGCTGCTACAAGAATAGAAGGCAGGCTAATTTTATATATATATATATATATATATATATATATATATATATATATATATATATATATATATATATATATATATATATATATATACATATATATATATATATATATATATATATATATATATATGTGTGTGTGTGTGTGTGTGTAGTTAGAAAACAGAATTCAAAAAATAACATAGAAATTCACTTACAAAAACAAATGTTATAGGAACATTATAGTAGGCATACTTTATAAAAGTATAAAACCATATAAGATCAACGGTTCTAGTTAAGTGTTCTTTCAAGTAACTATAACTCATGCCCTAAGGTACCCTTAGGGCATAAGTTATAGTTGCATAAACTTGTGTGCCCGTCATGCACAGTGTTCTCACCAATAATTGCACTGCAAATGTTACACTGATATTATCAATTATGTTATCAAAGATGTCATGAGTGTTGGAATATCTGTGGTAATTAGGAGTGCATGGCAAGGGTGCGAGTTATAGTTACCTTAGGGCGCTTTTTTAAAATATCCCTGGGGAGGCTGTGGTCACCAAGGCTGGGGGTGGGGGGGGGGGGTGGGGGGGGGGGGGGGGTGCCTTGTATTCTTATTATACATTCCCCTCAGGGAGGTGGGGATCCCTGAGGCTTTTGAAATCCCTAGGAGGGGGGGCAACGTGTGCTCCACTCCTTATTAATTATTATGGAAAAAAATGCTTCTTTGTCCTGCACCAAGGCTGGGGGGGTGGGTAACCCTACCCCTTTTCTATTTTTTTGCGTTTGTTTTTGAGACACGTTGTCCGATCCGCAACAAAATATTTTTTTACAAAGCGTCTGGTGTCTCATTGATAAAGATGATGGTAAACTGACACACAGGTTATGTAGGAGTATCTCGACTTACATGCTCGTGGTGCAAATTTGTCGTCCTAGTAACATGGTGTTCAGAATTTTTGATGTATGGCGATGCAGACGAAGGGTTTTCATACTTAAGGCCGGGCACGTTTTTGGCAGCTTCCATAGTCTTGTGCGGAGATAAGGGTCCTTCATTTTGCATAAAAGAAAATTAAAGCACAAAACATTCAGCAGACGCAACGTTGGAAAAATCAGTCAACACTCTTCAGGCATCGCGTGAAAGATTAGCTATTTAACAACCATGACATGAACATGTCATGCTTGCATTAGACAGGCGAATTGCACTTTACCAGACAATACTTTAAGAAAATGTCCTGCAAAAGTCGATTTTTTTATTTAAAAAAATACAACTGCATTATATGGGCATGTCCTCGTGAATTACCATCTCGAATGTTACTTATGAGAGAATAAACAGTTCGCTAATTGTAACAGTTCAGTACAAGTACTCAATTGAACCACTAGCGTCATGAGTGGAATAATGCTCACTGCTGTAAAATATATGTATTTTATAACGAACTGGTGCATTTACAAACCCAAAAGGATAAACGATTTACTAAGAAAAATTAAAACGGGCAGATTATTGTGTAAAAAGTGTATGTTGTGTACATTTCATACTTATCTGTATTGTACTCTTCCTGGCGATTATGCTCTACATAATGCTGGGCCTTACACACCAAGCCAGAGGCTCGGCACTGGGAATAATCCCAAAACTGGAGTAGAAAGGCCAGGGAAAGGGAACTGCAGACTCTGCATGCTTTGCTATGAACATAGAATAAACCAATAGAGGATGTCAACATAAAGGGGTGAGAAATTACCATTACCATAGAGACAGGGTGCCTCACTAATGTAGGCACGGGAAATGGTTCACAATATCACGCAGTGAGGGGGCAATTAGGGCCTTCTCAAAGAGCGAAATTGCCATTACACTTTCTCCATTAACTCATGGTATGCTAGCTTGGCTATTTGTATAGTGCTTCAAGATATGGAGGGGACAAGACAGATTGTGAGAAAGAATCTCTGTAGATTCAGTATATTCATCAAAATATTAGTTTGCCAATGGAAGGAGCCATGGTGCAACTTGCAAGCTATTCTAGAATCCTTTCCAGCCATTCCAGCGACAGATCACATCCTACCCAACAACTGAAGCAAATTGAAACTATCCTTCAGAAAAAAAAACTATATACTAAAGAAACAGAAACAAGGCCACGCTGACCGAAACTAATTACAGACAAGTATCAAATGGACCATTCTTAGTAAATTGATTAAAACTGTAGTCTGTTCCAAGATTTCATCAAAAAGCATACTATCTAACAAAAAAATAAAGGTATCAAGACCTGGAAGAATGAAAAGATCTCCTTCCAGTATCATCTCAAGAACTCTGTCAATAGCAACAAAGTTCAATGCTGTATTACTACCCGACTTATTGGAGACCTTTGACACAGCTCACCACCAAATACTAGCCCAAAGACTTTATGACACAGGATTTCAGGGCACTGCAATAAAATGAATAAAATCCTATTGTATGACGGTTACAAATATGTAATGTTACTCGAGCCATCTCAAAACTAGCACATCCATTAGCAGTCAATACATTTGGGCTCGGAGAATGTTTGAACAGCCAGTAAACAATGGATGATAATGTCCTCAAATTTAAATACTCAAAAATTGAAATACTAGCCTGTTGATCGGGCTAGACAATATCCCGCGCTATTTCCCCTCACTTCTTCAAATGTGACTGCTGCTGTCTGCCATGCCAAGTGAAGGATACAAACCTGAAGTGACCATGAACTCTAAGCACGCAATCAAATCACAAATTAACAAATTGACTAGCAGCACTTTCTATACTATGAGAATACTTTGGAATATCTTCCCATACCTAGGTATTTCATGCAGGGTTCAGGAATCCCCTGCCCTAGTGATAGTCCATCGAGACTATGATAACGGGATGCAGATTGGAGTCTCGGAAATCTAATCCATAAATTACAAAACATCCAGGACGCTGATGCAAGACAAGTTTTCAAACTCTTCACTGGGTGTCAGTGGCAACAAGAATCTTCTTCAAAGCACTTTGCACTGCACATGGGTGATCCTTGGTGAGGACCAATTTCCTAAGCTCCAGGATGGCTCCACGAAAATCCCCACTTATCAGAAAACTCACCTTAGTGGGAGCTCCTTCTGAGTACAGACCTGTAAGCTGTGGAAATAAACTCCCCAAAAGTATAAGATCCAGCAGCAGTTTTGGACAATTCAGAAGAGAAATAATGGACCTGGTTCTTCCCAAATACTGATCTGATCGTAACTGCATGCTGCAATTGTTGACAGGTTTGTATATGATGATTGCACTGTTATTCTCACACTCCTTTGTTCACAGGAGTATATGACATAGTACATTCCCATTTCACAAGGGTGGCACATAAGTCCCCAGTATTACTGCAGACCTACAGGAAAGTATAGCATTACTTATGAACTACACCTAGCTTTATTCAGCTGGACTAGGAACTGGTCCCCATCTAGATGCATCAGAGAATTCCGCAAAATGATTTACTTCCCACCACTGTGAATGAGGCAGATTTTAATCAACCACCCCACCACTGTTTGCAAAATAAGACTTCTACCCCCCACTCAAAAAGGCCAATGCTTCACTGAGGCATGAGGTCCTTCATTGAGTTCCAGTGACGTGATCAAATCCTATCCAAAACACAGATAATCCACAGCAATTCTGCTCCTATCTCCAGAAATCTAATTCCCCTCTTCCTCCCTGCATGAAAATTAAGGGATGCCTGGAAGCAGTACCACTCACTCAGATGCCTTTGGAGATGCCTCGTCTGAATATCCTCTATCAGTATCAGAAAGAGACTGCTTTCAGGTAGTCAGAGGCAGCTTCTTCTTCAGGCAAAAATGTTTCAGCCCATGAATATGAGGATGGAAATGGAAATACTAGATAGCCAGTCAAGGCGACCCAGTACGACCAGCCCTCTGGTCCTAAGCCTCCAGCAAACAATTATTCCCCATTTCAAACGGAGACACAATAAAAATTGAGAGATAGTAATCATTTACTCTTGTAGGTTAAGAAGCACACAGAGCTAACATTCCCGCTGCACTGTTGACGTTTAACCCACCATCTGAAACTAACAGTGGTGTACCCTCATATAGTAACTGATTGGTCACTAGCAGTCTTAAACATTTGGTTGTACCGTTCGGCGGTTTTTTGGTTTGAAGTGTCAATCTGTACATTTTCTAATCTCTGTGGGCCTCTTGGGAACCTTTCTACAGTTGAGCGGTGCCTGGGCTTAGAGGAAAAGGCCAACAGTGAACTACCTCTCATGAAGACTGGTGGTGGAACGAGTGAAAGGATCCAACTGACAGAGCTAAATGGTCCTGTTATATGGCTTGCTGAATGATACAGCATCTAGTATTTTAGTGCACATCCTGAGATTGTGTGAGCTATTGATTCTAGTGGGCAGTGCTACCTGGTAGTCTAGACCAGTGGTTCCCAAACTTTTTTGACCCGTGGCTTCCTTGACCTTTTGACCATTGCCCGCAGCTTTCCATTATGTCCCTTTTTGTTTTAAGGGGTGGGGAGCCAGACCTCGGGAGCACTTCCATTTTTCTCCCTAAAAATAATTGGGTGAAGCAGATAAAGGGTTTCTGCGACAGGGACTTGCCTTGAATGATTTGGCAGAATGCACTGCCAGTAACCTGCTGCTACAGGCCAGTGCACAACAGTTTTCTCATGCTCTTTCTGCCTAACAAAGCTTTCACGTTGCTCCTGGCAGGTTAAAATAAACAACAACAAAAAAAGATTATTAGCATTTTTGATATCGGATCCTGCAACACCACCCACACTTGCAATTCCCACACATGACAATATACCCGGATTCAGGTCTCAATGAGAGAAGTACATTCTCCCGATTCTTTTTTTAAAACCTCCCACATTCCTCTTAAATGTTGACATGTATATGATTTTATGATTACCTGCTTCTCTTGAGTAGCTGAAGAACATGGACAGCAATACCACTCCCCCACTGTTCTAATTGTGGATGGCCCTGCCTAAGCAGACACGCTATTTATTTATTAGGCAAGACGTCATGCGCTGGTCCAAACCATTCCAGACGCTGACAGATGTGGCTTCCATAATTCCCACACATGTCATTCCCAAATGGGTTACTCGGGCCACAAATGCACATTACAAAAACTTAACAAGTTTAATTTATTTGCACTGGGATTCTTTTTTTTTCATACTAACATACAGCTCCATTCTAAATGTAACATCTTTAGAACAGAGCTGTACGTAGTATGAAAGAGAAAGTATAGCAGTGCAAATAAACCAAACTTGTTAGGTTTTTGCAGTGTTACGATGACAATTGTAAAACCCATCATGTTTGATTTGTTTCCACTGCAAGTCTTTTTCTTTCATACTACCATGAAAGCATTTCCAGTGTAGACAAGATGTGCGCAGTATCCCTGGTGAGTTCTGATGCTGCACCGGAGTGCTGAGGCGCACACTTTGGAAAACACTGGTGTAAGGAAATGCCTCCTTGGCATGGTTACCCCCTGACTTTTTGCCTTTGCTGATGCCAAGTTATGATTTGAAAGTGTGCTGAGGCCTGCTAACCAGGCCCCAGCACCAGTGTTCTTTCCCTAACCTGTACTTTTGTTTCCACAATTGGCACACCCTGGCATCCAGGTAAGTCCCTTGTAACTGGTACCTCTGGCACCAAGGGCCCTGATGCCAGGGAAGGTCTCTAAGGGCTGCAGCATGTATTATGCCACCCTGGGAACCCCTCACTCAGCACATACCCACTGCTTGCCAGCTTGTGTGTGCTGGTGGGGAGAAAATGACTAAGTCGACATGGCACTCCCCTCAGGGTGCCATGCCAATCTCACACTACCTATAGGTATAGATAAGTCACCTCTCTAGCAGGCCTTACAGCCCTAAGGCAGGGTGCACTATACCATAGGTGAGGGCATAAGTGCATGAGCACTATGCCCCTACAGTGTCTAAGCAAAACCTTAGACATTGTAAGTGCAGGGTAGCCATAAGAGTATATGGTCTGGGAGTCTGTCATGCACGGACTCCACAGCACCATAATGGCTACACTGAAAACTGTGAAGTTTGGTATCAAACTTCTCAGCACAATAAATGCACACTGATGCCAGTGTACATTTTATTGTAACATACACCCCAGAGGGCACCTTAGAGGTGCCCCCTGAAACCTTAACCGACTACCCGTGTAGGCTGACTGGTTTTAGCATCCTGCCACACACCAGACATGTTGCTGGCCACATGGGGAGAGTGCCTTCGTCACTCTGTGGCTAGTAACAAAGCCTGTACTGGGTGGAGATGCTTATCACCTCCCCCTGCAGGAGCTGTAACACCTGGCGGTGAGCCTCAAAGGTTCACCCCTTTTGTTACAGTACCCCAGGGCACTCCAGCTAGTGGAGTTGCCCGCCCCCTCCGGCCACGGCCCCACTTTTGGCGGCAAGGCCGGAGGAGATAATGAGAAAAACAAGGAGGAGACACTGGCCAGTCAGGACAGCCCCTAAGGTGTCCTGAGCTGAGGTGACTCTAACTTTTAGAAATCCTCCATCTTGCAGATGGAGGATTCCCCCAATAGGGATAGGGATGTGCCCCCCTCCCCTCAGGGAGGAGGCACAAAGAGGGTGTAGCCACCCTCAGGGCTAGTAGCCATTGGCTACTAACCCCCCCCCGACCTAAACACACCCCTAAATCGAGTATTTAGGGGTTCCCCAGAACCTAGGAACTCAGATTCCTGCAACCTAAGAAGAAGAGGACTGCTGAACTGAAAAACCTGCAGAGAAGACGGAGACACCAACTGCTTTGGCCCCAGCTCTACCGGCCTGTCTCCCCCCTTCTAAAGACACTGCTCCAGCGACGCGTTCCCAGGGTCCAGCAACCTCTGAAGTCTCAGAGAACTACCCTGCATCTAGAAGGACCAAGAACTCCCAAGGAAAGCGGCTCTGTTCCCCAAAGACTGCAACTTTGCAACAAAGAAGCAACTTTGAAACAACACACGTTTCCCGCCGGAAGCGTGAGACTTTGCACTCTGCACCCGACGCCCCCGGCTCGACTTGTGGAGAACAAACACCACAGGGAGGACTCCCCGGCGACTACGAGACCGTGAGTAGCCAGAGTTGAACCCCCTGAACCCCCACAGCGACGCCTGCAGAGGGAATCCAGAGGCTCCCCCTGACTGCGACTGCCTGCTTCAAAGACCCGACGCCTGGTAAAGACACTGCACCCGCAGCCCCCAGGACCTGAAGGATCCGACCTCCAGTGCAGGAGCGACCCCCAGGTAGCCCTCTCCCTTGCCCAGGTGGTGGCTACCCCGAGGAGCCCCCCCCCCTTGCCTGTCTGCATCGCTGAAGAGACCCCTTGGTCTCCCATTGATTTCTATTGCGAACCCGACGCCTGTTTGTGCATTGCACCCGGCCGCCCCCGTGCCGCTGAGGGTGTACTTTTTGTGCTAACTTGTGTCCCCCCCGGTGCCCTACAAAACCCCCCTGGTCTGCCCTCCGAAGACGCGGGTACTTACCTGCTGGCAGACTGGAACCGGGGCACCCCCTTCTCCATTGAAGCCTATGCGTTTTGGGCACCACTTTGACCTCTGCACCTGACCGGCCCTGAGCTGCTGGTGTGGTAACTTTGGGGTTGCTCTGAACCCCCAACGGTGGGCTACCTTGGACCCAAACTTGAACCCTGTAGGTGGTTTACTTACCTGCAAAACTAACAAACACTTACCTCCCCCAGGAACTGTTGAAAATTGCACTAAGTGTCAAGTTTTAAAATATCTATGTCATTTGTGTGAAAACTGTATATGCTATTTTGCTAATTCAACGTTCCTAAAGTTCCTAAGTGAAGGACCTTTCATTTAAAGTATTATTTGTAAATCTTGAACCTGTGGTTCTTAAAATAAACTAAGAAAATATATTTTTCTATACAAAAACCTATTGGCCTGGAATTGTCTCTGAGTGTGTGTTCCTCATTTATTGCCTGTGTATGTACAACAAATGCTTAGCACAACTCCTCTGATAAGCCTACTGCTCGACCACACTACCACAAAATAGAGCATTAGAATTATCTCTTTTTGCCACTATCTTACCTCTAAGGGGAACCCTTGGACACTGTGCACACTATCTCTTACTTTGAGATAGTATTTACAGAGCCAACTTCCTACAACTGGTCTAGACATACAGAGGAGCAACATACATGTTCATAACAGTTTGGGAAGAAAACTAGCTGCTTTCAGGCAGTTTACAGGTCACCGCTGTGCAAAGTTGATAACTACTTCTTTTGTTTACTTTGTTGTCAAGACGTTAGAAGAAAGTTATAAAACTTTGATCCAGCTGATGATAACCTATGTTAACAAGATTGAGCCACAGGTTGAGATTCTGATATCCACACGCAGCACACCTTGTGAAGCCCCCTGTCTCTCTGCAGTTAGAATAGCAAGCATCTCTTTATTTCTAACATACAGAAAGACTTCTCAGCAGAGGCTGCTGGTCTACAAAATAGATCGGTAACATAATTTGCTGGTTTAAGTGAAAGTCTGTAGGTACTTTGGGTAAAAACAAGGGTTTGTCCTCAGTATAATCCAATCATTCTGAAACCAATGATATGGTTCTCTGATCAAGAAGGTATTAAGTTCACTAATCAGTGTCATCAAAAGGAAGCCCAAGTTAACAATTAACATCATCATTGTGGACAGAGGGAGTGTAGGAAGTTAGCTTTGTATATACTATCTCAAAGTGAGAGATAGTGTGCACAGAGTCCAAGGGTTCCTCCTTGAGCTTGATAGTGGCAAAATTAGATAATACTAATGCTCTATTTTGTTGTAGAGTGGTTGAGCAGTAGGCTTATCAGAGGGCAGTGTTAAGCATTTATTGTACTCACACAGGCAATAAATGAGAACACACACTCAAAGACTTAACTCAAGGCCAATAGGTTTTTATGTAGAAAATATTATTTTCTTAATTTATTTTAGAACCAACAGATTTAGAATTCAAGAAAGTACATAAATTGTAAGGTACTTGGCTTAGGTAAATATGGAACTTTGAATTAAAACAGTAATGTACACAGTTTTGGCAAAGATGGCAATAAGCTATTTTAAAAGTGGACACTGCAAAAATCAACAGTTCCTGGGGGAGATAAGTATTGGTTATTTTCTCAGGTAAGTAAAGCACTTACAAGTTTAGTCTCTGGGGCATAGGCAGCTCACCGTTGGGGGTTCAAGTCAACCCCAAACACCCAGGCACCAGCAACACAGGGCTGGTCAGGTGCAGAGGTCAAAGTAGGGCCCAAGTAGCATAGGCGCCTATGGAGAACAGGGGTGCTCCGGTTCCAGTCTGCTAGCAGGTAAGTACCTGCATCCTCGGAGAGCAGACCAGGGGGGTTTTGTAGAGCACTGGGGGGGGGGGGGGGGGGGGAGGGTCTCCAACAGGCACACAAAATATACCCTCAGCGGCACAGGGGTGGCCAGGTGCAATGTGTGAACAAGGCGTCGGGATTTGTATTGAAATCAAAGGAGGGACCCGGGGGTCACTCTGGCGATGCAGGCAGGGCACGGGGGGGCTTCTTGGGCCAGCCACCGACTGGGCTAGGATGAGGGC
Source organism: Pleurodeles waltl (assembly GCF_031143425.1). Taxonomy (NCBI): domain Eukaryota; kingdom Metazoa; phylum Chordata; class Amphibia; order Caudata; family Salamandridae; genus Pleurodeles; species Pleurodeles waltl. Next base: position 1,333,821,113 of record NC_090444.1, on the reverse strand, counting down.
CGCCTGATGGTCACTCCTGCACAAGTGGTTGGTTCCTCTCGGTCCTGGGGGCTGCGGGTGCAGTGCTTCTTTCAGGCATCGGGTTCCTTTGTTACCGGGCAGTCGCAGTCAGAGGGAGCCTCTAAATCCTCTCTGCGGGCGTAGCTGTGGGGGTGCAGGGAGGTCGACTCAGGGTGTCCACGTCTTAGGAGCCACCTGGGGGTCCTCTCTGCGGTGTTGGTTCTTCTGGACACAAGCCAGGGGCATCGGGTGCAGAGTGTGAAGACACACGCTTCCAGAGTGAGGCTGGAGTCTTCTTTCAAGTTGGTTTCTTTGTTGTAGTTTTGGACAGTCGCTGTCCTCAGGAGTTTCTTGGTCCTGCAGGATGCATTGCTGTTGCGGGTTCTTTGAGTCTGGAGGCAGGCCGGTAGGGCTGGGGCCAAGTCAGTTGTTGTCTCCGTCGTTTCTGCAGGGCTTTCAGGTCAGCAGTCCTTCTTGTTTCAGGTTGTCAGGAATCTGGTTTCCTGGGTTCAGGGTCACCCCTAAATACTCAATTTAGGGGTGTGTTTAGGTCTGGGGGGGCAGTAGCCAATGGCTACTGTCCTTGAGGTTGGCTACACCCTCTTTGTGCCTCCTCACTGTGGGGAGGGGGGGCACATTCCTAATCATACTGGGAAAATCCTCCAAAGCAAGATGGAGGATTTTCCAAGGCAGGGGTCACCTCAGCTCAGGACAACTTAGGGGTCGTCCTGGCTGGAGGGTGACTCCTCCTTGTTTTTCTCATTATCTCTTCCGGACTTGCCACCAAAAGTGGGGGCTGTGCCCGGGGGTCGGGCACCTACACTAGCTGGAGTGCCCTGGAGCATTGTAACACGAAGCCTGAGCCTTGGAGCTCACTGCTAGGTGTTACAGTTTCTGCAGGGAGGAGGTGTGAAGCACCTCCACCCAGTGCAGGCTTTGTTTCTGGCCTCAGAGAGCAAAAAGGCCCTCATCCCAGGAGGTCAGAAATTTGTCCCTCAGTGGCAGGCTGGCACAGACCAGTCAGTCCTGCACTGAAGGTTTGGGTAAAATACAGGAGTCATCTCGAAGATGTCTTGTGTGTGCATTTTGTAATAAATCCAGCACTGGCATCAGTGTGGGTTTATTATTCTGAGTAGTTTGATACCAAACTTCCCAGATTCAGTGTAGCCATTATGAAGCTGTGGAGTTCGTTTTGACAAACTCCCAGACCATATACTTAATATGGCCACACTGTACTTACAATGTCTAAGAATGATTTTAGACATTGAAGGGGCATATTGCTCATGCAGCTAGGCACACACCTGTGGTGTAGTGCACCCTGCCTAGGGCTTTAAGGCCTGCTAGAGGGGTGAATTACCTATGCCACAGGCAGTATATTGTGTGCATGGCATCCTGATGGGGGTGCCATGTCGACTTTGCCTTTTTCTCCCCAACAACACACACAATCTGCAATGGCAGTGTGCGTGTGTTAGGTGAGGGGTCCCTTAGGGTGGCACAACACATGCTGCAGCCCTCAGGGACCTTCCCTGGTCACAGGGCCCGTGGTACCACTGGTACCTTTTACAAGGGACCTATCTGTGTGCCAGGGGTGTGCCAATTGTGGAAACAATGGTACATTTTTAGTGAAAGAACACTGGTGCTGGGGCCTGGTTAGCAGGGTCCCAGCACACTTCTCAGTCAAGTCAGCATCAATATCAGGGAAACAGTTTGGGGGGGGGGGGGGTCACTGCAACAGGGAGCCATGTTCCTACAGGGAAACAACAAAAACTGTCTCACATTAACAAACAAGTTATTTACCTTAGGTAACGCCTTATCTAGCCACATATACCTTACTTTAGAATAATCCCCAGCCGTCAGACTGGATATGTAAATTTGTTCATGAGCAGAACCCCTGCATGGCACCAGGTGGCATCCTTCAGCTCCACGTGGCATAGTCTGTGCCAGCAGTGATATGCGCAGTGCCTATATGGGCATCATCCCAGCGTGCTTATGTCAGTTTCTTTTTATGACTTTCCATGCCAGAAGCACTGACCACAGGTGTGTGAAACGAAGGCCCTTAAAGAGGAACAGCCCTGAATCTAAAAATCCATTCACAGAGCGGTGGGAGGTTGGGTGTGTCAGTAAGAAATCTGCAGCTAGATAGTTTCTATCAGATAAGGCGTTACCAAAGGCATATTTCTTACCTCAGAATAGAAACTCTAGCAGAACCTTCAGAGGTGGGTCTGCTAAGCATTCACCGTAGGAAGTCTTGCAGGACGGAAGGGCAAAGTGCCTGTTCCTACAGACCTTTCGAACCAGGCAGTAGTAATTGATAAATATGTGCAGCAATGCCCACGTTGCTGCCTGGCAGATGTTTAAGACCGGAACTCCGCTCACTAACGCACAGGTCACAGCATTGGCTCTGGTGGAATGAACATACAAGCCCTCAGGGGGTTGTTCCTTTGCCAATATGTAGGAGGTTTTGATGCAGTACAGGATCCATCATGAGATGCTCTGTTTTGTACCGACTTCCCAGTCTGGGGTCAAACATACCCCATGAAGAGCTGGTCATCCACCCACAACTCTTTGTGCAGTCAAGATAGAATGACAACGCTCTTTTTGGGTCCAGCCAGTGGAGTCAATCCTATTTCTTTATGAGGATGAGGAAGAGCATAAAAGGTAGGCAGGGTGATAGACTGGCCTACATGGAACAGGGTCACTACCATCAGATGAGAAGGATGCTCGAGTCTGAAGGACCAGCTTGTCTGGTTAGATTGTAACATAAGGAGGATGTGCCGATAGGTAGCCCTCCTGGCAGATGCTACTGCCATAGGAAAGGCTGTCTTCATGGTAAGTAGCCTGGTTGGACAGTTATGGAGTGGTTTGCAGGGGGCACACATCAGACGAATCAGAACCAGTTTTAGGTCCCACTAAGACATAATGAAGGGGGCTGGGGGAAACATATGTTAAAGACCCTTCAGAAACCTATTTACAATAGGGAACTTGAAAACAGAAGGCTGATCTGACAACCGCAGGAATGCAGATATGGCAGACTAATAACACTTCAATGTGCCCAATACAGAGTCCAGCTGGGACACAGTGAAATTAAACAAGACAACCAGTGAAAGAGGAGCAGGCAGAGAGTCAACCTATTTTTTGCACACCGTGCCACAAACTTGCCCCAACAGAAGGCGTAGATGCCTGGTTGCCAAAATGACATGAAAGACTTCAGAAGGAAGGCCAAAGGCTGTCAACTGTTGCTACTCAATCTCCATGCATGAAGGCAGAGCGTTGACAGGTTTGGGTGCAGGAACCTAATTTGCTGCTGTGACAGAAAATCCTCCCAAAAAGGCAGCCTGATCAGAGGACCAATGGACATACTTAACTGCTCAGAATACCAGACAATCCGCGCACAATCCAGAGCCACAAGAATGACTTGAGCCCACTTGTTCTTGGTCTTCTTGAGAACTCTGAGCAGTAGTGGTATTGGCAGAAAGGTGTATAGAAGACCTGAGCTCAACTCAAGGTGAAAAGTGCTTCAGAGCGAGAGCTGCTTTGGAAACTGTGCACAGGACTACTAACATTGCGCATTACCAGAGGTAGCAGACAGATCTAATCAAGGTTCTCCCCACTTTTGGAAGAGATCTTGCACCACCTCGGGATGGAGACGCCACTTGTGACCTGCAAGGCATTGACGACTGAGTTCATCTGCCCTGGACTTCAGAGAGCCCGCCAGATATTAAACCACCAGGGAAATGCCCTGACATTCCAGAGATGCCCAGAGATGCAGGGCCTCTTGACAAAGGGTCCACGACCTCAACCCTTCCTGTATGTTGCAGTACCTCATGGCAGTGATATAGGGGTGGGCAGTGAACTCTGCGCTTCGCTTAGAGCGAAGACTTCAGAAAAACTCTGTGGGGCGGAGTCTTTTCCTCATTTGTGCTCTCCCACTTTGAGTCGGCGAGCGCGAACGAGGAAAATCACCACCTCCCAGAAAGATTTCTCAACACAGGTGGTCGCGGATGGTCACTACCGTCCACATTCAGAAACTTCAGTCCATGTTGAGGAGGTTGCTGCTCGAGTAGAAAATCTACTCGAGCGGCATAAAAGAAGCAGTGCTCTCTTGTGCTGCGTGGTGCCGTTTGAGCTGATTTTTCAGCACGGGACAAACACCCAGCGCTAAAATTGAGTGCAAACGGTGTGACCTAATGCATTGCGCTGCTTGCAGAACTCTGCATAGCGCAGCAAAGTTTTTTGGTCACTTTGCAGAGTTCTGCATAGCGGAACTCCACCCAGGCCTACAGTGGTGTTGTCCGTAAAAACACCTGCACTAGCCTCCCCTGGATGAAGAGTAGAAACGCTTTCAATAGCTATCGGATCGCCTGAAGCTCCAAGAGGTTTATGTGGAGTACGACATCTGGCTACCTGATCCATGAGGTCTGTGGGTATGGCATCCTTGGTCAAGCAAAGGCTAGGAATCCTACAGGCCAGGGAGGCTGGGCAGGTAGAGACACAGCTGGAAGCCTTTACCTGACCACAAAACGAATGAAAGGCGGACTGAGATTAGCGAGAGGCCATTGAAAGGTACAACAACCTTGCCGTATCCCTGCCATCCTTGAAGCGCTCTAGCGGGGAGTCCATCTTGTTTCCAGAGACAGAAGCGCCATCAAAGGGTATGTCCATTAGTGAGGCCTAGACATCTCCTGAAAAGCTAGGTAGTTCTCAACCAGGCATGACACCGAAGGACCACCGAAGATGAAATTATTCTGTACTGCAAGCCTGTCGTGTCCAGCCCACATTGAATGGCAAACTTAGCTGCATCTCTCCAGTAAGTAATGGCATGAGAGAGTATGCTTTGGGTCTACTCAGAGACCATAGGCAGCATCTGCGCAACCAGAGTCCCAGATTGTATGGGAGTATCTTCCTAAAAGGCATGCAGTGTTCACCGACCGCAGTGCCAGGCTGGCAGAAAAGAACATCCTCTTTGCAAAGGTATCCAGCATCTTGGATTCCCTGTCCTGTGAAGCAGTAGGGAATGTGCCAGGATTTACTCTCGAAGTGGAGGCTTGGACCACCAAGCTCTACGGGGTGGGGTGCCAGGTGAAGAAACTGGGGTCCCCTAGGACTGGGCGATGGTGGCAGGCAACTGTCCTCTGCACAGGAGCTCCTGTGCAGGGCTTTAACCAAGCCCCAAGTAGGACCTCTGCAAGGGCTTTGTTAAAAGGGAGAGAATGCTCAGAATCCCAGTTGAAGTATCTCAGTCAAGACGTTTCCCCCCTCTCTTGGTCCTCTGCTGGGCAGGCAGTCCTCTGGGGGTTCGTAGAGGTCACTGGTCCTGCAGGGCAGTCACTTTCTTGGAGCAGGGATCTTTGAAGCTGCAGACATGCCAGTAGGCCTGAGGCCAAGTCAGTGGTTGTCTGGAGTTTTCACTGCTGGGGTCAGCTTTGCAGTCCTTCTTTCTTCTTCTTAAGGTTGCCAGGAATCTGGTGAGCATGGTTCAGGGGAGCACCTAAATACTAGTTTTAGGGGTGCAACAGGGGGCAGAGGGTAGCCAATGGCTACTGTACCTGAGGGTGGCTACACCCTTCCTGTGGCCACTCCCTTTGGGGATGGGGGGCACATTCTTAACCCAATTGGTCCCTGCCCCCAAAGCAAGATGGAGGATTCTGCAAGGAGTGGGTCGCTTCAGTTCTGGACACCTTAGGGGTGGTCCCAGCGGAAGTGGTCACTCCTCCTTGTTTTTCCTAATATTCCTGCCGAACATGCCACCAACAGTGGGGCATGGGCCTGGGGATGAGCATCTCCACTAGCTGGAGTGCCCTGGGGCACTGTAAGAGGAGGCCTGAGCCTTTGAGTCTCACTGCCTAGTGTTACAGTTCCTGCAGGGGGGGTGGTGTGAAGCACCTCCACCCAGAGCAGGCTGTGTGTCTGACCCCAGAAAGCACAAAAGCTCTCACCGCATGGGGGTCAGAAACTTGTCTATTAGTGGCAGGCAAGCATAGACTAGTCAGCCTTACACTAAAAGGTTGGTAAAAATACAGGGGACATCTCTAAGATGCCCTCTGTGTGCATTTTACAATACATCCAATACTAGCATCAGTGTGGGTTTTTTGTGCTGTGAAGTTTGATACCAAACTTCCCAGTCTTCAGTAAAGCCATCATGGAGCTGTGGAGGTCATAACGGCAGACTCACAGCCCATGTATTTAACATGGCCACACTGCACTTACAATGTCTAAGACTTAGACACTGTAGGGGAATATTGCTCATGCAGCTATGCCCTCACCTGTGGTACAGTGCACCCTTGGTTGTATGGCAAGGCCCTATGGCTACAGCTAGTTCACTGACCGAGTGGGTAAACACACTAAACCCATATTTGAAATTCACTTCTACGGAGTCGGATAAGGAGGTTCATTTTTTGGACTTACTGATTACAATTGAACAGGGGAAATTATTAACCTGTACTTACCAAAAACCTACAGATCGCAACAGCCTGCCAATGTACGAGAGTCATCATCTTAAATCCCTCCGTGACAACTTACCATTTGGCCAATTCTAGCGACTACGACGAAACTGTTCCTCAATACAGGAATACAATACCCAAGCAGATGATCTTCAAACAAAACTCCTTGAACTACATTATCCCCAACACGTCATCAACCGAGCTCGTAAGAGAGCAAGGAACAATAATTGTGACTTTCAACTTCAAACTAATACTAGAGTCACGAATAGACGGTTGACTTGTGTGTCTACTTTCACCCCACTATCTAACCAGATAAAAAAACTGATTAATCAAAGGTGGCCTATCCTCAACAGTGGGGGCAATACCATTCCTAGGCCCCTATTTGCATTTAAACGATCTAAAAATATTAAAGATCTGATAGTCCATACCCGTCCAAAAGACACATTGCGAACACAGACACAAACTACACTCTGGAACCTTCCACCTGTAACTGGACATTATCCCTGTGGACACTGTAATGTCTGTCAATTGACTAGCCCCAACAAAACTTTAGATTTGGCACCTATAGGCCAATGGCACCTGACAAAACACACAAATTGCAACACTAAAAACTGCATTTACATGATTACGTGTCCATGCGGGCTACGTTATGTGGGCATGACTTCTAGATCAGTTAAAATAAGAATTAACGAGCATAGGAGCAACATCAGGTGTGGACGCATTACAACAAAATTATGCGCACACTTCCTAGATGCCCCCCACAGTCCCGATGATTTAAGTTGGGTTGTACTTGACGCCCCTAGAATCACTACTGACTCCCCACACTCCTTGTTCAGACTGGAACAACGGTGGGTTTTCAAGCTTCATACTGATACAGATGGGTTGAATGATGCCATTCCCTGGACTACATTGTCCGCCTAATCAACCCCTTTTAAGGATTTACCACGAATATTCAGAATCTTCAATCTATATTTGTTCTGTTTTTCACTTTTTATTTCCATCCTAATTGGACTGACTGTGAAAGACTATGGTTTTAGGGAGCCCCATTTTATGTATTACTCTGTGGCCCATACCTTTCTTTTGTCTACTAGGGCGGTTATTTCCGGCTTCCCACTCCAAACCACTCATTGTATTAACTGACATAACTCACTATCCAGTTCCAGCCATTCCAAGATGGCCGACGATGTTTTTAGTCCATTGTTTGTTTTGACTACCACCCACGAGGCTATTGGAGTAATGCTCGTTCTAGTCTATTATATCTATGTTCACAAAGATGGCCGCCATAATTTTGCTTGAGTCCTTCTTTTATTTCTGAGACCTGTTCCCGGAGTGTAGTCCTTCTACAGTTTTGACCACCCTCTCCCATTTTTGCCGGGAAAACTTCTCTTTAAAAGACTCGCACTGAGTCGGGAAGTTGTCTTTTCGGGAGAGCACGTCAGGGTAGGTTCCCCTGCAGACTGCCGTCATCCACAAAGTAAATGACCTCGCGTTTGTGTGTTTATCGCTTTTTTCGGGTACTTATTTACTCTGTGGACGTATATTGAGCTCAACTAATGACATCTCTCAAAGTATTAACAGACTTAGGTCGGGGTAATCCCTTAATATTCTATGGATAACCACGCTTTGCCAGTGTGTTTTTGCCTTTGTAAATCACCACGCAGACTATTACACTCTGCTACAGTACTCACCAAGCCTTTTTAGAAATATTTTCTGTTGTAAAACTGTTTTATTCCTCCCAGTTTTCCTTCAACAAATGTCATAAATGCTAGTGACGAGTCTGTGTATGAATTTCCAAGTGACATGGACTAATAATGTGCTTGATGTTCATAATCAATTTAACCAACCGACCTCTAGTAGTGAATGTGACTGTTTTGGTTCTGATTGATTACACTGCATTCATGGTGTCTGCTTTACCACTTTATTAGTAGTGACCGCTTTCGGCATGCTACTTCCCCAGGGGCCCCCCATGTACCAAGGGATGGTAAGCATATTGTCTTATTATGTTTTTACACAACTGGTTACTACACACTGTTGTGTCACGGGTGTCCTTCCTTATTTTTCCGTGTGTTTTGATCAAAATGATTTGTTTGTATTTTTCTAGGGCGACCATTAGAGGTTTCTGACAATTAGTGAACTTCAATGTAAGTGACTATATGATTTGTTTGACATTTTTGCAAACTTTCAGTAATATAGACAGGAGAAGTCTTATTATGTATTGGTCCTGAAGAAGCGTCATAGGATCTTGTTAGACCACTGTACGCGAAACATGTTGACCATGTCCTAGGAGCCCGACGATAATCTCTTTAAGCTCCAGCACCATGCAGAAAGTCGTTGAGCATTATTCCTCATTTTATACTTTCCTTTTGTTTTTAATCTTGGTCCCGGTCTTATTCCATTGATTAATTAAATTGACTTGCTCCTATTAAGACTGGGAACCAACTTTAGCTTTCACTCTCCTGCCAGGATTAGCGCCTGACCGCAACACCAGGTCTTGTAGTGTCCGCTACCACGGCTGCTACCTAAAAGATCTCCGGCAAAGAGCCCCCTTACGGGGAGCCCGTCAGACATTGCAGCGCCAGTCTGACGAGGAGCTACCCGATGATGAAGCATGACATCCTCTCGGATGTGTGAGGGCTCTTGCTCCTGAACTTTAATGTTCCCCTAGTGACTATATTATTCCATTTGGAACAGTGTACACCTTTTTTGTATGTTCAGTTAATTGGGAGACCGTACACTGGACCAACTACAGGGAGTGCAGAATTATTAGGCAAGTTGTATTTTTGAGGATTAATTTTATTATTGAACAACAACCATGTTCTCAATGAACCCAAAAAACTCATTAATATCAAAGCTGAATATTTTTGGAAGTAGTTTTTAGTTTGTTTTTAGTTTTAGCTATGTTAGGGGGATATCTGTGTGTGCAGGTGACTATTACTGTGCATAATTATTAGGCGACTTAACAAAAAAAAATATATACCCATTTCAATTATTTATTATTACCAGTGAAACCAATATAACATCTCAACATTCACAAATATACATTTCTGACATTCAAAAACAAAACAAAAACAAATCAGTGACCAATATAGCCACCTTTCTTTGCAAGGACACTCAAAAGCCTGCCATCCATGGATTCTGTCAGTGTTTTGATCTGTTCACCATCAACATTGCGTGCAGCAGCAACCACAGCCTCCCAGACACTGTTCAGAGAGGTGTACTGTTTTCCCTCCTTGTAAATCTCACATTTGATGATGGACCACAGGTTCTCAATGGGGTTCAGATCAGGTGAACAAGGAGGCCATGTCATTAGATTTCCTTCTTTTATACCCTTTCTTGCCAGCCACGTTGTGGAGTACTTGGACGCGTGTGATGGAGCATTGTCCTGCATGAAAATCATGTTTTTCTTGAAGGATGCAGACTTCTTCCTGTACCACTGCTTGAAGAAGGTGTCTTCCAGGAACTGGCAGTAGGACTGGGAGTTGAGCTTGACTCCATCCTCAACCCGAAAAGGCCCCACAAGCTCATCTTTGATGATACCAGCCCAAACCAGTACTCCACCTCCACCTTGCTGGCGTCTGAGTCGGACTGGAGCTCTCTGCCCTTTACCAATCCAGCCACGGGCCCATCCATCTGGCCCATCAAGACTCACTCTCATTTCATCAGTCCATAAAACCTTATAAAAATCAGTCTTGAGATATTTCTTGGCCCAGTCTTGACGTTTCAGCTTGTGTGTCTTGTTCAGTGGTGGTCGTCTTTCAGCCTTTCTTACCTTGGCCATGTCTCTGAGTATTGCACACCTTGTGCTTTTGGGCACTCCAGTGATGTTGCAGCTCTGAAATATGGCCAAACTGGTGGCAAGTGGCATCGTGGCAGCTGCACGCTTGACTTTTCTCAGTTCATGGGCAGTTATTTTGCGCCTTGGTTTTTCCACACGCTTCTTGCGACCCTGTTGACTATTTTGAATGAAACGCTTGATTGTTCGATGATCACGCTTCAGAAGCTTTGCAATTTTAAGAGTGCTGCATCCCTCTGCAAGATATCTCACTATTTTTGACTTTTCTGAGCCTGTCAAGTCCTTCTTTTGACCCATTTTGCCAAAGGAAAGGAAGTTGCCTAATAATTATGCACACCTGATGTAGAGTGTTGATGTCATTAGACCACACCCCTTCTCATTACAGAGATGCACATCACCTAATATGCTTAATTGGTAGTAGGCTTTCGAGCCTATACAGCTTGGAGTAAGACAACATGCATAAAGAGGATGATGTGGTCAAAATACTAATTTGCCTAATAATTCTGCACTCCCTGTAATCTCCCAGTCCCTCCCTTTGTTGGTACAGTGCACCCTGCCTTAGGGCTGTAAGGCCTGCTAGAGGGGTGACTTTCCTATGCCACAGGCAGTGGGTTGTGGGCAAGGCACCCTGGAGGAGTGTCATGTCGACTTTGCCTTTTTCTCCCCACCAGCACACACAATCTGCACTGGCAGTGTGCATGTGATTGGTGAGAGGGATCTCAGGGTGGCACAATTCAGACTGCAGCCCTTAGGGACCCTCCCTGGTCACAGAGCCCTTGGTACCGCTGGTACCTTTTACATAGGACTTATCTGTGGGCCAGGGCTGTGCCAATCGTGGAAACAATGGTACAGTTTTAGGGAAAGAACACTGGTGCTGGGCCTGGTTAGCAGGATCCCAGCACACACTCAGTCAAGTTAGCATCAATACCAGGCAAAAATCGGGGGAGTAACCATGCCAAAAGGGACACTTGCTAACACAACCCCCTTCTAAACGAAAAGATGAGATTACCCTTTCCCAAGAGAGTATTTATTGTCTAAGTGGAAAAACCTGGAAAGTCCATCTGCATTGACATGGGCAGTCCCAGGTATGTGTTTCACTGTAAAGTCCATTCCCTGTAGGGAAATGGACCACCTCGAAAGTTTAGGGTCCTCAACTTTCATTTGCAATAGCCATCTGAGCGGTTTGTGGTCAGTTTGAACAATAAAGTGAGTACCAAACAAGTATGGTCTCAACTTTTTCATGGACCAAACCACAACAAAGGCCTCCCCTTTTAATGTCCCTGCAATGCTGTTCCCTGGGGAGTAGCCTCCTTCTAATGAAAGCAACAGGCTGGTCTTGGCCATCATCCTTGGTTCATCATTGGTTTGGGACAGGACAGCTCCTATCCCATGTTTAGAGGCATCTGTCTGCACATTGTACTGCTTAGAGTAGTCTGGAGGTTTGAGAACTGGTGCTGAGCATTTTGCTTCCTTTAGGGTGTCAAAGGCCTTTTGACAGCTAAAAGTCCAGTTTACTTTCTTGGGCACTTTCTTAGAGGTCAGTTCTGTGCGGGGGGTCACAATGGACCCATACCCATTCACAAGTCTTCTGTAATAACCAGTCAGGACAGGGAATGCCCTGTCCTGAGACAGGGTTTTTAGAGCTTTCCAATCCAGCATTGTCAGGATCTTGGGTTGTAAGGGATGCACTTGGCATCCACCCACAGATGGCCCAAGTATCCAACAGTGCCCTGCTCTATCTGGCATTTCGATGCCTTAATAGTGAGGGCTTCAGATTTCAGAGGCTGCAAAACCTTCCCCAGGTGGGCCAGGTGATCCTGCCAAGAGAAGCTAAAGACAGCAATATCATCTAGATATGCTGCACTGAAGGACTCCAAGCCAGCAAGGTTTTGATTCACCAACCTTTGGAAGGTGGCAAGGGAATTCTTTAAACCAAAGGGCACAACAGTGAACTGATGATGCTCATAAGGTGTAGAGAATGCAGTATTTTCTTTTGATCCTGGTACCAATGTGAATTTGCCAGTACCCTGCAGTCAAGTCAAAGGTACTGATGATCTTTGCTGCACCTAATTTGTCTAATAGCTCATCAGGTCTTGGAATAGGGTAAGCATCTGTCTTGGTGACAGAGTTGAGACCTCTGTAGTCCACACACAACCTCATTTCTTTCTTTCCACCCTGGGGATGAGGTTTGGGGACTAAGACCACTGGGCTAGCCCAAGGACTGTCAAAGGGTTCAATAACCCCTAAATCTAGCATCTTGTTGACTTCAACTTTGATGCTCTCCTTAACTTGGTCAGACTGCCACTAGATCTTGGATTTGACAGGCAAGCTGTCTCTAGTATCCACAGTATAGGTACATCAGTGTGTATGTCCAGGGGTTAAAAAGAAAAGCTCTGAATTATGCTGTAAGACTTGCATGCAGTCAGTCTGCTGTTGGGCAGCGAGGGTGTCTGAGTAGACAACTATCAGCTGACCCATCTTTAGGGTTGTGTGAGAGGAGGTCAGGGAGAACTCACTCTCTGCTTCCTGATCCTCATCAGTAACCATCAGGATGGTTACATAAGCCCTGTCACAGAAAAGCTTGAGGAGGTTTGCATGGATCACCTGTTTGGGTTTCCTGCTAGTGCCCAGGTCTACCAAGTAGGTGACCTCACTTTTCTTTTCCAGGATAAGGTAAGGGCCACTCTACTTGTCCTGAATTGCCCTGGGAACCACAGGCTCCTGAACCCATACTTTCTGCCCTGGTGTAAACTCCACCAGTGCAGTCTTTTGGTCATACCACTGCTTCTGGAGCTGTTGGCTGGCCTCAAGGATTTTGGATTTTTTTTCCATGTACTCTACCATCCTAAAGTGGAAGCTAAGCACATAATTCACCACATCTTGCTTAGGTCTCTCCCAACTGTCCTTCACAAGTGCAAGTGGTTCCATAACAGGGTGGCCAATAGAAGTTCAAAGAGAGAAAATCCCATTTCCTTCTGAGGCACCTCTCTGTATGCGAAAGGCTAGCATGACAGGAGGCCATCCCATCTCATTTTGAGGTTTTCAGGGAGCCCCATGATCATGCCCTTCAATGCCTTCTTCAACCTTTCAACAAGTTCATAGGCTTGTGGATGGTATGGTGAACTTTTAAGTCACCCCACACTCATTTCACATGTATTTTAGGTACGATGATGTGAAGGTGGCACTTCTGTCAGAAACCACCTCCGTAGGACATCCTACCCTGGTAGATACCAATAAGGGCTTTGGCTACTGCAGGAGCTGTAGTAGACCTACGGGAATTGCTTCAGGATATCTGGTAGCATGATCCACTACTACCAGCATGTATTGGTTTCCTGAGCCCATGGGTGGTTCAAACAATGTCCACACCAACCCTTTCAAAGGGAACCCCCACCAGAGGTAGTGGAAGTAGGAGGGCCATTGGGTGGTTACATGTCTTATCAATGGTTTGGCAGGTGACACAGAAGCTGCAAAACATCTTCATCTTTCGAGACATGTTGGGCCAGTAGAAATGGCTGACAAGCCTATTTCACGTTTTGGATTGGCCCAGAAGCCCAGCTAGGGGAAAGTCATGTGCTAAAGTGAGGGTGAATTCACTAAACTGCTGAGGCGCTACAGCTCTCCTCGTTGCACCAGGTTTGGAGTCTTTGGCCTCAGTGTAGAGGAGTCCTTCCTTCCAATAGACCCTGTGGGTGCCACTGGCATCTACCTTCTCCTGTGCAGATGCTTGCTGCCTCAGGACTTCAAGAGTGCAACAGGTTAACTGTCCCTGGCACAGCTGGTCCCTAGAGGGTTCCCCTGGGCACAAGAGCTTTACCTGGTAAGGATCAAACTCCATGGGCTTAGTTCCCTCAGGGTAGGTTAAGACGTCTTCCTGAGAATAGGGGTTTTGTGCTTTTTGTTGTACAGAAGCTGATCCCCCAGTCTTCTTGCCCTTTCTCTTAGAAGGTTGGGCCATTATTCCAGGCTCCAATACTTCTTTTTCACCCTGTGTTTGGCTCTGTGCTCTGGTTTTCACACACACCACTTCAGGGATTCCCAGGATGGCTGCATGGGTTTTACCTCGGCTGAAGCTGAGGACTCCAGACCATTCCCTAGAAGACATTCAACTGGGATTTCAGAAGAGACCACTACCTGTTTCAGGCCAGTAACCCATCCCCATTCTAAGGTTACCATAGCCACAGGATAGACCTTAGTCACATTGTCAGCATTGGTGACTGGATACATTTGTCCAGCCAGATACTGTCCTGGGGAAACACTGGCACCTGTATCCCTCAGGGATTCTACCCTAGTCCCATTAATCAAGGGATGCTGTCTGTATTTGTTCATGTTAGGGGCCAGACAGCAAGAGTGGCTACATCTACGCCACCCTCGGAGACTAAAGTAGCTTCAGTCTGAACCCTGATTTGCTCTGGGCACACTGTTGATCCCACCTGGAGACTTTCTATACCAGTGCTAGAGCAGTACTAGGAGGATTCTTTTTCGGACAGGTCAAGCCTCCAGTTTAGTGTCCATGCTGTTTACAGTTGAAATACCTGGACTTTTTAGGATTGAGGTTTTTACCCTTGTACCCATGTGAAGAGACTCAGGCCCACCCTCCTGCTCAGGTTTTTGGGGGCCTTTAAAAAATTATTTACTTTTATGTTTAGGTGTCTCACCATCCTTCCCCTGGGGGGGCTTTGTAACCCCTTTCTTTTGTTCACCCCCAGTGGAAGTCTTGGTTACCCTAATCTCGACTCAATGGTCTGCCTTCTTTCCCAGTTCTTGGGGAGAAATTGGACTTAGGTCTACCATATATTGATGCAACTTGTCATTGAAGCAGTTACTTAAAAGATGTTCTTTTACAAACAAATTATAAAGCCCATCATAGTCATGCACCCCACTGCCAGTTATCCAACCATCTAGTGTTTTCACTAAGTAGTCTGCAAAATCAACCCAGGAATGGCCCGAGGTTTTGTGAGCCCCCCTCCACCTAATTCTATAATCCTCAGTGGAGAACCCAAAGCCCTCAACCAGGGTAGCATTCATGTAGCCATAAGATTCAGCACCTGCACCAGTGAGTGTGAGGAGTCTATCACTACACTTAATAGTTAACAGTTCCCAAAGGACAGCTCCCCAGTGAGACTTTTTCAATCGTCTGGTTCCACAAGCCCTCTCACAGACTGCGAACTACTTGATATCATACCTTTCCTCATACCTAGGGACAATTTCTTTGGGGACATAAGGGATGTAAGAGTTCTCTCTGTTCCTAGTTAATAAGTTGCTGCCACCATTAATGGGTGCTAATCCCATTTCTGATATCTCCCTTTCTATAGCCAGGAGCTGTCTCTCCAAAGATAGTCTTTTAGCCATCCTTGCTAAAAGGAGGACCTCTTCATTGAGGCTGCCCTCTATGCTTCCAGAGGAGCTGAACTTCCCTGTGGGAGATCCAAATCCTGTGAGTAATTTCCTTGGAGAGAGGGGCAATTGAACCCTGTCCTCTCTAATTAGGTTAAGAGGGGGGAGTTCATCCTCCTGACCCCTAACTTCTTCCCCAACTGGGGGGATGTCTTCCTCTTCAGCCTGGTGTTCCTTTGCATACTCTGCAAGGAGCTCCTGGAGCTTAACCTTGGTAGGGTTGGAACCAGTTTTGATTTGTTTCAGTCTGCAGAGGGACCTTAACTCTCTCATCCCAAGATGGAGGTAAGGGGTGAGGTTGAGCTCCACAACCAGGTCTTTTGAGCTGCTCATTGTGTTACTAAAGTTACGGATTACTTTTAGGAACTAAAAACTACTTCCAGCTACTTACCACTAACTATGCTAACTTTTAATTCTAAAAAAGGAAATGCTAAAGGCAACCTAGCCAAGGCCCTAGGAGGACTTTAAAAAAATGTAGAAAAATATTGTCATTGCAAAAACCAACTGAATCTAAAGGCAATTGTGAACCTTAGTCGTCTGATCAGATATTGACTGAGAAGTCCAGCAAAGTCGTAGACCCCACCGCTGAGCCACCAATGTAGGAAGCTGGTTCTGTGTATACTATACCAAAATGAGGTATAGTGTGCAAGAGTCCAGGGGTTACCCAGAGGCTTAACAGAGGCTAAAGTAGATAATACTAATGCTCTTTTGTGGTAGTGTGGCCGAGCAGTTAGGCTTATCAGAGAGTAGTGCAAAGCATTTCTCATACACACACAGTCATGAAACGTAGCACACACTCAATGACTAACTCCAGGCCAAAGGTTTTTATGCTGCAAAAAAGATACTTTGTTACTTTAGTACTAGAACCAGAAGAACTTTGTTGCAGTTAAGTAGTGGTCAATAGGTATCAAGCATGTGTATCAAATATACTTTGTTTGGTTTTTGTAAATAAAGCAATTTACACGTAAGTAGCAATTTTCTGTTTCAAAAGTTGACACAGTGCAATTTTCCATAGGAGTGCATGGAGTCCTGAGAGGGAAGTGTTGGCACAGAAAACAGGTAAGGACATGACTTACGATTCCATTCTTCAGGTTTTACGATGTCTGCAGGTCAAAGTTTAGGCTAACCCCAAAAGTGCACCACCAACAACATGGAGCCGGCTGGGTGCAAAGGTCAAAGTTGATGTTGGGTTTGCAATGGAATCCTATGAGGACTGCGGGTGCTCGGTAGAACGCAGATTGCAGATAAGTAACAACAGTTTCAGGACACAGGCCTGGGGGTGTTTAGGTCAGCACTGTGGGGGATTTGAGGGGGGCAAAGAGTCACACCAAACACACACCCTCAGAGACACAAAGGTGGCCGGGTGGCAGGGTGCAAACAGAGCTGGATAATACATTATAAATTTGGAAGCGAAAATGGCAATCAACCATCCTCAATGTGGCCAATGGCCCACAAGAGGTACCACACCACATGATACCTCACTATTTCACCACTCGTAACAAAACAATTGTGAGATCGAGACGAAACAAACCTACATAGCTCATCATTGATTGAGACACTAACAATATGTGAAATATGCCCTCACAGGATGCCCCTCCCCACATGGCACTTGACCTTCCAGCAACTTATCCCGATACTGATACACTAGGAAAAATGCAATAAGGTTGATCCTTCATGACTCCACACACGTTGTTTCTTGTTTTTATGTTATTATTTTTTCTCGATGCCAAGACTATTGCATATAGAGTTGCTTGTATATAATATGCTAAAAATGTTTAAGGCTGAAAGTTTTAAAGCCCGTAATGTCCAAAATGTTACATACCTCCTCGTAATATGTACTGAAAACAATAAAAAAAAAAAAATGTACTTACGTTTGCAAACTGAGTTTTGCATCCTAGGCACAACCTTGTAGTGGTCTTTGATGACTCTGGGTTAGTTTGATGTTTAACAGTCCAAAAAGCCGCGTTCTATCAAGATACATTACAGTTGTGCTACTTTCAACAAGTACAATGCAAATGGCATTCACATCTGGAATTAGCACAGCTATACAGCTCAAGAGATCACCATTAAAAATGAATCTTTTACATCACTTGCAAGATGACGAGATACAAAAACTCCCCAGAGTGCTAGAATCCATGCATTACTTTCCTTGCTTAAAGGGTAACATCAAAATCAGGGACTGTGGGAGGGTCAAAGGTAACATCAAACACAGGGGGTAAAGAATTCAATTTTTGATGTTTCAATCTGCATGAAACGAAATATTATGATTGACAAGCCCGACATAGTTGTCGAAATCATCCACTGTACCTTTCCTTGGTGCTTGATCTGGCGAGATTTTCATTTTCACGTTAGACCTTCTGACTGCCTCCTTTGCAGTTGGTTTTTCTCCAGAGGACACCACCTGTTTTACCGGAGAGCTGACTTTACCATATCCAGAACTCCGGATAGATGCATAGCGTCCAACCCGCGGTTTTCTAGGCAAAACGGATGAGCTCTTGGTCTTAAATGTCACTTGCTTATTGTTCACAGCATAGGTTTCCCAGAGATTGAGAGGATGGTGGGGCACCTATATGAAAGAAATGCATTTTGAAGCTTGCAGCAATACAAACTAGTTCAAATTACTCAGAAGTCACCTGTGATGTAATGATTTTCTCACACACTCCTACTTCTTGCAGCACTAACAACATTGTTATGCTGTGTAACGTGGGAAGAACACACTATGGACCAAGTAAATTACGGTAAATTGCAAAGATTTGTATAGCGCTGTAATGCCACTAGAACGCCCGGGTATTCTGTTGGAGTTCTGATATCTTCATACACTTTAAGAGCGCCTCACAGACCAGAACCAGATTTCTGCTTGTTTAATTTCCCTCATTAGTAGTGTGGGTGTGCGTAATATGCGGTTTCCTTGTGTATGGTTATATGTGTGTTTTAAGAATGGTTAGTTTGTGGTGTGTTCAGCTGGTTATCTTTACCAAATCTGAAAACGTCACTTGGGAGGATTGGTATATGCGTTGCTCATCTTGCAGCACTTATATATCAGGCCTAGAGTTAGCAAATACTCAAGGGACTGGTTGTATGTTCTTCCATCCCTTTGTCGAAATCACTGTCACTTCTTTTATCAATTAAAACCAGGGTCCCTAGAATGATACAATTTTGTGGCTGACGCCGTCTTCCGCATTATTAT
Source organism: Pleurodeles waltl (assembly GCF_031143425.1). Classification (NCBI taxonomy): domain Eukaryota; kingdom Metazoa; phylum Chordata; class Amphibia; order Caudata; family Salamandridae; genus Pleurodeles; species Pleurodeles waltl. The sequence goes on along the minus strand of NC_090444.1, from coordinate 1,333,802,299 downwards.
AGGATTTGTCATAGTAATTCATCACCTTCCACGTAGTATTCCGATTTGAGCAAAAAATGTGTCTCTAGCTTGAGTGGATCAAAAGTTACAATTAATGTGGCAAAGCATGTTGTCATGCAGTGGAAGACCTTTCACAAAGGTTGCCTGGTCACATTTCTGTTGCTATATTTCGGTGTAAAATTGTACTTTTGAAGTGAAACCTTTGCCCAAACAGCATTAATAAATACAAAATTGTCAAAATAATCAAGTAATACCATCATACGATGTGCTGCATTACGTCACATAATTTGACTTTTCTTTCAGCATAATTTAGTCAACTCCGCTGCATAATTTAATCTTTTGTTGCAGTGTAATTTCAGAGGCCCGGGTGAGATTTTAAAATATTGCTCTCTGCATGTTTTACTAAAAACAAGTAGCAATGGTGTGAAAATTCAGCTGAGAGTCAGTCAGGGAGGCCAGGATAGCCATTAAGAGATAAAGGGGGTCATTCTGACCCTGGCGGTAATTACCGCCATGGCGGAGGTCGGCGGTAGCACCGCCAACAGGCTGGCGGTGCACCGCTGGGCATTCTGACCGCGGCGGTTCAGCGGCGGCCAGAAACGGAAAGTCCGCTGCCCTTGAGAATCCTCCATGGCGGCGGAGCGCGCTCCGCCGCCATGGGGATTCTGACACCCCCTACCGCCATCTGAACAGGATGGCCGTAGGGGGTGCCGCGGGGCCCCTGGGGGCCCCTGCAGTGCCCATGCCAATGGCATGGGCACTGCAGGGGCCCCCGTAAGAGGGCCCCACAAAGAATTTCAGTGTCTGCTTTGCAGACACTGAAATTCGCGACGGGTGCAACTGCACCCGTCGCACCTTCCCACTCCGCCGGCTCCATTCTGAGCCGGCGTCCTCGTGGGAAGGGTGTTTCCCGCTGGGCTGGCGGGCGGACTTTCGGCGGTCGCCCGCCAGCCCAGTGGGAAAGCCAGAATGACCGCCGCGGTCTTTCGGCGGGAACCGCTTGGCGGGCGGCGACTGCCGTCCGCCGCGGTCAGAATCATCCCCAAAATGTCCCCACTTCTCTGAACCTACCAACCAGTTTATTGTCAAACAATGAACACACACATGGGCAATAATAACAACTTAACGCTCCCTTTAAAGAAGAACGAAATAACATGGTGACTGAGGTAACCGAGGTGAGTGGTACCTGTTAACAGCAGCGGGTACATCAGTCATATTTTCTAATATTGACTATGAAAAAATTATAGTTAAAGGAAAATCTTCCCCTAGGGCTGAGTGATGCTTAATAAATAGCTAAATGAGCTTCATTCCTCACTTCTTTTCAGGACAAGAATTGTCAAAGGTAAGGAGATGAAGGCGCAAAGAGCTAGGGCAGTACAGACGGGCATCCGAGGAAGTAAGCCACTGCAAGCTTTGAAACTGCACACGTTTTCCAGTGCTACTGGTCTCCTTGCCAAAGATCACAACTAATCATAATGCAAAAGTGGGAAACTAGCAGCTGTTTTCTTGATAGTTTACCACACGATCCTTCGGTTCCCGCTTTGCCAAGGACAATGAATATTCACCAGACCCCACTGTCATTTAAGCGTACCTGCCTAGACATTACACTCGGTCATGTACAGAAACTCTGCAGGTGTGACGGCCTGGCAGAATATTTAAGTTTACTACTTTGTGGCAGTGCCTAATTTGTAAATAAAAAGGTGCCGGTGCCGAAAGCCCTCATCTTAAACACGCAGCTGCTGCATTTAATTATGTAAACACGGAATACTGAGGCGGCGTAATCTCGGGCCTCTTTAATCCATAAAAAAACACTACCTGCCCCTTCAGCTCACTCTTGCAGCTTTCTACTTTCCCCCTTTGTGGCGCTTTTTCGTTTTTCCCTTCCTCCGTCTGTCCCATATGTGTCTTTTGCTCGCAGAAAATGCTGGAGGCTGAAGAATAAGCCCCGACCCTCAAAAATAAGTGCCGGTGCTCAGCACCAGAAACAACAAGCACAAATTAAGCACTGCTTTGTGGGCCATTGATTCAATTATCCTAGGACCGATCAAGACAATTTACCCATGAATAAAGAGTATTTTCAATAGTTATGCAATGCACAGTGATTGGAAGAAAACAACACTTACCTGTGACTTGCGTTCTCCATTGTGGGTATCTTATATAGAGTAGATTCACATTCATGAATAATTTTAAGTTGCGAGGATGGAACCCCCTATAATATTTCAAAACGGCAGCACAAACACGAGTACGTTAATAGCCCATTTATCTCACTGTAAATGGTAAAGAAGCCAACAATGGAATGTGCACTGGAAGTCACTTGAAAGCACTAATGCGCAAATAACAAGTGTGAACCTTCAAATGATAAGGGAGGGCTGCATGTAAATCTATGAAAAATACCATCACTGGAAATATGTACCTACGGTAAATTCCATTTTCTAGACCAGCATTGACTCCTACATAGATTCCCACGTTAATAACAAGTCAGCAAGGCACACCCCATTGGTTGAGTCTAAGTGGGCACCTTGTTGGGTATTTGTGCACTTTACAAAATAGTAAATATGTCACGTCCTTGATTCAGGAAGATGGGATGAAGCTCACTGCAACTGGACGACTTTTCTGAGCACAGCTTGTCTCCATATACAAGATTCTCTGGTAGGAACATAAAGCAGTAGTGCTTCGTGATTCTATCATAATCTCAAAATATCTCCCCTGCCAATTTTCAAAAGCCCTTCAGAAGCTTACTCAAGACTACAGTTGATACCAGTTTCCGTTGCACCAAGGAGATCCAGAAAAATCAGCATCTTAGTGTCATGCCATCGCACTCCCCATTCTAGGCATTTGAGATGTTCTACATCCTGTAGGCGATCATCAGGATGTATACATGTATCTGGGTAATATTCACCTGTCTCACAGTCTTAGGTCTACATTTAGGATTGGAAGGTATTCTCTGACTAAATCTTCTCCTGGCAAAATTCACTGGTTACTGAACTAAACACATTTCAAGAATACTGATCAGGTGTGCAAATAACTTAAATATCTCTTTACTGGCTACAACTTCCATCTCTGGGATTTTTGAGACTTCAGGATTTCAGCAGAGAACCTCTTTAAGGCATCTTCTTCCACTGGTTCCAAGCTTCATGGAGCCAGCAACTGAACTTTCCCCGACACATGCTTTACTAAATTGGTACCATCAAGACTGCAGAAAATGTATAGGCTAGTACAGCATGATTCATTATGGATCTTCCTCCTGACTGGTCATAGGTGTGATGGCAGGAAAAAATCATGTCACTGTCCCTTCGTCCAATGTCCCTCCAGACAAGGAGAGTAAAAGATTGGACTTGGTGGGAAGAAAAGTGACACTTAAGCAACAACCATGAAAACAGCCAGTGCCACAGAGCTCTCTTAGGCAGTTGACATACCTCTCTGAGACCCACTTCAACATCTTTTTATGAAATTCCTTAATGAAGGAGCAATGGTGTTGAACCAGATCACCAGTGTTACTGCAGACACCTCAGATCATGGGTATTATTATGCTTGGCAGTGAGATGATCTTCCTGGTTGAGGCCCACTGGTCTTAAACTAGAGGCACAGCAAACGATGATCAACCTTTTTTGTGGTATCATCTTGTTCAACTCACATGTATTTGATGAAACTGCTCAAATAAAGGCAGAAATGGAAACCCTAACGGTGGTACCCTTAGAAAGGAGAATAGAACAGAGGCAACAAGCTTACAGCCTTATGACAGTCTCTATTTCCATCAGAGGATTTAAACCCAACAGTGACCTCAAGTACAGCAGCAACATCAGAGGCAGCCTTATCACCAGCAAAGGTGACCATCCAGAGGAAAAGGAAGCCAACAATCATGAGTAGCCACAGGCAAAGCATACACAAGAGCCAACCAGTGTCTCATCATTTTCCTCTCTTCTGGTATCAATTCTCACTGTACAAAATTGTTACTGTCTCAGCGATTCATGTCCAATGCACTTGTGACACATTCAAAAAATTAATTTTAACTTCAATCGGAGGTTTATATCCTCTTGTAAAACGAAAACAGTGGAGTGGACTGGGAGTTTAATCCCAATACTTTCTGGTGAAGAACAAAGTTCCACAAAAAAGGCCACAAAAACCAGTTTGTTCAGACCCAGGATGGATATACAACTGGCAAACAAATGTATATGGAGGAAAATCAGGATTCTAGTGCGCTATCAAATTTACCCACAGCTTCATGAGAATGTTTGAAAAAACATAGTATTTATAGTGGGAAGCAACTGTTTCCAATACAAGGTCTTCTATTCAACCTCCAGTCTGCACCAAAAACTTTCTCAAAGTGCATGGCTGTAGTAGCAGCTCATCTGAGGAAGCTGAGAATCTTACTCTGTTCATATCTAGATGACTGGCTGATTAAACTTTGGCTATCCTAACAAGTGCAACAGCATTTTCAACACACACAGTTGCTACTCTCAATCAGCTGGGGTTGTCATTCAGGAAAAAGAAACATTCAGCCTGTCCCGAGGTCCCAGATGGGCCGGGCTGGTCATCTTGATCCAGTTGTTCACGGCTGCTGTCATCACTGTGGGTCTCTTCTGTGGGGGGGACTGGATATGTCTGCACCTCCTATCCGGTGACGTTGGGTAGGGGTCCTGTTGGGGTTTAAAGGCATGATTATTGCATCTGTGTGTGCCATTGTGTGCAATGGGTGAGTGACCCTCTACTCCAGTGCTTGCATTCTTGCTGTGGTCCTTGTGTGATAGTTGGTTTGGGGTCTGTGTGGGTATCTGTAGTGAACATGCTTTGGTGATGGGTGTCCATGCATTGGTGTTACATGCAGGGCTTGTTTTTGGGATGTGTGGGTTGTGTTGGTGGGGTATCTGCTTGCATTATCTGGGAGCAGTTTAGATACCCAAGAAGTAAAAGTGTATTCTTTAAAGTGGAGACTATTATAATTCCATCTGAAGTGCTGCAAGCTTTAGAAAATGAACTGTCTGACAGCAAGGCAAATCTTCTCATCTGTGGGTCTAATGGCATTCTGCATTTTGCTGGTACCAAATGCCAGTCTCCACATGAAGCCATTACAACAATATCAGGAAGACCAGTGGTGCCAGTTCTCAGACAAATGAGAAGGCAAACTCATCTCATCACCCTTTGCAGCTCAGACCCTTCTGTGGTGGTGGTGTCCACAGATTCTTTTTGCATGGGCCGAGTTTCCATAAGGAAGTACCATTTCAGACATTTGTGACAGACACCTCTTTGACTGGTTGAGGTGCTCATAGGATCACCTCCAGATACAAGGGATTTTGTCTTGTAACTAAATGTTATATCATATTAATGTGCTGCAACTAAGAACAGCAAACCAGGCTCCATAACCTTAACTTCTTCCTCTCAGTACAGACTCCCTGCTTGTTCCTAAAGACACATTCACAACAGTGCACTCAATATGTGAACAAGCAATTGGGAGCGAAATACAGAGAGTTAACTCAAAAAGATCAACCCGTCTAGAAATGGTTGATAGTCAGGAACCCAGGGATAACTACAGTTCATCAACCAGGTTTTCAAACTGCTCAAGCAGGCGATTGGAGCAGGAATTGTCTGGAGAACCACAAGTGTGTACTAAAAAAACTGTTTTACACAACATCTTCTTCAGCAAGGGTTTACCTCAGTTAGATCACTTTGCAGGCAAAGACAACAAAAGATACTTAGGTCCTAATTACAACCCTGGCGGTAAATCCCGCTTAGTGCCATGCAGAAGACCGCCAACATACCCCTGCACCTGCGAAATTCCGCTACAGGTATTACGACCCCCAGCTCGGAATCCGCCACAATACAGACACCCACACAAGTCCGCCACACAAAAGGTCAGTGATAAACTGGCGATAACAAAACCGACACCGTCACGCCAACAAGAACACGCCCACACCATCACAACCCACAAATCAACGCGGCGGTCTTTCAACCGTGGTAATCCATTGACAGTACACACCGCCACGCTCAAAATACACACACATTTACAAAACACAACCACATTGGACAATTCAAAATACAAAATACACACACCTGATACACATACACACACCACACTCACACACCCAACCCAATATAAAACACACACCCACATCACCCACAAACCCTTATTCCCAGAAATTGAAAGCAGGCCAGAGAGATACACTACCTTAAACAGAAGCAGCATCCACAGACTCACAACACCACCACTTTCACATCATCCATGCACCTCAAACAACACACACAAACACATCCCCTCACACATCACAACACACACCACCTCACACATCACCCACACCACATCATGGCACCTCAACGACACCCCAGGTTCTCTGAGGAGGAGCTCAGGGTCATGGTGGAGGAAATCGTCCAGGTAGAGCTACAGCTATTCGGATCACAGGGGCAGCACACCTCCATTGCAAGGAAGATGGAGCTATGGCGCAGAATTGTCGACAGGGTCAACGCAGTGGGAGAGCATCCAAGAACTAAGGATGACATCAGGAAGAGGTGGAGCGACCTACGGGGGAAGTGCGTTCTGTGGTCTCCATACACCAGATTGTTGTACAGAGGACTGGCGGTGGACCCGCACCGCCTCCCCCACAAATAACAACATGGGAGGAGCAAGTCTTGGCAATACTGCATCCTGAGGGCCTTACAGGAGTAGCAGAAGGACTGGACTCTGGAAAAGGCAAATCTTTTCTTCTTTATCCCCCACCCTACCTGCATGCCATCACATACCCCACTTTTACCCTCACCCCCATCACCCCAACAACCCACAGATACCCCACCAACACAACCAACACATCCCAAAAACAAGCCCTGCATGTAACACCAATGCATGGACACCCATCACCAAAGCATGTCCACTACAGATACCCACACAGACCCCAAACCAACTATCACACAAGGACCACGGCAAGAATGCTAGCACTGGAGTAGAGGGTCACTCACCCATTGCACACGATGGCACACACAGATGCAATAATCATGCCTTTACACCCCAACAGGACCCCTACCCAACGTCACCGGACAGGAGGTGCCAGACATATCCAGTCCCCCCACAGAAGAGACCCACAGTGATGACAGCAAGGATCAAGATGACCAGCCCGGCCCATCTGGGACCACTGGACAGTTGGTTCCCTTGACACTGTCACAAGCCACCACAGAGCCACCCCCCCTCAGGAAACACCAGCACAGCACCCACCCAGCAGGCCCATCCCTCTGTCCCCAGGACACATCAATCAGCAGTGTGTCCACCACTAAAGGGACCCCCGGCAACCCCACTAACACAGGATGATCAGGGACTTGGGGGCAGTGGCAGTGAGCACACATTCAGGGGACAGAGGCACAGGACAACAGGGAAGCTGGGAGGACTGCTGTGCGACAGGGGGAGGACAGGCCCAGGGAACCCACTCTCCACGAGGCCCTCTCCAACATCATAGGATCTTACCATCATTCCTAGGAGACAATGGAAACCGTACTGGCCAAGTTTAAGGAGACCCAGCGGCTGCAGGAGGAACACTACCTTGGGATCAGGGAGGACTTGAAGTCCATTAACAACACCATGGTCACCATTGCAGGGGTGCTCAAAGACCTTGTCAACACCAGTAGGGACACAGTGGCACAAGAAGGGGCCCCTGACACTAGCCTGGACGATGAACAGCCCTCCACCTCTGCCGGCGCTAGTGAACAGGAGGCACCGCCACAGGAACACAACACCAGCACCCCACCCCCTGCAGAAAGAGCACCACCCCTGAAATGGTCCCTGAGATCCAGGAACAAGACAGAGAACATTGCCAAGACCCCGCCACAAAAAGAGACCCCCCCTGAATGTCACCATTCTGTCCCACTATGTCACCCTGTCCATCCTTAAACTGCCATTGCTCCACTTCCTATGCCCCCTTGGACAATGCACCTGTGAAACAAATAGACTGGACTCTGCCATGGACATTCCTCCACCATCCACCCAGCCCATTTTACAACCCCCTCCACTTATTTGCACAGAAATAAACACACTTCAATCACAAAACAATCTTGAGTCAGTCTGTGCTTTCACAAATGTGTAATTGCAATAACCATGGAATATAGCAATGTCAATTTACTTGTGCATATACCAATGTAACACAGCTGTAAGCCAGGAGGAAAAATAGCAAAGGGCACAAAGCGGGACCCACATCTATGAAATGGAAAGGCAAAGTGACAAGCCAGGGTCCATACACTGAGTGAAAACGACAGGTATATGCTAGCTCCAACAGTAGTATGAGATGTGGGAGGCAGTGTCATCTTCTTACCTGTGTCTCACTGTAAGTATTGCATGATTATGTTTTTTCGGTTACCGATATCCTCTTCTTCTGCCTCCTCTTCTTCACTGTCCACAAGCTCCACAGCTGCCACAACACCACCATCTGGCCCATCCTCATACAGAAAAGGCACCTGCCATTGCAAAGCCAGGTTGTGCAGCATACAGCAGGCCACGATGATCCTGCACACCTTCTTCGGTGAGTAGTAGAGGGAACCACCTGTCATATGGAGGCACCGGAATCTGACCTTCAGGAGGCCGAAGGTGCATTCGATCACCCTCCTAGTTTGCCCATGTGCCTCATTGTAGCGTTCCTCTGCCCTTGTCCTGGGATTCCTCACTGGGGTCAGTAGCCATGACAGGTTTGGGTAACCAGAGTCACCTGCAAATGTTGAGGGACAACTGTTAGACACACACTAACCCTTAGGGACAACCCCATACCCAGACATCTATGTCAACTGTATTGGGACCTTAGGCTTACCTATTAGCTACACACGGAGCCTCTGGAGTTGGCCCATCACATAAGGGATGCTGCTATTCCTCAAAATGTAAGCGTCATGTACTGAACCAGGAAACTTGGCATTCACATGGGAGATGTACTGGCCTGCCAAACACACCATCTGCACATTCATCGAATGGTAGCTCTTCCGGTTTCTGTACACCTGTTCACTCCTGCAGGGGGTAGCAATGCCACATGTGTACCATCAATGGCACCAATGATGTTGGGGATATGTCCCAGGGCATAGAAGTCACCTTTCACTGTGGGCAAATCCTCCACCTGAGGGAACACGATGTAGCTGCGCATGTGTTTCAGCAGGGCAGACAACACTCTGGACAACACGTTAGAGAACATTTGCTGGGACATCCCTGGTGCAATGGCCACTGTTGTTTGAAAGGAACCACTTGCCAGGAAATGGAGTACTGACAGGACCTGCACTAGAGGGGGTATCCCTGTGGGATGGCGGATAGCTGACATCAGGTCTGGTTCCAACTGGGCACACACTTCCTGGATTGTTGCATGATCAAGTTTGTACGTGACCAGGATGTGTCTCTCTTCCATTGTCAACAGGTCCTCCAGGGGTCTGTACACCGGAGGATTCCGCCATCTCATCACCTACCCCAGCAGACGTGTCCCATGGAGGAGAACAGCGAGCAGAGAGAAAGCCAACACTGAGATATCACAAAATGTTATTTGCTGTCAATTTATTAATCCGCAATGTGCCTGTAACTGTGTGTATTCCAGGCCTAGATAGGTGTGACGCAGTTATTATTGATGCCATGTGGCCCCCTGAAATGGTGGCTGCCTGACCTGTAAGGTGGGACAATGGGAAATGAGGTAACTGCACTGGCGTTTTACACTGTCGCGGTCAAAGACTGCGGCGCAATTCTGCATTGGTTAACATTGGGCCTTAGGGGCCCGAGGAGCCAATGACGATGTACGTCGGCGGTGACGGTACGCACCGCTGCGGACGTGACCACCATTTTCTGTCTCTTCCCTCACTTGATACCTGACCTTCAACAGGAGAGGACCTACACTGCAAGTGCTGCTGTGACCTGTGTCTGGAAGCGACGATGGCTACAGTGTCTGGGGAAAGGGCCCCTGCCTTCCCTTCGGAGGAGTTGGAGAAACTAGTGGATGAGGTCCTCCCCCAGTACAAGCAACTGTACGGTCCTCCAGACAAACAGGTGAGTACACTGTGAGCATGCTGAATGGGCAAGTCCTGCTTTGAGTGGTGTGGCTGGAAGAAACGGGGGTGGGGGGCTGAGGCCTACATGTGCGGATGGTGAGTGTATGTGCGTCATGGCATGGGTGGGAACTGGTGGGCAATGAGTATGACGGTCCGGCCGGGTGAGTAATGTCCCTTACCCCTGTACCATTCCTCTAGGTCAGCGCCCACCAGAAGAAGGGTATTTGGCGTGCCATCGCCAAGGATGTCCGGACCCTGGGGATCTACCACAGACGGAGCACCCACTGCCGTAAAAGATGGGAGGACCTGCGCCGCTGGAGCAAGAAGACGCAGAGGACCAGCCGAGGATGGCCTCCCAACGTGGAAGGTGTGCCTGTTGCACCATCACTCCCCTAATGTTCTGGATCCTGGCGGTGGCCTATCTGGAGTTGGATGGGCGCTTGAGGGCATCACAGCAGCCACAAGGGGGTGAGTACACTCTCAATCAGCTGACTCTGTTCGCATTGCGAGGTGTCTGGGTGGGGGAGGTGGGCAGTGGGTTCCCCTAGGCCAGGGCGAACTTGGTAGGCAAGGTCACTTGTGAGGCAGGCTATGTGGCACCCCACCCCCACTAGTGGTAAGAGCCATATACACCTAGTCAGGCTCCTGTGACTTCCAGGTGTGCAGCAATTGGTCTTAGGCCTCGTACCCCATGGGCATGTGAAAAATCTAGGAACTATAAGTGCATGGCGTAGTGCAGAGGGCTGCTCCCTGTGTGTTGTGTCCGCCAACGGTAGTGGTGTTGCATGCACTGAACAAGTCTTTCTTCTGTCTCCCACCCCCCTCACCCCCCTTTTTGTGGTCTCCCTGTTCTTGTGTGCAATAGCATCATCAGGCGGAGGAGCATTGGCACCGGAGCAGGAGGGAGCTGCAACCCACTCGGCCCTGGAGGGTGAAGCTACGGAGTCTGAAGGCACCAGTGGGACGGAGGGCGAGGGGAGCTCCACGGCGGGGACAGGAGCAGAGACCAGCGACAGCGACTCCTCCTCTGATGGGAGCTCCCTTGCGGTGGCGGGCCCCTCTGTGTCCACCGCATCAACAGGTACAGCCGCTACCCCCTCTACCAGCACCACCCTCCCAGCAGCCCCTCAGCGTCTGGCCCGTGCCTGCTCACCCAGGAGGGTGGGCATCTCCTTCGCCCCAGGCACCTCAGGCCCTGCCCCAGTCAGCCCTGCTGCCCTCAGTGAGAAGGCTATTGACCTCCTGAGATCCCTCACTGTTGGGCAGTCTACCATTCTGAATGACATCCAGGGAGTTGAGAGGCATTTGCAACAAACAAATGCATACCTGGAGGGCATTCATTCTGGGCAGGCAGCCCAACAGAGAGCATTTCAGGCTCTGGCCTCAGCACTGATGGCAGCCATTGTCCATGTGTGTAGCCCCTCCAACTTCCTCGACCCAGTCCCAATCCCCTCAACCCCAGCCTATCCCAAGCACACCATCAGACCAGCATGCACACACATCAACACACAAGAGTGGCTCAGGCAAACATAAGCACCACACATCCCACAGGCACTCACACAAGCACCATACCCATGCAGACATAGCAACATCCACTTCCTCCACTGTGTCCTCCTCCTCCACGTCTCCCTCCCAGTCTCATCTCCACTCACACCTGCATGCACTACATCCTCAGCCACTACCTCCATCACCAGCACGTCCATCACCACATACCGCTCACGTGCACTCACCACCCCCACTACCATTCACACATCCCCAGTGTCCTCTCCAGTGTGTTTGTGAGCCCTCCTCCCAAAGTACACAAACGCAGGCACACACCCACCCAACAGCCATCCACCTCACAACAGCCTCCAGCCCATGCACCTTCACTCAAATTCAGCAGATGTACACCTCCTACAACCACTACCTCTTCCTCCACTCCCCAAACCCCCTCCATCTACCCGTCCCAGTGTGTCTAAAAAACTTTTCCTGGCTAACATTGACCTCTTCCCTACACCTCCCACCGTCCTTCCCCTAGGGCCAGGCTTTCCAGGTCCCAGCCCAGCACCTCAGCCACCACATCCCCAGGCACAGTGGTGCCAGCAACTGCGGGGTCATGGAGTGCGCCAACCATCAGGGCTGCCAGTGTGCCACGTAGCGAGGGCAAGGACATTCCGCCACCTGCCAAGGTGAAAAAGGTGCCCACATCCCGGAGGGAGAAGCCGAAACCACCAGCCACCAAGGGGTCAACGAAAACGAAAGGAGATAGTAGCAAGACAACTGCACCACCATCAAAGGTGGGGAAGGGCCAAAAACATAAGGGCAGGCCAGGAGAGGGCATGGTGGCACCGACTGAGGGACCAGTGTCACACCTTCTGTCCACGCCAACCTGCACCGCCACCTGCACCGCCCCTGGCACGTCTACAGCTGCTGCGACAGTCCCCAGCCTCTTCCCCGGTGGGCAGCTGTCCGAGGCTGCAAAAATGGGAATGTCTAAAGACATTGGATGCAGATAAAAAAAATTACAAACAAAGGTTTTCAGCCAAAAGAAAACAGCCTAAGAAATGCAACAGTGTTTGGTGAGCCTTCTCTAATGAGTCACAAAAACTAACTACCTTAATGGCCTTGCATAGCATGATTGGAAGGCTTACTGGCACAGGAGTGTCTTAAATGTGCAGTGTCTAACCAGCAATGTGTGCATAAAGCCTAGTAGAAGTTACATTTTCACAGGTTTTCACGTTTTAAAAAGGGGCACATCAGTATGGTATTCAGTCAAATCTACGTTTTCTTATTTTGGCTAATGGGTTTTCCTTTTTTTTATTTTTTTAGATAAGGTGGAAAATGTTGCCTTTTAAGGGCAATTTCTCACTTTTCGAAAATATGGTGTTCCAGGGATCCCTCACATGCAAGGAGACATTTTACGGTTTATGATTATCAGGTACAATGCCATAGAAAAAAACATGATTGTAAAAAACATGGTTGTAACAGGAAGACTTGCTGTAACTTCAACCGATTATTTAACTTCCCTTAGCAGCTATACTTATATGATATTGGGTTAAAAATGATTTTCAGAAGCAATAGACATCTCATTAAGTACAGTCATCAACCACCGAACCCAAGACGATTAACTAATATTGGCCTCTCAAGAAATGACTATCTAATTTCGGAAAATTGGAACGAGGAGGGCTAGTGGGTACAATGTCAGAATAGATGGGGTAGATGTAAGGCACTCAACAGGATATGAACAGTTTGCAGTTTGTTTAATTGGGGTTAGAGCTGTCAACCAACATGAACAAAAAATATCTGGATAACATTTCAATTCTATACATTAACTACACCTGCTGAAATGAAGTCATGTCTCAAACCTTTGTCATATAGTCTAATGTGACCACCTTCCTTTTATCTGCTGGCATTCAGGAGGACTTCAGGATAAGTGTGTTGGGGGGGGGGGGGGAGGATCCAGAGGAATGCTTCTTCATTTCAAAAGAAAGGTTACTTAAAGACCAACAGTACATTCAAAGTCTCCACATTGTCTCTAAGGCAGTATCTGATCAAGGAATTATTCTGTAAAGTCGGAGACTCTAGCTCTGTAAGACATAACATTTAGGAACTTGTGCTGTATTTCAAGGCAAAGTAAAGCCACAATCCATGAACTGCTTTTTAAAAATGTGTTTAAATGTTTTTAATGAATGTCTTCGAAAAGTACATAACAGATGTATGTGACGGGACTTTCCAGTAAGGATTGACACAATGGGAATGCCATTAAAAAGTAAAGAATCGTGAGTATTTTTTCAAGACACCAGAATTTGACTGAGTAACCACACAATTGTGTGCAACTAAGTTAGACTTACATACTGTTTGATCAGAAGCCACACTCACCGAACCTCAATATTAAGATCACGCATCAGTGAAAATACCACAAGAGACCTTAAGACATGGACACCCACATCACAGCCAACATCAGCTCCGCACATCCTCGTTTAGAGTGGTAACTAGCAGCAAAACCAGCCCTACCATGGAGAAAATCATATGGATACTAATCAACCAGAAACTAGCAGTAGGAGGGTGGGAGGGGATATGAACTAATCACATACATGAAGGATGCATGTGAGAACACACAAGCACTAGAGAAGTGCCAAACAACACTAGTAAGAAATGTGCACTAGACTAACAGGGACAACTCCTCCCAGGATCATGAAGCACTGTTATAATAAAGCTGCAAGAGGGTAGACAGGTTGAAGGTCACAATACCTGATCCCCCATAGATGCAACCTTCACTTAAGGCCAATCTAACATCACACTGATAAACACAAACAGGTGTCAGGAGGGCAGTTGAAAATGGTGAATTTGCACCATATAAAAACACTATGACACACACAACATAACAGTATCCTTTCTTCTTACGTTTTCAGTTGTAAGTCTATCGTATCTACTGTGTCTGTTGAATCTTAAAACAGAAACAAGACCCATTTTCATTCATGGAGTCTAAGGTAAAATCAGCATAGCGACATTGGAAACTGGGAAAAACTGGTAACAGAACAAAATACTCAAATGTGATCACAGCAGCAACATATATATGGGAACTTAGAACAATGATTCTTATGTATTTATCTATTCATCTTTGAATATTCTGCTTCGGTAGCCATGATAAAAAAAAAACCACTGCTTTAATTTCATTTTCCTACTGCATGTTTTTAATTATCTGTAACAAAGCACTTGTTTTTAAGTGGATTCAGTTCCGTCAGGCTCACAATTTTCAATACAAACATATCTGATGTTTTTGCGACCATGGGGTAAAGCCGAACAGGATCGCAGAAAGAGTGGAGGATGACAAAAGAAGACTGGAAGGAAAAAATGAATAGAGTCGACATACTCCAAAAGTAAGTTTAAAAGGTAGAACTTATTCCCGTTTTACCAACTTCAAAAACACCTATTCTATTTTTACAGCTTAAAGTCGCTGCAATCACCTTGCCACCATTTTGAGTACTTAAGAATATGTCGCTCACCTGGTGGTTTCCTTGGCCCTGTGGGAGAAACGCAGCACTTTGGCGTTCGTGTGGCTTTGGAATGATAGAATGTACATCATCCAACAAGCGCTCTCTGATTATCCTTTCAGCCTCGCCGCCATCATAGTCTCTACTTGCAGTTTCTCGTGGAGGCACACTTTCCTCGGTACTACGCCATTCCTGCAAGAGATCATCCCGGATCTTCTCAGCACGGGCGCTCAGCTCGTCGGATGGCGATTGGGTCTCATTTTGCTCCAGCCGCCTACTTCCCGCAGCTATAGGACTGCAATAATGTATATTTAAATAAATACAACACATAATTATTCGATTAATCTACCCATTCACTCGATTTAATAGGCATGGTTTCATACGAGCAGTTAACATAATTTCTCACCTTTTACGTGTTTTAAAATTAGAAATGTATAACCGGTTAATAAAGAGAACTGTTTCAACTATCCTACAGAAATGACAATTTAATTATCAGTTGTAGTGGGATTTAAATCTGACAGCCGAACAACATACTTTAGCAATGAAAAAACAGGAAAGGCATCAAAACAGGTTTTTATTCTAACACAAACTCTTTAGTTTTCAAAGCAACCTTGATTATTGCGTTCACCAATTTGCAGCTTACTGTTTTACAGTGATATGATACGGTTGGGAGTATATGTACTAAATTATGTGGCTTTATGAAGACGCGTGCAAATATCTAAATTATAGAGGGCGTGTGGAAAATTGTAGAACATCAAAACATTTTCACAGATTCTCGAGTGAACTGCTCTTGAATGAACCCTTGAAAATGAATGCATATTTCAGTGTGTAACAGGTTTCTATTATCAAATACAAACTTGAGTAAATTATATCTGTACAAATAAGGGATTCCCTTCAAGGCTGTTGAATGAAATAATCAAACCCATCCCCAAATACACATGTGGGACGCTGCATGAAAGTGGTAATTAATTAAATGAATTTGCCTTCCTGAGACCTTTTATAGACAGTAGCAGAAAGTAATTCCAAGTGTTTAAGAGAAGAATGTTAATACTTTACTACCACCACAAACTGCTTGATAAAAGACATGCTGGACGCTCGAGTTCAAATTACATTATAGAACCGATTTACCGAGAAAGCTTTGAATAGATTTGAAGAATTTAAAAAAAGGAGACCATACACTGTATTACCTTGGCCTCCTTCTTGGTGGTTTGTTCATTGCCTTACACTGGCGTGAAAAATACCAGGGTGGGGAGGGATTTCAACATCTTCAATAGGTAAATTAGGGGTTTCCCCCCATTGGGAGAGTTAGCTTACACTGCTAAGTGTTGTGATAATTAAAGGTAAGTGGGGCATTGCCACTAGAAGATCTATTATATGGACCACTAGACGATCAAATTGTTGGGGGCCAGGCTCTGAATTTCAATACATCCCCTGAAGCAATAATATTGCAGGTTTCCTGATCACTAGATATTTGTTTCCTGCAATCGGCTCCTGCATTGCATTCATCTCCCTCATGAGAACAGCAACCACTACGCAAGTTGTGCTATGACTTACTACACTATTCTGGCTTACAGACTCTAACACGCAGGTAGCACAAGTCTAATCCATCATCATGCCCAAATCCAGAAATACCGGGAAAACCTTGAAATAAGCTCCACATGCATAACCCTGATGCTCTATTATCAGGTCATTCATGCAGAGCGAAAACCACAGCTTATCCAACATCACCATCCCTGTGCTACATTGTATCTCCACACTAGCCACTGTTCTGAAAGGTCCCTCACCCTAGAGCAAAGTCCAAGACCGCCATTTTCTGTTCTCCCGCATATATCTGTACTGCCTGACCAGTCATCATTCAGGCATTCATCCCTCAATACCAGATCAACAGCTAAGCATGCCTTCAATATCCATGACCTCAGTGAGGATTTCATACACACTTCCTTCAACATGACCTCAGTAAAACTTATTCACAGACTCAGCTTGGCTAGGATTTCAACATATTCCAACGTCACAAGGGCAATCTCTGCACCAACTTATCCAAAGACTCTGAATTGTAACTCAGCAGTTGGAAATTCTAGGAGAAGATTCAAGTTGGTGTACAACGGAATTACACTAATGTATACAAATTGCCTTATGACTCAGCCCCAATGTGGCTATTTCCATTTCCAAAAACTTTGATATGATTATTTGAAACCTTTAGAATTCTTCAACAAATCTTTTGTATTTAAGTACTTTCTCATCTAGCTATTCCCCATTCAACCCATCCCAGGCTTCATGCACAACGCCAGCAAAATACTTGAAAGAATTATTGAGGTCACCTAAAACTGGCTTCTCAAAGGATCTTTGATTTGGTAAAATGTTGAAGCAGGTACACAAGGTCAAAATTTACAATATATAAAACT
The DNA here is from genome assembly GCF_031143425.1 of Pleurodeles waltl. NCBI lineage: Eukaryota > Metazoa > Chordata > Amphibia > Caudata > Salamandridae > Pleurodeles > Pleurodeles waltl. Next base: position 1,333,784,943 of record NC_090444.1, on the reverse strand, counting down.
TCCTGGAATGGAAGAATAGAGTGTATCTCCTCCCACATGAAATGTAAAAAATAAATGTGAAAGGAATATTTTTCACAATTTACAAATGTAAAGGCGAACTCAAGGCTTAAGACCTTCATGGTGTGCAAAGCTACCCCGACTCGCCTCATAAGTGTAGATGGTTTATTGCAAACCCTTAAAATCCAAGGTAAATAGGGCAAAATATGCATTTTTATGTACCATTTCCCTAAACAATGTGCTAAAAAACAACAGTCTGTGTGTACAATGACATGGCCACCTATTTTTCAAAATGCATATGGTCTATTCCTTTACTCCATATAAATATGCCGAAAACAAAATTTCAATCAATCTGGGTGTGCAATTTAACATTGCTCTCTATCATTTTCCAAAATACACATGGCATATTCCTTCACGTCTACCTTTCACATACCTTCATTTTCCAATCCAGTCTAAGTCAAAATACAAGAATTAACTTTGACTGATAATGACACTTACTTGTAATCCTGGCTCATCGTTGGGATAGTCATTAAACCAAATTACAGGGTTTTCACACCGCTGCAGGATCCTAGTGCACAGAAACCAGCCTGTTATGATTATGAGAGCAAACCACAATTTGAGTCTGTGCCGTACAAGCCTTACCTCGTAGCCCAAATATCATTGGAGTAGAAAAAACGTAAATTACCAGTAAAAAAGATTTTTTGCAGGCAAGTTTTGCAGTTTTTCATGATAGACTTCATGTCCTTTTGTTGTGTTCCAACCCCTTCTATGCACACCCTTTGTGGGTTGTGGGGCTTGGCTGCAGGGCCTGACCTGCAGTGAGGCTCATGCCATGCACCCAACATCGGCTGTGCATAGCCCTTTGGCCAGGGCGTAGGTCCAACCACTCACTCACCCATCCTCCAATGCACTGGGTAAGCCACTCATAGCAGGCTCTGAGTACAAGCCTAGCATCAGTGTTTGCACTTCTAAACCAGCTACACAGCCTGAAGCCCGAACCTCCACTGCCACTATGCCACTGAATCAGCTGCCCAGGGCCTTTGGCTCTGGGCACAGGGCCTGGCCTTAATACCTGGCATCCACAGTGCTCACTGTGCACAGACTTGGCCACGCATGGTTGCACTGTGAACTTTATTTATTGTTTTTACTTTTTTTCAGGCTTTGCAGGAAAAAAGGATATTCATTAAAAAATGAATGTATCAATTTGTGAAACATTCTGAAACTGGATCTGCGAATTCCACAAGAAGAATGAGGGTAGTACAGTAATAGTTTATTGTATAAAGTTATTTAAAACAATTTAAGATTCAAGAATGCAAAATCAATTCTCAAACTAAAAACAGTTCATAAATATTGACTTAAAACAATGTTATCCAAAGTGCAGGTGCATAGTTAATGATAGTTATTTAGGTATTGCAGTATGTGCCTGATCAATGTTCCCTGTTTTTTCATACATCAAAAATGTAATTAACTTACAATTTAATCAAGGGTCTTCCGGATTGAAGTACTGGTCACTGCGTCCCTACATGTTTAGATTGTTCTATCCAGAAAGCATCCTCTAAGTAGCTTAACTCGTGCTTGCCGCAGGGAAGGGCAAATACATAGTAAGTGTATTAGATTTTCCTTTTCACTTCTACATAACCTGCATGTTATTGGGCCGTTATAATTCCATTTCGGAAGTTCTGCAAAACGGAAGAGCTGACCAAAACGTAGTGCCATCAGCCTTTTCTTGAGGCAAGGTGAAAAAGTCTGGCTTAAGTATGCAGCTGGCTTCATCACATCATAATTATTAATTACCTTCCATGCATATGTCCTTTTCCTAAATATATTTTTATCTTCCATAACTGAATGAAACTTTGCTGCCTTACTTGTCAGACGCTTACATTCCAAAACAGGCACGTTCTTTTTAAATAGTTCTCCCAAACGTGTGTACTTTAATGATGTATAAACAAATTTGTGATGATTGGAACTAGTATAATTTTTCACGGCCGACCATGAGGCACTATTTAACATGTTATCCCGGGTTGCCCTAATATTGTAGCATGTTGTGATGGCCGCATACTTTCTTGCTAGAGTCTGCTGCATCAGGTCAAGTTCCGGGCCCAACTAGCCCCAGATAAACTATTTTCGACAGGCCAAACACTGATTTATACTTAGTAACTTGCAGATTGTCCAGCAAGGGTCTTTTCTTTCCATGCATGACCGTGCTGGAATATGCTGTAGTGGGGAGAAGGTTTGCAGCCATTATCCTCAGTAATGGTTTAAACAACGGGCCCTCTAATTTTTTATGAAGCATACAAAATGAACGTATTAATGCTTTGGCTTTCCTAGTCATATAGCGTTTCTGATCCACAAAGTTAAATTAATAGTCTAAATAAACTCCCAGATATTTATAGTTATTAACTTCCTCTAGGTTCTCATCAGCCAGTTGGATCCTTGTCAGGCGACCAAAGTGATTTCTAAGCACCATAATTTTAGTTTTTGCAATGTTAATTTGCAGTGTGTTTTCTTAGGTGTACCTTGATAGCTCAGTGACTAGCCTTTGTGTGCCAATTTTAGAAAAACTCAGCAGCACTATGTCATCGGCATATGCGAGGTGGGTCAGGTTCAGGTTCCCCAAGCGCGGTGGGTGCAAATTCACCTTGAATAGAGGCTGATTATGTGGTCGGTGGATGGTTTACACTGTCCACCGAACTTCCGGTAGGGAGGTTGCTGCCATACTGGCTACCTCCCCGCCAGCCCCATTAAGAGTTTCCTGCTTGGTCAGCGGGTAGAAACCTGAGTTTCCGCCCGCCGGCCTATCGTGAAACAGCCTACCGCATTGTCTCCAGCTCATAAACTCCAGCTCATAATCGAGATGGAGGCAATGCTGTAGAGTTTAGGGTGCACCAGCACCCTCGCAATGTTCACTGTCTGCAAAGCAGGGTGCTGGCCAGGGGGCTCTGGAACTCCCCATGCCAAGTGCATGGGCCGTGAAGGCTCCCCCCCACCCATTCTCTGCCAGCATTTTCATGGCAGTGGTACCGCCATGAAACCGCTGGCGGAGAAAGGGATCTTAATCCTAAGGGCAGTGCTTGCAGCACTGCCCTGGTGGATTAGGACTGCTGCCACCTCAAGCCCACTGGGATATTCGATCTTGGCAAAGCTGGCGGTTCCATGGTGGCCCCACTGCCAGGGTTGTAATATGGTGGTTGGACCGCCACACTGGCGGCAGTCTGACCACCATCTGCAAGTCTGACGGTCTAGTGACCATCAGGCTCATAATCAGGCCTTTAGTCTTTTTGATATATCAGCCATAAAGACACTAAAGAGATGAGGAGCCAATACGCATCCTTGTTCCAACCCAACTGCTGTTGGAATTTTCCACAAAAGCTTGGACCTGTCAACCCAACTGCTGATGGAATTTGGTGGTTGGCGGCCGCACTGGTGGGAGCCTGACCACCATCCGCGAGTCTGGTGGTCTAGTGACCGCCAGACTCGTAATGAGGCCATTAGTCTTTTTGACATATCACCCATAAAGACACTAAAGAGATGAGGAGCCAATACGCATCCTTGTTCCAACCCAACTGCTGTTGGAATTTTCCACAAAAGCTTGGACCTGTCACCTATTTTAACCTGAATCCATGTATTTGTAAATAGCTGTTCTATAGTCCGTAAAAGATTGTCAGGAATATTCCGCCTTCAATTTACACCACAACAACCCACGATCGATGTTGTTGAATGCGGACTGAAAATCAACAAAGCAAAAGTATAGTTTTTTCCTTGTTCGATTACATTTTTCAGCTAGTACACTTAAAGCTCAGATGTTCCAGGTGGTGCCAAAGCCCTTTCTGAAGCCTGTTTGATTTGCCGGTACTAGCTTGTTATTTTTTTGACCAGTGTTTCAGATCTTGCAAGAATAAAGGTGAAAAATACTTGGCTTCAGAATCAATTAGAGCTATGAGCCGATAGTTTGCTGGTACTTAACAATTCCCATCCTTAAATATTGGGTGTATTATTAACCCCCTTCAGCGGGCCGGAATTATACCAGCAGAAGATACTTCTCTGAAAAGGGAGGACAATACTTTTGGGCAGTATTCAGGGTCGCTTTTGAAGATGACCTGAGGGATGCCATTTGGGCAGCATCTCTCTGCCCCATTGCTATTATCTTTTGAACCTCGGTATGGGACTAAGACAACAGGTCAGATTCTGAAGATTTGATATAATTATCTTGATACATGATAGGAGCGCTGCTTTCCACTGCTAGAGGAATATCCATACTTATTGCTGTGGATGACAAGGAAGAGGTGATAAACGATTGATATGGCGATTCAGATACGCCTGAGGTTGGATTCTTATTGAATGTACTGAGCAAATGCATAGCCCAAGTTCCCTCTGGCACATTTGAGTTAGTTATTTGCTTAGTAGATGTCCCCAGAGCATTTGCTGTATTCCAGAATTTGCTAGTGTTTGTTTGTTTGTTTTGAGCTGTGCATGAGTTTCGCCCAAAAGTCTTTGTTCTTCCTCCTTCAATCTTCCCGGACTTGTTTTTTGTAATCCTTACATTGTGTCACATGTTATGCTTATCTGTATACCTACTTTCCTTAAGATACTAATTGCCTTTTTAAGCTCCCTCCTTAAGGGATGGCTCTTGATGACAAACCAAGTTGATTTTCAGTATAATTTTGAGCCTTCTTTAGTAGTGGAGCTTGAGATAGCAGCTTTGTAGAAAAAAATCTCCCAACATTCTTTGTGGCTTTTTGTTAGTGAACGTAAGTTTTCCAGCAGCTCTTTTGCTGGGTTGGCTAGATCGACTAAGGTGTCACTGGTCCACTTAAGTCGTTCTAAGTTGATACTTTTGAGGAAACCATTGTCAGGCTGTGCTTGAATGTGCTTTAGGAGATTTATGCTTAATGTCACACTTTGGTAAGCATGATCACTTAATGGAGTGAATTATATTGCAAATGTTCTAAAAAATGGCATTAGGGAGAGGGGGAAGTTATGTAGTCTAGATAGGATTGTGTGGATGTGCCATAGTAGGTATACTTCGGCGGATTATCATCACTTGACCTTCCGTTGATCACTTTAAGGCCTAAGTGCTCCAAAGCTCTAACAAGCAACTCACCCTTGATATCATGACATTTAAGGTCAGGGTGTTTCTGATCACTTATTTCCTAGAAGACATTGTCTGCCAATAGCTCATCATCGTCTTCCAAGGTGTGGAATAGATTTCCGTTAAAATCACCAGTTATAATTATCTCCCCAGTAGGATGTGCAGATTTTTTCACTGATATTTTTGTAAATAAGTTGGTATAGTGATTTTGCTTCTCTTTAGCATTGGGGTATGTGTATACACTGCATAACAGCATAGGGTCAGTTTCAGATTTCTTCCAGATACTTATTTTTATGATTTGTATGCCAGTGGTGGAGGACAGCAGTTGATCGGTGATGGTGTCTATTGATAATGAAATGTAGACTGCAAGTCCTCCCTTTGGTCTCCGGAATCTACATGATTTTTCAGCACTGATGTGGTAATATGTAACCTATCAACTGGATTGGCTCCATTGACCAAGTTTCTTGCAGTACAATGATGTCATATGATTGCCACTTGTCAGGGGGGGGGGGGCATCTTCATGCAGAAATGATTTGGCCCCAGATAAATTCCATGACAGAAGTCGGAAGACACCTGGCGGGCCTTTCTTGGTAGTGATGACCTTGTCATCACCCTCTATGCGTGGTGTTTAGGTTCACTGCTAGCCAATCCCATTGCTCATTGCCGGACGTATTGACTGGATCAAGGTCACATTCTGAAGAAATTGAAGATTCCCTGGCTGTCTGCAGAAGTGAGTATGGTGTCACTGCTTTAGTGATGGCTTTGGAACCTGAAGATTTCAGAAGAGAACCTGCTTTAAATTTTGTAAGCGAAATACCCCAGTCTTCAAATTGATCAGCACGTCTTAATATCATATGCGCTATGCCTTCAGTCCACCACTGCATGAGTGTCTGCTCCACCGAGTGAAGATTTTCACTAAAGCAAAATCTTACTGAGATCAGGTCAGCTGATTTCAAATGCTTCAGTGTGGAAATTTCAGTCATAAGTAGGATGATACGTCCTCTGTTTAAAATGTCTTGTGGGCCTCTAGAAACACATTGTGGTGTGAACAGAATGCAGGTGGTTTGGTCCACCCTCTTTGTAGAGTTATCCATGCTTAATCCTGAGTGCCGAGCCCACTGTTTAAGGCTGCCTACACGAAGACCACATTTTTTATCTGTTGGTTTAGTTGCTGACCATATGGTCTCATCCTCCTTGTTGTGAATGTGTGCCCTAGTTGCATTGCTTGCGTCCTTACTGATGTACTGATCAGCTGCATTTGTTATATATTCCCATTCTTCGGCTGTTTTTGAATGGGGCGATGTATCCACTCAAATATTTAACTGTACTTTGCCTTGAATGCTATCATTAGATCTAAGTGCAGTGGGAGGCATTTGTTCTATGTTCTTTTTTATTCAGTAACCTGAATTAAGTGGTCGATGCTGTGTTTTAGCTGACTGGAACTGAACAGCTATCCCCTTTGTGGGCGCTGTTTGGAAGGGTTGTCTATGTGGCTGTAAATCACTGTGAGCATGTATTCCCTTGGTAAGCAGTTGCGATGAAGTCTTAGAGGGCATTTGTGGATCTCAAGTGTGTGACTGTAACTCGTTAGGTGCATATATTTCATTATTATTTGAGGGCACCGAAAGGATCACCATGTCTATACCTTTAGTTTGTAATTATATAATTTCTGATGCCTTTTCTTTAAGAAGGCAGCTCAATTCTTCATGTAGCTCATGTATATATGATGTTAATGTCGATTCCTTCAAATTCGAATCCAGTCTAGTGTATGGACTGGAGGTAGGTCTGATTTTTTGCCTGTCCGCAAAGATTGTATATAATTTTGTCAAAACGTCCTTTGATGGATCCTGGAGTTTGTCCCTGGCCCACTTCCTTTGGTGCTTGGTTTGCCTTTCTACTTCAGAAAGGTTTTGATCATCGGGAGGTATTACTTAATCCACCCGGGTCCGATTTAAATCTTGGTGTCGTTTTTGCACTTTCTGTGAAGTTAAGAGAAATTCACCGGTTATCTCAATCTTATAAGAAGTTACTGCTGTGCCTTGTGCTGCTAAGGCAATAGGGTTGGTTACACCTAAGGGCTGCAAATCTGGCATTGATGTTTGAATTTTAGGTTCTAAAAGTCTGTTGATCTCCTGTCTGTGTGTTACTAGTAAATTGTTTTGTTCCATTTAAATGTTAAGACTGCTGGAAGTGTATTTAGTTTATCTATTATAGGGCCACACATACAGGTAGGTTGAAAGATTGTGTTGTTGCTTTGATCTCTTGTTATTAAATCTGTAAGATTTTGCATTTGACCACTTATGTTGACTATGTGTGAAGCCATAATGTTCATTAATTCAATTTGAATGTCCAGCTTGTCTGATTTCATATTGAGTGCCTGGACTGATGATTGCATAGTTCCTAAAAGAGGGCTATAGAAGTTCACTAGGCTCTCCACCCTCACACCTATAGGACCATCTTTTTTTTTGTTTCCATATCTTGAGTTAAACACTCGCCTAGAGGTATGCTTGATTGCACACCTGATATTATGATTTCAATCACGTGGTTTGTTGTTTGGTCCTATTGAATGCTGTACTGTGATGTTGAATGGTCTACCAGACCTCCTTTAACTTTAAGATTTTGCATTGAGATGTTTAACTGGTTCTGCTCTAAAGGATCTCCATTTTTATTAGGGCTTGGCAGGGCATCATATGGTTGAATGTTTTTAAGGGAGGGGCTGTCCATGTTAACTGTCTTAACCTCCAATGTCTTGATTAAGTCAATGTTATTCAAAAAGAAATAGAGTGTAGCCATGAAGAATCTATATGGGCTTGATGTTCGGGAAGGCTGCCTGACGTTCCTCCCATTGTTGAATTTGTGTGACTGCAAGTTAACTTCCTAACTGAAGTCGAGTGGGGGCTGCATATTGCATGAACCAGAGCCTGCACCTGTACTTCAGATGTTTACAGTGCAGGTAAGATCTCATTATTTCCTGTCGCTGCCCCTAAGCCATGCTCCAATTGTTGCCTTCGTACTAAGGCTAAAGTGGGATCAATTATCTGCAGTGTTAGTGGGTCTGGCAGGCCCATTGAATTGCCAGTTGTTGAATAATTGGATGATGCGGGGTCCTTAAGAAAGAAAAACGTCTGGCTTGTAGGACCTCTACCACTGCCAAAGTAGTTTTGTATGTGTTACTAGATGGATTACTTCGTTGTAGCTTGATGTATTTGTTGCCTTAAGATTTTTTGTATTCCTTTTTTGGCTAACACGTTTAACTCATTTTTGAGGAGCCTGCTGCTTACCTCACCCTGATCTCATTTTCCCACAGGAGTATTTATTAAATATTTATAACGTGCTATAACGTGTCAAGTTATTGCTGGCGCTTTTCAGCTTTTTATATCAGAAATCTGGTTGGTAACTGTTGTTAATTATTTGTTATTAACACAACAAATTTACTGATTGCTGATTGAACCAGAAGCTTGCCTCTTATAACCTCTATTAACACAATAAATTTGCAGGTGTATCCTGGCATAACCTGGCATGTCCTAACCCACTGGGAATGATCAGTTGTCAGGTATTCCGAAACATGCCTCTTGTCTCTTGAGGAACTCCGATGGTTCTGAGCTGCACACGCGAGTGGGGCTCAACAGGCCACACAGCAAACTGCACCAGAAACTGGATTGGCCACTTCCGCAGTGGGCCTGGGCTCGCTTTCAGCACTAGTCCGCTACATCCACTGCAATAGCTATTAGTTACTCGCCTCCATGGCACCCCTTTGGCCTCTTCCAAGAGAAGAATAAGGGAGTTTAATTAAATGTTGAGGCAGTAATTGCCCCTCTGGAACCGTTTCACATCCTCAGCGGAGTCACAGGATGTCTTCCCAGGCTCCATACGCCTATGCCACTTTTTTCAAGACACACACTTCGGTGTCTGGCATTCTTAATTGGCCACTGAAAGAGTCGCCACCAGCCAAATCAGTCGGAATCACAAATCTTCTGAGGATCTAGCACTGACAAAGAGAATAATATTCTCTCTTTCAAAGAGATTTGTCTAATTTTAGAATTTGTTATCCTTGGAAGATTCATGAATCCAAAAACGTGAACCATCTGTATATTAACGTCAGCCTTTCAAAGCCAGCCCAGCAGTTTTTGTAATTCAAATTTCTCAACAACTACTAAACTGATTTACACCGTACGAAACAAAGGTAAAGCAAAGTTCTAGTTTCATGGCAGGTTTTTATGGTGACTTTTGTTCAGCAGTTTCTGCTGCACCACAGAGCGAACCGCTGTATGGAAGTTAAAACGGAAAACACACTTTGGTGCCCCATACCATCTTTATTCCAACTCTATATGGAACTGCATGAAATTTGACCTGCTGAAACTTAGGGCCAGATTTATAATTTAATAAATTACTCCGTAGCCCTGGTGGAGGTCCCATCCACCAAACTTTGAAATGTCGGTAGGGCCAGCGGACATTTCAAGCACCAACAGGAACCAGTTCCTGCCAATGTACTGTAACTTTGGCATACTGCTCAGTCAAACATGACGGATCTGTACAGCAAAGTTACAATTTATTTTATTTAAAAAAACAAAACCCCAAAGCGAGATTTTGGTTTTGAAAAAATATATATATATCCCCCTCACCATTGGAGTTATTTCCAATGGCGAATGGGGCATTTAGCAGTTTTCACTGCCTCTTACCACTAGGGTTTTCTTGGCAGTGACGGACACTGAAAATTGACCTGTATGGTTACCAATCTAAATTAGGTTGGCAGAGATACAGGTCATCCTCCGATGGCCTTTACTCCATCTGGCCATTGGAGGTGTGTAACCATGGGGAAGAAGGAATAGTCTTCACCGTTGTTACACCAAAGATCCCCCCTCATTTAAATTGGGGGGATGGATCATTATGTTGGCAGAAAGGGTACCTCTCCTTCCCCACAGTGACAGAGTATCCTTTCTTCCAGCAAATTTGAATGGAAAGTTTCATGCAGACTCATCAAATGGTAACAAGGTTACGTGAAAAGCAAAAAATTGCCTTTTACAATGGAAACTTAAGACTTAGTTATAATTATCCAGTCACTTCTGCAGACGCCTTAATATATGTAAAAACACTGCATTTAAATGCAGATAGCGTACTCTATCGCAAGCTACCTTTTCTGAACTTCATTTCCTTTATTTAAAAAGCATAGCCAATTAAACCTAAAATCTAGTGCCTTTTTTTGTGTGAAGGAGAACAATTAGACACATAGGGGAATATACACAGATAGGCGTGTGAGAAATATTCTGAAATATGATGTTCCCTCTTTACGGAAAGCAGCAGCATCCACAGCCTATTCTGAACACCTCTAGCAAGTTGCTTCTTAATTTGCTTCACTTTAAAAACATAATTAAACCTACACACTAATTGATAGCAAACATTGCAGCATAAACAGCAACAGGCTCCTTGTAAACCATCAAGCAACGGGAAAAGACAAACAAACAGGCATAAACAGGCTTAAATTTGAGGCTGCGTCTTTAAGGATACCAGCAGCTGCTACAGCCCATCTGTCACCTGTTTGAAGGCTCGCTAAAAACGGGGTTGTCACTTTCCACATTTTTTATACTATTTTCAGAATCTTGAGATTGTCTTAAATACTTGATAATTTGAAGCGCAGTAATGTTTATGTATATTTTACGAATAAACCCTTAGTTTTATGGCCAGTTTTATTGTTTTGCCAAACACCATGCCTTCCCTCTTTATAAATATTTCAAAGTGGCATAAGCAAGGAGAAACAGATCTTTATGCATTAATCAATCTGTCTTCCTGTATCACATTGTGTGGAAAGATGTATTTTTTGTCAGCACATCTCCAGGAACAAGGATATAGAAGGAATGAGCTTGAACGGGGGAGAAGATGAGGCTTTGAAATGGCATAGCATTAGAGATGAGCAAGAGGAGCTGACAGGAGTGGGCACAGCAGGGGTTCCTTCAACTGTGGTCCAATACTTTCCTTCACGTTCTGTTATGGAGAAAGATCCAGGAAGAAGAATAATGAATACAAAATACACTTGGCAGGACCCTTACTGACCATTATAAAAGCAATTAATGCAGCTAACAAGCATAGCTGCAAGTTGTTAGCCATCAAAGATGGATGCCACACCAAGAACAATACTGAAATAAAAGAAAACGCCTCAATCATATCACTAGCAACATTAATGTCACACATCTAACCTCAACCTGAAGTCACTAAATGTCAAGTCATGCAAACTTAACACACACCTTGAAGGAGAGCAGGCGTCACTCAGCTGTCATAGTGTCTTCTGATAATCCGGACAATCAAATATTTACCAAGACTAAGGTCTGGTAAACAGGACAAAGACCTGAGATTTGGCCTAGATTTACCGAATATGGATTTTTGTGTGGTAATAAAATTACACATGTCGAACATTGTCTTCTTAATGGACTTTTACTCATGAGTAACGCAGGGTTACAGGTGAAATACAGGTAGGAGATCAGTACTCAAGAGGGAGCAGAACCAAGGAGGAGAGCCCATGCAAAATCAGAGGAACACCAACATCGTCAAAGATTTACCACCCAGGAAACACATGGAAACTTTGTCTATGTGTTTAGGGTCGAAAAGATCAAGAAACCTTTCTATATTTCATGGACGTTTCTGAGAAGAGGTTCCCCCGCAGTGAAAATATTGCCCTGTGTTGAGAGAATTGCATTTAAAATAAAACAAAAATGCACAAAAACGGCAGACTGTCAAACATCACGTAATATGCATGACATAGGGGAGAGCGTTTTGCTGGAAATCTCTGCGAGAGTTCCTTATGTCAGAGTCTGAGATTTATTTCGTAAATTCCAAAGAACTAGTCTATGATAAAAGCAAGCTTCTTTCTAGGATCCCTTCCTTTTGTGATTCAGACCATAAAGTACCATTTCTACAAGTCTGTCTGCAGTTCATTCGCAAGTGCCAAGTAACCTTTGATTAGATTTGTGGTTTAATTTTGAAATATTGGCTTAAAAGCACAGTTGCTAAGTGCCACGGTGTTATTTGTGACCCCTTCAATTAGTCCAGCTTTTAAGACAATATTGTTGCTTAAAATGCTGAAACTTGTAATTTTATTATCATATTAAGTATAGAACTACCAGAATAATCATGCAAAGAAATACAGACTACCAAATACAGAACGAGCTAAAGGGGTCACACATGATATGCAATCACTTGTCAATTAAGGAAAGCGGAAGACCTTTATCTGGTAAGATTGAAATCAGCCATTATAATAATATGGAAAGTTTTACAAACATTGTGTAATCAACGTGGATGAGAATGACAATAAAACAAACAGTATTCCACTTCCTTTAATTCACTGCATCGACCTACCAATACACCTAAGGTGCTGTGGAGGTCAGCACTACATTGAATACAGTTTAATACAAGAGTAAGTGTGACTGTTGGGATTAGTGTAGGGGTAGCAATAGTCATGGGTTAGGTTTCAGGTTAAGGTTAGGTTAAGTATTGGGGACGAAGAGTTAGGTAGTAGCTTAGCCTAGGGTAATATTTAAGTTTTGGGAGAGGGTTAGGTGGTAGTCTCAGAGAAAGTGTTGGCATGCTGTAAGGTTTAAAGTTATGTTTACCGTTAGGATTGTGGTATGAAGAAGGTTGGAGGTAACGGATTGGGATAAAAGCTGATCTAGTGAATAAAGGATAGAGTTGCATTAAGAGATAATGTAAGAGACAGGTCCTGGGTTGAGGTAGTGGGTTGGTGCAATGGTAGGTCAAGATAATGCTCTTGATATAAGAACATACATACGATAGACGCAAGTTAAATGAGAAGAAACAATAGGTCTGTGCAACATTTTTAGATAGGCAACTTTTGTGGATGATGAGCTATACCTTGCCGGTTCCAAGTCGAAGCCTCTCTGAAAAGCTGAATTTTCTCGAATAGGTTTCATCAATTCCTCCACTGTTGGTATATCTAAAATACAAATTAATTATCAAATACAAACACCATTTTAAAAACACAAAAACAACAATGAACACACTGTAAAAAATAACACTAAACAATGTCCTAAGAGTACACAATGGGATAAAGGTATTAGGCATTGTGATTTAGACACAAAGCAAATCTGAAAACTATTCAGCTAACTGCAACTCCTCCATAATGCATTATAGTACCCACTACACCTTTTAAGATATTAAAATGAGCACTTTCATAAAGTATTAGTGAAAGATTGGTCTATAACAAAGGCAATTTGTGTCTCACTCAAATGTTCAGTTGACAAGGAGACTCCTGATCTCAATCCCATTCTTGTAATAAGCTACCAGCTCCTTTAGGCATACAATTAGATTCTTATCAAATTCAGCATCTATGATTAACTGCGCACTATAGGACGGCCAGTAGACTGTTCCACTACAGAAGCCACTAAATGGCATCAGATCTCCACTGAAGCTCTTCTTGAAGTACATGCAATTCTTTTTATAGATTCCAGGGCAGCACATGTGTAGACATTTTATAAAGACAGGGACATGGCCACTTTAGGGGAAACCAGGTGTCTCCCTTTACAAAGTGGAAGACCATTTTTTAGCAAGTTAAAAATGTCTCTACGACGAACTCTCCCTATCAAAGTGTCAGGTACAGCACATGAAAGAGGATTTGAAAAAACTGGGTGACTACAAATACGCCTTAATCAATACCTAAATTCCAAGACTGTATCTGACTAGCAGACAAACCTGCAGGATCTTGTCATAATATAACAAGCTTTATCCAACCTCAGTGCCCACGAAGATGGAAAACTGAAAAAAAGCCAACAGGCAGAAGGATGCCCTAAGTCTCATTAGTGATATAAAGGAAATCTTGTGGGTAGAAGCTCACAGTGCATTTCTTAAGTAGGAGTATTCAGATAGTCAAGCTCTTGCTTTTACTGCATGTTATCTATTTCACTTCTTTCATTCAATTTCCTATCATGCTCTCTCTTAATTTAATTGTTCGATTCTCTATGAAATACAAGCTTTAGGTATAAACAAATCACTGAACTGGATCCTTTCTCAGAAGCAGATGATTTGACTCTGCATTGAGCAGTCATGGCTACCACCAACACTCAGTGGTGCAAGTTCAAGGCCTAAATACAGAGGTATGAACACACCATGGGGTTTGGGAAGAAACTATTCAATACTGCCCCATTTACCATCCTGATGCACCTGCACAAATCATAACGACAAGGAAGTCAGTTTAAGAGAGATTATTTCAGTCACTGGGCTCAGATGTGAGATCATATGGATCCTATGGAAAAGGAAAAGTTACTTATTTGTAACAATTTGCAGTCTGCTATTACAAATTCTCTTCATTCACTTCCTGCATTATATTACAATGACTGGGCTTGGAAAGCATCTTGTTTACATGAATGAAGTTTCAGTGTCAACACTTGGCGACGTCAGTATGACCCATGAGGTGTTGGCACGAAACAGATATGTGTCATGAAGCAATCACACTGTGTGAGGTTTTATGCAATGTGGTGTGTTAGAACAGCTTTTTTTTTTTTAAGCTCTTTATATTAACATTCTGAATAGGAAAAGCAATATACTCACCTTATGATCACATATTGACTTTCAACAGCTGCAAGAGACAGATCAACTTTTTATCTGTACATATTTTTGTGTAGTCTCCATCACTCCTACTAAACAACATAACTACACAGACCTCATAAGAGTCAGGAATTACCCTTTATGCCTTGAATTATAAGAACCCTTTATAGCACTGACATGATTGTCCTATTTTGGCCCATTTTCTGGTCATCCTCTACCCTGATAGACCTGCGTGTCAGCCAGGATACACCAGTCCATATCTTCCTTCTGGCTACCCACCTCGAGTGGCTCATTTGTTCTCCAATTTATAGCAATGTTTCTTCTCTCCATGATTAAACCAAAGCTGTATAGTAGTTTGATGTATTGTGGCAGGCCACCACCCCACGATACATTGAATAGTAGCAACATAGCTGTATGATCTACCTGCGAGCGAATGACACACCCCAAGCAATCCTATACTCCAACCCAAAAGTGCTCCACCCGGGGACAAGACCATAATGAATGCCTGAAAATGCTCCTTTGGTTGTACACTTTTGTGCATCTACTAGTGTCAATCTTCACTATTTTCCCTTGTGTGGTATGATCTATGCAGGATCTGCAACTGTGAAATTGCCACCTCCTTCAGAGCTCTCTGGGCCTCCTCCCTTTCTTCCACCTCTAGTTCACCTAGATCTTACTACCAGTCACCTCTTTACTTTGCCAAAGGGTTCACTGAGTTTTTTACTACATTTTGTACATCAGTGAGTTAACTCTCTTGGGAAGAAATTCAGAGAGGACCCTATTTCCACTGGAAAAGAGTCCTCTACGAACGAACCTATCATAATGTGAGTTGCTAGCGTATGCCTGACTTAAATGTAGTTATAAGCCTCCATGTACACCAGCTGGTTCTTTCGGTGAAGTGAAATCAACAGAACGGGTTCACCCTCCTTCCAGAGTTTGCCTAGTTCACTTATTCCTAAGTGAGATGAACCATTGTAACTTTACCACCTTTACTAGCAACTTACTGGCCAAGTAGTGTTTTGTTAGTCCTGACTCTGTCCCATCCAAGGTATTTGTCTCTCTCAATATTTTAGTACTAGAACAGCCTTGAGCTGCAAAATCAATGCTACATGGTAACTTATCTTTTAATTTCGTAGATGAAAAATATTTTATGTTCATATTTTGTACACAAATGGCAAAGCGCAGTCCACACACTAAATCAATGTACATTAAGAGAATCAGCAAGTGATTGTGTAGAGATCTCTTAGTATAGATTGGATTTTAGTAGTTTCCTGTCTTGCTTCAATGTCCGTGAAATAGTGCCTAATGACCATATGAAAGAACTTCTACTTCACAGCTTTAAATATGTCGGCAAGGGTGACTGTGTCAATAAAAGCTACACAAGCTGAATGTGCCCCTGGCTAACAGACAGCACAACTGACTGTACTATACAGTCCAGTTTGCAATTCCTGATTTTGTTACAGATCTGCCAGCATTCTATTGCGCACATGAAAAAAAGTTATCCTTAAGTACAGTATCCTCTAACACATAAGAGACTGTCTCATGTCTAGTACATTTAATACTCTTACTGGAGGCATCCTGGGGTCTGAAAGAAGGGGAATAATTTGATAGTCTAGCATGACACTTGGATTCCACTTTAGGTACAAACTGAGTAGCAAAAGTTGTTGCACTGTCAGTGTTCATGTTTCTCATGTTCGACATAATGGGGTAACTGAATTTAAAAAAACAATCTTTAATATAATACGTTTGGGTCAACAATTATGCATTGGTTTAAAAAGAAGAGGATTTGTTTAGGTGAATTTCACATGGGTGTTGGAAAGCAGTGGGAAGGGTAAACACCACAAGTCCATGATAAAATACATACGTGAAATTCTAAGAAGCAATGGAGATTCTATAACTTCAGGTAGACCTACAAGGTAATGTAACTCCTTGCAGATGGATAACGAAAGATGCAACTAGCAAGTAAACCAAGTATTGTGCCTAGTTTTACACCAATACTGATGTTCATACTCTATGTCTCAGAAGACATAATGTGACAAAGCACTATCAATATGCTGATTAAAAATTTGCATAGTATGCTTTCTTTCCTCCCTGATTGTGGCCACACATCAAGTGTTTCCAATAAAAGACTTCAGGAACCATGTGATGCATTTCAGCTGTGGCACTCAACTTGACCCTGCAACAATGTTAGAATCTTCTGCTTTATGGAATGTCTGTTGTGCTGTGTGATATGTTTGTTAGGCGTGAGAAATATAGCTGAGTAATTCACACAGGAGCAATCACAATTAACATAATTTGGGGAAGCACATCTACGGCAAACCAGAAGCAAATTTCATAACAACTAAGTCATATGGTGTGGCCAACTGATCCTGACCAAGAATGCCCTAGGAGGTAATGTGGGAATTTACATAGTAGTTTGGGGTGATTAAGAGTGCAGCATTCAGTACATGAATATTACGAGTTCCCTTTGGTGACAAGGCCAAAAAAGCTATTTTCACTGTGGCAGGCCTCGCTGTCCTACGCAGAAAATCAATGTACAGATTTAAATACTAATACTGTATCTTTTGGGCGAGACCACCTAGAAACATAATTAAACCACTGTTTTTATTAGCAATTAGAAAACCAATTCAATGGTGAAGTTTGATTTTGATAAATATTAAGGAAAAGTAACTTTTTAAAAGTTATCCTTTACTTGCCTTGTCAGAAGGCTAATTAGTTTAAGCCTCTGCTAGCATTCAGCCTGTAAAATCCATTGTTCGTCCTGATGTTGACCTTGTTGCACAAATTATAGTTGATGCTTCAAACAAATTAGCCTGAATTGTAATATTGCAATTGAGCAAAAATTACACAAGTATACCATTGCCCACTCTGGAATAATTGTATTGAATATGTCAAGTATTATAATTTTGTATATGTTATTTTGATTTCACTAGTTTCACACTACAGGAGCACTGCGCTGCTTCATCTCCCATGAAGCACCTATGTTTAAATATTGATATTATTTTATTTGTATCAACATATGACTCACCATTTTAAGAGAATGCTCAAATTGATTGTGTATTATTCTTTAGTGAATAATAACATCCTGAGGACACCAGAAACAGCCTCTGAGAATATATGAAAGTAGACTAGGTGCCCACTAATGTTGGTCGGCTTCAGTGAATGGCAATAAAGACTCAGCAGAAGACTACTAAGATTGTAAAACCTTAATTAGAATGTTAGTTTTAACTTCCATATATAATAGCTGTAAATATAATACCTTAGTCGGATGTCTTATGACCACAGCACACAAAGCACTCTCCTCCGTACAGGGGAAGAACCCAACCTAATATCAGATAAAGTGTTCAACCCAATCGCCTTTTGTAAATCCATATAAAGAGTGCCATTTTCATGGGATGGGGCCAAATCATCCCCATCATCTCCACTTTCATATTCGGTAGCTGGTTGGTTCTGATCACACTCAGGAGAGCTGGAGGAGGCTCTGAGGTAAAGACATGTTACTATATTAATCACATTAAACTGAGACCGGGTGCGCCAGTACAGATTCAGGAAAAGCATCATTGGTTGAAGCCGAAACAAGTTCAGCTCGGAGTCAGACATTGGAACATAGTCCTCCAGCAGTGTGAGGGGTCAGCATTGACGTCAAACAGAATCTTATGAATTTTGGCACTGGAATGTAAGTTGGCTTTTCAGGAGGCACAGATGATGTTGAGGACAAATCTGTCACTGGTAACCTGTCTGCAGCCCTTAGCAGATCCTTGGGGCGTAAAATCGCACCAGAGGGGGTCAGCAGTGTGCCAAAGATTTTCAACTTGGATCCCTTAAAGGCCTCAATCTGTTGCAACATCGCAGATGGTCAAATAAACTCTGGGTGAATTGGGATCTGTTGTGGAATGCACTCCTTGGCACGGGACAGAGTGAGACAGAGCTGCATCTTGACATCCTCACAACTTCTCTGGCATTGTGGCAGGACAGGGGTGAGTCCTGCATGCCCTTCTTTTGTTTCCACTTCAACTTATTGGAAAACCTGGACCACGACGAGGACCTCTTGCAGAATGGGTCCGAGAGCAGGAACAGGTCCGCACCCTTGACTTCAAAGGGGGACTTATGTCACTTCTTTCGGTTTTCAGCAATGTATAGCCTTGTTTCCTGTTTGGATTGATAAGGGTACAATCTTTATGCGACTTGCATTGTCTTATTTCTCCGAAGACACCTGACCCTTAATGCTGAGCCAGTACTGGAGTGTTCTAATGGTGAGACAGGCATTACGAACGAGATGAATGTATGAATTTGTCACTCCTATTTAAACAGTGCTTGACTTTGCCTTTTCAGAGAATGAGACATCATGTGTACAGGAATATTGTTCTGAAATGTTAGAAGCTGCCCTGCTGTCTGAATTTCTTCTGTTCACTGGGGTAGGGGCATGGCTTCTGAAGGATGACTAAGGACAGGTAGAGTACTTCAACAGCCATGCTCATACACAGCTGAAGAGAATTTTCCTTCATCAACCAATCATCTAGTTACGAGTGTGTGTGGCTCTGTGCCATAGGCGCACTGCTACAAGCCAGCAGTACTTCGTTGATGAGACCTTTCTATAAAAATGCATCTACATCTTCCATAAAGAGACAGTTGTAGTCTTTTGTACACGACTGCTATGGTTTTCACTTTTGTGGTAAAGTCTAGGACAGTCTAAATCACATTAAATGTAACTCTCACTGATCTAATGTAATGTATTTTTGCTATATTCATTAAAGTAACATGACAACAGAGGTTTGACTCCTTTTGGTGTGTGCTTTATCTATGCCTTATACCTCAAAGGAGCTGCCACTGACATAGGAAGTGTTATTTCCAGGAGGTTGGTGGCCAATTTGTATTGAGATCTTTGCTTTGGCTGGGGTTTGTGGGATTCAGGAAAGCTCCTGGGAAAGGACAGCTGAATGCTCCATGGCCTTCAATATCAATCTATTTTTGTTAATTCTGTGTTCTACCACAATGTCAAGAGTTCTACATTGACTTACAAAATAATGAATCCAGAATATGGCCTACTGCTATATCGTCAAGGTAAGTACATCAATCATTCAGTCAATCAATAGTATTTTTATAATGCACCTTGTCACCCAGGTGGGTATCCAGGCGCTTGCTCTGTTGGTGTTATTCGAAAAGCCAGGTCCTCAGCCCCTTTCTGAAGTGGGTCAGTGATGATGCGGAGCAGAGGTGCAGGGGGAAAGCATTCCAGACCTTGGCGGTGAGGTGGGAGAAGGAGCGTGCTCCTGTGCGGCAGCGGTGTATTCAAGGGATTTTTGCAAGGGCAAGGTGTGCAGAGTGGAGGTTCTTGGGAGGCTGGTGAAGGTGCAGGCGGTGGTTGAGGATCGGGAGCCAGAAGTGGTCCTTCAGGTGTTGGGTGATGTGGGTTCTCTTACGTAGGTTGAGAATTAGTCTGGCTGGTGCATTCTGGACTGTTTGGAGTCTCTGCAGGAGTTTGGTAGTAGTGCCTACGTAGAGTGCATTGCCATAGTCTAGGCGGCTGGAGATGAGGGCTTGTGTCACTGCCTTCCTTGTTTCGAGGGGGAGCCATCTGAAGATCTTAGGGAGCGTGCGGAGCATTTGGAAGAAGGTGGAAGAGATGGCATTGCCATGTTGTCTCACAGAGAGCTCACTGAAAAGGATTATGCTGAGGTTCCGGGCATGGTCCTAGTTCCCCTGGCCACCAGTTCCAGAGAGTTGAGTCTCTACCAAAGATCAGCATTTCCGTTTTGTTCGGGCTGAGTTTCAGGCAGTTGTCCCTCATGCAGGTGGAGACACTTTTTGTACATATAAATGTCCTATTATTAATCCCATATGTGTGTACCTTAATGATGCAATGACTCTGTACTTGTGACCGGAAACCTGAAATGTGAGGTATATAATTTCTGCGGAGAAATAACCACCTGATGACATTGTCACTGAATCCAGAGAATTCTTAAAGATGGAGTATTAATTAGCTTCACTTTATGGACCACCGCAGATGAGTTCTTTTTTTTGAGTTCCTGTGACAGTAGTTGGGGCAAGCCCAAGATCTCCTTTAGTTACTATCTTTTTTTGCAGGGAAATTTGTCACTGTGGTGTCTGATACATCTACTTTGTTTCTCATTTTTTCTCACTGCTTACTCTCCTTATGGTCATAGGGCAACAAGTGGTAGCTGGAATAACTGAGCAGTTTCTTGATGCAGCTGCAATCATGACGTCTAGCAGAGCATGTGAGTGTATCTACTTCAGATTCTGCCAGTCAAAGTAAAACCAAAGTATTAGTCCTCTGCCTTCCCGGATATCCCATACATTTAATGCAGCTCTCCCTAAAACTTCATAACTTCATAATCTGAGGCCACATCATAAGGTCAGTTGGAAATCCTCAGACTTTTCTCCTCGGCCCCTTACTTTACTTTTTTTTTTTTTTCCAGAGTTTCATTGAGCATTATAACTATAATTAAAGTTACTTCAGAGAACTGACGTCTAGTGGAGCCTCGTAAGACATACACATGATCCTAGAGTAGCACATGTTTTGTCATTAATGTAGTTTACAAACCATATTGAGAGTATTAGTCTTTCACTCTAACTCTCGCCTGCCACATCTTAAGAGTCAACTCCTCTCAAAACCTTACTGGCTGTGATTGCTGGGGCTAGTGTGAGAGCCAAGCACCTCTTTAAGAGGCGAATCAAAGGTTTTGGTGTCTACATACTTTATATGCCAAAATACTTTGAAATATTTTTAAATGGAGCTACTATGATCATACAGAAATTTTCAGCATCAATTTGGAGGCTACAATTCCAGAACAAACATCTATTTTTGCTGACAGCTCAGAACATGCTTTGAATACATATTTTGGCCAGATGTTGAGAGGTTCTGCTTGGAAATGTAAAGCTTTTGGTACTGATTCACAGGAGTGACTGAAAGCCAACATCATTAGAAAGGGAGTAGTGTATTTTGGTCATGGTATGCAAAGTCTTGTGCCGTGAAGGCCAGTTGGTGTGAGTGGCTGTAAAATTCAGGACTTTGAAAGGTGAATATAAACATGTGACCAGTTTTAAGCAGATTCATAAATTGGATCCACTTATTTTTCTGAATTAGATATCTGAGGAGTCTCTGCTTCCAACATATGAGGTTTTAGCATCAAAGTTGAAAAACACCTCTTGCAACAGCAGTTCTAGAACCTGATAGCCACTCGGTTCAATTCCCAGGATTTCTCCCTCTGTGTTTTCAAAGTTCTGGCCAATAACTGAATGCAAGTATGATAATGAACGTCACTGTAATCTTGTGGAAGACAGAAGTCACAATGGGTGACAGATGGTAAAATCTTTCCGAAGAATTTCATGGCTCTATGCCCTTGTCAGATTTGAAGCGGGTATGGGGAAGCTAAAATGTGTACATATTGTGGAGTTATTAAATAAGACCTGAACATGGGTGAAGAGTTTACAAGCCTAAAACTGCCACTCACTGTTGAGCTCCAGGTCGCCAATTGGTTGATTTATCTCATGTTGTGACCAGATGACACATCCCTCAAAGCACAAACAATCCAAAGCTGAAATATCTTGTGTGGGAGGATAATGTGGGCCTTAGGACAACTTTTATATGAGTGATACAGTCTACAGGTGGATGGCCAAAAATGTTAGATGTGTACAAAAAGTGCTTTTCTATGCCCATCTGCAGGATGGGCATAGATGATGACCAGCATGTGAAACTGGAACCGGTTCACACTGCTAAAATTAAATCAGTTGAGTTTTCCTACGAAGAATTATAAAATAGTCCAGAAGAACTTGCAACTTAACCTGTAGAAAAAGTTTGAATACATTACCATGGAGATTGCTAATTACCACCAGAAACACTGGCAGACAGAAAAAGCAGGAGGAGAACACTTGACATGGAGAACTCACTGTCACAAGAAAATGTGTGCCCACGCCAAAGTCCCCATGACCTCTCTGGGCTGCAAAGTGGTTTCACGAGGCAGCAGGGTATTTAACTGTTTGGGCTGGTGACCTTGCGGGTAGTAAGAGTGACATGAATGGGGGGGGGGGCAATCTGATGTGTTGCATGGAGGCCAGTTTAAATGGCTGAAGTAAGTTGTTCTTTTTGTCTAACTACCTAGCAACGGACTGGAATGGGCTGTTGGATGTTGGCCACTCATGCTGGATAATATATAGGCTGACTTCTAGGAGACCACTCCACTGTTTTCATGAATTTGACAACCATGCACAGTAGGAGTTGGCCAGTCACAGCAGTTTGGGAATAAGAACTGGCAACAGGCTGGGCCCTCTAGCCACTGCAGCAGGGATTGGCAACCTAAGGACAACCCGATTTATAAAACGATTGGGTCTATTCACTGACTAATGAACCATCCATAAAAGTAGGCTATGAGAGAAATCCTACCAACACATGGTGTACATGGGAAAAGTGGCAACAACATCTGCCACAAATGAGGTGATAACTTACACTAGTGTAAAAGAATACAGTAGATAAGAAAAGCGCTGTATGGCAGGGGGCACTGCTAAGGGATATCACAAAGTTGAAATAATTCATTCAGTGAGATCAAACTGACATGTCCAAATGTAGAGACATGGCATGGACAGGTGGAATCAAATCATTTGAATGCCCGAAGACATAGTATGACTTGTCCCGGACAAAGGAATACCAAAATGTGCAGCTCCAGCATGCCTAGACTGCATACCAAATTGACTGGAATGACCTCAGACTACCCCCCCCCCCCCAGAAACAAGGGCCCTGGAGAGCAATTGGCAAACATAGCTGTGTCATCCATATTTAATGGCAATGATAAACAGTATGTTTCACTATCTGGGTAACCTTAGGAACCAATGGAAAAGAGATGTAGATCCTTGAAGGAAGCTGGCACTCTATTTAGTGCACTAAAATGAAGTACACTGGGAAGAGAGTCCACTGAATCCCCAAAGGCTTGCAGAGGCAGAAATAGATAGATCTAGTGCTCTTTTTGTGGTAGTATGGGCGAGCAGTTAGGCTTATCAGGGAGTTGTGTTAAGCATTTGTTGTATTCACAGAGGCAATAAATGAGACATGCACTCAAAGAATAAATCCGAGACCAATTTAGAAAAATAACAGTTGCTTTTATATATACTTTGAACCAAAGAACTTTGTTATAATGTAGGAAGCTGGTTCCGTATATACTATATCAAACGAGATATAGTGTGCACAGATTCCATGAGTTCCCCAGAGGCTTAACAGAGGCTAAAGTGGATAATACGAATAGTGGATAATACAAATGCTCTCTTTTGTGGTAGTGTGTTCGAGTAGTTAGGCTTATCCGAGGGTAGTGCAAAGCATTTGTTGTACACACACAGGCAATAAATGAATCACACACTCAACGACTAACTCCAGGCCAATGGTTTTTATATAGCAAAAATATATTTTGTTACTTTATTTCTAGAATTACAAGATTCAAGTTGCAGGTAAGTACATTTGCAGGTAAGTGTCCAACATATCTATCAATACCACTTTGTTTCAAATTGGCAAGTTATACGGTTTTCGAATAAGTAGCAATAATATGTTTTAAAAGTTGACAATGCAATTTTCAGAAACAGTTCTAGGGGGGAAGACAAGTTAGTATGGTTTTGAGGTAAGTACAAGACTTACAGTTCCAGTCTCCGGGGGTTAGGATGTTCACAGGCTGGGGTTCAAGTTAACCCCAAACACCCACCACCAGCAACACGGGGCTGGCCGGGTGCAGAGGTCAAAGTTGAGGTTGATTTAACATGGGCTCCTATGGAGATTGGGAGCACCTGGTATCCGGCCTGCTTGCAGGTAAGAACCCCCGTCTTCAGAGGGCAGACCTGGGGGGTTTAGAGGAGCACTGGGGGGGGGGGGCACAGGTCAGCACCAAACACACGCCCTCAGTGGCGCGAGGGCAGCCGGGTGCAAACACAGCGTCAGACTCCCAATGCTTTCCTATTGAAGGACCCCGGGACTCACAAAATATACTGCAGGTGAAATCCAAGGGGTCGGTTCTGGGAATCCAAAGGCTGGACAAGGAGGAGGGCTGCCTGCTGGATGTTGCTGCACCAAAGGTCAGATTCCCCAAGGCCAGGGGGCTGCGGGTGCAGGGGTACCTTTTGGCGTCCGGAATCTTCATCCGGTTCTGTCGCAGTCAGGGGGTCCTCTGGATTCAAGCTCCAGGCGTCGTCGTGTTGGACATAAAGGGTCAAACCAGGGTGGGCACTTGCTCAGAATTGCCTGGGGACCAGCTCTAGTCAGTTGGGCCACATGAACACGGGCTGTGTGCGTCGGGTGCAGAGTGGGCAGGACTTGTGGACCCAGCCGGTTCTGGAATCCTTTGTTGGAGTTTCTTCTTGGACAGGGCCACTGTCCACAGGAGTTCTTGGTCCTCTGGGGTGAAGGCAGTCCTCTGGAGGCTTTTCAGAGGTTGCTGGGCCTGCAGGATGCGCCTCCTTCTTTTAGCAGGGCTTTAGAAGCTGGAGTCAGGCCCGTAGGGCTGGGGCCAAGTCAGTTTGCATCTTCAGTCTTCTCTGCTAGGGGTCAGCTTGGCAGTCCTTCTTTCTTCTTCTGAGATCGTTAGGAATCTGACAAGCAAGGTTCATGGGAGTCCTTAAATCCTGGATTTAGGGGCGTTACAAGGGTCATAGGGCAGTAGCCAATGGCTACTGTCCCTAAGGGTGGCAGAACCCTTCCTGGGTCCACTCCCTTTGGGGAGGGGGACACAGACCTAACCCTATTGGCCCCTGGCCTCCAAACTAAGATGGAGGATTTTGTAAGGAGGGGGGTCACCAGCTGAGGTGGTCACTCCACCTTGTTTTCCCTAATTTTCCTGCCGGACTTGATGTCAAAAGTGGGGCTTTGTCCAGGGGGCGGGCATCTCCACTAGCTGGAGTGTCCTGGGACACTGTAAAAAAGAGGCCTGAGCCTTTGAGGCTCACCACCAGGTGTTACAGATCCTGCAAAAGGGGGGGGGGGGGGTGAAGCACCTCCACCCAAAGCAGGCTATGTTTCTGGCCACATACAGCACAAAGGCTGTCATCCCATGTGGCCAGAAACTCGCCTGGAAGTGGCAGGCTGGCACAGACTGGTCAGTCCTGCACTAGCAGTTTGGCTAACATACAGGGGGCATCTCTAAGATGCCCTCTGGGTGCATTTATCAATACATCCAACACTGGCACCAGTGTGGGTGTATTGTGCTGAGAAGTTTGATACCAAACTTCCTAGTATTCAGTGAAGCCATTATGGAGCTGTGGAGTTCGTAATGACAAATTCCCAGCCCTTATACTCAATACATCCACATTGCCCTTACTAAGAATGGACTTAGACACTGTAGGGGCATATTGCTCATGCAGCTATGCCCTCACCTGTGGCACAGTACACCCTGCCTTAAGGCTGTAAGGCCTGCTAGAGGGGTGACTCTGCTAAGCCACAGGCAATAGTTTGTGGGCATGGCACCCTGTGAGGGGTGCCATGTTGATGTTGTCTTTTTCTCCCCACCAGTACACACAAGCTGCAATTGCAGAGTGCATGTGCTTGGTGAGGAGTCCACAGGGTGGCATAATACATGCTGCAGCCCTTGGGGACCTTCCCTGGCCACAGGGCCCTTGGTACCATGGGTACCTTTTGCAAGGAACTTAACTATGTGCCACGAGTGTGCCAATTGTGGGAACAATGGTACAGTTTTTGGGAAAGAACACTGGTGCTGGGGCCTGGTTACCGGGATCCCAGCACACTTTCAGTAACGTAGATATCAATATCAGGCAAAGAGGGGGGGTACCATCTCAACAAGGGCACTTTCCTACATATAAGGTAAGCAGTTTTTATATTAAAAATATTTTGCTGTTTCAAAAAATCGACAGTGCAATTGTCAGAGTCTTCAATGATAACCTATAGTAGGAAAACAAGAATGCAGTTTCACAGGTAAGTACACAACTTACAATACCAGTCTTCAGGGTTTTGGACTAGCTACGGCCAAGGTTCAGGTTGGTACCAAGAGTGTACCCACAGCGGCACTGGAGCAGCTGGGTTTAGTGGTCAAAGTCGGGGACAAATATGAATCAATAGAGACTGGGGGATGAAGACATATTGTTCCCAGGTAAGTACAAGCAGTGTCAGAGGTTGGTCTCTCAGGGTTGAGGTAAGCAGCAGGGGGGGCCACAAGGCAGCACCAAACCTAAACCCTCCGTGGCACATGGGCGGCAAGGTGCAGAGTGCCAACACAGTGTTGGGCGCCCAATGCTATCCAACAGAGACAGGGGTTATCCACTGTAGCACTGCTTACTAGTGAGTAAAGGGAGGTCAGGGGTTGATCTCCTGGAACTGAGGTAAGTACGGGGGGCCACAAGGCAGCACAAAACGTACACCCTCAGTGGCACAGTGGAGGCCGGGTACAGAGTGCCAACATAGCGTCAGGCACCCAATGTTATTCAATGGAGGAGATCCGGTTCAGAAATAGGCTGCAGACTCTGGCCAAGAGGTCAGTGAGGTCAAAACAGCTACCCAAGTAAGTAGAGATGCCGGGGGTTAGAGGGTCACCGATGGTCCAGCTCCCCAAGGGCTCTGGGTTCAGGGATGTCTTTTGTCGACAGAAACAGCTTACCGGCAGTGCTTGATTTGTAAATAAAAACGTGCTAGTGCCCAAAGCTCTCCTCTAAACAAGAGGCTGCTTCAATTAAATGTGCAAGCACAGAATACTGATGCAGCGCAATCTTGAAGCCATCTCGGGCCTCTTTCATCCATTTACAGACACTCCCCTGCTCCTTCCACTCACTCTTGCAGCTTTTTGCTTTCTCCCTTTGTGACCCTTTTCCATTTTTCTCTTCCTCCATCTTTCCCATATGTGTCAGAAAAATAAGTGCTGGCCCTCAAAAATATGTGTCAGTGCCCCGCACAGGAAACCACCAGTTCAAATTAAACACTGCTTACGCAGCAGGTCGCGGTCAGGGAAATTCTTCAAATTTAGGCTGCGGGAGTCGCTATTGAGTCTGGCAGGGGTCAGCTCACAGTGGACTCTTGGTCAGAAGCACTGGAGAGCCTTTGTTGGACTGTCAGGCCACTTGCATATGGGCTTTGGGCGTCCGGTGCATAGGGGGTTCCAGGGGCAGTTTCACAGTTCCTCAAGGCAGACTTGTTCTTCTTTAGAGATGGTTCAATTTGGACAGGTCCGCTGTCCACAGGAGTACTTGGTCTCTAATGAAGGCAGGTAGTCCTCCCAAGGCTTTGGAAGTCGCTGGGCTGTAGCACAAGCAGTCTTCTGGGTGCAGGTTCTTTGAAGGCTGCAGACAGGCCGGTAGGGCTGGGGCCAAGTCTATTGGTGTCTTCAGTCTTCTCTGTTGGGGGACTTCTGTGTTGTCCAGCTCTTCTTATGTCAACAGGAATCTGATACTAGGGTTCAGGGGTGCCACCTAAATACTGAATTTAGGGGCGTTTCATGGAGTGCCTGGTGGTAGCTTTATCCTTCCTATGATCACTTCTTTTGGGAAGTGGCATAGCCCTAAACCTATTGGATTAATTCCTTCCACATTAGATGGAGGAATTTAAAAAGTAGTGTCCACTTCAGCTTGTTCAACCTAGGGGTGAGACTGGTATAAAGTGGGCACCCCTCCTAATTTACTTAATTTTTCCACCAGTCCTGCAGCTAAATGTGGAGTCAGGAATTGGGGGTCTGCCTGCTTTACCATTTGGGTCGCATTTCAAATGTGGCAAGGCCTTTAAAGTTCCCTGCCCTGAAATGTCCATCCTGCCTGGGAAAGGAGGTCACACTTCTGCCCAGAGCAGGCTTTTCTTCTGAGCGCTTGAGAGTACTGGTCCTCACCTCAGGGGGCCAGAACTCTGTTTAAGGTGGCTGTACTGGTTTTGACCAGCCAGTGCCCACGCTAGGAGTTAGTAGGTTTTCAGGGGACACCTCTGGTTGCCATCTGAATAGATGTATTATTAAATCCATCCCTGCATTCAGTTAGGGTTTATTAATACGAGATGTGTGATACCAAACATCCCTATTGTCATTGAAGCCATCATGTATCTGTCCAGCACATGTACTCAAAATGGCTTCATTGTTCACTTACTATGTCTGAGAATCAACAAAGACATAGCAGGGGCATATCTGCTCATGCAGGAATGACCTTACATATACTATAAAGCACCCTGCCTTTAGGGATGGTAGGGCTGCTAGAGGGGTGACTTACAAACACTGCATGCAGTGTAAAGGGGACAGTGCACACAGGCTGTGTGCCATGTCATGTTTTCATTTTACTTCTGTACCAAGAAACACAGTCTGCGAAAGCGGCACTGTGTGAACTTAGTGAGGGGGTACCTGGAGTTGCACAAGTCGCGCTGCAGGCCTCAGTGGCCATCCTGTAGTACCCCATGCCCTAGGTACCGGGGGTACCATTTACTAGGGACTTATAGTGGTAGCTAAAGGTTTACCAATTGGGAAAAACGATTGTGCAGTTTTAGGGAAAGAGATTTGGCACTGAGGACCTGTTTGGCTGGGACCCAGAGCACTTTCAGTCGAAACTGTACCAGAAAACAGGCAAAAAGTGAAGGGGGTGACCATGTCAAAAGAAGCACTTTTCCTACAATCTTTTAGAAGATAGACCCAAGCTCTGATGTATCCCAGGAAGGGGCATGTGCTTTGCGTTTTTTGTTTGTTTACGTGCGCTCCTTTTTATTCATTTACCCATTGATTCATAAATTCATTATAAACACGTTTTTTTTTTTTTTATTACATCTCATGTATCAATATGATAGGAAAACAGGTAGTGCATATAATATGTATAGTCGTTTACTGAGATAAGTGTTAGGTTTAAACATGCGTGCGATAGAATTCATAGGCTGAATCAAACACAAGGTCTGACTCAGCCCAAGATAATGGGCACAGAGTATTTAAACTGAATGCACATGTATCCAGGATCGGCTCATGGCACGTGGCGGGTTGAGGCGGTGCCGGGGGTGGAGAAAAATTAGCAATAAAAAAAAAAAATTACCTGAATCTGACACCGCCACCTCTGCTCAGTTCCTCTTTTCTTAACCGCAGGCACAGGCTCCCCAGCCTGCCCTGCGGCCAATCTGAACACTGCTGTCATGCTGCTGGCAGCATGACAGCAGTGTTCGAATTGGTTGGAGCACCCAGCAAGGGTGCTCCCAGGCAGACTGGGAGAGTTTGAACAGAGCTTAGTGCGAGTGTATGTTTGGCCGGCCTGAGACGGCCGGCCAAACATACTTGCACTGAGGGAGTAGTGCTGAGCATACCCTCTCTGTGTTCCTCACAGCCTGTGGCCCCGCCCCTGCTACAATACAACAATAATAAATGTAGTTTATTATCATTGTATTATAGAAGTTTGACAGCTGCTGCTGCTGGCGGGGGCGACGCTTCTCCACCCTAAATGAGGAGCTGCCCCTGCATGAATCACTAGGAAGACGACATCTTCAGTTTAGCAGGGAAAATGAGGCTCACAACAAAAACATCTCAACTTTAACGGTCATGGTTATTGAGTTGAGTCTGTACTTTTGGAGTATGGAAAGCCAAATATAGCTACAAGGAACCTTTCTTCTGAAGTGCGTAAAATAGCAGACAACAGTCGGAAAAACATCATGTTAGGAAAGTGTGGCTGGGCTGTCTGAAAACCTCACGAGTAGTGCTGAATAGGTTTTAGCTCGTCTAAGGCTCCGGAAGTTTGGGGTTCCATCATAAATTGATTATACTGAACACCATCAACCATATTGTTATTTATTATAATCGTATCTGTTCTGTTCATTTTTTTTTTTAATAATATCTCCAATAAGATATGGCATTAATTTTCATTAAAACCTTTTAAAATATACAGTGTGGATTTCTTGTACATATGCATCCACGAGGAAAGCGTTCTGGAACTGACTAATAAAAATAATCCTTCAAGTCTCACAGGACTGATCATTGCCAGA